>NC_143421.1:10852500-13252500 GCF_059467195.1 Physcomitrium patens
GGGTCTACATTGTTGGAAAGTACAGAAGACGAGAGCAACCTTGGAAAGAGTATGAGATTCGCCAAGACGACCCAGATGTTATTATTGCTGCAAGGTCTTGTGCTGCTCGAAGTTGTGAATGCACAGACAGGTACTAGGGCGACAATTGTTTCTTTCATTCACAATGTACTACAATATACTGGTCATATTTTCAGGTTTTCCTTGCCAGAAGATGCTGTCAGCAGAGTAACTATGCTGAATACTAAAGCTACCATTACGATCAACAGGTTGAAACTGTTTGCGAATTTACTTGGTATATATAATGTATCGCCAAGCCAAGCCAAGTGTGATCAATTAAAAACCAAATATCATGTCTAAAGAGGGGTTCTCTGTTAGAAAGTTGCAGATAGAAAGTCGAACAGAATCTTTAGAAATGTCGCCGAGTCTACGGGGTCCATGTAAGCCCGAGAAGAAAATAGAAAATTCCGTCCTCAAGTTTGGACTTAATTGCATATCTCTTCCTTACTCATCATGTTATGTTATCTGAATTGAAGACATTATAGTGGAAATGCAATACACGGTGTCTGTTTGCCACCGCATCATGTTACCAGTTTAATGTGGTACATGTTGGAGTGTCTACCGAATTATTTAAGTTTATCACTGTTTCTGCAGGGTTCACAAGTCTCGTGTGTGGAGCTCCCTCAGATTATATCTCTCAAAGTGACGGCATCTCTTGGACAAGTGATACTGCTTTCGCTCCGCCTATCAGTAAAACATTCAGCTTACCCAGTAATTCATCCCTCCGTACACTGCGGTCATTCCCTCCTGATGCTAGCAGACCTTCAGGAAGGAGCTGTTATAGCATTCTTGTTCCGTTTGGCCTCAGTCTTGTGCGAGCGACTTTTACCTACGGGAATTATGACACTCTCAATAAGCCCCCAGTGTTTGGAGTGTCTATTGGAGCAACTATGTTTAGCACGATAAATTTCAATACGCAAGACCCGTGGGTTGAGGAGATGATTTTGAATGCAGCAGAGGTGCAGACCTTCTGTCTTATTTCTATGGATGGAATCCCTGTAATTTCACTGCTCGAGTTTCGTCCACTTCCACCAGGAGCCTACAACCATGCAAGTTCCTCCCTCGGGGTGGCGCTAAAGAAAATATACCGTATTGACTGTGGGTCAGAAGCCATGAAAAATACGAGGTGAGAATCACGAAACAGATCGGTGTGTAAATGATAAAGTAACTTTGATATGAAGTCTACGGAAAGTTTGCTGAAATCATATGAAAATAGCATGGAAAGAGAAATCAAACGTGTTATTGGTTCTCTTGAACTTAGAGCAGCATCAAAGGACTCAACCTTGAAAGTTTTGCAACCATGCAAAAAGTTAAGATTCCTGGTCGTATTACTAATGGTGGTTAGTAATTTTAACTCAATTCCACTCAATTGAATAAGCAGGTACCCAGACGACAACTACGACAGGATTTGGAACTCTGATCAATACTACCTTGACGCAAGCACCTCGAGTACTCACTCAATTACACACGACTTGAATACTTCGGCAGTAGCTGATGCAGCCCCTATGACTGTACTGCAATCAAATCGATTCAATTTCCGCAATCAGTCACTATCTTACAGTCTACCCTTAGCCAAGCCGAACGGAAAGTACCTTATGAACACATATTTTTCGGAGCTGCATGGTGCAGTTGGTCCAACTTTCAAGCTTTCTGTAAACGAGGCAGTTCTAATGACAGTAGGTGGATTGCCCCCTCTGTCAGTCTCTGAGTTCACAGTGACGCAGGCCGCAAGTTGGTGGTGGAATATCTCCCTTCTTCCAGTGTCAGGGGCTCCACTAATCAATGCTCTTGAAATTTATGAAACCGTGCAGTTGCAGCACATATCTAATAAAAAGGATGGTAAGTCTCAGTGTGGTTTGCAGCTTATCATCCTTCTGAAGATTATGAAGCTTGGTCCCTTGTCTGAGGAAATCTTACTAACGGATTCCGTAGCTTTATTATAGCCATCGTAAGAGTGTCTAGTATTCTATGAGTGACAGTCAAGCAACTCCTTACTTGAGCGTGGTTTCGCGGTGTGTAGCCAGGGCGCTTAACTTGATAAAGCTTAGCTTTAACGCCCAGAATATACTGCTAGACTGGTCTCTTGGCAGTGATCCATGCTTCCCAGTTCCATGGAGAGGGATCTCTTGCGATACGACAGGCATAGTAACTTCTTTGTGAGTACATTTTCTTATTTTATTTTTACTTTTAAAATATACTTTTGTCTTCAGATTTTCTTTTCATTTTTTCTGTGGAACACATTTTTCAAAATTAGCATGCTATCATGTTTATACAATATTAGAAATTCCTAATGGAAAGGACATTTGTCCGTCTCAAGTTATGGTCCTGAAAGATGTTGAAATAATAAGAGAATTCACGCTCATTTGCAGGGATCTTTCGCGTTCCCAATTATCAGGTGATGTTGCTGGCCTGTTTCAAGACTTTACAAGGCTTGAATATTTGTAAGCAGCTCGTCTTGATTGAATTTTGTATTGATAACGTATGCCATTCAAGGTGCACATTTGTAAAGCTTCAGAACCTTTCATTTTATGAAGTCGAATGAATCAACTTATATAATGGCAAACTTGTGTGCAGTATAATTGTCGATCAAAATAGCATCAAAATCAATTACATCTAGTCGATGGCTAATTTAAAGCTTCGTTCCCGTCAGATCCTTTTTGAGTAAATATGACATGAATGCTTCACAAGCTTTTGATCACGCGTGTCATTTCTGCATATCTGCGTCGTCGAAAACGTCTTGCATGCATGGACTAAATGTCAATGATTTGCACTTGTGAGTTACAAAGTAAGAGGTTAATATTTGCAAGTTGAACTGCAATGACGGAGTCGAGAGCAACAAAAGCTTTTTCACTGATAACTGCGGTCGTCAACATCAATTTCATGAATGCAGAAATGTAAGTGGCAACAATCTCTTTGGGCGAATTCCAGACCTTAAAGGGCGTTTCCAAAGCTTAAAAGTGCTGTAAGCTCAACTTCCTGGCTTTCCTGGTGACGTACTCTGCTTTGTTTTTATAGTTTGTCCTGTGGAATTTCTGTGAAATCCACGTTTAATTTATGTTTCCTTCGTTTCGGTTCTTTCTGAATGGTCCCAATTATCGCAGGTGACTCTGCTGTTAGACTTTTGTTTAATAATGTATTCACCGACTGGCCCCTGACTTTTCAGCTGTACTCAAAATATTGCTGTGATTGGTTATGTATATCTATCCATCTCTCTCTCTCTCTCTCTCTCTCTCTCTCTCTCTCTCTCTCTCTCTCTCTCTCTCTCTCTCCATATATATATATATATATATATATATATATATGTTTTAGACTAGTTGCATCTTCTGAAACGGCCCTGTCCCTTGGTGCTGTTTCATTTGTGCATTGCAGTGATTTAAGCGATAATCAACTTACTGGTACCCTTGATGGATTTGCAACCTTGAATCTTCACTACCTGTGAGCGCGATGAATTCAATTTGAGCTGGACAAAGTTGCATAGTCTAATTATTGATTTGTTCCGTTAGAAAAAAAATAATATAAAAAAATCTAAGAAACTCTCGAATGTAGCCTGACAATGGATACAACATTCTTATCAATGCTTGCGGCATTCTAGACTTGCATAGGGATAAACTTCATCTTAAATTTTAGTAACAGTAATAGTAATGTTTTTGCTGCTTCTTTACTGCCCTTCTTATTTAGCATTCTTAGTTTTAATATTAATGGCTTTATCAGGAACATTGCAAATAATCAGTTCTCGGGACCTATACCAGAAAAATTTGACCAGCCCGGCCTGGTATTAATGTAATCATTCTCTGCCAATCCTCAGCAAATACTCTTTCGAATACTGCATGTTCACATGCTAGAAGTGAAGCAAAGTCCTTAATTCTTTGCTAAACTTAATTATTTGATTCAAAATTAAACATGTCGTCTCAATTGTTCTCATTACTTGCTGGAAATTGGTGCAGCACGTTGGGGAATCCCTGCATCCAGTACGCCACAAATCCCTGTCCATCTGTGACAGACCACAAACCACAACCTGTTGGTATATCCGCTAGAAGATCTGGACATCACTCAAGGTCGCTGGTGGTAGGGGTCGTGTCTGGAACATTGGCAGCCTTGCTGGTCATTGCAGCTGCCGGGATCATTTGTTGTCACCGCTACAAACTACAACGAGAATTAATGGATGCTTCCGAAGAAGGTGACACCCATTAACTCTGATTTTATTGAGATCGTTTGAATTATATCCCTTGGGTTGGATTGGGAGAGGGATCCTCTGCACAATTTTAACAGTTCTTTCACTTTATTTCTGCAGCTGGAACGGTTAACATTCTAGAAAAAGACCTAACACTAGACATGGATGCTAAGAGATATTCCTTTCAAGAACTTGAAAATGCGACCAATCATTTTAAACAAACTTTAGGGGAAGGCAATTTAGGTCCCGTTTTCAGAGGCAGATTATTAGATGGAACGGACGTTGCCATCAAAATGCGGTCAGATGGTTTACAACTCAATGCTGATTCATTTCTGAAAGAGGTATGCGAAATCCTAGGTCAACTGGATAACATGGGTTAGTACTCGGTGTGAATGTCATGCTGCGCACCATGTTTTCGGTTAAGAAACGCTTGTGTAGTGTATTCGGTCCTTTTTATCGGTCTTCTCTTTCTGAAGATTTGATAATGCAGATATCGTTTCTGTCAAAGGTGCGCCATCAGAATCTGGTGCTTTTAAAGGGGTATTGTCTAGAGTGCAAGAAACAGCTTCTTGTCTTCGAGTTCATGTCTGGAGGTTCACTCAAGGATCATTTATACGGTAAGTGGCCCTGGTTACTATGACAAATGTTAATAGAATACGTCTATAATGGTGAAAGCACGCGATGAAACTGATTTGTGTCACTGCGTGCTGGTGTATCCACAGGTTCACTGTCAAAGGTCCAACCCATGAGCTGGGAGCAAAGGCTCACTTCAGCGCTAGGCGCGGCGGCTGGTATAATCCAACTCAAAACTTTATCTCCTATTTTTCCAAGTTATCCTTGTCAGACAGAACGTAATGTGCGATGATGCATTCTATTCCGCTCAGGAATCCGACATCGACTGGATCATGTAAAAACATGCTTGCAAGCTTTGTGGCTTGTTATTTATGAGTGCAAGCTGCCTTTCGAGGAGAACTAGACTGTGCTCAAAAGGAATTGACATCATTTGCGGTATGTAGGACTAGAACATCTGCACCGTGGAGGTGACTTAAAGACCATACACAGAAACGTGAAGAGTTCGAATATCTTACTAGGACTCAATTATGTCTCGAAGGTCTCTGACTTCGGCCTTTCGAAGCCGGCTGTGCACGCTGAGAAGACGGATATTTCAACCTTCGTTAGAGGCACAGCAGGCTACCTTGATCCTGAGTAATATTTCGACTTAAACCTGTAATTTCTTAACGAAGTGTTCCACTCAGAGCATGTTACTTCATCTTCCCGTCCGGTTTGAGTCGTAACAAGAGTTTCCAAAGACAGAAGTTCACCTAGAGCTTATGACTCTTGACTTAGCTGAATGGGCAGACACTCTACATTATCTATCGTAGGTAGATGGTTGCTCTCATCATGATGATTCCTGTAAACATTGCGAAGAGAGGGTGTGGTTATGTATTTATGCATTTTCCTAATCAAACTTCTGTGAAGATTTCTCATATTTCGTGGAGTCTTTAAAAGACTTGATCAATTGTGGGACTGGGTTGGAATGTGATGTTAGGTATTTCAACACGTCGCAGCTTACTGACAAGAGCGATGTATTCAGTTTTGGAGTTGTCCTTATGGAGATCCTTTGTGGACGGGAACCTCTTTCCAGTGACTGCGCTCCTGAGGAATACAACCTTGTCGCATGGGTACTAAATTCCCTGCCCTACCTCCCCTTCAATATTAGTCACAATTCAAAAAGGTTATTGAGGTCTGAAAGCTCAGTACCCGCTAGTAGACCGTCTTCTATGGAAGTATTGTTTGAGATGTGTGTAATATATGTCGTTTATAGCTATACGTCCAAACTGAAACTGTATTAAATAAACGCGCCAGAAAACTAATTATTATATCTGGCTGTTATATACACTCTGGAGTGACGATCGGGAGATGCTGCTTTTGCAGGTTCGACCAGCTCTAATAAATTCGATTCCAAAAGGTGACACCTCAGTAGTGGATAAAGCATTGGGTAACCAATTTATACTGCAGAGCCTGACCGTTGTTGCCAACGTCGCTTTTCAATGCACTGAGAAGGAGGGGGCTAATAGGCCAACAATGACCGAGGTGGTGAGGGAACTCAAACGGGCCTTAGATATTGAATATCTTCTCCCAAGCAACAAGTCTTCACCTCAACAATGTGTTCGATCTATTCCGAAAAGCATTAACAAACAGAAATCTTGTCATTTCGCGGAAATATACCCTTCCCTTTCTGAAAACATACGTCCTATCCACTAATAGAAATTGCTCCATGAGGAGCTCCACTATTAACTGCCTGGAATATGCTTGAAACTCTTGTCAAATATGATTCAATTGACGAATTCTGTAATTTTCTTGAGTTAAGAGAGGCAGTTGTGGAGTGCGAGATACTCTACACTGGCCCATTATAGAAGTAAATGCCTTTCAGTCATCCTTCCAAATAATTTAAGTAATGTATTTATAAAATTTTATTTGATTATTTCAATATCAAACAATTATACATGATTCTAACATCTAATGTATTTAATATTAATATTATAAAAAATAAATATCTTCTGTAATATTATATAAAAAGAACTAGAAAACTTGTAACCAAATAAAATAATATAAAAATTATAAATACTATATATATATATATATATATATATATATATACATATACATATAATAATCTTAATAAATATCATTTGTCATGGGCTAACAAAACCATTAAAGAAACTACTTACATTTTTATTGAAATGTTTTTTATGAGCCAAAAAATATAAGAGATAAAATTATATATATATATATATATATATATATATATATATATCAAAACAAATATTATACATAAATAAATAGATATTAAAGAAAAAAACAACAAAAATACTATTTCTAAAGCATATAGTGATAATCATGCAAAAATAGTATTATAATTAACATTAAATTAAAAAAATACTACAAATCTATCAATTCATTCATCAATATAATTATTTATTGCGACAATAATCCATTACTTAATCCAACCATCCATTGATCTATTAAACAATCAAACCATCCATCAATCTATTATTCAATCTAACAATTGAACCATCAATCTATAATAGTAGGATCCATATATATATATATATCTTATCTTATAATAGAAACTCTATTAAAAGCTCTACTTAAAGCTCCTCCTATAGCTCTTTTAAAGCTCTTTTTTTTTTTTTATTTTCTATTCAATCAAAATAAAAATAAACAAACTCTAAGACCTCTCATCTCAAGCTTTCATATCAAATTCACCACTTATGATGTATTATATATATACTTGCTTGACAATGCATTGAGCACGTAATTGTGGAAGATAAATAAAAACACAATAAGAATTCTACCAAGTTTAATAGAATCTTAAATAAAATTTAAATAATTCTTAATAATGCTAATAAAATTTTAATCAATCCAAATAAATATAAAAAAAATTATACACGAAATACAAAGATGTTATAAATTAATCTCAAAAAAATATAATAAAGAAATCTTAAGAAAATATATATATATATATATATATATATATATATAAACAATTAAAAATCTATATTAAATTAATACTATAAATAGAAAATTTATAGAAATAATTATAAAATATTTTAAAATATTTTAAATTAAAATTTTAAATAAATCCTAAAATAATCTTAAATCAAAACTAATTTATCTTAATTTATCCTAATTAATATTCTAATGAATTTTTATCAAATCTTAGGTCAAATTCTAGTTAAATCCTAATTAAAATCCTAAATAATATCTTAATGAACCTTAATCAAATCTTAGGTCAAATTCTAATGAAATTCTAATAAAATCTCCAATCTTAAATAAATCCTAAAGAAATCCTAATAAAATTCTAAATCCTAGACCAACCTTAATGAAACCCTAACAAAATCTTAAATCCTAACTAAATCCTAAATTATAAACATATCCATAACAACTCTATAATAGGTTGAAAATTAAATAATTAATAATTCAATCATTGATTTTTATTCAAAATTTGTAAAATTTGTAAAAACTAATTTAGCAATAATCACAAAAAATTTGAAAAATATTACACATATCTAATAGACAATAATCTTTAAACTCTACTTGAGTGTTAGTCAATCTCTTTTTCTAACCTTAAAGTTGATATTCTAGAGTTTCAATCTCTTAATTTTACTATTCAATTTTTTTCAAACTTTGAAAAATTATTAAAAGACAAATTAGCTACTATTGAGCAAAATTATATATCAATCCAATAAGTAGATTGACAAATATCTTAAAAGCCTCACTACACCTTCAAGTTTCAATTTTCAATACCATAAATCAATTTATTTTTCATATTCATTGATCTAACTATTCAATTGACTTTAAATCTTTCATACCTATTTATAACAAGCTTAATAAAAAAATTACCAAATTTTTACTTATAAATAAACTAAAAAACTTACAAAATCTTAAACTTTATAAATATGTTTTTATTTTTTAAAATCTAAATCTTCCAAGTACATTACTCGCTTTGAAAATCCCTCAAAACTTCAATATTAATCCAAATGATATGAAATAAACTTTTAAAAATCTCTTTATCCGTTTACTCCTTGATTTTGCTCACCAATATGTAAAAGAAGCCTAGAATCATTGTAGATGCACCATTTTGTGCCTTAAGATCTAATTTCGACCTAAGTTCACAATTAATCTTTTTTAAGTATCAAATTTTGATAATTTCAAGTAATTTTATTTAAACCAATTTTAAATTTCTTTTAAAAATATTCATATTATTTTTTTATTTCATTTATTTTATTTTGAGAGATTTATGCTTTTACAAAATAAATAAAAGTAGCAACTACAAAAAAATAGCATGAAGTCTAAAATTTTTATAACCTTCTTATCATTTATCATTATTTTTTTATATTTTTCTAGTAGGCTCTTCTATAATATTATCCATATTTTTTTTATTTATATCTCACCATAAAGTCATCTTATTATATGACACTAAACTAAAAAGCAACACCTTACTTGCTAGGAAGGTCAAGCACTTGAACTCCATCCAAAACTATACCTATATGTAATACATGAAAGTATAGGATTTCATTAGCTAGACTAAGTTTTAGACCTTCTCTTACTAGCTTCCATTGAAAAATGATACCATTGTCAAATATGTGAAGCAATTTGAAGACACAACACTTAGCATCAGCAAGGTTGTACACAAAGAGAGTATGGAATAAGATGTCTCTCACTTCCAATATCCATTACTTATAGATAGTGGTTGCTACCCTAAAAGAAAACTTCCATTCTTTGACTTTTATACATGTAGCCCGAGGATCCTTTTGGCATCTCACGAGCCTCAAGGATATCCTATGACATATACTAATGACTCATACTTAGTCTTTAGATATTTTCTTTTTAATACTTTAACCTTTTGACATTGATTCTTGATCCATGACTTCATCTTATATCCATTGGATGCCCTTACCATATACCAGGAGTCAAACCTTTGACTACTAGTAACTTATCTAAGTTAATATCCTCTTTAAGATAATTTATTCCACTTTTATTTTAATACTCCCACTTTGCTATTAGTCAAATGGCTTTTAATCCTAATGCCTTTGTCAACATGTGGTGTCTATCTTTTACTAATGCCTTTGTCGACAAATCAGCAAGCATTTCCTTCGTTGCACAATACTTCATATCAATCACTCTCATTTCAATCTTCTCTCTTATGAAGTGATGTTGAATTGTAATGTGCTTGGTCCTTGAATGATGCTTTGGATTCTTTGCAAATACAAGACATCTTTGATTGTCACACTCCATTGGAGTTGCTTCCATTTGTACATCTCCAATGTCCTCCAAAAGTTGTCTCAACCATATTGCTTCCATTGGACCATGGCTTGCTGCCATGTACTCCGCCTCCATTGTTGATCTTGCAATGGTTGGTTGTTTCTTACAATTCCATGAAATTACTCCCACTCCAACAAAGAATACATAGTCTATTGTTAACCTTCTATCATTTGCATCTCCAATCCAATCCGCATCACAATAACCATGCAATCTAATGTTAGTACCTCCAAGGCATAATTTCAAGTTCAAAGTGCCTTCTAAGTACCTCATGATCCTTTTGATGGTTGCCCAATGGATTGGTCCAGCCTTTGACATGTGTTGGCTCACAACACTCACCGCATATGTAAGATCCACCCTTGTGCCAACCATTGCATATATAAGTGAGTCCACTGCTGCCTTGTATGGAATACCTTGCATTTGACCTTCAACTTCAACAAACTTTTCATCCGTGAGCTTCATCAACTTCAAGTTTGCCTCCAATGATGTTCCAATAGGCTTATACTTCTCCATGTTGAATCGCTTTAATACTTCTTCAATGTACTTGCTTTGGCTCATTGTAATGGTTTTTTTAGCAGGATCTCTTATAAACTCCACTCGTAAACAATAGTGAAGCTCTCCTAAATCCCTCATTTCATACTCCTTTTCTAACTTTGCCTTCAACCAATCCATCATCTTCAATGTATTGGTTAAGATGATCAAATCATCAACATAGAGGATGACAATCAATATGAACCTATTTGATTGCATCACATATAATGAATGATCAGCCTCACTCCTTACAAATCCTTCACTCCGAAAGAATGTATTAATACATTGGTATTATACCCTTGGTAATTGTTCTGCCCATACAAGGATTTCTTCAACTTACAAACAAGGTGTTGTTTGCCTTCTTCAACAAATCCTTGAAGTTATTGCATGTAGATGTCTTCTTCCAAACTTCCATTCAAGAAAGCCGTCTTCACATCCATTTGATGCATCTCCAAGTCCAATGTTTCTTCAATTGCCACAATGGTTCTAGTGGTGGTGAATGTGGCCACAAAAGCAAATATCTTATTGAAATCCACACGAGCAACTTGTGAGTAGCCTTTAGCAATCCATCTAGATTTATATCTTACAATATTATCCATTGCATCCCTTTTGATTCTAAACACCCACTTATAACCAATTGAAGATTGATTTGGTGGAAGTTGAGTTACATCCCATATTCCATTGTCCATGAATAATTTGAACTCTTTTTCCATAGCATTCTCCCACTTCAATGCATCGGTGGACTTCATTGCATCACATAAACTCAATGGATCAGCAAGAAATGCAACATTGGCATGTTCTTCACTTACTTGAAGAAAGATGTGGTCCTTCCACCATTCACCACGTGGTTTTCTTTCTCTCAAAGGATATCTCCTATTATTTGAAAAAGATCCTTCTTGTTCTTCAATGCTTGTCTTTTCTCACTCAAAGGTTGATATTCTTCATCATCATCATCACCTTCAATATCTTCATTGTCTTCATTGTTGATTCTAGTAATTGAAGGCACACTATGATTTATCTTCTTTGGCACTTGATCTTGACTTCTATTTCTTCCATCTTCATTGTCATCATCATCTTTTTCTTCCTCTTTCTTTGTTGAACTTGAAGATGTGTCTATAAACACACCTTCACTCCCACTTGGACACTCTTTCAAGTACTCAAAAGTACTCTTATGCTCCCAAACCTCTATATCACGAGTTTTGATGATCTTCTTGGTTTCTAAACAAATTAGCCTATATGCTTTGGTACCTTCACAATATCCAAAAAATATACATTTTGTACCTTTTGCATCAAGTTTGGACCTCATACAATCTAGTACCTTTGCATAAGCAATGCATCCAAAAATCCTCATGTGTAAAACACAAGGTTTCTTTCCACTCCAAGCTTCTTGTGGAGTCATTGATGTAAGTACACTTGTAGGGCATCTATTCCTTGTGTATACCGCATTTACCACAGCTTCTGCCTAATACTCATGTCCAAGGTTTTATGTATGAAGCATATTCTTTGCTATCTCTACAATGGTCTCATTTGTTCTTTCAACAACTCTATTTTGTTGTGGAGTGTAAGGAGTAGAGGTTTGTCTTGCAATACCTTGAATCTTTATGAATTCATCAAAATGCTTTGACATGTATTCACCTCCATTGTCTGTTCTCAACACTTTGATCTTGCACTCACATTATTTCTCTACAAAAGCCTTAAACTCCTTAAACCTTGAGAAACATTCAATTTTAGCTTTAATAATGTAAATCCACACCTTTCTTGAAAAGTCATCTATGAATTTGACTAAGTACCTTGTTCCTCCAATTGATAGTGTCTTCATTGGTCCACAAACATCAGAGTACACAATCTCCAAAAATTAAATTGCACGTGTTGCAACTCCACTTCGAAATGAAGCCTTTTGTTGTTTGCCTTGTATACATCCTTCATAAGCAAGTGTCATGGCATTGTGGCTGAATTGACCAAGATCCAAGCCACTTACCATGGATTAGAGCTCCTTCATGCATTTGGCATTCAAATGACTAAGTCATTGATGCCAAATTCCAAACTTATCTTGATCTTGTGGAAAATCAAAAAATGCCGCCACTTCAACTCCATTCACCTTCTTGCAATTGATGAAGTAGATATTTCTATCTCTAAGGCCTTTAGCAACATGTTGGCCATCCAATGTCTTGACAAAACATCCATTCATATCAAATTGAATCTTATAACCATGTGATACAAGTTTATTCACCGAAAGGAGGTTCTTCTTCATTTTTGGAACATGTAAAACTTCCTTCAATGTGATCCTCTTGATTTGGTCCTTCACAACAATCTCCACTACAATGGAACTAATTTTAATGGCTTGTACCATGCCATTGTCTGCCAACTATACTTTTGTTGCTGAAATTTCTTCATAAGTGTTAAATGAACACTTGTATGGTGTCATGTGCTTAGTAGTACCTGAATCTATAATCCACTTCGAAATAGCAGCCATGGAGGCTCCTTCCCTTGCCATGAAAGCATATTCATCTCCACCAAAACTATCACTAATATTGTTTGCATTCTCTCTATCTCTTTTCTTGGCCTTGTAGTAATTTCTAGCAAAATGACTTAGTTTTCTATAAATATAGTAATTCTTTATATTACTTTTTGAATTATCACGTTGGTGAAAATAGCTACCTTTGCCTTGTCTTAAAAATAGAGCCGAATCATCACTTGCAAGCTCTTTTTCTTTCCTCTTGGTCACTTTATGGGCAAGTCTTGACGTGACATAGCTCATGGTAAGCTCCTTCTTGTTGATGGACTCCAATGCCGCAATGAGGTAGTTGTAGGATTCGGGAAGGCTCATGAGCAATGTCAACACAATGTCCTTACCATCAACTAATTTGTCAACAACTGCTAGGTGGTTAGCAAGTACTTTTACCTTGTTAACATGAGCCATGAGGTCATTTCTTTCTTCCATCTTTACTGTCAAGAACTTCCTCCTTGTCCAAAGGATGTTGGTAAGGTTTCTACTCTCATAGATGTTGCAAAGAGTCTTCGATGCTTCCATTGGTCCATTACAAGCTATAACATGTGAAAAGTTGGCATCATCAAGGTTTATTGCAATCATCCCAAAAGCCTTCCTTTTATGACGTTTGTACTCCTTCTTCACCTTGATATCACCATTGTCACTTGGAGGGTCTTCACTTTCATCAATAATGTCTCAAAGATCCAATGAAGCCAACAAAAGCTCCATTTTCTTCTTCCAATGGTAAAAGTTGTCACCTCTAAACTTTTCAATCACTCTCAAGCTCTCACCTTTACTTAAAGCCATGTCTAAGGAAGAGATGTGTAAAAGAAAATCAAGAAAAGAGAAGATAGAACTCTCAAAATCAACAAGAATGTGTTGCTGCCTTACAAACCTAGAATGCCCTCTTTGTAATTATACAAGTGATTTCACTCTTGTATCACTCTCAACTTCACATATAAGACTTCTCATAAGTCTTATACTCTATCTAAACCTCTTGCATAAGCTTTGTCACTCTTCAATCACCTCTCTTATCACACAAAATACTTCTTATAATAATAGGAGAATCTCTTATGAAGTTAAGTATATGAAAGCACAAAGTTAGAGCACCAATGATGAAACTCAGCAACAAAATATAATACTCAAGTTCTAAAACATCATTAAATGGAGTCTAACAACAACCAAGACTATCAATGCACTTAACAACAAGTAAGACCAAAAACTACATCAACAACTAGATGCATAAGAAGGGTTAGAAGAGAGCAAACTCAAACTTTAGTAATAACCATAAGATCTATTCCTCACAACAAGAAAGACTTCAAAGTACTTCAAAACTTACAAGTAAAGGTGAGTGGACCCATAAGCTATTGAAGAACAAGCACTTTGAAGACACAACACTTAGTATCAGTATGGTTGCACACAAAGAGAGTATGGAATAAGATGACTCTTACTTCCAATACCCATTACTTATAGGTAGTGATTGCTGACCTAAAAGACAATGTATATGGCTTATTTTTGGATAAAATTGCTATGACATAATAACAAATTTATACTACAAATATTCTATCCATCCATCCGAAAATAAAGTACACCAAAACTTGTTGCCAATTTGATGTGGGATGATTTAGCTTTTGTTATGCAAGCATCAATGTTCAATATATTGTTGTAGTCATAGGAATTAACACCAACTTGGTTTTACAAGTGAATCAGCACTTTTGAAATGGCTATGGGTGGCAAATATTAGCAAAGTTGGGGTCCATTGTGTTGGTAGAAAAAGAAGAGATGCCAATTGCAGAAGTGCAAGTGGTGTTTGCTCTTAAGAATAGTCCAATAAAAACTGATGGAAAAACAAAACAGAAGAGGTGGCAAGAAGTTAGCTTTGGCTGCATGTCATTTGTAGGCCTTGATTGAAGGAGCACCTCATTCATTGGTTGGAGATTGGAGGAGGGAGCTGAGTGGTGCAAGACAGAAAGGGGGCTGCACGAGGAGATGAAAAGCACAGATGTGGCCTCTGTAGCAAGTTATAAAGTGATGTGCAGAATGACTGCTGTCACCTTGTAAGTACAGATAGCAGGGGTCATAGTGCCTGCTTTCTGTTTTTGGAGGTGGAGGGCATGTGTGGATGTATTGCCTGGTGGGTGGGGTTTCACCCAAGCATGGGTGAAACTGGCAGCTTCCCTGTGGCTGTGGGGGGAGGGTTGGGGGACCAATTAAGTAGACTCTTAGGAGAGTGGAGATTGTGTCAGGAGTTTGGAACTCAGGACTCCTGATGGGCTGGGGTTTGGAGGAGGGTGGGTCCGACTGAGCACAGGAGATGGACCTTGGGGTATCTTTCCAATGCAGAGGGGGCCTGGGGGAACGAAGGGCGAAGGGATGGCCGGGGGGTGGAACTTTAGTGGACGTGATGAGAGTGGAGGGAGCGGGCTGGAGGTGAAAGGGCAGGAGGAGGCAAGAGAATGAGTGTTGTGAGAGCGGGCGTCGGCACATCAAGCGCGCGGGGCTCCTTCGGGGGTGTTCGGTGGCGCAGTCGTTGTAGTATAGTGGTAAGTATTCCCGCCTGTCACGCGGGTGACCCGGGTTCGATCCCCGGCAGCGGCGATCCTTGCACCGGTGGTCTAGTGGTAGAATAGTACCCTGCCACGGTACAGACCCGGGTTCGATTCCCGGCCGGTGCAGCGCTCCCTTTTGCCCCCGCCGCATCCGAATCCGCCCATCCGGACAGCGCGCGCGAACCTCTTGTCACACCATGCGGTGCTGTGAAGGCTTGTGAGCGCTGCACTGGACCCATCGTTCAGTACGACGTGCAGCTGGTACTGGTTCCACATGGTCTCCTTGACGTCCCGTTACTGTCAGGGGGGCCATGCCGCTGGGGACCTCAGGTCGATTGGAGCACACCCTCCCATCTGGATCCAAGTCTCTAACCTTGGTGTATTTTCCCTCTCTCCTCCTGTGGGCACCTCACTCGCGCACCTTTCCAGACACACTCTGATCCCTCTGTTGCGGTGCTCCTTCCAAACGGGGCTTCCTCTCTCACCCCACAAACACCCTTCTTCTCCCCTCCATCGGAGTCACCCTTGCCGCCCCTCCCCCGCTCTCTCTCTCCTTCAATCATCACAGCTTTTGTTGTTCCCATCTTCTCGCTTGGACAACTATCGTCCACCTGACTCCACGGATTGCCTACATGTCCTCCTCCAATTTGTTTCACTATTGGAAGGGTCATCAATAATCCCCCTCACTTGTTCATTACATGGATGTTTTTTTGTTCTATCTCTTTCCAAATGTTGGGAGATGGCCATGTATGTTAATGGTTGGTAGGTTGGAGTAGTTTGATGGATTCTTGGTTGATTGAATGGTTTAGCCATTGGTATTGAAATATATAATAAATTTTAAAACAAAAATTTGTTAATAAATTCTAATTCTTAAAGAATGTAATTTAATTATTTCTAAATAGATTTCTAAAGTCAAATACAAAGCTGATGATTCTACTAATAAATTTTAAACATGTTTTAATTGTCAGAGACTTTATATTGGTAGCACCCTTTGACTATGCATATTTGTTGTTATTTTCAATCTTGAAATCGGCTTCAATTAGGTTTTTACAAGCTGTAGCAACTTAATAAAATCTCAAACCTATCTATTTGATTTTAAAATTTCTTTTTCTCAATAGCACTGTAAGCAATATAAATATAAGTATATATATATATAGCTGATAATTATAGACAGTGTGATTTTTTGTCCTCGCATCTCAAATGATATACTTATTTGTTGCTTAGACAAATCTTTGCCAAATTTGAAATAATTTTGATGTGCTTGGTATATAAAACTTTGTAACTTTATTTTAATTTTATGAGGTACTTTTATTAAAATAAATCTCAATATTTACATTGAAAAAAGATGCATAAGTTTTTTTTAATTTTTTTTTCTATTATAGTCATCTATATAGATAATTATATAATTTTAATTAAAAATCTTATATCTATTAATTTTTAAAAAATATTTTTTTATAAATAATTTGAATTAAATAAAGAAAGTAATTAATATTAAATTTTTAGGTTATAAATTTATTTTCATTGATTTAATATCACTCTTTTTTTAATAAATATTTTTTATAATCTATATTTCAAAGATATTATATATATAATTATAATATAATCTTAACATCTCTTGAAGATGTTATAAAATTTTTAAAAGAATATTTTTTTAGATGATAAAGGTAAAAAAGATCAAATGATAAGCATTTTTTTATTTTGAATCAAATAGTAGTTTAATTCATTACACATCATATATATATATATATATATATATATATTCAAGATTATATCTAATTAAATATCATTAATTTATTACAATATGCGGCTGTAGTTTTGAACAAAGCTCAAGCTATGGGCCTTGTTAATAAATAAGATGTTACTTTTTAGTCTAAAAAAGGCCTTGACAATGGTGGACTTAGACATGGATATAGTCAATGAAGCTATAACAAAAGAAACAAGGGCTATTATAGTAGAAGTAATATACATGGAGGCCATTGCTAAAAAAATAAGATCAATTCACAATTAAAAAAAAAAAAAAAAAAAAAAAAAAATACACACACACAACAAGAGAAATTAGAATCAATGTTGAAAATATAACATAGAATTGCAATTTTGAGTGAAGTCAAAGTTTAAAGAAGATGAATTTGTGAGTGTAAATTTCACTCCTCAGCTCTAATTACAAGATGGCCTCAGTTAAAAGTTGCTTGTAATTGGTGGTGTGAAGTGAAGTAAGCAATTGGCAAAAGACCAAGGAGGAAAAACCACAATACAAGTAAAAGAGATGAAATCAAGTAATCACAACATCCAAAACGAAGTCACAATCCGTTCACTGGATTTTTATCCAATAAAAAGTAAAAATAAAAAATAAAAATATTTTTAGATAGGAAATTTTTTATCTTTCCAATGATATAAAAACCATGTAATTCCAAGTTACTATGAGTAAGTTATGATAGATTAAAGATAGAATATAAATAATAGAAAAGTTAAGTGAATAATTTTTACCTCAAGGGTAACTTGTTTAAGACATCAAGAATTCGAGCCTTACCAAGGCTCACAAGTAGTGTATATTCCCTCCCTCAAGAGGCCTTGAGGCCTTAGTCTCATCTTCCTACCTATACCCAAGGTGCTACAACCCATATGGAAAATTGTGCACCTCTCTTCCTACAAGGACTACACTAGCTGCTCGTCCTCCTATTTTCTACTAGTAAAACTACTTTTTTTGCATTTTTGACTTCACCATGGTGTTCAAAAATATCCAATTAGCCTAGAAACCTTGCATAGTCTTCAAATCTTGATTCATTTCCTCATAATGGCTCTCAAGGTGATAAAACTTAATTTTACCAAAGTCTTGAAATTTTCTCTAAAAATTCATAAAAAATTATAAATAAATTCTAAATAAATTCTAAAAAATCTTATAATATTTTTATAATACTAATATCCATATGAAGCTATATTTTCCTATCTTGGTGATTTTTTATAGTAATAAAATCAATTTAAATCCACTAAAAATCCTATTTTTTATATAATTAACTAAAAAGACATGAAGCTCTTTTTCATGCTTCTTCTAACTACTAACTAATCATTGATAGGATTTTATAAGTAATACATGTAGATAGGAGCCAATGAAGATATTAGTTTCAATAACTAATTCTTAATACTTAACAATAAGAAAAATACTAAACTAACTAAGATAATTGCCTCCAAGCCTTACTAAGACTCCATTTTTATAACTTTTCTTCTAATAATACTTTTGTAACTTATAAATAATTCTAAATTATAATAAATACTCGAATTGTAAAAAAACACTCTCTTCTCTTAACATTTGTATAAATGAATAACATAAAACTATGTTATTAACTAATCCACTAATTAAGATCAATTTGTAGAACTCACAGAATTATATAGCTTTTGAAGGGTTTTCTAAAAAATATCATGAAAAAAATGCCAAAGAAGATGAGATTAAACTAGAAATATAATAACACAATTTATAATTCTAATATGTTATGATACATATAGAAATATGTATTACAAATATACTATATAAAAAACCAAAGAAAAAGTTGAATAAAAGAATTTCAATAAGAAAGTTAATATGAACTTGTTTAAACAAGATACATAAAAGAGTAACATCAAGAGAGATAAATTAAAGCTCTAAAAGAAGTATTGTTAAAACTCAGGATCCTCTTGTTAAAGTAAAAGTAGAATAAGTTATCTTATAGAGGATATTATTTTAAGTAAGTTGCTAATGGACAAAGGTTTGACTCTTGGTATATGGTAAGGGCATCCAATGGATATAGGACGAAGTCATGGACCAAGAGTCAAAGTCAAAAGAATAAAGTATTAACAAGGAAATATCCAAAGACTAAGTATGAGTCATTAGTATGAGTCATATGATATCCTCGAGGCTCGTGAGATGCCAAAAGGATCCTAAGGCCACGTGTGTAAACAACAAAGAGTAAAAGTTTTCTTTTAGGACAGCAATCACTACCTATAAGTAATGGGTATTGGAAGTAAGAGTCATCTTATTCCATACCCTCTTTGTGTGCAACCATGCTGATACTAAGTGTTGTGTCTTCAAAGTGCTTGTTCTTCAATAGCTTATGGGTCCACTCACCTTTACTTGTAAGTTTTGAAGTACTTTGAAGTCTTTCTTGTTGTGAGGAATAGATCTTATGGTTATTACTAAAGTTTGAGTTTGCTCTCTTCTAACCCTTCTTATGCATCTAGTTGTTGATGTAGTTTTTGGTCTTACTTGTTGTTAAGTGCATTGATAGTCTTGGTTGTTGTTAGACTCCATTTAATGATGTTTTAGAACTTGAGTATTATATTTTGTTGCTGAGTTTCATCATTGGTGCTCTAACTTTGTGCTTTCATATACTTAACTTCATAAGAGATTCTCCTATTATTATAAGAAGTATTTTGTGTGATAAGAGAGGTGATTGAAGAGTGACAAAGCTTATGCAAGAGGTTTAGATAGAGTATAAGACTTATGAGAAGTCTTATATGTGAAGTTGAGAGTGATACAAGAGTGAAATCACTTGTATAATTACAAAGAGGGCATTCTAGGTTTGTAAGGCAGCAACACATTCTTGTTGATTTTGAGAGTTCTATCTTCTCTTTTCTTGATTTTCTTTTACACATCTCTTCCTTAGACATGGCTTTAAGTAAAGGTGAGAGCTTGAGAGTGATTGAAAAGTTTAGAGGTGACAACTTTTACCATTGGAAGAAGAAAATGGAGCTTTTGTTGGCTTCATTGGATCTTTGAGACATTATTGATGAAAGTGAAGACCCTCCAAGTGACAATGGTGATATCAAGGTGAAGAAGGAGTACAAACGTCATAAAAGGAAGGCTTTTGGGATGATTGCAATAAACCTTGATGATGCCAACTTTTCACATGTTATAGTTTGTAATGGACCAATGGAAGCATCGAAGACTCTTTGTAACATTTATGAGAGTAGAAACCTTGCCAACATCCTTTGGACAAGGAGGAAGTTCTTGACAGTAAAGATGGAAGAAAGAAATGACCTCATGGCTCATGTTAACAAGGTAAAAGTACTTGCTAACCACCTAGCAGTTGTTGACAAATTAGTTGATGGTAAGGACATTGTGTTGACATTGCTCATGAGCCTTTCCGAATCCTACAACTACCTCATTGCGGCATTGGAGTCCATCAACAAGAAGGAGCTTACCATGAGCTATGTCACGTCAAGACTTGCCCATAAAGTGACCAAGAGGAAAGAAAAAGAGCTTGCAAGTGATGATTCGGCTCTATTTTTAAGACAAGGCAAAGGTAGCTATTTTCACCAATGTGATAATTCAAAAAGTAATATAAAGAATTACTATATTTATAGAAAACTAGGTCATTTTGCTAGAAATTACTACAAGGCCAAGAAAAGAGATAGAGAGAATGCAAACAATATTAGTGATAGTTTTGGTGGAGATGAATATGCTTTCATGGCAAGGGAAGGAGCCTCCATGGCTGCTATTTCGAAGTGGATTATAGATTCAGGTACTACTAAGCACATGACACCATACAAGTGTTCATTTAACACTTATGAAGAAATTTTAGCAACAAAAGTGTAGTTGGCAGACAATGGCATGGTACAAGCCATTAAAATTAGTTCCATTGTAGTAGAGATTGTTGTGAAGGACCAAATCAAGAGGATCACATTGAAGGAAGTTTTACATGTTCCAAAAATGAAGAAGAACCTCCTTTCGGTGAACAAACTTATATCACATGGTTATAAGATTCAATTTGATATGAATGGATGTTTTGTCAAGACATTGGATGGCCAACATGTTGCTAAAGGCCTTAGAGATAGAAATATCTACTTCATCAATTGCAAGAAGGTGAATGGAGTTGAAGTGGCGGCATTTTTTGATTTTCCACAAGATCAAGACAAGTTTGGAATTTGGCATCAATGACTTAGTCATTTGAATGCCAAATGCATGAAGGAGCTCTAATCCATGGTAAGTGGCTTGGATCTTGGTCAATTCAGCCACAATGCCATGACACTTGCTTATGAAGGATGTATACCAAGCAAAAAATAAAAGGCTTCATTTCTAAGTGGAGTTACAACACGTTGTTAGGGTAAAGAGGTTTTGCCTCAAGAAAGTGTTGGGCTTCTAGCTGTCAGTCAATATTCAATCAAGTTGAAAATAAGAAAATCCTAATTTTTTATATATAAGTTCTCCTTTTGAGACAATTATACCAAATACTTAAGTCTTAAATAACCAACGACACCCAAAATATGCTGGAAGTACTCTAAAACCTTATATATTCTTGTGTGGAAATTCTCTTGAATATCAACACCTCATAACTCTTGATCCAACCGTCCAAAAAAGATCAAAATTTACGTGAAGTACAGATATGTTGTTATAATTTTGTACAACAAATTTCAACCGCTAATTCGTTGGAGATCTCGAGATATCTTCAAAAGTCTAACAGTCGCTTCAAACCCTAATCTTTATATACCTGCGTGCAATTTTCTTCATATCTCACAAACCATAAGTTCAAATGCTACGAAACTTATATAGATAGCTTCTTAACACAAATGTTTACATTTTTCTTATGTTTGAGCCAAAATTTCGTTAGAAAATTCAAGTTATGGCTCCTAACACTACTTTGAACAAAACCGCTCACTAACTACCTTTGATTTGAATTTGCTGTCTTTAATTCCTTATAACTCCTTCACATAAATTCCAAATGTAAAATTTCCTTCTTAAAAGGTGTACGTCATGAAGTTGGTCTTGTAGTCCTGCCTTCCGATCTCCAAAAGCTTACATAAGACTCCTCTTATACTCAAAAGAATAAGAGTAGGTGTCAAATTGACACCTTAATTTTAAACGGCTATAACTTGTTCAGCATAACTCCAAATCCTATAAAATTTCCACAAAAATTGTAGCCAAAATCCTAAACTGTACAGCATAGCCTCCGATTTCCTAATGGCCTCTTTGAAGTCGCCGAAACCCTTATCAAGGTCGCGGGCAGCCTCCTAAAAGCCCATTGGGCATGGATTTCGACCAATGGGGATGAAGATCCTTATTTCTACCTTCATCCAACCATGCCTTGGTTTCATCCCTCCCAATTAACCTCCTATTAGTTTAAATCTTCATCTTTAGGCCCCTATCTCCTCTCAAGGCTTCATACTTAACATTAAGGTTCTATAACTTTTATATACTATAATCAAGCTAAGTAAGGAAAACAAAATAAAGTTTTTTTTATACCAACTCTTTTTAATTTAATCTATTATCCACTCTAACATAAATTTAGATTTATTAACATTTAATCTGTTCTAACTAATTTTTACATACTATAAGAATTTACACTACGACAACGTGCAATTAAATTTTTGGAGATTGTGCACTCTGATGTTTGTGGAGCAATGAAGACACCATCAATTGGAAGAACAAGGTACTTTGTCACGTTCATAGATGACTTTTCAAGAAAGGTGTGGATTTACATTATTAAAGCTAAAATTGGATGTTTCTCAAGGTTTAAGGAGTTTAAGGCTCTTGTAGAGAAATAATGTGAGTGCAAGATCAAAGTGTTGAGAATGGACAATGGAGGTGAATACATCTCAAAGCATTTTGATGAATTCATAAAGATTCAAGGTATTGCAAGACAAACCTCTACTCTTTACACTCCACAACAAAATAGAGTTATTGAAAGAGTAAATCATACCATTGTAGAGATAGCAAAGAATATGCTTCATACATAAAACCTTGGACATGAGTATTAGGCAGAAGCTATAATAAATGCGGTATACACAAGAAATAGATGCCCTACAAGTGTACTTACATCAATGACTCCACAAGAAGCTTGGAGTGGAAAGAAATCTTGTGTTTTACACATGAGGATTTTTGGATGCATTGCTTATGCAAAGGTACTAGATTGTATGAGGTCCAAACTTGATGCAAAAGGTACAAAATGTATATTTTTTGGATATTGTGAAGGTACCAAAGCATATAGGCTAATTTGTTTAGAAACCAAGAAGATCATCAAAAGTCGTGATATAGAGGTTTTGGAGCATAAGAGTGCTTTTGAGTACTTGAAAGAGTGTCCAAATGGGAGTGAAGGTGTGTTTGTAGACACATCTTCAAGTTCAACAAAGAAAGAAGAAGAAAAAGATGATGATGACAATGAGGATGGAAGAAATAGAAGTCAAGATCAAGTGCCAAAGAAGATAAATCATAGTGTGCCTTCAATTACTAGAATCAACAATGAAGACAATGAAGATATTGAAGGTGATGATGATGATGAAGAATATCAACCTTTGAGTGAGAAAAGACAAGCATTGAAGAACAAGAAGGATCTTTTTCAAATAATAGGAGATATCCTTTGAGAGAAAGAAAACCACGTGGTGAATGGTGGAAGGACCACATCTTTCTTCAAGTAAGTGAAGAACATGCCAATGTTGCATTTCTTGCTGATCCATTGAGTTTATGTGATGCAATGAAGTCCACCGATGCATTGAAGTGGGAGAATGCTATGGAAAAAGAGTTCAAATTATTCATGGACAATGGAACATGGGATGTGACTCAACTTCCACCAAGTCAATCTTCAATTGATTGTAAGTGGGTGTTTAGAATCAAAAGAGATGCAATGGATAATATTGTGAGATATAAGTCTAGATGGATTGCTTAAGGCTACTCACAAGTTGCTCGTGTGGATTTCAATAAGACATTTGTTTCTGTGGCCACATTCACCACCATTAGAACCATTGTGGCAATTGGAGAAACATTGGACTTGGAGATGCATGAAATGGATGTGAAGACGGCTTTCTTGAATGGAAGTTTGGAAGAAGACATCTACATGCAATAACTTCAAGGATTTATTGAAGAAGGCAAACAACACCTTGTTTGTAAGTTGAAGAAATCCTTGTATGGGCTTAAACAATTACCAAGGGCATAGTACCAATGCTTTGATATATTCTTTCTGAGTAAAGGATTTGTAAGGAGTGAGGTTGATCATTCATTATATGTGATGCAATCAAATAGGTTCATATTGATTGTCATCCTCTATGTTGATGATTTGATCATCTTAATCAATACATTGAAGATGATGGATTAGTTGAAGGCAAAGTTAGAAAAAAAGTATGAAATGAGGGATTTAAGAGAGCTTCACTATTGTTTAGGAGTGGAGTTTATAAGAGATCCTGCTAAGAAAACCATTACAATGAGCCAAAGCAAGTACATTGAAGAAGTATTAAAGCGATTCAACATGGAGAAGTATAAGCCTATTGGAACATCATTGGAGGCAAACTTGAAGTTGATGAAGCTCACGGATGAAAAGTTTGTTGAAGTTGAAGGTCAAATGCAAGGTATTCCATACAAGGCAGCAGTGGACTCACTTATATATGCAATGGTTGGCACAAGGGTGGATCTTACATATGCGGTGAGTGTTGTGAGCCAACACATGTCAAAGGCTGGACCAATCCATTGGGCAACCATCAAAAGGATCATGAGGTACTTAGAAGGCACTTTGAACTTGAAATTATGCCTTGGAGGTACTAACATTAGATTGCATGGTTATTGTGATGCGGATTGGATTGGAGATGCAAATGATAGAAGGTTAACAATAGACTATGTATTCTTTGTTGGAGTGGGAGTAATTTCATGGAATTGTAAGAAACAACCAACCATTGCAAGATCAACAATGGAGGCGGAGTACATGGCAGCAAGCCATGGTCCAATGGAAGTAATATGGTTGAGACAACTTTTGGAGGACATTGGAGATGTACAAATGGAAGTAACTCCAATGGAGTGTGACAATCAAAGATGTCTTGTATTTGCAAAGAATCCAAAGCATCATTCAAGGACCAAGCACATTACAATTCAACATCACTTCATAAGAGAGAAGATTGAAATGAGAGTGATTGATATGAAGTATTGTGCAACGAAGGAAATGCTTGCTGATTTGTTGACAAAGGCATTAGTAAAAGATAAACAGCACATGTTGACAAAGGCATTAGGATTAAAAGCCATTTGACCAATAGCAAAGTGAGAGTATTAAAATAAAAGTAAAATAAGTTACTTTATAAAGGATATTAACTTAGGTAAGTTATTAGTGGTTAAAATTTTGACTCCTGGTATACGGTAAGGGCATCCAATGGATATAAGATGAAGTCATGGATCAAGAATCAATGTCAAAAGGATAAAGTATTAAAAAGAAAATTTCTAAAGACTAAGTATGAGTCATTAGTATATGTCATAGGATATGCTCGAGGCTCGTGAGATGCCAAAAGGATCCTAGGGCCACGTGTATAAAAGTCAAAGAGTGGAAGTTTTCTTTTAGGGCAGCAACCACTATCTATAAGTAATGGTTATTGGAAGTGAGAGACATCTTATTCCATACTCTCTTTGTGTGCAACCTTACTGATGCTAAGTGTTGTATTTTTAAAATGCTTATTCTTTAATATGAATTCTATCAGTATAGGGTAGAAACATTATCAATTTATGAAAAGTAATTTATTTTCTAAATTACATATTATGATTTCTTTTTTCTTTTTTTGCTTCATTAACTACAACTAAGGCAATGGTAGTGATAATTAAGAGTGCTTTAGATTCAATGCAAGGAAGAATGACACATCAACATTATCAATGAAAAGAAGCTTACAAGTCTTGGATGCATATTTGAGTAGAAGAAGAAGTATGTCCTAGGTAATTGAATTCATTCAAAGAAAATCATTGTCCAACTTTACAAAATCATTTATTTTAAATATTACAATGTCTCTCATTTTTCTTATGGATCATGTGATTTGTCAAAGAAAAATTGCCTCAAAATATTCTCAAGTATAATATAGATATTGTAGTATTTACTACATATATGTGTCACTATCATGTGCAAGCATTCCAAACTTTTTAGAATTCCATCATATATCTTCTTTACCTTCATATTGATTGTATGATAGATGTAAATATTTATGGTGCAATTTTGAGGCATAATTTTTTTGCAAAACAAGACATTGTTGAGAGACATGTCACAATCTTTCAATGTTGTGTAGATATTTTAATGCTCGAATATTATTTCTTCTTCTATAAACATGTTTAAAATGAAGTAATATGTAGCCAATAATAGAAAGAATAGTTAAACCATAGTGAAGTTTAGAAGAAATTACTAAGTACTAGAACACAACTCCAAATCATTTATAAATGAGAGTCTTAGAGTGCTTGCAATGAGCTTATCATCATTAAATATCTTATTGATTCTTTCTTTCATAAATATTAATGTCGAGATACATTATAGATAAAGAATTAAGAAGTGTCTTACATATGAGACTTGGGTTTGGATCTTCAAAGACAAATGCTAGAATTATTCCACACAAGGTGAGATTCAACTTCTAGATTATAAAATATATGAGTCAAGTATTGTGGATCATTTGTAAAAGCTCAAATTACCATAAGATTAAACCATACCTCTAAAATTTATATAAAGAAGGTAGTTTGCAAACATCTTTTTGTATGCATGATATCATTATTATTATTTCTTTTTTAAAGCTATTACTTGTGAGACTTTCCATGAGGAACTTGAGGTAAGGCATTAACTTTTCCTGGGTCATGTACTCCATCTATTTGGCAATGGTATCATTATGTAATGGAGGCAAGTAACAGAAGGTCTTAAATTTGATTTCGCCAATGAAATTTCACTTGCATACACTACATGTGTCTGCAGTTCTAGATGGAGCTTAAGCTTTGGATCTTGCTAGCATATAAGGTGTTGCCTTTTAGTCTCATGCAGATTCATGCTATCTGTACTTATAAGGTGAGAGCAGTCACCCTGCACATTACTGTCATTTGTAGGCCTTGATTGAAGGAGCACCTCATTCATTGGTTGGAGATTGGAGGAGGGAGCTGAGTGGTGCAAGACAGAAAGGGGGCTGCACGAGGAGATGAAAAGCACAGATGTGGCCTCTGTAGCAAGTTATAAAGTGATGTGCAGAATGACTGCTGTCACCTTGTAAGTACAGATAGCAGGGGTCATAGTGCCTGCTTTCTGTTTTTGGAGGTGGAGGGCATGTGTGGATGTATTGCCTGGTGGGTGGGGTTTCACCCAAGCATGGGTGAAACTGGCAGCTTCCCTGTGGCTGTGGGGGGAGGGTTGGGGGACCAATTAAGTAGACTCTTAGGAGAGTGGAGATTGTGTCAGGAGTTTGGAACTCAGGACTCCTGATGGGCTGGGGTTTGGAGGAGGGTGGGTCCGACTGAGCACAGGAGATGGACCTTGGGGTATCTTTCCAATGCAGAGGGGGCCTGGGGGAACGAAGGGCGAAGGGATGGCCGGGGGGTGGAACTTTAGTGGACGTGATGAGAGTGGAGGGAGCGGGCTGGAGGTGAAAGGGCAGGAGGAGGCAAGAGAATGAGTGTTGTGAGAGCGGGCGTCGGCACATCAAGCGCGCGGGGCTCCTTCGGGGGTGTTCGGTGGCGCAGTCGTTGTAGTATAGTGGTAAGTATTCCCGCCTGTCACGCGGGTGACCCGGGTTCGATCCCCGGCAGCGGCGATCCTTGCACCGGTGGTCTAGTGGTAGAATAGTACCCTGCCACGGTACAGACCCGGGTTCGATTCCCGGCCGGTGCAGCGCTCCCTTTTGCCCCCGCCGCATCCGAATCCGCCCATCCGGACAGCGCGCGCGAACCTCTTGTCACACCATGCGGTGCTGTGAAGGCTTGTGAGCGCTGCACTGGACCCATCGTTCAGTACGACGTGCAGCTGGTACTGGTTCCACATGGTCTCCTTGACGTCCCGTTACTGTCAGGCCTTTACTGTGAGCGAAGGCTTGCCGGGCTGCGCTGGATCTTCTCCAAGATTTGTACCGTTGCATTAGTTTTGCCTGCATCCTTTAATGGATATCTGGCTCTTTTAAGAATGTTTATTTTTGCTCGGACTTGGCTGCCTATGCTGGTCTTCTTTAATTGGTTTCAACTTTGCACCTAGGGTGGCAACGGCCTAGGGTGATTTTGCAAAGGTTAAATGGGATTGCTGTAGAGAAGCATTTATGTACTAAGAGGAGGTGTTAATACATTAGTGTAACACATCCAATCTGTTGTGTTGTTCATTTGCTTCAAATTGAAGTTGATACTAGCTCAACATTATTGGATTTCACAACTAGTGCAGTAGCCTTTTTAGAAGCTGATTTTAGACTCTAATCTCAGAATATTTACATTAATATTAATTTTGCCTAATTTGTTGCTTGTTGGTTGCATATGGAGAGCAAGAAGGGAGTGGACTAGGCAAAACCAATACTGAATATGTTGGTAGGTGAAATCCAAGAACAGAATTTTTATTCTTAGGATAATTTTGCTAAAGCATGTTTTTATCATTTGTGGAGCTTGGATTGAATGGAACACTTTTTTTTCTAGCTCTAAGGTATGAATCATGTTGTATTTCTCTTCTATTTTCTTGTGAACACCTCAATATTAGATACTGGTGGTAAATAAGAAGGAACAAAGTAAATGAGATTTGATTCATATTGCATAAATTATGATAAGACAAAGAATTTTGCTAGAATGCTCTATATTGTGTAGTTAAAGTCATCTATAATAACATAGAAAGAAATGTGGCTACATTGAGATCCACCATTTCAAAGCCATCATTATTAAGTCTTTTGTCTTACTACAAAGTATATCACTCCTCTAATTAATATGATATATATTATTCTTTTATTATGGTATCTTAGCAATCTTACCAGATCTAAGTATTTAGTTTGAAAGTCAAATCATGAATAGAACTACCATTGCAAATTCAAAAAATAAAGTTATAGGTGTAGGAGCTAAAGCTATGAATTCAAAAACCACTCATATAGATTCTATGTCAAGCACAAGTATTGCCATACAAACATTGGCTACTTGATAATTGTCACCACATATTTTGTTGTTCCCATCTCCATGTGAAAACAACTATCTTTGTTCTCACTTGTCTATATTATATCTATTTATATATAAATAAATAAATAAATAAACAAATATATATATTTATTTACATACTAATTAAAAAACATTGACATTTTTTATAGTGAATTTTATTTAGTTACATAGAAATCACATTAAAATTCATTATAGCTTCTTTGTTCTTTTTAAATTACAACATTTTTCAATGAAGTGACAAAATTTGTGTTTTTTTTAATAGAATCAAATATTTATTTAGTCAAAGCTTATAAACTTAGTTGTAGAGAATTCATTAATGTTAGCATTAGTAATGTTGGTATTATTGATGTAAGAATATAAATAATTGAAATTGGTAGAAAAGCACACTGATTTGGAATTATTTTTTAAATAAGTTGGAGTTGTTTCTACATTAAGTGTAGTATTATATATTTTTTATAGATTGTTGTTCTCATTGTATTCAAGCTTCAATATACCAAAGCAATTGAACTAATAGAGGTGGGTTTGAATACGGGGAAAGACTAGTCATATGAATTGGGTCTGTTAGTTTCACAATTGACTGTACTCTAGCTATCTGAAAACAATTATCAAACTACAAAATACTAAGGCTTATTACTTCCATCTTAATTCAACACATAATCCATTCTATAACTATCAATTCAACAATACTTCCATATTTTTATAAATATTGTGGCAATTAAATGCTTGATTTGTGAGATATGAAGAAAGTTGTACATAAGTATATAAAAACTAGGATTTAAAGCTATTATTAGGATTTTAGTAATATCTTAAGATTTATAATGAATTTATAATTGAAATTTGTTGCGGTAGTTGTTAGAAGTATATTAGTACTTCATGTAAAACTTAGGTGTGTTTGAATGGTCCGATTAGAAGATATGAGTTGTTGAAGTTCAAGAATAATAGTCCATAAGGATATATAAGAATTTAGAGTTTTTTTTTTAATCATATTTTGGATGTTTTTCAAAACTTAAGACTTATATATTTGGTATAATTTCTCCTTAAAGTGTTATATATATATAAACTTGATCTTTCTTATCTCAAGACTTGATTGAGCAATTAGTGGTAGCTAAGAGCTAGTGCTTTCTTGAGGTAAACTCTCTTTATCTTGACATCAAAATCTTTGTCATAGAATTGTCTTGCAAACACTTCTTTTAGGCCCTGTCATATTGTGATACAATTTTATAATAAAAATATGACTAAAAATATTTTTTTAATTAACACTCTATTATATTAGTTCAACAAGAATTCAAAATATTTTAATAAGGCTTTTATGAAAGTCTCTTAGCCTATTTTCTTGTCTTAATAGCAAGTAGATAAAATTTAGTTAATATTTTTACCTTCTAAGATATAGAAACTTTTTTACTGCCTTAAAAATGCCATAAATTATTAAAATCAGGATGAAAGAGGTAAATGGTTAATATAATTGATACTAGGGTCAAGTTGAAGGTAGGATTGGGCTAAAGAATCCTTAGGATAGATTAGATTGATACTTGGGGGTCGACTATTTGTGCGGCAGGGTCGAAATCAAACCTTTGGTCACTAAAACGATTGCCTAAAGTAAATTAGGGAGGCATTTTAAGATCAAAGATTAGAATTTGAGAGCTAGCTTGAAGTTCTTTACAAGGGCATAAAATTTACTTTTTTAGGATTTTTGAACACTGGATAATTGTTATTCAAAGTCAGGATTTGTATTGGTAATTTGGATTTTATATAATATAATTAGAGCTAGTAATTTTGGCTAGTTCGTGCAATTGATGTAACATCTATAATTCAAAATTTTATACTATTTGGATTATTGGATGTGCTAAATGTATACAAAATTTTATAATAATCTAATGGTATGCTGTAGAAATACTTAATTTTTTGGACAAGAGGGTTTTAGAAGTTGACAATTTGGAGTTGAATATGGTTTTTGTGATATCTGGAGATCTACTAGTTGGATCATGGTGAAATTTGGCATGGTATTGAAAGACTTAAAGATCAAGTTGCATACCAATTTTGAGTCAAAGTTAATGGTTGGAGAAGAAAAAATCACTACTAGGATTTATGCTTCACTTTCAAGTTGGCGATCAAGTGACATTAGTGCAATTTTTGGAAGTTTTCTCTTAATTTGTAACTTGGATTGGATTGAAAATTCTTAAGTGTATAAAAGACTTATATTGATAATTGCATGCAAAATTTCACATCAAGTCGATGGTTAGATTAGAAGTTACAACTTATTAAAGCTCACTGATTAGGATTGGAGCTTATAAGAAAAATCTAAATTTCTTAAATATGAAAGTAACAAGATAATTGAGGTTTATGTGTAATTGAGGCTACTATAAAGAGTGTTTTTTAGTATTTATGAATTGGAATTTGAATTATATTTTTCTCATATGAGTGAAACTTATTAGGATTTTTTGGATATTTATGAAACACAACTTCACCTACCACAGCTAGATGCCTAGTGCATTTTCAAGGAAGACAATACGTAATATGACAATGTCTTTCATAGGCAGTTTATACTTCAAACAAAATTACTAGCAATCTATAATTGAATATCCTTCGATATCTTTGTAGTTTGGGTGGCTTTTCATCTCAAGATTGTCTTCGTGAGCTACTCGATTGAGATAGTATGATTGCTAGGGTATTTATTTCTTGACTATCCATATCACATAAAGTTGACAAAATCAAAAGAATATAGACAGGCTATGGTTGTAAACTCAAACTACTAACTTATGTTGTTTTAAATATTTGAAAAAATTCCCTCTTTAGTAGGTGTGTTTTTTTTTTTTTTTTTTTTTTTAATGAAGCTAAGAATTAAAAATCTTCATGGTAAAGCTATCTTATGAAGCTACTGTTCCTCATTTTGCCATTATTGCTTTGAATGGATGTCATTGATGGAACTTTTGAACCTTCATTTGTGTATTTACAAGGTTGCCAACTAGTTCATACATGCGACTGTTGATATCATATCCATGCCAATAGACCAGATATTCAAGCTTTCTATGTCTTATTCTTGAATCTAATATCTCTTCTACCTCAAATTCAACATAATCATTGATTTCTACCATAGAAGGTGGTGGTTGTCTTTGACCTTATATGTTTGATTCTTTATACCTTTTCAAAAGTGAAATATGAAAGACTGGATGAATCTTCATAGATGAAGGTAATTCTAAGTAATAAGTTACGTTATTGATTTATTTTTGAATCACAAATGGTTCTAACTTTTGATAGTCCAACTTATCATATAGCTTGTTGGTTTATATATTGCGCCAAAGAAGCCACACTTTGTCACCAACTTAAAAAAGAGGATGTTCCTTCTTTAATTCATCTACCACTAGCTTATAACATTATTGAGCCCTTTCTAAGTGAGTCTTCATGGTTGCTTGAAGTTCAACCATCTTTGAAACAAACTCCTTTACTTCTAGATTTGTTAACTTTGAAGGCTCTATCATATCCAACTTTGGATGATGATGATAGTTTGAGCAAAATAATGTTTGTTGTGTAGATGCATGAATTGTGTTATTATATGCAAACTCTGCCAATAATAAGTGGAAAGTTTAGTTGTCTTATTGATAATTGATGATTCACCTCAAATATTGCTGAAGAATTTGATTGATCTGATTTATTTGGCCGTCAATTTGAGGATGAAAGTAGAAAAAAAGTTAATGTCAACTTTTAAAATCTTTAAGAGTACCTTCCAAAACCTTAATATAAATTGTGGTCCACAATTTGACATAATATTGTCTTGCAACCTCTAATAATGATAGACATTGTCAATAAAGAGTTTTGCCATCTCTTCACCAATAATTGACTTCTTGTAAGGTATAAAATGTGCCATCTTAGTCAATTGATTAACAACTACAAAGATAGTGTCAAATGAGCTTGATGGTCAAAGATGTGTAATAAAATCCATGGAGATAGATGACCATGGTTGTCTTGAAATAGGAAGGAGTTGAAGAAGTCCACATAACTAGTATCGAGGGTTCTTTGATTTTAAAAAAGTATCATATGATAGTATAAATTTTTTAATATCATTTTACATTTTAGGCCATCAAAAGTCTCTAGACAGAAGTTCTAAGGTCTTGTTGAATCCAAAATGTCTGGCTATAGGGAAGTCATGGCATATTTGCAGAACATGCAACTAAGTTGGCTTTTAAGAATAAGAAAACGTTCTTCAAAGAATAATAAATTATCTTCAATCCTAAATTTAGAAGATTCTTCAACAAGGTTATTAATAAGATGCTTGATATTAAAAACAAGAGGGTCTATAATTGAGGCTTTATAAACCTGATTAAAAAATGATAATTCTACAAGCATTGATACATTGGTTGTTGAAAGATGAAATTACACAGGCTTTAACAAAATTACTCATTATTAATTATAAATTACCTTGTTTTCTTTTGATTTAAGGTAGGAATGACTTGATAATACATTTGATAACCTTTGTTGGCTTTTGAGTCGATACATGATGCAAAAGTTAAATTAAGAGAAAGATATACTCTAATGTACTTGGCAACAGTTTAAAACTTGTATTAACGTGAAGTATTGAAGATTCTTGTGATTTGTATATACATTCATTTGATGAAAGGCTCCTTCAAGAAAGTGACACCATTCTTGGAAAGAATCCATGATAGCAAACAACTCTTTATTATGGATTTTATAGTTGATTTTTGTTGTTGAGAATTTTCTAAAATGGAGTGTAATTGGGTGAAGTTTTTCATCTTTTCTATATTGAGACAAAACTGCTATCAATGCAAAGTCTGAAGTATTGGTCTCTATAAAGTAGGACTTGTTGAAATTTGAATGTATCAAAATTGAAGCTGTTGTGAAAGTATATTTTAAGCTTTGAAAAGATTTCTCTACTTTGAGATCTCAATCTAACTTTTCCTTGCATGTCAACCACGTAAATAGAACAACAATCTTGAAATAATTTATAATAAAAATTATATAGAAGTTTACAAATTTAAGAAAGCATTAGATATCACATATAGTTTTTGGCTTTGTCCAATTGATGATTGCTTGTACCTTCTTTGGATTGATAAAAGGTCTTTGTTGGAAATAATATATCCAAAAAATTTGACTTGGGATGCATGAAATACATACTTATCTAATTTTATGTATAACCCAGAACTTTGTAGCTTTTTCAATATAAGGCAGACATATTTTTTGTGGTCTTTTAGATTCTTAGAAAAGATTAGAATATCATCCAAGTAGAATACAACAAAGTCGTCAAGATGCTCACAAAATATGTCATTCATTAAATGTCAAAATATGGCTGGTGCATTGTGTGATTTTTGTTTTACTTGTTCTACAATTCTTTTCAAAATAAACATGTATAGGAGAATTGGAATACAAAGAAAGACTAAGTACATGAATTTTACTTGTTAGGATCACGTAATTAATCATATTTTGAACCACTAAAATATCAAGAAATACTACAATGCTTTTTTCCAGTAACAATACTCCTTCATCAACTGATAACAACAGTGTGCAACCTTGCACTTTCAAAAGACCGCTCAAAACACAATAATTTCCATCCAAAACTAGAAATAATAGACTTTACTCCAACTAATCTAAATTCATATAATTTTTGTAATCACAAATTTCTTTTGTCCAAAACATATATAACTCTCAATAACCAACAATCATAATCTTCGAATAACTCTTCATATAATTCAATCACTCAGTGCTTCAATTATATAATCAATAACTTATAAATCAATCTTTAATTTATTCCACAGATTCACTTCTCAATATTCAAAAACTATCCATTATTCTTTAACAACAAAGAAAATAAAGAGACAAAGAAGTAGCACCAAGCTTACTCCGGCTCATGACTATCACAATTTGGCATCCAGACTAACTTCTACAAGTCCTATATACTTACTTCTTATTCTAAATTCTAATCGTAATCCTGTAATTAACTAAGTTAACTATCTATCCTCTTGATTTGACTATTCTATAGACTATTAGTCTATTTTATCAATATCTTACAAAAATAAACTAATATCTATTCTATATAGCCCCACTCCTATTTGTGCAGCATCCTTGCAAACAAATAATTATTACCTATGTAAAAATTACTTAACAAAATTCTACAAAGTTACTATTTCGTCAAGCCCACTCAATTAATCATTTGCTGCATAATCTAATGTAGGTTCCACTGATTCTGGTTCTAAATTCAAATCTTCCTCCTCCTTTAATCTGTCCATCAACTTCTTCCTCAATTAGTTTAAGAGATCTTCATTATACTCTCCCAATTCATGGACTTGAGCCTCCAGTATTAAGTTCTAGGCATCACGGAGTTTCAACTGATGCTACTATTGACTCATCCATTCTGAAATATCTTCAATTGATACTTATGACCAACTCTTCACTATTAAGTCTTTCGTCAATTTTTCCACCTCAGCTTGTAAAACTTCAATTTTAGACCTTAACTTTTCCGTTTTGCATTTGGATTGGTTACTCAATGCCGCTTTCTCTTTCATCAATAACTCTGCCTTATCCCATTCCATTTGCAACCGATATTTGAATTTCTCTTGTTCTAAATCCCATGTCTTGTAATTCTAGATCAATTCGTCCCATTGTCCTTCTACAATCCGTAAGCTGTATTCTTTTTCTTTTATCCAAGACTCATATAGGTGAACTAATTTTTGCTCCAATTCCAGCTTGGATTTTCTAATTTCTTTAATAGTCTGTTGTCATGTTGTGGTTCGGCTATTATATGAAAATAATGTAATTATGTACTTAATATATAATTTACTAAGTAACTTGGTGAGAGTCATGTTAGTAGATTTTAGTTGATTGTAGAATATAATTTGATTAATATCTTGAGAAGAGGTTGGTTAAAAAGATTACTATAGAATTTTTATAACTTTAATTTCCTTTTGATAGTGGCTTTTAAGATTGGTTTTGGTTGATAGTAACTTCTAAATATTTAGACGCACCTTTATTAGACATTGGTGACCTTAGAAAACTTATTTTGGTTCTTTTATTTGATATTTAAAGCATAAATTATGTAAATCTTATAAGAAAAAGGATTGAAGAAGGATTTTGGTAGCAAAGGGAGTAATTAGGGCACCAATATAGATGAATGGAGATGAATGACGAAAATCTCCATTCCTATTCGTCAAAAATCATGACCAATGGACTTTGAGGAGGCTGCATAAGGCCATATTAGGGATTAGGGTTAGTTTTTTGGGGCCATTTGAGCTTTGAAGGATATGATCAATAATTTTAGGTTTTTGGCTATGATTTTGGTGCAAGTTTTGTATAGTTTGGAGTTTATATGAAGGAAATACAAGCGCTCAAAGTTAAGGTGCTGATTTGGGAGCTATTATCAGTCTTTTTAGCATAATGCAAGCGTATGGATAGCAATTGAAGATCGGCAATTGCAATTGGAGAGAGCACTTTTGCGGCTACACTTTTCTCATACTGCTTACTGGATTCCAAGTTAAAGTAAAGGAGTTATTAGATTTTGAAGTTAGAGTATGCAATCTAAGGGTAGTAAGTCATCCGATTTACTAGTGGTTGTGTCTTGAGCTATATCTTGAGTAATTTGATAAGGTTTTAGCTCAAAATTTGAAAAAATGTGTAATTTCACGTTAGTAAATTTTTTACTTAAGTTTTATGACATTTGAGTATTGGGTTCTTGAGATATTAAGAAAATAGTGCTCAGATGCTTATAAATTAGGATTTAGAGTATCTACTAGGGTTTTTTTGATGCCTGAAGATCGGGAGTGAATTTGTAGTTGGTTTTTTTTGTGATAAAATTTAAGGGTAAATTCTACCTATTCTATAAATTTGAAATAAAATGAATAGTTAGATCAAGAGATATGAATTTCTAAACTTCAAAAAAACTAATCTTTTGTAGAAAAAATATGATTTGAAGGGATTTTATTATATTTTTGAATTTTATGCAAAATAGAGGAGTTTTAGAAGTTAAGATGAGATTAATATAAAGGTTTAAGCTACACTCTCTACATCTAGATACCCAATGTATTTCTAGATAGCAAATCACGCCATACGACACTGTTCTTCCTCTTCAATTCTTCGGTTTTGCTCTGATATCACTCTCTTGCTGTCGTCTAAATCCTGTTTGCTATTGCCCTCTACATCCAATGCTCGTACCATACACTCTATTTGTAAAATGTGCTTCAATAAAGCATTCTTAAGATGTATTCTTTTGGGCAATTGATCTTAAAGAAATGCCAACTAATTAATATCCATCGAAATTGGGATTTCATTCTCCTCTTCCACCGCTAAAAAAATTAGAACCCGTTCTGATTCAATAAGTGGAATAAATCCTTGTGCCACTATATGACTTGACTCTCCAATTTCATGTATTACATTTGCTATATTGATATTCTGTGCCAACAAATTTTGTTCTCTCTATGGAGGCACTTGCATTGGTACAAGACTTTTCTTTACTGGCAGTGTTTGATGCAATGTGTGTGCAATCACATCATATACATAATTGGAACAAAACAAATATATAAACTTCTTCAATTTCCACTTAGCTCCTATCTCTGCATGAATACGAGTGGCTATGTAAGCTGCCCAATTGAACACCATCTGTCACAAATATACTCATGTAAGCTAATAATTACATATACAAATAGGTAGAAATAAATAAAAGTAAGTAAAAGTAAGTTAATTCTATAATATTTAATATGAAAGCTTCCTAGAAACTTCATAGATGCTGCTTTGACTTCATAGGTGTCTTTAATTGACTTTTTGGATTAGAAACGTGGTCAACAAGTTGGCCATGTGCCACACATGTTGTTAGCTTGAAGTTCAAGCTAACTATGTGGTCCACACATAGAAAAACTTGCCTTGTAAGTCAAGGCATGTGTCCTACAAAGTCAACACATATTGGAGGTCCTGTAGAACGTCACCACGTAGGCCCTAGTTAGATAGTATATATAGATACAAGAGTGAAGCCTACTTCACTCTGGTCAACTCTTTTCTTCCTTCCAGTCTAGTTTCAAGGGTCTCTAGTTTTCTTGTCTTTTGGCAATAGCCATTCTAGTTTCTCTTTCAATATATATACTTGTTTATATTTTGTTACCTCTCTTTGAGTGAAGGCTCATTTGTCTGAATTGTTTTTTCATCGAGTTCTTGTCCTTGACAGATTGACAAGAGTACACCTATAATATCAGAGCTTTGTCTAATCTTGATTAAGAGTGGATTACCCCTTTTTCTTGATAAGTTATAAGTATATTAGAAGTTGTGGATTATCCTCTTCTAAACTGATATTGTCCTTAGTATTTTCTTTATTCTCAACTCCTCCTTTCTATTTGTCTTAAGCGATATTAGACATCTTCTCTTTTCTAAGTGTTATCATGGCAGAACTTGTTGAAATGAAGAGTGCAATGGCACAAATGCAAGAGCAATTGAGAGAATTAATGCTTGCGTTGCATCAACTCAATTTACCACCACAAGGAGCAACAAGATTAGTAGGAAGTAAAGATATAGAAATAGTTGGAGCTGCTTCAACATCTGCACCAAACCATGTCCTTTCTCCTATGATGGAACGCCCTTCAAATGTTAGAGAACTAAGAATTGTCCTATCCAAGAAGTTTGTTGGCACCAGATCCAAGTTTCGAGGATTTATCAATCAAGTGTAACTTGTGATTGAACTTCAATCCCAAAGCTATCCAACTCGAGGATCGCAAGTTAGATTCATTGGTACGCTTCTTTCAAGTTCAGCACTATCGTGGTTTTCATCTTTTCTTGAATGACGAGATCCAATATTGGATATTCTAGAGGCTTTTTTGGCAGAGTTTCGATCCATGTATAGAGAACATGATGCAATTCGTGTTGCAACCAATAAGATCCATATTTTACGACAAGGTAATCGATCAGTAACGTTATATGCTTCACAATTTTGACAACTTGCAACTGATATCAAGTGGGATGATGCTGCATTTATTAGCTAATTTCTCTATGGATTACAATATGAGGTAAAAGAATTAATGCTCAACTTACCTAATCCTCAAACATTGAATCAAGCAATTGACTTTGCTGTGAAATACGACAATCACCTTTTTGAATTCCGATCTGAGAACCGTACAAGTGGACCTCAACGTTACTATAATTCAATGGCAACACCAACACCTCTTTAATACATACATTCGGAAGTAGAGGATATGCAAATTGATGCAGTACATTTCAAAGAAGGATTATGTTTTGTGAAGAAGAATTATGTTTATATTGTGGAGAATCAAAGCACACTGCTCAACATTGTCCAAAGAAACGACACAATCACAAAATGAGGAGTATGGCTGTGAAAGAAGACAATATATTGGACAACGAGTTTGTCCAGCTACAATAGGGACCATGCGATTGGAACCTTGCACAACATCTAGTAAATGTCCTATTCTCTCCTCAGAGCCCTCTCCTTGTTTTACATTAAATGTTATTTTAGGACCTAAACATTACAAAGTCTCTACCTTGTTAGATTCAGGAGCCTCAGTGTGTTTTTTAGATGAAGAATTTACTAAAAGACATAGCATATCTTTAGTAAATAAAACTAAACTTGTTCATGTAGAAGTCATAGATGGTCGTCCATTGTCTTCTGGAGATATTACTCAGGAAACCCTTCCTATAGAAGTAATAATCAATGGTCATAATAGTTTTGTAGTATTTAATATCATTAGAACTCTCTCTAATCCAGTCATTTTAGGTTTATCGTGGTTAGAAAAATACAACCCTCAAATAGATTGGATTTCCCGAACTCTTACTTTCTCTAAAAGTATAACTAACAGTGTACTTAATCAAGTAGAGAGTCATAAGTCGAGTTCAATTAAACCCATATTTATAGATGCAAAAGCTTTCTTGCATGCTGCCATGAAAGAATCACCATATATTATTTTTGCCACACCCATTTCTACTGGTGAAAAGACTTCAAGTGGCATTTCAAGCCAATATCAAGAATTTCAAGATGTATTCAAAAAAAAGAATGCGGATACACTCCCAGAACATCATCCCTATGATTGTTGAATTGATCTTCAAGAAGGAGCACAACCGCCATTTGGACCAATCTACAGTTTATTACAAAATGAGTTGACTGAACTCAAGGAATATATTAAAGAAAATCTAGCCAAGAATTTCATACGCGATTCTAAATCTCCGGCAGGAGCTCCAATTCTATTTGTGAAGAAAAAAGATGGATCATTGCGGATGTGTATTGATTATCAAGGACTCAACAAGATTACTATCAAGAACAAGTATCCACTACCTTTAATATTTGGACTTTTTGATCAACTGAATCAAGCTAAGATCTATACAAAAATAGATCTTCGGAGAGCTTACAATCTAGTATGCATCAAAGAAGGAGATGAATGGAAGACTGCGTTTCGAACTACGTATGGACATTTTGAATACACTGTCATGCCTTTTGAACTTACAAATGCACCAACAGCTTTTCAACATCTAATGAATGATATTTTTCGAGAGTTTTTGAATGATTTTGTAGTCTGTTATCTAGACGACATCTTGATCTATTCTAAGAATCCAGAAGAACATGAACTTCATGTTCGTCGTGTGTTACAAAAATTAAGAGATGCAGGACTCTATGCCAAGATAAAAAAGTGTGTATTCTATACTACTCAAGTCGATTTCTTAGGTTACATCATTTCAAATGATGGACTTATGATGGATCCTAAGAAAGTTCAAACTATTATAGATTGGAAGATCCCAAAAACGGTAAGAGATATCCAATTTTTTTTGGGATTTGCCAACTACTATTGGATCTTCATCAAATACTTCTCTCAAGTTGTAGCTCCACTTACACATTTGACTTGTAAAGACAAATTCCAATAGAATCAAGAAGCGGAAGTTGTTTTTGAATCTTTGAAGACAACGTTTGTTTTTGCACCAATCTTATATTGTGTTGATTTTTCCAAAGCATTCTTTATGGAAATAGATGCATCGAACTTTGCTTTGGGTGCAGTTTTATTACAAATAGGATCAGATGACAAACTTCATCCAGTAGCCTTTCATTCAAGAAAATTCTCAGCAACAGAAATTAATTATGAGATCCACGACAAAGAACTTCTTACAATTGTGGATTCTTTTCAAGAATGGCATCATTATCTAGAAGGCGCTTCTAGTCTAGTCATCGTGTATACGGATCATAAGAACCTCAAATATTTTATGTCAGCACGCTTTTTAAATCGTCGCCAAGCTCGTTGGAGCATGTCTTTACCTAGATTCGAGTTCATCATCACTTATCGGCTAAGAAAACAACAAGGTTTGTCCGATGCCTTGTCTAGACGTTCTTATCTTGCACCAAAAGAAGGAGATGTAACTTTTGAGCAACAAAGAATGGTTTTTTTAAAGCCGAAGCAATTTCATCTTCGAGTAATAAAATCAACATTGACTGTTGATTTAACTTTTCTTAGGCAAGTCCAGTTAAGTATGTCTTTAGACCCTCTTGTTCATAATATCAAGAATAATTCTTCTAAATCTCATGATGCCTCTAAATTTGAATTCAAGAACAAGCTACTCTATTTCGAAGAATGCCTATATGTTCCAGAAGGAGAAGTACGTTTACGTATTCTTCAAGCTCATTACGACTTCCCAACAGCAAGACATTTTGGATATAATAAGACTTTGGAGCTGTTATCTAGGGATTTTTGGTGGCCTCAAATGTGGAAGGCAATTAAAGATTTTGTACAATCATGTGATGTTTGCTCAAGATCGAAAACTCCTCGTCATTGATCTTTTGGACTTCTTCAGCCATTATCCATTCCAGAACAACCATGGTCTTTTGTTTCTATGGACTTCATCACGGATCTTTCAATTTCAAGTTCTTATGATTCTATATTCGTGATAGTAGATCGTTTTACTAAGATGGCACATTTTGTACCATGTACAAAATGTATCACAGGTGAAAAAATATCTAAGCTCTTTCTTGACAATATCTATCGCTATCATGGATTACCCAAGGATATTATATCAGATAGGGGAACTCAATTTGTATCAAGATTTTGGCGGACTCTTTTCAAGATTCTTAAAGTGGATATAAAACTATCTTTGACATTCCATCCTCAAACTGATGGACAAACGGAGCGTGTTAATCAAGTTTTGGAGCAATATTTAAGATGTACTATTAACTACCAGCAAGATGATTGAACAACTCTTTTGCCATTAGCAGAGTTTGCTTACAATAACACGGTACATTCTTCTACAAAACAAATACCTTTCTTTGCTAATTATGGTTATCATCCACAACTTGATACTTTTGAATTTTCAAAAGTTGATAATCTTACTACGAAAGATTTGGCGATTCATTTATCAGAGCTACATGCAACGATGAAGGCGTAGTCAAAAGAGGCTTAAGACCAACAAAATGTCAATGCGGATGTCTATTAAAAAGAACAACCACCATTCCTCTTGGATGATAAGGTATGGCTACTTCGTCATAATATCAAGACCACTCGTTCTTATGACAAGTTGGACTATCGAAGGCTGGGACCATTTTCTATTTCTGTATAAATCAATCCAGTTGCATATCGTTTCTATCTATCGAAGTCAATAAAAATCCATCTAGTATTCCACATGTCTCTTCTTGAACCATACAAGACAGTGGACATACCGAGAAGACGACAAGCTCTACCTCCTCCTATAGAAGTGGACAATAATGAAGAGTTTGAAGTTGAAGAAGTCTTAGATTCAAGGCGACGCCAAAATAAATTGGAATATCTTGTCCATTGGCACGAATATGGTATTAGTGAACGCACATGGGAGCCAATAAATAATCTTACAAATGCAGCAAAGGCGGTGGAGGCTTTTCATCGATGACATCCATCAAAATCAAGATGAGAATCTTCTTTATAAAAGAAACAACATCTAGGCAAGATAACATTCTACTTTCAATCCTTGTTTGTAGCTTCTTTGTAGTTGTGACGCTCTAGAGATGGAGAATCAACAACTAGTGGATTCGACTCAAGAGCCTTCATTTGCTGACCTGTCAAATGAGACATTACGATTGTCACAACCTTTAAGATGATGCAATTGAGATGAAGATCTTCTAGAATGACATGTTCTTCCTCGAATAGATGGCAAGATACAACGCGTTTGGTATCACGATTTGGGAAGGGACTCTCGATGTTTGGTGATTTTGCTAGAGGTAAGAACAACTCATGATGGTATTCCAAATATTCTATTTGAAGGAAGTTATGAAGGCTTCAATAATGATCAAATAACTAGGTGGTCTTCCTGTCCTGGTATGGTATACTACAAATGGTTAAGAGGCCCTATCAATCATCTTCGAAGAGAACAAAGATCAGAGTATGTGGCAAATACAATTCGTTGCATCATAGATTTCTTCAACATATGATGATCGCTCCTCGTAGAACTCGTCCCTAGAAGAGAGGGTAATGTCATGGACATATTCATATAAGCTAGTAATTACGTATACAAATAGGTAGAAATAAGTAAAAGTAAGTCAAAGTAAGTTAATTCTATAATATTTAATATGAAAGCTTCCTAGAAGCTTCATAGACATTGCATTGACTTCATAGATATCTTTAATTGACTTTTTGGATTAAAAACGTGGTCAACAAGTTAGCCATGTGCCACACATATTGTTAGCTTGAAGTTCAAGCTAACTTTGTAACCCACACGTAGAAAAACTTGCCTTGTAAGTCAAGGCATGTGTCCTACAAAGTCAACACATATTGGAGGTCTTATAGAACGTCGCCACGTAGCCTCTAGTTAGATAGTATATATAGAGAAAAGAGTGAAGCTTTCTTCACTCTTGTCAAATCCTTTCTTGCTTCCACTCTAGTTTTAAGGGTCTCTAGTTTTCTTATCTTTTGGCAATAACCATTCATGTTTCTCTTTCAATATATATACTTGTTTATATTTTGTTACCTCTCTTTGAGTGAAGGCTCACTTGTCTGAATTATTTTTTCATCGAGTTCTTGTCGTTGACACCATCCCTTCAAGCACCGCTATTGCTGCATACAATAATTGTTTGGACATATATGTGGGGTGTTGATACAATCCTAACCACCTTACCATAAAACAAAACCATTTCACAAGTTCTAGTGAAATTGCCTCTGCAATCCGCCAACCTTTGCTCCTCTCAAAGATCGACATACCTTCTTTGAAATATCTTCTAAGATTGAAGTTCCCTGAATCATCAGTCACTATCGCAATTTCTCCAATGGGGAGAAACAACACCTTTTTCAAGATTGTTCCATCAATCTCAATAATTCGTCCTTGTACGACATTCGATCCATCCTCCAAGTCATAATTCATGATATATTCTTCCACTAATGACATATTAATTGATGATAAGCGATCTGACTAGTGTAAAAACTGAAACAACTGTGCATTCCAAAAGTCATTTATTTTTCTTGACGTTGTCATGTTGTAACACGAGAATACCATGAAAATAAAAAGAAAGAGAAATTTTATTAATGTTTAGTTACCTCGAATATTGGGAGCAACGACCAACTCCAGTGCAAATACTGAGTGGCCAGGTTCAGTCACCCCGTTACAGTCAGCGGGGGCATACTGAAATGCTCCGTTCGATTCCAATAACGGGAGTCAGCAGGAAGGGAAAGGACCAATTCACGCGATGGGTGAGCCTGGTTCGAAGAGCCAATTGGATCCAATTTCGAGAATCCAATCCGGGTCCTCTTACCCAATATGAGACCTGTATTGGTCGGGCAACCCAATGCAATCTGATTACGAGAAAATCCAGGTCTTACTCCGGGTCCTCTTATCCAATATGAGACCTGTATTGGTCGGGCAACCCAATGCAGAGTAATTACGGGTACATCGAGGTTACTACGGGCATCTTACCCAATATGAGACCTGCATTGTTCGGACAACCCAATACAGTCTGATTACGGAAAAATCCGGGTCCTACTACTAGACTCTTATCCAATATGAGACCTGAATTGGTCGAGCGACTCAATGTGGTCCCAATTATGGGGTTCGATTCTGTTTCAGGCTGTCTTATTCTCTGTTTCAGGGAACGTTGTTTTCGGTAAATGGATCTCTTAAAGATAAAAATGGAGGAGAAAGCTTTGATGGCGAGAGCCAATTTTGGATCTAAGCTCTGACGGCGGGAGCCAATTCTGGATCCAAGACAGAAGATTAAAGAAATTCAGAGGATAAGGTTAAGAGGGGGATATAAGTTTTTGGAGGGTTTTTTTTTTTTTTTTCTTTTTTTTTCAGATCAGAGGAGGGGGGGGTTTTTTGGATCGAAGAGCTAGCTTCAAGTTTTTTTCAAGGTTACTAGTTTGGTTTCATTAGAGGTTTTTGAAGATCAGGGGAATTGGAGAGGAGCTTCATGCTTCGGGATCGGGGAAGAAAAGACAGGGAATTGGATTTTTCTTCTTCATAGAGTTTTGGAAAGACTGAGGCAATCGTTGCTGAAGTCAATGTTGTAATGGTGAATCGGGATTTTTAATGAAGTGGGTTTGATTACTCTTGACTGTTTTGTGAAATCGAGTTACGTTTGTGATGAAGAGTTAAAAGGGTGTCTATAGGATTGAGTATGCAGAGTGAATGAAATTTATTGGATTAATCTAACAAGACAGTCAATGGATACAAGTTCGTAAGTACAAAGCGGTATCGGAGATTAGCAGATTGGGTTGTTCGGGGTTCTCTGTAACGTCTAGAGACCTACCAGCTGGGACAAAAAGGACTTCGACAAGCAGTTGAAGGGCATCCGTATAGATTTACGATGTATTCTTACAGTCGTTTATATTCCAGCAGTCAAAAACTGATAGACTGCTTGATTATTGGCGAATCTCTATACTACCTTCTACAGCCAGATACCCGGCACGTTCTCGAGCAGGAAAGCTCGTAATACGATAAAAGTGGTGAATCCGACGTGAAAGCTTGAGGTAGAAGGTATTGGATTTTGGTTGATTTTATCTTTATTTTTATGGAAAACGAAAATAAAAATTTTGAAGGATTTTTGGGAGGAGTTTCTGGTGGAGAGTCTTCTAAAGGACAAGGTATGCACATGGATCCGTCTATTGCTAGTTTGTTTCAAGCCTTCTCATTGTCAATGCAGCAACAGCAAAGCAATGATCGAAAGGAAGCTTTGGCAACCAAAGCATTGCAAGCAGTGGTCAATAAAATTGATCAATTTGATGGGAGGAATATTTCAAGGTATTTAAGATGTTATGTTCGTGAAATGGAATTAAATCGGGTTTCTGAGAAGAAAATGGTTGTATTATTTGGACTTGCGACGATATCGGAGATAAGGGACCACATTACATCGATTACGGATCGTTATGGGAATTCATGGGAGGATTTTTCACATGCATTGAAAGACGAATATTTCTTGGAAGATGCTGATCTCGTTACTAAGAAGCTGTTTCTGGGATGGATTGAACGGCCCAATAAGAATTTACAAGCAACAAAGCTACTAAGGGAATTTGAGAGGCAGTACTCTCAATTATCGAAGATAGAAAAATTGACATTGGAGCCAAACAAAGTTGATCTATTTCTTCAAGCTGCTGATGGAGAATTGCAAGAGAAATTAGAACCCCTTCTTGAAGACAAAGAAGAAGATGAAGGATTGACAACAAAGTGGAAGAACGTTGAAGATGCGGTGGGGTTGCTTACAAAAAAAGAAAGGAGGAAGGATAGGAGCAATATTCCGAAAACAGTACAAGCACTCAAAGCTCCAGTACGTACAACACCACCAACAATGCCTACAGTTCAACCTTCGACATCCTTGTCAAAGAAAGCAGATATGGGTATGGAAGAAATTATACGAGGAATGCAAGATCTTCAAATCAAATTGGCAAGACTTGAAGATAATACTTCTATAAACAATTCGAAGAATGTTTCAAAACAAGGATATGTACAAAGATGCATTTGGTGTGATGATGCTTCACACACTAGAAAAGATTGCAATGAATTTAATAATATGATACGGCAGGGAATTATTTACTGGAAAGATGGGAATATAGCATTGATAAATAGAGAGGATCTTCTTCAAACCAATTTTTGAAAGGGAGGAATGAGAGCATTGTTTCAAGATTACTTAAAAGAGCATGAAACAGCAGCATGAGAAAGTGCAAGTTATGGTGCTAGAGTAGATGATGACCTTGGTGGAAGTACGGTGTCGTATTACGTGCTTTCCTGCTCGAGAATGCGCCGGACGTCTGGCTGTAGAAGGTAGTATGGAGATTTGCCGATAGTCAAGCAGTCTATCAGTTTTTGACTGCTGGAATATAAATGACTGCAACAATGTACCGTAAATCTATATGGATGCTCTTCGACTGCTTGTCGAAGTGTTTTTTTTTTTTTTTTTTTTTTTTTTTTTTTCCAGCCGATAGGTCTCTAGACGTTACAGAGAACCCCGAACATCCCAAACTGTTAATCTTCAATACCCCTTTGTACTTACGATCTTGTATCCACTGACTGTCCTGTTAGATTAACCTAATAAATTTCATTCACTCCGCATACTCAATCCTATAGACACCCCTTTAATCCTTCAATCACAGACGTAACTCGATTTTATAAAACAGTCAAGAGTATTCAAACCCACTTCATTTAAAAATCCCGATTCACCATTACAACACTGACTTCAGCAGCGATTGCCTCAGTCTTCCCAAAACTCTATGAAGAAGAAAAATCCAAATTCTCTATCTAATTCCCTTGATCTTCAAAAACCTCCAATGAAAACCGAACTGGTAACTTTGCAAAAGCTTGAAAAACTCGCTCCCTGATTCCCCCTCAAAACTATATCCCCACTAACCTTATCCTCTGAATTTCTTCAATCTTCCGTCTTAGATCCGGAATTGGCTCCCACCTCAAGCTTGGATCCAAAATTGGCTCTCGCCGTCAAGCTTTCTCCTCCGTTTTTACCTTTAAGAATCCATTTACCGAAAACAACGTTCCCTGAAACGGCACAGAGAACAGGACAGCCTGAAACAGAATCGAACCCCGTAATCAGGACCACATTGAGTCGCTCGACCAATTCAGGTCCTATATTGGGAAAGATGCCCGTAGTAACCAGGATGTTCCCGTAATTGTGTCAAATTGGTCCTCGCGTCAGATTGGCTAAGACCCGTAATAAGACCTGGATTTCTCGTAATTGGGTCAAATTGGTCCTCGCTTCAGATTGGCTAAGACTCGTAGTAAGACCTGGATTTCCCGTAATTAGACTACATTGAGTCGCCCGACCAATTCAGGTCTCATATTGGATAAGAGGATCCGGATTGGATTATCGAAATTGGATCCAATTGGCTCCTCGAACCCGTCGTGTGAATTCGTCCTTCTGTTCATGCTCACTCTCGTTATTGGAATCGAACGGAGCATTTCAGTATGCCTCGGCTGACTGTAACGGAGTGACTGAACCTGACCACTCAGTATTTGTACTGGAGTTGGTCGATGCTCCCAATATTCGAGGTAACTGAATATTAATAAATTTCCCTTTTCTTTTTATTTTCACTGTGTACTTGTGTTACAACACGACATCCACCCCCTCTGAACCTATGCATCCTCCGGTATGCACCAATTTACCCAATTGCTGTTTGATTCAGAATATATCCCCTACGTCTTTGTCCAGTTCGTCTTCGTCACCGTCATTATCCATATCACTTTCATCTTCTTGCTGCGGAATCTCTGTACCTTCATTAAGGTCTTCCATATTCATCTCTGCGTATCTTCGTTTAAATATTTTTACTCGCTTTCCTGTAATTGATATTTTCAATTTTGTACCATCTAACTCCAGTAATGAGTAAGTCGCATTATCATGAAAAGTTGTTACAACATATGGTCCAAACCAACGTTTTGAAAATTTCCGCAAAGTATTATGTTGATTATCCAGACTATTGTCATAAACAAGTACCCAGTCACCTTCCTCGATTGCTTTTGGTCTCAATCGATGTTGCTTATCAAATCGCGCCTTGTTTTGTAACCTTGCTCTTTTTAACCTTCCCAATGCTATCTGAACATCTTCCGTTCTTTGCTCCAATTGTCGAATCCTAATAGCCAGAAGTTCTTCTCTTATCAATCCATCTTCCTATGGTAGCATACTCCAAGTAAGTACCTTTTCTTCAATCGACATAATTGGTTTTTGACCTGTCATAAGTTCTACTAGCATATATCTTGTCACCGAACTATGTATTGTTCGATCAGCCCATAATGTAAATGACAAAAGCCGTGGCCACTCTTTAACTTTCTCATTACAAGCTTTAACTAAGGCTTTCACAATCGGTGGGTGACCGCGTTCGCTTTTTGCATTCCCTTCTGGATTATAAGCAGTAGTCAGTGATAGTTTAACTCCACATCTTTCAAAGAACTTACGAGCTTCTTGTGCATTTAATTCTCCACGATCTGCAGTGATTTTTCCTACACACCCGTAACGGCAAATGACATCTTCGAGCAAAAACCTACAAATCTCCTCTGTAGATTTTGTCCTCAATGCTCTTCCTTCTACTTGATTCGATAAATCTTCATGAGCTAAAACCAAATATCTCATCTGCCATAACCCAACCGGCATAATAACCAAATCAACAACCCATTTAAAATGAATAGCCAGAGGGTACGTAGGATGAAGACCATCTCGATGTTGGATATTAGAATACGATTGACAGATTTCACATGACTCTATAAATGAGAGCACATCTTGATACATATTTTTCCACCAATATCGTTCCTTGAGTTTAGCAAAAGTAGCCCAGATTCCTCTATGCCTTGCCCATAAACTATCATGAAACTCCTTTAATAATTTTAGTTTTTCTTCCCTTTTGCCTATCACTCGTTGTGGCATCCCAATTCCTTTCTTCGGTCTCTTCCATAAGAATCCATCTCGAAGTAAAAATCCATATGCTTTTTTTCTTATTTGTTTGAATTTTTCTGTAGACCAATTCCCCTGCTTAGAGAAGGTATTCAAATAATGACCAATATCCAATAATTCTCCTTCATAAGATTCTTCAAGAAATAGCTTGTCTTCTCAATTGAGATTTGATATTGAATAGAATTTCAATCCGACGTCATCAATGTCTTCAACCATTTCGTCCTCCCTCTCGTATCTTGCTCGAGATAGCATGTCTGCTACTAAATTGTCCTTCCCAGTAATATGCTTAAATTCTGGATTTAGTGACTTAATATAAGCAATCCATCTCAACATTGCAATATCTGGCGTTGAACAGTTAATAATCATTTCAAGCAATGGCAAGCAACTTGTTTCAATTACTACTACTGTCCCAATCAAATAGTCCTTTTCAGCTTTCATAGCCGAAACAACTCCCCAAAGTTCTCTTTTGACTTACAAATATGCACGCTGACGAATACTTAAAACTTTAGCCCCAAACCGAACTGCAAATCTACTCCCATTTGAATCATCTTGACCCACAGCCCATCCAATGGCAATTGGACTAGCGTCCACAGTAAGAATCACTGGTCTATTGCACTTATAATCAACCTTCCTCAATATTGGAGGTGACATCAATAAATTCTTCAATCTTTGCATTGCCTGAATATGCCTTTCTTCCCATTTAAATTGGTAGCCCTTGCGTAACAGTTCATATAATGGATCCACTATGTGAGCAAAATGAGGGATCCAGATTCGATAAAATACACATGCACCTAAAAACCTACGAACCTCTATTAAAGAATCACAATCCTCTTTCATCCTTCCAATTGCATCAACTTTAGTCGGATCTGGTTTTCTTCCGTAAGATCCGCATAAATGTCCAACAATTACAACCTCTCGCACTCCAAATACGGACTTCATACCCGATAATGTAAGATGAACTTCTCCAAGCCGAGTTAAAATCTTTTCACAATCTTGTATATGATCAACAACATATTTGCGACACCCCCTCGTATCTAACGTTTCATCCTTGTCTCCTTCTCTGCACCCTTTTATAGGAACATCATCCAGAAAAGGCATAGTCTTTTCCGGAATAAAATCTCTCAATACCTTATTCATCCCATTCATCATATGCGCAACTGAGTTGGTCGTGCCTTGAGGAAGAGTGCACATTCTAACCAATCCAAGGAGTGTCCTCATCGTTGTCATATCTCTACTTCCTTCGGCAAGTTGAAATTGATCATAACCTGAATACAAATCACCCATTGAATAGATCGCCCTTCCAGCAAACGCCTCAGCAAATTCATCCACAATAGGTCCAATTCCTGCATTCCTGACAGTTACAGCATTCACCGGTTGCATATCTTGAATAAACCGTAGTGACCCATTCTTCTTAGGTACCGTAAACCATCGACTAGAATACGGCGCAAATGAAGGTTCTAATATTTTCATCTTTATCTTTTCTTTCAATAGTTCTACCAATTTAGGTAAATGTGCCCTCGGTACTGGAATCGGTCTTAGATTCCAAGGTACATGCGATACAGTGAAGATAACCATAGGTGTTATAATATTTGGATCCACACATCCAATTTCATGAGATTCGAAGGCAAATGATCTACCTTGTTTAGCCAACATCTTTTTGAAGCAAGTAATTTTCTCCGTTAGTAAAGAACCATCAGAACCAATCTTCAATTCTTCAAAAGTCTCTTTAGTAAACTGATGTCCAATACTCATTGGATCTCTTAAACTTGCTTCTTTTGATGCTTCTCCCATTTGTTCTTTAGAATCTTCTAGTAATGGTCCGGCAACAGGCTTTACCTTCTTATCTACCGTTTTATATCTCGTCTCTACTGTGACTTCTAGTGCTTGAAAAGATTCAAGCATGGTATAAACCTCTCTCGAATGAATCTCAACAATCTTATCATTATCCCCTAACCCAATAGATGTAATCAATTCCAATGAATCTTCTAGTCCATTTTCTTCATAAACACCCAAAATCCTCTCATCATCTTGCAATGTACCTATCTTGCGTAATTGTCCTTCAATATCATATAATCTTTTTCTTTCTTTTCTTTTAAAATCATCAACTTTCTTATACATAATATTTCCATTCTCCAATATACCAATAAAACTCGCATCAAAGACACCTGCATCTCGCGAGAGTACCTCCTCTTTTGTACCTCCATAATCTCGCTTTACAGTGGTACCTCCCCAAAATCCTTAAATCCTTCAACAATCTTTGGCAATGGTTTCTCCCTCAACCTATCTCGATTCCGTTCATGGTTAGGAGGTACTGTTAGAAATTGTACAGCTTTCCTCCCATCTTCGCTCCGTACCCTTGCATAAGCATAACCATCGTTAAGTACCTTTCTTTCCATCCGTGTTGCCGTGATATAAGGTTGTCCTAAAATCAACGGATAAGACGTTGTATCTTGAACGAAGAAATGTTGCTTCGTCGCAACATCCCTGATCCGAATTTTGACATCTGGACAAGCTCCATATAATTCGCCTCGTGTGTTATTAGCTGCTCGTATTGCCCATCCATGTTCCATATCAATTGGCCATTTTTGCTTCTTATAAAGATCTTTAGACATGAGATTTATTTCAAAACCATGGTCCAGCAAGGCAACTATTGGTTCTTCTATATCTCCTACCTTCACCAATACCTCAGTAGTTGCCCTTGCCCAATGCTTTCGAGTATAATGGCTCAAAGTTTCCATTTCCTTGTTACTAGAATCTTCGAAACGTACTTGTTGATTATATCCATTCTTTTCATTTGTTGGTTGCTTGTAACCAATATCAACCTCTTCTTCATCTCTACATATTTTTGCATCAATAGCATGACTCATTACAGTTTCGCTCATTAATTGCCTCTTTCGCTTAATGCTGTCAATGATAACATCATGAAACTCCTTCTTTGCAATTCCCAAGACTTCTTTCAATGTGAATTCCACCTTAGCGTTTAATATACGTTCTTCCAACATCCCTTTCAAATTTGTTGCCGCTTCAATGTCAGAAAGTAGCTTATAAGCAATTGATTTGCCCTTATCTTTTGTCTCCGTTGTTTTTTCTCCCAATGATGCTGAGGTATCCTTTACAGGCAATTCTTGTGAAGCTGCCTCCCGAGCCTTGTCTCCTCGAGTTTGCCTCTTAGAAGAATTTCCTTCTCTAGTATCATCAAAATTTCCTCGTCTCTTTTCTTCCATCAAAGCTTCATGTTGGCTCTTAGCAATATATGCATGAACTGAAAGAGACTCAACAGGATCCTCTCAACGTGTTCTACCTCGTATTGTAGCTGCAGTTCTCAATAACGCTTCTCGAGGTAATTTCCCTTCTTGCATTGTAGAAACGGTAGAAGTCCAAAACTCACTAGTTTCCATACTTCCACCAATTTCATCATCTACTCTAGCACCATAACTTGCACTTTCTCGTGCTACTGTTTCATGCCCTTTTAAGTAATCTTGAACCAATGTTCTCATTCCTCTCTTGCCAAAATTGGTTTGAAGAAGATCCTCCCTATCTTTCAATGCTATCTTCCCATCTTTTCAGCAAATAACTCCCTACCATATCATATTATTAAATTCATTGCAATCTTTTCTAGTGTGTGAAGCATCATCACACTAATGCATCTTTGTACATATCCTTGTTTTGAAACATTCTTCGAATTGTTTATAGAAGTATTCTCTTCAAGTCTTGCCAATTTGATTTGAAGATCTCGCATTCCTCGTATAATTTCTTCCATACCCATATCTGCTTTCTTTGACAAGGATGTCAAAGGTTGAACTGTAGGCATTGTCGGTGGTGTTGTACGTACTGGAGCTTTGGGTGCTTGTACTATTTTCGGAATATTGCTCCTATCCTTCCTCCTTTCTTTTTTTGTAAGCAACCCCACCGCATCTTCAACGTTCTTCCACTTCGTTGTCAATCCTTCATCTTCTTCTTTGTCTTCAAGAAGGGGTTCTAATTTCTCTTGCAATTCTCCATCAGCAGCTTGAAGAAATAGATCAACTTTGTTCGGCTCCAATGTCAATTTTTTACCTTCGATAATTGAGAGTACTGCCTCTCAAATTCCCTTAGTAGCTCTGTTGCTTGTAAATTCTTATTGGGCCGTTCAATCCATCCCAGAAACAGCTTCTTAGTAACGCGATCAGCATCTTCCAAGAAATATTCGTCTTTCAATGCATGTGAAAAATCCTCCCATGAATTCCCACAATGATCCGTAATCGATGTAATGTAGTCCCTTATCTCCGGTATCGTGGCAAGTCCAAATAATACAACCATTTTCTTCTCAGAAACCCGATTTAATTCCATTTCACGAACATAACATCTTAAATACCTTAAAATATTCCTCCCATCAAATTGATCAATTTTATTGACCACTGCTTGTATTGCTTTGGTTGCCAAAGCTTCCTTTCGATCATTGCTTTGCTGTTGCTGCATTGACAATGAGAAGGCTTGAAACAAACTAGCAATAGACGGATCCATGTGCATAAATTTGTCCTTTAGAAGACTCTCCACCAGAAACTCCTCCCAAAAATCCTTCAAAATTTTTATTTTCGTTTTCCATAAAAATAAAGATAAAATCAACCAAAATCCAGTACCTTCTACCTCAAGCTTTCACGTCGGGTTCACCACTTATGTCGTATTACGTGCTTTCCTGCTCGAGAACGCGCCGGGCGTCTGACTGTAGAAGGTAGTATAGAGATTTGCTGATAATCAAGCAGTCTATCAGTTTTTGACTGCTGGAATATAAACGACTGCAACAATGTATCGTAAATCTATACGGATGCTCTTTGACTGCTTGTCGAAGTCTTTTTTTTTTTTTTTTTTTTTTTTTTTTTTTTTTTTTTCTAGCCGATAGGTCTCTAGACGTTACAGAGAACCCCGAACATCCCAAACTGTTAATCTTCAATACCCCTTTGTACTTACGATCTTGTATCCACTGACTGTCCTGTTAGATTAACCTAATAAATTTCATTCACTCCGCATACTCAATCCTATAGACACCCCTTTAATCCTTCAATCACAGACGTAACTCGATTTTACAAAACAGTCAAGAGTATTCAAACCCACTTCATTTAAAAATCCCGATTCACCATTACAACACTGACTTCAGCAGCGATTGCCTCAGTCTTCCCAAAACTCTACGAAGAAGAAAAATCCAAATTCTATGTCTTTTCTTCCCCGACCCGAAGCATGAAGCTCCTCTCTCTAATTCCCTTGATCTTCAAAAACCTCCAATGAAAACCGAACTGGTAACCTTGCAAAAGCTTGAAAAACTCGCTCCCTGATCCCCCCTCAAAACTATATCCCCACTAACCTTATCCTCTGAATTTCTTCAATCTTCCGTCTTAGATCCGGAATTGGCTCCCACCTCAAGCTTGGATCCAAAATTGGCTCTCGCCGTCAAGCTTTCTCCTCCGTTTTTACCTTTAAGAATCCATTTACCGAAAACAACGTTCCTTGAAACGGCACTGAGAACAGGACAGCCTGAAACAGAATCGAACCCCGTAATCAGGACCACATTGAGTCGCCCGACCAATTCAGGTCCTATATTGGGAAAGATGCCCATAGTAACCTGGATGTTCTCGTAATTGGGTCAAATTGGTCCTCGCGTCAGATTGGCTAAGACCCGTAGTAAGACCTGGATTTCTCGTAATTGGGTCAAATTGGTCTTCGCGTCAGATTGGCTAAGACCCGTAGTAAGACCTGGATTTCCCGTAATTAGACCACATTGAGTCGCCCGACCAATTCAGGTCTCATATTGGATAAGAGGATCCGGATTGGATTATCGAAATTGGATCCAATTGGCTCGTCGAACCCGTCGTGTGAATTGGTCCTTCTCTTCCTGCTGACTCCCGTTATTGGAATCGAACGGAGCATTTCAGTATGCCTCGGCTGACTGTAACGGAGTGACTGAACCTGACCACTCAGTATTTGTACTGGAGTTGGTCGATGCTCCCAATATTCGAGGTAACTGAATATTAATAAATTTCCCTTTTCTTTTTATTTTCACTGTATACTCGTGTTACACCACGACAACGGAAACTAGTGAGTTTTGGGCTTCTACCGTTTCTACAATGCAAGAAGGGAAATTACCTCGAGAAGCATTATTGAGAACTGCAGCTACAATACGAGGTAGAACACGTTGAGAGGATCCTGTTGAGTCTCTTTCAGTTCATGCATATATTGCCAAGAGCCAACATGAAGCTTTGATGGAAGAAAAGAGACGAGGAAATTTTGATGATACTAGAGAAGGAAATTCTTCTAAGAGGCAAACTCGAAGAGACAAGGCTCGGGAGGCAGCTTCACAAGAATTGCCTGTAAAGGATACCTCAGCATCATTGGGAGAAAAAACAAAGGAGACAAAAGATAAGGGCAAATCAATTGTTTATAAGCTACTTTCTGACATTGAAGCGGCAACAAATTTGAAAGGGGTGCTGGAAGAACGTATATTAAACGCTAAGGTGGAATTCACATTGAAAGAAGTCTTGGGAATTGCAAAGAAGGAGTTTCATGATGTTATCATTGACAGCATTAAGCGAAAGAGGCAATTAATGAGCGAAACTGTAATGAGTCATGCTATTGATGCAAAAATATGTAGAGATGAAGAAGAGGTTGATATTGGTTACAAGCAACCAACAAATGAAAAGAATGGGTATAATCAACAAGTACGTTTCAAAGATTCTAGTAACAAGGAAATGGAAACTTTGAGCCATTATACTCGAAAGCATTGGGCAAGGGCAACTACTGAGGTATTGGTGAAAGTAGGAGATATAGAAGAACCAATTGTTGCTTTAGTCGACCATGGTTCTGAAATAAATCTCATGTCTAAAAATCTTTATAAGAAGCAAAAATGGCCGATTGATATGGAACATAGATGGGCAATTCGAGCAGCTAATAACACACGGGGCGAATTATATGGAGCTTGTCCAGATGTCAAAATTCGGATTGGGGATGTTGCGACGGAGCAACATTTCTTTGTTCAAGATACAACGTCTTATCCGTTGATTTTAGGACAACCTTATATTACAGCAACACGGATGGAAACAAAAGTACTTGACGATGGTTCTGCTTATGCAAGGGTACGGAGCGAAGATGGGAGGAAAGCTGTACAATTTCTAACAGTACCTCCTAACAATGAACGGAATCGAGATAGGTTGAGGGAGAAACCATTGCCAAAGATTGTTAAAGGATTTAAGGATTTTGGGGAGGTACCACTGTAAAGCGAGATTATGGAGGTACAAAAGAGGAGGTACTCTCGCGAGATGAAGGTGCCTTTGTTGCGAGTTTTATTGGTATTTTGGAGAATGGAAATATTATGTAAAAGAAAGTTGATGATTTTAAAAGAAAAGAAAGAAAAAGATTATATGATATTGAAGGACAATTACGCAAGATAGGTACATTGCAAGATGATGAGAGGATTTTGGGTGTTTATGAAGAAAATGGACTAGAAGATTCATTGGAATTGATTACATCTATTGGGTTAGGGGATAATGATAAGATTGTTGAGATTCATTCGAGAGAGGTTTATACCATGCTTGAATCTTTTCAAGCACCAGAAGTCACAGTAGAGACGAGATATAAAACGGCAGATAAGAAGGTAAAGCCTGTTGCCGGACCATTACTAGAAGATTCTAAAGAACAAATGGGAGAAGCATCAAAAGAAGCAAGTTTAAGAGATCCAATGAGTATTGGACATCAGTTTACTAAAGAGACTTTTGAAGAATTGAAGATTGGTTCTGATGGTTCTTTATTAACTGAGGAAATTTCTTGCTTCAAAAAGATGTTGGCTAAACAAGGTAGATCGTTTGCCTTCGAATCTCATGAAATTGGGTATATGGATCCAAATATTGTAACACCTATGGTTATCTTCACTATACCACATGTACATTGGAATCTAAGACTGATTCCAGTACCGAGGGTACATTTACCTAAATTGGTTGAACTATTGAAAGAAAAGATAAAGATGAAAATATTAGAACCTTCATTTGCGCCGTATTCTAGTCGATGGTTTACGGTACCTAAGAAGAATGGGTCACTACGGTTTATTCAAGATATGCAACCGGTGAATGCAGTATCTGTCAGGAATGCAGGAATTGGGCCTATTGTGGATGAATTTGCTGAGGCGTTTGCTGGAAGGGCGATCTATTCAATGGGTGATTTGTATTCAAGTTATGATCAATTTCAACTTGTCGAAGGAAGTAGAGATATGACAACGATGAGGACACTCCTTGGATTGGTTAGAATGTGCACTCTTCCTCAAGGCACGACCAACTCAGTTGCACATATGATGAATGGGATGAATAAGATATTGAGAGATTTTATTCCGGAAAAGACTATACCTTTTCTGGATGATGTTCCTATAAAAGGGTGCAGAGAAGGAGACAAGGATGAATCTTTAGATACGAAGGGGTGTCGTAGATATGTTGTTGATCATATACAAGATTGTGAAAAGATTTTAACTCGGCTTGGAGAAGTTCATCTTACATTATCGGGTATGAAGTCCGTATTTGGAATACGAGAGGTTGTAATTGTTGGACATTTATGTGGATCTTATAGAAAAAAACCAGATCCGACTAAAGTTGATGCAATTGGAAGGATGAAAGAGGATTGTGATTCTTTAATAGAGGTTCGTAGGTTTTTAGGTGCATGTGTATTTTATCGAATCTGGATCCCTCATTTTGCTCACATAGTGGATCCATTATATGAACTGTTACGCAAGGGCTACCAATTTAAATGGGAAGAAAGGCATATTCAGGCAATGCAAAGATTGAAGAATTTATTGATGTCACCTCCAATATTGAGGAAGGTTGATTATAAGTGCAATAGACCAGTGATTCTTACTGTGGACGCTAGTCCAATTGCCATTGGATGGGCTGTGGATCAAGATGATTCAAATGGGAGTAGATTTGCAGTTCGGTTTGGGGCTAAAGTTTTAAGTATTCGTCAGCGTGCATATTTGTAAGTCAAAAGAGAACTTTGGGGAGTTGTTTCGGCTATGAAAGCTGAAAAGGACTATTTGATTGGGACAGTAGTAGTAATTGAAACAGGTTGCTTGCCATTGCTTGAAATGATTATTAACTGTTCAACGCCAGATATTGCAATGTTGAGATGGATTGCTTATATTAAGTCACTAAATCCAGAATTTAAGCATATTACTGGGAAGGACAATTTAGTAGCAGACATGCTATCTCGAGCAAGATACGAGAGGGAGGACGAAATGGTTGAAGACATTGATGACGTCGGATTGAAATTCTATTCAATATCAAATCTCAATTGAGAAGACAAGCTATTTCTTGAAGAATCTTATGAAGGAGAATTATTGGATATTGGTCATTATTTGAATACCTTCTCTAAGCAGGGGAATTGGTCTACAGAAAAATTCAAACAAATAAGAAAAAAAGCATATGGATTTTTACTTCGAGATGGATTCTTATGGAAGAGACCGAAGAAAGGAATTGGGATGCCACAACGAGTGATAGGCAAAAGGGAAGAAAAACTAAAATTATTAAAGGAGTTTCATGATAGTTTATGGGCAAGGCATAGAGGAATCTGGGCTACTTTTGCTAAACTCAAGGAACGATATTGGTGGAAAAATATGTATCAAGATGTGCTCTCATTTATAGAGTCATGTGAAATCTGTCAATCGTATTCTAATATCCAACATCGAGATGGTCTTCATCCTACGTACCCTCTGGCTATTCATTTTAAATGGGTTGTTGATTTGGTTATTATGCCGGTTGGGTTATGGCAGATGAGATATTTGGTTTTAGCTCGTGAAGATTTATCGAATCAAGTAGAAGGAAGAGCATTGAGGACAAAATCTACAGAGGAGATTTGTAGGTTTTTGCTCGAAGATGTCATTTGCCGTTACGGGTGTGTAGGAAAAATCACTGCAGATCGTGGAGAATTAAATGCACAAGAAGCTCGTAAGTTCTTTGAAAGATGTGGAGTTAAACTATCACTGACTACTGCTTATAATCCAGAAGGGAATGCAAAAAGCGAACGCGGTCACCCACCGATTGTGAAAGCCTTAGTTAAAGCTTGTAATGAGAAAGTTAAAGAGTGGCCACGGCTTTTGTCATTTACATTATGGGCTGATCGAACAATACATAGTTCGGTGACAAGATATATGCTAGTAGAACTTATGACAGGTCAAAAACCAATTATGTCGATTGAAGAAAAGGTACTTACTTGGAGTATGCTACCATAGGAAGATGGATTGATAAGAGAAGAACTTCTGGCTATTAGGATTCGACAATTGGAGCAAAGAACGGAAGATGTTCAGATAGCATTGGGAAGGTTAAAAAGAGCAAGGTTACAAAACAAGGCGCGATTTGATAAGCAACATCGATTGAGACCAAAAGCAATCGAGGAAGGTGACTGGGTACTTGTTTATGACAATAGTCTGGATAATCAACATAGTACTTTGCGAAAATTTTAAAACGTTGGTTTGGACCATATGTGGTAACAACAGTTCATGATAATGCGACTTACTCGTTACGGGAGTTAGATGGTACAAAATTGAAAATACCAATTGCAGAGAAGCGAGTAAAAATATTTAAACGAAGACACGCAGAGATGAATATGGAAGACCATAATGAAGGTATAGAAATTCAGCAACAAGAAGATGAAAGTGATTTGGATAATGAAGGTGACGAAGACGAAGAGGACAAAGACGTAGAAGATATATTCTAAATCAAGCCGCAATTTGGTAAATTGGTGCATACTGGAGGATGCACAGGTTCAGAGGGGGTGGATGTCGTGTTGTAACACGAGTATACCATGAAAATAAAAAGAAAGGGGAATTTTATTAATGTTCAGTTACCTTGAATATTGGGAGCAACGACCAACTCCAGTGCAAATACTGAGTGGCCAGGTTCAGTCACCCCATTACTGTCAGCCGGGGCATACTGAAATACTCTGTTCAATTCCAATAACGGGAGTCAACAGGAAGGGAAAGGACCAATTCACGCGATGGGTGAGCCTGGTTCGAAGAGCCAATTGGATCCAATTTCGAGAATCCAATCCGGGTCCTCTTACCCAATATGAGACCTGTATTGGTCGGGCAACCCAATGCAATCTGATTACGAGAAAATCCAGGTCTTACTCCGGGTCCTCTTATCCAATATGAGACCTGTATTGGTCGGGCAACCCAATGCAGAGTAATTACGGGTACATCGAGGTTACTATGGGCATCTTACCCAATATGAGACCTGCATTGTTCGGACAACCCAATACAGTCTGATTACGGAAAAATCCGGGTCCTACTACTAGACTCTTATCCAATATGAGACCTGCATTGTTCGGACAACCCAATACAGTCTGATTACGGAAAAATCCGGGTCCTACTACTAGACTCTTATCCAATATGAGACCTGAATTGGTCGAGCGACTCAATGTGGTCCCGATTACGGGGTTCGATTCTGTTTCAGGCTGTCCTATTCTCTGTTTCAGGGAACGTTGTTTTCGGTAAATGGATCTCTTAAAGATAAAAATGGAGGAGAAAGCTTTGATGGCGAGAGCCAATTTTGGATCTAAGCTCTGACGGCGGGAGCCAATTCTGGATCCAAGACAGAAGATTAAAGAAATTCAGAGGATAAGGTTAAGAGGGGGATATAAGTTTTGGGGGGTTTTTTTTTTTTTTTTTCTTTTTTTTACAGATCAGAGGGGGGAGGGGGGTTTTTTGGATCGAAGAGCTAGCTTCAAGTTTTTTTCAAGGTTACTAGTTTGGTTTCATTAGAGGTTTTTGAAGATCAGGGGAATTGGAGAGGAGCTTCATGCTTCGGGGTCGGAGAAGAAAAGACAGGGAATTGGATTTTTCTTCTTCATAGAGTTTTGGAAAGACTGAGGCAATCGTTGCTGAAGTCAATGTTGTAATGGTGAATCGGGATTTTTAATGAAGTGGGTTTGATTACTCTTGACTGTTTTGTGAAATCGAGTTACGTTTGTGATGAAGAGTTAAAAGGGTGTCTATAGGATTGAGTATGCAGAGTGAATGAAATTTATTGGGTTAATCTAACAAGACAGTCAATGGATACAAGATCATAAGTACAAAGCGGTATCGGAGATTAGTAGATTGGGTTGTTCGGGGTTCTCTGTAACGTCTAGAGACCTACTGGCTGGGACAAAAAGGACTTCGACAAGCAGTTGAAGGGCATCCGTATAGATTTACGATGTATTCTTACAGTCGTTTATATTCCAGTAGTCAAAAACTGATAGACTGCTTGATTATTGGCGAATCTCTATACTACCTTCTACAGCCAGACGCCTGGCACGTTCTCGAGCAGGAAAGCACGTAATACGACAACGTCCAGTAAATATCTAACTTCATCGGCTCCATATTGGTAATGATTATTACAGAAGGTGGTTTTGATGCGTGTTTAGGTCTTACATTTTGGCCATTCTTCTCTTTGTATGTAGCTTGCTTTGCACTTTCAATTACCATGATGCTCCCTCTTTCAAAGTCTTAAGTGGAATTACTATTCTCAAATACACAAGAAATACAAGAAATAGCAATCTCAAGAAAAAAAAATCCAAAATGACAACACAGAATGACCTCTAACTGGCACCCCATTCCTATTCTCTTACTACCTGGTGATAATAACAACATGTTACCCATACTGTCCGTTTCTCACCTCCGTCCCATTTGACACATTAATAATTACTAACTATCCTTTCAACCGCCTCTACATCCTAATGTACTTATATCATACCTAGATCTATCTTGAGTGCATTCGAAGTTACTTCTTCCAAAAAATAAAAATCCGTCTCGAATTTTATGTATTAAATAACCGTAATCGATTCTCATTAATGCGGATACTAAATCGATGGCTTATGAAATCTTTTAATTTAACAAATCCATTGGAAAAGCCTTCAATCGTTCGATACGGCCCATACTAGTGAACTTGAAATTTGCCTGGAAAATGAGTAAACCGGCTATCATACAGTAATACCAAATCATTCGGCATAAAAATCCTCGGATGCAGTTTACTATCATAGTAACTCTTCATCCATTTTTGAGTTGCTTCCATGTTGAAAAGAATTGTAGCCTATATTTCATCCAATGCTTCTAATTTTGTCAACTCAAAGTGTAATGACTTGTTGTCACTGAGACGTTAATCCAAGGCAATCCATAAATTTTGAACCTCCAACTCAATAGATAAAATTGCCTCTTATTCATAAAATAATTGGAATGGAATAATGCTAGTAGTTACTTTATATGCGATACGATATGCCTACAAAGCCGCAAAGAGTTTGGTCTCCTAATCGGTATTTACCCCTGAAATTATCTTAGTCAAGACTTTGCATAAAAGTTTGTTGGTCTTTTCCATTTGTCCATTTGCGCGAGGATGATATGGAGTAGTTTTTCAATGCTTAATCTCATATGTATTCGTTAAGGCAGCTATCATAGTATTTATGAAATGGGTGCCGTGATCACAAACCAATTCTTTCGGAAACCCAAATCAAGTTATAATATTCTCGTAAAAAAAAGTAGCCACCGTATTGGCATTATCATGGTGGGTAGCAATAGCCTCTACCAATTTTGTTACATAGTCCGTGGCGACTAAAATATATTATTTTTGGCTAGGTTTTGATGCTTATGTGATAAAACTGACAAAATCAATTTCCCATTTTTAAACAGTGCATGTGTCAAGATTGGTATTAACGGCATGGCTAAAATGCATGTGGGTCGACCCATTTGTTGATAGGGATCACAACGAAGAACAAATTGGTGTGCATCAGAAAACATTGTAGGCCACCAATATCTTGCCATTAAAGCCTTGCGAGTAGTGTTGTCGCCTACGAAATGACCACCACAATTATCCAAATGGCAATCCTCTAGTATCGACTATACTTCACTTGAAAAGATATACTGTCTTAAAATGCCATCTTTGCCTTGTTTATACAAAGCATCGCAAATCATCGTGTATGGGACACTCTTCAAAATGAGTCACTTCTTAAGCTTCTCAATGAAAGTTGACGAAAAAGTTTGGAAGGTCAAAAATTGAATGATTTCACTATACTTGGGGGAAATCACATCCACCACAAATAATTCAGCCTCAAAAAGAGCATTGGAGACAGGATTGTAGTCAAGAATATTAGACAACTGGGATAAATGATCAACATTTACATGGTTCTTCTCAAGTCGTATGACAATTGTTAAATTGAACTCTTGTAGAAGTAATATCCATTGCACAATGTGCCTACTCAATTGAGGCTTATTAATCATGTATTTGAGGGCATCATGATCGACATAAAATAAAAATGGATATCCAAGAAAATAGTGCCAAAACTTCTGAACCGAATATATCATACCCAATACTTTGCGTTCAATAGTAGTATAATTACGTTTGACACCCACCAATTATCGACTGGCATAGTAGATAGGATGATCCAGATCCTGGTCATCCTTCTGACTTAGCACCAATTCAATAGCCACATTAGATGCATCAATGTATACATGAAAATGCTCCGTCCAACGAAGTGCCGCCAATATTGGAGTAGAGACCAATTTTGACTTTAATGCCTCAAAGGCCATGGTACACTCTATGGTCCAGAAGGGACTATTTCCATTGGATGGAGGTTTCTTTAGTAAGTTCGTTAAAGGTTGATAATAATTACAAATGAATGAATAAAGCGACAATAATAATTGACATGGCTCACAAATCCTCGAACATAAGAGACCGTCTTTAGTTTAGGCAAGTTCATTATATGCTACATTTTGTTAGGATCCATAGCAATACCTTTGCTGGAGACAATATGTCTCAATAATTTTTTGGACAGAATACCAAATTGAGACTTATCCGAGTTCAACAATATTTCAAACTTAATGAACTGAGCCAAACATTTGTTCAGACAATTAAGATGATCTTGTTTTGTATTGAATGCATAAAAGTCATCTAAAAAGATCTCCATAAATATCTGGAAATAGCCTTAGAAGGCCTAAGTCATCACTCTTTGAAATGTGGCTCGGGTGTTGCATAACCTAAAAGGCATTACGCAATAAGTAAATAAGCCCCAATCCGTAGTAAAGGTTATCTTGAGCTGGTCTTCCAATGCAATTTGAACTTGATTATACCCAAAAAATCCATCAAGGAACAAATAACATTCATGACCTGCTACGGCATCCAATATACTATTCGTGAAAAGTAATGGGAAGTAATCTTTATAGGTGGTTGCATTAAGTTTCAAAAAATCTTGATAAATTTGGATTTTTTCATTCTTTTTTGGTACCATTACCATTGAAGAAACCCACTCACTATTCGGTATCAGGTAAATAAAACCAAAAGTACAAGAAGCTTGTCCAATTACTCCTTCACCATAAAAAAATATTTAGGATTAAGGCGATGTTGCCTCTACCGTACCGGTTTAGGATTCTCCTCTAAAATGATATGATGCTCAGAGACTTCAGTGGGGACACCTTTTAGATCATCATAAGTCCAAGCAAATGCGGATTTATGATGTAAGAAAAATTTTGTCCACCAAGTCAATTCTTGTTCAATAATACCTTCATAGATCTTAATTGTCAGAGGCTTTGCTGTAGTCGTTAAGTTGGTAGTTTGACATAAAGGTGCAGTAGTGATATTTTGTTTCAACTCTCGCACTAGTTTAAAATCATTCAGTAAGTCTGACATGTACAAAGTACTAAATCCTGTATCTAGGGCACTCACATAGTGCACATCATATTTAGTCATCCAATCAATACTAACATAATCAGAGTTTTTTGAATCCATCAGATATATCAAGTATTCCCCCGGACCGCCACATTGGTACACGACTCTAGGGTGTTGGACTGCTTCCACGGACGCCTCCATAATTGGTGCTACCGCATCATCATCAGAGCTAAATTCATTGTCCGACGTCAAATCAGATGTTGGCAATTGAGACTCCCTATAATAGTATACTAGGTATATTTGTAACACCATTTTACCTCCGTCCTTGCCAATTGTCAAAGTACCCCTATTCCAATTGTTCTTGACCTTTGTTTGATAAAGCCAAGGTCGTCTCAATAAAATTGGATATAATAAAGTTGAACGTTGTAATCGAAAGATGATGTAGTTGATTTTATACTTAATATAGGCAATTATAGTTTGAATACTCCATAAAATATCCATTGGTTTAACTCGGCTATGATTTACCATCCTTAACACCAATGTTGTGGATAGTAAGTGTTCCAAATCTAAAGCATCGAGTGTATCAATGTTCATTAAATTTACGCTGGAACCACCATCCACCTGAACATCCAAGATCATAATACAGTCAATCTAAACATCGATGGTTGGTACACCTAGATCAGGGTTCAAATTGACTTCACAAACTTCCTTATTGCATTGCCTATGCCATATTAATAATGAATTCAATATAGAACGACACTCTGGTGCGATCGCTAGAAGTTACTTCATAGAAATAGAAGGCCAAATAGAGTCCAAATCCTTCAAAATGTCATAGGATTCCATATTTAAGATAATTCTCAATGCCCTTTTTCTTTTCATTAGATTGAGTTTAACTCTGAGAGGTAAGATATTCTTTTGTCCTAGACTTGGAATTGGAACAATAGCCAGAGCTTCCTTGGAATTTGTGCCCTCGAGAAGATCTTTTAATGGATAGGACGTTTCTCAAAACTGCGTAGAAAATAAAACTACTTGGATGGAACTCTTCGGGACCTCATTGGGTTACCCAACTGAGTTAGGTCTCATATTGGGTAAGAGACTCGTAACAGGACTTAGATTGGATGTCCCCATAATTAGAACAAATTGGCCTTTTGCATCAGGCTCATCCAAATGTTGAATTGGTCTTTTCTCCTTTTGCTGACTCTTGGTAAGAACGGCTTGGACATATTCCATCTGATTTATTGAAGAATCTTGAGGACCTTAATTTATCTCCTCTATTTTTTCTTGACTTTGGATCTACTGATCCCGATTAGTGAAATTGAATGGAGCATTACATTGCTGATACCTATGCCCCGATTGCTTGCAATTCTTACAAACTAGCGCATAATTATCACTAGCTTTGGACTTAAAACATTCACTGGCATAATGATCAATCTGTTTGCAACAAAAATAACGATGTGGTCTTCTTGCACCCCCATCAGGCATATTGGGTGTCTCCACTGGTATATACCTACTAGGCTTATTCCATGTAGGGTTAGAAAATGATCTTGGTTGTCTCGTTGGTATGAAGGGTACTTGGTTTGATGACACTAGTGGAGCATATTGCTAATATCTCTACTACTCTTTACCATAATTCTCGAGATTTGATGCATAGCCCTGATTAAAATTGGAACTTTGAAAGTTATTGAATGCTCAATTTTAACGATTAGATCGATTTCTATTCCATCCAAATGTATTTCCTGTTTAAACTTGATTGACTTCCTACTGAGTCGGTGGGATCATGGTCTGATTATTAAATTGTTGTTGCCTTTGCCAATTCTAACAATTAGTTGTTAAGTGCTTTCTTCCGTAAAATGTACATTGACCCATCATTTGTGAGGGCAAAAGGCATTCCATTATCAAATGATTGTGGCCCTTATAATTATTGCACCATACATTGGTCCTAGTATTGGTAGGCTTGTACTTCTTCTCCTTATCCTTCGCTATATTAACGGCTATTTCTTCCATTTTCTTCGTCAGGTTCAATAACAAGGTTTCATTGGAATGTTTTGGGACTGATATTAATGATAACTCTGTCATAGTTAATGCTTGTTGTTGATACAAAAAATATGGAGCATATGTTGTCGGAGTAGAGAGAGTTTGCCTTAAGAAAAGGCTAGGCTTCTGGCTGTCACTAATTATTCAATCAAGCTTGAAAGTAAGAGAAGCCCTAAGTTTATATACAATTTTTCTCTTTTTGAGTAATTACACCAAATACACAATCCTTAAGTAACCCACAACTTCCAAAATATGATAAAATCTTCTAAATCCTTGTTTAGTCTTATGTGGAGATTTTCCTAAACTTCAACACCTCATATCTCTTAATCCGACCGTCCAAACAAACTCAAATTTTACATGAGGTACTAATGTATTCTTATTAACTTCTACAAAAAATTTCAACCGCAAATTCATTGCAGATCTTGAGATATCTTGAAATCCCTAACAACCGCTTCAAACCCTTGTCTTTATACATCTGCGTGTAATTTTCTTCATATCTCACAAAATATAAGCTCAAATGCCACGAAATTTGTATTTATAACTTCTTAACACAAAATTTTACATTCTCTAAAAAGTTTGAGTCAAAAATTCGTCCGAAAACTCAAGTTATGGCTTCAACCATTACTACAAACAAACCCGCTTACTTATTGCTTTTGATTTGGAAGCGTCACCTTCAACTCCTTACAACTCCTTCATATGAACTCTAAAAGCATTAATTCTTTCGTGAAAGATGTAGGCCTTGAAATCATCGTTCCAGTCGCACCTTTCGATCTTCAAAAGCTGCTGTAAAACTCCTCGTACTCTCCAAAGAGTAACAGTATGTCTTAAATAAATACCTTAACTTCAAACGGTTTTAACGTTTTCACCCTAACGCCAAATCCTCTAATTTTTGTACACAAATTGTTCTCCAAACCCTAAACTTTACAACATTAGCTTCTAATCTCCGAATGCCCCCTTTGAAGTCGCCGAACCCCTTCTTAAGGTCGCAGGTAGCCTCCTCAAAGCCCATTGGGCATGGTATTCGACCAATAGGGATGAAGTTCTCCATTCCTTGCCTTCATCCGACCATGCCTTGCTTTCATCCCTCCCAATTAGCTTCCTACTAGTTTAGATTTTCATGCTTAGGTTTCCACCTTTATCCAAGGTTTCATACTAAATATTTAGGTCTTATATATATATATATATATATATATATATATATTAATGTCAAAATCAAAAGAAATAAAGAAACAAAGTAAAGTTTCTTATACCAACTCCTTTTAATTTAATCTATCAGCCACTCTAACATACATCTAGATTTATCAACATATAATATGTTTTAGTTAATTTTTACATACTGTAAGCATTTACAATACGACAACGTTGTTGTCATGTTCGGTGGTATAATTTGCAATGGGGGGATATTAACTGGCCCGTAAATATTGGCACTAGAATTAGCCATTGTTTCTAACATCTGTGGATAATTACCCACTGATCCATTCTAAGTCAGATTTTGATAGCTACCTTGAACTCGAATCATCGTGGCACCCATAATTAAAACTGATCATAATGACATTCCTCCCAAACCTTAGCTCTATTAAGAGATGAAGTTATCATATTTGATTGAACTTCTTTTACAAACATTTTTAGTTCGGGTGGGTGCAATCCGTTGATTAATATGGACAATACAAAAGCCTCTAGCATTTGATGATTTGACCACTTGTGGAGTATATTTGCTACACGACCATAGTATGATTCCACTGCCTCTCCTGGATCTATTTTGCTAGTCATTAATCTTTCTCAAAGTCGATTTTCAAAACTAATTGGGCAAAAATGGATTAAAAATGCATTCTTCAATACTTTCTAATTGAAAAATTGATCCAATGATTGACGATTATACCATTCAAATGCCGTATTCTTTAGGGTTGCTGGCAACCATTGTAACCAAATATCTTCACTTCTTCCATTATTGGCTACACAAGCTGTTAGAAATTGAGATAAATGTTGATCATGATTCACAACTGAAAAATCCTTAAAAATAGATAATAGAGCCACGCTTGTTGTGCGATCACTCATGTCACTAATTTATACTGCTATTGGAACTATTGGACCACCCATCACCATTGAAAAGAATGATGTTCCACTTAATCTTTTGTTAAAATAACTAGCACCTTCCCCAATTAATTATTTTAAGTTTTTAAGTTTCCTCAATTTACTATTATTATCCTTCAATAAATTATTTGATTGAATTGGGGATGAAAATGATAGATTTTGAAATACTTTGAATTAGCCCTTATTGACCAGTAATTTATGCCACTGTACGAAACCAATTTTGACAAAATTAGAAATGTATCCATTGAAGTACCCAATTCTTTTGTGATTTTCTCACTCGCAGTTAACGACCTCAAGAGAAACACTAGTTTATTGACTAAATTTTTTGTGAGTATTCTTGGTAATTTCTCTAATGGTATATACTTTTGAAATATTTGATATCGATCAGCTTCTGGGTATACTCAGATATGCCGACAGGCATGCAATCATGGTTTAATCCAACTTTGTCCATGATTCGTTTTTAACTTTCATTCTTGCTCATTATGCAACAAATTTCTTGCTTATAATCTTTTTATTCTTTCTTTCGACTATAATATTTTCTTTACTATTAAGTTCTCATTCTTAATAACCATACTCTTTCATTATATTCTACTGAATTTGCTTCGTATCTCCCATCTAACTAAATTGACAGTTAATTCCTAACATTCAATGCTATTATCTATCCCCAACAATAGTGCCAAAATGTGATTGTCATTTTACTTATTCTACAATTCTTTTCAGAATAAACATGTATAGGAAAATTCGAACACAGGGAAAGACTAAGTGCATGAATTTTATTTGTTAGGATTATACAATTAATTATATTTTGTACCACTAAAATACCAAGAAATACTACAATGCTTTCTCCTTATAACAATACTCCTTCATCAACTGATAACAACAGTGTGCAACCTTGCACTCTCAAAAGACCGCTCAAAATATAATAATTTCCATCCAACACTAGAAATAACAGACTTTATTTCAACCAAATTGAATTCACATAATTTCTGTAATTACAGACTTCCTCTGTCCAAAATACACACAGCTCTCAATAACCAAACATCATAATCTTTGAATAATTCTTTATATAATTCAATCAATTAGTGCTCCAATTATATAATCAATAACTCATAAATCAATCTTTGATTTGTTCCACAGACTCACTTCTCAATATTCAGAAACTATCTATTATTCTTCAAAAAAAAAAGAAAACAAAGAGATAAAGAAGTAGCACCAAGCTTATTCCAGCTCATGACTATCATAGTTTGGCACCCAGACTAACTTCTACAACTCTTATATACTTACTTCTTATTCCAAATTCTAACCATAATCTTGTAATTAATTGCTTTCAATAACTAAGTTAACCATCTATCCTCTTGAATTGACTATTCTATAGACTATTAGTCTATTTTACTAATATCTTATAGAAACAAACTAATATCTATTCTATACATTGGTAAGTCCAAAAGGCATGATATTGTATTCAAAATATCTATACCTGGTGCAAAATATTGTCTTCCATTCATTTCCTTCTTTAATGCATACCAAATTATACACACCTTGTAGATCAATCTTTGTAAAGATCTTTGTTTAGCTAAATCAATCAAGAAGTCGAGATATCAACAATAATGGATATTACTTTTTTACCATGATTTTATTAAAATTATAATAATTAATACACATTTGTAAAGATCCATCTTTCTTCTTCATAAATAATATAAGAGTACCAATTGGTGACTTGGAATGTTGAATAAAATTTGTAGCCAAATTTTTATCAATGTATTCCTTTAAAGTTGCAAATTCATTTTGGGATAAATTGTAGATAGGTCCAAATGGTGATTGAGCACCTTTTTGAAGGTCAATCGCATAATCGTAAGGGCAATGCTTCGATATGATGTCCACATTTTTCTTTTCAATTATATCTACAAAATCCTTGTGCACCTCTAGAATTGTTGTTATAGCAACCACAGGTTCCGATCATGGATTTGCATAGACATCAAATATAAAACCTTCTTTGGCCACTTTTATAAATGTTCTAGCTCTAATAAATAAATTTTGATTAAGTTTTGGCTTGTCAAGTATTAGGAAGCTTTTTCATAGATTTGGAGGTTCTATAATCTACTAAAAAAAATTCTAACTTTTGGGATATCCAATCTATCAAAAGATTGTATTTTTTAAGCCATGAGAGTCCTAAAATGACTGAACTTGATGGTGATCTAATGATGTTGAATACCACTTGGCTACTATAGATATCAAAGGTTATTTCTAATAGAATTACCTCATAAGTGACATCTCCAGAGGATAAAGGTTGACCATCTATTACTTCTATATTTACAATTTTGAATTTTTTAACCATATAGATTTTGTATGATCTAAAAAATTCTTTTTCAATAAAATATGTAGAGGCTCCCAAGTCAAATAATGTATGATACTCTAATTTTATAGTTCTTAACTGTACATGTATAGTAAAACAATGGAAAGGGCTGGTAGAGAGTATAAGATTATTTTTGATTTGTGATAGTGAAGAATCTAGCCGCATGATCTCTATTGTGGCTGAATGCCATCATTTTCTTTCAAAGCTTTTGATGATGTGGCCACATTCTTCATTTAATATGTACGTTAGCATTTCTTTGAATAATTATCAACCTTATGGCTAAATTTTTTACAATATTAGTATAAGCCAAGTTTGCTTTGATGCTTTTTTTTTTGCTCAGAAAGAAATTTGAAGCAAACTCTATTAATCTACATATCTTCTACTTCCAAATGCTCATTAAAATTGGATGGTGAAGAAGCTGCAAAATAATTGGTGTATACATATGACGTGATTGAAGAACATTTATCTTATCGTTGTTGAAATAAATGATTATTGTACTTGACACCTTGACTAATGGCTTCATTGAGTGTTTGAAGATCCGACATAGAGAACAATAAGTCATTGACATTGTCTCTTAATATCCAATAAAATTGGCTTATCAACACATTTAAATCATATGCTAATTATAAAAAATTTGAGGTATACATTGATGCAAAATGTATTCTTTGTCAAAGGCTTTGAATTTTAGTTGTTAAAAAATGAACCTTATTATGTTCACTAAATGCTTCTATAAATTTTGCCAAAAATACTTCAAAATTATGTAATATAGAAGAATTATTTTCAAATAATGGAGTAAATCAAGTCCAAGAAATAGAATTAACTCAACATTAGAACAATAACTAGATATAAGATAAGAAGGTCTTGGTTAGACTATAAGAAATGAGTTGTTAAGACAAAGGATCCCTTTAGCCTTCACTATTAGATAAAATATGTCCTAAAAAGCTTCTTGAATTTTTTTCATAAGACTTGGAAATAAAATAAGCTTAAGATCCTCCTTTAGCAACTTCTTAAATCATCTAAAGCCTCTCAAAACCTTCTAGGATCTCCTATGATATTCTAGAACTTTCTTGAAATCTATTAGAATCTTTTAAAACCTTCTTAAAACCTATTAAAATCTTTTGGAACCTTCTAAAATCTTTTAGGATCTATAAGAATCTTCTTAGAACCTTCTAAAATATTCTAAAATCTTCTTGAACCTTCTTCAATTGTATGTCCATGACATCCTATTGGAGATTTGAAATGGCATATGAAAATTTTGGCCAAATTTTTTTTAATATATTCCTTGAGTTCAACCAACTTATTTTATAATAAATTATAAGTTGATCCAAACAAAGATTGAATTCTTTCTTAAAGGTCAATTAAGTAGTTATAGAGACTACATTTTGATAGAATAATTGTATTTTTTTTTAAAAGATATCTTGAAAATCTTGATATTGGCTTAGAATGCCACTTGAAGTCTTTCTACCATTAGAAAAAAGTGCAGTATAAATGATATAAGGTAATCTTTTTTTTGTAGCATGTAAAAAAAGTCTTATATATATCTATTTTTGGATTATTTTTTTGTAGCTATGATGTATCTAAAATAATTGGATTAGAGAGAAATCTAATAATATTAAATATTATAAAACTACTATGATCATTATTTATTACTTCTATAGGAAGGATTTTATGAATAACATTTCTTAAAGACAATGAATGACCATCTATGACTTCCACGTCAACAGCTTTAGTTTTCTTCACTAAAGGTATGCTATGTCTTTTAGTAACAATTCTTCATCTAAAAAATATGTTGAGGCTTTTGAATCTAATAAGTCAAAGGCTTTGTGATATTTAGGTCCTAAAATAATATTTATTTTAAAATAAAGAGAAGTTTTTGAAGAGAAAATAGTTCTTATTATAGCCGAGAAAACTTATTTTCCGACATACTATCTTCTTTGATAGCTGTATTCTTCATTTTGTAGTTACATTGCTTCTTTGAATAATGTTGAGTAGTATGCTTAGATTCTTCACAATATAAATATAATCCTTCCTAATGACAAGAATTTTTTTTTTGCTTAATAAGAAGTTTGAAATATACCACATCAATTTGCATATCCTGTACTTCCAAATGTATGTGTTGAGAAGACATTAGTATTATCATTGAATTATAATAACATTGAGGTGTACTTATGTGACTTCCAGATCAAAATTCAAAAATTCAATTGTCACATCTCATAGCGAAGTTAATTACTTGACTCAATATTTGAAGATCAAGTAAGTTGAGCATCAATCTTTTTAATTTATATTATAATATGTAGAAAAATTGGCTTATATATGCAACATCATTTCACTTGATATTAATTGCAAGTTATCAAAATTGTCAAGTATATAATGTTATTGATTGATTATCTTATTACAAGATATAAATCTTATTTGTTGCAACATGAATTGTATCATGTTCACTATACATAGATCAAAATTCTATCAAAAAAGCCTCCAGATTATCTAATATTGAATCTCATTATTCAAGAAAAGATGAAAATCATGATAATTCTAAACTTGAAAGGAGTGTATTAATGAATCTAACTTGTGATCTTGGAATTGGATAGCTTAGGGGTTAAAGTTCAATTACAAGTTGTATTTGATTGATAAATCTACAAAACTTGAATTTTGTGCCATTAAAATTTTTAGGCAGGGCAATCATTAGTTTTCTAATATTAGAACGGTATTCCACCATAAGAAAAGGGACATGATTTGATACAAATATTGAAGTAGCTCTAATCATCTCTATATCTTTGTCCCCCCCTACATTCTTGTTCCTCCTTATGGCAATAAATTGAATTGATGCATTGTAAGCATTAACTCGTTTAATTGCTCTTGTATTTGTGCCATTTCACTCTTCATTTCAAGAAGCTTTGCGATGATAACACTTAAAGAAAAAAAGATATTTGATATTATTAGAAAAAATAGAAGAAAAGACAAAAAAAAAAAAAAAATCAAGGTAATATCAATTTAGAAGTGAATAATCTGCAACCTTTAATATGCTTAAGTCCTATAAAAAAAAAGGAGTAATTCACTATTAATCAAGAAAAGACAAAGCTCTAATATTGTAAGTATATTCTTGTCAATCTAATAAGGACAAGAACTTGTTGAAAGCAAATAAACAAATAAAACTCCGTCAAAGAAATAGAAATAGAAAAGTATGTATATTAAAAGAAAAATTGGAATGACTATTGCTAGAAGACAAAGTAACTAGAGACTCTTAAAACTAAACTAGAAACAAGAAAAGAATTAACAAGAATGAAGAAGGCTTCATTCTTGCCTCTATATATACTATCTACCTATGATCTATGTAGCAACACTCTATAGGACCTCCTAAAACGTGTTGACTTTGCATGACACATATCTTAATTAGCAAGGAAAGTTTTTTATATATGCGCTACATAGTTAGCTTATTCCACAAGCTAACCAACACATGTAATACGTGGTTAGCTTGTTGATCAAGTTTTTAACCTATCAATCAACTACGAATACATGTAAAGTCAAAACATCATCTTAAAAGATATTATAAAACTTTTCTAGAAGATATTATAAAATTAATCTATTTTTATTTATTTCTACTTATTTATATTAATAAATTAATAATTATAATATATATGTATATAATTGTGATAGTTTCTTGTAATTGGTGGTGTGAAGTAGAAGTAGCAAGAATAAAAATAAAAGAAGAACAAGACAAAATAAATGAAATAAGTATAATCAAGCAATTGTACACTACAAAACTAGCCACAATCTATTTGCTAGATATTAATAATATAAAAATATTATATAATTAGTCTTATCTTTATTTTTTTACCTTGATAATTTTTTATAGTAATAAAATAAATTTATATCCATTAAAAATCTTATTTTTTATATAATTAATTAAAAAGATATGAAGTTCTCTTTATGCTTCTTTTAATTACTAATTAATTATTAATAAGATTTTTATAAGTAATAAATATAATTAAGAAGCTAAAAAAAATATTAGTTTTAATAATTAATCTTTCATATTTAATAGTAATTAAAATTACTAAATTAATTAAGATAATTATCTCCAAGTCTTACTAAAACTTCATTTTTATGACTTTTCTTTCAAAAATATTTTTATAACTTATAAATATTTTAAATTAAAAGAAATCATTAATAGTTAAAAAGAATTTTTTACCTTAATATTTATATAATTGAATGATTTAAACTAAATTTTTAATCAATCCATTAATTAAGATGCATTGTTAGAACTCATAGTCCTTAGGGAAGTGGATTATCAATGTAAAAGGTTGATAGTGGTAACAAAAGATACTAATCCAATAGCAATTAGATGGACTATTTAATAAGATGATCAAGAAAAGAAGAGATTTGTTATAAGATTTGAAGCCAAAATTCTTACAAATAAATCAACGGCATATTTATAAATTAAGCATTGTTGTATTGTGGTTTAGCTACCATGTGAAAATAATGCACATATATATCTAATATATAATTTATTATATAATTTAGTACAAGCCATTTTATTAGATTTTAATTAGTGACAAAATATAGTTAGATTATTATTTTGAAGTGATTAGTTTCAAAGAGCTATTATTGAGGTTTATTTTATGTTGATGATAGTTTTTATATATTTAAAACCACCTTTATTAGACATTGGCCACTTTTAAAATCTTATTTTATTTTTTTTATTTGGTATTTAAGACATATATTGTATAAATCTTATAAAAAAAAAGATTGAAGAGGAGTTTTGATAGCAAAAAGAATAGTTAAGGCATCCATATGGATGAATGGAGACAGATGATAAAAATCTCCATTGCTATTGGTGGAGAGGCATGTCCAATGGGCTTTAAGGAGGCTGCTCAAGGCTTTATTAGTGATTACAGTTACTCTTTTGAAGAAATTTGAACTTAAGAGACTAGGATTATAAAGCCTAGGTTTTTTACTATAATTTTGGTACAAATTTTGTGAAATTAGAGCTTTTATGAAAGTGATATAGGTACTCAAAGTTAAGGTATTGATTTTGTATTTACTATCACTCTTTTGGATATAACACATGCTTACATGAAGCAATGAAGGACTAGCAACCAAGATTGAAGAGAATATTTTTTTGGCTACACTTTTTTGGATATACTTTTTACATACTTTTTGATAAATTCAAAGCTAGAATGAAAGAAATATAGAAAATTGAAGTTAGTGCTTGTAATATAAGAGCAATGAATGATCCAATTTATTAGTAGTTGTGTTTTGAGCTATATCTTGAGTAATTTGATAAGATTTTGGCTAAAAATTTCTAAAAATATATATTATCATACTAATAAACTTTATATAAAAATTTTATTACATTTAAATTTTGGATTTTTGAGATATAAAGAAAATAGTATTTAGGTGCATGCAATTTAGGATTTTTTGTACATGCTAGGATTTTTAAGATGCCAAACAATCTATAGTAGAATTATAATTTATTTTTTTGATAAAGCTTAAAAATGAGATCTACATTATCTTGATATTTGAAAAAAATTGGATGATTGGATTAAGAAATATGAATTTCTAAAATTAAGAGAAAAAAATCTTTTTTCAGAGAAAAATGTTTTGAAAGGATTTTGCTACAATTTGGACATTTTATACAAAAGGCTTTAAGAAGATTTATACAAAATTTTCTAATATCCTTTGAAATAATAATTCATAATTAAATCATTTATAAATAAGTTTGATTTCTAATAAGCTCAAAAAAAATCCATGATTTTTTTACAAAAATTTATCTTTATATCTTAAATTTGTCATAGTTTCTTATCTCTATCTCTAAATAAAAAGCCTTTTTTATAAATCTTCTTAAATATAAAAAAAAATTATAAATAGAATATCTTTTGATATTATTATATTTATTTGGCTTCTATAATAAGAATACATTATTTATTAGAACTTGTTCAATAAATTAAAGCTAAACTCTGTACAGCTAGATATCCAATGTATTTTGAAGTAGAAGATCACATCATATGATAATATGAACTTAGAAGAGTATTTATGGCTTTAAAGGTTTAAAAGAATTATTCAATTTGAAATAATATGATTTTAAAAAATTGATTTTTTGTCTCCACTTGATATGATAAGTAATTGTCATATTCCAAATATTGCTATGTTGAGGTAGATAGCTTGTTTTTAAATATTACACTTAGATTTTGGACCACTTCATTAAGAAGGATAATTTATTATTAAATATGATGTTTTGAGATAAATATATTGGTGAAGAAGAAATGATGAATCAGAAAGATGGAAAAAATGAAGATAAAAAGACGTATAGATATTCATTTGTTATTGAAAAAATAAGTCCTAAAAATAGAATTAAATTCTTTCAGAAAGATCTATATAAAAGAAGCCTTAAGGACTTTGGAATTTATTTTATCACAATAAAGAGGCAAAAATTTTGGATGGATAAATTTTTTATGGATATTTGACATCAATCATGTAACTATCTTCTTAAAGATGGATTCTTACAAAAGAGACTGAAGAAACATAATAAATTTCTATAATAAATAGTAAAATATCTTATGACTAAAACTTAGATTCTAGAGGAGTTTTATAACATATTTTGAGCTACATATAGAAGAATTTGGACCACTTATACTAAAATCTAAAAAAGGTATTGATGGAAAAGATTATTCAAAGATGTGGAGGACTTTATGGGTTCTTACAAAAATTACCATATACAATCCAAGATTAAATGTAGAACTAGGCTTTGACCTATCTATTCATCTTTTATATATTTTTAATAGGTGGTTGATTTGATAGCTATACCATTTAAATTTTAATGCATGAAATATTTGATTTTGGCAAAAAAAGTACCATTAATTTTTTTTGAGAGAAGGGATTTAAGAATTAAGTCTATAGAATAAGAATATTAATTTATATTAAAAGATATTTTTAGCCAATATAAAAGCATTAAAAAGATAAGAGTGGATAAAAAAAAATGTAGTGGAGAAAAAGAAATTCTCTAAAAGATATGGAATTCAATTAAAATTGATTATTTCTAATAATTTGAAAACCAATAGTAAAAATGAGAGAGATTCTCCTTCTATCATTAATGCATTGATAAAAACTTGTAAAGATAAGTCAATACAATGGCTAAAATTGTTGCTATTTATTTTGTAGGCTAATAGGATTATACATAGTACGATGACCAATTATATGCCCATTGAATTGATACTAGTATAGAACCATTATCAAAAATCTAGAGGTAAAGAAGAAAGTGAGGATTTTTGAGCAAAGAAATATAAGGTTCAACAAAAAAGATTATATAAGTTCTTTACAACAATAGGAAAAAAAAGATCAAGAAGATGAATAATTCAAAATAAGTAAAGAGGATTACTAGTACATAATAGACAATGTGCAAAATTGGAGAGAATAGATATTATATGATATTTTTACATAATATATAAAAATTAGATAAGAACTATAAAATATATTAATTTTTTATTTATATATTTATTAAATAAAATATTTTAAAAAATGTATTAGATATTAAAAATAATTAATTATTTAAATTATAGATTAGAATAAAAGTTTATAATAATATATTTAAAATATAAAAAATATAGGTGTGTAAATCCTATTAGTAAAAAGTATTATAATTGTAAGAAAAATTAAGTTTATAGAAGGAAATTAAAATTTAGGATAACTAATTATTATAGTATCCATTTAATATGAAATTTAGTGGAAATATTTTAAATAGTTCTACAAATAGATGCTTAATTTTTTTTTAGAAAAAACCATAATTTATAAAAAATAGATATTTAAAAAATAAAAAAAGATGTTGAGCTTTAAGCTTAAATGAAGAAAAATTAAAGCTTTGAATATGAAGTGGTAGCTTAGGGCTTGTAGACATGGATGGATGATCAGGTGCTTTGGTAGTACCTAAGAGGTCTAGGATTTGAACTTCTATAATAGCATGTGTAAATAAAAGAATATTCTTCAAAAATCTTTATTTTATTTATTAATGATATATAGATGGTTGGCTCTATAATGCTTATATTTGGAGATTATGTTGGATTATAAGAATACTTGTTGCTTATAGGCACAAGCAAAAAATATTCTTCAATAATAGTATGATGTAATATCAAAGTGTGATGGCATCGTTCTTTTAAAATCTTTAATTTTTAATTTTTAATTTTTAAAATATTTTTTTTAAATAAAATAAAATTTAGGATTTATATTTATAAATAAGTTTAAAAATTAAAAATATAATTTAGGATTTGAAATTAAATTTAAAATTTATATTGGCCTTCTATCTATATATATTATTTATAAGAAAAACTACAAATATTAGTTAGTAGTTAGAAGAAACATGAAAAAAAACCTCATATCTTTTTAGTTAGTTATATAGAAAGTATGATTTATAGTATATTTAAATTGATTTTATTACTATAAAAATTATCAAGATAGAAAATTTTATCTTTTAATTGATAATAATATTATAAAATCATTATAAAAAAATTTAGAATTTATTTAGAATTTATTTAAAAAAATTTAGGAATTTTTAGAGCAATTTCTAAGACTTTAATAAAAATAAGTTTTATTACTTTGGTAGCTATTATGAAGAGATGGAGCAAGATTTGAAGGCCTTCATAGGTTCTACAGCTAATTGGGTGTTTTTAAACACTATGGTGAAGTCAAAAATGAAAAATTATTGGTTTTACTAGTAGAAAGTATGAGGACCAACAACTAGTGTGGTCCTTGTAAGAAAGGATGTGCATAAGTTCTATATGGGTTGTAGCACCTTGAAGGTAGTTAGAAAGATAAGACTAAGGCCTTGTGGCGTCTCTTAGAGATCCATATACACTACTTGTGAGCCATGGTGAGGCTCAAACTCATGATCTCTTAAGCAAGCTATCCTTGAGATAAAAATTATTTACTTAATTTTTTATTTATTACTTATTATTTTTCAAATCTTCATAACTTATTCATAGTAATTCAAATTTACATGTTTCTTATACCATTGAAAAGATAAAAAAAATTAAATTTCGAAGAATATATTTTTTATTTTTACTTTTTATTTTTTATTAGGTAAAAACTCAGTAAATAGATTGTGATTAGTTTTGTAGCGTATAATTGCTTGATTGCACTTTTTCTACTTATTTTGTATTTTGCCTCTTTTGTTCTTATTTTTGCTACTTTCACTTTATACCACCCATTACAAGCAACTCTTGTAATTGGATTGAGGAGTGAATTTTACACTCACATAATGTTTAGGATTTTTAAAGGATAGTGATCCTCTTTGGAGAGATATATAAGGACTTTCAAAGAAGGTTTTGCTTTCTTGAGTTTGTTTTACAAATTTTTAATGGATGGATTTTTTAATTGTATGAAGAACAAGGAAATTTATGAAAAACTTTTATTTTATTAAATATTGTATATATTTTATTTTAAAGTTTTTATAATTTTAAAGTTTTTCTACAATATATTTTGAATTTGAATTTAAGATTTTGAGAAGTTTTTTCTTTCATAATAAGCTTTCTAAAAAGCTTTCACTTGCTTTACAAAGAATTAATATGAATTTGTGGTGCTCTTTTTTGAATAAAAAAGACTTTATTGATTTTTATTAATATAATCTATAGCTTTATTTGCTCATAAAGTATATTATAAACAATTAATTGTGAAGAAAAGGTATCAATTGCTATATACTACTAAAAGCTACCATGTAAATATGAGGTGGTAGAATTTATTTGAATGAAAGTCAATATTTGACTATATCTAATTGTAACTATAAATCTTATATTTTTTTGAAGCAAATTCTTTTACTCTTACATTTGGTGCTTATATTGAAAGAAGCTTTAGGACTATTAGATTAATAAAGGTAAGATGGGAGATACTAAGCAAGGAGGTTCAAACAAGAAAAGTAGTCAAAACTTAATAGAGGATTTTTTAAGGACTATACAGATATTCATAAACTAACAAGTTGCCAATGCAAATGGATAGGAAGCCACTAAAGCATTAAAAGATATCATTAATAAAATAGAGATATTTTGATGGAAGAATATCACTATATTTTTGAAAGTCTACACCTATGAAATGAAAATCTATCAAATGTTGAAAGATTAGATGTTTGACATCTTTGATCTAATAATTGTTTGAAAAATTAAAAAAAGGATGAGAAAGCATTATAAAAGCATCCATGTGAATATATGGACTAGATTTAATGAGAGATAGAAAGATGAATACTTTGACAAAGTTATTGAAAGAATCTTTACGAGATTTTTTTGATTAGATAGAATAATAATAAGATAATTATATGGGACCAAAAAAACTACTAAAAGAGTTTGAGAAGAAGTTAGAACAACTTTTATTATCTAAGAAGCATCTTTTAGAAGTAAAAAAATTAAATTTATTTTTATAAGCTACAAATGATGCAATAAAAGATAGATTACTTTTCTTTCTTTAAGATAGAATAACAAAAGATAGCTTTACAATCAATTGGAGGAGGTTGAATAAAGCAACAAGTTTCATTGCCAAGAAATATCATTAAAAGACTTAAGAATTAGAAGCAAAAATAGAAACAACATCAATAATAATTGTAAATACTCATGCAACAACTTTGTCTACTTCTATTCCATCTAGTTCTTCAAAAAATAAGACTATAGACAAAGACATCCTACAAGAATTAGTAAAGGATATGAAAGAGTTGAAGATAGAAATGAATGTTTTGAAAAAAAACACAAGATCAAGGACTTCACAATAAACTAAAAGATCAAATGATTTTGTGGTGAGGTATATTTGGTGTGATGATCCAAATCACAAAAGTGGAATTATTACCTTCAAAGAAGATAGAATCAAAGAAGCTACAACATATGAGTTTCTAGTAACTAGTTGTAAGAGAGGTGGTATGAAGAAATTAATGGATGATAAATTAAAAAGGAATAACTATTCACATAGTAGAGAAGTAGAGACTTCTATCTTTGAAGCTAAGCATAACAAAGTGAGAATCTCTACATACGTATCTAGAGAAGTAATGGTGAGGAAAGTACAAGCTATCAAAAGAATAATTAAATGAAATAATTTAATTGATACAACTACCATCAAGGCCTATTTGATAAATGAGCATGGTAAAAAGAAATTTTATGATACATGAATAAAGATCAAGAGAGGTAGAACTAGTAAAGAAGAAGATGTAAAAGATCTAGTTAATAAGAAAAAGGCTTCAAGTAGTAAAGTGGTTGCTCCAAAAGATAAATCAACAAGTAACATAAGATAAGAAGTATAGCCTTTTGCTTCACATTCAAGAGCTAATATTTCACTTTCAAAGGAGCAGTAGGAAGAGAGGATGAGTAATAGGAAGGACAAGGAGAAAAAAGATAATATCAAAGAAAAGGTAAGGCACTAGCCTATAAGCTCCAATCTAATATTAAATTCTCTGTTGATATAAAGAACATTTCAAATGCTAAGACTGATTTTATTTTGAGAGAAGCTCATGATATTATCAAGAAAGATTTTTATGAGCTCATCATTGATGTAATCAAAAAGAAGAAGAAAATAAAAACTATAATAGTGATGGTAAGAATATTAAATATTCTAATGACTAATAAAAAAAATAAATTGAAGAAGTGTTTGCATTGATTTGTGATAATGTGGGCAATGATGAACAAAGAAATAAACATGGATTCATTTCTATCAAGACTCAAAATATAGTAATTAAAGTTATAGAAGAAGTTTCATATAATGAAATAGAGGATGAAGCATTGCAAATATTTTTATGTAATAAAATGATGAATATTAACGTAGAAGCAAATATTAGCAAAAATCATGAAGAAAGAATTGCAATAGAGGCCAAGGTATCATAATATAGAATTGAAAAGCTATGAAGAAGTGATGGTGAAGTTTTAACAACTTATATTCATCCATTCTAAAAAGAGCTACTACAAAGATACATATTAAGATCAAAAGCTTTAAGGAGCTGGTCTTAATATTGATGGATTATGGTTCTTTATGCAAAATTAAGGAATTTATCCAATTATTTTGAAGTAGTCATATATCACTACAACAAGGATAGAGACCAAAGTATTGGATGATGACTTATACTATACTAAGATGTGTAGTTATAATGATAAGAAATTGGTACAATTTTTTATAGTAAACTCAGATTATGAGAAGTATAGAGATCAACTTAAAAAACTTTTATAGGCCATAAATATGATGATTTTTTAGATTTTTAGATTATATACATAAAATATGGAATGCCATAGATGCAAAGAAATCATCTACTATTATATGCCTCAATATAAAAAAGAATAGATGTAAGATTTGGAATTTAAGACAAAAAGGATTCATAAGTTTTTAAAAGATTAAAGATTTAGATTCTATATATAAAAGATTAATTAAGAAAATTAAAAGAAAATTAAAAAATATTGATATATTTTTAAGTGATGAATTTATTTTTAGCATTATTGAAGAAGAAAGATTTTCAAATGATATTTTACAAGTTTTGGAGACTTTATAAGAGGAGGTCAGTATATCTAGTCATGTGATGGTAGAGATTTACTCAAGACTCTTATATAAAGAAATATTAAAGATAGCTATTGAAATAAGGTTGATTGGAAGTTATTGCTTAGAGTTTAAAGCAATGATGAGTACTAAGTATAAGACCATGGCAAAAAACGTGAAGTCAATAATAATATAATTGCCACCAAATCTTGAAGATTATATCAAGAAAGCTAAAGAAGAGCATAGATTGAAGGAGACAAGAAGGATTGGATACAATTTTATGAAGAAAATATTGATTAAGCTAAAGATTAGAAGGAATGAATTTTTTAAACAACTTGAAAAGAAATGGTTCCAAATAATGATTTTAAGCATAGTAAGATTATTTTCTTTTCATCAAATGAAATTAGATGTGTCAATTCAAATATTATTGCATTAATGGTCATTTTTATTATTCTATATGTATTCTAAAATTTGAATGCAATTCTTGTGCCAAAAGCCTTGCTACCTAAATTAATAAATTTATTAAAAGAAAAAATATAGATAGAAATACTTGAATCATTTATGGCTCTATATTCTAATTATTTGTTCATAGTATCAAAGAAATTTGAAAATTTGATGGTAATCTAAGACATACAGTCAGCGAAGAAGATGACAATTAAAAATAAAGAATTAAAATTAATTGTGGATGAGGTTATTAAGGCTTTTCTAAGATATGCCATATATTCAATTAGAGATTTTTAATCTAATTTTGTTTAGTTTCAGCTTATATCAGAAAGTAGAGATTTGATAACCATAAAGACTTTCTTAGAACTTATGAGAATGTACACTTTGCCTCAAGGTGCTACAAATTGAGTAGCTCATATTTAAAGTGCCATGAATTAAATCTTAAGGAAATTTGTCTCTAAAAAGAGTATTTTTTTTATGGATGATATACCTATCAAAGGTTATAAAAAAGAAGTCAAAGACTTAACATTCGATGTTAACAGATGCAAAAGATTTGTAAAGAAGCTTAAACAGATAGATTAAATCTTATCCAATGATATGTCCAAATTTAAAATAGATGAGATTGTAGTGGTTAAATAGTTATAAAAGAGGTATGATAGAAAATCTAATCTTGAAAAAATTAATGCTATTGCTAAAGTTAAGACATGTAATAACATCACTGAAGTTAAAAGATTTTTGGAAGCTTATGTCTTCTATGAAATTTGGGTTTCACTTTTTGTATCAAGGATAAGAACTCAATAAAAAAACAATTCAGACGAGTAAGCCTTCACTCAAAGAAAGGTAACAAAATATAAATAAATAAATATATATATTGAAAAAGAAATTAGAATGGCTATTGCCAAAAGACAAGAAAACTAGAGACCCTTGAAACTAGACTACAAGTAAGAAAGGAGTTGACAAGAGTGAAGAAGGCTTCACTCTTGTCTCTATATATACTATCTAATCAAGGACTATGTGGCGACGTTCTATAGGACCTCCAATATGTGTTGACTTTGTAGGACACATGCCTTGACTTACAAGACAAGTTTTTCTACATGTGGGCCACATAGTTAGCTTGATCTTCAAGCTAACAACATGTGTGGCACATGGCCAACATGTTGAGCACGTTTTTAATCCAAAAAGTCAATTAAAGACACCTATGAAGTCAAAGCAGCGTCTATGAAGCTTCTAGAAAGCCTCCATATTAAATACTATAGAATTAACTTACTTCCATCTATTTGTATACGTAATTACTAGCTTATATGAGTATGTCCGTGACATTATCCCCCCTTCTAGGGATGAGTTTCACGAAGAGCAGTCATCAAATGTTGAAGAAATCTATGATGCGACAAATTATATTCGTCACATACTTTGATCTTTGTTCTCTTCAAAGATAATTGATAGGGCCTCTCAACTATTGGTCGTGTCCCATACCAGGGCGGGAAGACCATCCAATTATTTGATTATTGTTGAGACCTTTATAACTTCCTTCGAATAGAACATTTGGAGCACCATCAAGAGTTGTTCCTACCTCTAGCAAAATCACCAAACATCGGGAATCCCCTCCCAAATCGTGATACCAAACGCGTTGTATCTCACCTTCTATTCGAGAAAGAACATGTCGTTCTTGAAGATCTTCATCTCGATTGCATCGTCTTGAAAGTTGTGACAATCGTAATGTTTCATCCGACAGGTCAGCAAATGAAGGCTCTTGAGTCGACTCCGTTGGTTGTTGGTTCTCCATCTCCTGAGCGTCATAACTACAAAGAAGCTATGAACAAGGATTGAAAGTAGAATGTTATCTTGTCTAGATGTTGTTTCTTTTATAAAGAAGGTTTTCATCTTGATTTTGATAGATATCATCGATGAAAAGCCTCCACTACCTTTGTTGCATTTGCAAGATTTTTTATTGGCTCCTATATGCGTTCACTAATATCATATCCTCACCAATAGACAAGATATTCTAATTTATTTTGGCGCCGCCTTGAATCTAAGACTTCTTCTACTTCAAACTCTTCATTATTGTCCACTTCTATAGGAGGAGGTGGAGCTTGTCATCTTCTTGGTATGTCTACTATCTTGTATGGTTCAAGAAGAGACACGTGGAATACTGGATGGATTTTCATTGACTCCGGTAGATGTAAATGATATGGAACTGGATTGATTTCTGCAGAAATAAAAAATGGTCCAAGTCTTCGATAGTCCAACTTGTCACAAGGACAAGTGGTCTTGATATTATGACGAAGTAGCCATACCTTATCACCCAAGAAGAATGGTGGTTGTTCCTTTCGATAGACATCCACATTGACCTTTTGTTGTTCTTAAGCCTCTTTTAATTGCGCCTTCATCATTGCATGTAGCTCTGATAAATGAATCGCCAAATCTTTCACAGTAGGATTATCAACTTTTGAAAAGTCAAAAGTATCAAGTCGTGGATGATAACCATAATTAGCAAAGAAAGGTGTTTGTTTTGTAGAAATATGTACCGTGTTATTGTAAGCAAATTCTACCAATGGCAAAAGAGTTGTTCAATCATCTTGTTGGTAATTAATGGTACATCTTAAATATTGCTCCAAAACTTGATTAACACGCTCCGTTTGTCTATCAGTTTGAGGAAGGAATGTCAAAGATAGTTTTATATCCACTTTAAGAATCTTGAAAAGAGTTCGCCAAAATCTTAATACAAATTGAGTTCCCCTATCTGATATAATATCCTTGGGTAATCCATGATAGCAATAGATATTGTCAAGAAAGAGCTTAGCTGTTTCTTCACCTATGATAGATTTTGTACATGGTACAAAATGTGCCATCTTAGTAAAACGATCTACTATCACGAATATAAAGTCATAAGAACCTGAGATTGGAAGATCCGTGATGAAGTCCATAGAAACAAAAGACCATGGTTGTTCTGGAATGGATAATGGCTGAAGAAGTCCAAAAAGTCGATGACGAGGAATTTTTGATCTTGAGCAAAAATCACATGATTGTACAAAATCTTTAACTGCCTTCCACATTTGAGGCCACCAAAAATCCTTAGATATCAGCTCCAAAGTCTTATTATATCTAAAATATCCTGCTGCTGGAAAGTCGTGACGAGCTTGAAGAATACGTAAACATGCTTCTCTTTTTGGAACATATAGGCATCCTTCGAAATAGAGTAGGTTGTTCTTGAATTTAATTTTAGAGGGATCATGAGATTTAGAAGAATTATTCTTGATATCATAAACAAGAGGGTCTAAAGACATACTTAACTGGACTTGCTTAAGAAAAGTTAAATCAACAATCAATATTGATTTTATTGCTCGAAGATGAAATTGCTCCGGCTTCAAGAAAACCGTTCTTTATTGCTCAAAAGCTGCATCTCCTTCTTTTAGTATAAGATAAGAACGTCTAGACAAGGCATCAGACAAACCTTATTGTTTTCTTGGCTGATAAGTGATGATGAACTTGAATCTTGATAAAGACATGCTCCAACGAGCTTGGCGACGATTTAATACGCGTGCTGACATAAAATACTCGAGGTTCTTGTGATCCATATATATGGTGACTGGAACGGAAGCGCCTTCTAGATAATAATGCCATTCTTGAAAAGAATCCATGATTACAAGAAGTTCTTTGTCGTAGATCTCATAATTGATTTCTACCGTTGAGAATTTTCTTGAATAAAAAGCTACTGCATGAAGTTTGTCATCCGTTCCCATTTGTGATAAAACTACACCCAGAGCAAAGTCTGATGCATCTGTTTCCATAAAGAATGCTTTGGAAAAATCAACACGATACAAGATTGGTACAGAAACAAACGTTGTCTTCAAAGATTCAAAAACAACTTCTGCTTCTTGATTCCATTGGAGTTTGTCTTTACAAGTCAAACGTGTAAGTGGAGCTGCAACTCGAGAAAAGTCCTTGATGAAGATTCGATAGAAGTTGATAAATCCCAAAAAATATTAGATATCTCTTATCATTTTTGGGATCTTTCAATCTATAATAGCTTAAACTTTCTTAGGATCCATCATAAGTCCATCATTTGAAATGATGTAACCTAAGAAATCGACTTGAGTAGTATGGAATACACACTTTTTTATCTTGGGATAGAGTCCTGCATCTCTTAATTTTTGTAACACACGACGAACATGAAGTTCATGTTCTTCTGGATTCTTAGAATAGATCAAGATGTCGTCTAGATAATAGACCACAAAATTGTCCAAAAACTCTTGAAAAATATCATTCATTAGATGTTGAAAAGTTATTGGTGCATTTGTAAGTCCAAAAGGTATGACATTGTATTCAAAATATCCATACCTAGTTCGAAACGCAGTCTTCCATTCATCTCTTTCTTTGATGTGTACTAGATTGTATGCTCCCCAGAGATCTATTTTTGTATAGATTTTAGCTTGATTCAGCTGATCAAGAAGTTCAAATATTAAAGGTAGTGGATACTTGTTCTTGATAGTAATCTTGTTGAGTCCTTGATAATCAACACACATCCGCAATGATCTATCTTTTTTCTTCACAAATAGAATTGGAGCTCCTGCCGGAGATTTAGAATTGCGTATGAAATTCTTAGCTAGATTTTCTTCAATATACTCCTTGAATTCAGTCAACTCATTTTGTGATAAACTGTAGATTGGTCTGAATGGCAGTTGTGCTCCTTCTTGAAGGTCAATTGAGCAATCATAGGAATGATGTTCTAAGAGTGTATCCACATTCTTTTTTTTGAATACATCTTAAAATTCTTGATATTGGCTTGGAATGCTACTTGAAATCTTTTCACTAGTAGAAACAGGTGTGGCATAAATAATATATGGTGATTCTTTCATGGCAGCATGTAAGAAAGCTTTTGCACCTATAAATATGGATTTAATTGAACTCGACTTATGACTCTCTACTTGATTAAGTACACTGTTAGTTATACTTTTAGAGAAAGTAAGAGTTCGGGAAATCCAATCTATTTGAGGGTTGTAATTTTCTAACCATGATAAATCTAAAATGATTGGATTAGAGAGAGATCTAATCATATTAAATAATACAAAGCTATTATGACTATTGATTATTACTTCTATAGGAAGGGTTTCATGAATAATATCTCCAGAAGACAATGGACGACCATCTATGACTTCTACATGAACAAGTTTAGTTTTCTTTACTAAAGATATGCTATGTCTTTTAATAAATTCTTCATCTAAGAAACACGCCGAGGCTCCTGAATCTAACAAGGCAGAAGCTTTGTAATATTTAGGTCCTAAAATAATATTTAATATAAAACAAGGAGAGGGCTCTGAGGAGAGAATAGGACATTTACTAGATGTTGTGTAAGGTTCCAGTCGCACGGTCCCTATTGTAGTTGGACAAACTCGTTTTCTGACATATTGTCTTCTTTCATAGCCATACTCCTCATTTTGTGATTGCGTCGTTTCTTTGAACAATGTTGAGCAGTGAGCTTTGGTTCTCCACAATATAAACATAATCCTTCTTGACGACGACGAGTCTTTTTTTGCTCAGTAAGAGGTTTGAAACGTACTGCATCAATTTACATATCCTCTACTTTCGAATGTATGTATTGAAGAGATGTTGGTGTTGCCATTGATTTATAGTAACGTTGAGGTTGGTTCCCTGATCGAAATTCTAAAAGGTGATTGTCGCACTTCACAACAAAGTCAATTGCTTGACTCAATGTTTGAGGATCAGATAAGTTGAGCATTAATTTTTTTACTTCATATTGTAATCCGTAGAGAAATTGGCTAATAAGTGCAGCATCATCCCACTTGATATCAGTTGCAAGTTGTCAAAATTGTAAAGCATACAACGTTACTGATCGATTGTGTTGCCGTAAAATATGGATCTTATTGGTTGCAATACGAATTGCATCATGTTCTCCATACATGGATCAAAATTCCACCAAAAAAGCCTCTAGATTATCTAATATTGGATCTCGTTGTTCAAGAAAAGATAAAAACCACGATAGTATTGAACTTGAAAGAAGCGTACCAATGAATCTAACTTGCGATCCTCGAGTTGGATAGCTTTGGGATTGAAGTTCAATCACAAGTTACACTTGATTAATAAATCCTTGAAACTTCGATCTGGTGCCATCAAACTTCTTGAGTAGGGTAATTTTTGGTTCTCTAACACTAGAAAGGCGTTCCACCATAGGAGAAAGGACATGATTTGGTGCAGATGTTGAAGCAGCTCCAATCATTTCTATATCTTCACTTCCTACGAATCTTATTGCTCCTTGTGGTGGTAAATTGAGTTGATACATCGTAAGTATTAACTCTCTCAATTGCTCTTGCATTTGTGCCATTGCACTCTTCATTTCAACAAGTTCTCCCATGATAACACTTAGAAAAGAGAAGATGTCTAATATCGCTTAAGACAAATAGAAGAGAAGACTTGAGAACAAAGAAAATACTAAGGACTAAATACTTTGATAACAAAGTCAATTAAAGATACCTATGAAGTCAAAGCAGCATCTATGAAGCTTCTAGGAAGCTTTCATATTAAATACTATAGAATTAATTTACTTCCACCTATTTGTATATGTAATTACTAGCTTACATGAATATGTCCGTGACACCGAGTTATTATACAATCTCTCTTAAGTTCAAATGAATCAAAAGTAGAAACTAGTTATAGAAGGTCTAAAAGAAATTTTAAAATCACCACCATTTTTGAAGCAAGTTGTCTATGATTGTGGTAGATCAATTAATGTTACTATTGACACAAGTCTAATTGCTATTGGTTGAGCTATTGGCCAAAATGATCAAAAAAAAAAAGATTTTTCATTAGATTTGAAGTAAAAATTTTCAAAAATAGATAAAGAAAAAATCCATAAGATAGAACTTTTGAAAGTACCCACAACTATAAAGGTAGACAAAAATTACTTAATTGGAATAAATGTGGTACTGAAAATTGATTGCTTACCATTGTCAAGTATAATTGCTAATTTTTCTTTTATGATATTACTATATTAAGGTCAATAGCCTACATTAGATCATTCAATCTTATATTAGCATATATTTTTGGTAAGAAGAATATTATAGTAGATATGCTATTGAGAGCTAGATATATTTGTGAAGAAAAAAAAAAAAACACAAGAGATTGATGAAGATGATGAAGATGAGAATTATAATTATATGTTAGCTACTAATCAAGCAAATACAAGTTCTGAAGTTCATCATTTATGAGAAGATCTTTATAGAGGTAAGTTGAGAGATATTAGTATTTATTTGAATATAATAAAGAAATAAAAGATTAGTCAAATAAGACTTTTAAAGATATCAAATATTAGTCAGATAATTTTGATAAATAATTTCTCTTAGAAGAAGCCAAAAAAAAAGAATGGAGTACTATTGAGAGTGGTAGATGATGCAAAAACTGAGAACTAAGTTTTCAAGGAATTTCATGATATACTTTAAGCAAGCCACAAAAGAATTTAGGTTACCTATTATAAGATTAAGTAGTGATATTGAGTAATGTTAATTTACTAATATGATTTTAAAAATTGATTTTTTGTCTCTACTTGATATGATAAGTAATTTTCATATTCCAAATATTGCTATGTTGAGGTAGATAGCTTGTTTTTAAATATTACACTTAGATTTTGGACCACTTCATTAAGAAGGATAATTTATTATTAAATATGATGTTTTGAGATAAATATATTGGTGAAGAAGAAATGATGAATCAGAAAGATGGAAAAAATGAAGATAAAAAGACGTATAGATATTCATTTGTTATTGAAAAAATAAGTCCTAAAAATAGAATTAAATTCTTTCAGAAAGATCTATATAAAAGAAGCCTTAAGGACTTTGGAATTTATTTTATCACAATAAAGAGGCAAAAATTTTGGATGGATAAATTTTTTATGGATATTTGACATCAATCATGTAACTATCTTCTTAAAGATGGATTCTTACAAAAGAGACTGAAGAAACATAATAAATTTCTATAATAAATAGTAAAATATCTTATGACTAAAACTTAGATTCTAGAGGAGTTTTATAACATATTTTGAGCTACATATAGAAGAATTTGGACCACTTATACTAAAATCTAAAAAAGGTATTGATGGAAAAGATTATTCAAAGATGTGGAGGACTTTATGGGTTCTTACAAAAATTACCATATACAATCCAAGATTAAATGTAGAACTAGGCTTTGACCTATCTATTCATCTTTTATATATTTTTAATAGGTGGTTGATTTGATAGCTATACCATTTAAATTTTAATGCATGAAATATTTGATTTTGGCAAAAAAAGTACCATTAATTTTTTTTGAGAGAAGGGATTTAAGAATTAAGTCTATAGAATAAGAATATTAATTTATATTAAAAGATATTTTTAGCCAATATAAAAGCATTAAAAAGATAAGAGTGGATAAAAAAAAATGTAGTGGAGAAAAAGAAATTCTCTAAAAGATATGGAATTCAATTAAAATTGATTATTTCTAATAATTTGAAAACCAATAGTAAAAATGAGAGAGATTCTCCTTCTATCATTAATGCATTGATAAAAACTTGTAAAGATAAGTCAATACAATGGCTAAAATTGTTGCTATTTATTTTGTAGGCTAATAGGATTATACATAGTACGATGACCAATTATATGCCCATTGAATTGATACTAGTATAGAACCATTATCAAAAATCTAGAGGTAAAGAAGAAAGTGAGGATTTTTGAGCAAAGAAATATAAGGTTCAACAAAAAAGATTATATAAGTTCTTTACAACAATAGGAAAAAAAAGATCAAGAAGATGAATAATTCAAAATAAGTAAAGAGGATTACTAGTACATAATAGACAATGTGCAAAATTGGAGAGAATAGATATTATATGATATTTTTACATAATATATAAAAATTAGATAAGAACTATAAAATATATTAATTTTTTATTTATATATTTATTAAATAAAATATTTTAAAAAATGTATTAGATATTAAAAATAATTAATTATTTAAATTATAGATTAGAATAAAAGTTTATAATAATATATTTAAAATATAAAAAATATAGGTGTGTAAATCCTATTAGTAAAAAGTATTATAATTGTAAGAAAAATTAAGTTTATAGAAGGAAATTAAAATTTAGGATAACTAATTATTATAGTATCCATTTAATATGAAATTTAGTGGAAATATTTTAAATAGTTCTACAAATAGATGCTTAATTTTTTTTTAGAAAAAACCATAATTTATAAAAAATAGATATTTAAAAAATAAAAAAAGATGTTGAGCTTTAAGCTTAAATGAAGAAAAATTAAAGCTTTGAATATGAAGTGGTAGCTTAGGGCTTGTAGACATGGATGGATGATCAGGTGCTTTGGTAGTACCTAAGAGGTCTAGGATTTGAACTTCTATAATAGCATGTGTAAATAAAAGAATATTCTTCAAAAATCTTTATTTTATTTATTAATGATATATAGATGGTTGGCTCTATAATGCTTATATTTGGAGATTATGTTGGATTATAAGAATACTTGTTGCTTATAGGCACAAGCAAAAAATATTCTTCAATAATAGTATGATGTAATATCAAAGTGTGATGGCATCGTTCTTTTAAAATCTTTAATTTTTAATTTTTAATTTTTAAAATATTTTTTTTAAATAAAATAAAATTTAGGATTTATATTTATAAATAAGTTTAAAAATTAAAAATATAATTTAGGATTTGAAATTAAATTTAAAATTTATATTGGCCTTCTATCTATATATATTATTTATAAGAAAAACTACAAATATTAGTTAGTAGTTAGAAGAAACATGAAAAAAAACCTCATATCTTTTTAGTTAGTTATATAGAAAGTATGATTTATAGTATATTTAAATTGATTTTATTACTATAAAAATTATCAAGATAGAAAATTTTATCTTTTAATTGATAATAATATTATAAAATCATTATAAAAAAATTTAGAATTTATTTAGAATTTATTTAAAAAAATTTAGGAATTTTTAGAGCAATTTCTAAGACTTTAATAAAAATAAGTTTTATTACTTTGGTAGCTATTATGAAGAGATGGAGCAAGATTTGAAGGCCTTCATAGGTTCTACAGCTAATTGGGTGTTTTTAAACACTATGGTGAAGTCAAAAATGAAAAATTATTGGTTTTACTAGTAGAAAGTATGAGGACCAACAACTAGTGTGGTCCTTGTAAGAAAGGATGTGCATAAGTTCTATATGGGTTGTAGCACCTTGAAGGTAGTTAGAAAGATAAGACTAAGGCCTTGTGGCGTCTCTTAGAGATCCATATACACTACTTGTGAGCCATGGTGAGGCTCAAACTCATGATCTCTTAAGCAAGCTATCCTTGAGATAAAAATTATTTACTTAATTTTTTATTTATTACTTATTATTTTTCAAATCTTCATAACTTATTCATAGTAATTCAAATTTACATGTTTCTTATACCATTGAAAAGATAAAAAAAATTAAATTTCGAAGAATATATTTTTTATTTTTACTTTTTATTTTTTATTAGGTAAAAACTCAGTAAATAGATTGTGATTAGTTTTGTAGCGTATAATTGCTTGATTGCACTTTTTCTACTTATTTTGTATTTTGCCTCTTTTGTTCTTATTTTTGCTACTTTCACTTTATACCACCCATTACAAGCAACTCTTGTAATTGGATTGAGGAGTGAATTTTACACTCACATAATGTTTAGGATTTTTAAAGGATAGTGATCCTCTTTGGAGAGATATATAAGGACTTTCAAAGAAGGTTTTGCTTTCTTGAGTTTGTTTTACAAATTTTTAATGGATGGATTTTTTAATTGTATGAAGAACAAGGAAATTTATGAAAAACTTTTATTTTATTAAATATTGTATATATTTTATTTTAAAGTTTTTATAATTTTAAAGTTTTTCTACAATATATTTTGAATTTGAATTTAAGATTTTGAGAAGTTTTTTCTTTCATAATAAGCTTTCTAAAAAGCTTTCACTTGCTTTACAAAGAATTAATATGAATTTGTGGTGCTCTTTTTTGAATAAAAAAGACTTTATTGATTTTTATTAATATAATCTATAGCTTTATTTGCTCATAAAGTATATTATAAACAATTAATTGTGAAGAAAAGGTATCAATTGCTATATACTACTAAAAGCTACCATGTAAATATGAGGTGGTAGAATTTATTTGAATGAAAGTCAATATTTGACTATATCTAATTGTAACTATAAATCTTATATTTTTTTGAAGCAAATTCTTTTACTCTTACATTTGGTGCTTATATTGAAAGAAGCTTTAGGACTATTAGATTAATAAAGGTAAGATGGGAGATACTAAGCAAGGAGGTTCAAACAAGAAAAGTAGTCAAAACTTAATAGAGGATTTTTTAAGGACTATACAGATATTCATAAACTAACAAGTTGCCAATGCAAATGGATAGGAAGCCACTAAAGCATTAAAAGATATCATTAATAAAATAGAGATATTTTGATGGAAGAATATCACTATATTTTTGAAAGTCTACACCTATGAAATGAAAATCTATCAAATGTTGAAAGATTAGATGTTTGACATCTTTGATCTAATAATTGTTTGAAAAATTAAAAAAAGGATGAGAAAGCATTATAAAAGCATCCATGTGAATATATGGACTAGATTTAATGAGAGATAGAAAGATGAATACTTTGACAAAGTTATTGAAAGAATCTTTACGAGATTTTTTTGATTAGATAGAATAATAATAAGATAATTATATGGGACCAAAAAAACTACTAAAAGAGTTTGAGAAGAAGTTAGAACAACTTTTATTATCTAAGAAGCATCTTTTAGAAGTAAAAAAATTAAATTTATTTTTATAAGCTACAAATGATGCAATAAAAGATAGATTACTTTTCTTTCTTTAAGATAGAATAACAAAAGATAGCTTTACAATCAATTGGAGGAGGTTGAATAAAGCAACAAGTTTCATTGCCAAGAAATATCATTAAAAGACTTAAGAATTAGAAGCAAAAATAGAAACAACATCAATAATAATTGTAAATACTCATGCAACAACTTTGTCTACTTCTATTCCATCTAGTTCTTCAAAAAATAAGACTATAGACAAAGACATCCTACAAGAATTAGTAAAGGATATGAAAGAGTTGAAGATAGAAATGAATGTTTTGAAAAAAAACACAAGATCAAGGACTTCACAATAAACTAAAAGATCAAATGATTTTGTGGTGAGGTATATTTGGTGTGATGATCCAAATCACAAAAGTGGAATTATTACCTTCAAAGAAGATAGAATCAAAGAAGCTACAACATATGAGTTTCTAGTAACTAGTTGTAAGAGAGGTGGCATGAAGAAATTAATGGATGATAAATTAAAAAGGAATAACTATTCACATAGTAGAGAAGTAGAGACTTCTATCTTTGAAGCTAAGCATAACAAAGTGAGAATCTCTACATACGTATCTAGAGAAGTAATGGTGAGGAAAGTACAAGCTATCAAAAGAATAATTAAATGAAATAATTTAATTGATACAACTACCATCAAGGCCTATTTGATAAATGAGCATGGTAAAAAGAAATTTTATGATACATGAATAAAGATCAAGAGAGGTAGAACTAGTAAAGAAGAAGATGTAAAAGATCTAGTTAATAAGAAAAAGGCTTCAAGTAGTAAAGTGGTTGCTCCAAAAGATAAATCAACAAGTAACATAAGATAAGAAGTATAGCCTTTTGCTTCACATTCAAGAGCTAATATTTCACTTTCAAAGGAGCAGTAGGAAGAGAGGATGAGTAATAGGAAGGACAAGGAGAAAAAAGATAATATCAAAGAAAAGGTAAGGCACTAGCCTATAAGCTCCAATCTAATATTAAATTCTCTGTTGATATAAAGAACATTTCAAATGCTAAGACTGATTTTATTTTGAGAGAAGCTCATGATATTATCAAGAAAGATTTTTATGAGCTCATCATTGATGTAATCAAAAAGAAGAAGAAAATAAAAACTATAATAGTGATGGTAAGAATATTAAATATTCTAATGACTAATAAAAAAAATAAATTGAAGAAGTGTTTGCATTGATTTGTGATAATGTGGGCAATGATGAACAAAGAAATAAACATGGATTCATTTCTATCAAGACTCAAAATATAGTAATTAAAGTTATAGAAGAAGTTTCATATAATGAAATAGAGGATGAAGCATTGCAAATATTTTTATGTAATAAAATGATGAATATTAACGTAGAAGCAAATATTAGCAAAAATCATGAAGAAAGAATTGCAATAGAGGCCAAGGTATCATAATATAGAATTGAAAAGCTATGAAGAAGTGATGGTGAAGTTTTAACAACTTATATTCATCCATTCTAAAAAGAGCTACTACAAAGATACATATTAAGATCAAAAGCTTTAAGGAGCTGGTCTTAATATTGATGGATTATGGTTCTTTATGCAAAATTAAGGAATTTATCCAATTATTTTGAAGTAGTCATATATCACTACAACAAGGATAGAGACCAAAGTATTGGATGATGACTTATACTATACTAAGATGTGTAGTTATAATGATAAGAAATTGGTACAATTTTTTATAGTAAACTCAGATTATGAGAAGTATAGAGATCAACTTAAAAAACTTTTATAGGCCATAAATATGATGATTTTTTAGATTTTTAGATTATATACATAAAATATGGAATGCCATAGATGCAAAGAAATCATCTACTATTATATGCCTCAATATAAAAAAGAATAGATGTAAGATTTGGAATTTAAGACAAAAAGGATTCATAAGTTTTTAAAAGATTAAAGATTTAGATTCTATATATAAAAGATTAATTAAGAAAATTAAAAGAAAATTAAAAAATATTGATATATTTTTAAGTGATGAATTTATTTTTAGCATTATTGAAGAAGAAAGATTTTCAAATGATATTTTACAAGTTTTGGAGACTTTATAAGAGGAGGTCAGTATATCTAGTCATGTGATGGTAGAGATTTACTCAAGACTCTTATATAAAGAAATATTAAAGATAGCTATTGAAATAAGGTTGATTGGAAGTTATTGCTTAGAGTTTAAAGCAATGATGAGTACTAAGTATAAGACCATGGCAAAAAACGTGAAGTCAATAATAATATAATTGCCACCAAATCTTGAAGATTATATCAAGAAAGCTAAAGAAGAGCATAGATTGAAGGAGACAAGAAGGATTGGATACAATTTTATGAAGAAAATATTGATTAAGCTAAAGATTAGAAGGAATGAATTTTTTAAACAACTTGAAAAGAAATGGTTCCAAATAATGATTTTAAGCATAGTAAGATTATTTTCTTTTCATCAAATGAAATTAGATGTGTTAATTCAAATATTATTGCATTAATGGTCATTTTTATTATTCTATATGTATTCTAAAATTTGAATGCAATTCTTGTGCCAAAAGCCTTGCTACCTAAATTAATAAATTTATTAAAAGAAAAAATATAGATAGAAATACTTGAATCATTTATGGCTCTATATTCTAATTATTTGTTCATAGTATCAAAGAAATTTGAAAATTTGATGGTAATCTAAGACATACAGTCAGCGAAGAAGATGACAATTAAAAATAAAGAATTAAAATTAATTGTGGATGAGGTTATTAAGGCTTTTCTAAGATATGCCATATATTCAATTAGAGATTTTTAATCTAATTTTGTTTAGTTTCAGCTTATATCAGAAAGTAGAGATTTGATAACCATAAAGACTTTCTTAGAACTTATGAGAATGTACACTTTGCCTCAAGGTGCTACAAATTGAGTAGCTCATATTTAAAGTGCCATGAATTAAATCTTAAGGAAATTTGTCTCTAAAAAGAGTATTTTTTTTATGGATGATATACCTATCAAAGGTTATAAAAAAGAAGTCAAAGACTTAACATTCGATGTTAACAGATGCAAAAGATTTGTAAAGAAGCTTAAACAGATAGATTAAATCTTATCCAATGATATGTCCAAATTTAAAATAGATGAGATTGTAGTGGTTAAATAGTTATAAAAGAGGTATGATAGAAAATCTAATCTTGAAAAAATTAATGCTATTGCTAAAGTTAAGACATGTAATAACATCACTGAAGTTAAAAGATTTTTGGAAGCTTATGTCTTCTATGAAATTTGGGTTTCACTTTTTGTATCAAGGATAAGAACTCAATAAAAAAACAATTCAGACGAGTAAGCCTTCACTCAAAGAAAGGTAACAAAATATAAATAAATAAATATGTATATTGAAAAAGAAATTAGAATGGCTATTGCCAAAAGACAAGAAAACTAGAGACCCTTGAAACTAGACTACAAGTAAGAAAGGAGTTGACAAGAGTGAAGAAGGCTTCACTCTTGTCTCTATATATACTATCTAATCAAGGACTATGTGGCGACGTTCTATAGGACCTCCAATATGTGTTGACTTTGTAGGACACATGCCTTGACTTACAAGACAAGTTTTTCTACATGTGGGCCACATAGTTAGCTTGATCTTCAAGCTAACAACATGTGTGGCACATGGCCAACATGTTGAGCACGTTTTTAATCCAAAAAGTCAATTAAAGACACCTATGAAGTCAAAGCAGCGTCTATGAAGCTTCTAGAAAGCCTCCATATTAAATACTATAGAATTAACTTACTTCCATCTATTTGTATACGTAATTACTAGCTTATATGAGTATGTCCGTGACATTATCCCCCCTTCTAGGGATGAGTTTCACGAAGAGCAGTCATCAAATGTTGAAGAAATCTATGATGCGACAAATTATATTCGTCACATACTTTGATCTTTGTTCTCTTCAAAGATAATTGATAGGGCCTCTCAACTATTGGTCGTGTCCCATACCAGGGCGAGAAGACCATCCAATTATTTGATTATTGTTGAGACCTTTATAACTTCCTTCGAATAGAACATTTGGAGCACCATCAAGAGTTGTTCCTACCTCTAGCAAAATCACCAAACATCGGGAATCCCCTCCCAAATCGTGATACCAAACGCGTTGTATCTCACCTTCTATTCGAGAAAGAACATGTCGTTCTTGAAGATCTTCATCTCGATTGCATCGTCTTGAAAGTTGTGACAATCGTAATGTTTCATCCGACAGGTCAGCAAATGAAGGCTCTTGAGTCGACTCCGTTGGTTGTTGGTTCTCCATCTCCTGAGCGTCATAACTACAAAGAAGCTATGAACAAGGATTGAAAGTAGAATGTTATCTTGTCTAGATGTTGTTTCTTTTATAAAGAAGGTTTTCATCTTGATTTTGATAGATATCATCGATGAAAAGCCTCCACTACCTTTGTTGCATTTGCAAGATTTTTTATTGGCTCCTATATGCGTTCACTAATATCATATCCTCACCAATAGACAAGATATTCTAATTTATTTTGGCGCCGCCTTGAATCTAAGACTTCTTCTACTTCAAACTCTTCATTATTGTCCACTTCTATAGGAGGAGGTGGAGCTTGTCATCTTCTTGGTATGTCTACTATCTTGTATGGTTCAAGAAGAGACACGTGGAATACTGGATGGATTTTCATTGACTCCGGTAGATGTAAATGATATGGAACTGGATTGATTTCTGCAGAAATAAAAAATGGTCCAAGTCTTCGATAGTCCAACTTGTCACAAGGACAAGTGGTCTTGATATTATGACGAAGTAGCCATACCTTATCACCCAAGAAGAATGGTGGTTGTTCCTTTCGATAGACATCCACATTGACCTTTTGTTGTTCTTAAGCCTCTTTTAATTGCGCCTTCATCATTGCATGTAGCTCTGATAAATGAATCGCCAAATCTTTCACAGTAGGATTATCAACTTTTGAAAAGTCAAAAGTATCAAGTCGTGGATGATAACCATAATTAGCAAAGAAAGGTGTTTGTTTTGTAGAAATATGTACCGTGTTATTGTAAGCAAATTCTACCAATGGCAAAAGAGTTGTTCAATCATCTTGTTGGTAATTAATGGTACATCTTAAATATTGCTCCAAAACTTGATTAACACGCTCCGTTTGTCTATCAGTTTGAGGAAGGAATGTCAAAGATAGTTTTATATCCACTTTAAGAATCTTGAAAAGAGTTCGCCAAAATCTTAATACAAATTGAGTTCCCCTATCTGATATAATATCCTTGGGTAATCCATGATAGCAATAGATATTGTCAAGAAAGAGCTTAGCTGTTTCTTCACCTATGATAGATTTTGTACATGGTACAAAATGTGCCATCTTAGTAAAACGATCTACTATCACGAATATAAAGTCATAAGAACCTGAGATTGGAAGATCCGTGATGAAGTCCATAGAAACAAAAGACCATGGTTGTTCTGGAATGGATAATGGCTGAAGAAGTCCAAAAAGTCGATGACGAGGAATTTTTGATCTTGAGCAAAAATCACATGATTGTACAAAATCTTTAACTGCCTTCCACATTTGAGGCCACCAAAAATCCTTAGATATCAGCTCCAAAGTCTTATTATATCTAAAATATCCTGCTGCTGGAAAGTCGTGACGAGCTTGAAGAATACGTAAACATGCTTCTCTTTTTGGAACATATAGGCATCCTTCGAAATAGAGTAGGTTGTTCTTGAATTTAATTTTAGAGGGATCATGAGATTTAGAAGAATTATTCTTGATATCATAAACAAGAGGGTCTAAAGACATACTTAACTGGACTTGCTTAAGAAAAGTTAAATCAACAATCAATATTGATTTTATTGCTCGAAGATGAAATTGCTCCGGCTTCAAGAAAACCGTTCTTTATTGCTCAAAAGCTGCATCTCCTTCTTTTAGTATAAGATAAGAACGTCTAGACAAGGCATCAGACAAACCTTATTGTTTTCTTGGCTGATAAGTGATGATGAACTTGAATCTTGATAAAGACATGCTCCAACGAGCTTGGCGACGATTTAATACGCGTGCTGACATAAAATACTCGAGGTTCTTGTGATCCATATATATGGTGACTGGAACGGAAGCGCCTTCTAGATAATAATGCCATTCTTGAAAAGAATCCATGATTACAAGAAGTTCTTTGTCGTAGATCTCATAATTGATTTCTACCGTTGAGAATTTTCTTGAATAAAAAGCTACTGCATGAAGTTTGTCATCCGTTCCCATTTGTGATAAAACTACACCCAGAGCAAAGTCTGATGCATCTGTTTCCATAAAGAATGCTTTGGAAAAATCAACACGATACAAGATTGGTACAGAAACAAACGTTGTCTTCAAAGATTCAAAAACAACTTCTGCTTCTTGATTCCATTGGAGTTTGTCTTTACAAGTCAAACGTGTAAGTGGAGCTGCAACTCGAGAAAAGTCCTTGATGAAGATTCGATAGAAGTTGGTAAATCCCAAAAAATATTAGATATCTCTTATCATTTTTGGGATCTTTCAATCTATAATAGCTTAAACTTTCTTAGGATCCATCATAAGTCCATCATTTGAAATGATGTAACCTAAGAAATCGACTTGAGTAGTATGGAATACACACTTTTTTATCTTGGGATAGAGTCCTGCATCTCTTAATTTTTGTAACACACGACGAACATGAAGTTCATGTTCTTCTGGATTCTTAGAATAGATCAAGATGTCGTCTAGATAATAGACCACAAAATTGTCCAAAAACTCTTGAAAAATATCATTCATTAGATGTTGAAAAGTTATTGGTGCATTTGTAAGTCCAAAAGGTATGACATTGTATTCAAAATATCCATACCTAGTTCGAAACGCAGTCTTCCATTCATCTCTTTCTTTGATGTGTACTAGATTGTATGCTCCCCAGAGATCTATTTTTGTATAGATTTTAGCTTGATTCAGCTGATCAAGAAGTTCAAATATTAAAGGTAGTGGATACTTGTTCTTGATAGTAATCTTGTTGAGTCCTTGATAATCAACACACATCCGCAATGATCTATCTTTTTTCTTCACAAATAGAATTGGAGCTCCTGCCGGAGATTTAGAATTGCGTATGAAATTCTTAGCTAGATTTTCTTCAATATACTCCTTGAATTCAGTCAACTCATTTTGTGATAAACTGTAGATTGGTCTGAATGGCAGTTGTGCTCCTTCTTGAAGGTCAATTGAGCAATCATAGGAATGATGTTCTAAGAGTGTATCCACATTCTTTTTTTTGAATACATCTTAAAATTCTTGATATTGGCTTGGAATGCCACTTGAAATCTTTTCACTAGTAGAAACAGGTGTGGCATAAATAATATATGGTGATTCTTTCATGGCAGCATGTAAGAAAGCTTTTGCACCTATAAATATGGATTTAATTGAACTCGACTTATGACTCTCTACTTGATTAAGTACACTGTTAGTTATACTTTTAGAGAAAGTAAGAGTTCGGGAAATCCAATCTATTTGAGGGTTGTAATTTTCTAACCATGATAAATCTAAAATGATTGGATTAGAGAGAGATCTAATCATATTAAATAATACAAAGCTATTATGACTATTGATTATTACTTCTATAGGAAGGGTTTCATGAATAATATCTCCAGAAGACAATGGACGACCATCTATGACTTCTACATGAACAAGTTTAGTTTTCTTTACTAAAGATATGCTATGTCTTTTAATAAATTCTTCATCTAAGAAACACGCCGAGGCTCCTGAATCTAACAAGGCAGAAGCTTTGTAATATTTAGGTCCTAAAATAATATTTAATGTAAAACAAGGAGAGGGCTCTGAGGAGAGAATAGGACATTTACTAGATGTTGTGTAAGGTTCCAGTCGCACGGTCCCTATTGTAGTTGGACAAACTCGTTTTCTGACATATTGTCTTCTTTCATAGCCATACTCCTCATTTTGTGATTGCGTCGTTTCTTTGAACAATGTTGAGCAGTGAGCTTTGGTTCTCCACAATATAAACATAATCCTTCTTGACGACGACGAGTCTTTTTTTGCTCAGTAAGAGGTTTGAAACGTACTGCATCAATTTACATATCCTCTACTTTCGAATGTATGTATTGAAGAGATGTTGGTGTTGCCATTGATTTATAGTAACGTTGAGGTTGGTTCCCTGATCGAAATTCTAAAAGGTGATTGTCGCACTTCACAACAAAGTCAATTGCTTGACTCAATGTTTGAGGATCAGATAAGTTGAGCATTAATTTTTTTACTTCATATTGTAATCCGTAGAGAAATTGGCTAATAAGTGCAGCATCATCCCACTTGATATCAGTTGCAAGTTGTCAAAATTGTAAAGCATACAACGTTACTGATCGATTGTGTTGCCGTAAAATATGGATCTTATTGGTTGCAATACGAATTGCATCATGTTCTCCATACATGGATCAAAATTCCACCAAAAAAGCCTCTAGATTATCTAATATTGGATCTCGTTGTTCAAGAAAAGATAAAAACCACGATAGTATTGAACTTGAAAGAAGCGTACCAATGAATCTAACTTGCGATCCTCGAGTTGGATAGCTTTGGGATTGAAGTTCAATCACAAGTTACACTTGATTAATAAATCCTTGAAACTTCGATCTGGTGCCATCAAACTTCTTGAGTAGGGTAATTTTTGGTTCTCTAACACTAGAAAGGCGTTCCACCATAGGAGAAAGGACATGATTTGGTGCAGATGTTGAAGCAGCTCCAATCATTTCTATATCTTCACTTCCTACGAATCTTATTGCTCCTTGTGGTGGTAAATTGAGTTGATACATCGTAAGTATTAACTCTCTCAATTGCTCTTGCATTTGTGCCATTGCACTCTTCATTTCAACAAGTTCTCCCATGATAACACTTAGAAAAGAGAAGATGTCTAATATCGCTTAAGACAAATAGAAGAGAAGACTTGAGAACAAAGAAAATACTAAGGACTAAATACTTTGATAACAAAGTCAATTAAAGATACCTATGAAGTCAAAGCAGCATCTATGAAGCTTCTAGGAAGCTTTCATATTAAATACTATAGAATTAATTTACTTCCACCTATTTGTATATGTAATTACTAGCTTACATGAATATGTCCGTGACACCGAGTTATTATACAATCTCTCTTAAGTTCAAATGAATCAAAAGTAGAAACTAGTTATAGAAGGTCTAAAAGAAATTTTAAAATCACCACCATTTTTGAAGCAAGTTGTCTATGATTGTGGTAGATCAATTAATGTTACTATTGACACAAGTCTAATTGCTATTGGTTGAGCTATTGGCCAAAATGATCAAAAAAAAAAAAGATTTTTCATTAGATTTGAAGTAAAAATTTTCAAAAATAGATAAAGAAAAAATCCATAAGATAGAACTTTTGAAAGTACCCACAACTATAAAGGTAGACAAAAATTACTTAATTGGAATAAATGTGGTACTGAAAATTGATTGCTTACCATTGTCAAGTATAATTGCTAATTTTTCTTTTATGATATTACTATATTAAGGTCAATAGCCTACATTAGATCATTCAATCTTATATTAGCATATATTTTTGGTAAGAAGAATATTATAGTAGATATGCTATTGAGAGCTAGATATATTTGTGAAGAAAAAAAAAAAAACACAAGAGATTGATGAAGATGATGAAGATGAGAATTATAATTATATGTTAGCTACTAATCAAGCAAATACAAGTTCTGAAGTTCATCATTTATGAGAAGATCTTTATAGAGGTAAGTTGAGAGATATTAGTATTTATTTGAATATAATAAAGAAATAAAAGATTAGTCAAATAAGACTTTTAAAGATATCAAATATTAGTCAGATAATTTTGACAAATAATTTCTCTTAGAAGAAGCCAAAAAAAAAGAATGGAGTACTATTGAGAGTGGTAGATGATGCAAAAACTGAGAACTAAGTTTTCAAGGAATTTCATGATATACTTTAAGCAAGCCACAAAAGAATTTAGGTTACCTATTATAAGATTAAGTAGTGATATTGATAGAAGGATCTCTACAAAGATATAAAAGATTTTGTGGCTTATTTTATTGAATGCCAATTGTAATCTAAAGTCAAATTTAGAAACAAATTGTATCCTATCTATTCACTTGTTATACATTTTGAACAGATGATTGACTTTGTAGTTATGCCATTGGAATTATAGAACATGAAATATCTTTTTTTGGTGAAAAAAGAACTTTCAAATTATATTAAAGATAAAACTTTGAGAACCAAGATCATAAATAAGATCTATATATTCATCTTAGAAGATATATTTAATAAATATGATAGCATTGGAAAAATGAAGATTGATTGAAAAAAATTGGATGCAATAGAAGCCAAAAATATTTTTAAAGATATGATGTGAAGTTGAAATTGACAACAGCTTATAATCCTAAGACTAATGGTAAGAGTGAGAGAAGATATCCTCTTATTATAAATGCTCTTGTCAAGACTTACAAAGATAAGCCAAAGTAGTAGCTAAGACTTCTTTCATTTGATTTATGTATAGATAAAATCATTCATAGGATTATTATTGGATATATGCCTATTGAATTGATATTAGGTCAAAAGCCAATTATTTCTATAGAAGATTATGTGCCTACTTAGATGTTGTTGGATTGAAAAAATCACATCACAACAAAGAGATTATTAAAATTTTGAATTTATCAACTTAAAAGATTGCCTAAAGATTAAGAGATTGCATTAAAAAAATTAAAAGTTTCTAAGTTGAGTAACAAAGAGAGGTTTTAAGAAATTTACCATTTAAAATCCAAATCAATTAAAATTGAAGATTAAATATTAGTATTCAATAATAATTTAAAGCATCATTATAGCATTCTTAGAAAGTTTATTCAAAGATGGTTTGGTTCATGTGTGGTGGTAATAATATATAATAATGCCACCTATTTTTTTTGTAAGTTGGATGGCATAAGTCTGAAGATAATTGTGGCTAAAAAATAAATAAAAACATTTAAGAAAAAAAATTATAATTTTGATTCAAATGATCTTAGAAATTTTGAGAATCTAGATCTATATCAAGCATAAAATATAAAGGCATTTGAAGAAAATGAAGATATTTAGAATGGTACATGCCAAAGGATGTACAAGTTTGAAGGGAATAGATGTTATGCTAAAAAATAATATAATATATAAGAATAATATAAAATATTATAAAAATTTGGATTTGAAATTTTAAGAAATTTTTCCCTTGTTAATAAGCTCTCCAAAAAGCTCACACTCGCTTTGAAAAGAGTTACTATGAAACATCAATGTTGTATTTTGTAAAGTTTGCTTCAAAATGCACTGAGCACTTAGTTGTAGAAAAAAATAGAACTTGCAATAAGAAGATCTTAACAACTTCAATAAAATCCTAAATAAATTTTAATAAAATTTTAATAATATTAATTAATATTTAATTAAATTCTAAAAAAATATTATAGAACTTATAAAAAAAATATAAAGAAAATTTAAAAATATATATATATATATATATAAGTCCTAAAGAAATATTAAAAAAATCTTTAAAAATAACAAAAATAAAAATTTTAATTGAATCCTAATAAAATCATAAGACAAACTTTAATCAAATCTTATTGAAAACTTAGATCAAATCTTAATCAAATCCTAAATCTTCATCAAATCTTATATTAAATCTTAATGAAATCTCAATGAATTTTTACCAAGTCCTAAAAAAACTTTAAAAAAATTCTAAGTAAATTCCAAATCTTAGATTAAAACTAACCAAATTTTAAATTCTAAATAAATTCTTAAAAAATCCTACAATAAATTGAAATCTCAACAATTAATAATTAGATCATTAATTTCAACTCAAAAGAATTTTATTTTTTAATAACTCAATTGAAAATAATCATAAAATAAATAAGATCAATTGCATTTACTAATTGAGAGAAATGTTAGATAATCTATTTAGATGTTAGATAGCTTTCTTTTCCAACCTTGATGCTTAGCTCCCAATGCATATATCTTTTTTTTTAAAAATTTGAATTACTCTCAAAATTCCCACATATGTTGAAAATCAAGTCTATTATCTATATAAAGAAATTCATTTCAATCCAACTTGTAGATTATTGATGATCTTAAAAACTCTCATTGATCCTCAAACTCTAATTTTTGAGACCTCAACCAACTTGAACTTCAATAATCTTCTACATAACCATTTTTGATAAAGAAGAGTTAGTTGTTATGTATTAACATAATTTTTTTTTTTTTTTTTTTTATAAAATATATTATAAAGAATTTTAAAAAGTGAGATTTTGTATATATAATAATTGAATAGCTCTCTAAAGGGCCATCATATGCTCAAATCTTATTAATTATAGAGCTATGGCATCACTTGAATAAAGAAGACTATTAGCTCCAACATACTATCAAAAGCGAGCATATACAAATGAGATAATGGAATTTATTTGAATAAAAAGGTGTATTTGATCATATCTATTTGTAACTAGAAACTTTGTATTTTCTTGAAGTAAACTCTTTCACTCCAATTTCAGGATATAAAGAGTTTGCCTCAAGAAAGTACTAGGTTTTTGGCTACGACCTAATTCTTAATCAAGTCTAAGATATTAAAGTTCTAATTATATATATATATATATATATATATATATATATATATATTCTTTTAGAAAAATTAAATTAATACATAACCTAAGTACAAAATAAAAAAGACATCCAAATATATGATAAAATATCTTAAAACCTTTTATATCCTTGTGGAAATTTATTCTCAAACTTCAATAGTTCAAATCTTACGATTGGACTATCTAAACAAACTTAAATTTTACATGAAATATTGGTATACTTTCAAAAACTACCAAAACAAATTTCAATAGCAAATTCATCACGGATCTTGAGATATAACCAAAATCCTAATAGTAGCTTCAAAACCCTTCCTTATATATACCTACATGTAATTTTCTTCATATCTCACAAATTAAGAATTCAAATACTATAAAACTTTGATCTATAGCTTTATAACCTAATAATATAATTTTATAGAAATTTTGAGACAAAAATTCATCTAATAGCTAAAGATATGGCTCCAACCATTCCTATGAACAAAACAACTCACTTATTGTCTTTGAATTACATATTTTGTCTTCAACTCTCAATAACTCCTTCATCTAAACTTATAATTCATCAAATAGTATATGAAAAGTATAGCCAAAAAAGTGTTCTCTCCAATCCTAGTTGCTGATCCTTCACTGCTTCCTGTAAGCATATGTTATGCTCCAAAGAGTAACAATAGATACAAAATTGACACCTTAACTTTGACTGTCAATAACTCCTTCATAAAAACTCCAAATCACACAAAATTTGCATCCAAATCGTATCCAAAAACTTAAAACTTCTGATCCTAGTTTTCAAAACTCAAATGACTTTAAAAAAAAAAAAAAAAACCCTAATCCCTAATAAGATCTCAGGCAGCCTCATTAAAGCCTATTGGGCATGACATTCGACCAATAGGAATGAAGATCTTCACCCCTTGCCTTCATCCAAACATACCTTACTTTCATCCTTCTCAAGAAGCCTCTTAATAGTTTAGACTTTTATCTTAAGACTCCAATCTTCTCTTAAGCTTTATACTAAATATCTAAATCCTACATAATATAAATACTATAATCAAAATAGATAAACCTCCAAGTAAATTTTTTTATATCAACTCTCTTTAAATTTACTTACTAACTACTTTAATCCACATCAAGACTTACAAATATAATATATATATTAATTAATTTTTATATACTATAAGCAATTACAATATGACATTGGCACTATGTTATTATAAATAAATTTTATCAATAATAAAAAAATTGTCCAATAATCTTAATAATAGTTGATGGTAAATTTTAAATACAACTCTAAAACTTGATTCACCATATTATTTGTACATTAATTTGAAGATAAAAAGTCAAAGATAGTTTTATATCTATTTTTAATATCTTAATAAAGGTTCATTAGAATCTTGATATAATATTAAGAGCTTCAATCTAATATAATATTCTTAAATAATCCATGATAATAATAAATAATCTTAAAAAAATATTTAATTATTTCTTGACTTGTGATAGTATTTGTATATGATACAAAATTGTGCCAACTTAATGAAATGATGTACTATCTCAAATATAAAATTTTAAGAACTTGAGGTTGAAAGATCCATGATAAATTTCCTGGAAATAAATACAATGGTTGTTTTAGAATAGATAATGGTTGAAAAATTCTACAAGTTTAATAAAAAAATATTTTTTGATCTTAAAAAAATATCACATGATTGTAAAATATTTTTAATTATTTTCTATGGTTTAATATATAAAAAATAGTTAAATATTAATTCCAAAGTACTATTGTATCCGAAATATCTTATAATTAAAAAATTATGACAAGCTTAAAGAGTACATAATTTTGCATTACTTTTCAAAAAAAATATAAACATCCTTCAAAATAGAATAGATTTTTCTTTAAATCAAACTTAGAAATAATTTCAAATTTGAATAAATTATTCTTAAATTCATAATTAAGAAGATATAAAAGCATATATATTTGAATTAGATAATAAAAGGTTGAATTAATAGTAAATATTGATTTAATTCCTAAAAAATGAAATTATTTTGAATTTAAAAAAAAAATTAATTAATTAAAAGCTATATTTTTTTCTTTTTTTCTTTTTATATAAGAAAAAATATCTAAAAAAGGCTTGTGATAAATATTATTATTTTCTTAAGAACTAAATGATTTTAAATTCAAATTATAACAAAAAAATATTTTTACAAGCTTTACAATAATTTAATATATATATATTGGCATAAAATAGTTGAAATTCTTATAATTTTTATAAAAAGAGATTAGATTAGAAGTATTTTGTAGATAATGGTGCCACTCCAAAAATAATTTTAAAATTGCAAGAAGCTCTTTGTTGTAGATCTTAGAATTAATCTTGATTATTGAAGTATTTTTTGAACGAAAAACTATAGAGTAAAATTTATTATTTGCTTCTATTTGTGACAATACTACATTCAAGAAAAAATCTAATAGCTCTTTTTTTTATAATACATGCTGTAGAAAAATCAAAACAATATAAGTTTGAAGCTATTATAAAAATTGCCTTCAAAGCTTCAAATAATGCTTTAGATTCTTTAATCTATTTAATTTTTTCTTTATAAATTAAATATGTAAGAGGCATTGCTATTTAAAAAATTTCTTTATAAATATTCAATAATAATTGATAAATCTAAAAAATTATTAAACATTCTTTATTGTTCTTAGTTTCTTTTAATTTGTGATAGTTTTAACTTTTTTTATAATCTATCACAAGACCATCATTTGAAATAATTTATTCTAAGAAGTCAAATTGAATTATATAAAATATACTTTTTTCTATCTTGGCATATAATTGTGCATCTTTAAGTTTTTTTCATACATGATAAATATAAAATTTGTATTTTTTTATATTCTTAAAGTAAATCAAAATAATTTTAAGGTAATAAATGACAAAATCATCTAAAACTTCTTTGAAATAATTATTTTTTACATGTTAAAAAGTAATTGATGTGTTTTTGACTTCAAAAAGTATAATATTATATTCAAAATATCAATACTTGGTTTGAAATGTAATCTTCTATTCATCTCTTTAAATACATACTAAGTTTTATGTTCTTTATAGATAAACTTTTATATAAATCTTTGCTTGATTCAATTAATTAAAATATTCTAATATCAAAGATATAGGGTATTTTATTTTTTAAGGTGATCTTGTTAAATCCTCAATATTCCATACTTATTTATAATAATCCATTTTTTTTCTTTACAAATAAAATAAGAGTTTTAAATAGAGATTTTAAATGGCATATAAAGTTCTTGGCAAGGTTCTTATCAATATTTTTTAAGTAATATTAATTCATTTTATAATAAGCTATAGATTAATCCAAATGGAAGTTGAATTCTTTCTTGAAGACCAATTAAGCAATCATAGGGACTATTCTATGAAAGAATATTCGTACTTTTTTCTAAAAAATATCATAATAATTCTTATAGTGGCTCAAAATATTGCTTGAAGTCTTTTTACGATCAACAATAGGTATGTCATAAATAGTAAAAGATAATTTATTTTATAAAATAAGCATAAAAGTACTTATATTTATAATAAGAATTTGGATGTATCAAAATTTTGGCTTTTTATTTGAATAACATAACTAAAGATTATGCTATTAGAAAAATTTAGATTATAAGAAATCTAATCAATTTAAGAATTATATTTTTTTTAACCATGAAAAATCTATAATAACAAGATTGGAGAGAGATCTAACAACATTAAATATTACTAAGCTAACATGACCAATATTTACCTCTTTTATAGAAATAGTTTCATAGATAACACCTCTATGATACATTTATTGTTTTGGAATTCAAAAGCATATATAATATCTAATTATGATCTTTGTTGCAAGGCAAAAATTTGATCTTTATTATATTTTTTCAATAATTTTTTTTCATATATAGCCATAAATAATTTCAAAAATGAATTTAGATTATATAAGAGTTAAGAATGTTTTTCTATGAAAGCTATAAACTAAAAGAGAATACTTTCAAATACAAGTATGCTTATGATTTTAACTTAAGTAAATCCATTAAGATATTAAAAAAGATATAATTTCAAATAAAAATTTATTAATTATTCTATCAATCTTCTTTGGTATTGTTTTATAATATAAATTTATTTTAAAAGATAAAAATATTGATTCTATTATAAAAAAACCTTAAATAAAAATATAATAAAAAAAAAATTAAAAAAAAATATAGTAGAAATCTTTAAAATTATTAATGTTTTTTTGTAAAAAAATTTTACTTGGTTTGTATGGCCATGAATAAGACAAAAAAAAGATAGAATAGAATAATAAATGATACAAATGTCTTTAAGAAAGGAATGTAATTTGTAGAAAAATATTTATTTAATAAACTAAGAAGTAATATCCAAAGAGTACCGTTTATGAATTAAAATTGAAATCAGGCCCAAAGGCACAAAACATCACACCTATGGCAATTTTAAGATTCTTTGGTTGATCAAAGAAAGGCATTTAAGAGCACAAAAGAGAGATATTTTTAAGGCATTAGTTTTGAGTGATTTGAGTTTTTAATTACTTTATAAAAGTTTTACAAATTTATGGTTGTTTTGAGGTGATTCTAGTTATTTGAAAAATATAAAGGATTTATACTATGAAGCATTTTGTGAGATTTGTAGTGGATCTACAAATGAAAATTTGTAGATTTTTAATTTTTTTCTTTTATAAATATTTTTATTCTAAGCTCAATCGAATGATTAATCTTAAGGTTATTGAAACTTAAGTGGATTTAAATCTCAAAAATTGGAATTTGAAAGCTCAATGAAGGTTTCTTAGCTTTACACTTATTTTCTTGTTAGATTGAATTAAAATTTAGAAAACTAGTGGCCAATTTGATTTCCAAAATTTCTGCAAAACTTAAGAGCTATTAATTAATAAAATCAAGAAATATTGGCACTAAGACATTGGCATCAAGGTTGGAAAAGAAGGCTTACTGATATCCAAGTTGATTACAATGTTTATTATTGATTTGAAAAGATCAATCTTTTTAAAAATTGTTGTTCTTATTTTAATTGAAAAATTAAGAAGTGTACAAAATTTGAATTGAAACCAACAATTAAATTATAAGTAATTAAGGTTTTAACTTTCTATAAGATTTGATGAAGATTTAATTGAGGTTTGTTTAAATTTTGGTTAGAATATTTTTAGAATTATTTGAGATTTTATTAAGAATTTATTAAAATTTATTTAAGATTATATTAAGATTAAATTAGAATTTGGTTAGAATTTATTTTAGGTTCTTTTAGGATTTTTTTATAATATTTTTTTAGAATTTTTTTATTATTTATTAAAGATTATTATTTTAGAATTTTTTAGGATTTTTATTTTATCTTCAGTTTTTCTATTTTAAACATTTCTCTAATATTTTTTTTAGTATTTATTTAGAATTATTTTATTATTTTAATAGGATTTATTTTTTTAGTATTTTTTAAAGATTTATTTATAATTTCTTTAAGTTTCTTTTATGATCTTATTTTTTAAAAAATTATAAGATGTTTTTAAAATTGATTAAGATTTAAATAGGATAATTAAAGATTATTTGGAATTTATTTAAGTTTCGAATGTGATTGTTAGCATCTTTGTTGTTGCAATTTCTAATTTACTTTTTGCAATTAAGAACCTTCATGTATTTACAAGGAAGACAACACATTCAACAACACTTGCATATTAATCCTTCTTTCTGTAATACTTGTAGGAGCAAGATTTTTCAAATTCATTTGTGTTATTGATTTACTTACTTCTCCTAATTTCTCAATTTTTTTACGTAGATATTAAATTTCATTGTTGTTTTCTTTTTGTAAGTGTAAGAATAGTACTTTTATATTTGATATTGATAATATCTAAAATTTCTATTCTAAAAATAATGATAAATTTATAAAATTTGTAATATTTTCAAATCTATTTTTACTTCTATCGAGTTTAACATCCAAAAATATTCTTTCTATTTCTATAATAGAAGATTTTAAAAAAAAAATCATTAGGCAAATTAGAAGAGAGAAATTTTCAACTTCTTGTATTAAATGAAAATTTCTAAAAATAAAGGTAGTTTATACTTTTTAAAGAAATAAATTAATGTTAGAAAATAAAAAATATTAGTTTAAAGATAAATAGTCTACAACCTTTTAAACATAATAAAAAAAGTGAAATAATTTATTTACTTTTAAAAAAAAATAAGAATAGTGAATAATAATTCTTCTTAAATTTTTAAAGGTAAGAATTACAAAGAACTAAAGAGTCAATACATTCTTATATCACAAGAAAGTAGTAGATAATCAATAAAAGAAGGTATAATATTAAGTCTAGAATGGGTATTGTCAAAAACAAAAAAGACTAAAGAATCTTGAAACACAACAAAAAACAAGAAAGGCATTGACAAAAGTAAAGAAGTTGTTTTATAAAACCTCTAACATGTGTCTAGCTTGTCCAAAAATATTTGTATATATGTGCCACTTGGCCAACTTGTATTACAATTCACCAACATATGTGGCATATAGATAATTTTTTGGCCAAGTTTTTAACCTATCAATTACTTAAAAATATGTATAAAGTCAAATTTGTATCTACAAAACTTTTAAAAAGCTTTTCTAAAAGAAATTATTAAATTTATTTACATTTATATACTTCTATTTAAAATTATTAATCTAGATAATATATATACTTACAATATTTGCACTTCAAGTAAAGAAATAATTCTAACTTACAATAATTTTGCAAAGATTGTAACTGTTTAAGCATTAAAAAGTAACTTATTATTGCAAACATCTACAACATAATAGAGTGGTCGAATATAAAATAAAAATTAGTAAAAGCAAAAAAACCAATTTTTTTCAAATCTTTGTAAAAAGAATCATCAAATTCAATAAATTACATCTTTGAAAAATTTCACACAAAGATATTTAACAATAATAAATTATTTTTAAAGAATTCGTGATAAAATTATTAAATTTTATTGATTATAGAATCATAGATAGTAGAGCTAAAGTATATTTATAAAAGAAAAATAAAAATAAACCAAAAAATCAAATCAATTCAAGCCATACTAGTGGAATACAATAAGGCATCTAAAGCCTATAGATGCTACTTTTTGATAACCAAGAAAGTTCTAAATTCTAAACATATATTTATAGAAAAACCAAATTTCAAAAAATCAAAGATTTTAAAACATCATGCTCTATAAACAACATCATAATTCCATATTCTATATAAATACTTAAACTACAAAAGTTCTTTAAATAAATATCTATATAGAATATATAAATAAATTTTGTGATAAGTTACTGGTTGATTATTGACAACGTTGAGAATTAGACTTATGGTTAGGCAGTTTAGTTGGTAACAATAGGTTGTTAGTGGAAGAAAGGGTTAAGAACTCAAAGGTTCATAACCTTTGGAATCTGCTGGCCGACGGTCCATCTTTTGGTAGGATAAAGAGGTTGAAAAAAGGAACATCGGGGCCAGACTGTGAGAGTGGTAAGTCAGGATAAGTTTGGTGCCTCCTCTTTGTTTTTTTTGCTTTTAATATTTGCTTATGAAGAATTATGATTGAGAGAAGTATTATTGAAATTGTGATTAGAATATTGTGGAATATGACTTTGGACTGACCGTTTTGGAGAAAATCTGTGACCTTGAGAATTGAGATTATCCAATTGTATTGTACTAAGTGAAGATATTGAATTGTGTGTAATAGATTGAGAAACTGAATATAATAAGTAAGCTAGAGATCAGTAATTGAATATATATAAACCGCAAAGAAAGTAAGTAGGAGATGAACTGATAAGAATATGGAAGTATTATTGAATTGATAGTCGTAGAATAGATTAAGTGTTGAATTAAGATGAAAGTAGTAAGCCTTGGTGTTTTGTAGTTTGATAATTGATTTCAGATAGCTAGAATACAGTCAATTGTGACAATAACAGATCCAATTTATATAACCAGTCTTTCCCCGTGTTCGAATCCACCTCTATTAGTTCAATTGCTTTGGTATATTGAAGCTTGAACATAATAAGAATAACATTTTGGCACTGTTGCCGAGGAAATGATAATAATATGAAATGTTAGAAATTGATCGTATGGGAGATGGAATTATATGTTGAATGAGAACGTGAGAAGAACCAGTTTTAGGGTTACAAATATGTGAGTTATAATTCAAGATAGTATTGATTTTGTAAAGAAGAATGAAAGATTATGAGTGATAATCGTGAAGGGGAGGATTATCAAAGAATTAATCGACAAGCAAAAGAAAGACAAGAGCAATTACGCATAAGAAATCTCCTATAAAAACAATAAAAAAAGAATTGTAGGTCCAAGTAAAACCAAAGGAAAAAAAATTCAAATTCAAATAGTAAAGAAACCAATGATAACACCAATGGTCACAAAAGTGCCAGAAATACCAATTGTGGTACAAATGGGAGCTGTAGGAGACCGCACTACAAGTATGGCACCATTACCTACTTTTAGTGGTTGGCCGGGCTTTGATCCTGATCACCATATATCTCAATTCTTGATAGCCTACGTGGCTAATAATGGTAGAACTAAAGACATTTGGTTGAGATGGTTGCCAGCAACTTTAAAAGATATAGCTTTTGAATGGCATAATGGGTAACCAGTGGATAGGTTTCCCAATTAGGAGGCCTTAAGGAATGCCTTCTTAACCCATTTTAGACCAATTGGATTTGAAGATCGACTTAGAGAAAGTTTTATGAATAGCAGGATGTTTGCGGAGGAATCAATAGAGTCCTATTATGGCCGAATCATGGATATACTTTGTAAATGGTCAAATAATCAAATGTCAAATGCGTTTATATTATCGATATTAATCAATGGTTTGCATCCACCAAATTTAAAATTTTTTGTAAAAGAGGCTTGATCAGCTATGGTAGAAGCATCGTTGACATGAGCAAAGGTGTGAGAAGAATGTCATTATGACCAATTGTTAACAATGGGGGTCACGATGATTCCAAGTTCAAGAAGCCAACAAATATAACTGAAAAATAAGTCGATGGATAGTTATCGACAAATGGCTGACTCTAACATGAAGAATGTTATATTACAAAAATCAATTAATGCTACCCCACTCCAAGCAATAGTGCCAATAACAATGATACCTTATTTTACATCGCCAACCTATCAACAATTAGAGTTGTTCACAAATGCGACTGTTAAAGATCCAAATGAAGCCTTGTTATTAAATCTAACAAAGAAAATAGAAGAATTAGCCATAAATTTGGTTAAAGACAAGGAGAAACGACATAAGCCTTCTAATATGAAACCTAATGTATGGTGTAATAATTGTAAGGGACAAGGTCATTTTGATACAGAATATCTATCACCCAAACAAATGGGTGTTCAATGTACATTTTGTGGAAGAAAGCACCTTACCCAAAACTGATGGCATTTACAAAGGCAACAACTATTCAATAACCAGACATTAATATAGCCAACTCAATGGTATGTTAATCAAGTAAAAACTAGAAATATAGGTGGTTGGAATAGTAATCGCCCAAATCGACTTAATCGTAGCTTTGGAAATTTTCAATATACTAATAATAATCTGATTTATGGAACAAATATGTAGAACGGTGGAAATAATCAAGAGGATAATCCCAAACTATACCAATTCAGCAGTCTAATTTTCGACCATTAGCAACTAGTCAGCCAAGATCATTTACTATGGCTACTTGGAATTGGCATAGTAGATATATTCCACTGGAGACTCCAAGTATACCTGACGGTATTGGCCGAAAACTACTACGTTGCTACCGGTGCCGATAAATTGGTCATTATGCCAGTGAATGCCCTAATCCAAGATTTATAGACAAATATGCTCCAGTATGTGGAAATTATAAGCAATTGGATCATTTTCATTATCAATGCAATGTTCCATTTAACCCTAATAATCATGATCAGAAGATACAATCGACTGTGTAAATTGTAGAGAAAAAAAATAATAGGGCACAAGAATCACCAGTTCATCAGGTAGAAGTAGTCCAAGCTGTCTATACAAGAAGTCAGGAAAAGAGGAAAGGACCAATTCAACATTTGGATGATCCTGAAGTGAAGGACCAATTGGATCCAATTATGGGGCCATCCAATTCAAGTCCTAACATGGGCTCCTTACTCAGTATAAGACTTGAATCGGTTGTGCACCCCAATGAAGTACCAATTACGGAGGCTTCAATTTCGTATCGAGTTGTTCTGTTCTCTACTTAGATTAAGGAAACGTCCTTTCCGTTGAAAGATCTTCTAAGAAGCGTGAATTCCAAGAAACCAATAACAGCCCAATTGGGAGAACAATCTTACCCATTGAAAGAACCAATTTTACAGGCTCCGTCAAATTTAGTTCTGGTAGCTTTACCAATTTTCAATATAGAAAAAATCAATTTACCTGCATTTGTGTCTAGGACTAGGAAGAAGAAATGGACATTGGGAATTATCACTAATACAGAATCATATGATATTCTAAAAGATTTGGGCACCATAGAGTCCACGATCTCTATGAAGCAACTATTGGCAATAGCACTTGAGTACCAAACTATCTTGAATTTCTTATTAATTTGTCGCAAATCTCGAAATAAAGAAATTTGAGGAATAAGTTTGAATCTCGATCTGAGTGCACAAATGATTGATGTCTCAATTGATAGAGTGTTAGTAACGTGAGTGCAAGTAGACAGAGGATCTAGTATAAATCTTATGAATGCTTCTATAATGGAGGAGTTGGCTTTGGATCACTTATTACCTACTATAGTAGTTTTGAGAATGGCTGACTCCAGTCAAGTTAAACCTATGGATATTTTATGAAGTATTGATACAGTAATTATAAAAATTACCTATAAAATTAATTATATTTTTTTTTTATTGCAAAGCTCTATATTGTCATATTCAATTTTATTGGGGCGACCATGGTTGTATCAAGCTAAAGCTCGAAATGACTGGGGCCGTGGTATATTGACAATTGGAAAAGATAATAATAAAATTGTGCTTCAAATGTACCCTTTTCAATATCATAGAGAAACTCAATTTGCCAATTTAGAATCCACGTCGGATTGTGAAGATGAGTCTACAAAAGAAGAAATTGGTGCACCTGACCCAATTTATAGTGATAGAAGGTAAGTTATTGAGCACACTAGAATGAAATATCAATGTAGGAGACCGGGAGAGTACTTAGTTCCTCCAGATGTTATTCATGATTCTGATCATATGATTGCATATTGGATGAATAGATAGGATGTTAATCATGTTAGTGCTATGGAACTAGATTTGGAAAGTTCTAATTTGTGAGATTTTATGAAAGGTTTTAGAATTGAACAGAACATTATTTTAGAGACTCTTGAAATTTCACAATGTCAACCAATGAATTTAGGTATAGGAGAGGCTCCCCAAATCATTCAGATTTATGACAATATAAAAGGCAAGGAAAAAAAAAAATAGATGGATTACTTCTTAACGCATAAAATTACTTTCACATGGTCATATGTAGATTTGAAAGGAATTCCAGCAGAAGTTTGTGAGCATCGTATCATTTTAGAAGAGAATGCTAAATCGGTACGGTAGAGGCAACATCGCCTTAATCTTAAATATTCCTTCATAATGAAGAAGAAATTAAACAAGCTTCTTGCAATTGGTTTTATTTACCCAGTACCGAATAGTGAGTGGATTTCTCCAATCGTGATTGTGCCGAAAAAGAACGAAAAAATCTGAATTTCTCAAGATTTCTCTAAACTTAATGCGGCCACCAAAAAAGATTACTTTCCATTACCTTTCACGGACAATATGAGTAAACTGTTATCATTATCACCAAGTAGTAAAAGAATAGGAGTGGGGCATCAGTTAAAGTCATTTTGTAGTGTTATTTTGGGTTGGTTGGAGTGCCATTTTCTTGTGTTTCTTCTGTATTTGAGAGTAGTAGCTCTAGTTAAGAATTAATAGTGAGGAGTCGGTTACAAGTGTCAATTGAAGATATTTCAGAATGGATGAGTCAACAGCAGCATCAATTGGAACTTCGGAATGTCCAGATCTTGAAACTGGAAGCTCAAGTCAGTGAATTGGGAGAGTATAATAAAGATCTATCAAACCAATTGAGGAAGGAGTCGATGGACAGATTGGTCGAGGAGGAAGATTTGCATTTAGAACCAAATTTGGTGGAATCTATATTTGATAATGCAGCAAATGATTAATTAGGTGGGCTAGAAGAAATAATAACTTTGTAGAGTTTTATTAAGTAGTTTTTAGATAGGAATCAATTATATGTTTGCGAGGATGCTGCACAATTAGGAATGAGGCTATGTAGAATATGTAAATAAATTTTATGATAAATTACTGGTTGGTTATTGACAACCTTAAGAATTAGACTTATAGTTAGACAGTTTAGTTGGTAACAGTAGGTTGTTAGTGGAATAAAGGGTTAAGAACTCAAAGGTTCATAACCTTTGGAATCTACTTGCCGACGGTCCATCTTTTGGTAGGATAAAGAGGTTGAGAAAAGAAACATCAGGGCGAAACTGTGAGAGTGGTAAGCTAGGGTAAGCTTGATACTACCTCTTTGTTTTCTTTGCTTTTATTATTTGCTTATGAAGAATTGTAATTGAGAGAAGTATTGTTGAAATTGTGATTAGAATATTGTGGAATATGACTTTAGACTGACCATTTTGGAAAAAATTTGTGACCTTAAGAATTGAGATTATCGAATTGTATTGTGTTAAGTGAAGTTATTGAATTCTGTGTGATGAATTGAAAAATTGGATATAATAAATAAGCTAAAGATTAGTAATTGAATATATATAAATCGCAAAGAGAGTAAGTGGGAGATGAATTGATAAGAATATGGAAGTATTGTTGAATTGATAGTTGTAGAATAGATTATGTATTGAATTAAGATGGAAGTAATAAGCCTTAGTATTTTGTAGTTTAATAATTGTTTTCAGATAGCTAGAGTACAGTCAATTATGACACTAACAGACCCAATTCATATGACCAGACTTTTCCCACATTCAAACCCACCTCTATTAGTTCAATTGCTTTGGTATATTGAAGCTTGAATACAATGAGAACAACAATCTATAAAAAACATATAATACTACACTTAATATAGAAACAACTCCAACTTATTTAAAAAATAATTCCAAATCAGTGTGCTTTTCTACCAATTTCAATTATTTATATTCTTACATCAATAATACCAACATTACTAATGCTAACATTAATGAATTATCTACAACTAAGTTTATAAGCTTTGACTAAATAAATATTTGATTCTATTAAAAAAAACACAAATTTTGTCACTTCATTGAAAAATGTTGTAATTTAAAAAGAACAAAGAAGCTATAATGAATTTTAATGTGATTTCTATGTAACTAAATAAAATTCACTATAGAAAATATCAATATTTTTTAATTAGTATGTAAATAAATATATATATTTGTTTATTTATTTATTTATTTATATATAAATAGATATAATATAGACAAGTGAGAACAAAGATAGTTGTTTTCACATGGAGATGGGAACAACAAAATATGTGGTGACAATTATCAAGTAGCCAATGTTTGTATGGCAATACTTGTGCTTGACATAGAATCTATATGAGTGGTTTTTGAATTCATAGCTTTAGCTCCTACACCTATAACTTTATTTTTTGAATTTGCAATGGTAGTTCTATTCATGATTTGACTTTCAAACTAAATACTTAGATCTGGTAAGATTGCTAAGATACCATAATAAAAGAATAATATATATCATATTAATTAGAGGAGTGATATACTTTGTAGTAAGACAAAAGACTTAATAATGATGGCTTTGAAATGGTGGATCTCAATGTAGCCACATTTCTTTCTATGTTATTATAGATGACTTTAACTACACAATATAGAGCATTCTAGCAAAATTCTTTGTCTTATCATAATTTATGCAATATGAATCAAATCTCATTTACTTTGTTCCTTCTTATTTACCACCAGTATCTAATATTGAGGTGTTCACAAGAAAATAGAAGAGAAATACAACATGATTCATACCTTAGAGCTAGAAAAAAAAGTGTTCCATTCAATCCAAGCTCCACAAATGATAAAAACATGCTTTAGCAAAATTATCCTAAGAATAAAAATTCTGTTCTTGGATTTCACCTACCAACATATTCAGTATTGGTTTTGCCTAGTCCACTCCCTTCTTGCTCTCCATATGCAACCAACAAGCAACAAATTAGGCAAAATTAATATTAATGTAAATATTCTGAGATTAGAGTCTAAAATCAGCTTCTAAAAAGGCTACTGCACTAGTTGTGAAATCCAATAATGTTGAGCTAGTATCAACTTCAATTTGAAGCAAATGAACAACACAACAGATTGGATGTGTTACACTAATGTATTAACACCTCCTCTTAGTACATAAATGCTTCTCTACAGCAATCCCATTTAACCTTTGCAAAATCACCCTAGGCCGTTGCCACCCTAGGTGCAAAGTTGAAACCAATTAAAGAAGACCAGCATAGGCAGCCAAGTCCGAGCAAAAATAAACATTCTTAAAAGAGCCAGATATCCATTAAAGGATGCAGGCAAAACTAATGCAACGGTACAAATCTTGGAGAAGATCCAGCGCAGCCCGGCAAGCCTTCGCTCACAGTAAAGGCCTGACAGTAACGGGACGTCAAGGAGACCATGTGGAACCAGTACCAGCTGCACGTCGTACTGAACGATGGGTCCAGTGCAGCGCTCACAAGCCTTCACAGCACCGCATGGTGTGACAAGAGGTTCGCGCGCGCTGTCCGGATGGGCGGATTCGGATGCGGCGGGGGCAAAAGGGAGCGCTGCACCGGCCGGGAATCGAACCCGGGTCTGTACCGTGGCAGGGTACTATTCTACCACTAGACCACCGGTGCAAGGATCGCCGCTGCCGGGGATCGAACCCGGGTCACCCGCGTGACAGGCGGGAATACTTACCACTATACTACAACGACTGCGCCACCGAACACCCCCGAAGGAGCCCCGCGCGCTTGATGTGCCGACGCCCGCTCTCACAACACTCATTCTCTTGCCTCCTCCTGCCCTTTCACCTCCAGCCCGCTCCCTCCACTCTCATCACGTCCACTAAAGTTCCACCCCCCGGCCATCCCTTCGCCCTTCGTTCCCCCAGGCCCCCTCTGCATTGGAAAGATACCCCAAGGTCCATCTCCTGTGCTCAGTCGGACCCACCCTCCTCCAAACCCCAGCCCATCAGGAGTCCTGAGTTCCAAACTCCTGACACAATCTCCACTCTCCTAAGAGTCTACTTAATTGGTCCCCCAACCCTCCCCCCACAGCCACAGGGAAGCTGCCAGTTTCACCCATGCTTGGGTGAAACCCCACCCACCAGGCAATACATCCACACATGCCCTCCACCTCCAAAAACAGAAAGCAGGCACTATGACCCCTGCTATCTGTACTTACAAGGTGACAGCAGTCATTCTGCACATCACTTTATAACTTGCTACAGAGGCCACATCTGTGCTTTTCATCTCCTCGTGCAGCCCCCTTTCTGTCTTGCACCACTCAGCTCCCTCCTCCAATCTCCAACCAATGAATGAGGTGCTCCTTCAATCAAGGCCTACAAATGACATGCAGCCAAAGCTAACTTCTTGCCACCTCTTCTGTTTTGTTTTTCCATCAGTTTTTATTGGACTATTCTTAAGAGCAAACACCACTTGCACTTCTGCAATTGGCATCTCTTCTTTTTCTACCAACACAATGGACCCCAACTTTGCTAATATTTGCCACCCATAGCCATTTCAAAAGTGCTGATTCACTTGTAAAACCAAGTTGGTGTTAATTCCTATGACTACAACAATATATTGAACATTGATGCTTGCATAACAAAAGCTAAATCATCCCACATCAAATTGGCAACAAGTTTTGGTGTACTTTATTTTCGGATGGATGGATAGAATATTTGTAGTATAAATTTGTTATTATGTCATAGCAATTTTATCCAAAAATAAGCCATATACATTGTAGCACCAATGCACATAACTATATCCTAAATTAAACCTAAGCAAAACCAAATTGAATTGTAAATCTTAAACACATCCTTTATTGCTCTATTGTAGATTAAATATTAATTAACTAATAATTGAACTATGGAATTTGATTCAAAATTTGTAAAATTTACAAATATGTTTTTTGCAGAAAGAATAAAAAAATTGAAGGAGATTATATATACATAATAGGCCAAAATCTCTAAATTTTACTCAAGTGTCAAGCAACCTATTTCTCCAATCTTAATGTTGATATTCCACAATCACAAATCTTAATTATATCATTGAATTAGTCTTAAACTTTGAAAACAATTTTAGAATCAAGCTAGCTACTATTCAAAAAAATTATACATCAATTCAATTAGAAGATTGATAGATTTCTTAGAAGCCTCTTCAATCCTCTAATCTCCAATTTATGAGACCATAACCTACAAAAACTTTCATATTCTTTGATATAACTTTTTAATTGACTCTAACTATTTCACACACATTTACAATAAGTTCAATAAAAATTTATCAAATTTTCACCTATAAATATGCTACAAAACTCACAAAATTCTAAACTTTGTAAACATGTTTTTATTTGTTAAAATTTAAATCTACCAAGTACATTAGTTACTTTGAAAACGCCTTAAATTTTCAATATTAATCCAAATGATATGAAACTAATGCTCCAAAATCTCTTTTTTTTTCTACTTTCTAATCCTTTTCTTTGATTTATAAAATAATCTTGAAGTCGCCTTAAGTATGTGGTTTTATACCTCAAGGTCTAATTTTGACTCAAGTTCACAACTAATCCTCTATTAATATCAATTTTGATAATTTCAAGTAATTTTTTACTTATATATATTGTCAATTCTTTCTTGAAGATATCTATAGTATTTTGTTATCTTATTTATTTTGATTTGAGATATTTATGCCTCTATAAATTAAATAGAAGTTCCTTCTATTTAAAAGAACGTTTAGACTAAAATTTTTACTATCTTCTTATCATTTATCTTTATTTTTTTACATATTTTTATTAGGATCTTCTATAATAATATGGATATATATTATATTTTTATCATATAGATGGTTTATCATATAATATCAATCCTCTGTTAACCAATGCATCTTTTGGTATGTGCTTAATAATCCAAATCTTGTTTGATTTTTATTGTTTTTTTATATATCTTCATCCAAATCTTCTTCATCATTTTTGTTATCGAAGTCAAAATCATCTTTTTATCTTAAAAGATTTATGTCTTCAACAAGGTCTTTTATACTTATTTTTGTACATCTTAATTTGAATACCTTCACTCACCAAGATCAAATATCTTTTTTTCCATAATCCAATTGGAATAATAACTAAGTCAACAATCCATTTATAAAAAATAGCCAAAGGATATGTAGAATATTGATCATGTCAATATTATATATTAGAATATGTTTGAAAAAATTTATATGATTTTTCAAATAAAAATATAGCTTCATATATATTTTTCTATCAATATCATTCTTTAAGTTTAGCAAAAGTAATATAAATTTTTCTATGTCCTATCCATAAATTATTATAAAATCTTTTTAATAGTTTTTATTCCACTTCATTATTTTCTAATACTTTTTGTAGCATCTTAATCTCTTTCTTTTGTTTTTTCTATAAGAACCCTTCTTAAAGCATAATTTCATATGTATTTTTTTTAAAAAATTATTTGTATATTAATTTTTTTATTCATAATACTTTTATTTTTAAAAATATCAATAAATTTGCATAAAATTCACCTACATTTTGTGAGATTATCTCTTCTTTTGAACTTCTATGATTTCACTTTACAATAGAACTTCTCTAATATCCTTAAATTCTTCAACAACTCTTAGTAATAATTTTTTCTTCAACCTATTTGAATTTTGTTCTTGATTAGGAGGCACAATTAGAGATTGTATCCCTTTTCTTCCAACTTCATTATGTATCTATGCATAGGTTGAACCATCATTAAATATTTTTAATTTCATTCATACTATTATAGTATATGGCTGCCCTGAAATCATTGGATGAGATGTTATATCTTAAATAAAGAAATGTTGTTTTGTTGCAACATCTCCAATTTAAATTTTAACATTTATGCAAGCTCCATATTATTCATTTTGTATGTTATTAGTTGCCCATATTGCCCATACAAGTTCCATATCAAATAGCCACCCCTACTTCTTATAAAGATTCTTAGACATAAGAATTATTTTAGAACCATAGTTAGTTGAAACAATAATCAATTCTTCTATATCTTCGACCTTCACTAATACTCTTGTTGTTGCTCTTATTTAATACTTTGAATACAATGGCTTGAAGCTTCTATTTCTTTATCACTATAATCTTCAAAATGTGCTCATTGATTATAACCATTCTTTTCACTTATAAATTGCTTATAACAATTATCTACTTCTTCTTCATCCTATTATATCTATATATCAATAGCATAACTCATTCCAACTTCATCTATTAATTGTCTTTTTTTTTTTTTAATATTATCAATAATATCACCATGAAATTCTTCTTTTACAATTTCTAAAATCTTTTTTAATGAAAATTCCACCTTAGCTTTTAATACACAATCTTCCAACACCCCCATTATATATGTTGTTGCTTCGATATCAAAGAAGAGTTTATAAACTATCAATTTATTTTTGTCTTTTTTCTTCTTTGTTTTATCTTCCAATATTATTGAAATATCTTTTGTAGATAATTTTCGCAAAGCTACTTCATGAGCTTTATCTCTTTAAGTTTGATTCTTAGAAGAATGTTTTATCTTCTATCATCAAAATTATCTTATCTCTTTTCTTCTATTAAAGTTTTATGTTGGCATTTAACAATATATGCATGAACTAAAAGAGCTTCTATATAATCTTTTCAACTTATTGCACCACATATTATAGTTGTAATTATCAATACTGCTTTCCAAGGCATTTTTTAATTTTTTATCATTGAAATGGTAGAAGACCAAAATCTACTTGTCTCTATACTTCTATTAAAGTTATCATCTATCCTAGTATCATAACTTACACTTTCTTGTGTTGCTATTCTATGTCCTATTGAATAATCTTGAATCAATGATCTCATATTTTCTTTGCCAAAATTGATTTGAAAAAATTTCCTTACATTTTTTAATGCCACTTCTCTATCTTTTCAAAAAATAACTTCTTGTTGAACCATATCATTAAATTTATTACAATCCTTCCTAGTATAAAAAGAATTATTATACCAAATACATCTTTGTATATATCATTATTTGAAAATAGCCTTCAAATTGTTTGCAGAAGTCTTTTCTTCATGACTTGCTAATTTGATTTAAAGATCTTGCATATCATGTATAATCTCTTCAACTTCCATATCTTCTATCTTTAATATAGACATTGGAGATTGAACAATAGATATTACCAATTATATTATTTATACTTTAATTTTAGATATTTATATTATTCTTAGAATATATAGAATAGATATTAATTCATTTTTGAAAGATATTGATAAAATATACTAATAGTCTACAGAATTAGCAATTCAAAAAGATGGATGATTAATTTAGTTATTAAAAGTAGTTTATATCAAAATTATGATTAGAATCTAGAAAATGAGGGAAAAGTATATAAGAGTTGTAGAAGTTAGTTTAAGGGCCAAACTATAATAGTCATGAGCCAAGGTAAGCTTGGTGCTACCTCTTTCTTTGTTTATTTTCATGGATTTTATTTTCTTTGTAGAAAAAGAGTTATGGATAGTTTTTCAAAAATGTGAAGTAATGTTCTGGAATGAAAAGAGATTTGATATTATCAAAGGAAGAATTTGATTTATTGAATGTTGTGTTATACAGTGGTGAATTGAAAGAAAATAATTGGAAATATTTGTGAAGAATGGATATGAATGGAAGGATTATAATACATTAGGTATTAAGAATTGAGAGTGATTTATTAGAAGGAGTCTATAGAGATTGGAATTCTATAAAGAAGTGTGTTGAGAAGGATAATTAGTAGTGAAGGATTCCAATGTTTAGATTATGGAATGATTATGTATTGTCTTTTAGGATAGTACAGGATTACACATTGTTGTTATCAGTAATGGCGGAGTACCATTAAGAAGTGGAAAATATTTTGGTGTTCGTTGGTATTTTCAGTGGTTCGGAATACGATTAATTGTGTGATCCTAACAAGGAAAACTCATGCGCTTAGTCTTTCTATGCGTTCAAATCTCCCTCTATGGATTTATTCTGAAAGAAATTTGTAGAATAAGTAAAATGATAATTACATTTTGGCGCCACTACAGGAGATTGAGAATAGTATTGAATGTTACAAATTAACTACAAGATGAGTAGATGGAAAATAGGAAGCAAACTCACTAGAATATAATGAAAAAGTATGGTTATCAAGAATGAGAACTTAACAATAAAAAAAATACACTAGTCAAAAGAAAGAATACAAAGATTGTAAGCAAGAAATTTGTTACGTAATAAGCAAGAACATAAGTTAAAAAAGAATCATCGATAAAGTTGGATTAAGCCATGGTTGCATGTCTATTGGCATATCCGAGTATAACCAAAAGCTGATTGACATCTAATATTTCAGAAGTATATATCGTTAGAGAAATTGCCAAGAGCAGTCACAAAAAATTTGATTAATAGTCTAGTGTTTTCTTTGAGGCCATTAATTATGAGTGGGGGAATCACAAAAGAATTGTGTAATCTATTAGGTACATTTTCAATAACAAAAACTGTCAATTCCATCAAAACTGGTTTTGTAGAGTGGCATAAATTACTGGTCAATAAGGGCCAATTCAGTGTATTTCAAAATTTATCATTTTCACCCTTAATTTAAGTGAATAACTTATTTAGAGATAATAATAGTAAATTGAAGAAATTTGAAAGTTCAAAATAAAAAATTAGAGAAGGCGCTAGTTATTTTAATAAAAGATTAAGTGATAGATTATTCTCTTCAATGGTAATGGATGGTCCAGCGGTTCCAATAGCAGTATAAATGTGTGACGTGAGTGATCGCACAATGAACGTGGCTCCATTACCTACTTTTAGGAGCTTTTCGAGTACAGATCTTGATCAACACTTATCTCAATTTTTAACAGCATGTGTAGCTAATAATAGAAGAACCAAAGATATTTGGTTATGATGGTTGTCAGCAAACTTAAAGGACACGGCATTTGAATGGTACAGCTGCCAACCAATGGATCAATTTTTGAATTGGAAAGTATTGAAGAATATATTTTTAATCCATTTTCAGCCAATTGGTTTTGAGGACCACCTTCGAGAGAGGTTAATGAATAGCAAAATGATCTTAGGGGAGGCGATGGAATCGTACTATGGCCAAGTGGCTGATACACTCAATAAGTGGCCGAATCACCAAATATCCTAGGCATTTATCTTGTCCATATTAATCAATCCCTAGAACTACAATAAGGAGCAGCAAAAGTGTCAATAATATGCTCCATTGATGTTGTCGAACTTAGTTCCTTCCATACCAATGGGACAATAGGATCATTTTCTAACCCTACATAGAACAAGCCTAATAAGTATATACCGATAGAGACACCCAATATACATGATGGAAGTGCAAGAAGACCACTTTGTTGTTTCTATTATAGACAGATTGGTCATTATGCTAGTGAATGTTTCAATCCCAGAGCTAGTGATAATTATGCGCTAATTTGTGAGAATTGCAAGCAGTCGGGGCATAGGTATCAGCAATGTAATGCTCCGTTCAATTTCACTAATCAAGATCAGCAGATCCAAAGTCAAAGAAAAATGGAAGAGATAAATCAAGGTCCTCAAGATTCTCCAATAAATCGAGTGGAATATGTCTAAGCCATTCTTATCAAGAGTTAGCAAACGAAGAAAGGATCAATTCAACATTTGGATGATCTTGATGTAAAGGGCCAATTTGATCAAATTACAGGACCATCCAATCTAGGTCCTATTACAGGCTTCTTATCCAATATGAGACCTGACTCGATTGCTCAACTCAATGAAGTCCTGATTACGGAGGCTTCAATTTTGTTCCAACCAATTCCATTCTCTACGTAGTTTTGAAAAACATCCTGTTTATTGAAAGATCCTCTCGGGGGCAGAAATTCCAAGGAAGCTCCGACTATTGTTCCAATTTCAAGTCCAAGGCGGAAGAATATCTTATCTCATAGAGTTAAACTCAAATTAATGAAAAGAAAGAGGGCATTGAAAATTATCCTAAATATGGAATCCTATGATATTTTGAAGGATTTGGATACTATTTGACCTTCTATTTCTATGAAGCAACTTCTAGATCGTACTAAAGTACCGTTCTATATTGAATTCATTGTTAACACAGCATAGGCAACATAATAAGGAAGTTTGTGAAGTCAATTTGAACCCTGACCCAAGTGCACTAACCATCGATGTTTCCATTCACAACATTATGATCTCGGATATTCAGGTAGATGGTGGTTTCAGCGTCAATTTAATGAATGTTGATACAATAGATGCTTTAAATTTGGAATATTTAGTACGGACAACATTGGTATTATGAATGGCAGATCATAGCTTGATTAAATCAATAGATATTTTATGGAGTATTCAAACTATAATTATTGATATTGCATATGAAATCGACTATATCGTCTTTCAATTACAACATTCAATTTTATTGAATCCAATTTTATTGGGACAACTTTGGCTTTATCAAGCGAAGGCCAAGAACGATTGGAGCTGGGGTACTTTAACAATTGGCAAGAGCGGAGACAAAATAGTGTTACAAATGTACCTAGTATTTTATCACAAGGAGTCTCAATTGGCAACATCTGAATTGATGTCGGATAATGAGCTTAACTCTGATGATGATGCAATAGCATTAATTATGGAGGTAGCTGTGGAGGCAGCTCAATATCCTAGAGTAGTGTATCAATGTAGAGGTTTGAGAGAGTACTTGATATATCTGATAGATTCGAAAAGCTCTGATTATGTTAGTATTGATAAAATGACCAAGTATGATGTGTACCATATTAGTGCCTTAGACACAAGATTCAGTACTTCACATATGTCGGACTTACCAACTGATTTTAAAACCGGCGAGGGAGGTTGAAACAAAATATCGCCATTACACCTTTATGTCAAACTATCAACTTGGCGACCAAAGCAGAATCTCGGAAAATTAAGGTCTATGAAGGTATTAAAGAGCAGGAGTTGACATCTTAGACAAAAATTTTCTTGCATCATAAATCTACTTTTGCTTGTACTTATGATGTTTTAAAATGTATCCCCGCTGAAGTCTGTGAACATTGTATCATTTTAGAGGAGAACGCTAAACTGATATGACAGAAGCATGTCAAGGACAAGAACTCGATGAAAAAATAGTTCAGACAAGTAAGCCTTCACTCAAAGAAAAGTAACAAAATATGAATAATAAGTATGTATATTGAAAAGAGAAACTAGAATGGCTATTGCCAAAAGACAAGAAAACTAGAGATCCTTGAAACTAGACTAGAAGCAAGAAAGGAGTTGACAAGAGTGAAGAAGCCTTCACTCTTGTCTCTATATATACTATCTAACTAGGGGCTACGTGGCGACGTTCTATAGAACCTCCAATATGTGTTGACTTTGTAGGACACATGCCTTGACTTACAAGGCAAGTTTTTCTACGTGTGGGCCACATAGTTAGCTTGATCTTTAAGCTAACAACATGTGTGGCATATGGCCAACTTATTGACCACGTTTCTAATCCAAAAAGTCAATTAAAGACACCTATGAAGTCAAAGTAGCATCTAGGAAGTTTCTAGGAAGCTTCTACATTAAATATTATAGAATTAACTTACTTTTATCTACTTTTACTTACTTCTACCTATTTCTATATGTAATTATTAGCTTACATGATTATGGCCGTGACATTACCCCCCTTTCTAGAGACGAGTTCCACAAGGAGCGGTCATCATATGTTGAAGAAATCTATGATTTGACGAATTGTATTCGCCACATACTCTGATCTCTGTTCTCTTTGAAGATGATTGATAGGGCCTCTCAACCATCGGTAGTGTCCCATACCAGGGCGGGAAGACCACCCAGTTATTTGATCATTGTTGAGGCCTTCGTAACTTCCTTCGAATAGAATATTTGGAATACCATCAGGAGTTGTTCCTACCTCTAGTAAAATCACCAAACATCGAGAGTTCCTTCCCAAATCGTGATACCAAACGCGTTGTATCTCACCATCTATTCGAGGAAGAACATGTCGTTCTTGAAGATCTTCATCTCGATTGCGTCGTCTTGAAGGTTGTAACAATCGTAATGTCTCGTCCGACAGGTCAGCAAACGAAGGTTCTTGAGTTGAATCCGCTGGTTGTTGGCTCTCCATCTAATTAGCGTCACAAATGTAAAGAAGTTACAAACAAGGATAGGAAATTGAATGTTATCTTGCCTCAATCTTGTCTCTTTCATAAGAGAGATTTTCATCTTAGTTTTCATGGATGTCGTTGATGAAAAACTTTGACTTTAGCTGATGCATTTGCTAGATTCCTGGATGGCTCCCATGTGCGTTCACTAATATCATATCCGCGCCAATGAACAAGATATTCCAGCTTATTTCGGCGCCGCCTTGAGTCTAATATCTCTTCCACCTCAAATTCTTCATTATTATCTACTTCTATAGGAGGCGATGGCATTTGTCTTCTTTCTTGTATATCCACTGTCTTATATGGTTCAAGAAGAGACACGTGGAATACAGGATGGATCTTCATTGACTCCAGTAGATGTAACCGATATGCAACTGGGTTGATCTGTTCAGAAACAGAAAAGGGACCAAGCCTACGATAGTCCAACTTGTCACAAGGTCGAGTAGTCTTGATATTGCGACGAAGTAGCCATACCTTATCACCTACGTTGAGTTGTGGTTGCTCCTTAAGATATAGATCTGCGTTTATCTTTTGTCCATCTTGAGCTTCTTTCAATTGCGTCTTCATTATTGCATGTAACTCTGACAACCGATTTGCCATATCTTCTGCTGCAGGATTATCAACTTTTGAAAAATCAAAAGTATCAAGTCGTGGATGATAGCCATAATTGGCAAAGAAAGGTGTTTGTTGCGTGGAAGAATGTACCGTATTATTATAAGCAAACTCTGCCAATGGCAGAAGGGTTGTCCAATCATCTTGTTGGTAATTGATAGTACACCTTAAATATTGCTCTAAGACTTGGTTTACGTGCTCTGTTTGTCCATCAGTTTGAGTATGGAAAGCCAAAGATAGCTTTATGTCCACTTTTAAAATCTTGAAAAGGGTCCTCCAAAATCTTGACACAAATTGAGTTCCCCTATCTGATATGATATCTTTAGGTAATCCATGATAGCGATAGATATTATCAATGAAAAGCTTAGCTGTTTCTTCACCTGTGATAGATTTTGTACATGGCACAAAATGTGCCATCTTGGTGAAACGATCTACTATCACAAATATAGAATCATAAGATTTTGAGCTTGGAAGATCTGTGATGAAATCCATAGAAACAGAAGACCATGGTTGTTCTGGTATAGGTAATGGCTGAAGAAGTCCGTAAGGTCGATGACGAGGAATTTTTGATCTTGAACAAATATCACATGATTGTACAAAGTCTTTGACTGACTTCCACATTTGTGGCCACCAAAAATCTCTTGATATGAGTTCTAAAGTCTTATTATATCCAAAGTGCCCCTGCTGCTGAAAAGTCATGACGTGCTTGAAGAACACGTAAATGTGCTTCTCCTTTTGGAACATATAGGCGTCCTTCAAAATATAATAGATTATTCTTGAATTCGAACTTAGGAGGATTATGAGACTTGGAAGAATTATTCTCGATATCATAAACAAGAGGGTCTGAGGACATACTGGACTGGATTTGCTTGAAAAAAGTTGAATCAACAGTCAATGTTGATTGCATTGCTCGGAGATGAAATTGCTCCAGTTTCAAGAAGACCGTTCTTTGTTGCTCAAAAGCTACATCTCCTTCTTTTGGTGCAAAATAAGAACGTCTAGATAGGGCATCAGACAAACCTTGTTGTTTTCCTGGCCGATAAGTGATAATGAACTCGAATCTTGACAAAGACATACTCCAACGAGCTTGACGACGATTCAACACGCGTGTTGACATGAAATACTCGAGGTTCTTGTGATCTGTATACACAGTGACTGGACTAGAAGCGCCTTCTAGATAATGACGCCATTCTTGAAAGGAATCCACGATCGTAAGAAGTTCTTTATCGTGGATCTCATAATTGATCTCGGCTGCTGAGAATTTTTTTGAATGAAAAGCTATCGGATGAAATTTGTCATCTGTTCCCATTTGTGATAAAACTGCACCCAAGGCAAAATCTGATGCATCTGTTTCCATAAAAAATGCCTTGGAAAAGTCAACACGATATAAGACTGGTGCAGAGACAAACGATGTCTTCAAGGCTTCAAATGCTGCTTCCGCTTCTTGATTCCATTGAAATTTATCTTTACTAGTCAAGCGTGTAAGTGGAGCTGCAACTCGTGAGAAATCTTTGATGAAGAGTCGATAGTAATTGGCAAATCCCAAGAAACATTGGACATCTCTTACTGTCCTTGGAATCTTCCAATCCATGATTGTTTGGACTTTCTTAGAATCCATCATGAGACCATCATTTGAAATGATGTATCCTAAAAAGTCAACTTGAGTAGTGTGAAATACACACTTTTCCATCTTGGCGTACAATCCTTCATCTCTAAGTTTTTGTAATACTTGACGAACATGTATTTCATGTTCTTCGACGTTCTTAGAATAGATCAAAATATCGTCTAGATAGCAGACGACAAAATTGTCTAAGAATTCACGAAATACATCATTCATGAGATGTTGAAAAGCAGCTGGTGCATTCGTGAGTCCAAAGGGCATGACATTATATTCGAAATGTCCATACCTGGTTCGAAACGCAGTCTTCCATTCATCTCCTTCTTTGATCCGTACTAGATTATATGCTCCTCTTAGATCTATTTTTGTATAGATCTTAGCTTGATTCAACTGGTCAAGGAGTCCTGATATTAAAGGTAATGGATACCTGTTCTTGATTGTGATCTTGTTGAGTCCTCGATAATCAACACATATTCGTAAAGATCCATCTTTTTTCTTTACGAATAGAATTGGAGCTCCTGCTGGAGATTTTGAATGGCGTATGAAATTCTTCGCTAAATTCTTGTCAATATATGTCTTGAGTTCAGCCATCTCATCTTGTGATAAACTGTAAATTGGTCCAAATGGTGGCTGAGTTCCTTCCTTGAGGTCGATTGAACAATCATATGGACGATGCTCAGGAAGAATATCTGCATTCTTTTTCTCAAAAACGTCTTGATACTCCTGATATTGACTTGGAATGCCACTTGAAGTCTTTACGTTTTCAGAAATAGGTGCAGCATAAATAGCAAAAGTTGATCCTTCTTTTGCTGCGGGTATAAATGCTTTTGCACCTATCAGTACGGGTTGTACTATACTAGACTTATAATTTTTTACTTGGTTGGTAGAACTATTAATAATGCTCTGGGAAAAGTCAAGTTTACGCAAATTCCAATCTATTCGAGGGTTATATTTTTCTAGCCAGGATAAACCTAAAATAACTGGATTGGACGGGGATTTAATTATGTTAAAAGCTATGTAGCTATCATGACCGTCTATTGTTACTTTTATAGGATGAGTTTCATGAGTGACATCTCCAGAAGACAAGGGACGACCATCTATGACTTCTACATGTACTGGTTTAGGTTTCTGTACATAGGATATTTTACGACTTTTAACAAATTGTTCATCTAAAAAACATGCTGAGGCTCCCGAATCTAATAAAGCAGAGGCTTTGTAATTCTTAGGTCCTAAATATAAGTCTATTATAAAACAAGGAGAGGGTTCTGAGGAGAGGATAGGACCTTCATTAGGAATTGTACAAGGTTCCAGCTGCACGGTCCCTATTGTAGCTGGACGAATCCGTTTTCCAACATGTTGTCTTCTTTGACCGTCGTACCCCTCATTTTATAGTTGCGTCGTTTCTTTGGACAATGTTGAGTAGTGTGCTTAGGTTCTGCGCAATATAAACATAATCCTCCTTGACGACGACAAATCTTTTCTTGCTCAGTTAGGGGTTTAAAACGTACCGCGTCAAATTGCATGTCTTCTACTTTTGAATGTACGTTTGGCAAAGATGTTGATGTTGCCATTGAGTAATAACGTTGAGGTTCCCGTGAATGATTCTCGGATCGAAATTCAAAAAGTTGATTATCACATTTTACCGCAAAATCGATTGCTTGACTCAAAGTTTGAGGATCAGGTAAGTTGAGCATCAATTTCTTTACTTCGTATTGCAATCCATAAAGAAATTGACTAATGAGTGCAGCATCATCCCACTTGATGTCAATTACAAGTTGTCAAAATTGTGAAGCATACACTGTTACTGAGCGATTTCCTTGTCGCAGAATTTGGATCTTATTTGTTGCAACACGAGTTGCATCGTGTTCACCATACATAGATCGAAACTCCGCCAAAAAAGCTTCCAAATTGTCCAATATTGGATTTCGTTGTTCAAGAAAAGACGAAAACCATGATAATGCAAAACCAGAAAGTAGAGTGCCAATAAACATGACTTGTGATCCTGGAGTTGGATAGCTTTGCGGTTGAAGTTCAATTGCCAATTGTACTTGATTGATGAACCCTCGAAACTTAGATCTCACACCATCAAATTTCTCGGGTAAGGCAATTCTTGGTTCTCTAGTGCTTACAGGGTGTTGTACAATTGGAGAAGGAACGTGATTTGTTGTAGATGTTGAAGCAGCTCCGATCATCTCTATATCCCCACTTTTTGCTATTCTTGTTCTTTCCTGTGTTGGTGAATTGAGTTGATGCATCGCAAGCATTAACTCCCTCATTTGCTCTTGCATTTGTGCCATTGCACTCTTCATTTCAACAAGCTCTGCCATAATGACACTAAGAAGAAATTTTTTTTTGATACTGCTCAAGACAAAAGAAAAGAAAGACTTGATAACAAAGAAGATACTAAAAACAATATCAGTTTAGAAATGAGTAATCCACAAACCTCTAATACGCTTATGCCTTGTCAAGAGAAAGGGGTAATCCACTCTTACTCAAGAAAAACAAAGCTCTAATATTATAAGTACACTCTTGTCAATCTGTCAAGGACAAGAACTCGATGAAAAAACAGTTCAGACAAGTAAGCCTTCACTCAAAGAAAAGTAACAAAATATGAATAATAAGTATGTATATTGAAAAGAGAAACTAGAATGGCTATTGCCAAAAGACAAGAAAACTAGAGACCCTTGAAACTAGACTAGAAGCAAGAAAGGAGTTGACAAGAGTGAAGAAGCCTTCACTCTTGTCTCTATATATACTATCTAACTAGGGGCTACATGGCGACGTTTTATAGGACCTCCAATATGTGTTGACTTTGTAGGACACATGCCTTGACTTACAAGGCAAGTTTTTCTACGTGTGGGCCACATAGTTAGCTTGATCTTTAAGCTAACAACATGTGTGGCACATGGCCAACTTGTTGACCACGTTTTTAATCCAAAAAGTCAATTAAAGACACCTATGAAGTCAAAGCAGCATGTAGGAAGTTTTTAGGAAGCTTCTACATTAAATATTATAGAATTAACTTACTTTTATCTACTTTTACTTACTTCTACCTATTTCTATATGTAATTATTAGCTTACATGATTATGGCCGTGACAAAGCATCACCTTAATATTAAATATTTTCTTATGGTGAAGGAGGAATTGGACAAGCTTCTTGTGCTTGATTTTATTTACTTAGTATCGAATAGTGAGTGGATTTCTTGAATCATGATAGTGCCAAAAAAGAACGAAAAAATCCAAATTTGTCAGGATTTGTGGAAACTTAATGCGGCCACAAAAAAATATTACTTTTCATTGCCTTTCACAGATAGTATATTGGACGCTATAGCAGGGTATAAAAGTTATTTATTCCTAGATGGATTTTACGGATTGCCTTAGATGAATGACTTAGCGACAAAGAGTCATTACACTCTCGGTTGGCAAAATTGGAGGAATTGGATGAAATACGGGCTATAGCCCTTTTCAACATGGAAGCAACTCAAAAACAAAGGAATAGTTACTATGATAGTAAATAGTGTCCAAAGAGTTTTATGCCCAATGATTTGATATTGTTGTATGATAGCCGGTTTAATCATTTTCTAGAAAAATTTCAAGTTCACTGACATGAGCCGTATTGTATGTTTGAAGGTTTTTCGAATGGATCTGTTCAATTGGAGGATTTCATGGACTATCAATTCAATATCCGCATAATCAAGAACTAATTACAGTTAAATAATACATAAAACCCGGGACGGGTTTTCATTTTTTTTTAGAGGAAGTGACTTTAAATGGACTCAAGATAGACCTAATTATTATATAAGTATGTTCATGTGTAGAGGTGGCTGAAACGATAGTTAGTAATTACTAATAAATCAAATAAGACAAAAGTAAGAAACAGATAGTATGAACAACATGTTGTCATTATCACTAGGTAGTAAGAAAATAAGAGTGGGGCACCAGTTAGAGGTCATTTTGTGGTGTTGTTTTGGATTTTTTTTCTGAGATTGCCATTTCTTGTGTTTCTTACATATTTGAGAGTAGTAGTTTGAGTTAAGAGTTTGACACAGGGAACGTCATGGCAATTGAAAGTGCAAAACGAGCTACAGACAAAGAAGCTAGTGGCCAAAATATGAGAGCTAAACGTCCATCAAAACCACCTTCTGTAATAATCGTTATCAATATGGAATTAATGAAGTTAGATATCTGTATGACATTGAGAAGAATAAGAGACTTTCAAAATGCATAGTTGTTTCAATTTTTGTACCAAAAAGATTGCTTACTATTAATCAATGCGACCTTAGTGGAGGAATACATTACAAATTACAACCTCAAGATTTAATCAAGTTTCGTACAAGGGCAAATTATTAGAATTGATGAAACAATCTTAGAAAAGATGTTATTTCTTCACATTTGAGATATTACAGTAGGAGTCAATGAGTCAAGCAAATTCAACCCAGGAAGATTTTTCAAGGGAAGTAAGTCATCCTTTGAGAGAAGCCAAGGTTTGCAAATTGCTGAGATAATTTCACTAGAATTTACGAAATAGTTTTCTTTTGTGATGAGGCAGTTAGGATTGTACAGACACCCTACATATATGTCCAAATGGTTATTGTATGCAGTGGTAGAGGCGCTTAAAAGAATGGTGATCAACAGGGTAGCTGTTAGGGACATAGTCCTTAGAATCTTCTAGATACAAGTTTCTAGAACCTTCTAGAAGCAAGTCTCTAGAACCTCCTAGAAGCTTCTTAGTTGGTAGAAGATGTGAGGGATATAGTTCTTAAAACCTTCTAGAGACAAGTTTCTAGAACCTTCTAGAAGCAAGTCTTTCGAACCTTCTAGAAGCTTCTTAGTTGATAGAAGTTGCTTGAGAAGCTTCCTAAATAGGAGTATATATTCGAATCAAGGCTGAAGAATTCTTCAGTCTCAACAATACATCTTTTGGAGCTCTAGCTCACCTCTCTGGTGTTGTTCTTGTATTCATCTGATTAATCTAGTTCTTGCAAGTTCTTCTTGAACTTCTTGTTAGATCTCGAGCCTGTATTTCTGTATCCACGATAGTTTGTCCAGATTGAACTCACCTCAGATATCAGAGCTAGTTTCTTCCTCGTTAGAGTGTGGATTATCCCTCTGCTTGAAGGTGTACTAGCATTTTAGAGGTTGCGGATTATCCTCCTCTAAACTGATACTTCTTTTGTTATAATATTGGAGTCTTATTCTTCTAGGAGAGAGTGGATTATTCCTTTGCTTGAAGCTTTTAAGACATTTTAGAGGTGGCAGAGTACCCTCCTCTAAACCAATATTGTCTTCTTATAGAGTTATTTTTGTCCTTCTCTTAGAATGGCCGGAGGCCAAGACATTAGTATGACGAAAAGTTTGGAGTCCAAGTTGGATGCTATCATAAATGTCCTTGCTACATTATCGCAAAGAACTACAGAGATTGAAGGAGTCGTGGCAAGGCTTCATAATGATGGAGCATCTGGGATGGCACCAGCCTCAAACTTCTGCACTTGGAGAAGTAACTTTGCCTCAGGTTCGACAAGCACCACTCGTTCTACAACATAAGGAGCTCCGAATTAGCCTTCCAGACAAGTTCGATGGTACGCATTCCAAGTTTCAAGGATTCATCATTCAAATCAAGTTGATAACAAATTTATAGCCCGAATGCTATCCAACGGAGGAGTCACGTATTAGGCTTGTTGGAACCTTACTTATAGGGCAAGCTTTATCATGTTTTGCTCCTTTGTTTGAGAAACGATCGTCCATACTAAACAACTTTGAAACCTTTTTGGAGGCATTTGCGGAAGCATTTGGTGAACACGACAAGGTTCGATGGACTATAACAAAGATCCGGTCACTATGATAAGAGATGCGCTTTACATCAGTCTATGCATGAGATTTCAGGTAATTAGGATGTGACATCAATTGGGACGAAGAAGCATTGATGAGTCAATTCTATTGGGGTTTAAGGGCTGATGTGAAGAATTCGCTGTTAACTCTTTCTGATTTGCGAACGTTCAACAAAGCTATTAGCCAAGTTATGAAGTGCGATAATCGCCTATTCCAACGTCACTAAGACTAACGCTCAAGACAAGATACGGTTTGCTATGCCCCAATTATGTCGACAAGCAGCGGAAATTCACATTCAAAGGTAGAAGACATGTAAATTGATGCCATACGTATCAAATCCCTTACTCTAGAAAAAAAAAGCGGCGTATGGAGGAAAGTCTATGCTTATATTGTGGTGAAGAAGGCCACAAAGTTGGAAATTCTCCCAAGAAGCAAAATGGATGCACTGTCAGGAAAACAGGGATGCCTAGCCATAATAGGACCATGCAGCTAGACAGTGAAATATCACAATAACAACCAGGTTCCTTTCTTTCCACTCAACATATCCTTTTTTTTACAATCCGTTTGTTTATTGGCCCTCAAAAACTGAGAACCTTAGCATTATAAGATTCAAAAGCATTTGCTTGTTTCTTAGACGAAGAATTTGTAAAGCGTCATAAAATCCCTTTACTACACAAATCCAAACTTGTTCATGTTGAGGTCATAGATGGACAACCTTTATTGTCTGATAGTGTCACCCATGAATCAGAACGTATAGAAGTGACGTTTAAGGGCCATAGTAGTCATATTATTTTTAGTATTATTAAAACCCCATCAAATCCTATTATTCTTGGTCTTTCTTGGTTGGAAAAGCATAAGCCATCCAAAGATTGGAGGTTGCAGAAGATGACCTTGTCCACAAAACCATCCAAAAATAAGCCTAGTAGAAAATCCCGAATAGAGAAATCTTTATTCATTGGAGCAAGAACGTTTGTAAGATCGTCCAAGAAAGGCACACCGTTTGTTATTTACACGCCTCCAACTACAGGAGAGAAGATCTTGACAGCAAGTATACTAGAGCAATATAAGGATTTTAAAGACGTGTTTCAAAAGAAGAATACCAACATGCTACCGGAACACCGACCATATGATTGTGCCATAGACTTGCAAGAAGGAGCACAACCGTCTTTTGGCCCAATCTACAATCTATCGCAAATGGAGTTGGCGGAGTTGTGGAAGTACATCGACGAGAATCTAGCCAAGAATTTCATCCGTCATTCACAATTGTTAGTTAGAGCACTCATCTTATTTGTGAAGAAGAAAGATGGCTTGTTACAGATGTGCATGGACTATCGAGGCCTCAACAAGATAACAAAGAAGAATTGTTATGCGTTACCCTTGATTTTTGGTCTCTTAGAACAACTTGGACTTGCAAGGATCTTTACAAAAATTGATCTAAGGAGAGCTTACAACCTCGTACAAATCAAGGAAGGAGATGAGTGGAAGACAACATTCCGTACAAGGTATGGCCATTTTGAGTATAATGTCATGCCCTTTGGTCTTATCAATGCTCCAATGATCTTCCAACATATGATAAATGACAGTTTTCGGGAGCACCTTGACAATTTTGTTGTCATCTATTTGGATGATATTTTTATATTCTCCAAAAATGACGAAGAGCATGAAAAGCACGTTCATTTGGTCTTGGAGAAACTACACGAGTGAGGACTATATGCCAAGTTAGAGAAGTGTTTATTTCATCAAATAGAGATGGAATTTTTGGGATTTGTTGCGACTACGGAAGGCTTGAAGATAGACCCCAAGAAGGTGGAAGCAATCTTGTTCTGGGAGGTTCCGAAGACGGTTAGAGACGTACAATGCTTTCTTGGTTTTGCTAACTTCTATCGGATCTTCATCAAGAATTACTCTCAAGTTGCTGCTCCTCTCACTCAATTGACATGCAAGGATAAGCTAAAATGGGGACTTTTAGCGGAGAAGGCATTTCAGGACCTGAAGACGGCATTTACTATGACTCTTATCTTGGTACATCCAGACTTTACAAAGACCTTTTATTTAGAAACTGATGCTTTGGATTTTGCTTTGGGAGCTGTACTTTTACAAATGGAAGAAGACAAGAAGCTCCATCTGGTTGCATTATTTTCTCGAAAGTTCTTCGCTATTGAAATCAATTATGAGATCCACGATAAAGAACTTCTAATTATAGTGGATTCTTTTTAAGAATGGCATCACTTTTTTGAAGGAGCTGCACACCTAGTGACCGTTCACGGATCACAAGAATTTGGAGTATTTCATATCAGCTCGAGTTCTAAATCGACGTCAAGCTTGGTAGAATATGCCGCTAACTAGGTTCAATTTTGTTATCACTTATTGACTTGGAAAGCAGCAAGGACTATCTGATGCCTTATCGAAGAGATCGTATCTTGTACCAAAGGCTAGAAAAGTAGCGTTTGATCAACAATGTTTGACATTGTTGAAGCTAGAGCAATTTTGGCTTTGTGCTACTATTGTGCCAATTGATGCTAACTTCCTGAACCAGGGATGTGTCGTGACCATTGAAGATTCAGTAGCCATTGATATCAAGCAGTGTGCCAATGACGACAAGTTCAAGGTGGGAAGAGATCTTTTATACTTTGAGGAGCAGTTGTATATTCCAAAAGAACCAACACGACTCCGAGTTCTTCAATCTCGCCACAATTTTCCAGCTGCAGGATATTTTGGATTCAAGAAGACCTTGGAGCTTATCTCTCAAGATTTTTGGTGGCCGCAAATGTGGAAGGATGTGAAAGATTTTGTCCTCTGCTACGACATCTGTTCAAGATTCAAGAATCCTCGACATCACCCTTATAGACTTCTACAGCCATTGCCAATTCCACATTGACCATGGTCTTTAGTTTCCATGGACTTTATCACGGACCTGCCATCATCGAACTTATTTGACAACATCTTTGTCATAGTAGATTGACTTACAAAGATGGCACACTTTTTTCCTTGGAAGAAGACATCATCTAGTGAAGTCATAGCAAGGCTCTTTCTTGATAATGTGTATCAATATCATAGACTTCCAGATGATATCGTATCAGATCGTGGAACCTAGTTCGTGTCAAAGTTTTGGAGATCTCTCTTTGAAATACTGAAGGTGGATATCAAGATTTCTTCAATTTTTCATCCTCAAACTGACGGCCAAATGGAACGGATGAACCAAGTCTTCAAACAATACTTATGATGCAGCATCAACTATCAGTAAGACAATTAGACCGCATATGTGTCGCTAGCCAAGTTTGCATATAACAACACCCTCCATGCATCGACTCAATACACACCATTTTTTTTTAACTATGGGTATCATCCGAAGCTTGATTTATTGAGTCCATCAACAAATAACAATCCAGCAGCTGAAGGATTTACGAAGCAACTATCAGAGCTTCAAACTACGTTGAAGCTTCAATTACAATCCGCTCAAGAATCTTACAAGGTGTTTGTAGATAGATTTCGAAATCAAGCACCTATTTTCAAAATTGAAAATAAAGCATGGCTTCTTTGACAGAATATCAAGATCAAGTGACCATGTGATAAGTTGGACTATAGAAGATTAGGATCATTTATCATTCAGAAGCAAATCAATCCAGTGGCATACAATCTAGAATTACCAGCTTCTATGAAGGTACATCCAGTCTTTCATGTTTCTCTGTTGGAGCCTTATCGAGAGTCGTCTTTTCCTTGAAGAGTGCAATGTCCGCCACCTAGTATCGAGATCGAGAACCACGAGGAATATGAGGTCGAAAAGGTACTGGATTCATGGTGAAGGTGGTGCAAGTTGGAGTATCTTGTCTATTGGTGCGGCTATGACATTAATAAGCAAACGTGGGAGCCAGCTGAAAATCTTGCCAATGCACCACAAAAGATACAGGAGTTTCATCAACGACATCCTCAAAAACCCAAGCCAGTTTGAGAATAGCTTCTTTCTAAAGCTTGTTCACCCAAGAATATAAGAAAGGGGGAGAGACTCCAAAATTCGTAGTTGATGTATTTATTTTCTCCAAGATAAAGTAGAATTTTTTTAGTAGCTATAGTTTGGTCTTCTGATATGGATAGCCAAGAGATAGATACTATGCCAGTCAGATTATTTCAATCGACTAGCTCACGAAGGCACCCCGAGATGAAGAACCGCTTACACCACAATGATGACGGAGGATACCGAGTAACCGATCACTGGTGATTGTATTTGAGATCGAGCCTGCTTACGATGGTCAGCCAAAAGGCATGTTTGCAGGACAATTTCACAATGAGGATACGAAAGTTCATGCTTGCTTAGATGTCGAAGGCATGGGCCACTATTGTTGGCTTCAAGGATCGATGAACCACTTGCCTCGTGAATAACAATTGGAGTTCATAGGAATATAGTATTCATGGGACGAAAGAAATGAAGTAGAAATTAGAAAAGTTCTTATATTTGCTCTGTTCTAATTATGTATATGTTGTAATCACATACACATTGCATCAAATACTGCTAGTAGAGAAAGGTCTTGTACTAATAGATTTTGGACTTCTAGCATTTCTATAATAAAAAATTAAAAAATACCTTGAAAAGTAATATTGATGTATTTACAACTATAATATGTGGTATAATAAGTTGAAAAGATTATATATAGGTTCCTTTAGTTCATTCATATATTGTTAAAAGCCAACATAAAGCTTTAATAGAAGAAAAAAAATAAGATAATTTTGATGATAGAAGATAAGAAATTCTTCTAAGAATCAAATTTAAGAAGACAAAGATCATGAATTAGCTTCACAAAAATTATCCTTAAAAGATATTTCAACAATATTGGAAGATAAAATAAAGAAAAAAAAAGATAAAAATAAATTGATAGTTTATAAATTATTTTTTGATATTAAAGCAACAACTGATATAAAGAGGTGATTCTTCTCTCCTCTATTGGAATCATCCTACTACCTCTTTTCTTTACAAGAGTTTCCATTGTTGTTTTTCCTCCTCTCTACCGGAATCCTCTTTTTTGCTCATGCTCTTATCCACTTGAGTCACTTGTGCTGCTTTTCTTCTCTTCTACCAGACTCAGCTTTGCTACTACTCCTCTTCTTTATAAAAGTCATTTTTGTTTTTCCTCCCTCCTCCACTAGAGTCACCCTTGCTGCTTCTCATCTCTTCTTTCTCTCATTTGGTTATGTGAGATATGTTTGTATAGTAGCATTGAAGTAGTTTTGTATCTAAGTAACAATATAACAAAATGCATCTTTTCATGAGATTGTGTTCTTTGAATCTGTACCTAATGTGTTTCTCCTTTAGCTTTTGTGTTTCAATAGAACTTGTTATATTGTTTATGTTGAAATTATTTTAGCATTTATTATTTAATACGAGTGTGTATGTTTCTATGATCCCAGATTTAAGATATGTATTTCAATGCAATCTAGTTTTGGCTTTATAAATTTAAAATTCTTAAGCTATTTGAATTTTTGTTTGAATATATTTTATTCATTAGAAGCATGCAGTAATATTTATTTTAACAAAGAGATACCTTGATAGAATGTCTATGTTGATTAATATAAATCACATCCATGTGCATTTATACACAATAATTCAAGCATCGAATGATCTTTTTTAAAAAATAATAAGTGATATAGTTGATTTTTAATATATCATTATAGCTACATAATATTTGACGAAAGAGGCAGAAGCAAAAGTAGTGAAGAAGGTAGATGCTAAACAAACTGCCATATTCCTATATGAAAATATCAACGCTGATTTTGGTTGTCCAAAAATCCTTGTAAGTGACAATCATATTAATTTTTTAAATGAAGCTATTAAAAAAATAACCACATTCTTTACCATCAATCTAAGAAAGACTACTCCCTATCATCCTCAAATAAATGGTCTTACAGAAAGGGTTAACCAAACGTTAATTTGGATTTTGACAAAAACTGTAATAGATTCTAAGCATGATTGGGATCTTAAACTAACTTTAAAACTTTGAACTTACTAAACTACTTACAAGGTTTCTACAAGAGCTACACCTTTTTCTTTGGTGTATGGAATAGAAGCCATTTTGCCAAAAGAATTTGAAGTCCCATCCTTATCCAATGCCATTGAGGAAAGATTGGATAATATTCAATCTTTGAAAGAAAAAATAGAGCATCTAGAAAGACTTAGTGAAATTCAAAGGTTTGCACCTCAATACAAAGAAATAACTCAAAGGAGAAAGAAAGAGATCTATGATAAAAAGATAAAATAATGTCTTCTTACTCCAAAATCCTAAATCCTAAATATATCTTTAAGAACTCTATAACAGGTTGAAAATTAAATAATTAATAATTCAATCATTGATTTTTATTCAAAATTTGTAAAATTTATAAAAACTAATTTAGCAATAATCACAAAAAATTTGAAAAAGATTAAACATATCTAATAGACAATAATCTTTAAACTCTACTTGAGTATTAATCAATCTTTTTTTCCAACCTTAAAGTTGATATTCTAGAGTTTCAATCTCTTAATTTTACTATTCAATTTTTTTCAAACTTTGAAAAATTATTAAAAATCAAATTACCTACTATTGAGAAAAATTATATATCAATCCAATAAGTAGATTGACAAATATCTTAAAAGCCTCACTACACCTTCAAGTCTCAATTTTCAATACCATAAATCAATTTATTTTTCATATTCATTGATCTAACTACTTAATTGACTTTAAATCTTTTATACCTATTTATAACAAGCTTAATAAAAAAATTACCAAATTTTTACTTATAAATATACTACAAAACTTACAAAATCTTAAAATTTATAAACATGTTTTTATTTTTTAAAATCTAAATCTTCTAAGTACATTACTCACTTTGAAAATCCCTCAAAACTTCAATATTAGTCTAAATGATATAAAATCAACTTTTAAAAATCTCTATATCCGTTTACTCCTTGATTTTGCTCTCCTATTTGCAAAAAAAGCCTAGAATCATTGTAGATGCACCATTTTGTGCCTTAAGATCTAATTTCGACCTAAGTTCACAATTAATCTTCTTTAAGTATCAAATTTTGATAATTTCAAGTAATTTTATTTAAACCTATTTTTAACTTTTTTTTAAAAATATTCATATTATTTATTTATTTCATTTTTTTTTTTGAGAGATTTATGCTTTTACAAAATAAATAAAAGTAGCAACTACAAAAAAATAGCATGAAGACTAAAATTTTTATAACCTTCTTATCATTTATCATTATTTTTTTATATTTTTCTACTAAGCTCTTCCATAATAATCTCTCTATTTTTTTTCTATTTCTTACCATAAAGTCATCTTATTGTATGACACTAAACTAAAAAGCAACACCTTATTTGCTAGAACGTCTAACACTTGAACTCCATCAACAACTATACCTGAATGTAATACATGAAAGTATAGGATTTCATTACCTAGACTAAGTTTTAGACCTTTTCTTACTAGCCTCCATTGAACAATGATACCATTGCCAAATATGTGAGATACATAATCTAGCAAATGCTGATCTGTGGTTTCAAGATCAATGTGGTACCACAAATAATTACTCTAACAAAGCAAAAATAACATTGATATTATACATACCAAAAAGGTATTTACAAACTAGCAACTTTGTACAAATTTCTAAAGTACGGTTTAATCTTATAGTAATACGACCTTTTGTAGATGATCCACAACACTTGACACATGTATTTTGTAATCTAAAAAGTTGATTCTTACCTCCTGTATGATAATTGTAGTATTGATCTTTAAAAATCTACACATAAGATTTAAATGTAATTATTAATCAAAATAATTTATTTACCTGTACATCCATTTATATATATATAAATATATATATATAAAAATATATATATATATATATATATATATTCTATAAGTATATTCTTTATAAATACATCTTATTATAAATATTGCATGAGAAGTTTTTAAAAATATTTTAAAAATATTCTACCATGTTCTAAAAGATTTCAATTTTTTTTTTAAAAAAATAAATAAGAGGTTATATAAGAATCTAATAAAATATCAATAAAATATTGAATAAATATTTTTAAATATTTTAGAAAGTTTTAAAATATTCTTAAAATATTCTAATAATTTTTAGAAAATACTAAGAAAATTAAAAAAGTTGTCTACAAAGCTTTTTATGATTTCTTTGCGTTCAAGCAACTTGAAAACTTCTCAAGAAGCTTTTTAGGATTTCTTTGATTTCAAGCAATATGAAAATCTTTTGAGAAGCTTCATAATAACTATTATATATTAGAATAGAGTCTGAGAGATATTGAAGAACAAGTACTTTGAAGACACAACACTAAGTATCAGCAAGGTTGCACACAAAGAGAGTATGGAATAAGATGTCTCTCAATTCCAATATCCATTACTTAAAGATAGTGGTTGCTGCCCTAGAAGACAACTTCTACTCTTTGACTTTTAGACACGTGGCCCTAGGATCCTTTTGGCATCTCACGAGCCTCGAGCATATCCTATGACATATACTAATGACTCATACTTAGTCTTTAGATATTTTCTTTTTAATACTTTATCCTTTTGACATTGATTCTTGATCCATGACTTCATCTTATATCCATTGGATGCCCTTACCGTATACCAGGAGTCAAAATTTTGACCACTAGTAACTTACCTAAGTTAATATCCTCTTTAAGATAATTTATTCTACTTTTATTTTAATACTCCCACTTTGCTATTAGTCAAATGGCTTTTAATCCTAATGCCTTTGTCAACATGTGGTGTCTATCTTTTACTAATGCCTTTGTCGACAAATCAGCAAGCATTTCCTTCGTTGCACAATACTTCATATCAATCACTCTCATTTCAATTTTCTCTCTTATGAAGTGATGTTGAATTGTAATGTGCTTGATCCTTGAATGATGCTTTGGATTCTTTGCAAATACAAGACATCTTTGATTGTCACACTCCATTGGAGTTACTTCCATTTCTACATCTCCAATGTCCTCCAAAAGTTGTCTCAACCATATTGCTTCCATTGGACCATGGCTTGCTGCCATGTACTCCGCCTCCATTGTTGATCTTGCAATGGTTGGTTGTTTCTTACAATTCCATGAAATTACTCCCATTCCAACAAAGAATATATAGTCTATTGTTAACCTTCTATCATTTGCATCTCCAATCCAATCCGCATCACAATAACCATGCAATCTAATGTTAGTACCTCCAAGGCATAATTTCAAGTTCAAAGTGCCTTCTAAGTACCTCATGATCCTTTTGATGGTTGCCCAATGGATTGGTCCAGCCTTTGACATGTGTTGGCTCACAACACTCACCGCATATGTAAGATCCACCCTTGTGCCAACCATTGTATATATAAGTGAGTCCACTGCTGCCTTGTATGGAATACCTTGCATTTGACCTTCAACTTCAACAAACTTTTCATCCGTGAGCTTCATCAACTTCAAGTTTGCCTCCAATGATGTTCCAATAGGCTTATACTTCTCCATGTTGAATCGCTTTAACACTTCTTCAATGTACTTGCTTTGGCTCATTATAATGGTTTTCTTAGCAGGATCTCTTATAAACTCCACTCGTAAACAATAGTGAAGCTCTCCTAAATCCCTCATTTCATACTCCTTTTCTAACTTTACCTTCAACCAATCCATCATCTTCAATGTATTAGTTAAAATGATCAAATCATCAACATAGAGGATGACAATCAATATGAACCTATTTGATTGCATCACATATAATGAATGATCAGCCTCACTCCTTACAAATCCTTCACTCCGAAAGAATGTATTAATACATTGGTATTATATCCTTGGTAATTGTTTTAGCCCATACAAGGATTTCTTCAACTTACAAACAAGGTGTTGTTTGCCTTCTTCAACAAATCCTTGAAGTTATTGCATGTAGATGTCTTCTTCCAAACTTCCATTCAAGAAAGCCGTCTTCACATCCATTTGATGCATCTCCAAGTCCAATGTTTCTCCAATTGCCACAATGGTTCTAGTGGTCGTGAATGTGGCCACAGAAGCAAATATCTTATTGAAATCCACACGAGCAACTTATGAGTAGCCTTTAGCAATCCATCTAGACTTATATCTTACAATATTATCCATTGCATCCCTTTTGATTCTAAACACCCACTTATAACCAATTGAAGATTGATTTGGTGGAAGTTGAGTTACATCCCATATTCCATTGTCCATGAATAATTTGAACTCTTTTTTCATAGCATTCTCCCACTTCAATGCATCAGTGGACTTCATTGCATCACATAAACTCAATGGATCAGCAAGAAGTGCAACATTGGCATGTTCTTCACTTACTTGAAGAAAGATGTGGTCCTTCCACCATTCACCACGTGGTTTTCTTTCTCTCAAAGGATATCTCCTATTATTTGAAGAAGACCCTTCTTCTTGCATTCCATCCTTCTTGTTCTTCAATGCTTGTCTTTTCTCACTCAAAGGTTGATATTCTTCATCATCATCATCACCTTCAATATCTTCATTGTCTTCATTGTTGATTCTAGTAATTGAAGGCACACTATGATTTATCTTCTTTGGCACTTGATCTTGACTTCTATTTCTTCCATCCTCATTATCATCATCATCTTTTTCTTCTTCTTTCTTTGTTGAACTTGAAGATGTGTCTACAAACACACCTTCACTCTCATTTGGACACTCTTTCAAGTACTCAAAAGCACTCTTATGCTCCAAAACCTCTATATCACGACTTTTGATGATCTTCTTGGTTTCTAAACAAATTAGCTTATATGCTTTGGTACCTTCACAATATCCAAAAAATATACATTTTGTACCTTTTGCATCAAGTTTGGACCTCATACAATCTAGTACCTTTGCATAAGCAATGCATCCAAAAATCCTCGTGTGTGAAACACAAGGTTTCTTTCCACTCCAAGCTTCTTGTGGAGTCATTGATGTAAGTACACTTGTAGGGCATCTATTTCTTGTGTATACCGCATTTATTATAGCTTCTGCCTAATACTCATGTCCAAGGTTCTATGTATGAAGCATATTCTTTGCTATCTCTACAATGGTACGATTTACTCTTTCAATAACTCTATTTTGTTGTGGAGTGTAAAGAGTAGAGGTTTGTCTTGCAATACCTTGAATCTTTATGAATTCATCAAAATGCTTTGAGATGTATTCACCTCCATTGTCCGTTCTCAACACTTTGATTTTGCACTCATATTATTTCTCTACAAGAGCCTTAAACTCCTTAAACCTTGAGAAACATCCAATTTTAGCTTTAATAATGTAAATCCACACCTTTCTTGAAAAGTCATCTATGAACGTGACAAAGTACCTTGTTCTTCCAATTGATGGTGTCTTCATTGCTCTACAAACATCAGAGTGCACAATCTCCAAAAATTTAATTTCACGTTGTCGTAGTGTAAATGCTTATAGTATGTAAAAATTAGTTAAAACACATTAAATGTTAATAAATCTAAATTTATGTTAGAGTGGATAATAGATTAAATTAAAAAGAGTTGGTATAAAAAAAACTTTATTTTGTTTTCCTTACTTAGCTTGATTATAGTATATAAAAGTTATAGAACCTTAATGTTAAGTATGAAGCCTTGAAAGGAGATAGGGGCCTAAAGATGAAGATTTAAACTAATAGGAGGTTAATTGGGAGGCATGAAACCAAGGCATGGTTGGATGAAGGTAGAAATAAGGATCTTCATCCCCATTGGTCGAAATCCATGCCCAATGGGCTTTTAGGAGGCTGCCCGTGACCTTGATAAGGGTTTCGGCGACTTCAAAGAGGCCATTAGGAAATCAGAGGCTATGCTGTACAGTTTAGGATTTTGGCTACAATTTTTGTGGAAATTTTATAGGGTTTGGAGTTATGCTGAACAAGTTATAGCCGTTTAAAGTTAAGGTGTCAATTTGACACCTACTCTTACTCTTTTGAGTATAAGAGGAGTCTTACGTAAGCTTTTGGAGATCAAAAGGTAGGGCTACAAGACCAACTTCATGACGTACATCTTTTAAGAAGGAAATTTTGCATTTGGAATTTATGTGAAGGAGTTATAAGGAATTAAAGACAGCAAATTCAAATCAAAGGTAGTTAGTGAGCGGTTTTGTTCAAAGTAGTGTTAGGAGCCATAACTTGAATTTTCTAACGAAATTTTGGCTCAAACATAAGAAAAATGTAAACATTTGTGTTAAAAAGCTATCTATATAAGTTTCGTAGCATTTGAACTTATGGTTTGTGAGATATGAAGAAAATTACACGCAGATATATAAAGATTAGGGTTTGAAGCGATTGTTAGACTTTTGAAGATATCTCGAGATCTCCAACGAATTAGCGGTTGAAATTTGTTGTACAAAATTATGACAACATATCTGTACTTCACGTAAATTATAAACTTTTTTGGACGGTTGGATCAAGAGTTATGAGGTGTTGATGTTCAAGGGAATTTCCATATAAGAATATATAAGGTTTTAGAGTACTTCCAGCATATTTTGGATGTCGTTGGTTATTTAAGACTTAAGTATTTGGTGTAATTGTCCCAAAAGGAGAACTTATATATATAAAATTAGGATTTTCTTATTTTCAACTTGATTGAACATTGACTGACAGCCAGAAGCCCAACACTTTCTTGAGGCAAAACCTCTTTACCCTAACAACGTGTTGCAACTCCACTTAGAAATGAAGCCTTTTATTTTTTGCCTTGTATACATCCTTCATAAGCAAGTGTCATGGCATTGTGGCTGAATTGACCAAGATCCAAGCCACTTACCATGGATTAGAGCTCCTTCATGCATTTGGCATTCAAATGACTAAGTCATTGATGCCAAATTCCAAACTTGTCTTGATCTTGTGGAAAATCAAAAAATGCCGCCACTTCAACTCCATTCACCTTCTTGCAATTGATGAAGTAGATATTTCTATCTCTAAGGCCTTTAGCAACATGTTGGCCATCCAATGTCTTGACAAAACATCCATTCATATCAAATTGAATCTTATAACCATGTGATATAAGTTTGTTCACCGAAAGGCGGTTCTTCTTCATTTTTGGAACATGTAAAACTTCCTTCAATGTGATCCTCTTGATTTGGTCCTTCACAACAATCTCCACTACAATGGAACTAATTTTAATGGCTTGTACCATGCCATTGTCTGCCAACTACACTTTTGTTGCTGAAATTTCTTCATAAGTGTTAAATGAACACTTGTATGGTGTCATGTGCTTAGTAGTACCTGAATCTATAATCCACTTCGAAATAGCAGCCATGGAGGCTCCTTCCCTTGCCATGAAAGCATATTCATCTCCACCAAAACTATCACTAATATTGTTTGCATTCTCTCTATCTCTTTTCTTGGCCTTGTAGTAATTTCTAGCAAAATGACCTAGTTTTCTATAAATATAGTAATTCTTTATATTACTTTTTGAATTATCACGTTGGTGAAAATAGCTACCTTTGCCTTGTCTTAAAAATAGAGCCGAATCATCACTTGCAAGCTCTTTTTCTTTCCTCTTGGTCACTTTATGGGCAAGTCTTGACGTGACATAGCTCATGATAAGCTCCTTCTTGTTGATGGACTCCAATGCCACAATGAGGTAGTTGTAGGATTCGGAAAGGCTCATGAGCAATGTCAACACAATGTCCTTACCATCAACTAATTTGTCAACAACTGCTAGTTGGTTAGCAAGTACTTTTACCTTGTTAACATGAGCCATGAGGTCATTTCTTTCTTCCATCTTTACTGTCAAGAACTTCCTCCTTGTCCAAAGGATGTTGGCAAGGTTTCTACTCTCATAAATGTTACAAAGAGTCTTCGATGCTTCCATTGGTCCATTACAAACTATAACATGTGAAAAGTTGGCATCATCAAGGTTTATTGCAATCATCCCAAAAGCCTTCCTTTTATGACGTTTGTACTCCTTCTTCACCTTGATATCACCATTGTCACTTGGAGGGTCTTCACTTTCATCAATAATGTCTCAAAGATCCAATGAAGCCAACAAAAGCTCCATTTTCTTCTTCCAATGGTAAAAGTTGTCACCTCTAAACTTTTCAATCACTCTCAAGCTCTCACCTTTACTTAAAGCCATGTCTAAGGAAGAGATGTGTAAAAGAAAATCAAGAAAAGAGAAGATAGAACTCTCAAAATCAACAAGAATGTGTTGCTGCCTTACAAACCTAGAATGCCCTCTTTGTAATTATACAAGTGATTTCACTCTTGTATCACTCTCAACTTCACATATAAGACTTCTCATAAGTCTTATACTCTATCTAAACCTCTTGCATAAGCTTTGTCACTCTTCAATCACCTCTCTTATCACACAAAATACTTCTTATAATAATAGGAGAATCTCTTATGAAGTTAAGTATATGAAAGCACAAAGTTAGAGCACCAATGATGAAACTCAGCAACAAAATATAATACTCAAGTTCTAAAACATCATTAAATGGAGTCTAACAACAACCAAGACTATCAATGCACTTAACAACAAGTAAGACCAAAAACTACATCAACAACTAGATGCATAAGAAGGGTTAGAAGAGAGCAAACTCAAACTTTAGTAATAACCATAAGATCTATTCCTCACAACAAGAAAGACTTCAAAGTACTTCAAAACTTACAAGTAAAGGTGAGTGGACCCATAAGCTATTGAAGAACAAGCACTTTGAAGACACAACACTTAGTATCAGCATGGTTGCACACAAAGAGGGTATGGAATAAGATGACTCTTACTTCCAATACCCATTACTTATAGGTAGTGATTGCTGTCCTAAAAGACAACTTTTACTCTTTGTTCTTTACACACGTGGCCCTAGGATCCTTTTGGCATCTCACGAGCCTCGAGGATATCATATGACTCATACTAATGACTCATACTTAGTCTTTGGATATTTCGTTGTTAATACTTTATTCTTTTGACTTTGACTCTTGGTCCATGACTTCGTCCTATATCCATTGGATGCCCTTACCATATACCAAGAGTCAAACCTTTGTCCATTAGCAACTTACTTAAAATAATATCCTCTATAAGATAACTTATTCTACTTTTACTTTGACAAGAGGATCCTGAGTTTTAACAATACTTCTTTTAGAGCTTTAATTTATCTCTCTTGATGTTACTCTTTTATGTATCTTGTTTAAACAAGTTCATATTAACTTTCTTATTGAAATTCTTTTATTCAACTTTTTCTTTGGTTTTTTATATAGTATATTTGTAATACATATTTCTATATGTATCATAACATATTAGAATTATAAATTGTGTTATTATATTTCTAGTTTAATCTCATCTTCTTTGGCATTTTTTTCATGATATTTTTTAGAAAACCCTTCAAAAGCTATATAATTCTGTGAGTTCTACAAATTGATCTTAATTAGTGGATTAGTTAATAACATAGTTTTATGTTATTCATTTATACAAATGTTATGAGAAGAGAGTGTTTTTTTACAATTCGAGTATTTATTATAATTTAGAATTATTTATAAGTTACAAAAGTATTATTAGAAGAAAAGTTATAAAAATGGAGTCTTAGTAAGGCTTGGAGGCAATTATCTTAGTTAGTTTAGTATTTTTCTTATTGTTAAGTATTAAGAATTAGTTATTGAAACTAATATCTTCATTGGCTCCTATCTACATGTATTACTTATAAAATCCTATCAATGATTAGTTAGTAGTTAGAAGAAGCATGAAAAAGAGCTTCATGTCTTTTTAGTTAATTATATAAAAAATAGGATTTTTAGTGGATTTAAATTGATTTTATTACTATAAAAAATCACCAAGATAGGAAAATATAGCTTCATATGGATATTAGTATTATAAAAATATTATAAGATTTTTTAGAATTTATTTAGAATTTATTTATAATTTTTTATGAATTTTTAGAGAAAATTTCAAGACTTTGATAAAATTAAGTTTTATCACCTTGAGAGCCATTATGAGGAAATGAATCAAGATTTGAAGACTATGCAAGGTTTCTAGGCTAATTGGATATTTTTGAACACCATGGTGAAGTCAAAAATGCAAAAAAAGTAGTTTTACTAGTAGAAAATAGGAGGACGAGCAGCTAGTGTAGTCCTTGTAGGAAGAGAGGTGCACAATTTTCCATATGGGTTGTAGCACCTTGGGTATAGGTAGGAAGATGAGACTAAGGCCTCAAGGCCTCTTGAGGGAGGGAATATACACTACTTGTGAGCCTTGGTAAGGCTCGAATTCCTGATGTCTTAAACAAGTTACCCTTGAGGTAAAAATTATTCACTTAACTTTTCTATTATTTATATTCTATCTTTAATCTATCATAACTTACTCATAGTAACTTGGAATTACATGATTTTTATATCATTGGAAAGATAAAAAAAATTCCTATCTAAAAATATTTTTATTTTTTATTTTTACTTTTTATTGGATAAAAATCCAGTGAACGGATTGTGACTTCGTTTTGGATGTTGTGATTACTTGATTTCATCTCTTTTACTTGTATTGTGGTTTTTCCTCCTTGGTCTTTTGCCAATTGCTTACTTCACTTCACACCACCAATTACAAGCAACTTTTAACTGAGGCCATCTTGTAATTAGAGCTGAGGAGTGAAATTTACACTCACAAATTCATCTTCTTTAAACTTTGACTTCACTCAAAATTGCAATTCTATGTTATATTTTCAACATTGATTCTAATTTCTCTTGTTGTGTGTGTGTATTTTTTTTTTTTATTATTTTTATTTTTTAATTGTGAATTGATCTTATTTTTTTAGCAATGGCTTCCATGTATATTACTTCTACTATAATAGCCCTTGTTTCTTTTGTTATAGCTTCATTGACTATATCCATGTCTAAGTCCACCATTGTCAAGGCCTTTTTTAGACTAAAAAGTAACATCTTATTTATTAACAAGGCCCATAGCTTGAGCTTTGTTCAAAACTACAGCCGCATATTGTAATAAATTAATGATATTTAATTAGATATAATCTTGAATATATATATATATATATATATATATGATGTGTAATGAATTAAACTACTATTTGATTCAAAATAAAAAATGCTTATCATTTGATCTTTTTTACCTTTATCATCTAAAAAAATATTCTTTTAAAAATTTTATAACATCTTCAAGAGATGTTAAGATTATATTATAATTATATATATAATATCTTTGAAATATAGATTATAAAAAATATTTATTAAAAAAAGAGTGATATTAAATCAATGAAAATAAATTTATAACCTAAAAATTTAATATTAATTACTTTCTTTATTTAATTCAAATTATTTATAAAAAAATATTTTTTAAAAATTAATAGATATAAGATTTTTAATTAAAATTATATAATTATCTATATAGATGACTATAATAGAAAAAAAAATTAAAAAAAACTTATGCATCTTTTTTCAATGTAAATATTGAGATTTATTTTAATAAAAGTACCTCATAAAATTAAAATAAAGTTACAAAGTTTTATATACCAAGCACATCAAAATTATTTCAAATTTGGCAAAGATTTGTCTAAGCAACAAATAAGTATATCATTTGAGATGCGAGGACAAAAAATCACACTGTCTATAATTATCAGCTATATATATATATACTTATATTTATATTGCTTACAGTGCTATTGAGAAAAAGAAATTTTAAAATCAAATAGATAGGTTTGAGATTTTATTAAGTTGCTACAGCTTGTAAAAACCTAATTGAAGCCGATTTCAAGATTGAAAATAACAACAAATATGCATAGTCAAAGGGTGCTACCAATATAAAGTCTCTGACAATTAAAACATGTTTAAAATTTATTAGTAGAATCATCAGCTTTGTATTTGACTTTAGAAATCTATTTAGAAATAATTAAATTACATTCTTTAAGAATTAGAATTTATTAACAAATTTTTGTTTTAAAATTTATTATATATTTCAATACCAATGGCTAAACCATTCAATCAACCAAGAATCCATCAAACTACTCCAACCTACCAACCATTAACATACATGGCCATCTCCCAACATTTGGAAAGAGATAGAACAAAAAAACATCCATGTAATGAACAAGTGAGGGGGATTATTGATGACCCTTCCAATAGTGAAACAAATTGGAGGAGGACATGTAGGCAATCCGTGGAGTCAGGTGGACGATAGTTGTCCAAGCGAGAAGATGGGAACAACAAAAGCTGTGATGATTGAAGGAGAGAGAGAGCGGGGGAGGGGCGGCAAGGGTGACTCCGATGGAGGGGAGAAGAAGGGTGTTTGTGGGGTGAGAGAGGAAGCCCCGTTTGGAAGGAGCACCGCAACAGAGGGATCAGAGTGTGTCTGGAAAGGTGCGCGAGTGAGGTGCCCACAGGAGGAGAGAGGGAAAATACACCAAGGTTAGAGACTTGGATCCAGATGGGAGGGTGTGCTCCAATCGACCTGAGGTCCCCAGCGGCATGGCCCCCCTGACAGTAACGGGACGTCAAGGAGACCATGTGGAACCAGTACCAGCTGCACGTCGTACTGAACGATGGGTCCAGTGCAGCGCTCACAAGCCTTCACAGCACCGCATGGTGTGACAAGAGGTTCGCGCGCGCTGTCCGGATGGGCGGATTCGGATGCGGCGGGGGCAAAAGGGAGCGCTGCACCGGCCGGGAATCGAACCCGGGTCTGTACCGTGGCAGGGTACTATTCTACCACTAGACCACCGGTGCAAGGATCGCCGCTGCCGGGGATCGAACCCGGGTCACCCGCGTGACAGGCGGGAATACTTACCACTATACTACAACGACTGCGCCACCGAACACCCCCGAAGGAGCCCCGCGCGCTTGATGTGCCGACGCCCGCTCTCACAACACTCATTCTCTTGCCTCCTCCTGCCCTTTCACCTCCAGCCCGCTCCCTCCACTCTCATCACGTCCACTAAAGTTCCACCCCCCGGCCATCCCTTCGCCCTTCGTTCCCCCAGGCCCCCTCTGCATTGGAAAGATACCCCAAGGTCCATCTCCTGTGCTCAGTCGGACCCACCCTCCTCCAAACCCCAGCCCATCAGGAGTCCTGAGTTCCAAACTCCTGACACAATCTCCACTCTCCTAAGAGTCTACTTAATTGGTCCCCCAACCCTCCCCCCACAGCCACAGGGAAGCTGCCAGTTTCACCCATGCTTGGGTGAAACCCCACCCACCAGGCAATACATCCACACATGCCCTCCACCTCCAAAAACAGAAAGCAGGCACTATGACCCCTGCTATCTGTACTTACAAGGTGACAGCAGTCATTCTGCACATCACTTTATAACTTGCTACAGAGGCCACATCTGTGCTTTTCATCTCCTCGTGCAGCCCCCTTTCTGTCTTGCACCACTCAGCTCCCTCCTCCAATCTCCAACCAATGAATGAGGTGCTCCTTCAATCAAGGCCTACAAATGACATGCAGCCAAAGCTAACTTCTTGCCACCTCTTCTGTTTTGTTTTTCCATCAGTTTTTATTGGACTATTCTTAAGAGCAAACACCACTTGCACTTCTGCAATTGGCATCTCTTCTTTTTCTACCAACACAATGGACCCCAACTTTGCTAATATTTGCCACCCATAGCCATTTCAAAAGTGCTGATTCACTTGTAAAACCAAGTTGGTGTTAATTCCTATGACTACAACAATATATTGAACATTGATGCTTGCATAACAAAAGCTAAATCATCCCACATCAAATTGGCAACAAGTTTTGGTGTACTTTATTTTCGGATGGATGGATAGAATATTTGTAGTATAAATTTGTTATTATGTCATAGCAATTTTATCCAAAAATAAGCCATATACATTGTCTTTTAGGTCAGCAATCACTACCTATAAGTAATGGGTATTGGAAGTAAGAGTCATCTTATTCCATACTCTCTTTGTGTGCAACCATACTGATACTAAGTGTTGTGTCTTCAAAGTGCTTGTTCTTCAATAGCTTATGGGTCCACTCACCTTTACTTGTAAGTTTTGAAGTACTTTGAAGTCTTTCTTGTTGTGAGGAATAGATCTTATGGTTATTACTAAAGTTTGAGTTTGCTCTCTTCTAACCCTTCTTATGCATCTAGTTGTTGATGTAGTTTTTGGTCTTACTTGTTGTTAAGTGCATTGATAGTCTTGGTTGTTGTTAGACTCCATTTAATGATGTTTTAGAACTTGAGTATTATATTTTGTTGCTGAGTTTCATCATTGGTGCTCTAACTTTGTGCTTTCATATACTTAACTTCATAAGAGATTCTCCTATTATTATAAGAAGTATTTTGTGTGATAAGAGAGGTGATTGAAGAGTGACAAAGCTTATGCAAGAGGTTTAGATAGAGTATAAGACTTATGAGAAGTCTTATATGTGAAGTTGAGAGTGATACAAGAGTGAAATCACTTGTATAATTACAAAGAGGGCATTCTAGGTTTGTAAGGCAGCAACACATTCTTGTTGATTTTGAGAGTTCTATCTTCTCTTTTCTTGATTTTCTTTTACACATCTCTTCCTTAGACATGGCTTTAAGTAAAGGTGAGAGCTTGAGAGTGATTGAAAAGTTTAGAGGTGACAACTTTTACCATTGGAAGAAGAAAATGGAGCTTTTGTTGGCTTCATTGGATCTTTGAGACATTATTGATGAAAGTGAAGACCCTCCAAGTGACAATGGTGATATCAAGGTGAAGAAGGAGTACAAACGTCATAAAAGGAAGGCTTTTGGGATGATTGCAATAAACCTTGATGATGCCAACTTTTCACATGTTATAGCTTGTAATGGACCAATGGAAGCATCGAAGACTCTTTGCAACATCTATGAGAGTAGAAACCTTACCAACATCCTTTGGACAAGGAGGAAGTTCTTGACAGTAAAGATGGAAGAAAGAAATGACCTCATGGCTCATGTTAACAAGGTAAAAGTACTTGCTAACCACCTAGCAGTTGTTGACAAATTAGTTGATGGTAAGGACATTGTGTTGACATTGCTCATGAGCCTTCCCGAATCCTACAACTACCTCATTGCGGCATTGGAGTCCATCAACAAGAAGGAGCTTACCATGAGCTATGTCACGTCAAGACTTGCCCATAAAGTGACCAAGAGGAAAGAAAAAGAGCTTGCAAGTGATGATTCGGCTCTATTTTTAAGACAAGGCAAAGGTAGCTATTTTCACCAACGTGATAATTCAAAAAGTAATATAAAGAATTACTATATTTATAGAAAACTAAGTCATTTTGCTAGAAATTACTACAAGGCCAAGAAAAGAGATAGAGAGAATGCAAACAATATTAGTGATAGTTTTGGTGGAGATGAATATGCTTTCATGGCAAGGGAAGGAGCCTCCATGGCTGCTATTTCGAAGTGGATTATAGATTCAGGTACTACTAAGCACATGACACCATACAAGTGTTCATTTAACACTTATGAAGAAATTTCAGCAACAAAAGTATAGTTGGCAGACAATGGCATGGTACAAGCCATTAAAATTAGTTCCATTGTAGTGGAGATTGTTGTGAAGGACCAAATCAAGAGGATCACATTGAAGGAAGTTTTACATGTTCCAAAAATGAAGAAGAACCTCCTTTCAGTGAACAAACTTGTATCACATGGTTATAAGATTCAATTTGATATGAATGGATGTTTTGTCAAGACATTGGATGGCCAACATATTGCTAAAGGCCTTAGAGATAGAAATATCTACTTCATCAATTGCAAGAAGGTGAATGGAGTTGAAGTGGCGGCATTTTTTGATTTTCCACAAGATCAAGACAAGTTTGGAATTTGGCATCAATGACTTAGTCATTTGAATGCCAAATGCATGAAGGAGCTCTAATCCATGGTAAGTGGCTTGGATCTTGGTCAATTCAGCCACAATGCCATGACACTTGCTTATGAAGGATGTATACAAGGCAAACAACAAAAGGCTTCATTTCGAAGTGGAGTTGCAAAACGTGCAATTAAATTTTTGGAGATTGTGTACTCTGATGTTTGTGGACCAATGAAGACACTATCAATTGGAAGAACAAGGTACTTAGTCAAATTCATAGATGACTTTTCAAGAAAGGTGTGGATTTACATTATTAAAGCTAAAACTGAATGTTTCTCAAGGTTTAAGGAGTTTAAGGCTTTTGTAGAGAAATAATGTGAGTGCAAGATCAAAGTGTTGAGAACAGACAATGGAGGTGAATACATGTCAAAGCATTTTGATGAATTCATAAAGATTCAAGGTATTGCAAGACAAACCTCTACTTCTTACACTCCACAACAAAATAGAGTTGTTGAAAGAGCAAATGAGACCATTGTAGAGATAGCAAAGAATATGCTTCATACATAAAACCTTGGACATGAGTATTAGGCAGAAGCTGTGGTAAATGCGGTATACACAAGGAATAGATGCCCTTCAAGTGTACTTACATCAATGACTCCACAAGAAGCTTAGAGTGGAAAGAAACCTTGTGTTTTACACATGAGGATTTTTGGATGCATTGCTTATGCAAAGGTACTAGATTGTATGAGGTCCAAACTTGATGCAAAAGGTACAAAATGTATATTTTTTGGATATTGTGAAGGTACCAAAGCATATAAGCTAATTTGTTTAGAAACCAAGAAGATCATCAAAACTCGTGATATAGAGGTTTGGGAGCATAAGAGTACTTTTGAGTACTTGAAAGAGTGCCTAAGTGGGAGTGAAGGTGTGTTTATAGACACATCTTCAAGTTCAACAAAGAAAAAGGAAGAAAAAGATGATGATGACAATGAGGATGGAAGAAATAGAAGTCAAGATCAAGTGCCAAAGAAGATAAATCATAGTGTGCCTTCAATTACTAGAATCAACAATGAAGACAATGAAGATATTGAAGGTGATGATGATGAAGAATATCAACCTTTGAGTGAGAAAAGACAAGCATTGAAGAACAAGAAGGATATTTTTCAAATAATAGGAGATATCCTTTGAGAGAAAGAAAACCACGTAGTGAATGGTGGAAGGACCACATCTTTCTTCAAGTAAGTGAAGAACATGCCAATGTTGCATTTCTTGCTGATCTATTGAGTTTATGTGATGCAATGAAGTCCACCGATGCATTGAAGTGGGAGAATGCTATGGAAAAAGAGTTCAAATTATTCATGGACAATGGAATATGGGATGTAACTCAACTTCCACCAAATCAATCTTCAATTGGTTATAAGTGGGTGTTTAGAATCAAAAGGGATGCAATGGATAATATTGTAAGATATAAATCTAGATGGATTGCTAAAGGCTACTCACAAGTTGCTCGTGTGGATTTCAATAAGACATTTGTTTCTGTGGCCACATTCACCACCATTAGAACCATTGTGGCAATTGGAGAAACATTGGACTTGGAGATGCATGAAATGGATGTGAAGACGGCTTTCTTGAATGGAAGTTTGGAAGAAGACATCTACATGCAATAACTTCAAGGATTTGTTGAAGAAGGCAAACAACACCTTGTTTGTAAGTTGAAGAAATCCTTGTATGGGCTAAAAAAATTACCAAGGGTATAATACCAATGTATTAATACATTCTTTCGGAGTGAAGGATTTGTAAGGAGTGAGGCTGATCATTCATTATATGTGATGCAATCAAATAGGTTCATATTGATTGTCATCCTCTATGTTGATGATTTGATCATCTTAACCAATACATTGAAGATGATGGATTGGTTGAAGGCAAAGTTAGAAAAGGAGTATGAAATGAGGGATTTAGGAGAGCTTCACTATTGTTTACGAGTGGAGTTTATAAGAGATCCTGCTAAGAAAACCATTACAATGAGCCAAAGCAAGTACATTTAAGAAGTATTAAAGCGATTCAACATGGAGAAGTATAAGCCTATTGGAACATCATTGGAGGCAAACTTGAAGTTGATGAAGCTCACGGATGAAAAGTTTGTTGAAGTTGAAGGTCAAATGCAAGGTATTCCATACAAGGCAGCAGTGGACTCACTTATATATGCAATGGTTGGCACAAGGGTGGATCTTACATATGCGGTGAGTGTTGTGAGCCAACACATGTCAAAGGCTGGACCAATCCATTGGGCAACCATCAAAAGGATCATGAGGTACTTAGAAGGCACTTTGAACTTGAAATTATGCCTTGGAGGTACTAACATTAGATTGCATGGTTATTGTGATGCGGATTGGATTGGAGATGCAAATGATAGAAGGTTAACAATAGACTATATATTCTTTGTTGGAATGGGAGTAATTTCATGGAATTGTAAGAAACAACCAACCATTGCAAGATCAACAATGGAGGCGGAGTACATGGCAGCAAGCCATGGTCCAATGGAAGCAATATGGTTGAGACAACTTTTGGAGGACATTGGAGATGTAGAAATGGAAGTAACTCCAATGGAGTGTGACAATCAAAGATGTCTTGTATTTGTAAAGAATCCAAAGCATCATTCAAGGACCAAGCACATTACAATTCAACATCACTTCATAAGAGAGAAAATTGAAATGAGAGTGATTGATATGAAGTATTGTGCAACGAAGGAAATGCTTGCTGATTTGTCGACAAAGGCATTAGTAAAAGATAGACACCACATGTTGACAAAGGCATTAGGATTAAAAGCCATTTGACTAATAGCAAAGTGGGAGTATTAAAATAAAAGTAGAATAAATTATCTTAAAGAGGATATTAACTTAGATAAGTTACTAGTAGTCAAAGGTTTGACTTTTAGTATATGGTAAGGGCATCCAATAGATATAAGATGAAGTCATGGATCAAGAATCAATGTCAAAAGGTTAAAGTATTAAAAAGAAAATATCTAAAGACTAAGTATGAGTCATTAGTATATGTCATAGGATATCCTTGAGGCTCGTGAGATGCCAAAAGGATCCTCGGGCTACATGTGTAAAAGTCAAAGAATGGAAGTTTTCTTTTAGGGTAGCAACCACTATCTATAAGTAATGGATATTGGAAGTGAGAGACATCTTATTCCATACTCTCTTTGTGTACAACCTTGCTGATGCTAAGTATTGTGTCTTCAAATTGCTTCACATATTTGACAATGGTATCATTTTTCAATGGAAGCTAGTAAGAGAAGGTCTAAAACTTAGTCTAGCTAATGAAATCCTATACTTTCATGTATTACATATAGGTATAGTTTTGGATGGAGTTCAAGTGCTTGACCTTCCTAGCAAGTAAGGTGTTGCTTTTTAGTTTAGTGTCATATAATAAGATGACTTTATGGTGAGATATAAATAAAAAAAATATGGATAATATTATAGAAGAGCCTACTAGAAAAATATAAAAAAATAATGATAAATGATAAGAAGGTTATAAAAATTTTAGACTTCATGCTATTTTTTTGTAGTTGCTACTTTTATTTATTTTGTAAAAGCATAAATATCTCAAAATAAAATAAATGAAATAAAAAAATAATATGAATATTTTTAAAAGAAAGTTAAAAATAGGTTTAAATAAAATTACTTGAAATTATCAAAATTTGATACTTAAAGAAGATTAATTGTGAACTTAGGTCGAAATTAGATCTTAAGGCACAAAATGGTGCATCTACAATGATTCTAGGCTTCTTTTACATATTGGTGAGTAAAATCAAGGAGTAAACGAATAAAGAGATTTTTAAAAGTTTATTTCATATCATTTGGATTAATATTGAAGTTTTGAGGGATTTTCAAAGCGAGTAATGTACTTGGAAGATTTAGATTTTAAAAAATAAAAACATATTTATAAAGTTTAAGATTTTGTAAGTTTTTTAGTTTATTTATAAGTAAAAATTTGGTAATTTTTTTATTAAGCTTGTTATAAATAGGTATGAAAGATTTAAAGTCAATTGAATAGTTAGATCAATGAATATGAAAAATAAATTGATTTATGGTATTAAAAATTGAGACTTGAAGGTGTAGTGAGGCTTTTAAGATATTTGTCAGTCTACTTATTGGATTGATATATAATTTTGCTCAATAGTAGCTAATTTGTCTTTTAATAATTTTTCAAAGTTTGAAAAAAATTGAATAGTAAAATTAAGAGATTGAAACTCTAGAATATCAACTTTAAGGTTAGAAAAAGAGATTGACTAACACTCAAGTAGAGTTTAAAGATTATTGTCTATTAGATATGTGTAATATTTTTCAAATTTTTTGTGATTATTGCTAAATTAGTTTTTACAAATTTTACAAATTTTGAATAAAAATCAATGATTGAATTATTAATTATTTAATTTTCAACCTATTATAGAGTTGTTATGGATATGTTTATAATTTAGGATTTAGTTAGGATTTAAGATTTTGTTAGGGTTTCATTAAGGTTGGTCTAGGATTTAGAATTTTATTAGGATTTCTTTAGGATTTATTTAAGATTGGAGATTTTATTAGAATTTCATTAGAATTTGACCTAAGATTTGATTAAGGTTCATTAAGATATTATTTAGGATTTTAATTAGGATTTAACTAGAATTTGACCTAAGATTTGATAAAAATTCATTAGAATATTAATTAGGATAAATTAAGATAAATTAGTTTTGATTTAAGATTATTTTAGGATTTATTTAAAATTTTAATTTAAAATATTTTAAAATATTTTATAATTATTTCTATAAATTTTCTATTTATAGTATTAATTTAATATAGATTTTTAATTGTTTATATATATATATATATATATATATTTCTTAAGATTTCTTTATTATATTTTTTTGAGATTAATTTATAACATCTTTGTATTTCGTGTATAATTTTTTTTATATTTATTTGGATTGATTAAAATTTTATTAGCATTATTAAGAATTATTTAAATTTTATTTAAGATTCTATTAAACTTGGTAGAATTCTTATTGTGTTTTTATTTATCTTCCACAATTACGTGCTCAATGCATTGTCAAGCAAGTATATATATAATACATCATAAGTGGTGAATTTGATATGAAAGCTTGAGATGAGAGGTCTTAGAGTTTGTTTATTTTTATTTTGATTGAATAGAAAATAAAAAAAAAGAGCTTTAAAAGAGCTATAGGAGGAGCTTTAAGTAGAGCTTTTAATAGAGTTTCTATTATAAGATAAGATATATATATATGGATCCTACTATTATAAGTATATTTTAAGTTTTTTTCCTTATCTATGTAGCATCTGCAAAGTTATAATCACAAGGAAGGTTTAGCAACCAAAGCATTATAAGCATTGGTTAATATAGTTGATCAATTTGATAGAAGAAACATTTTTAGGTATTAAAGATGTTATGTATAAGAAATGGAATTAAATTGGATTTTTGAGAAGAAGATGATTGAATTATTTGGACTTGTCATAATACTAGAGATAAAGGAACATGTTACATCAATTGTGAAGTATTATAGGAGTTCGTGGGAGACATTTTTACATGCATTAAAGATAAATATTTCTTGAAAGATACTGATTGTATTACTAAAAAATTATATGTAGAATAGATTGAGCGATGTGAGTCATTAAATTAATTTACTTGTTGTTTTAAGATAAAAATATGCATTTAGAATGCTTTAAATTATAAGATATAGTAAGTAGTATAGAAATCCTTAGAAAAATATAAAATTAGAATATTAGTAGTAGAAATGGAATCTTAGTAAGTCTTGGAGGCAATTATCTTCGTTGATTTAGTATTTTTATTCAAAAATAATTAATTGTATATTACTATTCAATGAATCGTAAGGATTATTTATTAAGTCCAATATTTAAATTTTTCTTCTATCTATATATACTACTAATAAAAATTATAAATGTTAGCAATTAGAAGAAGCATGAGAAAGAACCTCATGTCATTTTAGTTATTGATATGAAAACAAATAGGATTTATAGTGGATTTAAATTGATTTATATTATTATCAAAAATTTCAAAGGTAGGAAAATATAGCCTTAAATGGATATTAGAATTAAAAAAATATTATAAAACTTTTAAAATTTTATTTAGAATTTATTTAGAATTTTTTAGGAATTTTTAGAGTAATTTTCAAGATTTTTGGTAAAAATGAGTTTTACCACTTTGGGAGCCTTTATGAAGAAATGGAGCAAGAATTGAAGGCCACTCTAAGTTTCTAGGCTAATTGAGTGTTTTTAAACACCATGGTGAGGTCAAAATTGTAAAAATGTTGGTCCTTCTAGTAGAAAATAGGAGGATCAGCAGCTAGTGTAGTCCTTGTAGAAACGAGAGTGCACAAGTCCCATATGGGTTGTAGCACCTTGAAGGTAGTTAGGAGGATAAGACTAAGGCTTCGTGGCCTCTCTTAGACACCCTTAGACACTACATATGAGCCTTGATGAGGCTCGAATCCTTGATCTATAAGTAAGTTACCTTTGAGATAAAATATTTTTACTTCACTTTTTAATTATTTACTTCACATCTTTAAAACCTCATAACTTACTCATAGTAATTCGGATTTACATGTTTCTTATGTTATTAAAAATACAATAAATTTACTTATCTAAAAATATTTTTATGTTTTATTTTTGCTTTTTATTAGGTGAAAACACAGTGAATAGACTATAATTTAGTTTTGGATGTTGTAATTGCTTTATGTCAATTATTTCAATTTCTTTGTGGTTGTTTTTTTTTTTTTTTTTTTTTTTGTTAATTACGTACTTCACTTCACACTACAAATTACAAGAAAATCTTAATTGAGGTCATCTTGTAACTTGGATTGAAGAGTGAAAATTTACACTTACAAGTAGCTTAATAAGAATTTATATATATAAAAAAAAAAAAAAAAAAAAAAAAAAAACTATTAAAAGAATTTAAAAGGTAATATTTTTAATTATCAATGCTGAAAAAGTTAATATTAGAGCCAAACAAGGTTGAGTTATTTCTTCAAGTTGTCAACAGAGAATTATAAGAAAAATTGGAGTTGCTTCTTGAAGATAAAGAAAAAGATGAAGGATTCATAATGAAATAGAATAATATTTAAGATGCAATGGATTTCCTTGAAAAATAAGAAAAAAAAAATAGAATTAATATTCTAAGAATAATAATAATATCTAAAATTAAAGTATAAATAATATAATTGGTAATATCTATTTTTCAATCTCGAATGTCTTCATTAAAGATAGAAGATATGGAAGTTGAAGAGATTATATATGGTATGCAAGATCTTTAAATCAAATTAGCAAGTCTTGAAGAAAAGACTTCTACAAATAATTTGAAGGCTATTTTCAAACAAAGATAAATACAAAAATGTATTTGGTATAACAATTCTTTTTATACTAGGAAGGATTGCAGTAAATTTTATGATATTATTGAATAAAAAGTTATTTTTTGAAAAGATAGAAAAGTGCCATTAAAAAATGTAAGGAACTTTTTTCAAATCAATTTTGGCAAAGAAAATATGAGATCATTAATTCAAGATTATTCAATAAGACATAGAATAGTAACACAAGAAAGTGTAAGTTATGATACTAGGATAGATGATAACTTTAATAGAAGTATAGAGACAAGTAGATTTTGGACTTCTACCATTTCAATGATAAAAAATTAAAAAATGCCTTAGAAAGCATTATTGATATATTTACAACTATAATATGTGGTATAATAAGTTGAAAAGTTTATATAGAGGCTCTTTTAGTTCATGCATATATTGTTAAATGCCAACATAAAGCTTTAATAGAAGAAAAGAGATAAGATAATTTTGATGATAGAAGATAAGAAATTCTTCTAAGAATCAAATTTAAGGAGACAAGGATCATGAAGTAGCTTCACAAAAATTATCCACAAAAAATATTTCAACAATATTGGAAGATAAAATAAAGAAAAAAGAAAAGATAAAAATAAATTGATAGTTTATAAACTATTTTTTGATATTGAAGCAGCAACTAATATAAAGGGGTGATTCTTTTCCCCTCTATTGGAATCATCTTACTGCCCCTTTTCTTTACGAGAGTTCCCATTGTTGTTTTTCCTCCTCTCTACCCGAGTCCTCTTTTTTGCTCATGCTCTTATCCACTTGAGTCACTTTTGCTGCTTTTCCTCTCTTCTATCAAACTCAGCTTTGCTGCTACTCTTCTTCTTCATAAAATTCATTCTTGTTTTTCTTCCCTCTTCCACTAGAGTCACCCTTGCTACTCCTCATCCCTTCTTTCTCTCATTTGGTTATGTTAGATGTGTTTATATTGTAGCATTGAAGTAGTTTTGTATCTAAGTAATACGGTAACAAAATGCATCTTTTCATGAGATTGTGTTCTTTGAATCTGTACCTAATGTGTTTCTCCTTTAGCTTCTATGTTTTAATAGAACTTGTTATATTGTTTATGTTGAAATTATTTTAGAATTTATTATTTAGCACGAGTGTGTATGTTTCTATGATCCCAGATTTTAGATATGTATTTCAATGCAACCTGGTTTTGGCTTTATAAATTTGAAATTCTTAAGCTATTTGAATTTTTTTTTGAACATATTTTATTCATTAAAAGCATGTAATAATATTTTTTTTAACAAAGAGATACCTTGGTAGAATGTCTATGTTAATTAATATAAATCACATCCATGTGTATTTTTACACAATAATACAAGCATCGTATGATCTTTTTTTTAATAATAATAAGTGATATAGTTTATTTTGAATAATATATGATGATAGCTATTGGACACATTTTAATAATTCATATTTTGCTTTTGTATTTATTGTATAGAATTGTATGTCTATAAAATCAATAATATATTAAATATTAAATATATATTTTTGCATATATTTTTATAATATATTGAATATTTATATATTAAATATTTTTATTTTATTTTTATATTTTTTTACATTTTGAATCAAATTCATAGTTTTATATATATATATATATAGAAAGTATTGTAACTATAATTTATTTGTTTAAAAGATATATTAGTAATAGGAGAAAAAGTTGTAGAGTAAGGTATGTAGCATATATAATTTATAGGAAAAAAATATTTAGTATATAAATTAAATTTAAAAGAAGAATTCTTGAAAATCAAAATTAGCATGATTTTTTATCAAATTAAATATTATAGGTATTTAAGTAGTTTAATATGGAGCAATACAAATTTATCTTAATGCCTTCATTCAAAAGAATTAACACTTAATTTACATTCACCAAATCTAACAAAGACAATTTGTCAATAAGTTTATTATTTTCAAATACATAAGACTAGAGATTGTGTTTGTAGTTGGATTAATTAATTGATACATGTCAAAATCTCAAAAAGTCCATCTAAAAGCATCAAAGTACACAAGTTGGTACTTAAAATGCATATCAAACTACCAAAAAGAAGAGAATTAAAATCTTTAAGGACTTATATTCAAATTAGAATGCTAGTCTCTGAACATGCATATCAATAGGAATATATTTATTTATTTATTATTTAAGCTTTATTTCATAATTTTTTAAAAAAATATCTTAATTAAATAAAAAATACTTAGTATATACTATTTTTTGATAAAAAGGCAAGAACAATAATTTTTTTTCAATTACTTCAATAAATCTAATTTACAAACAATAAGCAAGTGGTGTTACATTATTCAAACCAATACATTCTCACGAATTAAAAAGATGCAAATATATCATCTAACAATAATTTTTATCTATGGTAAAATAACCAAAGTATAATAAAATTGGCAAAAGATCCCATCTTTTATAACAAATCAAAATAGATTAAGATATAAAATTATTTTATGTAAAAAATTGTAATTATAAATAAAATAAACTTAAATTTTATTTTTTTAATAATAAGTTTTAGACTTATTAACTTAACCACTATTTAGATTAAAGTTTCTAGCACTTGAAAAATCAATTAATATGTATTTTGTGAAAACTTTAGACTTGATCAATCATTCTATTTCATGTCTAATTTATTCAAATTTGTTTTTTACAAAAGCTTTTTTACAACAAAAATATAAATATAAATATATATATATATATATATACAATTTTATTTTTTTATTTTTTTATGCTTTAATATCTTAATTTTTTAATAATTTAAAGATTCTTCCAATGATATCTATTATGGTACAAAAAAATTGTGTTAAAATAAATATGAATATAGCTGATTAATTTTAAAAATAGTTAGAAATATAATATAAATTTTTACTTAAGTTAAGGTATTGGATACTTAAAAATATACAAGAATAGAATAGAGAATTAAATATAATTAGTATCTTTTAAATTAGAATAAAATATAGAAGTAATTAGAAAGTTATTGGTTTTATAGTTAATTTTAGCAATAATAGAAAAAAAAGAAATATGGTAAAAAAATATAAAAAACCATCACTAAAAAATTGATATTTAAGTCTTATTATTTTATGTGCATAATATAAGAAAATTTTATTTCTTTATTAAAAAAATATAGATGAATATTCCAATACATACTTGTAATCTTTAAGATATATTTTGATTCTTCTTTTGTAATTCCTTCATAAACTTAAAAACTTCTTTTACTTCACATTGACTATTTTTTTCCCTCTATAGAAATCACATTTCTTATTCATCTTCTTCTCTCTCTTTTTTAATCATCAGAATATTTATTGATCATATTTCTTTGCTTGTGCATCATCTTCTATCATATTATATACTTTGTCTTTAATTCTTCTCAAATTTTACTCCACAATTGGAAGGGTTTTCATTTCAATTCTCTCACTTGGTTATTATATAGATGGCATTTTTTTGAATTTTACTTTACTTTCAAATTTCTTCTTATTTATCATTTATTCTTGTAAAAGAAATGAATCTCAAAGAAACAAATCATCAATATACTCTTATGTTACTTAAAAGAACTAGAAAGTCACTTAAAGATAATATAGTATTAAACTAGAATACCTATTTTCAATACTATAAAGATTAAAAAATCTTGAAATAAGACTAATGATTAGAAAAGCATTGACAAGAATGAAGAAGGCTTCACTCTTGCCTCTATATATACTCTCTAATTAGAAGCTATGTGGCAATATTCTATAGGATCTCTAATAAGTGCTGACTTAGCTAGACACATGACTTAATTTGCAAGGCAAGTTATCTATATATACACCACATAGTTAGCTTGTTTCACAAGCTATTAGCATGTGTATTACGTGGCTAACTTGTTGACCAAGTTTTTAGCCTACCAATTGACTATAAACATGTATAAAGTCAAAAGAATGTCTATAAAGCTTCAAAAAAGCTTTCTAAAAGATGTTATAAAATTAATCTATTTTTACCTACTTCTATTCAATTATATAAGTAATTATTAAAAAAAATATATATTTGTCCATGATAGTACCTTCTCTTCTAGAGACAAGTTTCATAAAGAGCGGTCATCAATTTTCATAGATCTTGCAATTCTTTATTTTAGTTTTGATAGATAATGTCAATATTCTTTACTGAATTTATAAGATTCTTTATTTATTTTCATATACATTCACTAATATTATATCCATATTAATGAATAAGATATTTTAATCTATTTTGTTATTAATTTGAATCTTAAAATTCTTCTATCTTGAATTCTTGATTATTATCTACTTCTACAGGAGGAGGTGGCATTTGTCTTCTTTTCAAGATATTCATTGTCTTATATGATTCAAAAAGAGACATGTCAACTATGACATGCATCTTTATAGACTCCAATAGATATAATCAATAATCAATAGAACTGACTTATTGATAAATAAAAAAAAGTCTAAGCTTATAATAGTCTAACTTATCAGATGGATAAGTAGTCTTGATATTGCAACAAAGTAGCTATATCTTGTCACTTACATTGAATTGTGGTTGTTCTTTATGATAGGCATCTATATTGATTTTTTGTCATTTTTGAGATTCTTTTAACTACGCCTTCATTATTGCATGTAGCTCTGATTAACAATTTATCAAATCTTCTACTATAAAATTATTAACTTTTGATAAGTTAAAATCATCAAATTATGAACGATAACCAAAGTTGGCATAGAAAGATGTTTTTTGAGTAGAATAATGTATCAAATTATTATATACAAATTGTGTCAATGGCAAAACAGTTGTCCAATCAATTTGCTGATATTTGATGGTATACCTCAAATACTACTTCAAAACTTGATTCACCCATTGACATATTACGTATTGTCTTACTTGAGAATACATCGGGCACCTAGCTATAGAAGGTGAGGTTGTGTTTCACAAATATTCAAAAAATCAAATCAATTCATCTCCTTCTTTGATGCAAACAAAGTTGTATACTTCTTGTAGATCTATTTTTATATTGATCTTTTTTTGATTTAATTGACCAAAAAGTCTTAAAATTAAAAATATATGATATTTATTTCAAATAATAATCTTATTGAATCATCAATAGTCTACATACATCTAAAAAGATTTGTCCTTTTTTTTTCAAAAAAGATAGGAGCTTCAACATGAGATTTAGAATAGTGTATGAAGTTCTTAGCCAAATTCTTATTTATGTACTCCTTAAGTGCAATCAATTCATTTTGTGATAGGCCATAGATTGATTGAAATAGTGGTTGAATTCTTTCTTGAAGATTGATGATACAATCATAAAGACAATGCTTTAGAAGAATATTTGTATTTTTTTTTTTTCTAAAATAACTTGATAATCTTGATAATCTTGATATTGACTTAGAATGCCACTTGAAATATTTTCTTCTCTAAAAATAGATATAGCATGTATAGCAAAAGTTGACTCTTCTTTTACAACATATATGAAAGCTTTCACATCTGTCAATAATGGTTTGAATGTATGAATCTAATGGATTTCTAATTTTTTAGTAAAATCTTGGATTAAACTATGGAAAAAATCAAGATTATGAGAAATTTAGTCTATTTGATGTTATATTTTTTTAGCCATGGTAATGCTAAAATAATTGAATTAGAAGGAGATCTAATGATATTAAATATTATTAAACTATTATAACCTTTAGTTATTACATGTAAAGGAAAAATTTCATATGTAACATCTTCAAAAGACAACAAATGACCATCTATTACTTCTACATGTACACGTTTGATTTTCTTAAGTAGGAATATATTTTATTTTTTGACAAAGTCTTTATTTATAAAATAGGTGAGGCTCGTGAATCTAACAAGGCTAAGAATTTTTGATTTTTCGGTTCTAAAACAATTTCTATTATAAAACAAGGTGAAAGATCTGAGAACATAATATGACCTTTATTAGGTATTATACAAGATTTTTGCTACATGATCCCTATTGCAATTGAAGAAATTTATTTTTTCACACCTCATCTTCTTTGGCAACCATATTCTTCATTTTATAAATGTATTTTTTTTTTGGGTGATGTTGAACAATGTACTTGGATTTTCCATAATATAGGTACAAATCTTTTTGATGATATCAAAACTTTTCTTGCTCAATAAATGGTTTAAAATGTACTGTTTTAATTTGCATATGTTTTGACCTAGATGAGTAAGCTTCAAAAAACTTAGAAGGTGTGACTATGGCTTGATTTTTATTTCTTCAATTAATTCTTTATTTTAGGCAACTTTAAAAGAAGTGATTGTCACATGCAATGGCTTAAGCAATAAATTACTCTAATGAATTTGCTCTCAACATTGTCAACAATAAATCTTTGACATTATCTTTTAATCCATATCAAAACTTATTGATAAAGGCTTTGTCATTCCAATCCATATTGTAAACAAGATTTTAGAATTTAGCAGTATATATGGTATCTGAACATGATTCTTATTGTAGCAATATGAGCTTAGTCTCTATTATCTTTTCTTAATCACCTTCTCCAAATGTAGCTTTAAATACTTCAAAGATTGAATTCAAATTATAGAATAGTTATAAATCTTTTTGCATCAAAGGTACAAATTAAGAAAAAAAAAAAAAAATTAAAAATGTTCTAATAAATCTAATTTAAGTAAATCCATCAACATATAGAAAATGATGGAATGTTGGATAGAGCTTTACTTGTCATACAAATCCTCAAAGTTTTGATCTTATTCCATTAAACTTTTCTAGCATACTTGTCCGAGCTTCCTTTATACTTGTAGTAATAAGACTTTTTTGATTTAATTATGAACTTACATTGCTTGTTTTTCTTAATTGCACAACTTCTTGATACAAATTTAAACTTCATTGTTGGTTTCTTCTATGGACGTAGGAATAGTGCCTCTATGATTTCTATTAAAAATAAGCAAGATTTCTACTCTTAGAGTATTAAAAAGCTTGTGAAGTTCTGCAATAGTTACAAATCTATGCTTACTTGTGCTTAGAGTAGTATCTATAATCTTTCTTTCTATAGATAATTTAGACAAATTCAAAAAATTAAAATAAAGAAAGGTAATCTGCAACCTCTAATATCAAATGAAAATTTTCACAAAGAAAGATAATCCACTTTTTTTAAAAAAAAATATCACTCTTAGAGAACTAAAATGTTTGTTTAAAGGTGGATAGTTTAGAACCTTTAAAAGATAATAATAGAAGTGGAGTAATCTACTCACTTCTAAAATAAGATAAGAACAATAAGTTAGTACTCTTGTCAAACTATCAAGGATATAAATCTCAAAAAAAAATCCTTAATATACTCTTTTGTCAATCAAAAGAACTAGAAAGTTACTCAAAGATTATGTAGTATTAAACTAGAATGCCTATTGCCAAAGAAAAGAAGACTAAAAAGTCTTGAAATAAGACTAAGGACTAGAAAAGCGTTGACAAGACTAGAGAAGGCTTCACTCTTGCCTCTATATATACTTTCTAACTACCAGCTATGTGATAATATTCTATAGAACTTCCAACACGTATTGACTTTGTTAGACACATGACTTAACTTACAAGGCAAATATCTATATGTGTGCTATGTAGCTAGCTTGTTCTACAAGCTATTAATATAAGTGTCACTTGGCTAACTTGTTGACGAAGTTTTTAGCTAATTAACTACAAACACTTGTAAAGTCTAAATAATATCTGTGAAGCTTTTGAAAAGCTTTTTTAATAGATATTATGAAATTAATCTACTTTTATTTACTTCTACTTAATCATATAGGTAACTATTAGAAAAAATATATATATCTATCACAATTCTTTAATTTTAATTTTAATTTTATTTAATTTTATATTTATTAATAATAATATATCTTAGAATTGATTATGTGATTAGATATCTTTATTTATTTTATAATACTAAATATTTAAATATTATTAAATTTAAGTTGATATTATTGCAAATACACAAATAACTAGGTAAATAAATAGATAGATTGATAGATAAATGGATGAATAGATAGATTGATAGATGAATTAGTAGATATATCAACAGATAGATAGATAGATAGATAGATTAATTGATTGATTTACAAATGGATTACATGGTTGATAGATGGTTTTTAGAAAATTAGATAGATAGTTGGTTGATAGAAGGGATTTTTTTTTTGTCTTGTTTTATACACATTTTTTATTTGGTGCTTGACATTGTTAGTATTACTATTTATTTATATGAATCATATAATATCTAAGGTTGATTTAATTATAAATCTAATGTGTATGAGTTTTTATCTTTCTTTAATATCATTGATGTTATATGTTTGTTAAATATTTTGTATGATTTAAACTTATAATTTAGTTTTTTCTAAATATACACATACACATACAAACATATATATATATATATATATATATATATATAGTATAATTTTTAATTAAGAAATAATAATAAAACATTTTTTTTTTTTTTTTTTTTTTTTTAAATTAACTGTAAAGGACACATAGTTATAAAAAAGTTTTTGATATTGCTGATATTAAGATAAGAAAATCGATGTTGTTTTGAAATCCTTCTTGTTTTTTTTTAAAAAAAAAAAATTATAGATGATATAATTGATAAATTATAGATGATATGATTTTTGATATTTATAATATTTTAAAGTTTTTTTTTATGTAAATCAATAGAAATCAAATATTAACATTATAATTTATTATTCCTTGTGTATATATCTTATTTAGTAAATCAGATCAAATTTTGTATAAAACCATAATATTTGAATTTAAAATATAATTGTGGTGCTCATCATGTGGTTAGAAATAATATTACAAAATTCTAGTTTTTAATTATAATTCTAGAATTATTCAATAGAATTAGAAATTGCTATTTCTCTACAAATATTAGTTGTATCATTAAAGTAATATGTATTGGTGTTTAATAATATAAAGAGTTTTTGTTTATTATTTCTTGTATTGCAACAAATATTAACATGCATGTTTTTTTTTTTTAAATTATATAAGAAAAAATATCTAATAAATAAAGGACAATATCATATAGAAAAAAAGCAAATTTTAAACTATATTTTTTACATTCAATGTAATAATTGGAAGTAAAACTTATTTACTTGATTACACGAGTGTTAACTAATGTCAGAAACTGAGGCAACCTTAACTTGGGCAATTGACATTAGATTTTACTCTAAGTATTAAGATTTAGAAAGGAATAAACAAACCAATTGCAGCCAATTGCAGACAAAGCTCCTATGATATGTTTAGACATGTGTGCATTGTTAAATTGTTCAAATAAGTATTATGTTTTAGTTGCATAGGCTTGCAAACATTCACATTACCTTCAGTAGAATGCTAAATTGACAACTACATAATTTATTTAAATTTTCAAAGAATTCCAAAACTGTGGTAACAATTACCAACACTCCATAAAATTAATGGACCTTTAAGAACTTCAAGATTTATTCTTCACATCGCAAGTTAAACAAAGATACATCTTATGGGAAGAAGTGCAAGGAGTTTGGTATGGAACATCAATTGATGTTGTGGTTAATAGATGAAGTATTTAACAAAAATGGGGCAGAAATGCTCAGCTCTAGACCGAGGTTTAGAGAGTTTATTTCCCAGGCCTAGGGGAGGAGTGCTTTGAATTCAAAATTTACCTGCTATGTGAAGCAAGAACAATTCAGCTATCTCACAAACCTGAGCTGGTGATATAGTCTTAGTTCTTACCTGCCTACTAGAGAAGAAACGTGTAGTCTACTATACAGCACAGAAGGTGCACGTCGATTCGAATGGCATTACGAATTCGTCAACTTTGGTTGGGTGTCCTTCAGCAGACCAACAATCTGCTGCATCGTTGGCCGCTTGGAAGGAAGCTCCGCTGTGCAGAGGTAACCTATTCGCAGGGTCTCCAACATCTCATTCTCAACTCCAGTACAGGCCAACTTGGGGTCTAGACATTTGTAAGCCCGCTTCTCTCGCATCAAAGAGCGAACCCAGCCCACCAGATGCCCACTAAGGCTGTCATGGAAGTGTCCTATTGGTCTCTTCCCTGTCACCAATTCCAACAGCACCACACCAAAACTGTACACATCACCACGCGTAGTGGCCTTCCACGCCTGCCCGTATTCTGGAGGTAGGTATCCTGGAGCTCCACATATAGCAGGAGTCTCCAAAAGATTTTCAGAAGTGATCAGGGATGCCAGGCCATAATCTGCTAAATGAGGCTCGTAAAGAGAATCCAGCAAAATGTTACTGGAAGTCACATCCCGATGAACCAGTTGTGGAGAGCAATTGTGGTGCAAAAAGGCCAGTGCTCGAGCCACTCCAAGGGCAATGCGGTAACGAACTGGCCAGCTCAAATCATCAATTTTAGTAACACTGTCTGAATGTTCCCAGGTATCCTTCGACCAGTCCTCTGGGTCCTGGTTGCCTGCGCATGGCACTGTTTGTCAACACATCATTAAACAAAATCAGGGACATATGATTCAAACCCCATCAACCTTGATATACATTCAACAAAGAGCAGTGGACAAAAGTCTATGTTTTAGGTACTACCTTGAATAGGATACAGGTCAAATTTTTAATTGAATAGAGCTGTGAATTTACCTTCAGGTAGCTCATGTAGGCGTCTTTGAACATCTCCATTTTCCATGAATTCATACACCAGCAGTCGTTCTCCTCCCACCAAGCAGTAGCCCATAAGAGACAAAAGGTTGGGGTGTCTAATCTTTCCCAATGCCTCGAGTTGTGCTACTTTTTCATACTCATTAGCTGGGCAACCTAAAAATAAAACCTTCACAACTATCTTTAAGCCTCCTGGTAACGCACCTTTGTAGCTGGGACCATAGTGCCCATCGGATATTTGGTTGTCCTTGTGGAAGATAGATGTGGCGCGCAGAAGATCTGCAAATGTGAGGTTTAGGAGAGGCTTCTCGAACATAATTACTGGAATTGAACCGGGGTGAGGAACTTGGACTGCCCACGAGTTTGAATCTGCTTCAAACGTCATTGGAACTTCCGAGAGGTACTTAGAGACCTCTTTAGCTGGCAGTTTCTTGGGTTTCCTTTTGTACAAGAAGAGCGCAATGATAACGAAACTACAGGAGGAAACTATAGTTCCTATTACAATACCAGCAATAGCTCCCACTCTGTGGCGTCTGCGATGAAGATGTAAGTAAATTGGTGTCTCAGGAGACTGACCAGGGCAGGATTTGGTAAGAATTAAACCACAGAGTTCTGGATTGCCTTGAAAAGAAGAACTATTAAAACCTGAACGTGGAACTTCTCCAGTCAAGTTGTTATAAGAAAAATTCAAGTAGCGAAGGGATGGAAGTTCAGTAAGCGTGGATGGGATCGCACCCGTCAGTTTGTTGAAGGACAGGTCCAAATACTCTAAAGTGGTCATATAGAATAGAGATGATGGGATGCTACCATTCAGATGGTTGTGAGAAAGATCTAGACACTGCAATCTATCAAGAGAAGCAGCAAGTAAATCTGGTATGGAGCCTTTAATTTTACATGAGGAGAGATTAAGGTGTAAGATCTTGGCCACTGAGGTGACGTTTAGCAGTGGACCTCCCTCGAAAGAATTCCTACCCAAGCCCAAATACTGCAGGGAACTTGACTCAAAGAAGTTCCATGGAATATTACCACCCAAATGATTTGAAGAAAGCTCCAGCTTTTGCAGTGCTCGAAGCGTAGTGACCTTCTGCGGGATACTGCCATTTAAGTTGTTGTTCTGAAGATCCAACTCCCGTAATTTAGCAGAAAAATCCACTGGTAAAGGCCCTGTAAAGTTATTGCCTGCAAGTCTCACAACTTCCAAGTTTGCGGATGCAAGAAGTCCTTCAGGTATGCTACCATTTAACAAGTTGTTACTGCAATCTAGAAACATTAGTACATGGTTGTCACCATTACCCCATGGTAGTGGTGGAAGTGGACCTGTAAGTCTGTTATTAGCCAGTGAGAGTTGTATTAATTCCGGAAGCTTAGTCAGTGAATCAGGAATACTACCATAAAATCTGTTCGACGAGAAATCAAGGAAACGAAGTGCTCCAAGCTTATCAAAGTGCCCAGGTAACGCTTCAGTCAATAGGTTTCTGCTGAGGTTAAGATATTTCAGCTGGGAAAGATTCTCGTATGCATGATTCACCTCCCCAATCAGCTGATTAGACGAAAGGTCCAGCGTTTGGAGTCGATTTGGCAGACTAAGCATACTTGGAATTCGTCCAGAGAAATTGTTAGAGTGAAGATCCAAAACATTTAAGAACATACTATCAAGCCTCTGAGGTAAGGGTCCAGATAGCATATTCTGTGAGAGGTCCAGGGTTCCCAGCTGAACAAGATTGCTCACCAAATCAGCTAACCCGCCTCCCAGCTTATTGTTGGCAAGCTTGAGATGTGTGAGACTAGACAGATTGAAGATGTCTTCAGGAATTTCCCCTGAAAGAAGATTGTGTGACAGGTCGAGGTTTGTCAATGATGTGAGAGCCCCCAGAGTACCAGGTAATATGGTCCCATTCAACCCGCGGCCACTAAAGTTAAGTGACCATATTTTTGCTTTCTGACCCCGATCGATGCAAGTTATCTCAGGCCATTCACAAGCAGGAACCGTTGTGTTGTAGAGAGCTGTGTAATTCGGTAGAACATTATCAAGAAATCTGAAAAGGGACCTTTCGTCGTTTGTCTCCGCGGACACGCCTAGAAACAGTAGAATAAACAGTAACAAAGTCGTCAGATATTCGATGGGCCCTGTCATGTGCAATTGTCTAAAAGATGCTCGGTGTCTGGACACTTCAATTCCTGCAGCCAGTCTCTTAGGCATCACTTCCTCCCAACAAATTGTTGACCACAACCTCTCCCCCATATTATCCCGGCGGGTCTCTGCATAGAAGTGCTGAAAACCCTTTCACTAGATGCATTCTCCTCTACTGCTGTTCAGCAAAGGATCAGTAAACCTGTACACATCACACAACTTCGCATCAACATGTGTTCATGCAGTTGAAGTTGACAAAAAGTCGGATTCTGCTTTCAGGCAAGGTATTGACCATAGCTAGGGACTGCAAGAGGATAATTGCAACACGAGGCTTTTCACATTTCTGCAACCCAGAAGGAATGGCTAGCAATTTAAGGCTAAGAGCTAGATTGAGGCTGAATCCAATTGGTAAGCTTATGTGTATGTCTACTTTTCGTCTGGCAGCAAGGAATCCATAAAATTTATCTCAATCCGTTCATACTCAATTTTTTAACATCCGAAAGTAGAAGATAAAGTTCTCTTCTTGACGCTGCTTCAATAACTTCAACCCAATTCTGCTACACTAATTTTCTCCCCACAATAGGAAAGCAACTATCTCTAACAGTCTCTCGCATTCAAAGTCCTTCGTCCCAAAATTCTGGAGAAAATCATACTTATACATCAAAGGGAAGACTTAAGATCTAAGTCGACCGAATTCGAAACAGTTATCACTTAACCCCAAACCTGAGCTAAACCGCCAACCGGTCTTCCAGCAGCTGTAAATCTAAACCCCGATGGAACCCCAAGGTCGCCATTTAAGGTGACCACTGCACCAAAAACTACCAACGCGTTCCAAGCTTCAAGTTCACATCGCAAATAATTCGCCAAGATCGAAATCGTGGACTGTTTCTTTCTCACACTAAAGCGCTCGCTCTAAAACCAGGAAGAGATTAAAACAAGCTCACATATTGCAAACAAAAATGCACCATTTCCTCACCTCTATCACAAATACAAAATAACGAAAAAATTTAATCCTAGGCACCATAACCATCCATCGCATGTAATACTAGGTCGTACCTCACAACACCAAATCTGTTTTCCCAAAAATTATCACATACAGATGCAATGTGAGCAACAATGTTGGAAAATCTCGTAGGACTAGCAAGTCCAGTTGGTGTAGCATATACAGCTACAATAGCTGTCACCAAAGACGAGACTAAAATCACCGAAGGAGACAAACTGACCATGAGATGGTTTTTTTGGAGAATTTGACCAGTAATTTCCTAAACCGAATAAATGTGGCTAAAACCAATTCATAGACAGTTGCTGCGTAATAATCTTGAAGATAGACGATCCTTTGTCACGATAGCTAGCATTGTTCATCTGGCTTGGAAAAATTCTGGCATTCCTATGCACCAGAATCAGTGCAATCATCCTTGTGAACATTTCCCTGGAAGCTAAGGGACCAAGCCGGTCCAACAGAGATGGTCGAGATCAACTGGACCAAAACCTAGAACTGTTCTGTGCGTTGAGCGATATGAAGTCGGCATCAACTAGAATTGAAGACTTCTCCGGAAAAGTACCTGCTTAAAATAAAGTTGAGGTTGCATTCACGAAGCATCCTCGAGTGACTCGTACCAATGTATTGTGACTGGATCCCTTGCCTCCCCTGCAAGTTGTTTGAAGTGGAGCTCCCAGAAACACAACCAAAGCATCACTGGAGCAAATCCCAGCCAGGCATTACACCATCGCATTTCAACCAGCTAATAGATCTGCGAATCACAATTCCTCATTTACACTCTTAAAATACCCTGCTCCACTTCGAAACACCTTATATGCTGTAAGACCTCATCTCCAACCTCTCTAATTCATTCCACGCCTCTCATTCCTTCTGCAGCAGCGATGAATCACAACACATGGGGCCACTACCGCAATTTCGCACCACTTGCAGATCCCCTAATACTAACTCTTAAGTTCTCCGAAGCTGATCTAAAGGAGAGCATACAAACGCTCGCTCCCACGGTGCGAAGGAGGCGATCGAGGCCGTAGCCTCAAAACCCCAAGCAGCAGCAGCACCAGGTGAACCAGCCTAAGCTCCACCAGACGGGTCTCGTTCAGCTGCACCCACTCCAACCTGCTACTTACCGCTGCCACAAACATCAGCTCGGTCTGAACCAGCACTGACTACTGCATTACTGGGCCCGCTCCCCGAGATTTTCGTCGCCGAGCCGCAAAGACTTCTACCCGCAGCAGCATCGTATGCTAGTAAGGGCCGGCGTTTTCCACTTGGATGGAACGGCATAGATTTCATTGGAGTCGCATCATACGATGCTAGCAACTGTGACATCCAGTACGCGGATCAAAACCACGTTCTTCAATAACTGAGGGGAACCCTTTTCGGGAACAGCTCTGAGAACCGATAATAGGGACTGAGATCGCCGTGCTGTCTGCCAGTCCATCATACAAATGAATGAGGATGAGAAATATATATTCGTCAGTTCCTTGTTTTGCGTGCCGATCATTGTCCTGTTCCGATAGCGAGGAATTTAGCTCCTTGATTTGTAAAGAGCATTTTTGAAAACACTTGTGGGGTTCTTCTTAATAAAGATCGATAGAAATTGGGTTTTGGGCAGCGCAAGCAATAGTGTAAGATCGACGCAGACCCATGAGTGAGGAGTGTGCATGCGACGACCAAGAGCTGTTTTAGAGGTTGCGCGAAGTATATTTGGTGCTGGTTTTTGTTACGGGGTGGCTGCATTCGGTAAGGCACGACGTCGGTGTTGCTAAATCTGCGTCGGTCATTTTCCACAAATCGAACTTGCATGTGCGATGTGTGCGGTTAATGTACGGTCTAACCGGATTAGTTGCACAGAGATGGCGGTGGGTTTTCGGTGTGGCAGATGGAGCCGAGTAAAAATTTTGAAAGCTTATCTTTTGTGGATTTTTCAGTGGAGCAGCATTATGTTCTCGAAAATTGCACCTGAGTATTACGTGGCAACAAAAGTTGTGGAATTGTAATCTTTATGAGAAGGTTGATCATTGATGACGTTGCGATTATGATTAATTGTTTGATGAAGTTTAATCAAGCCAGTAGAGCTTTAAGACTAAGTAGCACGTGCGTTTGTATGTGTGCGTTTTGATATGAAATAAATAAATTAAATAAAAACGGTACTGTGTATATTTATTTTTCATTGAAAAATAAATGTTTTTTTGTATTATAAATCTTTTTTTTTTGAAGTTCAATTTTTAGTGATGTTATTTTTTCGTAAAATTTAATATTTCAGTATCCATAGAATAAATTAAATTAAATTTTGACCATTTATAACAGTGGTAAAGTTTTTTAAAAGTTTATGTTTTGTAAATTTTTTATCAACAATGATTACTTGAATATGAGTTTTGGTATATTGCTTATTTTACATCAATTAAGATAAAAGTTTCTAAGAATTTTATTTACAAAGTTTAAAATCCAAAAGAACATACTATTTTAAAACTCTATCATTTTAAAAACCATCACAAAAAAGTGATTTGAATTGGATTTATAGTTTGAATAACATCTGTTTTATATTTTGTCTTACGGAACTCATACAATTTCAAAGTAATAAGATTTAATTCTCAAATATGCTTTATGAAGGAAAAATAATAACACTAAAAACAAAACCCTCATTTGTACTACTAAACACATTTTGTTGTTAGGGACATAGTCCTTAGAACTTTTCAGAGACAAGTTTCTAGAACCTTCTAGAAGCAAGTCTCTGGAACCTTCTAGAAGCTTCCTAGTTAGTAGAAGTTGCTTGAGAAGCTTCCTAAATAGGAATATATATTGGAATCGAGGCTGAAGAGTTCTTCAGTCTCGACAACACATCTCTTGGAGCTCTAGCTCACCTCTCTGGTGTTGTTCTTGTATTCATCTGATTAATCTAGTTCTTGCCAATTCTTCTTGAACTTCTTGTTAGATCTCAAGTCTGTATTTTTGTGTCCGTGACAGTTTGTCGAGACTACACTCACCTCAGATATCAGAGCTAGTTTCTTCCTTGTTAGAGTGCGGATTACCCCTCTGCTTGGAAGTGTACTAGCATTTTAGAGGTTGCGGATTACCCTCCTCTAAACTGATACTTCTTTTGTTATAATATTGGAGTCTTATTCTTCTTGGAGAGAGTGGATTACCCCTTTTCTTGAAGCTCTTAAGGCATTTTAGAGGTTGCGGAGTACCCCCCTCTAAACCAATATTGTCTTCTTGTAGAGTCATTTCTGTCCTTCTCTTAGAATGGCCGGAGGCCAAGACATTAGTATGCCGAAAAGTTCGGAGTCCAAGTTGGATGCTATTATGAATGCCCTCGCTACATTATCGCAAAGAACTACAGAGATTGAAGGAGTCGTGGCGAGGCTTCATAATGATGGAGCATCTGCAATGACACAATCTAGGTTGCACCAGCCTCAAACTTCTGCACTTCGAGAAGCAACTTTGCCTCAGGTTCGATAAGCACCGCTGGTTCTACAACATAAGGAGCCCCGAGTTAGCCTTCCAAACAAGTTTGATGGTACGCGTTCCAAGTTTCGAGGATTCGTCAACCAAATCAGGTTGATAACAGTTTTACAGCCCGAACGCTATCCAACTGAGGAGTCACGTCTTGGACTTGTTGGAACCTTACTTATAGGGCAAGGTCTATCATGGTTTGCTCCTTTGTTTGAGAAACGATCGTCCATACTAAACAACTTTGAAACCTTTTTGGAGGCGTTTGTGGAAGCATTTGGTGAACACGATAAGGTTCAATGGACTACAACACAGATCCGGTCACTACGACAAGAGATGCGTTCTACATCGGTCTATGCATCGGACTTCAAGCAATTAGCATGTGACATCAATTGGGACGAAGAAGTGTTGATGAGTCAATTCTATTGGGATTTAAGGGACGATATGAAGGATTTATAGTTAACTCTTCCTGATCCGCAAACGCTCAACGAAGCTATTAGCCAAGCTATGAAGTGCGATAATCGCCTATTCCAACGTTGCCAAGATCAACATTCAAGACAACATACGGTTCGCCACGCCTCAACTATGTCGGCAAGCAGCGTGAATTCACATTCAAAGGTAGAAGACATGTAAATTGATGCAGTATGTGTCAAATCTCTTATTCTAGAAGAAAAAACGCGGAGTATGGAGGAAGGTCTATGCTTGTATTGCGGTGAAGAAGGCCACAAAATTGGAAACTGCCCCAAGAAGCAAAATCGACGTATTATCAAGACTAGGGGCGCGTTTGTACATGAAAATGAGGATGCCCAGCCACAATAGGAACCATGCGGCTGGACAGTGAAATATCGCAACAACAACTAGGTTCCTTTCTTTCCGCTCAACGTGTCCTTTGCTTTATAATCCCTTTGCTTATTGGCCCTCAGAAACTGAGAACCTTAGTATTATTAGATTCAAGAGCATCTGCTTGTTTGTTAGATGAAGAATTTACGAAGCGCCATAAAATTCCTTTAGTACAAAAATCCAAACATGTTCACGTGGAGGTCATAGATGGACGACCTTTATTATCTGGTAGTGTCACCCATGAATCAAAACCTATAGAAGTGACTTTTAAGGGCCATAGTAGTCAGATTATTTTCAATATTATTAGAACTCCATCAAATCTTGTTATTCTTGGTCTTTTTTGGTTGGAAAAGCATAACCCATCCATAGATTGGAGGTTGTGAAAGATGACCTTTCCCACAAAATCACCCAAGAGCAAGCCTAGTAGAAAATTCCGAATAGAGAAATCCTTATTCATTGGAGCAAGAGCGTTTATAAGATCGTCCAAGGAAGGTATACCGTTTGTCATTTATGCGGCTCCAACTACCGGGGAGAAGATCTCGACAGCAAGTATACCAGATTAATATAAGGATTTTAAAGACGTATTTTAAAAGAAGAATGTCGACATGCTACCGAAAAACTGACCATATGATTGCGCTATAGACTTGCAAGAAGGAGCACAACCGTCTTTTGGCCCAATCTACAATCTATTGCAGATAGAGTTGGCGGAATTGTGGAAGTATATCGGTGAGAATCTAGCCAAGAACTTCATCTGTCATTCAAAATCGTCAGCTGGAGCACCCATCTTATTTGTGAAGAAGAAAGATGGCTCGTTGCGGATGTGCGTGGACTATCGAGGCCTCAACAAGATAACAAAGAAGAATTGTTACCCGTTACCCTTGATTTCTGGTCTCTTAGGACAACTTGGACGTACAAGGATCTTTACAAAAATTGATCTAAGGGGAGCTTACAACCTCGTACGAATCAAGGAAGGCGATGAGTGGAAGACAGCGTTTTGTACCAGGCATGGCCATTTTGAGTATAATGTCATACCCTTTGGTCTTTCCAATGCTCCAGCGGTCTTTCAACATATGATGAATGACATTTTTTGAGAGCACCTTGACGATTTTGTTGTCATCTATTTGGATGATATTTTGATATTCTCCAAAAACAAGGAAGAGCATGAAAAGCATGTTCGTTTGGTCTTGGAGAAACTACGCGAGCAAGGACTATATGCCAAGTTGAAGAAGTGTTTATTTCACCAAATAGAGATGGAGTTTTTGGGGTTTGTTGCAACTACGGAAGGGTTGAAGATGGATCCCAAGAAGGTGGAAGCAATCGTGTCTTGGGAGGTTCTGAAGACGGTTAGAGACGTACAATGCTTTCTTGATTTTGCCAACTTCTATCGGATCTTCATCAAGAATTACTCTCAAGTTGCTGTTCCTTTCACTTGGTTGACATGCAAGGATAAGCTGGAATGGGGACCTCTAGCGGAGAAGGCGTTTCAAGCCGTGAAGTCCGCATTTATTACGCCTCCAATCTTGGTACATCCAGACTTTACAAAGGCCTTTTATTTAGAAACTGATGCTTCGGATTTTGCTTTGGGAGTTGTACTTTCACAAATGGGAGAAGACAAGAATCTCCATTCGGTTGCATTCTATTTTCAAAAGTTCTCTACTGCTGAAATCAATTATGAGATCTATGATAAGGAACTTCTTGTTATAGTGGATTCTTTCCAAGAATGGCATCACTTTCTTGAAGGAGCTACACACCCAGTGATCGTATACACAGATCATAAGAATTTGGAGTATTTCATGTCGGCTCGAGTTCTAAATCGACATCAAGCTCGGTGGAGTATGTCGCTATCTAGGTTCAATTTTGTTATCACTTATCGACCTGGAAAGCAGCAAGGACTATCTGATGCCTCATCGAAGAGATCGTATCTTATACCAATGGCTGGAGAAGCAACGTTTGATAAACAATATACGACGTTGTTGAAGCCAAAGCAATTTTGGCTTTGCGCTACTATTGTGTCAATTGATGCTGACTTCCTGAATCAGGTACGTGTTGTGACCATTGAAGATTCAGTAGCCATTGATATCAAGCAACGTGCCAATGACGACAAGTTCAAGGTGGAGGGAGATCTTTTATAGTTTGAGGAGAGGTTGTATATTCCAAAAGGACTAGCTCGACTTCGAGTTCTTCAATCTCGCCACGATTTTCCAACTACGGGACATTTTGGATTGAACAAGACCTTGGAGCTTATTTCTCGAGATCTTTGGTGGTCCCAAATGTAGAAGGATGTGAAAGATTTTGTTCTCTCTTGCAACATCTGTTCAAGATCCAAGAATCCTCGACATCGCCCTTATGGACTCCTATAGCCATTGTCGATTCTACGTCGACCATAGTCTTCAGTTTCCATGGATTTCATCACGGACCTTCCATCATCAAACTCATTTGACAGCATCTTTGTCGTGGTAGATCAGCTTACAAACATGGCGCAATTTGTCCCTTGTAAGTGTCACGGCCATAATCATATAAGCTAATAATTACATATAGAAATAAGTAGAAGTAAGTAAAAGTAGATAAAAGTAAGTTAATTGTATAATATTTAATATAAAAGCTTCCTAGAAACTTCCTAGACGCTGCTTTGACTTCATAGGTGTCTTTAATTGACTTTTTGGATTAGAAACGTGGTCAACAAGTTGGCCATGTGCCACACATGTTGTTAGCTTGAAGATCAAGCTAACTATGTGGCCCACACGTAGGAAAACTTGCCTTGTAAGTCAAGGCATGTGTCCTACAAAGTCAACACATATTGGAGGTCCTATAGAACGTCGCCATGTAGCCCCTAGTTAGATAGTATATATAGAGACAAGAGTGAAGGCTTCTTCACTCTTGTCAACTCCTTTCTTGCTTCTAGTCCAGGTTCAAGAGTCTTTAGTTTCTTGTCTTGTGGCAATAGCCATTCCAGTTTCCTTTTAATATACCTACTTGTTTATATTTTGACTTATTATATCGAGATAGCCTTTTGGTGTATATTTTTCCTCATCGAGTCTTTGTCCTTGACAGATTGACAAGAGTACACTTACAATATCAGAGCTTTGTTTTTTCTTGAGTAAGAGTGGATTACCCCTTTCTCTTGACAAGACATAAGCGTATTAGAAGTTTGCGGATTACCCACTTCTAAACTGATATTGTTCTTAGTATCTTCTTTGTTATCAAGTCTTTCTTTTCTTTTGTCTTGAGCAATATCAAACAAATTTTTCTTCTTAGTGTCATTATGGCAGAGCTTGTTGAAATGAAAAGTGCAATGGCACAAATGCAAGAGCAAATGAGGGAGTTAATGCTTGCGATGCATCAACTCAATTCACCAACACAGGAAAGAACAAGAATAGCAGAAAGTGGAGATATAGAGATGATCGGAGCTGCTTCAACATCTACAACATATCACGTTCCTTCTCCAATTGTACAACACCCTATAAGCACTAGAGAACCAAGAATTGCCTTATATGAGAAATTTGATGGTACGAGATCAAAGTTTCGAGGGTTCATCAATCAAGTACAATTGGCAATTGAACTTCAACCGCAAAGCTATCCAACTCCAGGATCACAAGTCAGGTTTATTGGCACTCTACTTTCTGGTTCTGCATTATCGTGGTTTTCGTCTTTTCTTGAACAACGAAATCCAATATTGGACAATTTGGAAGCTTTTTTGGCGGAGTTTCGATCTATGTATGGTGAACACGATGCAACTCGTGCTGCAACAAATAAGATCCGAATTCTGCGACAAGAAAATCGCTCAGTAACAGTATATGCTTCACAATTTCGACAACTTGCAATTGACATCAAGTGGGATGATGCTGCACTCATCAGTCAATTTCTTTACGGATTGCAATACGAAGTAAAGAAATTGATGCTCAACTTACCTGATCCTCAAACTTTGAGTCAAGCAATCGATTTTGCGGTAAAATGTGATAATCGACTTTTTGAATTTCGATCTGAGAATCATTCACGGGAACCTCAACGTTATTACTCAATGGCAACATCAACATCTTTGCCAAACGTACATTCGGAAGTTGAAGACATGCAAATTGACGCGGTACGTTTTAAACCTCTAACTGAGCAAGAAAAGATTCGTCGTCGTCAAGAAGGATTATGTTTATATTGCGGAGAACCTAAGCACACTGCTCAACATTGTCCAAAGAAACGACGCAACTATAAAATGAGGGGTACGACGGTCAAAGAAGACAACATGTCGGAAAACGGATTTGTCCAGCTACAATAGGGACCGTGCAGCTGGAACCTTGTACAATTCCTAATGAAGGTCCTATCCTCTCCTCAGAACCCTCTCCTTGTTTTATAATAGACTTATATTTAGGACCTAAGAATTACAAAGCCTCTGCTTTATTAGATTCGGGAGCCTCAGCATGTTTTTTAGATGAACAATTTGTTAAAAGTCGTAAAATATCCTATGTACAGAAACCTAAACCAGTACATGTAGAAGTCATAGATGGTCGTCCCTTGTCTTCTGGAGATGTCACTCATGAAACTCATCCTATAAAAGTAACAATAGACGGTCATGATAGCTACATAGCTTTTAACATAATTAAATCCCCGTCCAATCTAGTTATTTTAGGTTTATCCTGGCTAGAAAAATATAACCCTCGAATAGATTGGAATTCACGTAAACTTGACTTTTCCAAAAGCGTTATTAATAGTTCTACCAACCAAGTAAAAAATTATAAGTCTAGTACAGTAAAACCCGTACTGATAGGGGCAAAAGCATTTATACACGCAGCAAAAGAAGGATCAACTTTTGCTATTTATGCTGCACCTATTTCTGAAAACGTAAAGACTTCAAGTGGCATTCCAAGTCAATATCAGGAGTATCAAGACGTTTTTGAGAAAAAGAATGCAGATATTCTTCCTGAGCATCGTCCATATGATTGTTCAATCGACCTCAAGGAAGGAACTCAGCCACCATTTGGACCAATTTACAGTTTATCGCAAGATGAGATGGCTGAACTCAAGACATATATTGACGAGAATTTAGCGAAGAATTTCATACGCCATTCAAAATCTCCAGCAGGAGCTCCAATTCTATTCGTAAAGAAAAAAGATGGATCTTTACGAATGTGTGTTGATTATCGAGGACTCAACAAGATCACAATCAAGAACAGGTATCCATTACCTTTGATATCAGGACTCCTTGACCAGTTGAATCAAGCTAAGATCTATACAAAAATAGATCTAAGAGGAGCATATAATCTAGTACGGATCAAAGAAGGAGATGAATGGAAGACTGCGTTTCGAACCAGGTATGGACATTTCGAATATAATGTCATGCCCTTTGGACTCACGAATGCACCAGCTGCTTTTCAACATCTCATGAATGATGTATTTCGTGAATTCTTAGACAATTTTGTCGTCTGCTATCTAGACGATATCCTGATCTATTCCAAGAACGTCGAAGAACATGAAATACATGTTCGTCAAGTATTACAAAAACTTAGAGATGCAGGATTGTACGCCAAGATGGAAAAGTGTGTATTTCACACTACTCAAGTTGACTTTTTAGGATACATCATTTCAAATGATGGTCTCATGATGGATGCTAAGAAAGTCCAAACAATCGTGGATTGGAAGATTCCAAGGACAGTAAGAGATGTTCAATGTTTCTTGGGATTTGCCAATTACTATCGGATCTTCATCAAAGATTTCTCACGAGTTGCAGCTCCACTTATACGCTTGACTAGTAAAGATAAATTTCAATGGAATCAAGAAGCGGAAGCAGCATTTGAAGCTTTGAAGACATCGTTTGTCTCTGCACCAGTCTTATATCGTGTTGACTTTTCCAAGGCATTTTTTATGGAAACAGATGCATCAGATTTTACCTTGGGTGCAGTTTTATCACAAATGGGAACAGATGACAAACTCCATCCGATAGCTTTTCATTCAAGAAAATTCTCAGCAGCCGAGATCAATTATGAGATCCACGATAAAGAACTTCTTGCGATCATGGATTCCTTTCAAGAATGGCGTCATTATCTAGAAGGCGCTTCTAGTCCAGTCACTGTGTATACAGATCACAAGAACCTCGAGTATTTCATGTCAACACGCGTGTTGAATCGTCGTCAAGCTCGTTGGAGTATGTCTTTGTCAAGATTCGAGTTCATTATCACTTATCGGCCAGGAAAACAACAAGGTTTGTCTGATGCCCTATCTAGACGTTCTTATTTTGCACCAAAAGAAGGAGATGCAGCTTTTGAGTAACAAAGAACGGTCCTCTTGAAACCGAAGCAATTTCATCTCCGAGCAATGAAATCAACATTGACTGTTGATTCAACTTTTCTCAAGCAAATCCAGTCCAGTATGTCCTCAGACCCTCTTGTTTATGATATCGAGAATAATTCTTCCAAGTCTCATGATCCTTCTAAGTTTGAGTTCAAGAATAATCTATTATATTTTGAAGGACGCCTATATGTTCCAGAAGGAGAAGCACATTTACGTGTTCTTCAAGCACGTCATGACTTTTCAGCAGCAGGGCACTTTGGATATAATAAGACTTTGGAACTCATATCAAGAGATTTTTGGTGGCCACAAATGTGGAAGTCAGTCAAAGACTTTGTACAATCATGTGATATTTGTTCAAGATCAAAAATTCCTCGTCATCGACCTTACGGACTTCTTCAGCCATTACCTATACCAGAACAACCATGGTCTTCTGTTTCTATGGATTTCATCACAGATCTTCCAAGCTCAAGATCTTATGATTCTATATTTGTGATAGTAGATCGTTTCACCAAGATGGCACATTTTGTGCCATGTACAAAATCTATCACAGGTGAAGAAACAGCTAAGCTTTTCATTGATAATATCTATCGCTATCATGGATTACCTAAAGATATCATATCGGATAGGGGAACTCAATTTGTGTCAAGATTTTGGAGGACCCTTTTCAAGATTTTAAAAGTGGACATAAAACTATCTTCGGCTTTTCATCCTCAAACTGATGGACAAACAGAGCGCGTAAACCAAGTCTTGGAGCAATATTTAAGGTGTACTATCAACTACCAACAAGATGATTGGACAACCCTTCTGCCATTGGCAGAGTTTGCTTATAATAATACGGTACATTCTTCCACGCAACAAACACCTTTCTTTGCCAATTATGGCTATCATCCACGACTTGATACTTTTGATTTTTCAAAAGTTGATAATCTTGCAGCAGAAGATATGGCAAATCGGTTGTTAGAGTTACATGCAATAATGAAGACACAATTGAAGGAAGCTCAAGAACGACAAAAGATAAACGCAGATCTATATCGTAAGGAGCAACCACAGATCAACGTCGGTGATAAGGTATGGCTACTTCATCGCAATATCAAGACTACTCGACCTTGTGACAAGTTGGACTATCGTAGGCTTGGTCCCTTTTCTGTTTCTGAACAGATCAACCCAGTTGCATATCGGTTACATCTACCGGAGTCAATGAAGATCCATCCTGTATTCCACGTATCTCTTCTTGAACCATATAAGACAGTGGATATACAAGGAAGAAGACAAATGCCACTGCCTCCTATAGAAGTAGATAATAATGAAGAATTTGAGGTGGAAGAGATATTAGACTCAGGGCGGCGCCGAAATAAGCTGGAATATCTTGTTCATTGGCGCGGATATGATATTAGTGAACGCACATGGGAGCCATCCAGGAATCTAGCAAATGCATCAGCTAAAGTCAAAGTTTTTCATCAACGACATCCATCAAAACCAAGATGAAAATCTCTCTTATAAAAGAGACAAGATTGAGGCAAGATAACATTCAATTTCCTATCTTTGTTTGTAACTTCTTTACATTTGTGACGCTAATTAGATGGAGAGCCAACAACCAGCGGATTCAACTCAAGAACCTTCGTTTGCTGACCTGCCGGACGAGACATTACGATTGTCACAACCTTCAAGACGACGCAATCGAGATGAAGATCTTCAAGAACGACATGTTCTTCCTCGAACAGATGGTGAGATACAACGCGTTTGGTATCACGATTTGGGAAGGGACTCCCGATGTTTGGTGATTTTGCTAGAAGTAGGAACAACTCCTGATGGTGTTCCGAATATTCTATTCGAAGGAAGTTATGAAGGCCTCAATAATGATCAAATAACTGGGTGGTCTTCCCGCCCTGGTATGGGACACTACCGATGGTTGAGAGGCCCTATCAATCATCTTCGAAGAGAACAGAGATCAGAGTATGTGGCAAATATAATTCGTCGCATCATAGATTTCCTCAACATATGATGACCGCTCCTCGTGGAACTCGTCTCTAGAAGGGGGGGTAATGTCACGGCCATAATCATATAAGCTAATAATTACATATAGAAATATGTAGAAGTAAGTAAAAGTAGATAAAAGTAAGTTAATTGTATAATATTTAATATAAAAGCTTCCTAGAAACTTCCTAGACGCTGCTTTGACTTCATAGGTGTCTTTAATTGACTTTTTGGATTAGAAACGTGGTCAACAAGTTGGCCATGTGCCACACATGTTGTTAGCTTGAAGATCAAGCTAACTATGTGGCCCACACGTAGGAAAACTTACCTTGTAAGTCAAGGCATGTGTCCTACAAAGTCAACACATATTGGAGGTCCTATAGAACGTCGCCACATAGCCCCTAGTTAGATAGTATATATAGAGACAAGAGTGAAGGCTTCTTCACTCTTGTCAACTCCTTTCTTGCTTCTAGTCCAGGTTCAAGAGTCTTTAGTTTCTTGTATTGTGGCAATAGCCATTCCAGTTTCCTTTTAATATACCTACTTGTTTATATTTTGACTTATTATATCGAGATAGCCTTTTGGTGTATATTTTTCCTCATCGAGTCTTTGTCCTTGACAGCAAGAAGACATCATCCTGTGAAGTTACAGCAAGGCTCTTTCTCGATAAGGTGTATCGATATCATGGACTACCAGATGATATCATATCAGATCGAGGAACCCAGTTCGTATCAAAGTTTTGGAGATCTCTTTTTGAAATACTGAAGGTGGATATCAAACTTTCATCGGCTTTTCATCCTCAAACTGATGGCTAAACGGAACGGATGAACCAAGTCTTGGAACAATACTTACGATGCAGCATCAACTATCAGTAAGACAATTGGACCACATATCTACCGCTAGCCAAGTTTGCATATAACAACATCCTCCATGCGTCGACTCAATACATACCATTCTTTTCCAACTATGGGTATCATCCGAAGCTTGATTTATTGAGTCCATCAACAAATAATAATCCCGCAACTGAAGGATTTGTGAAACAACTATCAGAGCTTCAAAATACGTTGAAGCTTCAATTACAATCCGCTCAAGAATCCTACAAGGCGTCTGTAGATAGATTTCGGAATCAAGCACCTACTTTCAAAATTGGAAATAAAGCATGGCTTCTTCGACAAAATATCAAGACCAAGCGACCATGTGATAAGTTGGACTATCGAAGATTGGGACCATTTATCATCCAAAAGCAAATCAATCTAGTGGCGTACCATCTGGAATTATCGGCTTCTATGAAGGTACATCCAGTCTTTCATGTTTCTCTGTTGGAGCCTTATTGAGAGTTGTTTTTTTCTAGAAGAGTGCAACGTCTGCCACCTAGTATTGAGATCGAGAACCACGAAGAATACGAGGTTGAAAAGGTACCGGATTTACGGCGAAGGTGGGACAAGTTGGAATATCTTGTTCATTGGTGCGACTAAGACATTAATGAGCAAACCTAGGAGCTAGCTGAAAATCTCGCCAATGCGCCACAAAAGGTACAGGAGTTTCATCAACAACATCCTCATAAACCTAAGTCGGTTCGACGATAGCTTCCTTCTGAAGCTTACTCACCCAAGAATATAAGAAAGGGGGAAAGCACCACCAAAATTCGTAGTTGATGTAGTTATTTTCTCCAGGATAAAGTAGAATTTTTTCAATAGCCATAGTTTGGTCTTCTGATATGGATAGCCAAGAGATAGATACTATGCCAGTCAGATTATCTCAACCAAGTAGCTCACAAAGGCGACCCCAAGATGAAGAACTGCCTACACCACGACGACAACGGAGGATACTGAGTAACCGATCATTGGTGATTGTATTTGAGTTTGAGCCTGCTTACGATGGTCAGCCAGAAGGCGTGTTTGCAGGACAATTTCACAATGAGGATACGAAAGTTCATGCTTGGTCAGAAGTCGAAGGCGTAGGCCACTACTGTTGGCTTCAAGGGCCAATGAACCACTTGCCTCATGAACAACAATTGGAGTTCAAAGCAGACGTTATGCAACAGATCTTCATTTTCTTACATTGGTACTGATTAACAACAACATTACTTCTCAGAGACCTCAAAACTTAAGGAGGGGGTGATATTAGGAACATAGTCCTTAGATCCTTCTAGAGACAAGTTTCTAGAACCTTCTAGAAGCAAGTCTCTCGAACCTTCTAGAAGCTTCTTTGTTAGTAAAAGTTGCTTGAGAAGCTTCCTAAATAGGAATATATATTGGAATCGAGGCTGAAGAGTTCTTCAGTCTCGACAACACATCTCTTGGAGCTCTAGCTCACCTCTCTGGTGTTGTTCTTGTATTCATCTAATTAATCTAGTTCTTGCCAGTTCTTCTTGAATGTCTTGTTAGATCTCAAGTCTGTATTTCTGTGTCCGTGACATTTGTAGGGATTTAAAGCAATTTTTATTTTTTTATATCTTTCTAAGGTTTCTTCTACATATTCTAAATGGTCCTTGGCATTGGATTGGGTGCTAAAATCATCTATGAATACCATTATAGATTTGTGTAGCAAATCCAAAAAGGCAAACGTTATGACACTTTGGAAGGCAAAAGGAGCATTACAAAGCCTAAAAGACACGATTAAAAAAATGAAAGTACTCAAAAGAGAGGTAAAAGCCATTTTGTGGCAATCTTCTAAAGCTATAGCAATTTGATTATAACTTAAATATCTATCTATGAACATGTAAGTTTTGTGACCTACTACTTTATCTAAAATACTATTAATAAAAAAAAGGAAAAAATGGTCTTTTTAGATGTACTCATTGAATTTTTTATAATCTATGCATATCCTTAATTTATCATTCTTCTTCTTCACAAAGACCATAGGAGAGATCCAATATGTTATTTCCATTGGTTTAATAAAATCAGCTTGTAATAATTTTTCAACTCTTCCTTAATAATCAATTGGAGCTAAAGGTTCATATATCCTTTATTTTGTCTAATTACCTTGGTACTAGGAATAAGGAAAATATGGTGTTGAACCACTTGAAGTGGTACATCCTTCAAATCTTTGTAAGACCATGCTAAAATGTATCGATATTTCATGATCAAATTACAATATCTAGATGCCTCTTCTTGATTTAAATGAACTCTAATTTTGATGTTTTTGGGCTCTTTTTCTTCATGAGAAATATCTATGAGTTTTCATTTAGATTCTCATACTAAAGATTGTTCTAAAGAATTTCTACACCAATCAATAGGTAGAGGAGGGTAGTTGACAATTCCATTGCCAACTAAAATTTCTGATGAAGTGTTTTGAAATCTAAAAAGTGGAACTAAGTTGTCATCTCTTGTAAGGATCTTAATTTTATTCTTTTAATGTTCCATCTAGATTAATGATTAGAACATAAATTTCTTCAAATTTTGCAATTCCCAACATACATTCCAAAAAATTAACTGATTGAGAAAAATCAGAATTGGAATCTAGATGATTATTAAGCCATTGTTTAAATTATCCATCATCCTTCTAACAATCTTTATTTTTCAATGAAAAAAAAATATCCAGATTCCAATCTTTTTTTTTCATTGAATCTTTATCAATTGAATTGACCACTTTTATTAAATTTTTTTGTATTTTAGATTATTAAGTGTCTTCCAACAAATCAATAGGATTAATTTTTCTATAATCATTGATAGATCATATGAAGATTTTGGTTCTATTCTCCTATGAATCAAAGATAATGAGGAATTTGTCTCTTCTTTAGTTGACTATGGGTTTTGAATTCTTCAATGATAATCTATTAGGTAATGAGAAAAGAAATCCTTGTACATATGCATCTAAATAATATGGTATATTCTTCTCTCTTGATCTAAGTTTTATAGTTTTTAATTTGGTATTTTAGAATAGATGAGCTTCGATTTTCTATCTTGATAACAAATGGAGATAAGCTAGTGACACTCAATCCTAATTTCTTTATAGTTTGGAAAGATATAATATTCAAATCACTTTTACTAGCTACTATAATATTGGATATTATTTTTTCTAGAATAGAAATCTCAATTTTTATTGCCTTCGCCTCACTTCATTTAGTATAAGCATCTATTTTTGCCACCATTCTAATTTTAAATCTTCTTTGGATTCTTATTGGAATGGGATTTTTTAATGCCTTCTTAACTATTGAAGAAATTCCCAATAATTAAGCAAAGATGATATTAGCCTTTCATTTACTAAGATCATTCCATAAATTATATTCTTGTATTTTGGATTCTTTTATATCCTTGTGTTGAGGAAATTTACACATGAGAATTTTGAAACCCTTCAACTATGGTTATTTGGATTAATACTTAGCTTGTATTAAACTTTGAGATTTTGAAAGGATAATTCTTCTACTAAAGAATTAAATCTCATAGATTTAGCTATATAATTTTGAGTTGTCTTAATTGTATCTCTTGTGACCTATTCTAAATCCAAGAAGCAAGGTGGATTTTTTAAGGCACCACTCTCATTTTTTTGATGGATAGGTAAATATGCGGCCTTAGATCCAATTATTACTATTAGGGCTAACACTACATGTAAATTCTAGTTTTTGATTGATTTTTTTTCAAATATTATTAAATTTAATTAAAAAAAATACTTAATTAATATTAGGTTGGACAGGATTTTGAATAGGTTCCAACTCTCCTATGGATTGTCATATAAATCTCATATCTTGAGATCCTTAGCCATATCTTGGTTGGTTAAAAGTATTTTTATCTTAACTAAGATTTAATAGAATATATCGAGAACTAGTTTAAAGCCTAGTAGGTACATTTTGATTCTATTTATTTTTTTATAGTCATTTTTTAAGTTTGAGGACTTTAGGTTATTATTTATTGGAAGTTGTCTTGCTCTTCTATAATTATCAAATGATTATTGAGAATAATTATTAGGTAAAAGTTGTAATAGAACTACTCTATCTAGTTTTGTACAAAACTTTGTAGAATGGTTACCATCATAATTTTTGTACTTTACTTGATTCTTGATCTAGCATTGACCATGTGGGTGTCTTTTCTAGCAAAATGTGTGAAATTCTACTTATTTTTTTGCTTGATTTATAAGACCTTAGTTCATAGTATTAAATCCTTGTTTTTCCAAATTATATCCTTGAAAGATTTGATTTTTGTTTAGAGGGGTATGTAGTTGGCAATATTCATTTTATAAAAGAATGGAATTACAAAATTGAGCCAAATACCCTGATTGTCTACATTGAGTACAATACAATCTCGTTGTATGTACTCATAACTCAATGAGAGGTGGAAGAAGGTTGAGGTTGGAATTTCTAGCCAATCCAGCTAATTTTTCTATCATCAACTTTATTTGATAAAAGATTTGGATTTAAATTTTAGTTGAGATGCCCTCATCTATTTTTGTAAATCTTCCTTTCATCTATTATTTTCAATAGGATATGTCAAATCTAATGAAGGAGGTAGAAATCTAATATTTAAAGGTATCAAATAGGCTCCTCTAGTTGTAGGAATTAGTAGAAATTATTCATACATTTGAGAGCTTGATGCATAAAGAATCCTAGCATGTATAGATATGAAACTAGGAATATTATAGTCTTGTTTATATCATAGTCTATCATGCTCCTTATTTATTTGTTCTACTTCCTTCGCTACATGTTTGGCTGCTATAAAGTCTTTAGAGTATGCATAAAAGATTTTTTTAATTTTTTTTGCTTTAACAAATCCTTAAATGAAGAAGTGCTTCAAATTATTATTGATAAACAAGATCTTATAAATGTTGTTATGACCAATTCAAAACTTCAAATATAGGACATAATATCTTCATATTTTCTTTGTCTAAAAGAAGATAAAATAATTAAGACCATTATCATATTATATGTGTTCTTGCTTGAAATTGTACTGGGCACCTAAATGTAAAAGTATCAAAAATATATATTTATTATAATTATTATTTAAGTAATATAAATAAATAGAAGTAATTAAAAATAGATTAATTTCATAATATCTTCTAAAAAAGTTTTTTAAAAGTTTCTTAGACATTGTTTTGACTTTACATTTTTTTATAGTTGATTGATAGGTTAGAAACTTGGTCAATAAGCTATCCATGTGGTACATGTATTGGTAGCTTCAGAAATAAGTTAATTATGTGGCGCTCATTTAAAAAATTTGCTTTACAAGTCAAGATATGTATCATGTAAAGTTAATACATTTTTGAAGGTCCTATAAAACGTTGCTATATAGATCCTAGGTAAATAGTATATATAGAGGTAAGAGTAAAGTTTTATGTATTCTTGTCAATTCTTTTCTTGTTTTTAATCTAGGTTCAAGAATCTCTAGTTTTCTTGTCTTTTGACAATAGCCATTCCAGTTTTCATAGAAAATATGATGCAATATGCATTGTAACTAATAAGATCCATATCTTGTAATAAGATAATCGATTAATAATATTATATGCTTTAAAATTTCAAAAATTAGTAATTGATGTCAAGTAGGATGATGCTACCCTTTTCAGCCAAATTTTTTAAGGATTATAATATGAGGTAAAGAAATTAATGCTTAACTTATATAATCCTCAAATATTGAATCAAGTAATTGACTTTGCTGCAAAATATGACAATAGATTTTTTGAATTTCAATATGAGAATCACATAAAAAAACCTCTATATTATTATAATTCAATGATAATACCAATGACTTCTTAATCTAATCATTTCAAAGTAGAAGACATGCAAATTGATGTGAGATATTTTAAACCTCTTATTATATAAGAAAAGACTTATCTTTGTCAAGAAGGACTATGTTTATATTGTAAAAAAGCTAAGCACACTATTCAACATTTTCCAAAGAAATGATGCAAATATAAAATAAAAAATACAACTGTGAAAGATAAGAAAATATCAAAAAAAAAAAAAAAAAAAAATCCAATTATAATAGTGATTGTATAATTAGAATCTTGTACAAATGAAGGTCCTATCCTCTTTTCAAAATCCTCTCTTTATTTTATAATAGATGTGTATTTAAGATCTAATAATCACAAAGCCTCTGCCTTAATAGATTCAAAAGATTTAGCTTATTTATTAGATGAAGAATTTATTAAAAGCCATAGAATATTATTAGTATAAAAAATTAAATCCATACATGTAGAAGTCATAGATGGCCATCTATTATCTTTTGGAGATATTACTTACAAAATACTTCTTATAGATATAAGAATAAATAGTTATAATAATTACATAATTTTTAATATAGTTAGCTCTTTTTTTAATTTGGTCATTTTAAGTTTATCATATTAAATATAATTCTCTAATAGATTGAATTTCTTGTAAATTTTATTTTTTTTAGAGTACTATTAAAAATTTTGTAAAAAACTAAGAGTCTAGTATAGCCAAATCCATATTTGTAGGTATGAAAGTTTTCTTGTATGTTTCAAAAGAAGGATCGCCTTTTGTTATTTATGCCACACCCATTCTTAATGATGGAAAGACTTCAAGTAGCATTCCAAGTCAATATTAAGATTTTTAAGATATTTTTGAGAAAAAAAATGTAGATATTTTCTTGGAGCATCATCCATATGATTGTTCAATCGATCTTAAAAATAGAAGTCAGTCACCATTTGGTCCAATCTATAGTTTATTACAAAATGAGTTAGTTGAATTCAAAAATTACATTGACAAGAATTTAGCTAAGAATTTCATATATCATTTAAAATCTCTTCTTGAAGGTCTTATTTTATTTGTGAAGAAAAAAGATGGATCATTGTGAATGTGCATGGATTATCAAAGACTTAATAAGATTACTATCAAGAATAGATATCCCTTATCCTTGATATGTAGACTTTTTGATCAACTAAATCAAGCTAAGATCTATACAAAAATAGAACTATAAAGAACATATAACATACTCTGCATTAAAGTAGAAGATAAATAAAAGACTACATTTTGAATAAGATATGGGCACTTTGAATATAATGTCATGCCTTTTGAACTCACAAATGCACCAGCTATTTTTCAACATCTTATGAACAATATTTTTTTTGAATTTTTAGATGATTTTATTTTTTATTACTTAAATAATATTTTAATCTATTTTAAGAATATAAAAGAATATAAAATTTATATTCTTTATGTGATACAAAAACTTAGAAATGCGAGATTGTATGCTAATTTGAAAAAGTATGTATTCCACATTATTCAAGTTGACTTTTTAGGATATATTATTTCTAATAAAGGATTTATGATAGATTCAAAGAAGGTCCAAACTATTATAGATTGGAAGATTCTAAAAATAATAAGAGATGTGTAATAATTTTTGGGCTTTGCCAACTACTATCAAATCTTCATCAAGATTTTTTTTCAAGTTGCGGCTCTTCTTTCAAATCTTACATGCAAAGGCAAACTTGATTGGAGCAATGAAGCTGAGGCATCTTTTGAAGCCTTGAAGTCGGTATTTATTTTTGCACCAATCTTATATCATATCAACTTTTCAAAGGCATTTCTTATAGAAACAAATACATCAAATTTTGTTATGGATGTTGTTTTGTCATAAACAAGAGAATATAACAAGCTCCACCAAATAGCTTTTTATTCTAAGAAATTCTCAATAGCTGAGATTAACTATAAGATCAAAGATAAAGAACTTCTTTCAATCATGGATTTTTTTAAAGAATAGCATCATTATCTAAAAGGTACTTCAAGTCCACTCACTGTATTTACTGATTATGAGAATCTTAAGTATTTTATGTTAGAACATAGTTTGAATCATTGCCAAGCTTGTTAGACCATGTCTTTGTCAAGATTCAAGTTTAATATCATTTATTGGCTCTAAAAATAAGAAGGTTTATCCAATGCCCTTTCTAGATGTTTTTATCTTGCATCTAAAGAAGAAAATGTAACTTTTGATTAGTAAAGAATAATTTTATTTTTAAACAATGAAATCAACATTGACTATTGATTCAACTTTTTTCAAGCAAATTCAATCAAGTATATTTTTTGATCTTTTTATTTATGATATTAAAAATATTTCTTCTAAGTCTTGTGATACTTCTAAGTTTGAGTTCAAAAATAATCTACTTTATTTTGAAGGACACCTATATGTTCCAGAAGGAGAAGCACATACACGTGTTCTTCAAGCATGTCAAGACTTTCTAGTAGCAGGATATTTTGGATACAACAAGACTTTGGAATTAATATCCAGAGATTTTTGGTGGCTACAAATGTGGAAGGCTATAAAAAACTTTATTCAATGATCTGACATTTATTCAAGGTCAAAAACTTCTTATCATTGACTTTATGGACTTCTTCAGCCATTACCTATTCCTAAATAACCATGATCTTTTAATTTTATAGATTTTATTAAAAATCTTCTAATCTTAGGTCCGTATAATTTTATATTTGTGATAGTAGATTTTTTTACCAAAATGGCACATTTTGTATTATGCACAAAATCTATCATAAGTGAAGAAGTTGCCAAGTTTTTTTTTAATAATATCTATTAGTATCATGGATTGCCAAAAGATATTATATCAGATAAGAGTATTCAATTTGTATCAAGATTTTGGAGAATCCTTTTTAAAATTCTAAAGGTAGATATAAAGCTTTCTTTGGCCTTTCATCTTCAAATTGATGGACAAATAGAATGTGCAAATCAAGTTTTTGAATAATACTTAAGATATATCACCAATTATCAATAAGATGATTAGAGAAATTCTTACCATTAGCAAAGTTTGCTTATAATAATACAATGCATTCTTCTATGCAAAAAATACTTTTTTTTGCTAATTATGATTACCATCCACAACATGATACTTTTGACTTTTAAAAGTTTATAATCTTCTGGCAAAAGATTTGGCAAATCATTTATTAGAGTTACATATAACAATAAAGGTAGAATTAAAAGAAGTTCAAGTACGACAAAATATCAACTTCTATGCTTATCGAAAGGAACAACTATAATTCAATATAGGTAATAAGATACAATTATTTTATTATAATATCAAGACTACTTGTTCTTTTGACAAATTAGACTGTTGTATGCTTGGACCTTTTTTTATTTGTGGAAAAATCAATCTAGTTGCTTATAAATTATATCTATTGAAGTCAATGAAGATCCATCATATATTCTATGTATCTCTTCTTAAACCATACAAGACTGTGAAAATACCAAGAAGAAGATAAGTTCTACGTCTTACTATAGAAATAAATAATGTTGAAGAGTTTGAATTAGAAGAAGTTCTAGACTCAAGGCAGTGCTGAAATAAGTTGAAATATCTTGTCTATTGGTACTGATATGATATTAATAAACATATAAGAGAGCCAACAAAAAATCTTACAATTATAGCAAAGAGGGTTAAACCTTTCCATCAACAACATCCATCAAAATCAAGATGAAGGATAAGAAATCTTTGCTAAAAAAGAAATATAATTTAGGAAAGATTGTATTCTACCTTCTATCCTTGTTTGTAATTTTTGTATAATTATGGCATTAAGGAGATGAAAAACTAATAACAAGTGGATTCAACTCAAGAGCCATCATTTGCTAACTTATTGGATAAGATATTACGATTATTACAACCTTCAAGACGATATAATAGGGATGAAAATCTTCAAGAATGACATATTTTTTCTCAAATAAATGGTGAGATACAATGTATTTAGTATCAAGACGTGAAAAAAGACTTTCAATATTTGATGATTTTATTTGAGGTAGGCACGATATTTGATGGCATTATAAATATTTTATTTGAAAGAAGTTACAAAGGTTTCACCAATAATTAAATCAGAGGATAATCTTCTCACCTTGGAATGGACATTACCGATGGCTAAGAGGACCTATTAACTACCTTTGAAGGAAACAAAGATCAGAGTTCGTGGCAAATATAATTTGCTTCATCTTAGACTTCTTCAACATATGATCACCACTCCTCGTAGAACACGTCTCTAAAAAAGGGAATAATATCACGGATATATATTTATTGTAATTATTATCTAGATAATATGAATAAGTAGAAGTAAATCAAATTAGATTAATTTCATAATATCTTCTAGAAAATCTTCTTAAAAGCTTTCTAGATGCCATTTTGACTTTGCATATATTTGTAGTTGATAAGTAGGTTAAAAATTAGATCAACAAGCAACCCATGTGCCACATATAGTAGTAGCTTGGAAAATAAGCTAACTATGTGGTGCTCATATGAAAAACTTGCCTTGGAAGTCTAGATGAGTATCATGCAAAGTCAATATGTTTTTGGAGGTCCAATAGAACGTCGCTACATAGATCCTAGGTAGATAGTATATATACAAAGGTAAGAGTGAAGTCTTCTTCATTCTTGTCAATTCCTTTCTTGCTTCTAGTTTAGATTCAAGAGTCTTTAGTTTCCTTATCTTTTGGCAATAGCCATTCTAGTTTTTTTTGGCATACATACTTCTTTATTTCTATTTTTTCACTTTTTTTTTGACATAGATTTTTTAAGTTTATGCATCTTCTTTCAATTCATGTCTTTGATAGAAAGATAAATAAAAATATAAAAAAAATCCTATCAAATCTAATAGAATCTTAATTAATCTTAAATAGATCTTAATAATCTTAATCAAACTTTGATCAATTTAAAATGAATTTAAAAGAAGTTGAAATAGAAATACAAAAAAGTTCCAAAAAAATCTCAAAAAAAATAATAAGAATCTTAAAGAATATTTTTATTTCTCAAAATCTAAATCAATTAAAAATATCATTAATTATAAAAATCCTTCAAAAATTTAATATTGATTCAATTGACATAAAATTTTATATTTAAAATTCTTTTTTTAAGTTTTCTTTCAAATTTTGTTCTTCAATCTACCAAAGAATTCTAAAGTCACTACATGGATGTAGTTTTATGCCTCGAGATCTGATTTCAATCTAGATTGGTAACTCATCCTCTCTAAGTATCATTTTTTAATAGTTTTAAATAATTTTTATTTTATTCTAATATTAAATATTTCTTTAAAATATCTTTATTAATTTCTTATTTTATTTACTTTGATTTGGTTCATTTATGCCTCTACAAAGTAAATAGAAGTCTCTTCTATAAAAAAGCAGCATGAAGACTAAAGCTTTTATTACCTTTCTATCTTTTATCCTTATTTTTCTACTACATCTTTCTACTATGTTCTTCTGTAATAACATCCATATTTTTATTTTTTACTTTGTAGTCATATTACCACATAATATAATATTTTGCCTTATTTCAAGACAAAAATATTCTAAGAAGGAACATAAGATCATATTTCAACTTAAAAAGGTCTTAAAAGAGTGGTTGTGGTACCTCTCATATGTCTTTTTTTTTAATGTGGTTGAAAACCACACTAAATAATAATGGTTGCTTATTATTAAATACATATTATATTTCTAAGAAACACTCTATGTAGGCCAAACGATCCTCATTCCTTATACTTTTAAAGATGGAAATGTTACAAGGCATAAGGATAGTTGTAAGTTCTTCCAAGACTCAAGTAGATAAATCCCTTGCTTGAACTAAAGAATTAATTTGTATAGGTGGTGGTTCTTTTCTTCTTGATCTATTCAAATCTATTCTCTATGGTGGTTGAAAAGAATTAATACTCTTTTGATCCAAATTACTTCTATTATTTACCAAAAGATTTGAAACCAAGTTTTAGAAATTTCTTTGAGATCTTTTAAAGAAAGGTTTTAAAATTCTTCAAAGAGATTTTCAGAAGTATTTAAATCAGGTCCACGACTTAAAGTTTTAATGTTTGGCAAGAAGTATCTAATAATTCTTAAGGATTCTAGATTTTCTAAGATTTGTACTAATATAGGTTTATGGGACTTAGTAGAATGGTGCATTAAATGTTTATAATCACAATGTCATCTCTAAAACAATTATGAATTAAAACAATTAAAAAAAAATAGACAAGGTATCTTATGAAATTTAGATTTTATTATCTTATGTTTATTAATTAGAATTCGACTTAAATATTCCTTTTAACACAAAAAAAAATACAAAAAAATAACTTAAAAAGAAGAATGCTTATGTGAGTCATTAAATTGACTCATTAGTTGTTTTAGAACAAAAAGATGCATTTAGAGTACTTAAAATCATAATATATAGTAAGTAGTGTAGAAATCTTTAAAAAAAATAGAAAATTAAAACATTAGTTGTAGAAATGGAGTTTTAATAAGTCTTAGATGTAATTATCTTAGTTGATTTAGTATTTTTATTTTTTATTGAGTATTAAGGATTATTTATTGAGATTAATATTTATATTGGCGTTCTATCTATATGTATTATCTATAAAATTATAAATATTATTTAATAGTTAAAAGAAGTATGAAAAAGAACCTCATATATTTTTGATTAGTTATATAGAAAGTATAATTTATAGTAGATTTAAATTGATTTTATTATTATAAAATATTTTTAAGATACAAAGTTATATCTTTAAACTGATTTTCGTATTTTAGAACCATTTTAGAAATTTTTAGAATTTATTTAGAAGTTTTAGAGCAATTTTTATGACTTTGGTAAAAATAAATTTTACTACTTTGGGAGCTATTATGAAGAAATGGAGAAAGAATTGAAGACCACACAAGGTTTCTAGGCTAATTAAGTATTTTTGAACACCATGATGAAATAAAAAATTTAAAAATATTGGATCTACTAGTAGAATATAGGAAGACCAACAATTAGTATAGTCCTTGTAAGAAAAGACGTGCACAAATCCAATATGGGTTGTAGCACCTTGAAGGTAGTTACGAAGATAAGACTAAGGCCTTATGGCCTCTCGTAGAGACCAATACTAACTACATGTAAGCTTTGATGAGGCTTGAATCTTTGATCTATAAACAAATTATCCTTGAAATAAAATATTTTCACTTAATTTTTTATTTATTTACTTTTTATTTTAAATTTTTTATAAATTATTCTTAGTAGTTCGAATTCATATATTTCTTATATCATTAGAAAGATAAAAAAATTAAATTTAAAAAAAACGTTTTTTTTTATTAGATAAAAATTCAATGAACAAATTATGACTAAGTTTCGGATTGTGTAATTGCTTTATTTTATTTATTTTATTTCTTTTATATTTGATCTTATTTTATTATTTCTATTTACTTTTTTTACTTTACACCACCAATTTTAAGTAATTTTAATTAAGGCCATCTTATAATTTGGATTAAAGAGTCAAATTTATATTCACAATTACTTAAATATCATCTCAAATAAGGTTTTTTTTTTTTTTCTTAAATTATTATACAAAAAATCCTTATATAGAAGTGATCCTAAATAATATTTAATGTAAAGATATTCTATTGCTAATAAGAGACTCAAGCTATTTCTTTTTTTAATCCTTTATATTAATACACTTAGATAATTATTCACTACTTGATAAATAAAAGAAAATATTGGATAAAAATATTCTTTGTATCAATTCAAGAAGGAGAAATTGACATTAGAAGTTTTGCATTTAAGTTGGAATAGGAGGCCACCCAACACCCAATTGGAATATCTTGCATTTCTTTGAATTGATAAGTGGAATCAATTTCATCTTTCTTATGCTTGTTTCAAATTAAGTTATTAAGTGTACAAAACTTGAGTTGATATCAATGATTTGATCATTAATTCTAGAAGTTTTAATTTGCTAAAGGATTTGTTAAGAGTTTGTTTAAGATTTAGAATTTTATAAAGATTTGCTTAAGATTTGGTTTAGGATTTGTCTAGAATTTAGGATTTTATTAGGATTTCAATTAGGATTTGACCTAGAACTTGGTTAAGATTCAATTAAAGTTTTAATTAGAATTTTATCTAAACTTTGATTAAGGTTCAATTAAAATTTTAATTAGAATTTGATCTAAAATTTGGTTAAAATTCATTAAAGTTTCAATTAGGATTAAATTAATATTTTATAAGGATTTATTTAGATTTTCTATTTTATTATTTTTTAGGTTTCTTTTTTATTTTTTAAAGATTTTTATTTCTAATATTTCTTTAAAATTTTTGTTTTTTTTAGAGATTTATTTTTATATTTTTAATTTTTTTTAGATTAGTTTAGGACTTCTTTTTATTTTTTATATAATTATTCTTAAATTTATTTTGGATTAGTCAAAATTTAATTAGAATTATTTATGTTTACTTAAAGTTTATTTAAGATTCTATTAGACTTATAAGGATTTTTGTTGCATTTCTACTTATCTTCCACAATTAGATATCTAATGCATTTTTGAGCAAGAACACACGTAATACAACATTGAACATACATATTTATCTAGATATAAAATATGAAAGAGAAGGTAAATATAAGTAGATTTGATATTATGTTGTGAAAAAGCTTTTTAGAAGCTTTATAGATGCGTATTTGATTGTAGATGTATTTATAGTTGATTGATAGGTTATAAACTTGACTAATAAGTTAATCACACAACACATGTTGTTATATAGTATGATTTTTTGTTATTTATTTATTTTATTTTATTTAACTTAAAAATTTTGTATCTTTTAATTCATTTTTTTTAATTTTCAAAAAAAATTCTTAATAATATAAACTTTATCATTAATATTTATCACAAAAAGAATGAACCATAAATTACTATCCATTTTTGTCACGGACATAGAAATACACACTCGAGATCTAATAAGAAGTTCAAGAAGAACTGGCAAGAACTAGATTAATCAGATGAATACAAGAACAACACCAGAGAGATGAGCTAGCGCTCCAAGAGATGTGTTGTCGAGACTGAAGAACTCTTTAGTCTCGATTCCAATATATACTCCTATTTATGAAGCTTCTCAAGCAACTTCCATCAACTAAGAAGCTTCTCAAGTAACTTTCATCAACTAAGAAGCTTCTCAAGCAACTTCTACCAACTAGGAAACTTCTCAAGCAACTTCCATCAACTAGGAAGCTTCTCAAACAACTTCCATTAACTAGGAAGCTTCTCAAGCAAGTTCTACCAACTAAGAAACTTCTCAAGCAACTTCCATCAATTAGGAAGCTTCTAGAAGATTCCAGAAACTTGTCTCTAGAAGGATCTAAAGACTATGTCCCTAACATCACCCCCTCCTTTAGCTTCGAGGTCTCTGAGAAGCAATGTTGTTGTTAATCAATACCAATGCAAGAAAATGAAGATCTGTCGCATAACGTCTACTATGAACTCCAATTGTTATTCACGAGGCAAGTGGTTCATCGACCCTTGAAGCCAACGATAGTAGCTTACTTCTTCAACTTCTGACCAAGCATGAACTTCTGTATCCTCATTGTGAAATTGTCCTGCAAACACACCTTCTGGCTGACCATCATAAGCGGGCCCGATCTCAAATACAATCACCAGTGATCGGTTACTCGGTATCCTCCGTCATTGTCATGGCGTAGGCAGTTCTTCATTTCGAGGTCACCTTCGTGAGCTAGTCGATTGAGATGATCTAACTGGCAAAGTATCTATCTCTTGGTTATCCATATCAGAAAACCAAACTATGGCTATTGAAAAAATAGCTACTACGAATTTTGGTGGTTCTCTCCCCCTTTCTTATATTCCTGGATGAGCAAGCTTTAGAAAGAAGCTGTTGTCGAACCGGCTTGGATTTATGAAGATGTCGTTGATGAAACTCTTGTACCTTTTGTGGTGCATTGGCAAGATTTTCAGCTGGCTCCCACGTTCGCTCATTAATGTCATAGCCGCACCAATGGACAAGATACTCCAACTTGTCCCACCTTTGCCATGAATTTAGTACCTTTTCGACCTCATATTCCTTGTGGTTCTCGATCTCAATACTAGGTGGCGAACATTGCACTCTTCCAGGAAAAGACGACTCTCGATAAGACTCTAACAGAGAAACATGAAAGACTGGATGTACCTTCATAGAAGCCAATAATTCTAAACGGTATGCCACTGGATTGATTTACTTCTGGATGATAAATGGTCCCAATCTTCGATAGTCCAACTTATCACATAATCGTTGGATCTTGATATTTCGTCGAAGAAGCCATGCTTTATCTCCAACTTTGAAAGTAGGTGCTTGATTCCGAAATCTATCTACAGACACCTTGTAAGATTCTTGAGCGGATTGTAATTGAAGCTTCAATGTAGTTTGAAGCTTTGATAGTTGCTTCGCAAATCCTTCAGCTGCTGGATTGTTATTTGTTGATGGATTCAATAAATCAAGCTTCGAATGATACCCATAGTTGGAAAAGAATGGTGTGTATTGAGCCGATGCATGGAAGGTGTTGTTATATGCAAACTAGCGGTAGATATGCGGTCCAATCGTCTTACTGATAATTGATGCTGCATCATAAATATTGCTTCAAGACTTGGTTCACCCGTTCCGTTTGGCCGTCAGTTTGAGGATGAAAAGCCGAAGAAATCTTGATATCCACCTTCAGTGTCCCAAACAGAGATCTCCAAAACTTTGATACGAACTGGGTTCCTCGATCTGATATGATATCATCTGGTAGTCCATGATATCGATACACATTATCGAGAAAGAGTCTTGCTGTGACTTCACTGGATGATGTCTTCTTGCAAGGGACAAAGTGCGCCATCTTTGTGAGCCGATCTACTACAACAAAGATGCTGTCAAATGAGTTCCATGATGGCAGGTCCGTGATGAAGTCTATGGAAACTGAAGACCATGGTCGACATAGAATCGGTAATAGTTGTAGGAGTCCATAAGGGCGATGTCGAGGATTCTTGAATCTTGAACAGATGTTGCAGGAGAAGACAAAATCTTTCACATCCTTGCACATTTGGGGCCACCAAAAATCTTGAGAAATAAGCTCCAAGGTCTTGTTGAATCGAAAATATCCCGTAGTTGGAAAATCGTGGCGAGATTGAAGAACTCGGAGTCGTGCTGGTCCTTTTGAGATATATAACCACTCCTCAAAGTATAAAAGATCTCCTTCCACCTTGAACTTGTCGTCATTGGCACGCTACTTAATATCAATGGCTACTGAATCTTCAATGGTCATGGCACGTACCTGATTCGGGAAGTCAGCATCAATTGACACAATAGTAGCACAAAGCTGAAATTGCTCTGGCTTCAATAATGTCGTACATTGTTGATCAAACGCTGCTTCTCCAGCCTTTGGTACAAGATACGATCTCCTCGATAAGGCATCAAATAGTCCTTGCTGCTTTCCAGGTCGATAAGTGATAACAAAATCGAACCTAGATAGCAACATACTCCATCGAGCTTGACGTCGATTTAGAACTCGAGCCGACATGAAATACTCCAAATTCTTGTGATCTCTGTATACAATCACTGGGTGTATAGCTCCTTCAAGAAAGTGATGCCATTCTTGGAAAGAATCCACTATAGTAAGAAGTTCCTTATCGTGGATCTCATAATTGATTTCAGCAGTAGAGAACTTTTGAAAATAGAATGCAACCGAATGGAGCTTTTTGTCTTCTCCCATTTGTGAAAATACAGCTCCCAAAGCAAAATCTGAAGCATCAATTTCTAAATAAAAGGCCTTTGTAAAGTCTACATGTACCAAGATTGGAGCCGTAATAAATGCGGTCTTCAGATCTTGAAATGCCTTTTTCGTTAGAAGTCCCCATTCCAGCTTATCCTTGCATGTCTACCGAGTGAAAGGAACAGCAACTTGAGAGTAATTCTTGATGAAGATCCGATAGAAGTTGGCAAAATCAAGAAAGCATTGTACGTCTCTAACCGTCTTCGGAACCTCCTGAGACATGATTGCTTCCACCTTCTTGGGGTCCATCTTCAAGCCTTCCGTAGTTGAAACAAATCCCAGAAATTCCATCTCTATTTGGTGAAATAAACACTTCTCCAACTTGGCATATAGTCCTCACTCGTGTAGTTTCTCCAAGACCAAATGAACGTGCTTTTCATGCTCTTCGTCATTTTTGGAGAATATCAAAATAACATCCAAATAGATGACAACAAAATCATCAAGGTGCTCCCGAAAACTATCATTCATCATATGTTGGAAGATCATTGGAGCATTGGTAAGACCAAAGGGCATGATATAATACTCAAAATGGCCATACCTTGTACGAAACGCTGTCTTCCACTCATCTCCTTCTTTGATTTGTACGAGGTTGTAAGCTCCCCTTAGATCAATTTTTGTAAAGATCCTTGTACGTCCAAATTGTTCTAAGATACTAGAAATCAAGGGTAATGGATAACGATTCTTCTTTGTTACCTTGTTAAAGCCTCGATAGTCCACGCACATCCGCAACGAGCCATCTTTCTTCTTCACAAATAAGATGGGTGCTCCAGCTGACGATTTTGAATGACGGATGAAGTTCTTGGCTAGATTCTTGTCGATGTACTTCCTCAACTCTACCAACTCCATCTGCGATAGATTATAGATTGGGCTTAAAGGTGGTTGTGCTCCTTCCTGCAAGTCTATGGCGCAATCATATGGTTGAGGTTCTAATACCATGTCGGCATTCTTCTTTTGAAATACGTCTTTAAAATCCTTATATTGCTCAAGTATACTTGTTGTCGAGATCTTCTCCCCAGTAGTTGGAGGCGCATAAATGACATACGGTGTGCCTTCCTTGAACGATCTTATAAACGCTCTTGCTCTAATGAATAAGGATTTCTCTATTCGGGGTTTTCTACTAGGCTTGGTCTTGGGTGGTTTTGTGGAAAAGGTTATCTTTCACAACCTCCAATCTATGGATGGGTTATGCTTTTTCAACCAAGAAAGACTAAGAATAACAAGATTTGATGGGGTTCTAATAATAATGAAAATAATATGACTACTATGGCCCTTAAACGTCACTTCTATAGGTTTTGATTCATGGGTGACACTACCAAACAATAAAGGTCGCCCATCTATGACCTCAATATGAACAGGTTTGGATTTTTGTACTAAAGGGATGTTATGACACTTCACAAATTCTTCGTCTAAGAAACAAGCAGATGCTCCTGAATCTAATAATGCTAAGGTTCTCAGTTTCTAAGGGCCAATAAGCAAAGGGATTGTAAAACAAAGGGCAGGTTGAGTGGAAAGAAAGGAACCTGGTTGTTGTTGCGATATTTCACTGTCCAGCTGCACGGTTCCTATTGTGGCTGAGCATCCTCGTTTTCCTGAATAAACACGCCCCTAGTCCTGAAAATACGTCGATTTTGCTTCTTGGGGCAGTTTCCAACTTTGTGGCCTTCTTCACCGCAATACAAGCATAGACCTTCTTCCATACACCACTTTTTTTTCTTCTAGGATAAGGGATTTGACACGTACTGCATCAATTTACATGTCTTCTACCTTTGAATGTGAATTCACAGTGCTTGCCGACATAGTTGAGGCGTGGCAAACCGTATGTTGTCTTGAACGTTGATCTTGGCGACGTTGGAATAGGCGATTATCGCACTTCATAGCTTGGCTAATAGCTTCATTGAGCATTTGTGGATCAGGAAGAGTTAACAGCAAATCCTTCACATCATCCTTTAAACCCCAATAGAATTGACTCATCAACGCTTCTTCGTCCCAATTGATGTTGCATACTAATTGCCTGAAGTCTGATGCATAGACTGATGTAGTGCGCATCCCTTGTCGTAGTGGCCAGATCTGTGTTGTAGTCCATCGAACCTTGTCGTGTTCACCAAATGCTTCCGTAAACGCCTCCAAAAAGGTTTCAAAGTTGTTTAGTATGGACGATCGTTTCTCAAACAAAGGAGCAAACCATGATAGAGCTTGCCCTATAAGTAAAGTTCCAACAAGCCCAACACGTGACTCCTCCATTGGATAGCGTTCGGGCTGTAAAACTGTTATCAACCTGATTTGGTTGACGAATCCTCGAAACTTGGAACGCGTACCATCGAACTTGTCCGGAAGGCTAACTCGGGGCTCCTTATGTTGTAGAACCAACGGTGCTTATCGAACCTAAGGCAAAGTTGCTTTTCCAAGTACAGAAGTTTGAGGCTGGTGCAACCTAGATTGTGTCATTACAGATGCTCCATCATTATGAAGCCTCGCCACGACTCCTTCAATCTCTGTAGTTCTTTGCGATAATGTAACGAGGACATTTATGATAGCATCCAACTTGGACTCCGAACTTTCCGTCATACTAATGTCTTTGCCTCCGGCCATTCTAAGAGAAGGATAGAAATGACTCTACAAGAAGACAATATTGGTTTAGAAGAGGGTACTCCACTGTCATATTACGTGCTTTCTTACTTGAGAACGGGCTAGGCGTCTGGCTGTAGAAGGTAGTATGGAGATTCGCTAATATTCAAGTAGTCTATCGGTTTTTGACTGTTGGAATATAAACAACTGCAAGAATACATCGTAAATCTATACGGATGTCCTTTGAGTGCTCGCCGAAGTCCTTTTTGCCTCAGCGGATAGGTCTCTAGACGTTACAGAGAACCCCAAACAATTCAAACTGCTAATCTTCCATACCACTTTATACTCACGATCTTGTATCCATTGACTATCTCGTTAGATTAATCCAATAAATTTCATTCACTCTGCATACTCAATCCTATAGACACCCTTTTAATTCTTCAATCACAGACGTAACTTGGATTTCACAAAACAGTCAAGAGTAATCACATCCACTTCATTAAAAATCCTGATTCACCATTACAACACTGACTTCAGCAACGAATGCCTCAGTCTTCCCAAAATCCTATGAAGAAAAAAAATCCAATTCTCTGTCTTTTTTTCTCTTCCCGAAGCATGAAGCTAGCTCTCCGATCCTTCTATAAAAAAAAAAAAAAAAAAAAAAAAAAAAAAAAAAAAAAAAAAAAAACTTATTCTTTCTCCTCTTTATTTTTTAACCTATCTTCTCCTTTAATCCTATTTCTCCCTCTTTCAAATCCTAGCCTCTGAATTTCTTCAATCTTCCATCTTGGATCTAGAATTGGCTCCACCGTCAGAGTTCTCTCCTCCGTTTTTAGCTTTAAGAGATCCTTTTACGTTCCTTGAAACGACACAGAGAACAGGACAGCCTGAAACAAAATCGAAATCCCCATAATCGGAACCACATTGAGTCGCCCGACCAATTCAAGTCTCATATTGGCTAAGAGGCCCGTAGTAAGATCTGGATTGGATGTCTTGAAATTGGATCCAATTGGCTCTTCGAACCAGGTTCACCCGTCGTTGAATTGGTCCTTTCCCTTTCTACTAACTCCCGTTATTGGAATCGAATGGAGCATTTCAGTATGCCATGGCTGACTGTAACGGGGTGACTGAACCTGGCCACTCAGTATTTGTACTGAAATTGGTCGTTGCTCCCAATATTCGAGGTAACTGAATATTAATAAAAGTCCCCTTTCTTTATATTTTCACGGTACACTCGTGTTACAATACGACATCCACCCCCTCTGAACCTGTGCATCCTCCGGTATGCACCAATTTACCCAATTGTTGTTTGATTTAGAATATATTCTCTACGTCTTTGTCCAGTTCGTCTTCGTCACCTTCATTATCCAAATCACTTTCAATCTCTTGCTGCGGAATCACTATACCTTCATTAAGGTCTTTCATATTCATCTCCGCGTGTCTTCGTTTAAATATTTTTACTCGCTTCCCTCCAATTGGTATTTTCAATTTTGTACCATCTAACTCCCGTAATGAGTAAGTCGCATTATCATGAACAGTTGTTACTACATATGGTCTAAACCAACGTTTTGAAAATTTCCGCAAAGTACTATGTTGATTATCCAGACTATTGTTATAAAGAAGTACCCAGTCACCTTCCTCGATTGCTTTAGATCTCAATCGATGTTGCTTATCAAATCGCGCCTTGTTTTGTAACCTTGCACTTTTTAACCTTTCCAATGCTATCTGCACATCTTTCGATCTTTGCTCCAATTGTCGAATCCTAATAGCCAGAAGTTCTTCTCTTGTCAATCCATCTTCCCATGGTAGCATACTCCAAGTAAGTACCTTTTCTTCAATTGGCATAATTGGTTTTCGACCTGTCATAAGTTCTACTGGCATATATCTTGTCACCGAACTATGTGTTGTTCGATCAGCCCATAATGCAAATGACAAAAGCCGTGGCCACTCTTTAACCTTCCCATTACAAGCTTTAACTAATGCTTTCACAATCGGTGGGTGACCACGTTCGCTTTTTACATTCCCTTCCGGATTATAAGCAGTAGTCAGTGATAGTTTAACTCCACATCTTTCAAAGAACTTACGAGCTTCTTGTGCATTTAATTCTCCACGATCTGCAGTGATTCTTTCCATGCATCCGTAGCGGCAAATGACATCTTCAAGCAAAAACCTACAAATCCCCTCTGTAGATTTTGTCCTCAATGCTCTTCCTTCTACTTGATTTGATAAATCTTCAAGAGCTAAAATCAAATATCTCATCTGCCATAACTCAACCGGCATAATAACCAAATCAACAACCCATTTAAAATGAATAGTCAGAAGATACGTAGGATGAAGACTATCTCGATGTCGGATATAAGAATACAATTGACAGATTTTACATGACTCTACAACTGAGAGCACATCTCGATACATATTTTTCCACCAATATCGTTCCTTGAGTTTAGCAAAAGTAGCCCAGATTCCTCTATGCCCTGCCCATAAACTATCATGAAACTCCTTTAATAATTTTAGTTTTTCTTCCTTTTTGCCTATCACTCGTTGTGGCATCCCAATTCCTTTCTTCGGACTCTTCCATAAGAATCCATCTCGAAGCAAAAATCCATATGCTTTTTTTCTTATTTGTTTGAATTTTTTTATAGATCAATTCTCCTGCTTAGCCAAGGTATTCAAGTAACGACCAATATCCAATAATTCTCCTTCATAAGATTCTTCAAGAAATAGCTTGTCTTCTCTGTTGAGATTTGATATTGAATAGAATTTCAATCCGATGTCATCAATGTCTTCAACCATTTCGTCCTCCCTCTCGTATCTTGCTCGAGATAGCATGTCTGCTACTAAATTGTCCTTCCCAGTAACATGCTTAAATTCCGGATTTAGTGACTTAATATAAGCAATCCATCTCAACATTGCAATATCTGGCGTTGAAAAGTTAATAATCATTCCGAGTAATGGCAAGCAATCTGTTTCAATTACTACTATTGCTCCAATCAAATAGTCTTTTTCAGCTTTCATAGCCGAAACAACTCCCCAAAGTTCTCTTTTGACTTGCGAATATGCACGCTGACGAATACTTAAAATTTTAGCTCCAAATCGAACTACAAATCTATTCCCACTTGAATCATCTTGATCCACAGTCCATCCAATGGCAATTGGATTAGCGTCCACAGTAAAAATCACTGGTCTATTGCACTTATAATCAACCTTCCTCAATATTGGAGGTGACATCAATAATTTCCTCAATATTGGATGTGACATCAATAATTTCTTCAATCTTTGTATTGCCTGAATATGCCTTTCTTCCCATTTAAATTGGTAGCCCTTGCGTAACAGTTCATATAATGGATCCACTATGTGAGCAAAATGAGGGATCTAGATTCGATAAAATATACATGCACCTAAAAACCTACGAACCTCTGTTAAAGAATCACAATCCTCTTTCATCCTTCCAATTGTATCAACTTTAGTCGGATCTGGTTTTCTTCAGTAAGATCCACATAAATGTCCAACAATCACAACCTCTCGTATTCCAAATACGGACTTCATATCCAATAATGTAAGATGAACTTCTCCAAGCCGAGTTAAAATCTTTTCACAATCTTGTATATGATCAACAACATATTTGCGACACCCCCTCTTATCTAAAGTTTCATCCTTGTCTCCTTCTCTGCACCCTTTTATAGGAACATCAACCAGAAAAGATATAGTCTTTTCCGGAATAAAATCTCTCAATACCTTATTCATCCCATTCATCATATGCGCAACTGAGTTGGTCGCGCCTTGAGGAAGAGTGAACATTCTAACCAATCCAAGCGGTGTCCTCATCATTGTCATATCTCTACTTCCTTCGGCAAGTTGAAATTGATCATAACCTGAATACAAATCACCTATTGAATAGATCACCCTTCGAGCAAACGCCTCAGTAAATTCATCCACAATAGGCCCAATTCCTGCATTCCTGACAGTTACTGCATTCACCGGTTGCATATCTTGAATAAACCGTAGTGACCTATTCTTCTTAGGTACCGTAAACCATCGACTAGAATACGGCACAAATGAAGGTTCCAATATTTTCATCTTTATCTTTTCTTTCAATAGTTCAACCAATTTAGGTAAATGTGCCCTCGGTATTGGAATCAGTCTTAGATTCTAAGGTACATGTGGTACAATGAAGATAACCATAGGTGTTACAATATTTGGATCCATACACCCAATTTCATGAGATTCGAAGGCAAACGATCTACCTTGTTTAGCCAACATCTTTTTGAAGCAAGTAATTTCCTCCGTTAATAAAGAACCATCAGAACCAATCTTCAATTCTTCAAAAGTCTCTTTAGTAAACTGATGTCTAATACTCATTGGATCTCTTAAACTTGCTTCTTTTGATGCTTCTCCCATTTTTTCTTTAGAATCTTCTGGTAATGGTCCGACAACAGGCTTTATCTTCTTATCTGCCATTTTATATCTCATCTCTACAGTGACTTCTGGTGCTTGAAAAGATTCAAGTATGGTATAAACCTCTCTTGAATGAATCTCAACAATCTTATCATTATCCTCTAACCCAATAGATGTAATCAATTCCAATGAATCTTCCAGTCCATTTTCTTCATAAACACCTAAAATCCTCTCATCATCTTGCAATGTACCTAACTTGCATAATTCTCCTTCAATATTATATAATCTTTTTTTTTTCTTTTCTTTTAAAATCATCAACTTTCTTATACATAATATTTCTATTCTCCAAAATACTAATAAAACTCGCATCAAAGGCACCTTCATCTCGAGAGAGTACCTCCTCTTTTGTACCTCTATAATCTCGCTTTACAGTGGTACCTCCCCAAAATCCTTAAATCCTTCAACAATCTTTGGCAATGGTTTCTCCCTCAACCTATCTCGATTCCGTTCATGGTTAGGACGTACTATTAGAAATTATACAGCTTTCCTCCCATCTTTGCTACGTATCCTTGCATAAGCAAAACCATCGTCAAGTACTTTTGTTTCTATCCGTGTTGCCATAATATAAGGTTGTCCTAAAATCAACGGATAAGACGTTGTATCTTGAATAAAGAAATGTTGCTCCATCGCAACATCCCCAATCCGAATTTTGACATCTAGACAAGCTCCATATAATTCGCCCTATGTGTTATTAGCTGCTCAAATTGCCCATCCATGTTCCATATCAATTGGCCATTTTTGCTTCTTATAAAGATTTTTAGACATGAGATTTATTTCAGAACCATGGTTGACTAAAGCAACAATTGGTTCTTCTATATCTCCTACTTTCACCAATACCTCAGTAGTTGCCCTTGTCCAATGCTTTTGAGTATAATGGCTCAAAGTTTCCATTTCTTTATCACTATAATCTTCGAAACGTACTTGTTGATTATACCCATTCTTTTCATTTGTTGGTTGCTTGTAATCAATATCAACCTCTTCTTCATCTTTATATATTCTTGCATCAATAGCATGACTCATTCCAATTTCGCCCATTAATTGCCTCTTTTACTTAATGGTGTCAATGATAACATCATGAAATTCCTTATTTGCAATTCCCAAAACTTCTTTCAATGTGAATTCCACCTTAGCGTTTAATATACGTTCTTCCAACACCCCTTTCAAATTTGTTGCCACTTCAATGTCAAAAAGTAGCTTATAAGCAATTTATTTGCTCTTATCTTTTGTCTCCCTTGTTTTTTCTTCTAATGATGCTGAGGTATCCTTTACAGGCAATTCTTGTGAAGCTGCCTCCCGAGCCTTGCCTCCTCGAGTTTGCTTCTTAGAAGAATTCTCTTCTCTAGTATCATCAAAATTTCCTCGTCTCTTTTCTTCCATCAAAGCTTCATGTTGGCTCTTAGCAATATATGCATGAACTGAAAGAGACTCAACAGGATCCTCCCAACCTGTTGCACCTCGTATTGTAGCTGCAGTCCTCAAAAACTCTTCTCGAGGTAATTTCCCTTCTTGCATTGTAAAAATGGTAGAAGCCCAAAACTCACTAATTTCCGTACTTCTACCAAGGTCATCATCTACTCTAGCACCATAACTTGCACTTTCTCGTGCTGCTGTTTCATGCTCTTTTAAGTAATCTTGAACCAATGCTCTCATTCCTCCCTTGCCAAAATTGGTTTGAAGAAGATCATCCCTATCTTTCAATGCTATCTTCCCATCTTTCCAGCAAATAATTCCCTACCGTATCATATTATTAAATTCATTGCAATATTTTCTAGTGTGTGAAGCGTCATCACACCAAATGTATCTTTGTACATATCTTTGTTTTGAAACATTCTTCGAATTGTTTGTAGAAGTATTCTCTTCAAGTCTTGCTAATTTGATTTGAAGATCTCACATTCCTTGTATAATTTCTTCCATTTCCATATCTGCTTTTCTTAATAAGGATGTCGAAGGTTGAACTGTAAGCATTGTTGGTGGTGTTGTACGTACTGGAGCTTTGGGTGCTTGTACTGTTTTCGGAATATTGCTCCTATCCTTCCTCCTTTTTTTTTTAAGCAGTCCCACCGCATCTTCAACGTTCTTCCACTTCGTTGTCAATCCTTCATCTTCTTCTTTGTCTTCAAGAAGGGGTTCTAATTTCTCTTGCAATTCTCCATCAGCAGCTTGAAGAAATAGATCAACTTTGTTCGGCTCCAATGTCAATTTTTCTACCTTCGATAATTGAGAGTACTGCCTCTCAAATTCCCTTAGTAGCTCTGTTGCTTGCAAATTCTTATTGGGCCGTTCAATCCATCCCAGAAACAGCTTCTTAGTAACGCGATCAGCATCTTCCAAGAAATATTCGTCTTTCAATGCGTGTAAAAAATCCTCCCATGAATTCCCACAATGATCCGTAATCGATGTAATGTGGTCCCTTATCTCCGGTATCGTAGCAAGTCCAAATAGTGCAACCATTTTCTTCTCAGAAACCCGATTTAATTCCATTTCACGAACATAACATCTTAAATACCTTGAAATATTCCTTCCATCAAATTGATCAATTTTATTGACCACTGCTTGCAATGCTTTGGTTGCCAAAGCTTCCTTTCGATCATTGCTTTGTTATTGCTGTATTGATAATGAGAAGGCTTGAAACATAGTAGCAATAGATGGATCCATGTGCATACCTTGTTCTTTAGAAGAATCCCCACCAGAAACTCCTCCCAAAGATCCTTCAAAATTTTTATTTTTGTTTTCCATAAAATAAAAATAAAATCAAACGAAATCCAATACCTTCCACCTCAAGCTTTCATGTCAGGTTCACCACTTTTATCGTATTACGTGCTTTCCTGCTCGAGAACGCGCCAGGCGTCTGGCTATAGAAGGTAGTATAGAGATTCGCTAATATTCAAGCAGTCTATCAGTTTTTGACTGTTGAAATATAAACAACTGCAAGAATACACCGTAAATCTATACAGATGTCCTTCGACTACTCGCCAAAGTCCTTTTTGCCCCAGCCGGTAGGTCTCTAGACGTTACAGAAAACCCCGAAGAATCCAAACTGCTAATCTTCGATACCGCTTTATACTCACGATCTTATATCCACTGACTGTCTCATTAGATTAACTCAATAAATTTCATTCACTCCGCATACTCAATCCTATAGACACCCTTTTAATTCTTCAATCATAGACGTAACTTCGATTTCACAAAATAGTCAAGAGTAATCACATCCACTTCATTAAAAATCCTGATTCACCATTACAACACTGACTTCAGCAATGATTGCCTCAGTCTTCCCAAAATCCTATGAAGAAAAAAAATCCAATTCTCTGTCTTTTTTCCCCTTCCCGAAGCATGAAGCTAGCTCTCCGATCCTTCTATAAAAAAAAAAAAAAAAAAAAAAAAAAACTTATTCTCTCTCCTCTTCATTTCTTAACCTATCTTCCCCTTTAATCCTAATTCTCCCTCTTTCAAATCCTAGCCTCTGAATTTCTTTAATCTTCCGTCTTGGATCCGAAATTGGCTCCGTCGTCAGAGTTCTCTCCTCCGTTTTTACCTTTAAGAGATCCTTTTACCGAAAACATCGTTCCCTGAAATGGCACAGAGAACAGGACAGCCTGAAACAGAATCGAAACACCCGTAATTGGAACCACATTGAGTCGCCCGACCAATTCAAGTCTCATATTGGCTAAGAGGCCCGTAGTAAGACCTGGATTGGATATCTTGAAATTAGATCCAATTGGCTCTTCAAACCAGGTTCATCCGTCATTGAATTGGTCCTTTCCCTTCCTGCTGACTCCCGTTATTGGAATCGAACAGAGTATTTCAGTATGCCCCGGCTGACTGTAACGAGGTGACTGAACCTGGCCACTCAGTATTTGCACTGGAATTGGTCGTTGCTCCCAATATTCGAGGTAACTAAATATTAATAAAAGTCCCATTTTTTTATATTTTCACGGTATACTCGTGTTACAACACGACATCGCAACCTCTAAAATGCCTTAATAGCTTCAAGAAAAGGAGTAATCCACTCTCTTCAAGAAAAATAAGACTCCAATATTGTAACAAAAGAAGTATCAGTTTAGAGGAGGGTAATCCTCAACCTCTAAAATGCTAGTACACTTCCAAGCTGAGGGGTAATCCGCACTCTAACAAGGAAGAAACTAACTCTGATATCTGAGGTGAATGCAGTCTCGATAAACTGTCACGAACACAAAAATACAGATTCGAGATCTAACAAGAAGTTCAAGAAGAACTAGAAAGAACTAGATTAATCAAATAAATACAAGAACAACACCAAAGAGATGAGCTAGAGCTCCAAGAGATGTGTTGGTGAGACTAAAGAACTCTTCAACCTCGATTTCAATATATACTCCTATTTAGGAAGCTTCTCAAGTAACTTCCATCAACTAGGAAGCTTCTCAAGTAACTTCCATCAACTAAGAAGCTTCTCAAGCAACTTCTACCAACTAGGAAACTTCTCAAGCAACTTCCATCAACTAGGAAGCTTCTCAAGCAACTTCTATTAACTAAGAAGCTTTTCAAGCAAGTTCTATCAACTAGGAAACTTCTCAAGCATTTTTCCATCAACTAAGAAGCTTCTAGAAGGTTCCAGAAACTTGTCTCTAGAAGGTTCTAAGGACTATGTCTCTAACAATTTTTTGACATCTTAGAAATTCTAATAGGTACTTTAAATCTCAATTTAAAAACATCCAAGTTCTATTTTCTTTATATCTCAAGAATCTAAAATTTAAGTGCCACAAAAAAACTTATATAGGTTAATAACATAATATCAAATCTACTTATATTTTATGCCAAAATCGTATAAAATTTCTTGAGATGTAATTCAAAATATAACCACTAGCAAATTGGGTCACTTATTGCCATTAGATTCTAAGCACTTACTTCGACTTTCAATATCTTTTTTATCTTAGCTTAGAATTTACCAAGGAATACATATGAAATATAGTTAAGAAAATATTCCCTCCAAATCTAGTTCCTAATTCTTCATTGCTTTCTATATGCATGCATTATGCTCTAAAGAGTGACAATAGATACAAAATTAATACTTTGACTTTGAGTTCCTATATCTCCTTCACAAAGATTCCAAATTACATAAACTTTTACCAAAACTATATCCAAAAATTTTAACTTGCTGATCCTAGCCTTTGATGTTTCATCGTCTTCTAAAGAATAATCCTAATTCCTAATAAGGCCTTTGGCAACCTCTTTGAAGTCCATTGGGCATGACTTTAGTCAATCAGAATAGAGATTTTTATCATCTATGTCCATTCATCCATATAGAAGGTCTAACTATTCCTTTTGATATCAAAATCCTTCGTTAATCTTTTTTTTAATAATTTTTATATTTTATGTGCCTTAAGTATCAAATAAAAGAAACAATATAAGATTTTAAGAGTCACTAATGTCTAATAAAGATGGCTCTAAATAAATAAAAATTATTTTCAATATAAAAATCAACTTCAATAGTAGTCTTTTTAAGCTAACTACTTCAAAGTAGTAATCTAATCACATTTTGTAACCAATTAAAATCTATCAATGTGGCTCTCACCAAATTGTATAGTAAATTATATATATATATATATATATATATATATATATATATATATATTATTTTTATATGATAGTCAAATCATAACATAAAAATATATTAAATACTTATATCATAAATTAAATATATCATATATATATATATATATATATATATATATATAAACTTATCTTGTAACTTAGATACATATATTACAAGTTGGACACATATTGGAGGTTTTATAGAATGTTGTCATGTTGTTTCTATTTAGATAATATAAATAGACATAAGAATGAAGCCTTCTTTATTCTTGTCAATGCCTATTTTATTTTTACTTTAATTTCAAGAGTCTTTACACTTTATATCTTTAGCAATATCCATTCTATTTCTGATATTATATTCTTTTAAGTAATATGTATTCTTCTTACATGACATAAGAGTGTTATAAAAGTTTTATTGTTGTGATTTAAGTCCTTTACAATTTGACAAAAGTATTAACTCATTATTCTTGTTTTATTTTAGAAATAAGTAGATTATCCTACTTCTATTATTATATTTTAAAAGTTACAAATTATTCTCTTTTAAATTAATATTTTTGATTTTTTAATAGTAATTTTTTTCTTAAAGGAAGTGGACTATCTTTCTTTGTAGAAATTTTCATTTGGTATTAGAAATTGAAAATTATCCTCCTCTAACTTCACTTGTAAATTTGTTTGAATTATCTATGGAAAAAAAAAATTATAGATGCTAACCTTAATAAAAGTAAAAACAAATTTTCAACTATTATAGATCTTTACAAGTTTATTAATACTTTGAAAGAAAAAATCTTATATATTTTTGATATCAATCATGGAAGTACTATTTTAATGCCTATTGAAGAAATCAGCAATAAAGTTTAAAATCTATACTAAGAAGTTAAGCAATTAAGAGAAGCAAGTAGCTGAAATTTACAACTAAATTCAAGAGGTCTTACTACTATAAGTATGAGAGAGGTAAAGATGAGTGTGCTAGAGAAGTTTGATGGAACAAGATCAAAGTTTTGAAGATTTTTACAAGATATAAATCTCAATCTAAGATTGCATTCTTTCCAATATCCTAATAGATATACTTAAGTTGAATTGAAAGGTGGATTTTTTTTTTGAGAGTACTCTCTCTTAATTTGTATCTTTAAAGAAAAAAGATTCACATCTTTTCTATGATTTGAATTCATTCTAAAAATTATTTATGGCCACTTTTAAATAAAGTGATAAAAAAAGTAGTAGAGACTAAACTACTAACTTTATAATAAAAATCATGTTTATCTATCATATGTGTTGTTAAATTCTAAAATCTTACTTGCGACATAGGGTGTAATGTATCAAGGATATGAATTTTGAAGAAAAAGAACCTCAATATATTCTTATGTCACTATAGAATAGATATTAATTTATTTTTGAAAGATATTGATAAAAATATTGATAGTCCATATAATAAGAAATTCAGGAAGAAGGATGAGTGATTTAATTCTTAAAATCGGTTAATTACAGAATTATGGTTAGAATCTAGAGAATCAAGGGAAAGTATATAATAGTTTTAGAAGTTAATTAAGGTGCCAGACTGTGATAGTCATGAGCCGAGGACCATCATTGTGATAGTTGTGAGCCGGGATAAGCTTGGTGCTACCTCTTTTCTTTTGTTTGTTATTTTCTTTGAATAAGAGGATTGACAGTTTCTGAATATTGTGAAGTGAATTATGGAATAGAAATGTAATTGGTGTTATTTGAGAAGAAGAAAGATTGAATGCTGAAATCTGATTGTAGTTCAACAGAGAAAATGAGCCTGTGTTCATGTGAAACACTGTAATGTGAATGGCAGTTCTGTGTGAAGAATTCCAGTGATTGGAATGAGGGTAATTGTGTACTGAAAGCTGTGAAGGCACAGTATTACAGTTGAAGATTATGAGGATGAATATATTGGTGGAAATAGCAGTTATTGGTATAATTGAATTGTTGTAAGGAAGAGATCGATAAGGTGAAGGAGGAGATTATAGTTTCCTTGTGTATTGAGATATTGGAAATAGAGACGATACATTCAGGAGGTAATTGATTGTATGATCCTAACGCAAACACTTAAGCAACTAGTCATTTCTCATATTTGAATCCTTCCTATACGAATTTATTCTGAGATGTTTCTTCCAAAATAAGTAAAACGAGCAATCACATTTTGGCACCGCTACCGAGGAGTGATAATAGCTTTGAGTGTTAGGAATTAAATCCCAAACGTGTGAGAAAATTGGCAATAGAAGACGATTTCAGTAGTATTTGAAGCAAGATTATGATTAATAAGAACGAGAGCATTGCATCGAGGAAAATAAATCAGTTGAGAAAAAGACAAGGAAGAGCGCAAGGAAAGAACTTGCTTAGAGAGGAATAAGAACGTAATCTTAAAAGGAAGCATTGACAGAATTAGATTAAACCATGATTGCAAGCTTGTCGATACATCCGAACATATCAAAAACTGAAGAGACTGTTAATTCTGCAGTCATATGTACTGTTAAAAAAACTACCAAGAATACTCGCGAGAAATTTTGTTAACATTCCAGTGGAAATCTTGAGGCCATTAACTGAAAGAGAAGGAGGCGTAGAAGAATTTGGTACTCTATTGGGTATTTTTTCAGTAGTAGGAACCGCTGAAACGAGCAATACGGGCTTTTCAGATTGGCACAAATTGGTTGCCAATAAAGATTACTATATTGTATTTCAAAATCCAATGTTTTCACCTGCAATTCAACCAATAAAACTATTTGCAGAAAATAACAGTAAATCGAGGAGCACTAAGAGCATGGAAATTAGAATAAGGAAAAGCAAAGATTATTTTAAAATGAAGTTTAGTGGAACAAGAAATTTAATGGCATCAGAAAGACCAACCGTTCCGATTGCAGTACAAATGGATGCAGTAGGCGATCGTACGACTAGTGTCATGCTACTACCTACTTTTCGGAAATTTTTAGGTGCGGATCCCGATCAACATTTATCTCAATTTCTTACAGCATGTGTAACTAATAATGAAAGAACAGAAGACATTTGGCTGAGATGGCTGCTAGCGACATTGAAAGACATAGCATTTGAGTGGTATAACCGCCAACTTGTGGGACAATTTATCAATTAGGAGGCATTGAAAAATACATTTTTAGCCCATTTTTGACCAATTTGTTTTGAAGAACGTCTTAGAGAAAAATTAATGAACATCAGAATGGTACCAGGGGAAGCGTTACAGTCATATTATGGTTGTGTAGCAGATATACTTTGAAAATGGCCAAATAACCAAATGCCAAAATCGTTTGTGTTGGCCATATTAGTTAATGGACTACACCCACAAGAATTGAAGATGTTTGTAAAGGAGGCCCAATCAGCCACCATTGCATCATCTCTTGAGCAAGCAAAAGTATGGGAGGAATGTCACTATGACCAAAACTTAATAGTTGGAGCCACGATGATTCCATCTCAAGGAGGTTATCAAATGACAAATTGGAATGACGCATCGGAAAGTTATCTGGGAAGGAATGATTATAATACAATTCCACAGGGAATAGTGGATGCCGTTCCATTGCAAGCTATACCACCATCATCATTCCAATTGTATGCGCCTTATTCCGCATATCAAAAATTAATACCTACGAAAAAATTACCAAATGCATTAGTATCAAGGGATCCCAATGAGTCATTGCTGTCAACATTGACGAAAAAAATAGATGAATTGGCTGTGAATCTGGCCAAGGGTAAAGAAAAAAAGTATAAACCAATCAATATGTGTCCCAATGTCTAGTGCAGCAATTGTAAGGGGCAAGATCATTTAGTAACAGAATGTCCTTCACCACCCCAAATGACTATATAATGTACCTTTCGCGGGGGCAAGCATATTACCACCAATTGTTGAAATTTACGGAAGCAACAACAACTCAGTAACCAAATAATGACTCAATCAACTTTGTGGGATGTCAATCAAGTACAAACGAATAATAGGTTTGGCTGGAATGGAAATCGAGTCAATAAATAAAACAAGAATTATTCCAATTTCCTAAACTCTGAATTTCACCAAGAAGGTGTATCCAATACTCACGGATTGGCAATGAATAAGCCACGATACTATCAATATCCACCTATGACGAAGCCAATGCCAGACTCTACAGTAACAATGGGTCAACCAGGATCCTTTACTCATCCGACATGGAACAGACCTAGCCATTATATACCAGTAGAGACACCCAATATCCCTGAAGGAGTTAGTAGGAGACCACTTTGTTGCTATCGTTGTAGACAAATCGAACATTATGCAAGTGAATGTCGTAATCTAAGGGCCAGTGATGACTATGCTCTAATATGTGAAAATTGTAAGCAGTCTGGTCACACTTATCAGCAGTGTAATGTGCCCTTTAATTATAATAATCGGGACCAACAAATGCAAATAAGCCAACCGGTAGAGAATAAAGGCCTTGTTCAACGAGACGCAATAGTACATCGTATCGAGGTGGTGAACGCAGTGCTTATCAGAGGCCAACAAAAAGATAAGAATTTAATTTAGGACATAGATGAACTAATCGTAGGAGAGCAAGTAGCACCGTCCACGAGACTAAACAAACCAATATCAATATTGGAATGTATCCCAATATTAAGACCTCAACAGACTGAGGAATCTAATTTGGTTCTACATGCCAATTTGTCGGGACCATCCAATCCAGGTCCTGTTATAGGCTTTGTACCCAGTATGAGACCTGACTTAGTAGCACAACCCAAGGAGGTCCCAATTACGGAGGCTTCGATTCTGTTCCAAGCAGTTCCGATTTCTATGCAGTTCCAAGAAACGTCCTATCCATTGAAAGATCCTCTCGGGGGCAGAAATTTCAAGGAAGCTCCAGCTGCTGTTCCAATTCCGAGTCCAAGGCAGAAGAATATCTTACCTCACGGAGTTAAACTCAAACCAATGAAAAGAAAAAGAGCATTGGGAATTACTCTCAATATGGAACCCTACGACATTTTCAAGGATTTGGATGTTATTCAGCCTTCAATTACAATGAAGCAACTTTTGGCTGTAGCACCGAAATGTCGATTTACATTGAATTTAGCGCTAATACGATGAAGTTCCTGCACTAAAGAAATTCATGAAGTTAGCTTAAACCTAGATCCGAGAGCACCAATAATCGATGTATCAATCAATGGTGTTTTAATTCCAAGGGTACAAGTCGATGGTGGTTCCAGTGTGAATTTAATGAATGCAGATACAATGGAGGACTTGGATCTAAAGCAATTGCTATCTATAATATTGGTCTTGCGAATGGCAGATCATAGTCAAATAAAGCCAATGGAAATCTTACGAAATATTGCCACTGAAATCGTGGGATTGACATATAAAATCGATTATATTGTATTTTGATTACAGAGTTCTATGTTATCGTATCCCATTTTATTGGACAGACCTTGGCTTTATGAAGCCAAAGCTAAGAACGATTGGGGTCGAGGCACATTGACAATTGGAAAAGGCTGTGACCAGATTATTTTACAAATGTATCTAGTATAATATCATGGAGAATCTCAATTGCCAGAATTAGAATTTACATCGGACAACGAGAATCAATCGATTGAGATAGATGATGATGCTATAAGTTCACCGCAATTTGGGGTAGGACAAAACACTTCAACAGCAAATGCAAGAGTCTACCAATGTGGAGGTCTTGGTGAATATTTACTACATCAAGAGGATGCGACTAACTTAGATCATGATATTACCGAATAGATGAATAATTCTGCAGTCAATAGAGTCAGCACATTGGAATCAGATTTGGATGATTTCCATATGTCGAATAATACAAGATATTCAGATCAAAAAAAGACAATTAAATCAGAGGTTGTTGAAGACCTTGTATGTTAATCTATTAACTTGGGCACCAACGAAATGCCACAGCTAATTAAAATATATGCCGGTATTATCGGTACAGAATTTGATGCCTGGAAATAATTTTTTGTCCGTCACAAATCTACCTTTGCGTGGTCGTATGCAGATTTGAAAGGCATTCCAGTTGACATGTGTGAGCACCAGATTATTTTGGAGGAGGGTATTATGCCAGTTTGTCAAAGATAACATCGCATTAATTCTAAATATTCCCTCATAGTGTAAGAGGAATTGGACAAGCTTGTTGTGGTTGGTTTTATTTATCCAGTACCAAATAGTGAATGGGTGTCACCAATCGTGATGGTGTCGAAAAAGAATGGGAATTGTTAGGATTTTCGGAAACTTAATGGGGCCACCAAGAAAGATTACTTCTCATTACCTTTCACGGACATATGTGTAACATGTTGTCATTATCACCAGGTAGTAAAAGAATAGGAGTAGGACACTAGTTAAAGTCATTCTGTGGTATTTTTTTGAGTTGGCTGGAGTGCCATTTTCTTGTATTTCTTTTTTTTTCGAGAGTAGTAGTTCCAGTTAAGAATTAACAGTAAGGAACCGGTCACAAGTGTCGATTGAAGATATTCTGAAATGGATGAGTCAGCAGCAGCAATTGGAACTTTGGGATGTCCAAATCTTGAAACTGGATGTTCAAGTCCGTGTATTGGGTGAGTATAATGAAGAGTTGAGGTAGGAGTGTTTGTGAGGACGCTGCATAGATAGGAGTGGGGCTATGTAGAATAGATATTAATTCGTTTTTCAAAGATATTGATAAAATATATTAATAGTCTATATAATAGGAAATTCAGAAGGACGGATGAGTGATTTAGTTCTTAAAAGTGGTTAATTAAAAAATTACTGTTAGAATCTAGAGAATCACGGGAAAGTATATAATAGTTTTAGAAGTTAATTAAGGTGCCAGACTGTGATAGTCATGAGCCAAGGGCCATCGCTGTGATAGTTGTGAGCCGGGATAAGCTTGGTGCTACCTCTTTTCTTTTGTTTGTTATTTTCTTTGAATAAGAGGATTGACAGTTTCTGAATATTGTGAAGTGAATTATGGAATAGAAATGTGATTGGTGTTATTTGAGAAGAAGAAAGATTGAATGCTGAAATCTGATTGTAGTTCAGCAGAGAGAATGAGTCTGTGTTTGTGTGAAATACCGTAATGTGAATGGTAGTTCTGTGTGAAGAATTTCAGTGATTGGAATGAGGGTAATTGTGTACTGAAAGCTCTGAGGGCACAGTATTACAGTTGAAGATTATGAGGATGAATATATTGGTGGAAATAGCAGTTATTGGTATGACTGAATTGTTGTAAGGAAGAGACCGATAAGGTGAAGGAGGAGATTATAGTTTCCTTGTGCATTGAGATATTGAAAATAGAGACGATACATTTAGGAGATAATTGATTGTGTGATCATAACGTGAACGCTTAAGCAACTAGTCATTCCCCGTATTTGAATCCCCTTATACGGATTTATTCCCATTAGACTAATTTGGAATAAGTAAAACAAGCAATCATAGTCACTCAAAAAGACTAAAAATTTATTTTAAGATAATTTAATATTAAACTAGAATGACTATTATCCAAGACAAGAAGACTAAAAAAACTTATAATAAGATTAAAGACTAAAAAGGCATTGACAAGAGTGAAGAAGGCGTCACTCTTGCCTCCATATATGTTCTTAACTAGGAGCTATATGACAATGTCCTACAAGACTTCCAAAACGTATTGACTTTGCAAGACAAATATTTTAACTTACAAGATAAGTTTTTTATATGGGCACCATATAATTAGCTTATTTTATAAGCTATCAATACATGATTAACTTATTGACTAAGTTTTTAACCTATCAATTAAGTACAAATACATGTAAGTCAAAGTAACATCTATAAAGCTTCTAGGAAGTTTCTTTAGAAAATATTATAAAATAAATTTATTTTTATCTATTTCTACTTAATTATATATGTAAATATTAGAATAAATATGTATGTTTGTGATATTATTTTCTATTCTAAAAATAAATTTTATGAAGAATAGTCATTATATGTTGAAAATATTTAAGATGCAACAAATTGTATTTATCACATACTCTAATCTTTCTTTTCTTTGAAGATGGTTAATAGGTCTTCTCAACCATCAATAGTATCTTATATCAAAGCAAAAAGATCACCTTGTTATTTGATCATTGTTGAGGCCTTCATAACTTCTTTCAAATAAAATATTTGGAGTACTATCAAGAGTTGTTTCTACTTCTAATAAAATTACCAAACATGAAGAGTCTTTTTCAAAGTCATGATATCAAATATGTTGTCACATTGAAATTTCTTATAATATACATAAATTAATTAAAATATAAAATATATTCATAAGTATTGATGTATATTGAAATAGTTAGTAGATTGACTTAAAGAAAGTTGATATAAGCGATTGTTTTTATGAAGTTTATTTATTCTAATTATAATATTTAAATTATTTAAGATTTAAATATTTAGTATAAAATTTAAAAAAGATAGAAGCCTAATGATGAAGATCTTAACTACTAAGAAGCTTATTTGGAGAAATAAAAAGAAGGCATAGGTAGATGAAGGAAAGGGGTAAAGGTCTTCATTACTATTGATTAAAGGCCATGTCCAATAAGCTTTGAGTAAGTTGCCTGCAACCATAAAAAGGATTTTAGCAATTTCAAAAAGAACATTCAAGAATTGAAGGCAAAAATTGTAAGATTTAGAATTTGAATTAGAATTCATGTAAAAAATTTAGAGGGTTTGAAGTTAGGATTTGAAGTTATAGCTATTTAAAGCTAAGGTATCTTTTAAGATAGATTAATGCTCTTTTGAAGATATAAGAAGTTATACAATACCTTTTGGAGTTCAAAAGATGTTGCTGCAAAGATAATTTTAACATCTACATCTTTTTTAAAAGAATTTTTGTATTTAAAGTCTATATGAAAGAGTTATAGAAGGTTGAAGACAACACATGTAATTCAAAAGAAGTAAGTAAGTTGTTTTATTGATAGTAATAGTTGGAGCTATAGCTTGAGTTTTTAGATGAACATTTAGCTCAAATTTTTTAAAAATATAAGTTATTAGGTTAAAAGCCATATATCAAAATTTTATAGTATCTAAATACTCAGTTTGTGAAATATGAAAAAAATTACATGCAAGTATATATAAGCAAAGATTTGAAGTTATTATTAAGGTTTTGATGATATCTTAAGATCTATATTGAATTTACAATTAAAATTTGTTTTGGTAGTTGATTAAAGTATATCAATACTTCATGTAAAATTTTAGTTTATTAGGATAGTCCAATTGTGAGATATGAGCTATTGAAGTTTGGAAAAAATTCACCTTAAGGATATATAAGGATTTAAAATATTTTTATTATATTTTGGATGTTCTTTGATACCTAGGACTTACGTATTGATGTAATTATTTCTATAAGGACAATTTTATATATCTAGTTGGTACTTTCTTATCTTGAGATTTAATTGAGTAATTAGTGATAGCCAAAAATTAAGCTCTTTTTTGAAGCAACTCTTTCTATCATGACAACGTTGTATCTTGCTATCTATTTAAAGTAAGATATATTATTTTTAAATAACTTCATCTCAATTATGTCATCTTGAAGGTTGTGATAATTATAATGTCTTATTCAATAAATCAGTAAGTAATAGTTCTTGAGTTAAATCTACTAGTTGTTGGTTTTTCATCTTCTTAATGTCACAAATACACAAAAGTTACAAATAAGAGTAGAAAGTAGAATGTTGTCTTTTCTACATCTTATTTCTTTTATAGTAAATATTTTTTATTTTTCATCTTGATTTTGATAGATATTATCAATAAAAAGCCTCAATTTTTTTGTTGCAATTGCAAGATTTTTTACTACCTCATATGTGTATTCATTAATATCATATCTACATCAATAAATAAGATATTCTAATCTATTTTGGTACCACCTTCAATCTAAGACTTCTTCCATCTTAAACTTTTGATTATTATTTATTTTTATAAGAAGAGAAGGCATTTATCTTCTTTTGAAGTTATTCATTATCTTACATGGTTCAAGAAGAGACACATGCAATACAAGATGGATCTTTGTAGACTCTGGTAGATGTTATTAACAAGCAATAAGATTGACTTATTTACAAATAGAAAAAAGTTGAAGCCTATGATAGTCCAACTTATTATAAGAACAAGTAGTCTTGATATTATAATAAAGTAGCTATACCTTATTACCTACAATGAATTGTAGTTGTTCCTTATAATAAGCATCCATATTGATCTTTTGTCATTTTTGAGCTTCTTTTAATTATGCCTTCATTATTTTATATAGTTCTAACAAACAAAATTATCAAATCTTTTGCTAAAGGATTATCAACTTTTTAAAAATCAAAAATATTAAGTTATGAATAATAACCATAATAGGCAAAGAAAAATATTTGTTAAGTAGAACAATAATTGATGGTACACTTCAAATATTGCTTCAGAACTTGATTCATCTATTTTATATGCCCATTAATTTAAAGATGAAAGGCCAAAACAAGCTTTATATCTATCTTTAGAATCTTAAAAAGGATTTTTCAAAACCTTCATATAAATTGAGTCTCCCTATCTAATATAATATCTTTGAATAATCTATGATATCAATAGATGTTATAAAAAAAATAGTTGTTTCTTTATTTATGATAGATTTTGTATATAGTACAAAAATGAGCCATCTTGATAAAATAATTTACTATAACAAAAATAAAATTAAATAAACCTGAGACTAAAAGGTCTATGATAAAATCCATAAAATAAAAAACTACAAATGTCTTTAAATAGGTAATGATTGGAGAAGTCTACAAGGTCAATGACAAGGAGTTTTTGATCTTGAAAAAATATCAAATCATTATACAAAGTCTTTAAGTAGCATCTTTATTTAAAGCCACCAAAAATCTCTTAATATTAGTTCTTAAGTCCTATTGTATTTAAAATATTTGGTTGTTGGAAAGTCGTGATAATCTTGAAGAATATATAATTATAGTTTATCTTTTGAAATATATAATTGTTCCTTAAAATAGAATAATTTATTTTTGATCTCAAATTTAGAAGTATCATAAAATTTAAAAGAATTATTTTTGATATCATAAACAAGAAGATTACAAGACATACTTAATTGAATTTACTTAGCAAAGGCTCAATCAATAATCAATGTTGATTTTATTTCTTGAAGATGAAAAAGCTTTGAAATTTATATTCTTTTATATTCTTAGAGTAGATCAAGATGTTTTTGAATAAAAAATGAAAAAATCATCAAAGAACTCACAAAAAACATCATTCATTAGATATTGAAAAATAATTGATACATTTGTATATCTAAAAGTCATAATATTATATTTGAAATATCCATTCTTGATTTAAAATTTAATTTTTTATTTGTATTTTTTTAATATATATAAGATTTTTTATTTCTTGATCTTTGTTTGATTCAATTGATCAAAAAGTCTTAAAATCAAGAATAGAAGATATCCATTTTTAATAGTGATCTTAGTTAGTCTTTGATAGTCCACATACATCTACAATGATTCGTCTTTTTTCTTCATAAATAAGATAGGAGCCTTAGTTGGAGATTTAAAATGGTGTATAAAATTTTTAGCCAAATTTTCATCAATGTATTCTTTGATTGCAATCAACTCATTCTATAATAGATTATAGATTGGTCCAAATGGTGGTTGAGGTCTTTCTTGAATATTGATGGAACAATTATAAGAAAAATGCTTTGGAGGAATATTTGCATTCTTTTTTAAAGACATCTTAATAATTTTGATATTAGCTTAGAATGCCACTTAAAATCTTTTTTCTTTCAACAATAGGTGTACCATATATAAGAAAAATTGATCCTTCTTTTGCACCATATATAAAAGTTATTGTACCCATCAATAATAATTTGAATGTATCGATCTTATGGATTTTTACTTGCCTAACAACATCTTAGATTAAACTATGGAAAAAAATCAAGATTATAAGAAATTTAATTTATCTAAAGATTATAACTTTTTAACTATGATAATCCTAAAATAATTAAATTAAAAAGAGATCTAATCACATTAAATATAACTATTCTATTATAACTATTAGTTGTTATTTCTATAAGAATAATTTTATATGTAATATCTCTAGAAAAAAAATAAACAACCATCTATTATTTCTATATGCAGAGGTTTGATTTTTTTAAATAAAGATATATCTTGTAAAATAAGCTAAGGCTCTTGAATCCAATAAGACTAAGACTTTGTGATTTTTTGGTTCTAAAAAAACTTCTATTGTAAAATAAGGTGAAAGATTTGAGGAGAAAATAGGGCCTTTATTAAGAATTGCATAAGATTCTAGCTGCATAATTTCTATTATAATTAGAGAGTCTCATTTTTTGATACATCATCTTCTTTGGCAACCATGCTTCTCATTTTGTGATTGCATTATTTCTTTGGATAATATTAAGTAATATGCTTGAATTATTCATAATATAGGTATAAATTCTTTTAATGAAAATGAATCTTTTCTTTCTTAAAAAAAAGTTTAAAATATATCATATTAATTTGCATTGATTCTAATCTTCATGAATAAATTTCTAAAAACCTAAGAGCTGCCATTATTACTTGACTTGTTTTTTTTGAGCCAAATTTTTGTTCTCAATGCCTTTCAAATAATCAATTCTTATATACAATGGCTTGAATAATAAATTATTTGAAAGATTTTACTTTTGATATTGTTAATAATAAATTTTTAATATTATCCTTTAATTCATATCAAAATTGATTGATAAGAGCTTTGTCATTCTAGTCCACATTGCAAGCAAGGTTTTGGAATTCAACAATATATACAGTAGGTGACTATGATCCTTGTCATAAAAATAAGAGCTTGATCTTTGATATTCTTTCTTGATTATTTTTTTTGAATGTAGCCATAAATACTTTTAAGAATGAATTCAAATTATAAAAGAGTCATGAGTCTTTTTCTATCAAAGATTTAAATCAAGAAAGAATACTCTAAGATAAAAGTACAAATATAAATCCAACTTGAGTAAATCCATGACGGTATTGGAAGAGATGCAACCTTAGATAGAATTTGACTTGTAAAAATCCTTGAAATTTTGATCTTGTTCCATCAAACTTTTTGGGCATATTAATCCTTATCCTTATTATGCTTATAAAAGTAAAACTTCTTGGATTTGGTTGTGAGGTCAATCTATTTACTTCTTTCAACTATACAACTTTTTGATGCAAAATTTTAACCTCTTTCATGGACATAGGAATAGTATTTTCTTAGTTGATAGTAGTGATGTGTAAAATTTCTATCTTAAAAATATTGAAAAATTTATGAAGATCTACAATAATTACAAATCTATTCTTACTTCTATCAAGTATAACATCTATAATTTTTTCTTTTATTTCAAACAACTTGACAAATCTACAAGTCAAACTAGAAGAGGGTAATCCATAACCTCTAATATCAAATGAAAATTTTCACAAAGAGGAATAATAAGTTCTCTTTAAAGAAAAAAATTAGTATTAAAAAACCAAATAGTTTGTTTAAAGGTGGATAATCTACAACCTTCAAAACACAACAATAGGAGTAGAATAATCCACTCTTTTCTTAAAAAAAATAAGAACAATGAGTTAGGAATATTTTTAAACTATCAAGGGCATAAATCTAAAAGAAATAAAACCTCTATATATCCTAGTGTCATTCAAAAATACTAAAAAGTTACTTAAAGATGATATAGTATTAAACTAAAATAACTATTGTCAAAGTTAAGAAGACTAGAATGTCTTGAAAGAAAACTAAGGACTAAAAAGATTTTGACAAGAGTGAAGAAGGCTTCACTCTTACCTCCATATATACTCTTAACTAGGAGCTATATGGAAATATCTTATAAGACCTCTAAAACATGTTGACTTTACAAGAAAAGTATCTTAACTTACAAGATAAGTTTTTTTTATATGTGTGCTTTATAATTAGTTGGTTAATATATAATTAATTTTTTGACCAAGTTTCTAACCTATCAATCAACTATAAATATATGTAAGTCAAAGTATCATCTATAAATCTTTTAAGAAGTTTTTCTAAAAAATATTATAAAATAAATCTATTTTTATCTATTTTTATATAATTATATATGTAATAAGGTATTAGATCGATTTTGTCCTATTATGTGATGATGCTTTATAAAAGGATCTTAGGTTTTAAGATAGTCTAATCATGTTTCATTGATATCATAATGAGTGTTGTATTTTTTACTTTTGGTAGTATGTTAATAGTCATCATTTAGTCCAAGGTCAATTGTTATAGTCATATTGGATATTATATTGAGGCTATTACAAGCTAGTCTTAAAAAGTCAATCGAGAGGTAAGAAGGCATTACAATAGCCGAGTCTAGGAAAGAAATTATAGTATAGAAGATATGGTGGAGTAATCCCAGATAGAGGCTCAAATACAACACATCTTAGATCATATAGCTACTTTGGAAGGGCAAATAGAAGCCTCAAGGACATGAGAGTCAACATCTGATGGGTTGAAATTCAGTAAGCCTAGTACATACTCTAAAACCTTAAGACAAGCAAATGTATGTTAATAGTTCTTCAAAATGTGACAATACTTCTAACTATGTGGGATAAATACCATTGAAAGAATTATATATGCAATGATATTTGTCCCAAATATTTGCTCCAAATAGTTGAAAGTATTGTCGCATGGCTGCAGTATCTCTCAAATTGGTGCAAGATTATGTTTCTTGATTCAAGTTCCTATGTTTTCAAATTGGCAATATTTTGGAGGTGGAGATGATGGATTGATTCCTATGAGATTTGAAACCTAGAGTCCAACTAGAAGTGGAACTAAAAGATCTACAAACATTTGAAGAAGAAATTTGGATTATAGAGAAGGTTGATGCTATTGATTTCAAAAATTATGGAGCATGATCTATAGCACAAAGTCTTATTCTGCTATTTAATATTATGGCACAACAACCAATGCCAATGGAAATTAATGCCTTATAAGGATCATTGACACCACAAAGACGACGAATATTGTTACAAAAAGGATTGTGTTTCTATTATCAAGAATCAGGCCATTAAATTGGAGGTTGTTCAAAATATCAAAATTCAAGTACCAATATGACAAGGCGATTTTATAGTCTCAAAACTCATGAAGTCGATAATGAATCAGAGCAAGAAAATAGGACTCTCCAATAAAGGCACCGAAAGCCAATACTGGGAATAATTACTATCTCTTATAAACAAATGACATGGCCTTAGACAACTATAAAAAGAGTCGATTGGTGCATCTAATGAGATTACTAAGAGGACAACTATATTAAGTGCTTGTAGATTGTAGCTCTACAAAAAAATTACATTTCTATTGAATTGATCGATTGGCTTAGAATTAAAAGTAAGAAAATCAAAGAAGGAAGTATATACCTTACAAATGATCAAGAAAACATATTAAGTTAGATGTGTGAAGAAGAAACCTTAAGATTGACAAACATCTATGTCTTAAGAGAGAGATTCAAGGTGATAAAGCTAAGGTATGATATTATCTATGATATGACATAGCTAGAGATAGGAAATAAACAAGTTGATTGAATAATAAGGACAATCTCTTTTAAAGATAAAAGACGTAAGGTGATTCTTTGCACATGTACATCAAGTCAAGAAAAAAGATAATCTATAATCAAAGACTTATTTGTAGGAATGATCTTTATAAAGAAGCAACTACAATATGAGCAACTAATATAAATATTGGTTCTAAATCTTATATCAGTGATGAGAAAGATAGACAAAAGAATAGAACAAGTAGAGTAACTCATACGAGAATATTAAGATATCTTTTCAATTGAGCTACCAAGTGGCACACCTCCTGATTGAAGTACCTCCTTTCAAATAAAACTATTGCTTAAAGCCAAACCAAAAAGTTGACTAAATTATTGCCTAGCAACAAAAGAACTTGAAGAGCTATGAAAGACATTAAATAAATTCTTAGAAAAAAACCTCATTTGAGAAAATACATCACCATAGAGAGCATTTGTACTCTTTGCATTTAAAAAAGATGGTAGACTTCACATTTGTATTGATTATTGAGGTCTCAATAAGTAGATTATTAAAAATACATATCCACTTTTAGGAACGGATGATCTTTTTAACTAACTTTGAGATATAATCATCTTTAGTAAATTGGATCTATAGAGCGGCTATTGGCAAATACATATTGCAAGAGAAGATGTGAAAAAGATGGCATTTTGTACATGCTATGGATATTTTAAATGGCAGATTTTATCCTATAGCCTCATGAATGCTTGAACCTCTTTTATGGATTAGATGGATAAATTGTTTTAAGACCTTTTGGATAAGTATGTAGTCATCTTCATTGATAATATCTTCATATATAATAAAATTCCTAAAAAGCATGAGAACTACTTATGAAAAGTATAGTGCCGGCTATAAAATAATTGCTTCTATTTTAAGTAATCAAAATATAAACTTTGGAAGTCAAAAGTAATCTTTTTGAGGCATGTGGTGTACTTAGAAGGCATGCATTTGGAGCAAGATAAGATAAAAGCAATAAAGAATTGGTCTACCTCCAAAGATGCTTTTGAAGTTCACTTGATTTTAGACCTTCTTGGATACTATTGCTATTTTGTATGACAATTTGATCATATTGCTGCCTCATTTATAAATCAATTAAAGAAAGGTGCTCCATTTGAATAGAAATTGGAGCAGTAAAATACCTTTGATAAGTTGAAGGAAGCACTCATTACTACACGAATATTGCAACCATATGATCCTAATCTTCTTTATACACTTGACATTGATACTTCCAACTTTACTATTTGAGTGGTCTTTCAACAAGACTTTGGTAGGGGCCTTCAACTTATAGGATATGAATCACATAAGCTCAGAAGGACAGAGCATAATTACTCGACACTTCATTAAGAGCAATTAACAATTATACAAGCTACAAAGGTGCGGTGATACTATCTATTAGAGAAGCCAATGGCTGTTTGGACTAACCATCAATCCTTGCTACATGATTTTCATGTGAAAAATATGAAATCATGGCATCATTGTCAAGAAGAATAGTTGCAGCTTTTTGATATCTAGCTTGAGTATAAGCAAGGGTGACAATATACTGTGCTAGAAAACTTATTGTAGAAATCAGACTTGAAGAATAAATTGGAAGATAAGACAAAATTTGCTACTATAAGTAGTCTCATTTTAAATCTAACTAAAGAGGCAGAATGGAAGCAGCTATGTATCACAATGTTTATTTCAAGATGGTTAGCAATTTGCTTAAGATATGCAATATACAATATCACAATTATATTCTTGGTCATGGTTTATTCTATTTCAAGAAGCAAATTTATGTATCCAAAAATGCTAAATTCTAGACGTACATACTTCATGAGGGAAATGACATCCCAATATCTGGACATCTAAGACGAGAAAAGATTCTAAAATAGATTTCAAAGTCATAGTTTTGGACAAGTTTGAATTATGATGTTTGAGCCTCTATATTAAAATTAATGTAACAAAGCATGTAATACAGCATCTCCTTAACTATTACAGCCAATTCTATTGTCAAGGTAGAGAGAATTTGTCTCAAAAAAGTACTAGACTCTTGGTTGTTACTAATTACTCAATTAAGTCTTGAGATAAAAAAAGGCCAAGTTTATATTTATATATATATATATATATATATATATATATATATATATATATATATATATATATATTACTTTTAGGAGCAATTACACCAACCGTGTAAGTAATCTATTATTATAAGTATAAAATCATATGAGCTTGAAATTGAATGAAATGTGATAAAATCCATAGAAACTCAAAACCATGCTTGTTTTAATATTAATAATGGTTAAAGAATTCTATATGATTGATGACAAGGAATTTTGATTTGAATTTTTATTTTCTATTTTTGATACAAGAAAAGAACATTTAAGAAGAATGTCTAATAAATCTTATTGTTTTTTTAGCCTTTATATGATCTTCAATTCAAATCTTGAGAAAGACATGTTCTAATGGACTTAATAATAATTTAAAATATTTATTATTATAAAATTCTTGAGATTCTTATAATTTGTATATACAATAACTAAATTAGAAGTGCCTCCTAGACAATGGTATTATTCTTGAAATAAATACATAATTATAAGAAGTTCTTTATTGTGGATCTTGGAGTCGATCTTAGCTCCTAAAAATTATCTTAAATAAAAAGCTACTAGATGAAATTTGTTATTTGCTTTTATTTGTGAAAATATCACAATAAAATCTTATATGTTTGTATTTTTTTCTATATATATATATATATACATATATTAAAAAAGTTGACATAATATAAGATTATTGTAAAAATAGAAGTCATCTTCAAAGCTCTAAATGCTCATTAAGCTTTTTTATTCTATTTAAGTTTGTTTTACAAATCAAATATATAAGTGAAGTTGCAACCTGAGAAAAATTCTTGATGAAGATTTGATAGTAATTAATAAATCTTAAAAATATTAAATATCTTTTATTTTTTTTGAAATATTTTAATATATAATAATTTAATTATTTTTAGGATTTATTATAAGGTTATTATTTGAAATGATGTATTTTAAAAAATTAAATTGAATTATATTAAATATATACTTTTTTATCTTAATATATAGTCATGCATCTCTAAGTTTTTATAATATATAAGAAATAAAATATATATATATATATATATATGTAGAATATATTAAAATATCTTTTAAATATAAAATAATAAAATAATCTAAAAACTCTCTAAGAACATCATTTATAAGATATTGAAAAGTGGCTACTGTATTTATGTTAAAGATAAGAACTTGATAAAAATAAATAAAAAGTGATACTTTTCTCAAAGAATGATGAAAAAATAGAAATAACTAAATATATATATTAAGAAAGAAACTGGAATGGCTATTACTAAAAAACAAGAAAACTAGAGATCCTTGAAACTAGATTAGAAGCAAGAAGCAAGAAAGGAGTTGATAAGATTGAAGAAGGTTTCATTCTTGCTTCTATATATACTATCTACTTAGGATCTACGTGGCGATATTCTATAGGACCTCCAAAAATATGTTGACTTTGCACAATACGTATCTTAACTTGCAAGATAAGTTTTTGATATAAATGCTAAATAATTAGCTTATTCCGCAAGCAACCAATATGTATGGAACATGGTTAACTTGTTGATCAAGTTTCTAACCTACCAATCAAGTATAAACATATATAAAGTCAAAGTAGCATTCTTAAAATAGATTAAAATATCGTCTCGGTAACAGACAACAAAATCATCTAAAAACTCCCAAAAGACATCATTCATTAAATGTTAGAATGTTGCTAGTGCATTTGTAAGTCCAAAAGGCATGACGTTGTATTCGAAATGTCCATACCTTGTTCGAAACACAGTTTTCCATTCATCTCTTTCTTTGATGCATATCAGATTGTATGTTTCTTATAGATCTATTTTTGTATAGATCTTAGTTTGATTCAACTGATCAAGGAGTCCAAATATCAGAGGTAGTGGGTACCTATTTTTGATGGTGATTTTGTTGAGTCCTCGATAATTGACACACATCTGCAATGATCCATCTTTTTTCTTTACAAATAAAATTGGAGCTCCTATTGGAGATTTGGAATGGCATATGAAGTTCTTGGCCAGATTTTCTTCAATATACTCCTTGAATTCAACCAACTCATTTTGTGATAAACTGTAGATTGGTCCAAATGGCGGTTGTGCTCCTTTTTGAAGGTCAATTGAGCAATCATAGAAACAATGTTTTAGAAAAGTATTTATATTCTTCTTCTCAAATACATCTTGAAAATCTTAATATTCACTTAGAATGTCACTTGAAGTCTTTCCACCAGTAGAAACAGGTGCAGCATAAATGATACAAAGTAATCCTTCTTTTGCAACATGCAAGAAAGCTCTTGCACCTATAAATACAAGTTTAATTATACTAGACTTATGAATTTTTACTTAATTAATTATGCTCTTATTTATATTTTTTAAAAAAAATCAAGACTATGAGAAGTCCAATCTATTTTAGGATTATATTTTTCTAGCCATGATAAACCTAAAATGACTAGATTAAAGGGAGATCTAATGATATTAAATATTACAAAGGTATTATGACCATTAATTATTACTTCTATAGGAAGGGTTTCATGAATAACATCTCTTGAAGACAACGGATGACCATCTATGACTTCTACATGAACAGGTTTAATTTTCTTTACTAAAAATATACTATGTCTTTTAGTAAATTCTTCATCTAAGAAACATGCTCAAGCTCCTGAATCTAACAAGGTAGAGGCTTTGTGATATTTAGGTCCTAAAATAACATTTATTGTAAAACACAGAGAGGATTTTGAAGAGAGAATAGGACCTTCACTAGGTGTTGTACAAGGTTCTAGCCACATGGTTTCTATTATAACTGAACAAATTCGTTTTTTGACATACTATCTTCTTTGACAGCCGTACTCTTCATTTTATGGTTGCGTTGCTTCTTTAGGCAATGTTGAGCAGTGTACTTAGGTTCTCCACAACATAAGCACAATTCTTCCTGATGATGACAAGTTTTTTTTTGTTCAGTAAGAGGTTTGAAACGTACTGCATCAATTTGTATATCCTCTATTTTTGGATGTATGTGCTGAAGAAGTATTGATATTGCTATTGAATTATAGTAACGTTAAGGTCCACTTGTATGGTTCTCCAATTGAAATTCAAAAAGATGATTGTCGCACTTTACAACAAAGTCAATTTCTTGACTCAATGTTTGAGGATCAAGTAAGTTGAGCATTAATTTTTTTTATCTTATATTGTAATCTGTAGAAAAATTGGCTAACAAGTGCAGCATCATCTCACTTGATATCAATTGTAAGTTGTCAAAAATATAAAGTATATAATGTTACTAATCGATTATCTTATCGCAAAATATGAATCTTATTGGTTGCAACACAAATTGCATCATGTTCTCCATACATAGATTGAAATTCCACCAAAAAAGCCTCTAGATTATCCAATATTAGATCTCGTCGTTCAAGAAAAGATGAAAATCATGATAATGCTGAACTTGAAAGAAGCGTATTAATGAATTTAACTTACGATCCTAGAGTTAAATAGCTTTGGGATTGAAGTTTAATCATAAGTTTTACTTGATTTATAAATCCTCTAAACTTTGATCTAGTACCATCAAACTTCTCATGTAGGGCAATTCTTGGTTTTCTAACATTGGAAGGGTGTTCCACCATAGAAGAAGAGATATGATTTGGTGTAGATGTTGAAGCAACTCCAATCATTTCTATATCTTCACTACCTGCAAATCTTGTTGCTTCTTGTGGTGGTAAATTGAGTTGATGCATCGCAAGCATTAACTCCCTCAATTGTTCTTGCATTTGTGCCATTGTACTCTTCATTTCAACAAGTTCTGCCATGATAACACTTACAAAAGAAAAGATGTCTAATATCGCTCAAGACAAATACAAGAGAAGATTTGAGAACAAAAAAAATACTAAGAACAATATCAGTTTAGAAGAGGGTAGTCGAAAACTTCTAACACGTTTATGTCTTATTAAAAAAAAGAGGTAATCCACTCTTAATCAAGATTCGACAAAGCTCTGATATTGTAAGTGTACTCTTGTCAATCTGTTAAGGATAAGAACGTGATAAAAACAAATAAACAAGTGAGGCTTTTTTCAAAGAAAGATGACAAAATAGAAATAACTAATTATGTATATTAAGAAAGAAACTAGAATGGCTATTGCCAAAAAACAAGAAAACTAGAGATCCATGAAATTAGACTAGAAGCAAGAAAGGAGTTGACAAGAGTGAAGAAGGCTTAACACTTGCCTATATATATACTATCTACTTAGGAGCTACATGGCAATGTTCTATAGGACCTCCAAAAATGTATTGATTTTGCACAATACGTATCTTAACTTGCAAGGCAAGTTTTTTATATAAACGCCACATAGTTAGTTTGTTCCACAAGCTACCAATATGTATGGTATGTGGTTAACTTGTTGATCAAGTTTCTAACCTACCAATCAAGTATTAACACATTTAAAGTCAAAGTAGCATCTATGAAGCTTGTAAGAAGCTTCTCTAGAAGATATTATAAAATTAAACTACTTTTACTTACTTCTACTTATTCATATCACCTATGTAATAATTATAATAAATATATGTTTGTGACAATTTATGAGTTTAAAAGACATGATATTATCTTCAAAATGTCTATATCTAATTTGAAATGTAATCTTTTATTCATGTCTTTTTTTATGTATATAAAATTATATGTTCCTTGTAGATCTATTTAAATAGAAATCTTTGTTTGATTTAATTGATTAAAAATTTTTAAAATTAAAAATAAAAAATACCTATAATTCATCATGATTTTGTTGAATCTTTAATAATCTACATATTTGTAGTAATCCATCATTTTCTTTACAAATAAGATAAGAGCTCGTACTAGAGATAATAAGTGTCATGGACACAGAAATACAGACTCGAGATCTAACAAGAAGTTCAAGAAGAACTGATAAGAACTAGATTAATTAGATGAATACAAGAACAATACTAGAGAGATGAGCTAAAGCTCCAAGAAATGTGTTGTCGAGACTGAAGAACTCTTCAGCCTCGATTCCAATATATACTCCTATTTAGGAAGCTTTTCAAGCAACTTCCATCAATTAGGAAGCTTCTTAAGTAACTTCCGTCAACTAAGAAGCTTTTCAAACAACTTCCATCAACTAGGAAGCTTCTCAAGCAACTTCCATCAACTATGAAGCTTCTCAAGTAACTTCTACCAATTAGAAAACTTCTCAAGCAACTTCCATCAACTAGAAAGCTTCTAGAAGGTTCCAGAAACTTGTATCTAGAAGGTTCTAAGGAATATGTCCCTAACATCACCCCTTCCTTTAGCTTCGAGGTCTCTAAGAAGCAATGTTGTTGTTAATCAGTACCAACGTAAGAAAATGAAGATCTGTGGCATAACGTCTGCTATAAACTCCAACTGTTGTTCACGAGACAAGTGGTTCATCGGCCCTTAGAGCCAATGGTAGTGGTCTACTCTTTCAACTTCTAACCAAGCATGAACTTCCGTGTCCTCATTGTGAAATTGTCTTGCAAACACACCTTCTCGCTGACCATCAAAAGCAGGCTCGATCTCAAATATAATCATCAATGATCGGTTACTCGATATCCTCCGTCGTCGTCGTCGTGCAGGCAGTTTTTCATCTCGAGGTCGCCTTTGTGAGCTAGTCGGTTGAGATAATCTAACTGGCAAAGTATCTATCTCTTGGTTATCCATATCAGAAGACCAAACTATGGCTATTGAAAAAATAGCTACTACAAATTTTGGTGGTTCTCTCCCCCTTTCTTATATTTTTAGATGAGCAAGCTTTAGAAAGAAGCTATTGTCAAATCAGCTTGGGTTTATGAGGATGTCGTTGATGAAACTCCTGTACCTTTTGTGGTGCATTGGCGAGATTTTCAGCTGGCTCCCACGTTTGCTCATTAATGTCATAGCCGCACCAATGGACAAGATACTCCAACTTGCCCCACCTTCGCCATGAATCTAGTACCTTTTCGACCTCATATTCCTCATGGTTCTCGATCTCGATACTAGGTGGCGAACATTGCACTCTTCCAGGAAAAGACGACTCTCGATAAGACTCTAACAGAGAAACATGAAAGACTGGATGTACCTTCATAGAAGCCAATAATTCTAAACGGTATGCCACTGGATTGATTTACTTCTGGATGATAAATGGTCCCAATCTTCGATAGTCCAACTTATCACATAATCGTTTGGTCTTGATATTTCGTCGAAGAAGCCATGCTTTATCTCCAACTTTGAAAGTAGGTGCTTGATTCCGAAATCTATCTACAGACACCTTGTAAGATTCTTGAACGGATTGTAATTGAAGCTTCAATGTAGTTTGAAGCTTTGATAGTTGCTTCGCAAATCCTTCAGCTGCTGGATTGTTATTTGTTGATGGACTCAATAAATCAAGCTTCGGATGATACCCATAGTTGGAAAAGAATGGTGTGTGTTGAGTCGACGCATGGAGGGTGTTTTTATATGCAAACTCGACTAGCGGTAGATATGCGGTCCAATCGTCTTGCTGATAATTGATACTGCATCATAAGTATTGTTCCAAGACTTGGTTCACCCATTCCATTTGGCCAACAGTTTGAGAATGAAAAGCCAAAGAAAGCTTGATATCCACCTTCAGTGTCCCAAAGAGAGATCTCCAAAACTTTGATACGAACTGGGTTCCTCGATCTGATATGATATCATCTGGTAGTCCATGATATCGATACACATTATCGAGAAAGAGTCTTACTGTGACTTCACTGGAGGATGTCTTCTTGCAAGGGACAAAGTGCGCCATCTTTGTAAGCCAATCTACTACGACAAAGATGCTGTCAAATGAGTTCCATGATGGCAGGTCCGTGATGAAGTCTATGGAAACTGAAGACCATGGTCGACATAGAATCGGTAATAGTTGTAGGAGTCCATAAGGGCGATGTCGAGGATTCTTGAATCTTGAACAGATGTTGCAGGAGAGGACAAAATCTTTTACATCCTTCCACATTTGGGGCCACCAAAAATCTTGAGAAATAAGCTCCAAGGTCTTGTTGAATCGAAAATATCCCGTAGTTGGAAAATCGTGGCGAGATTGAAGAACTCGGAGTCGTGCTGGTCCTTTTGAGATATATAACCACTCCTCAAAGTATAAAAGATCTCCTTCCACCTTGACTTATCGTCATTGGTACGCTATTTAATATCAATGGCTACTGAATCTTTAATGGTCATGGCACGTACCTGATTCAGGAAGTCAGCATCAATTGGCACAATAGTAGCACAAAGCTGAAATTGCTCTGGCTTCAATAATGTCGTACATTGTTGATCAAACGCTGCTTCTCCAGCCTTTGGTACAAGATACGATCTCCTCGATAAGGCATCAAATAGTCCTTGCTGCTTTTTAGGTCGATAAGTGATAATAAAATCGAATCTAGATAGCAACATACTCCACCAAACTTGACCTCGATTTAGAACTCGAGCCGACATGAAATACTCCAAATTCATGTGATCTCTGTATATGGTCACTAGGTGTGCAGCTCCTTCAAGAATGTGATGCCATTCTTGGAAAGAATCCACTATAGCAAGAAGTTCTTTATCGTAGATCTCATAATTAATTTTAGCAGCACAGAACTTTTGAGAATAGAATGCAACCGGATGGAGCTTCTTGTCTTCTCCCATTTGTAAAAGTACAGCTTCCAAAGCATCAGTTTCTAAATAGAAGGCCTTTGTAAAGTCTGGATGTACCAAGATTGGAGCTGTAGTAAATGCGGTCTTCACGTCTTCATACGCCTTCTCCGCTAGAGGTCCCCATTCCAGCTTATCTTTGCATGTCAATCGAGTGAGAGGAGCAGCAACTTGAGAGTAATTCTTGATGAAGATCCGATAGAAGTTGGCAAAACCAAGAAAGTATTGTACATCTCTAACCGTCTTCGGAACCTCCCAAGACATGATTGCTTCCACCTTCTTGGGATCCATCTTCAAGCCTTCCGTAGTCGCAATAAACCCCAAAAACTCTATCTCTATTTGGTGAAATAAACACTTCTCCAACTTGGCATATAGTCCTCACTCGCATAGTTTCTCCAAGACCAAACGAACGTGTTTTTCATGCTCTTCGTCATTTTTGGAGAATATCAAAATATCATCCAAATAGATGACAACAAAATTATCAAGGTGCTCCCGAAAACTGTCATTTATCATATGTTGGAAGATCATTGGAGCATTGATAAGACCAAAGGACATGACATTATACTCAAAATGGCCATACCTTGTACGAAATGCTGTCTTCCACTCATCTCCTTCTTTGATTCGTACGAGGTTGTAAGCTCCTCTTAGATCAATTTTTGTAAAGATCCTTGCACATCCAAGTTGTTCTAAGTGACCAGAAATCAAGGGTAACGGATAATGATTCTTCTTTGTTACCTTGTTGACGCCTCAATAGTCCACGCACATCCGCAACGAGCCATCTTTCTTCTTCACAAATAAGATGGATGTTCTAGCTGACGATTTTGAATGACGGATGAAGTTCTTGGCTAGATTCTCGTCGATGTACTTCCCCAACTCTGCCAACTCCGTCTGCGATAGATTATAGATTGGGCTAAAAGGCGGTTGTGCTCCTTCCTGCAAGTCTATGGCGCAATCATATGGTCGAGGTTCTGGTACTATGTCGGCATTCTTCTTTTGAAATACGTCTTTAAAATCCTTATATTGCTCAGGTATACTTGCTGTCGAGATCTTCTCCCCAGTAGTTGGAGTCCCATAAATAACAAACGGTGCCTTCCTTGGACGATTTTATAAACGCTCTTGCTCCAATGAATAAGGATTTCTCTATTCGGGGTTTTTTACTAGGCTTGCTCTTGGGTGGTTTCGTGGGAAAGGTCATCTTTCGCAATCTCCAATCTATGGATGGATTATGCTTTTCCAACCAAGAAAGACCAAGAATAATAGGATTTGATGGGTTTCTGATAATGATGAAAATAATATAACTACTATGGCCCTTAAGCATCACTTCTATAGGTTCTGATTCATGGGTGACACTACTAGACAATAAAGATCGTCCATCTATGACCTCAATATGAACAGGTTTGGATTTTTGTACTAAAGGGATCTTATGACGCTTCACAAATTCTTCGTCTAAGAAACAAGCAGATGCTCTTGAATCTAATAATGCTAAAGTTCTTAATTTCTGAAGGCCAATAAGCAAAAGGATTGTAAAGCAAAGGGCAAGTTGAGCGAAAAGATAGGAACCTGGTTGTTGTTGCGATATTTCACTGTCCAGCTGCACGGTTCCTATTGTGGCTGAGCATCCTCGTTTTCCTGAACAAACGTGCCCCTAGTCTTGACAATACGTCGATTTTGCTTCTTGGGGCAGTTTCCAACTTTGTGGCCTTCTTCACCGCAATACAAGCATAGACCTTCTTCCATACGCTGCTTTTTTTCTTCTAGGGTAAGGGATTTGACATGTACCGCATCAATTTGCATGTCTTCTACCTCTGAATGTGAATTCACGCTGCTTGCGGACATAGTTGGGGCATGGCGAACCGTATGTTGTCTTAAACGTTGGTCTTGGCGGCATTGAAATAGGTGATTATCGCACTTCACAGCTTGGCTAATAGCTTCGTTGAGCGTTTGTGGATCAAGAAGAGTTAACAGCAAATCCTTCACATCATCCCTTAAACCGCAATAGAATTGACTCATCAACGCTTCTTAGTCCCAATTGATGTTGCATGCTAATTGCCTGAAGTCCGATGCATAGACTGATGTAGAGCGCATCCCTTATCGTAGTGACCGGATCTTTGTTGTAGCCCATCGAACCTTGTCATGTTCACCAAATGCTTCCGCAAACGCCTCCAAAAAGGTTTCAAAGTTGTTTAGTATGGACGATCGTTTCTCAAACAAAGGAGCAAACCATGATAGAGCTTGCCCTGTAAGTAAGGTTCCAACAAGCCCAACATGTGACTCCTCCATTGGATAGCGTTCAGGCTGTAAAACTGTTATCAACCTCATTTGGTTGACGAATCCTCGAAACTTGGAACGCGTACCATCGAACTTGTCTGGAAGGCTAACTCAGGGCTCCTTATGTTGTAGAACCAGTGGTGCTTGTCGAACCTGAGGTAAAGTTGCTTCTCCAAGTGTAGAAGTTTGAGGCTGGTGCAACCTTGATTGTGCCATCCCAGATGCTCCATCATTATAAAGCCTTGCCACGACTCCTTCAATCTCTGCAGTTCTTTGCGATAACGTAGTGAGGGCATTCATGATAGTATCTCATTTGGACTCCAAACTTTTCGTCTTACTAATGTCTTGGCCTCCGATCATTCTAAGAGAAGGACAGAAATGACTCTACAAGAAGACAATATTGGTTTAGAGGAGGCTACTCCACAACCTCTAAAATGCCTTAATAGCTTCGAAAAAAGGGGTAATCCACTCTCTCGAAGAAGAATAAGACTCCAATATTGTAACAAAAGAAGTATCAGTTTAGAAGAAGGTAATCCGCAACCTCTAAAATGCTAGTACACTTCCAAGCAGAGGGGTAATCCGCACTCTAACGAGGAAGAAACTAACTCTGATATCTGAGGTAAGTACACTCTCGACAAACTGTCACAGACACAGAAATACAGACTCGAGATCTAACAAGAAGTTCAAGAAGAACTAGCAAGAACTAGATTAATCAGATGAATACAAGAACAACACAATAGAGATGAGCTAGAGCTCCAAGAGATGTGTTGTCGAGACTAAAGAACTCTTCAGCCTCGATTTCAATATATACTCCTATTTAGGAAGCTTCTCAAGCAACTTCCATCAACTAGGAAGCTTCTCAAGCAACTTTCATCAACTAGGAAGCTTCTCAAGTAACTTCCATCAACTAAGAAGCTTCTCAAGCAACTTCTATCAACTAGAAAACTTCTCAAGCAACTTCCATCAACTAAGAAGCTTCTAGAAGGTTCCAAAAACTTATCTCTAGAAGGTTCTAAGGACTATGTCCCTAACAATAAGCCATAAATTATTTCCAATGGTGGTTGAACTCTTTCTTAAAGATCAATTGAATAATCATTGGAACAATACTTGAAAAAAATATATGCATTCTTTTTTTCAAAAACATCTTGATAATCTTTGAATTAATTTAGAATACCACTTAAAGTCTTTTTACTATCCAAAATGGATGTGGAGTAAATATCAAATGATGATTCTTCTTTCATAGCATATATAAAAGCTATTATAACTATCAATAAATATTTGGTTATATTGGACTTATGAATTTTTACTTAGATAATAAAATTTTGAATTATACTACAAATAAAATTAATATTATAAGATATTTAGTCTATTTAATGGTTATAATGTTGTAGTCATAATAATCATAAAATAACTAGGTTGAATAGAGATCTACTCACATTAAATATTATTGAGTTTTTAAGTCTATTAGTTACTATTTCTAAAGATTTTTTTTTATGAGTAATATTTTTAGAAGACAAAAAATAATCATCTTTGACTTCTATATATACAAGCTTAGTTTTTATTTGCTAAAGGTATTTCTTATTTTTTTCCAAAATTTTTATTTATAAAACAATCTAATACTTCTAAATCTAATAAAGCAAGGATTTTGCAATTTTGTGGTCCTAAATAAACATCTATTGTTAAATAAGATAAAAGATCTAAGGAAAAAATAAGACCTTTATTAGATGTTATATAAGTTTTTAGTAGCATGATTGCTATTGAAGCTACAAAAAAAAAAAAAATTAAACACATTGTCTTCTTTGGCAACCATATTCTTTATTTTGTGATTGCATTGATTCTTTGAAAAATAATAAGTTTTGTGCTTAGATTCTCTATAAAATAAGTATAAATCTTCTTGAAAATATCAAGTTTTTTCTTATTGAATGGGAGGTTTATAATATACCATATCAATTTACATAAGTCTTGGCCTTGATGAATAAGTTTTTTAAAACTTAAAAATTATTACCATAACTTGAGTTATATCCCTCCAACTAAATCTTTGTTCTTGGCATCTTTCAAAAAATCGAGTGTTGTATGCAATGGCTTAAGCAATAAATTATTCTAATGAGTCAATTTTTGATATTATTGATAACAAATATTTGATATTATCATTTAAATTATATTAAAATTGATTAATAAAGGCTTTATTATTTCAATCCATGTTGCAAGCAAGGTTTTGGAATTCAATAGCATATATGGTAGTAGAATGTGATCTTTGTTGTAAAAATAAAAATTTGATCTTTAATATCATTTCTTATCACTTTTTTAAAAAATGATCATAAATATTTTTAAGAATGAATTTAGATAATAGAAGAGCTATGAATCATTTTCTATCAAAGGCATAAATTTAAAAAAAAAAAAAAAAAAAAAAAAATCCAAACCAAAGTGCACTTATAAATCAAACTTAAATAAATCTATTAAAGTATTGGCAATAATGTTATCTTAAATAGAACTTGACTTGTTATAAAAACCTTCAAAATTTTAATCTTTTTTCTTTAAACTTCTTCAATATATTTATCTTTGTCTCATTCATACTTCTAGTAGCAAATTTTTTTGGATTTAATTGTGATATTGATCCACTTACTTCTTTTAACTACACAACTTCTTGGTATAGACATTAAACTTTATTATTGACTTTTTAATGAATATAGGAATAGTACTTCTAAGGTTGACATTTGAAATATGTGAGATTTTAATCCCAAGAGTGTTCACAAGCTTAAAAAGATCTATAATAGTTACAAATCTATTTTTATTTTTATTGAATGTAATATCCATAATTTTTTCTTTCATCTCTTTAAAATAAAACTACATATATATATATATATATATATATATATATTCACTTCTAAAATTTTAAAAAATAATAATATAATATTTTTATCAAATTATTAATATTTAAATTACAAACAATAAAAAAACCTCAAATGTGTATCTTAAAAAAATCAACTATGGCATTTGAAAACCCTTATACAAAGAAAAGTATTACTTTAATACAAAGAGGTTATTAAAATGTCTATATTGCAATAAACACACATTTTAAGTCAAAATATTCTAAAAGTACTTAGAGTAGTTTAAAAAAAATAAAATAAAATAAAATAAAAATAAAAATTCAACAAAGCCATCAAATTTCTATAATAAATTGATAGGAATTAATTGACACTTATCAACTTTAAAACAAATGGCTCTTATAATTAAGATATGAAAACCTATAAAGAAAAAGAAAGATGTATAACGCATTTGATACCTTCTTACAAATATGTTTGCATATTTGAAATGGCTGGTACACATCTACCTTACAAAATACCAAATATGTGAGAAAATAAAAGAATACTCAAATTATCTAAATTACATTAAATAAAGATAGAATTAGACTATATTGATATAGTTTGTTGTGTTTGGATTGTTAGAAAAGTATGCAAAGCTGATCATATCATTGAGAGGAATGTTGAGATGGTTATTTCAAATCTCTGTTTTGAGAAGAAAATAGGACGAGCACATGCATCTTGTACATGCCTCTAAGTTTTGCGCCTTCACACTGTATTGCTTCAACATTTCTTCAAGTCTTGCAATTTGGAAGCCTGCTCCTCTTTCAAGAAAATTATCACAATACAGCACATCAGTAAAATTGAATATTTTGAAGTTTGGTTATTACTGAAGTTTTGTAATGTTTTTACCAACAAGACTGGTGTACAAATCAAGAAGCACCATAGGAATCAGCACATTCAATCAATCTTAAAGTTTTAACAATGTTGTCCAAGCAAAAGCACAACAAATGAGACCCCTATGCACGGAAGAAGTTGCTAGATACTACTAATGTTGCATGCCAATCTCAAGTCTACAAATTGTAAAAACAGGCTGCACTCAGAGTGCACTTCAAATGTGCTGTCATGGTTTATTAACAAACCATGTCATTTGCTGTTCCCCCCACCTTAAATTAACATGGCCCAAAGCAAATTTGGAATCATTTGTGGATGCATCAACTTACTGCTCATTGAAAGGTTTTGAGTTGGACTGAATAGGTGCATTCAGCACGAGTAATTTGAGCTCACAAATTGAAGATTGCCTTGGCAAGATCCTGAGCACTCCGTTTATGACATAGAGCACAACCTAATTCTCAGTGGGCAAAATGTGACCCTGGAAGACTTCCAATTTATTCTTCAAGTTCAAGCTCTGCCTCCAAATAGAATACATGGTCATGTGAAATGAATCATATTGGGTATCCTCCTGATCTTCAAGCCAAACAAAATGCCTTCTGATGTACTTCAGACAGCTCTGCATGGAGCGATAAGTACCATCTGGTACATTGGTCAAGATCCTTTTCAAATTAGGGATGTCCTTCTCCTCCACAGTGATGGAAAACTTCGACCAATCCAGCACATTGCTGAAGGGGAGAACGAAGTTGTCAGCTATAATAACTGGGACACAGCCACTCAAGATGGCCTCCACAATCCTCGGACTGTTAACCTCAAAGCCTTTAGGACACAAGCAAAATTTGCTTCGTTTCATATGTTGAGCATATGAGATGTTTTTAGCAATTTCGGGAGGTAGGACTTCGTAAACTTTCATGCTCGAATCTTTACCTCTCCAGTGTTGTATTAACACCGGTCTCACAAGGCCGTGCATTTGGCCGGCGTAGAACGCTAAATAATCCCTCTTGCCTGGAGGTAAATTATCAATATCTAATTCTGATTGATTTCCACCCTTAACTGCCTGCGGAATAGAAACATCTTTCTGAATATCAAAATTTGCTGTGAGATCAGCATTACAAACCACTTTCATAGAGTTATTGTGAAGCTCATCATGAAGTATGGTCGACAGTGGTGCCTGTGTCAAAGAAAGTAGAAGTAAGTGCCTCAGAAAGTCACATTTTTTCTCAAATGGGTAGAACAATGATTAGAATCGTCAAGTAAACAGTCTGAACAGTCTGTAGACCTTGGCAACAGTGATTTGGCATCTGTTTGAGCATTTAAACATCTAATACAAATCTATTGCTAAATCTTTTGCTAGATTTACCATAGTTGAGCTAAACGTCTCAGAGAGTTTACTTGAAACACTATTTCGTATGCAAAACAGAACAATATCCTGCAGATTAAAATATAGACCCTTTACAAGAGAAATTCTTCGAAGCCTCAGTTTACATACCCAGTCGTGACAAGATACGAAAAAGTGGTCGGCACCACGTGTCCGGTTCCAGTATGGGTACTTAGATGTGATCCTTTCAACATAATTCGCAATAAAAGTCTTTAGAGGCCGCATACTCCGTGAGTATGGGTCTTGAATGAAGTCCACTAACTGGCGGACACTGTACGGAAGCAGGAACATGTGCGCTTGCGTTGGATCAGACACTGTGTATCTGTTGCCAGGATCGTCCATACGCTTGAGAAAGAGGCCCTCTGTTGCGTAAATTCCTCCTGTTTTAGCTGCATGCACAAGTGGCTTGTATCCATCCTTATATACATATACCTTGAAGGTCTTCTGCATTTCTGCATATGTTCTGTGACGAAATGCGACGAAATATATGTCAATGCTTGCTAATGAGGTCGATAATCTTCAGGTATTTTCAGCGCAATAAAGAATAACGACTAAAAATAAGAAAATTATGCAGAATTTTAAGTTCTGCTACCAATCAACCTGTACAAGAGCGCCAACCGTAATTCTATTTTAGCACCCTGTGAACTCAAACTATATATCTTACAGAGTGCTAAATTTTAGGGGCCAAGAAATTACGTCGTTACACAGTAAATATAACTAAACTGGCCAAGTTCCGGTTTAAAGAGCTGCACTTAATCTAAACGCAAGGATTTGGACAACCGACGTGTTATTTCTGTATTATTTGAAATTAACCAGAGGTAGACTGACGAATTTACATCATGAAGCATGAAATGGGCCGTAAAACATTTAACTCACTTTATGAAATGATGAAAGTTATGATACACTTCGTGCTGCTTGTGGACGCTGGATACAGTGTCCTCTGATTTCCCTTTTGCGTCTCCGCTTCCATCGTCTCTCAAGTGACTATGTCGACTAACCTGCATGCACGAGTGCAGATGGATTTCCAGTCGTTAAGAACGAGATGTATTTTGTGGTACATTGGGAAACATTATTCACTATAAATCTAGATTTCGCTGTGAGTGAAACTCGTTTATTACGCATACCTGCAAGAGGAATCCTTGTAGCGTGTCAAAAACCTTTTGTCGGAACACCATGCCTATATTTTCGGTTCTTTCATGGTTCTTTTTTATGATCACCCGGGGAATTCTTGCATTGAATTTTTCATCTAATCTGCTCTCAGTAGAGCTAAGTCCGTCAAGCTCTTCGAAATTTTGATCCGAAGCCTTTGTCCCGGTCGCCATACGTGGCAGTGCAAACCCTCGGAACATTACTAAAACGAAGAGGATTCCAATCATTATGGCTATGATGGGCCAGGAAAACATTTTGGTATATCGGTGTTGCAGATGATAGAAAGACTGCTGATCATGACCTTTATTCGGTAAATTAGCAGACCTGCCACCTTTCCTTCCTCTGTTCAGCACACTCTGTTTGCTGTAGCTCAATCCAACGTTTGAAGGGCGCATGAAATCGTCAACACTAATTGCAACTTCCGCCTCATATTCTGCAGTATAAGGCATACTGAAATAGCCTGAGGTATCACCCATCTTGATCGCTGGCGTTAACAAAGCATCCGATTCAGCACAACTCTTGATTCTCTTCTCTGTCAAAGATTTTCAGTAGCAAGAGTTAGAGATGTTACAATTACCACGTCGCTTTTTCAAGATACTGCGCAAGAAATGAAATGAAACATTTCAATCGACTGGAATGAAATTTAAAATGCAGACTGAAAATTAAAGTAGACATGTCAAAAATAACGAGGATGCTTAATTGCTCTAACCCAGGCCAATGTTTTCCGCAGTATCGTGTAGCAAACGTCATTACACTTTAGGCACTGGCATACACAACAATGGTGTCAGCACGGTAAGAAGTCAAAAACTCCAGACCAGATCGCAAACGAGATTCCATTGTGTCAAGCATCAGTAGATCTCACCTCGCATTAACTTTGAGCAGAAACAAATCTCAATGTACACGCAAATCGATGGATCACATTTCACCGAGGGAGAAAAGCAACACCCCCGATCAACTCAAGAAAATTAAAACAATCACAACAGCGGATTCATGAGCTTCCGCAAGATCCAAAACAAAGCAGAAAAAGATCGCTAAGCAATGAACCAAAACCAGGCGTACTAGTAGTCAGGTGGTCCAAATGCAAGTCAACCAGATTCCAAACCATGCGTCACTCTCACACCCAATTCTACAAAGAAAAGTCGATCGATATACGGCATGGTCTACTTTCTCAGGCTCTCTGCATTTCGCTTCCGCTGCATGAGCAACGTCTAAAGGACACCAAGTCATAACACGATCTACATGGTAAACGTTGTTCAAGACGGCAGCTGCGACACAGAAGAAGCCGAAACGGTGAGACTTCTCATGAGAATGGTGAACAAGCTGGAAGAACAAATTCGGTTGGAGATGGAGACTGCAAGAGAAAATGGAAACCAGTACCTGGAAAACGCAGAATTCAAATGAAATTGAGAGTGGCCGGGTTCAAATTAGCCCGGTGGAGACTGCGAGAGTGACAGGAATGATCGAGGATTACGAAGAGTAAGTGGGATGATGGAGGCGTAGCTGAAGCTTCTCCATTAAATGATGCCATGAACTCCGCTTGCATGTCTCCCCTGCCCCGCCATCGTTCGGGGCTCCAAACTGAACGAATGAACATTCGTTCACATCATGGAGGAAGTCCAAGCCCACTTTCATCCAGGAAGACCTTTGGTGTCCCTGCAACGTTGCTGATATATATTAGTGTTACTCAAGCTGTATTTCATGTGTCACAAGAGAGTTAGATATCTTGGTCAGAAAATACTTGGTCAATTATCCCCCCCCCCTTTTTTTAAACACATGTCCTCTTTAGTGAGATTCATGACCTTGTGTTGAAGACTTGACTTGGTTTTATTTTAAACCATAAAGCAGTATTCTTATATTAGAAGCAACTAGGGAAAGAATACTAGATTTTTTTTTTTAATTGGTATAATATATTAGGATGAGTATGCCATGATAAAAATTATGTTGGGAGTCATGCAATTAGAATGGTTTATGCTAAAATCGACCAAATTGAGAATAGATTCATTTGGTCTTTTATCTTTATTAGCTATTGTAGAGATGCATTAAAAAAATTGGTCATGTGGAAATTAAAAAATAATAGCATTCCTAAGAGTTTATGAGTCTTCCTTGAAGTGGTTGTAGAAGTTTGAATCCCTTTATGATTTGAATTGAATATAGAATGTTTGAATTGAGATCTGGCTAGGAATGCCAATACGTGAAGATTATTAATTACATAGATTTTGACGTTTTATAAAATATTTTTAAAAATAAAGTGTAGAAAAGAAATCAGCTAATATTCAATTGTGCTTAATCAACTAATCAAGGTTTGAAATCAATTTGTTTTACTAAAATTTCATTGGAAAACATTTGTAGTCTTTAACATTTAAAAAAAAAAAAAAAAAAAAAAAAAAAAAAACTTTTTGATAATATACTTGAACAAGTAGAAGCTATGATTTTTTTTTGGTTAGTTTTATATTATTAAGCAGATATATGTCGTAATTAATTTGGTTTAATGAATGAGAATAATTGGAATGTTTTTTGGACAACAACAGCAGAAATAATCACAAGTACTTGAATATTAATATATTGTAACAATAGATTGATCATTTGATAGAGTTACTTGAACCACGAGGCCAGAAAATTTTCAAGCAATCATGAAAGCAATATTAATACAAATATATATATATATATATATATATATTGAATAAAAAAATTTGCGAAACATCATATTTTATTTGTTGTTTTTCCATCCAATCATAAGCATCATCTGCAACAACAAATGAATAAAATGTTGGAAATTGTTTTTTTACTAATTAATTTATTTGGCCTAAATCACACAATGTACATATATATATATATATATATATACATATATGCATATACACATAATACTATTATATTAATGTTTTATTTAATTTTGAAAATTTATTCTTTCCAACAATGGGAAGTCTGTCTTTTATACAAATGAGTTATATAACCAATGCACCAAGGACAAAAGATACATTAGTGTCTGTTTTGACACAAAACAATATTTATTTGCAATATTCATCAATATGGTGGGTCAAACTTTAAAATCCCAAAATCATACAAGTTCTTACATCTTTTCAGATTTAATATTAGTCCGTGCCAATCTAAGAGACTAGTTTATATTACCTCAAGAATGTTGCTAATATGTTATGATATAATCCTCCTTACTTTAAATTTTAAACATCATTGAGAAAAGGTGTAAAGTGTGGTACCCTAAAAAGGAAACAGGGAAAACCAAGGTAATGAAATGAGTGGAATTGGGCAAGCACACAAGAGGATGATTGGCTCATGTGAGGGCAAAAATATCTTTTCATGTAAGAGGTGGATATTTGATAATACCACCTCTTAGAGATGGTATATCAAATTGCATAGAAGTGCTTATATCCTCTGAAAACAATGTTGATGTGAGGAAGTTGTATATCACATATCCACCTTTGTTTTTAAAGTTTGACCCCTCCTAATAATTTAAACTTTTATTGATTCATCAAGAGCCTATTCTCTATTCTGGGATTTTAGACTATACATTTAGAATACATGTCTGAAAGAGTTGAAAACAGATGAAAAAATCATATTGATGCAAATTAACAACTATAATCACAAAAACAGTTTTGTGTGATCTATCACTTTAGAAAAACATTTGACAAAAAAGAAAGAAAAAAAAAAAAGACATGTTTTTCTTCATTTATTTTATACAATAAGGTGTTGATGATATATATATATATATATATATATATATATATATTGTTTTATTTTGGTATTTTTGTACAATAGTCATTTGCCATGGATGGATAATATACCTTTCAAACATATATGGATGCATATATTTGAGTTGGAATTCCTATGTTATTTTTTATTCCACACAACAAAAAATAAATGACCTTAGGAATGTCACATTTACACATAAAAAATAAAAAATAAAACCTTCAAAACAATGATCACCGCCTATAATATTTTAAATAAATGTGTTGAAACCAAGCTTATAGCTTTAATCAGCTTATGTAATAATGCTTAAAGAATTTGTTAGATGAAAGTATACTTTAAATTACTATTCCAAATTTTTACACCAGTTTGAAATTTTTGAGACAAAGTTTTTTTGTACATGTGCATCAGCAACAACATTTGAAACTAATAAAATTAATATAATAAATTTTGTAATATATATATATATATGGAGTTATTAAAGCAACTCTCTTGTGTTGTTAATGCAACACCCCCTTGGATTCTCATGATTAATTTAGTTTATCCCAAGTCTCAATTCTCATCCCAAGTTCCAATTCCCTTCCTAATTCCTGTCCCGTGTCCCGATTTTCAACCCCCCACCCATGTTCCCAACCCATGTTCCCAACCCATGTTCCCAACCCATGTTCCCAACCCATGTTCCCAACCCATGTTCCCAACCCATGTTCCCAACCCATGTTCCCAACCCATGTTCCCAACCCATGTTCCCAACCCATGTTCCTTGTTTCTACCCCCTTGTCCTCATTCCTAGCCTTCATGTCCCATCCCATTCTTATTCCCATTTCTATGATATACAACTTTTCAAGCAATTCATATTCCTTACTTGAAAAACCAACCTTGAACCTTAAAGCCTTTAGCCATGGATTTTACATATGATGTCTGTTTCAAAAGATGTGCACATTTTAGATTTCATGTGGAAAATTTTAGATTCTACAAATATATAGAACACGATCAAGTAATCCAATAATGTTTAAATTAAAACACGATGTATCATCTTTTAATTGCAATTAGAAGATTTTAATGAAATATTTTCAACATTTTAGTCACAATTTTTTTTTATATTTAAAAAAAAAAAAAAAAAAAAAAAAAAACTTGTTTAAGGTTTATTGTTACCGTTCATAATAATAGAGAACATAAACAGGGGATGAGAGAGTCGGATTGGGAATTGGGAGCAAGGAATAGAGATGAAGGGATTGAAATAGGGAATGGGAGATGGAAATTGGGAATGGGACATGACAAGGAACAAGGATTGAGAATGGGACACAGGGCTCGAATCCAAAGACGGGACAAGATATAGTTTGATTTAATCATGAAAACCTAAGGAGGTGTTGTGTTAATAACATAGAGATGTTGCTTTAGCTATTCCTTATATATATATATATATATATCTATATACACACACACACACAATCCTACTCATAATATTAAACATTATCATGTTCAAGTCATTGTCTACATATTTTTAGTTTGAATAAATTTAGAATTAAAATTAGAATGGGTTTTTTTTTATGCTATTTACTACCAAATATAAAGAAATGTTTGATTGCCAATTAAATGTATATGAATGAAGATCAAAACAAAAGAGAAACAAAGAATTAAGAACTGTTACATGAGATTATTTTTATATACTTATATAAGATTGAAAATGTGAAAAAAGTTTGATTCAATTTCAAAAAGATTTCCATTCAAATTAGATTTAAAGATGACCACAACAAAAATAAAAGAAAGAAGGATAGCTTTAAAGCAATGACAGAGCAACACAATTTGACAACAAATCATGATATTTTGAGTTTGGATTCATTATTATTATTATTATTATTATTTTTTCTTCCTCTCTTCCAATTTCCTCCTCCTTTTACTTTCACACAAATTATTAGAGCTATACTCATGCTTCACTTGATGTTCCTCCTGTAAAGTATATCTATACTAACCTTGGTAAAACCCAAATTGCTAAAAGAACAAAATATTTTTATAAATAGAAAAGAAAAGACAAACAGTCATAAAAGGTTTGTGGGTGATATTTTCGTGTACAAATTATGATGAAAAGCTGAAAAAGAACTACAAACAGAAACAACATGATTCACCCCATAGAATTTACCATTGAATGTAGAAAACGAGGAAATAGTTTTAGAAAGGGTAAACTAAATGCAAGGGCAGGGTAAAATTGGAGGTGAAAAGCAACGAAGGCCAGAAATATCAATGATGGGGAAGTCCACGTCACCCGGGCAGGGAGGATGGCGTGATGAAGCTGCTAACCCTTTTCACACGGCGGCACGGCAACTCCACCCGGTCGGCCCTTATCCATCCTATCACACGCATTTGAGCAGTTTGCTGCGGCTCTTTCAGCAAGAGATGGTGGATTTCTGTGCTAGTTCGCAATCTCTCTAACCCTAACTTTCTTATTACAACGACACTCAATTTTTCTACGATTGCGCGTGGCGTTGGTAGCGTATTCTGCTGTTGTGTTGGGAATTTAGTCGCGGAGATTTGGCGTGGGTAGAGCGTGTATCGCTGAGGCTGCAGGATGAACGCAGTTGTATCTGCGCCTCTCGGCGGTTTTGCCAACTGCGTTGGTGCTCGTCTCCGGACCTTGCAGGTATAATTCTTGCGGCACATGTGGTTGAGTTGAATTGATTTTCGTGACTTAGTGGTATTTTGAGCTCACCTTGGTGTGGGGAGCCCTCGGCACCTCGGCACGTTCTGCGAAGAAACAATTGTAAAATCGAGAAGATTATGTTCTGAGATTCAATCTTGATACTAAATTATTGTGGTTTTGTTGCTCCTTAAGACTTGCAGGGATGGAGTTGCATTCGGGCCTTGCGTTTGGGAGAGGCGGGATTCGTGGCAGAGAAAATCCTCTTCCAAGGTAACCCTCGAAATCTTCTGGAAATGACGTCATAGGAGTTTACAAATCTTTGTTCGTAAGCTATGTGCATATTGCAGTTTAGGTTTGGTCGATTTTTATTTTAGGTTTCACATAAATTTTTGAATGCAGCTTCTCTTTGTAATTTTGATAGAGCATTAGTTTCGTGGAGAAGAATATTATTCACAATTCGCAAACAAAAATGACAGATAAGCTTCAAGTTTTGGGTAGAACTGAATAAAATTTAGATAGAACTTTTCACATTTATACTAATTTGTATACCCCACTCTACCATGTTATCAGAATTTGCATTCTTACCATGAATGGAAGTAGTTGAGGTGAGCAGACTTTGCAGAGAACTGACCCAATTAAGTCAGGACTCAAAACTACACACGTCTCGTGTTTGAAAATAAGATTTTCAATATGTAGACTTGAATAAAGGTGCAGGTCAGATGGTGCTATAGCAAAAACTGAAACAACTGTGCGATAGGATACCACAGGGTAGGGACTGCATCAAAGGGACATTAGTAATGCTTTTGAACACTGATGCTTTTTCAATGGGAATCGCCCTTTGGCTTCCAAGTTAGTATTAGATTTCCTTCGGGCACGTATGCACATACTTCAACGAATGTTAAGATTGCAATTTTGTATTACCTATAGTCGGGAACTCTGCTTTTGTGGCTGGCCACTGACAATATGTTATGGGAGTGTTAGCAGGTAGTTTGCATGGCACACCCGAGGCGAGTGAAGATGGTTCAGCAGCAAATACATAGGGAGTTAGCTGACATGCTATTACATGATACTGTGCTTCGACAGGCCATTGTTCCTGAATCTGGCCTAGGTGCAGATATGTATTTATCGTCTATGGCTACCATTACAGACGTTGAAATTTCTAATGACTTGCAGGTTTTCTCTCCCTACTCTCTCCTATTCTTTGATGGTTAGTTTGTACTGGAAGATTTTGTTGAGGGATTCTTGTATCAGTGATATGATGCCCATATAAGGGATATCAATTCCCAGATCGTGTTGGACCTACGAATAGGTAATTAGGACCCTTTATGTGTGATATTTTTTTGGGTGCGTTCTTTTTCCTTTTTCCTCCGAGTGTTTTACAAGGAATTTCTTGTTGTCTTCGCCTCTAACCGACACCTCTAGTTTGCTTATAAAACATGTTCTAGTGACATTAGAGGTGTCGGTACGGTACATGTGTTAAACCATCGTTGAAATAGGGGTTGATGACTTGAAACGCACAGGTTGCTAAAGTATTTGTTTCACTTTATGGAGACGAAAGAGAGCAAGAGGTAGCTTTGGAAGGATTGAAGTCAAAGGCCAAGTATGTACGCATGGGTTTGGGAAAGCGAATGAGTTTACGCATGACACCTGATGTTCGTTTTGTGAAAGACGAATCCTTAGAAAGAGGAAGCAGGGTGAGCATTTTTGCCCCCTCACCATTGATCTCAATATTGGAGAGACACCTACACTCATCCTTTGTATTACGAACACCGAGGAGTTTCAATGTCAAATGCTGCGGAAGATGACTATTTCTGCACATTCAACTTATTTCAGGTTATGTTGACTTTGATCATATTTTCTATGTCTAAAATTGTGATCGGATTGTTCAGGTGCTTGAACTTCTCGATAAGGTCAAGAAAGACCGTGAGAGGAAAGAAAGTGGGGATACTTCTCCAAGGCAGCCCATTACTCCTGTGGATGATGATTATTCCGATCTGGATCTTGATTTTGAAGAGAAAGATGATTCTCCAATAACCCCGAGACCGAAGAAGAAGAGGTCTAAATCAAAAGCACCTGACAAAGCTACCGCAAGAAAAGCAGTAGCAGATGATTATGATATAGATTGGGATGATGATGAATTTAAGGATTTAGATTTTAATGACGATGAGAACATCATATACATCAAGTAAACAATTTTTTTCAGTGCATATACCTCAGGCAAAGATGGGGTCTCGTGTGCTTAGTTTGGTCGATATTTACACTCTACGGAGAAAAAGACTGTTTCATGGACCATTGAAGGTGTATATTTGGCAATTCTGCTGCTTAGTTTCATAATGGTATGAACACTGAGTTGCTTTATTTGTGTAGGTCCACATTAAGGACTCGAGTATCGAAACCACCAAGTCAAGAGGATCGGTGGTATTCGAATTCGCATCTCTACTTTGACTTGCTGGATCATTGCCCAAATGCTGGACTAATCTTAGTTTTCGCTCCACAATCGGCGACATTTAAAACTCAGCTGCCTAAACTGCGTTTCAAATGTCAGTAGTTTTTTTGCAAAGCAATGGAAAGAATTACGAAATATTTTGGACCAGCCTCTCGACTGTTCTAGAATCTAAATACGAATAGCAATAAGAACTCACTTCAGAATTACGTGTGCTCTGCGAGCCCCCTCATGCACCCCACGATGCAGAGGGCATGTCCCTTAGTGCAATGAGCACCCAGCAGCAACAGAATGAAGCACACATGGACACAAATGCAGACCTAAGTGACATCAAATGCATGCATCAGAGAAGATCAGCATGTAGCCACACTTTACACAAATTTGTAACCAACCAAGGCATCCGTAAAGCCAGAAACGGGTTCTGCCAAAAACTTATAGCAAGGCAGCCATACAATTCATGGAGCATCAATTGCCACTGCGATTGACGTTTCACAAAGACTTGTAAACCATGCGAACCCGCCTCAACATTCATCACCAATAGAAGCAAGCGTCCGTACCCACAAGATAGTGGCCCGGAATACGAAAATTTCTTTTGTCTAAATGGTTTCCAAGGCGAAATTACACAAACGAACTGGTGGTAAAAACACATGGCTTGAGCCGATAAAGTTAAGATTTATAATCTCCCACAAAGCCTTTGGCTGCGTAGTGGAGCGATGAATACTTACAATGACGTCATCCTTTTTCCTTACAATCGACGGCATCCTTTTCAAATATACAACCTCTAAGCAGATAAACTGCAATTCGCGGACAAGCTTACTGCACTCTTCTTCCACACGGGACGAACGCCGCTGTGTACATACTCATCGTTTCTTCAGTCATTGGCAACTGCAGAGAGGGTTCATCAAAATACAACGTAAAATCATATGTCACATAAGAACTCGTGCATGATTTGGGCAACTATGTGGCGTAATTGATATGGTTCGAATAGTCTCGGGTACCTACGCCTTCCCAACCCATCCACTCCTCCCAGTCTTCCCACGAGTCCCCGTTAACGCCTGCGAAACCTTCAAGATTGTCTGACAAGTCATCCTCAAACTCCCCGAATTGAGGGGATGTCATGCTCAGAAGAGTCTCATAAGCAAAGTTGATCTTTTGGAAGTTCTTAGTGCAATGGTTGCCATCGCAGACATCGGGGTGGAACTGAAGTGCAAGTCGCCTGTATACTTTCTTGATTTCATGTTTACTCGCACAAGGCTCGATTCCTAGGGTGGTTTGAGGATCCTTGACAGAAGCACTGGAAAAGACCATCGTCACCACACCATGGGGTGATTTTCGTCTGGGGCTGGGGCTGGGGCACGAACTCACAGCACCCAAGCTCTTCGGTGAAGACGACATCATAGCCTCACCTTGGAATGTGCTTCGACAAATCGGGATGGTTATCATGCCGAATATTGAAACCTCTCGTTAATCTTTGAGGGATAACTTAGCTGCCACTCCCAAAATTGACTTCGCTTCCCCGCTACAGATGTTGTAAGGCGCTTGCAACAATGAATTTTTTCAGAATTCACAAACAAAAGATACCAAAAACGATGAAGCTCAAACCCAAGACCTTCACAACAAAGGCTATGAAAAGAATCAACGTTTTGAAAAATTATGAACATGCTTCTACCCCTAATCGCCAGAACTGCTAAAGAGAACTATTGCCATTTCTAAGAATGAAGAATGTAATACTAATGCTACCTCCGACACCCAATAACAACCGCAGGCTGAGGTATGACCAAACGCCGCTCGAATTCAAGCCTCAACCCACGTTCTCTCTAAAACACCAACACCAGAGACTTCAAAAAAAGGGAAAAATAAACCTACCACCGATCGGCACACTAGAATTCACCTACGAAGACATCACAGAAATGCAAAAAACAGGGCTTCTCACGCGAATGCGAGGGACAGAAAAGACACAGAGAGAGAGAAGGCCTTTTCACGACGCTGGAGTAGAAGAAGCTCCATACACTCCACACTACTCAGACACGGCATTCGGGGTCCCTTCGGTACGGTAGTAGTAGGGCCCCGAATCGTCAGGCTCCGAAGCCTGTGCCACGTCACCTGTTCCACACAAGTGGGAAACTGTGGCCCGGCCCAGTTTATCTCAACTAGATAAAAAGGCCTTTTTCTCGCTTTTACGAAGCTGAGTCTTTGGTGGGCTCCTGCTGACGGGGGTCAACGGAGGCGACAATAAAATCCAATCAACTTTAAGCTTTTTTTTAATGTAGATGCCTATAAAAGGATGGTTTATTATCCACCACAACAAGCCCTATTCGTTATCAGCTTTTACTTTTTCGTCATAGAAGGAACACTTAAAAGTTCCTCACGCATTTAAATCCTTTTCCCAATAAGTTTCATTTTCATGCTTTCATTTATTCTTCTTCTTCCTTTTTTGAAGGAATCCCTATAGACATCACAGTCTCTCTTGCTTTCTATCTTTCTTGAGTGTAAAGATTGGTGGGTTTTATTACAATGATCTTTGTTTGGGAAGTGGAGTGGCGGAGGAATCTTATGGTCCCAGTGTGGATGAAGAATAAACTCTGTACATCCATCATGGCAAGGAGTGAAAATATCCTGGTATGTAGAAGTGCTGACGGGACTTGCCTCCCTTGGTGTGGTTTTGGCCAGAACCATTTAGATTCTGTGGATGAGAAGGCGTTTTTACTAAGGAAGGATGACCACATTCGTTCAGTTCGTGCACTTGGCCCAAAAGTTCACATAATAGTTCACAGAGGCTTAATTGGTGCTCGGAGAAGAAGTGATTGATCAACTTTTTGAACAATGTGGCTTTACATAGAAAAGGGTTTTATGAAAATTATGTAATCCTTTTTGAATTGTTAGATTGGAGATATTCAATTGAATGCAATAGAAGGATATTTTATTGCATCCACACTATTTGCATAAATTGATTTGTATTTATGTATTTTGATTTTAATTATCAAATCACATATTTACACAATAAAATAGAATGGAATAAAATCCTATCATTATATTTTATCATTATTTTACAAAATAATAATTGATATAGCTATTGGGAGGGGGGGAGGAGGGGAAGAAAACATATCAAGACCTTGTTATAAATTTATTTGAAATCAGATTAACTTACATGTAAGTTTATTACAAAAAAGAAAAGGAAGGAAAGAATAGTATGCCTTTATTGTTTGAGAGTACTAAATCTTTAGTCAAATTTATTTGTAAATAGCAGAAAAGATTTATTGAAATTATTTCATATTTCATACTAATTAAAATAATTATCTTTTAAATGTAATTCTTTTTAAATAGTTTGTACAAATTATGGTGTTGATAGTACTATTGTTTGAAAATGAACTTCTATATTATAAATTTATTAAAAAATAGTATTGTATAAACAAAGATCATTATACACAATACATTGAGTGCTACCAACCAATTATAAAGTATATAATTTAAACCAAATACAAATATACATATAACACATTCTTAAGAAAAGATTAGAAATCTATACCAAACTAAGTCAAGCTATTTCTCACACCACAAAGGAAAAATTCAAGAGTGCAAGTGTGAAAATAAGAAAAATCCTAAAGCTTTACTAAAATGGCTAAAACACCATAGCCAAGCAAATTCTCACAACAAGTTTTCTCACTCATAAAATCACTCATAAGACTTAACTTGACAAGAATGTCAAGTCAAGGATTTTTCTCCCTCTTCACTTTGAATTCCTATACAGCAATATTCCACAATAATACCAAAAGATTATACTAGCACAAGATAAAACAATTAAAAATCATAAAATGATAAAACAATTACCTTCTAAGCAAGCCTAAGACATATAAGGTAAGATTCCTAGCAAATGCACCTTGATGTGAGCTAAAATAAACCTCTACTAATTGGAAGTTTATTCTAGTTAATAATAAGTGAATTAACTATGTAAATTTTAGAAGTTATAGTTATTAATTAAATCCTAATTAATTTTCTTATTATTCTTCTTAAATAATCTAACCAATAAAATCAAAATTCTATTACCAATTTATACTTATATTTAATAAGTCATTTGATAAATTCCATGCAATTAAAAATATTAATATTATGATTATTATTAGAAAAAATTACTTTAGTTTAATTTATATTTAATTAAAATTCATCCATTGACAAAATTTCATCTTTACATGATATTTCATTCTTAAATAATAATTCATCTATATACTTTAAATTCATCCTTGATTCAACTTCATCCAATATAATTCATTCAATAAGATTCATTCAAAATCCAAAATTGCATCTTAACTTAAATTGACAAAATCTAAATTACTTAAATTTTAATTAAATTTGTCTAAATCTATCATATTGTCGATGTTGTATACTAGAATCCTCATCAAATCAAAAGAAGTATTACGTTGGTTGATTTGTTGTGAGTTGAATCTATTGCAATTTATCATGCTCCAATCTGTTGCTATAAGCAACGCATTATAAAATCCAAACTTCAAATCATGACCATTACTCTGATTATTGCTACTGCTTTGCTCAACGTTTGATACCACAGTTTACAAAGACTCTTTTGTCCTGATCTGAATTATTCTTCACCACGTACTAATAGAAAGGATACTAATCTCAAGAGGTTGTCGCAATCATTTGGTGAGCACAAGCACCTCAAGTACATCCACAAAGCTAAGTCTTTAGTTAATAAGTACTCTTTGTACTAGCTGCTTCAATTTAAAAAACATCAAAGTCAACATGATGAGTATATCAAATCGCACGTTGTTTCAAAGTATAATGATGTAATCAATTTATTGACATGTATTATAGTAGGATCATCTTCACCATGACTTGTCACTACTTTGTTATCAACTACACGACCACTAGTATAATAAAAACACTACAATCAAATGAACCTTGATGATATGAGTTGTCACCAATCAAAAGAGAATCTGAGTAAAAAAAGACTAAATTTTCTAAGGTCTAAAATCTTACTAAGTCCACAATAATACAAACCTCGACACAATATAAGATCAAGCATATCAGAACAAAAATGAAAGTAACTAAATAGAATAGAATATGAAAGATAGTAATAGATAAAAGAGAGTAAAACCAAACAGAATCAAACAGAACCAAATAGAATGGAAGAAGAAAATCAAACTTTACTAAAAAAATGAGACTGAAGCCATACTTGACCAAATCTCTAAATGACTTCAATTAGTCCCATTTATACTTTGTTCAATTATCTTGAAACTTTCTAGAATGTCCAAAATGGTGGATCCTACCAAGATAACTATCCTACTAAAAGATTCTAAAGGTGGATCCTACCATAATAACTATCCTAAGATTTTTTTTTAAAGTTCCATAGTGGATCCTATATAAACCACTATCCTAATTTTAATTCTAAAAACTTCTCAAAAATGATTCTAACTACATACATCTATGTACAAATAATACAAATATCTTATCTATGCCATGTTACAACTAATCTCCCTTTATTAATGAAAAACATCCTTGTTTTGCTTTCCATGATATTTTCAAATGGTTTCTTAACAATAAATGAGGTTCTATGCAGGTTTCTATGTTGCATCATGGATGAGATAACCTTTTTAGAGAACTTTATATTGAACTTGTGGATGTCTATTGACATAATAAAGGTAGTGATGTTCCAAAATATTGTCTACTTTATATTCTTATTGGTCATCAATCACAACCAATGGTGGTCATGGTGGTTGATGTTGTGCAATAAGGAGACAATGTCATACCTCCTGCAAGGCCTTTGTAAGCCATTGTATAAACTCCTCTGTTATTGGATTGTTGGTATCAATGAGAAAATAGAAAATTGTTGGCATAATTGGATGTTGATTGGTATTAAAGTAGATTGGAAAATGACTGATATTTGCTTGAATACTATCATTGTAGGTAAACTCCAAGGGCATCAAATATTCATCTTAATTATTATAGTGAACCACCACAAATGCCCATAACATATCTTCTTAGGTCTAATTTTCATACTCTATTTATCCATCTATTTGAAGATAGAAGGTTGTAGACATAGCAAGTTGTCTGTCCAGTAGCTTGAACAAAGCATGCTAGAAACTCTTCATAAATCATAGGTCTCAAATTAAAATAATGACACAAAGTAATCCATGGTGGCAAAAGATAATGTCGAAGAAGACTCATGCAAGTGCTAAGGCATCAATATCAGAGCATACTGTAGCCAAGTGAAGTTGCTTTGAAAGTTGGTCTACAAAGACAGTAACAATAATAAGATTGAAAAGTGTTTGCAACAAACATGTAATGAGATCCATAATCACTTACTCCCAATGTGCTATAGGTAATGGATTTGGCTATAATAGCCTAAGAGATGCTGCATTGCATTGTTGTAATATGTGAAGTTTGACTTGAGAATGCATTGATGTCGTATGGCATGATTTATAATCTGGGAATACACTAGGTATCTAGCTATAGAAAGTGTAGCTTATATCTTTATATGAATCTTGTCTTAGCTTCCAAAACTCCTTTATTTTGCATAAAACTCAAAATATAACAAAATCCCTTCAAAACATATTTTTTCTGCAAAGGGTATTCTTGTCCTAAACTTTAGAAATTCATTTCTCTTGATCTAACCGTTTAGTTTGTTTCAAATTCATAGGATAGGTAGAATTTATCCTTAAATTTTATTACAAAAAAAAAACAACCACAAATTCACTTCCGATCTTTAGACATCTAAGAAACCCTAGCAGACGCTCTAAACCCTAATTTACAAGCACCTGAGTACTATTTTCTTAATATCTCAAAAATCCAATACTTAAATGTCATAAAACTTATGTATAAAGTTTACTAACATGAAATTACACATTTCTTGAAATTTTGAGCCAAAACTTTATTAAATTGCTCAAGATATAACTCAAGACACAACCACTAGTAAATCGAGTCACTTATTATCCTTAGATTGCATGCGCTGACTTCGAAATCCAGTAACTCCTTTACTTTAACTTAGAATCTAGTAAGTAATATGCAAAAAGTGTAGTTGCAAAAGTACTCTCTCCAGTCGCAGTCGCCGATCCTCAATTGCTATCCGTACGCGTGCGTTATGCTAAAAAGAGTGACAGTACTTCCCAAATCAACACCTTAACTTTGAGCGCCTATATCTCCTTCATATAAACTCCAAATTATACAAACTTGCACCAAAACCATAGCCAAAAAGCTAAACTTACTAATTCTAGCCTTCAAAGCTCAAATGGCTCCAAGAAACTAACCTTAATTCCTAATATGGCCTCAGGCAGCCTCCTCAAAGTCCATTGGTCATGATTTTTGACCAATAGGAATGGAGATTTTCATCATTCATCTCCATTCATCTACATTGGTGCCCTAATTACTCCCTTTGCTACCAAAATCCTTCTTCAATTGTTTTTCTTATAAGATTTACATAATTTATGCTCTAAATACCAAATAAAAGAACCAAAATAAGTTTCCAAAAGTCACCAATGTCTAACAAGGTGACTCTAAATATTTAGAAGTTACTATCAACCAAAACCAATCTTAAAAGCCACTATCAAAAGGAAATTAAAGTTATAAAAGTTCTATAGTAATCTTTTTAAACAAACTCTTCTCAAGGTAATAATCAAATTATATTCTACAACTAATTAAAATCTACTAACATGGCTCTCACCATGTTACTCAGTAAATTATATATTAAGTATATAATTACATTATTTTCATATAATAGCCAAATCACAATATGACACCGAGTACCTAGCTATGGAAGATAAAAGAAAAATTATAATAATAAGACCTAACAACACTAATAGATTCTTAAATAAATTATAATTAAAGATTAGCTAGTATAATCAAAGAATAATCAAATCTTATTCAAATCTTAATCAAAACCTAATCGACCTTAAACAAATCCTAACCAAATCCTAACCAAATTCTTAACAAACCCTTAATAAATCCTAACCAAATCCTAACCAAATCCTAAACAAACCCTAATAAAATCCTAAACAAATTCTAACCAAATCCTAACCAAATCTTAAACAAATCCTAAACAAACTCTAACCAAACCTTAATCAAATCTTAAACAAATTCTAACCAAATCCTAACCAAATCCTAAACAAATTCTAACCAAACCCTAAACAAATCCTAACCAAATCCTTAACAAATCCTAACCAAATCCTAACCAATCCCTAATCAAACCCTAACCAAATTCCAAACAAATCCTAACAAAACTCTAAATAATTCAAAGTAATTCCTATAGTAGATTTAAATCTAAATAACTAATGAAAGAACCATTGATTTTAACTCAAAATTTTCATGCTTCTTAAAAATTAATTTGAAAACAAGTATAAAAAATTTAAAGAAGATCGAACTCACCAAAAAGAAGATCGATCCAAAAATCTGCTTGGATGTCAACCGGCCTCCTTCTTCAATCTGAATGTTGAATTTCTAATGCCAATTTCTTCTTATCAACTGTTCAATCAATCTCAAAATTCTTACATACATAGAAAAACAAGTCTACTACTCAAATACATAATTTTCACTCCAATCCAACTAGTAGATTGCAAGATATCGTAGAAATCCTTACTAGATATAAAACTCTACTTTTTGAAACCCCGACCCACTTAAACCTTAATAACCCTCAATCCAACCCTTTGATCAAGCTCAAACTAATGATATATATTGAGCACATATACACCCACAAATTTTCAAAATTTCACTTTCAAATCTATTTCCAAACTTACAAAATCCTCCAAAAAGTATCTCCCATTTTATTTCACAAATTAGGAGTCACCCAAAACAAACCCTAATTTTGCAAAGCTCTTACAAAGTCAATACAAATCCAAATCACCTCAAATGAATACTTAAAAAAATCCTCTCAAGTCAGCTCTCTAATCCCATTCTTTGATTTGTCAAAGAATCCTTGAATCGTCATCGAGGTTGGGTTTAGTGCCTCAGGGTCTGATTTCGACCTAGGTTCATAACTAGTCCTCTCGAGGTATCAACTCTAGGATTTCTATGGTAATTTTTGCTACAAATTACTCTTAACTTCTTTTCTAAGGTGCCTATATTATTTATTTTTTTAATCTACTTTATTTTGCTATATTTGTGGTCCTACAAAGTGAATAGAAGCATATTTTGCAAAAATGGCAGCATTAGCACCTTTAATTTTTCTATCTCTTGATTATTATTTATTTTTCCAAGATAATTTGTTACAATATATTTGAAATAATATCTTCAAAAATATGATATTTTTTTTATCCTTTCACATATTAGCTGTTTTACATCATGACATCATGCTTTGTTATGTTGCCATGATTTACAAGAATGCACAAAAGCTCAAACATCATGATCAAACTTACACAAAATTATATCATTGAGATTTATTCTAGAGGCTTTTTGCACCTTGAGTATCTAGATATTTGGATGTTGTATCTCTTGAGTATTGTCAAGAGATGATATATATTATCAGATACATCTGTATGCACGTCCGGAGTTTAGCATCATCAAGTACATTAATCCGCTTCTTAAAATTGAGCAAGCCATCATTGAGACAATAATTTTGATATTGGACATCGTCTACTTTTAGTTGATCGGTAATCATCTTAAAATAAGCATTGTAATATGTAGCTTTTTTTCTATTTTTTTCTTTTTATTAAGTCTAAAATGACACTACTAATAGTAGCAACTTTTGCTTTGTCATTTGGTTTGAATTTTAAGTCAGGTCTATGTAATAAGGCATCTGACATAGTAAGTTATTGTCCCTGTTTGTATTCAAGCTGAATGCCAAAGAGTTGCAAGTATTTTTTTTAATGATGATGTTGTGATTTTGTATTTTCCAAGTATAAATTGTGTAGCAAGGATCGATGGTCAATCCAAACAATCACTGGCTTCTCTAGCAAATAGTATCGCCACACCTTTATAGAATGTACAATTGCTAATTTTTCTTAATCACATGTAGAATAATTGTGCTCTATCCTTTTGAGCTTGTGTGATTTATATGCCATAGGTTGAAGGCTCCTACTAAAATCTTATTGAAAAATTACGCTAATAGCAAAGTCAAAAGCATCAATATCAAGTGTATATAGAAGGTTGGAATTATATGGTTGCAATATTAGAGTAGTAATTAGTGCCTCCTTCAACTCCTCAAAGGTTCTTTTTTGTTCTAGTTTCAACTCAAATGAAGCATCCTTCTCCAATAAGCTTGTCAATGAGGCAGCAATGTGTATAAATCGCTAAACAAAATAGTAATAATATCCAACAAGGCCTAAGAATGAACAAACTTCAAAAGATTTCTTGAGATTTGGCCAATCCTCCATTGATTTTACCTTGTCATGCTCAATGTGCATGCCTATGGAAGACATTACATGCCTCAAAAAAGGTGATCTTTGACTTCCAAAGTTCACACTTTGATTACTTGTAATAGAAGTGATTGTCACATAGTTAGTGTAGCACTTCATGTGGATGTTGCTCATGCTCTTGAGGGTTTTTATTATAGATCGAGATATCATCAATAAGGATAATCATATACTTATTCAAAAGGTTCCAAAATAATTTTTTGATTTGATTCATAAAACAAGTAAGAGCATTGGTGAGGCCAAAAGATGGTTGCATCTCAAAGTTGGTCAAAAAGATCATCCACATGTGAAAGTGAATATTCATTTTTAATTTTTTACTTATTAAGGCTCTAATAATCGATGCAAAGTTAAAATCTATCATCTTTTTTGGATGTAAAGAGTATAAGTGTTTTCTATAGCGATGTGCTTTCTTAAATAAGGCTCTTTTTCAAGAGTTTGTCAAATTACTTTTGTAACTCCTCAAGTTCATTTAGTGTTGAGTGATAAAATTGGCCAACTTGCTGATTTGGCCCCAAGTACTAGTTTTATTTAGAAAAAGGTACCTTAATTAGATAGCATGCCACTAGGTAAGTCAATCGGAAAGACATCCTGATATTCACGTATGAGTTGTTCTACTCCTTCTACTCTTTTAGTTGTCTTTTCTACCACTGAGGCAAGATTCGAAACTACAACATATATTGGTTGATTATGCCATATTTATTTCTTCATAAAAGTCATTCTTACAAATAAGCTTTTAGCCGCACATCATTTTGCTATTCCACTTGATATAGGGGCACAAAGAATAACTATGCATTCTTGAAAGAGATTATCTTTGCTAGCCAATTGACTTATTTATTCTCCATTTCTAGCCATGGCATATCAAGGATAATATCATATCTAAGCTTTGTTACTCTAAACTTCTTACTCAAGGTATAGCTATCACTTAACATTAGGATTTCTTTTTTACTTGTCTCGCTCAACACATCCTCTTAGTCATCTACTAGGTATATACTCCATCTTTTAATCATCTTTGTTTTAATCCTAAGTTAGTTGGTAATTTTTGTCAAGATGATTTTTTTTGTAGAGCTGCAATCTATAAGCACTCGATATAATTATCTTCTTAATTGACTCATTAGATACACCAATTGATCCTTTTCATAGTTGTTTGAGGCCATACCATTTGTCTCTAAGAAATAATAACTATCTCTAATATTAGCCTTTAGTACCTTTATTGGAGAGCCTTGTTTTTCTACTCCACTTCTTCATCAATTTGGTGGCCTTTAAGATTGTCAACCCGCCATGATTTGTTGGTACTTAAACTTTGATGTTTCAAACAATCTCTGATCTCATAGTTTGGCTCTCAATAATAAAAGCATAATCTTTTTTATGCCAATATTTATTATCTTTGTAGTATCAATAGTCTTTGTAGACTATCAATCTCCATTGATATTGGTTGTCACTCTATAATATTGGCTATTGGCATAGGACTTCGTACTATAGGTTGTAGTCCATTATTTCTAAAATCTATAATGTTGATCCTTTCTACAATCCTAACTACCTCCTTAAATATTTGTAGATCCTTTAATTCCACCTCTTGCTAGATCAGAGATTTCAACCCTTATACGAATCAATCCATCATCTCCGCCTTTGAAACATTATCAATTTAGATATATAGGGACTTAAACTAGGAGACATAATCTTGCACTGTGTTACGGCCATAATCATGTAAGCTAATAATTACATATAGAAATAGGTAGAAGTAAGTAAAAGTAGATAAAAGTAAGTTAATTCTATAATATTTAATATAGAAGCTTCCTAGAAACTTTTTAGATGCTGCTTTGACTTCATAGGTGTCTTTAATTGACTTTTTGGATTAGAAACATGGTCAACAAGTTGGCCATGTGCCACACATGTTGTTAGCTTGAAGATCAAGCTAACTATGTGGCCCACACGTAGAAAAACTTGCCTTGTAAGTCAAGGCATGTGTCCTACAAAGTCAACACATATTGAAGGTCCTATAAAACGTCGCCACGTAGCCCCTAGTTAGATAGTATATATAGAAACAAGAGTGAAGGCTTCTTCACTCTTGTCAACTCCTTTCTTGCTTCTAGTCTAGTTTCAAGGGTCTCTAGTTTTCTTGTCTTTTGGCAATAGCCATTCTAGTTTCTCTTTTCAATATACATACTTATTATTCATATTTTGTTACTTTTCTTTGAGTGAAGGCCTACTTGTCTGAACTGTTTTTTCATCGAGTTCTTATCCTAGACAGATTGACAAGAGTATACTTACAATATCAGAGCTTTGTTTTTCTTGAGTAAGAGTGGATTACCCCTTTCTCTTGACAAGGCATAAGCGTATTAGAAGTTTGCGGATTATCCACTTCTAAACTGATATTGTTCTTAGTATCTTCTTTGTTATCAAGTCTTTCTTTTCTTTTGTCTTGAGCAGTATCAAACAAATTTTTCTTCTTAGTGTCATTATGGCAGAGCTTGTTGAAATGAAGAGTGCAATGGCACAAATGCAAGAGCAAATGAGGGAGTTAATGCTTGCGATGCATCAACTCAATTCACCAACACAGGAAAGAACAAGAATAGCAAAAAGTGGGGATATAGAGATGATCGGAGCTGCTTCAACATCTACAACAAATCACGTTCCTTCTCCAATTGTACAACACCCTATAAGCACTAGAGAACCAAGAATTGCCTTACATGAGAAATTTGATGGTACGAGATCAAAGTTTCGAGGGTTCATCAATCAAGTACAATTGGCAATTGAACTTCAACCGCAAAGCTATCCAACTCCAGGATCACAAGTCAGGTTTATTGGCACTCTACTTTCTGGTTCTGCATTATCTTGGTTTTCGTCTTTTCTTGAACAACGAAATCCAATATTGGACAATTTGGAAGCTTTTTTGGCGGAGTTTCAATCTATGTATGGTGAACACAATGCAACTCGTGTTGCAACAAATAAGATTCGAATTCTGTGACAAGAAAATCGCTCAGTAACAGTGTATGCTTCATAATTTTGACAACTTGCAATTGACATCAAGTGAGATGATGCTGCACTCATCGGTCAATTTCTTCATGGATTGCAATACGAAGTAAAGAAATTGATGCTCAACTTACCTGATCCTCAAACTTTGAGTCAAGCAATCGATTTTGCGGTAAAATATGATAATCGACATTTTGAATTTCGATCCGAGAATCATTCACGGAAACCTCAACGTTATTACTCAATGACAACATCAACATCTTTGCCAAACGTACATTCGAAAGTAGAAGACATGCAAATTGACGCGGTACGTTTTAAACCCCTAACTGAGTAAGAAAAGATTCATCGTCGTCAAGAAGGATTATGTTTATATTGTGGAGAACCTAAGTACACTGCTCAACATTGTCCAAAGAAACGACGCTGTCGTGTTGTAACACGAGTATACAGTGAAAATAAAAAGAAAGGGGAATTTTATTAATATTCAATTACCTCGAATATTGGGAGCATCGACCAACTCCAGTACAAATACTAAGTGGTCAGGTTCAGTCACTCCGTTACAGTCAGCCGGGGCATACTGAAATGCTCCATTCAATTCCAATAACGGGAGTCAGCAAGAAGAGAAGGACCAATTCACACAACGGGTTCGAGGAGCCAATTGGATCCAATTTCGATAATCCAATCCGGGTCCTCTTATCCAATATGAGACCTGAATTGGCCGGTCAACCCAATGCACTCTAATTACGGGAAATCTAGGTCTTACTACGGGTCTTAGCCAATCTGACGCGAGGACCAATTTGACCCAATTACGGGAACATCCAGGTTACTACGGGCATCTTTCCCAATATAGGACCTGAATTGGTCGGGCGACTCAATGTGGTCTAATTACGGGAAATCCAGGTCTTACTACGGGTCTTAGCCAATCTGACGCGAGGACCAATTTGACCCAATTACGGGAACATCCAGGTTACTACGGGCATCTTTCCCAATATAGGACCTGAATTGGTCGGGCGACTCAATGTGGTCCCGATTACGGGGTTCGATTCTGTTTCAGGCTGTCCTGTTCTCTGTGCCGTTTCAGGGAACGTTGTTTTCGGTAAATAGATTTCTTAAAGGTAAAAACGGAGGAGAAAGCTTGACGGCGAGAGCCAATTTCGGATCCAAGCTTGAGGTGGGAGCCAATTTCGGATCTAAGACGGAAGATTGAAGAAATCCAGAGGATAAGGTTAGGGGGGATATGGTTTTGAGGGAGGAGGTTTTTTTTTCGGGAATCGGGGGGGGAGGGAGTTTTCAAGCTTTTGCAAGGTTACCAGTTCGGTTTTTCATTGGAGGTTTTTGGAAGATCAAGGGAATTAGAGAGAGGAGCTTCATGCTTCGAGTCGGGGAAGAAAAGACATAGAATTTGGATTTTTCTTCTTCGTAGAGTTTTGGGAAGACTGAGGCAATCGCTGCTGAAGTCAGTGTTGTAATGGTGAATCGGGATTTTTAAATGAAGTGGGTTTGAATACTCTTGACTGTTTTGTAAAATCGAGTTACGTCTGTGATTGAAGGATTAAAGGGGTGTCTATAGGATTGAGTATGCGGAGTGAATGAAATTTATTGAGTTAATCTAACAGGACGGTCAGTGGATACAAGATCGTAAGTACAAAGGGATATTGAAGATTAACAGTTTGGATTGTTCGGGGTTCTCTGTAACGTCTAGAGACCTATTGGCTGGAAAAAAAAAAAAAAAAAAGACTTCGACAAGCAGTCGAAGAGCATCCGTATAGATTTACGGTACATTGTTGCAGTCGTTTATATTCCAGCAGTCAAAAACTGATAGATTGCTTGACTATCGGCAAATCTCCATACTACCTTCTACAGCCAGACGCCTGGCACGTTCTCGAGCAGGAAAGCATGTAATACGATATAAGTGGTGAACCCGACGTGAAAGCTTGAGGTAGAAGGTATTGGATTTCGGTTGATTTTATCTTTATTTTTATGGAAAACGAAAATAAAAATTTTGAAGGATTTTTGGGAGAAGTTTCTGGTGGGGAGTCTTCTAAAGGACAAGGTATGCACATGGATCCGTCTATTGCTAGTTTGTTTCAAGCCTTCTCATTCTCAATGCAGCAACAGCAAAGCAATGATCGAAAGGAAGCTTTGGCAACCAAAGCATTGCAAGCAGTGGTCAATAAAATTGATCAATTTGATGGGAGGAATATTTCAAGGTATTTAAGATGTTATGTTCGTGAAATGGAATTAAATCGGGTTTCTGAGAAGAAAATGGTTGCACTATTTGGACTTGCTACGATACCGGAGATAAGGGACCACATTACATCGATTACGGATCATTGTGGGAATTCATGGGAGGATTTTTCACATGCATTGAAAGACGAATATTTCTTGGAAGATGCTGATTGCGTTACTAAGAAGCTCTTTTTGGGATGGATTGAACGGCCCAATAAGAATTTGCAAGCAACAGAGCTACTAAGGGAATTTGAGAGACAGTACTCTCAATTATCGAAGGTAGAAAAATTGACATTGGAGCCGAACAAAGTTGACCTATTTCTTCAAGCTGCTGATGGAGAATTGCAAGAGAAATTAGAACCCCTTCTTGAAGACAAAGAAGAAGATGAAGGATTGACAACGAAGTGGAAGAACGTTGAAGATGCGGTGGGGTTGCTTACAAAAAAAGAAAGGAGGAAGGATAGGAGCAATATTCCGAAAACAATACAAGCACCCAAAGCTCCAGTACGTACAACACCACTGACAATGCCTACAGTTCAACCTTCGACATCCTTGTCAAAGAAAGCAGATATGGGTATGGAAGAAATTATACAAGGAATGCGAGATCTTCAAATCAAATTGGCAAGACTTGAAGAGAATACTTCTATAAACAATTCGAAGAATGTTTCAAAACAAGGATATGTACAAAGATGCATTTGGTGTGATGATGCTTCACACACTAGAAAAGATTGCAATGAATTTAATAATATGATATGGCAGGGAATTATTTGCTGGAAAGATGGGAAGATAGCATTGAAAGATAGGGAGGATCTTCTTCAAACCAATTTTGGCAAGGGAGGAATGAGAGCATTGGTTCAAGATTACTTAAAAGAGCATGAAACAGTAGTACGAGAAAGTGCAAGTTATGGTGCTAGAGTAGATGATGAAATTGGTGGAAGTACGGAAACTAGTGAGTTTTGGGCTTCTGCCGTTTCTACAATGCAAGAAGGGAAATTACCTCGAGAAGCGTTATTGAGAACTGCAGCTACAATACGAGGAAGAACAGGTTGGGAGGATCCTGTTGAGTCTCTTTCAGTTCATGCATATATTGCTAAGAGCCAACATGAAGCTTTGATGGAAGAAAAAAGACGAGAAAATTTTGATGATACTAGAGAAGGAAATTCTTTTAAGAGGCAAACTCGAGGAGACAAGGCTCGGGAGGCAGCTTCACAAGAATTGCCTGTAAAGGATACCTCAGCATCATTGGGAGAAAAAACAACGGAGACAAAAGATAAAGGCAAATCAATTGCTTATAAGCTACTTTCTGACATTGAAGCGGCAACAAATTTGAAAGGGGTATTGGAAGAACGTATATTAAACGCTAAGGTGGAATTCATATTGAAAGAAGTCTTGGGAATTGCAAAGAAGGAGTTTCATGATGTTATCATTGACAGCATTAAGCGAAAGAGGCAATTAATGAGCGAAACTGGAATGAGTCATGCTATTGATGCAAGAATATGTAGAGATGAAGAAGAGGTTGATATTGGTTACAAGCAACTAACAAATGAAAAGAATGGGTATAATCAGCGAGTACGTTTCGAAGATTCTAGTGACAAGGAAATGGAAACTTTGAGCCATTATACTCAAAAGCATTGGGCAAGGGCAACTACTGAGGTATTGGTGAAGGTAAGAGATATAGAAGAACCAATAGTTGCCTTGGTGGACCATGGTTCTGAAATAAATCTCATGTCTAAAGATCTTTATAAGAAGCAAAAATGGCCAATTGATATGGAACATGGATGGGCAATACGAGCAGCTAATAACACACGAGGCGAATTATATGGAGCTTGTCCAGATGTCAAAATTCGGATTGGGGATGTTGCGACGGAGCAACATTTCTTCGTTCAAGATACAACGTCTTATCCGTTGATTTTAGGACAACCTTATATCACGGCAACACGGATGGAAACAAAGGTACTTGATGATGGTTCTGCTTATGCAAGGATACGGAGCGAAGATGGGAGGAAAGCTGTACAATTTCTAACAGTACCTCCTAACCATGAACGGAATCGAGATAGGTTGAGGGAGAAACCATTGCCAAAGATTGTTGAAGGATTTAAGGATTTTGGGGAGGTACCACTGTAAAGCGAGATTATGGAGGTACAAAAGAGGAGGTACTCTCGCGAGATGAAGGTGCCTTTGATGCGAGTTTTATTGGTATATTGGAGAATGGAAATATTATGTATAAGAAAGTTGATGATTTTAAAAGAAAAGAAAGAAAAAGATTATATGATATTGAAGGACAGTTACGCAAGATAGGTACATTGCAAGATGATGAGAGGATTGGTTCTGATGGTTCTTTATTGCCGGAGGAAATTACTTGCTTCAAAAAGATGTTGGCTAAACAAGGTAGATCGTTTGCCTTCGAATCTCATGAAATTGGGTGTGTGGATCCAAATATTATAACACCTATGGTTATCTTCACTGTACCGCATGTACCTTGGAATCTAAGACCGATTCCAGTACTGAGGGCACATTTACCTAAATTGGTGGAACTATTGAAAGAAAAGATAAAGATGAAAATATTAGAACCTTCATTTGCGCCGTATTCTAGTCGATGGTTTACGATACCTAAGAAGAATGGGTCACTGCGGTTTATTCAAGATATGTAGCCGGTGAATGTTGTAACTGTCAGGAATGCAGGAATTGGACCTATTGTGGATGAATTTGCTGAGGCATTTGCTGGAAGGGCGATCTATTCAATGGGTGATTTGTATTCAGGTTATGATCAATTTCAACTTGCCGAAGGAAGTAGAGATATGACAACGATGAGGACACCACTTGGATTGGTTAGAATGTGCACTCTTCCTCAAGGCGCGACCAACTCAGTTGCGCATATGATGAATGGGATGAATAAGGTATTGAGAGATTTTATTCTGGAAAAGACTATGCCTTTTCTGGATGATGTTCCTATAAAAGGGTGCAGAGAAGGAGACAAGGATGAAACTTTAGATACGAGGGGGTGTCGCGGATATGTTATTGATCATATACAAGATTGTGAAAAGATTTTAACTCGGCTTGGAGAAGTTCATCTTACATTATCGGGTATGAAGTCCATATTTGGAGTGCGAGAGGTTGTAATTGTTGGACATTTATGCGGATCTTACGGAAGAAAATCAGATCCGACTAAAGTTGATGCAATTGGAAGGATGAAAGAAGATTGTGGTTCTTTAACAGAGGTTCGCAGGTTTTTGGGTGCATGTGTATTTTATCGAATCTGGATCCCTCATTTTGCTCACATAGCGGATCCATTATATGAACTGTTACGCAAGGATTACCGATTTGAATGGAAAGATAGGCATATTCAGGCAATGCAAAGATTGAAGAAATTATTGATGTCACCTCTAATATTGAGGAAGATTGATTATAAGTGCAATAGACCAGTGATTCTTACTGTAGACGCTAGTCCAATTGTCGTTGGATGGGCGGTGGGTCAAGATGATTCGAATGGGAGTAGATTTGCAGTTCGATTTGGGGCTAAAGTTTTAAGTATTCGTCAGCGTGCATATTCGCAAGTCAAAAGAGAACTTTGGGGAGTCGTTTCGGCTATGAAAGCTGAAAAGGACTATTTGATTGGGGCAGTAGTAGTAATTGAAACAGATTGCTTGCCATTGCTTAGAATGATTATTAACTGTTCAACGCCAGATATTGCAATGTTGAGATGGATTGCTTATATTAAGTCACTAAATCCAGAATTTAAGCATATCACTGGAAAGGACAATTTAGTAGAAGACATGCTATCTCGAGCAAGATACGAGAGGGAGGACGAAATGGTTGAAGACATTGATGATGTCGGATTGAAATTCTATTCAATATCAAATCTCAACAGAGAAGACAAGCTATTTCTTGAAGAATCTTATGAAGGAGAATTATTGGATATTGGTCATTATTTGAATACCTTGTCTAAGCAGGGGAATTGGTCTACAGAAAAATTCAAACAAATAAGAAAAAAAGCATATGGATTTTTACTTCGAGATGGATTCTTATGGAAGAGACCGAAGAAAGGAATTGGGATGCCACAACGAGTGATAGGCAAAAGGGAAGAAAAACTAAAATTATTAAAGGAGTTTCATGATAGTTTATGGGCAGGGCATAGAGGAATCTGGGCTACTTTTGCTAAACTCAAGGAACGATATTGGTGGAAAAATATGTATCGAGATGTGCTCTCATTTGTAGAGTCATGTGAAATCTGTCAATCGTATTCTAATATCCGACATCGAGATGGTCTTCATCCTACGTATCCTCTGGCTATTCATTTTAAATGGGTTGTTGATTTGGTTATTATGCCGGTTGGGTTATGGCAGATGAGATATTTGGTTTTAGCTCGTGAAGATTTATCAAATCAAGTAGAAGGAAGAGCATTGAGGACAAAATCTACAGAGGGGATTTGTAGGTTTTTGCTTGAAGATGTCATTTGCCGTTACGGGTGCGTAGGAAAAATCACTGCAGATCGTGGGGAATTTAATGCATAAGAAGCTCGTAAGTTCTTTGAAAAATGTAGAGTTAAACTATCACTGACTACTGCTTATAATCCGGAAGGGAATGTAAAAAGCGAACGTGGTCACCCGCCGATTGTGAAAGCATTGGTTAAAGCTTGTAATGGGAAGGTTAAAGAGTCACCACGGCTTTTGTCATTTGCATTATGGGCTGATCGAACAACACATAGTTCGGTGACAGGATATATGCCAGTAGAACTTATGACAGGTCATAAACCAATTATGCCGATTGAAGAAAAGGTACTTACTTGGAGTATGCTACCATGGGAAGATGGATTGACAAGAGAAGAACTTCTGGCTATTAGGATTCGACAATTGGAGCAAAGAACGGAAGATGTCCAGATAGCATTGGAAAGGTTAAAAAGAGCAAGGTTACAAAACAAGGCGCGATTCGATAAGCAACATCGATTGAGACCAAAAGCAATCGAGGAAGGTGACTGGGTACTTGTTTATGACAATAGTCTAGATAATCAACATAGTACTTTGCGGAAATTTTTAAAACGTTGGTTTGGACCATATGTTGTAACAACTGTTCATGATAATGCGACTTACTCATTACGGGAGTTAGATGGTACAAAATTGAAAATACCAATTGCAGGGAAGCGAGTAAAAATATTTAAACGAAGACACGCAGAGATGAATATGGAAGATCTTAATGAAGGTACAGAGATTCCGCAGCAAGAAGATGAAAGTGATATGGATAATGAAGGTGACGAAGACGAACTGGACATAGACGTAGGGGATATATTCTGAATCAAACAGCAATTGGGTAAATTGGTGCATACCGGAGGATGCACAGGTTCAGAGGGGGTGGATGTCGTGTTGTAACACGAGTATACAGTGAAAATAAAAAGAAAGGGGAATTTTATTAATATTCAATTACCTCGAATATTGGGAGCATCGACCAACTCTAGTACAAATACTAAGTGGTCAGGTCCAGTCACTCCGTTACAGTCAGCCGGGGCATACTGAAATGCTCCATTCAATTCCAATAACGGGAGTCAGCAAGAAGAGAAGGACTAATTCACACGACGGGTTCGAGGAGCCAATTGGATCCAATTTCGATAATCCAATCCGGGTTCTCATATCCAATATGAGACCTGAATTGGCCGATCAACCCAATGCACTCTAATTACGGGAAATCCAGGTCTTACTACGGGTCTTAGCCAATCTGACGCGAGGACCAATTTGACCCAATTACGGGAACATCCAGGTTACTATGGGCATCTTTTCCAATATAGGACCTGAATTGGTCGGGCGACTCAATGTGGTCTAATTACGGGAAATCCAGGTCTTACTACGGGTCTTAGCCAATCTGACGCGAGGACCAATTTGACCCAATTACGGGAACATCCAGGTTACTACGGGCATCTTTCCCAATATAGGACCTGAATTGGTCGGGCGACTCAATGTGGTCCCGATTACGGGGTTCGATTCTGTTTCAGGCTGTCCTATTCTATGTGCCGTTTCAGGGAACATTGTTTTCGGTAAATAGATTTCTTAAAGGTAAAAACGGAGGAGAAAGCTTGACGGCGAGAGCCAATTTCGGATCCAAGCTTGAGGTGGGAGCCAATTCCGGATCTAAGACGGAAGATTGAAGAAATTCAGAGGATAAGGTTAGGGGGGATATGGTTTTGAGGGAGGAGGTTTTTTTTTCGGGAATCGGGGGGGGGAGGGAGTTTTCAAGCTTTTGCAAGGTTACCAGTTCGGTTTTTCATTGGAGGTTTTTGGAAGATCAAGGGAATTAGAGAGAGGAGCTTCATGCTTCGAGTCGGGGAAGAAAAGACATAGAATTTGGATTTTTCTTCTTCGTAGAGTTTTGGGAAGACTGAGGCAATCGCTGCTGAAGTCAGTGTTGTAATGGTGAATCGGGATTTTTAAATGAAGTGGGTTTGAATACTCTTGACTGTTTTGTAAAATCGAGTTACGTCTGTGATTGAAGGATTAAAGGGGTGTCTATAGGATTGAGTATGCGGAGTGAATGAAATTTATTGAGTTAATCTAACAGGACGGTCAGTGGATACAAGATCGTAAGTACAAAGGGGTATTGAAGATTAACAGTTTGGGTTGTTCGGGGTTCTCTGTAACGTCTAGAGACCTATTGGCTGGAAAAAAAAAAAAAAAAAAGACTTCGACAAGCAGTCGAAGAGCATCCGTATAGATTTACGGTACATTGTTGCAGTCGTTTATATTCCAGCAGTCAAAAACTGATAGATTGCTTGACTATCAGCAAATCTCCATACTACCTTCTACAGCCAGACGCCTGGCACATTCTCGAGCAAGAAAGCACGTTATACGACAACACAACTATAAAATGAGGGATACGGCGGTCAAAGAAGACAACATGTTGGAAAACGGATTCGTCCAGCTACAATAGGGATCGTGTAGCTAGAACCTTGTACAATTCCTAATGAAGGTCCTATCCTCTCCTCAGAACCCTCTCCTTGTTTTATAATAGACTTATATTTAGGACCTTAGAATTACAAAGCCTCTGCTTTATTAGATTCGGGAGCCTCAGCATGTTTTTTAGATGAACAATTTGTTAAAAGTTGTAAAATACCCTTTGTACAGAAACCTAAACCAGTACATGTAGAAGTCATAGATGGTCGTCCCTTGTCTTCTGGAGATGTCACTCATGAAACTCATCCTATAAAAGTAACAATAGACAGTCATGATAGCTACATAGCTTTTAACATAATTAAATCCTCGTCCAATCCAGTTATTTTAGGTTTATCCTGGCTAGAACAATATAACCCTCGAATAGATTGGAATTCACATAAACTTGATTTTTTCCAGAGCGTTATTAATAGCTCTACCAACCAAGTAAAAAATTATAAGTCTAGTATTGTAAAACTCGTACTGATAGGTACAAAAGCATTTATACACGCAGCAAAAGAAGGATCAACTTTTGCTATTTATGCTGCACCTATTTCTGAAAACGTAAAGACTTCAAGTGGCATTCCAAGTCAATATCAGGAGTATCAAGACGTTTTTGAGAAAAAGAATGCAGATATTCTTCTTGAGCATCGCCCATATGATTGTTCAATCGACCTCAAGGAAGGAACTCAGCCACCATTTGGACCAATTTACAGTTTATCACAAGATGAGATGGCTGAACTCAAGACATATATTGACAAGAATTTAGCGAAGAATTTCATACGCCATTCAAAATCTCCAGCAGGAGCTCCAATTCTATTCGTAAAGAAAAAAGATGGATCTTTACGAATGTGTGTTGATTATCGAGGACTCAACAAGATCACAATCAAGAACAGGTATCCATTACCTTTGATATCAGGACTCCTTGACCAGTTGAATCAAGCTAAGATCTATACAAAAATAGATCTAAGAGGAGCATATAATCTAGTACAGATCAAAGAAGGAGATGAATGGAAGACTGCGTTTCGAACCAGGTATGGACATTTCGAATATAATGTCATGCCCTTTGGACTCACGAATGCACCAGCTGCTTTTCAACATCTCATGAATGATGTATTTCGTGAATTCTTAGACAATTTTGTCGTCTGCTATCTAGACGATATCCTGATCTATTCTAAGAACGTCGAAGAACATGAAATACATGTTCGTCAAGTATTACAAAAACTTAGAGATGGAGGATTGTACGCCAAGATGGAAAAGTGTGTATTTCACACTACTCAAGTTGACTTTTTAGGATACATCATTTCAAATGATGGTCTCATGATGGATCCTAAGAAAGTCCAAACAATCATGGATTGGAAGATTCCAAGGACAGTAAGAGATGTCCAATGTTTCTTGGGATTTGCCAATTACTATCGGATCTTCATCAAAGATTTCTCACGAGTTGCAGCTCCACTTACACGCTTGACTAGTAAAGATAAATTCTAATGGAATCAAGAAGCAGAAGCAACATTTGAAGCCTTGAAGACATCGTTTGTCTCTGCGTCAGTCTTATATCGTGTTGACTTTTCCAAGGCATTTTTTATGGAAACAGATGCATCAGATTTTGCCTTGGGTGCAGTTTTATCACAAATGGGAACAGATGACAAACTTCATCCGATAGGTTTTCATTCAAGAAAATTCTCAGCAGCCGAGATCAATTATGAGATCCACGATAAAGAACTTCTTGCGATCGTGGATTCCTTTCAAGAATGGCATCATTATCTTGAAGGCGCTTCTAGTCCAATCACTGTGTATACAGATCACAAGAACCTCGAGTATTTCAAGTCAGCATGCGTGTTGAATCGTTGTCAAGCTTGTTGGAGTATGTCTTTGTCAAGATTCGAGTTCATTATCACTTATCGGCCAGGAAAACAACAAGGTTTGTCTAATGCCCTATCTAGACGTTCTTATTTTGCACCAAAAGAAGGAGATGCAGCTTTTGAACAACAAAGAACGGTCCTCTTGAAACCGGAGCAATTTCATCTCTGAGCAATGAAATCAACATTGACTGTTGATTCAACTTTTCTCAAGCAAATCCAGTCCAGTATGTCCTCAGACCCTCTTATTTATGATATCGAGAATAATTCTTCCAAGTCTCATGATCCTTCTAAGTTCGAGTTTAAGAATAATCTATTATATTTTGAAGGACGCCTATATGTTCCAGAAGGAGAAGCACGTTTACGTGTTCTTCAAGCACGTCATGATTTTCCAGCAGCAGGGCACTTTGGATATAATAAGACTTTGGAACTCATATCAAGAGATTTTTGATGGCCACAAATGTGGAAGTCAGTCAAAGACTTTGTACAATCATGTGATATTTGTTCAAGATCAAAAATTCCTCGTCATCGACCTTATGGACTTCTTCAACCATTACCTATACCAGAACAACCATGGTCTTCTGTTTCTATGGATTTCATCACAGATCTTGAAAGCTCAAAATCTTATGATTCTATATTTGTGATAGTAGATCGTTTCACCAAGATGGCACATTTTGTGCCATGTACAAAATCTATCACAGGTGAAGAAACAGCTAAGCTTTTCATTGATAATATCTATCGCTATCATGGATTACCTAAAGATATCATATCAGATAGGGGAATTCAATTTGTGTCAAGATTTTGGAAGACCCTTTTCAAGATTTTAAAAGTGGACATAAAGCTATCTTCGGCTTTCCATCCTCAAACTGATGGACAAACAGAGCACGTAAACCAAGTCTTGGAGCAATATTTAAGGTGTACTATCAACTACCAACAAGATGATTGGACAACCCTTCTGCCATTGGTAGAGTTTGCTTATAATAATACGGTACATTCTTCCACGCAACAAATACCTTTCTTTGCTAATTATGGCTATCATCCACGACTTGATGCTTTTGATTTTTCAAAAGTTGATAATCCTGCAGCAAAAGATATGGCAAATCGGTTGTCAGAGTTACATGCAATAATGAAGACGCAATTGAAGGAAGCTCAAGAACGACAAAAGATAAACGTAGATCTATATCGTAAGGAGCAACCACAACTCAACGTGGATGATAAGGTATGGCTACTTCGTCGTAATATCAAGACTACTCAACCTTGTGACAAGTTGGACTATCGTAGGCTTGGCCCCTTTTCTGTTTCTGAACAGATCAACCCAGTTGCATATCGGTTACATCTACCGGAGTCAATGAAGATCCATCTTGTATTCCACGTGTCTCTTCTTGAACCATATAAGACAATGGATATACAAGGAAGAAGACAAATGCCACCGCCTCCTATAGAAGTAGATAATAATGAAGAATTTGAGGTGGAAGAGATATTAGACTCAAGGCGGCGCCAAAATAAGCTGGAATATCTTGTTCATTGGCACGGATATGATATTAGTGAACGCTCATGGGAGCCATCCAAGAATCTAGCAAATGCATCAGCTAAAGTCAAAGTTTTTCATCAACGACATCCATCAAAACCAAGATGAAAATCTCTCTTATAAAAGAGACAAGATTGAGGCAAGATAACATTCAATTTCCTATCCTTGTTTGTAACTTCTTCGCATTTGTGACGCTAATTAGATGGAGAGCCAACAACCAGCGGATTCAACTCAAGAACCTTCGTTTGCTGAGTTGCCGGACGAGACATTACGATTGTCACAACCTTCAAGATGACGCAATCGAGATGAAGATCTTCAAGAACGACATGTTCTTCCTCGAATAAATGGTGAGATACAACGCGTTTGGTATCATGATTTGGGAAGGGACTCTCGATGTTTGGTAATTTTGCTAGAGGTAGGAACAACTCCTGATGGTGTTTCGAATATTCTATTCGAAGGAAGTTACGAAGGCCTCAACAATGATCAAATAATTGGGTGGTCTTTCCGCCCTGGTATGGGACACTACCGATGGTTGAGAGGCCCTATCAATCATCTTCGAAGAGAACAGAGATCAGAGTATGTGGCGAATACAATTCGTCGCATCATAGATTTCCTCAACATATGATGACCGCTCCTCGTGGAACTCGTCTCTAGAAGGGGGGGTAATGTCACGGCCATAATCATGTAAGCTAATAATTACATATAGAAATAGGTAGAAGTAAGTAAAAGTAGATAAAAGTAAGTTAATTCTATAATATTTAATATAGAAGCTTTCTAGAAACTTCCTAGATGCTGCTTTGACTTCATAGGTGTCTTTAATTGACTTTTTGGATTAGAAACATGGTCAACAAGTTGGCCATGTGCCACACATGTTGTTAGCTTGAAGATCAAGCTAACTATGTGGCCCACACGTAGAAAAACTTGCCTTGTAAGTCAAGGCATGTGTCCTACAAAGTCAACACATATTGAAGGTCCTATAGAATGTCGCCACGTAGCTCCTAGTTAGATAGTATATATAGAGACAAGAGTGAAGGCTTCTTCACTCTTGTCAACTCCTTTCTTGCTTCTAGTCTAGTTTCAAGGGTCTCTAGTTTTCTTGTCTTTTGGCAATAGCCATTCTAGTTTCTCTTTTCAATATACATACTTATTATTCATATTTTGTTACTTTTCTTTGAGTGAAGGCTTACTTGTCTGAACTATTTTTTCATCGAATTCTTGTCCTTGACACACTGACCTACATTGTGTTAGATTAGCCAAATAATTGTGTGCTAACTTTCGTGCATTGATGGACTAAAATTGATTCTTAAGCTCAGTCTCAAACTCCTCCCAATCATCAAATCTACCTTAAGTTCTATAGCTTTGAGTCTAATGTCGCCACCAAATGGCTGTTGCACCTCTCAAATAACTAGAGGCATATATAATCTCTTTGCTGGTATTTGCTCTAGATAATAGGAAGTAGTGTTGCACTTGAAGAGCCATTGGCATATATCTTCTTGCTTTGAGGTCCCTGAGTATGTATCATGTTTGTTCAATTTCAGCCTAACAGATGTCTACTCTCTTGTCTTAGAAGCTTCTATTTGTCCTTGTAGAGTAGCTATCTGGCCTAAGAGGTATTGTATGTGAGTCTCCATTTGAGATTGCTCTATGATATCTTCCATACTATAATTTCTTTGCTAAATTTTGCTATTGTAATATCTTTTTTCTTCCAAGTAACTTCTCAAAGTAGCTTGTTGTAGCTCCAAAATAATAGCCTATATGATCAAAAGAATTGACTTTAAATTAAATGGTGGCTATGAATACACTACTGAAGAATAGACTACCACTCGCTCTAACATCAATGAAACAAGATTGGATTTTGTGAGCTATAAATCCTCCCTACTTTATTTTAAGAAGAAAAATAATTTGACAAGAAGTTCAGAAGGTAGTATAGATTAATTGTGAGATTACTTTAATGGTTGGTTGATTAATCAATTAATTTTTTAATTATCTAAATAATGCCTTTCAAGAAATGGTTATCATTTAATTTAGAACAAGTGATAAAAAATAAAATAAGAAAAAAGAAGAATTAGAAAACATTAGTAAATAGAAGTAGTCGGATGAGGAAAAAAATGGATAGAACAAGTAATTGGATGAAAATAGGCATTGCTAGATAGAAACAGTGCTACTAGATGAAAACAAGCACAGCTGGATGGAAACAACGTTTCTAGATAAAAACAATACAATCGGATGAAAACAAGCTCAATTAAAATAGAAACAACAGAATCAGATGAAAACAACTCTATTTGATAGAAACCTCTTAGTCGGATGAAAACAACACAAGGATAGAGCAGCAACAACCACCACCACCAAGGCAGAGCAACAACAGTAACAAAAAAAACCTCCCAACTTCAAATCTTCATAACTTTTTTATTTCAATTCCAAATCTGATGATTCTTTCACCTAACCTCATTAATTCTTTTTTTCCTATACAATGGAAATGTCTAAAAGAAAATCCACTAATACTAAGCTCCAAGAGAACCAAGAAGAGTATAAAACAAACAACTTATAACATATGTTTATAACAAATAAAAATACTAAAACTCTTTAGTGCCTCAATAGACCACCTTTATCAAAGGCTCAAATCAAAGATGAGAGAAAGAACAAGGCTTTGAAAAGGCCTTATATACCTAAATCTTCAAGCCATTTATTGGCAATTATCATTGCTTGTAATTTACAAGTAAAAACTAATTTAAGAGCCTTCTTACTAGTTAATCTATGCAAGTAGTACAACTTATCATTAAGAAGTCAAGCTATACCTCCCATGATCTCCAATCAATATCTTTTATAGAAAGGACCAATGATTGGTATCTATTTACCATAAGATGATGAAAAATCACCATGGGTTTTAATCAATGCATAGATTTTTAATTCCTAATAACTTAATTAACCAAAACATCTATAAAAAAAATTTACTAACTTGGATATATTAACCTTTGGAAGAGATTTTTTAAAAAATGACTTGATTTGTTGTTGTAGGAGTATTGGTTGAAGAGTAGAATAGCTCTCCATCTTCTTTCTTCACTATCACTTGTAGCTTCAAGAGTAGAATAATTCTTCATCTTCTTCCTTTACCATCACTTGTGGCTTCTAGAGTGGAATATCTTCTATCATTTTCTATCATACTCCAATTATAACTAACTTCATTATTCCTAACAACCTCTATTTTTTCACAATCAATAAATAAATAATACTATATCTTATCAAAATACCAAAAATTAAGTAAATAAAATTTTGTTGCATTATTTTGGACTCAAAAATTCTCTAAGATCTAAAAACTTATCAAGTCTATAACAAAGAATATCTTGACACAACATAAGACCAAGTATACTAGAACAAAATTGAAAGTAACTAAATAAAATGGAACATGAAAGACAAGACTATGTAAAAGAGAATAGAATCATCAGCAAAGGTTAAAGGAGCACATCTTTGTATGTTGGGATAGCCAATCTAAACCAAATTATTACAAAATAAGAGTAGCAGCCAACAGTAATGGCCAAAGTGAAAAGAACAATTTGTGGAAAAAAACATTCTTTCTTAACAATTATGCAAGGTGATTTTCAAGCTCATCAAAAGATTTTAAGTAAAATAAGTTTAATTTATGATTCAATTAGATTAGAATTTTGGGATAAAAAATCTAATTAGATGAGATTTAAATTAAGGATGAATTTAATATATGGATGAATTTTTATTCATAGATAAATTATTATTCAAAGATGAAAGTGGTCAATGGATGAATTTTAATTAAATAGAGATTAATATAAGATAAAAAAATAAATTAATTAAATTAAATAAGATAAAAATAATATTATTAAGAATTTTTAATTATACAAAATTTGTCATATGACTTATTAATATGTGTGAGATGGTAATAGACAACTTGTTTGATTTCTTGAGGGATTTAAGGAATTTTAAGTGTGAATAAATTTTGATTGAAGAAAAAACTAAAATTTCTAGAATTTATCTAGTTAGTTTACTTATTCTGAACTAATAGAAGTTTATTTTAACTCACAACAGCCTTTTTACCACTTGGGACTTTTTTCTTATTAATTGATTCTTCTACCTCTTCTTCTTCATTAGTTTTGCCTCTTTTGACCTCTATTGATACATCATAGGATTCCCTCTCACCATGTTCACTCATCAAATAGGTTTTAATGGTGGTTGCATCAAATAGATCATTCTATATAATTAGTCTTTTGATAGCTTGTGCTCCCTTTACTATTAATTTTTTAGATACATATATAGAGCCTCTCACCTTGTTGTACTGAGATTCAATGATAAAAGACTCTATCTTTCTATTATGTAAAAAGTTATTCCTTTTTAATATATCTTCCATCAATTTCTTCATGCTATCTCTTCCAAAGTTATTTTTTAAAGGCTCATCTATTAGAACATCTCTAATTCTACCTTCTTTGAAGATAATAATACCATTCTTCATAGTATCTTCATAGGATCTACAATCACTATATTTGTGATTTGGATTATCATATCAAAGGAACCTCACTACAAACCTTTTTGATCCTTTAGCCAATTGTGAAGTATCTAACCTTGTAGATTACTTCAAAGCATTCATTTCTATCTTCAACTCTTTCATACCCTTCATTGACTCCTCAAGGGTGTCTTCGTCTATAGTCTTACTTTTTGAAGAACTAGATGGAATAGAAACAAATAAAGTTGTTGCAAGAGCCTTCATAGTTATTATTGATATTATTCTTATTCTTGTCTCTAATCTTTTAGCCTTTATATAGTGTTGCTTTGCAATGACGTTTAGTGCTTCTTCTAACACTTTCCAGTTGGTGATAAAACCATCTTTTGCCATCTCATCTTGAAGATCAAGAAACAATCTATCTTGTAATATCTTATTTGCAGCTTATAGAAATAATTTTGATTTCTTCATCTCTAGAAGGTACTTCTCAAATAATAGAAGTTATTCAAACATCTTTTGAAACTGCCTTAGTAGCTTGTTTGGTCTTATATATTTATCTAGTTGTTGTTCCATCCAATTAAGAAAACCTCTCTTCAACATTCTTTTAATATCTTCATCAAAGTATTTATGTCTTAATTTCTCTTCAAATCTAGGCCATGTGTTCACAATGGATGCTTTTATATAGTTGTTTCATCTTTTTTTTTGATTTTTGAAACATCTAAATCAAAGGTCTCAATTATCTTGTCTTTTAGAATTTGATAGATTTTCATTCCACAAGTATAGATCTTCAAAAATCCAATAATATTCTTTCCATTAAATCTCCTCACTTTGCTAATAACATCCAACAATACTTTGGTGGTTCCTTGTCTATTTGCTTTAACAACTTGTTAGACCATAAACATTTATATAATCTTCAAAAATTCTTTTATGAGGTTCTGACCACCTCTTCTATTTGAGCCTCCTTACTCTATATCCTCTATCTTTCCTTGACTAATCTATTAGTTCTAAAGCTTCTCTCAATGGAAGCACCAAATGTTGAAATAAGAGTGTTTGCTTTAGAAAAATACATGGTTTATGGTTGTAATTAGATATAGTCAAATAATATCTTTTATTCAAATGAACTCTATCACCTCATATTCATGATAATATGTAAAAGTTGTTGCCCCTTCTTCATTCAAGTAGTTGCTATAGCTCCATACTTCATATGATTTGAGTATATGATAGCTCTTGGAAGAGCTACTGAGCCCATACATATGTATATCAAATATCACTTCCTAAAATTTTCTATAACATATTTTATGAGCAAATAAAGCCACTCTTTATATTAACATAAGGTAATTGATTCTTCCTTATCTAAAAAGATACTATAATTTTCTACTAATTATTCTTGAAGCAACTAAGAGCTTTTTAAGAAGCTTATAATAATAAAAATAATTCTTCAAAATTCCAAATCTAAATTCAAAATACACTCTAAAAAAATCCCAAAGAAAAATCCTAATGAGTGACTGGTTTTTTTCTTTTTTTTAAAAAGGCACCATTAATTCATACTAATTCTTCTTAGAGCAAGTGAGAGCAATTTAGAAAGCTAACAAAGAGAGGAACGACTTCTCAAAATTGCAAATCTTAATTCAAATTATACTTTGAAAAAACCTTTAAAGAAAAATCTTAAAGAGTGGCTAATTCTTTCTTTTTAAAAAAGCATTGTTGATTCATATTGATTCTTCGTGGAGAAAATAAGAGAAATCTAAAAAGCTAATAAAGAAAAAAAAAAAAACTCCTCAAAAATTTCAAATCCAAATTCTTACAATATTTTATATTATTTTTATATATTATATCACTTTCCAACATGACAATAGGTAAAGGATTATGGAAGGGTTGCCCAGGTTGCCATGTGTATTAATAAAGAAGGATGTTTCTTCTTTACAAAATGATTAAGGTTCCATTTATATTGCGACCTATTCAATGGTCTATTGAATCTTCAATTTGCTTGGATTGTGCCTTCACAATACCTTCTAAGTCAATAATTGTGAACCATGGAATTGATTCATTAGTGTGTTTCAGTACAAAATATGTACTTATGATGCTTAAAGTCACTAGTTTAGTGAGTTAATGTAGGAATTTTGAGATAAATAGCATAAAATAGGATTTCAATACAAGAATGGATCTCTCATAGATCTTCTTTGAGAAAGAATTTTAGAATAAATAATTTCTTCTTAATTTAGCTAATATAGATTTATGATTTCGTAATAGTAGCTCTTTACTGTTAGGAAAGGTTTAATGGAGCTAGGAGCCAAATGTAAACTTTATTTGGTCAATTCAAAAAGAAAGAAGAAAAAAAGAGTGAAAAGAAATAGAAGTAAAAAGAGAGAAGAAGAAAAGAAAAGAGAAGCAGAAAGAAAGAGTAGAGAAGAAAAGAAAAAGAAGAAAGAAAAGAGAAGGAGGAGAAAAGGAAATGAAGAAAAAAGAAAACAGGAAAAAGAAAAAAAGAAAAAAAAGAAAAAGAGAAAGAAAAGTAGAAGAAGAAGAAAAGATAGATCAGAAGGGGAGAGGCTGCCCCTAAACCCTACTCCTCGATTCAATCCATTGCTGACATTCCACAACAGGAATCAACAAATCCAGCTGAAGAGGAAGAAGAAAAGAAACGCAAAAGAAGGAATTAGGAATTGACTAGCATCGCAGTCGCCACATCCACCCAATTCAATCATCATCAGATCCTTGTGTCCAAGCTCTTCCTCTTCACATGCCCCCTTGATGTTGACAGAACTGATCGTGGCCTTTGTGGCGCAATTCGAGTCCCTGGACGACGATTTGTAATTTGTGAGATGGGTCCATCTCTGGTACCATTCTCAAGATTATCCATCCTTGAGTTTCCAATTCCATGTTCGTGGTTTGTGTGATGTGTTTTCTCGTTTATGGGTTGAGTGTTTTGATGTTGGTGAATTGGTCGCATGCCGTGCAACAGCCAGTTTTGTGGATGGTTGAGTGTTGTCCAATTTTGTAGGAGTTTGTGTGAGGTTGCGTGAGAGTCCACATTTCTTGAGTTGACTTGAGGCAAAATTACGCGAGATCAAGATATTTACACTTTTGTTTGCTTGTACGTTAACCAGACTTGACTGAATATATTCAGTTGATTGACCACATAACAGCACTTAATTGCTGCTACGTACAAAAAAAACCTGGGGCTTCTCAGATAACCCAATACCTGTAACCTAAGAGCGACAAAAGTATTAAATATTCCAGTTCAAACATCCACCCTCTGTGAATTTATTTCTATACAAAACGTGCAATTTGGGCGAGACGCTGTAAGAGGTGCAAAATGAACAGAACCGTTACTGACCAGGTCAAGTTACTGAGAGGCAGGGAATTATGACGGACATGCGTTTCACTGGCGACTCAGAATCTGATTCTGGGTAGAAGTGCCTTGCATCCGAAGCATTCCTAGCCGCACACAAAGCTTCCTCGTACATCCTTGTATCCTGCTGCAAAGAGATACTGTGAACATATGATATAAATTGCATCCAACTTGATGTTCGAACACTCACTTTGCTCGATTCCTGAAGATCCTGCACGACTAGTATTGCTCGAAGCATTACCGACACCTTCCATTTTTATACAAGAGCATTGTTTACTCCAAAGCTCCCCACACCTGTAAGATAGCAACAAGTGAACTCCAAAATAAGAGGCTTCACACAAAAAACATTTTAAAAAGCTTTTTTCATAGTTTCATTAGCCTGGATTTATCAAAATCGCCCTGATTTACTCCATGAAGATTAAGGAGCTGCCTGTCTAGGACAAATTTAACAGGCTTAAAAACAATTCAGCAGTTAAACCTAACTTGATAGAAGGAATTCACAAGCGACTTCCAGAGAGTATCAAAGTCATGGCGAAACTAGAATTATGATTGCACAATTCGTACAGATAATTCCTTTCTCTGGTAAAAAAAAAAAAAAAAAAAAAAAAAAAACACTTGTCAATACCCTCATAAGGCAAACAAATTGGTAAGGAACGACTTCAATACCTGAACTTATCGCAGAATGGCAAGCTCCAGAAACTGCGCCACTTGGTTGTGCGTTTGCAATAAAACTGCCTTTGGAATAGAAGAAAACGTGATTCCCTGCACAGCCATGGTCACGGGTCGGACCAAAACAATAAGTTGAAGGGGACGGGGTACAACTAATAGCTAAAGAAGCTCCAAGATCAAACCAATGAAGTACCACTTCAAAACCTACCTCAAAGCATATGCCAATAATATATAATAAGATTGTGTAGATATATATATATATATATATATATATATATACAAAAACTGTTCAAATTGCACCAACGGCCGCCGCAGGCGCTACAGCAATAGCACCAAAAAGAAGTAAAGTAAAATTCCGGAGGAAAATATTAGAGCATGACAATCAAAAACATCTTTCGAAAGTCAAGCATTGAAAAGTGCAGCAGAAACTCGCACCCCAATGCTCAACTACACTAACCCACCAAGGAATCTCACAACCCCCGTCCCCCACGAAACCTCTCAGCAACGCCCATCTCATACCCAATTCAGATGAACGGAACCTCGTGCATACAGGTGCAAATTACGTACGTAGAATCTCAGACCGCCGCAAACGCGCTAAATTTGCACTTTAAGCGAGCTGCGGATTCAAGAACTCTAACGCGAAATGTCAACACTCTTATTCTCACAAAGCGAACAGAGAATCACGAAACGCACCTGGGTGTGCACTTGCATGGGCAGGAAAACCTACGTATGCATGCCGAAAGCGGTGGAATCAGAAGGGACATGTGGGTTGAAGCCCTTTGCACAATTGCTCGGTGACATGACCGTCGAGGGGACAGGGCCCCACGCCACTCTTGGTTTGGCTCTGATTCAGCAACCAAAATACTATTCTTTTTTAAAGTAAAAGTAAAAAGTAACGTTTCATGACATTTATAAAAAGACAACATTTGTATCTTTAGTTTTACTATCTTTTGACTATTATTTAAATTTCTAAGATAATTTTCTATAATATTTTGAAATAAGATCTTCGATAATATAATTTTTTTTTCATTCTTTTACATATTAGCTATGTTATATTATAATATCAATTCCTCCCTGAACTTGTACATTCTCTGACATATACCAAGTTTTTTTCATTACATTGATATAGAATGTTCTTTATTTTGGTCAAATTCTTGATCTTTAATTTTTTCTTCTATTTCTATCTCAATTTCTTGTAATATAGTTTGTTCTTCATTAAAACAAATATCTTCATCTCTTTCTTTAAATAACTTGATTTACTTGCTTGGTATAGGTATCTTTAATTTTATACCATCAAGTTCTTATGACAAGTATATTCTTTTATTGTATACATATTTGACAACATAAGGTTCAATCTATCTCTTTATATTTTTTTTTGTTGTGTTATGTTGATTATCCAAGCTACTATCATAAACTAACATCCAATCACTATCTTCAATTTTCTTAGATTGTAGTCAATGTTTTTTATCAAATTTTTCTTTATTCTTTTTCCTTGCTTCTTTCAACCTCTCTATTGCTACTTCAATATCATTAGATATTCTTTTAAATTATTAAATTTGTAATGCTAAAAGTCTTCTATTGAAATTATTCTTTCAAGGTAATATAATTCATGTAGGTACTACCTCTTCTATTAGCATTATTAAATTTTGTCCATATATTCATTCAAAAGACATATAACTTGTTATTAAACTATAAATTATGTAATTTGTCCATAGTACAAATAGTAGTAGTCTAAGCCATTTATATCCTTTGCCATTGCATGCCTTTATTAATATCTTAATAATAGATGAATGTCCATGCTCATTCTTACTATTACCTTTTATATTATTGTTAGGGACATATTCCTTAGAACTTTCTAGAGAGAAGTTTCTAGAACCTTCTAGAAAACAAGCCTCTGGAACCTTCTAGAAGAAAAGCCTCTGGAACCTTTTAGAGAGAAGTTTCTAGAAGCTTCTAGAAAAGAAGTCTCTAGAACCTTCTAGAAGAGAAGTTTCTAGAAGCTTCTAGAAAGGAATCCCCTGGAACTTTCTAGAAGCTTCCTACTTAATAGAAGTAGCTCGAGAAGTTTCTAGAACCTTCTAGAAAGGAAGCCTCTGGAACCTTCTAGAAGCTTCCTAGTTAATAGAAGTAGCTCGAGAAGCTTCCTAAGTAGGAGTATATATAGGGATCGAGGCTGAAGAGTTCTTCAGTCTCGACAACACATCTCTTGGAGTTCTAGCTCACCTTTCTGGTGTTGTTCTTGTACTCATCTGTTTAATCTAGTTTTGCCACTTCTTCTTGAACTTCTTGTTAGATTTCAAGTCTGTATTTTGTGTCCGTGACAGTTTGTCGAGACTACACTAACTTGAGATATCAGAGCTAGTTCTTTCTTAATAGAGTGTGGATTACCCCTCTACTTGAAGGTATACTAGCATTTTTTAGAGGTTGCGGATTACCCTCCTCTAAACTGATACTTCTTCTGTTACAATATTGGAGTCTTATTCTTCTTGGAGAGAGTGGATTACCCCTCTTCTTGAAATTCTTAAGGCATTTTATAGGTTGTGGATTACCCTCCTATAAACCAATATTGCCTCTTATAGGGACATTTTTGTCCTTCTTTTAGAATGGCCGGAGGTCAAGACATTAGTATGACAGAAAGTTCGGAGTCTAAGTTAGATGCTATTATGAATGCCCTCGCTACGTTATCACAAAGAACTGCAGAGATTGAAGGAGTGGTGGCAAGGCTTCATAATGATGGAGTATCTGGGATAGCACAATCTAAACTACACCAGCCTCAAATTTCGGCACTTGGAGAAACAACTTTACCTCAGGTTCGACAAGAACCACTAGTTCTACAACATAAGGAGCCTCGAGTTAGCCTTCCAGATAAGTTTGATGGAACACGTTCCAAGTTTCAAGGATTCGTCAATCAAATCAAGTTGATAACAATTTTACAGCCCGAACGATATCCAACGGAGGAGTCACGTGTTGGGCTTGTTGGAACCTTACTTACGGGACAAGCTCTATCATGGTTTGCTCCTTTGTTTGAGAAACGATCATCCATATTAAACAACTTCGAAACCTTTTTGGAAGCATTTGGTGAACACGATAAGGTTCGATGGGCTACAACAAAGATCCGGTCGCTACGACAAGGGATGAGTTCTAAATCAGTCTATGCTTCGAATTTCAGGCAATTAGTATGCGACATCAATTGGGATGAAGAAGCGTTGATGAGTCAATTCTATTGGGGTTTAAGAGATGATGTGAAGGGTTTGCTGTTAACTCTTCCTGATCCTTGAACGCTCAATGAAGCCATTAGCCAAGCTGTGAAGTGCGATAATCGCCTATTCCAACGTCGCTAAGATCAACGCTCAAGACAACATACAATTCGTCATGCTCCAACTATGTCGGCAAGCGGTGTGAATTCGCATTCAGAGGTGGAAGACATACAAATTGATGCGGTACGTATCAAATCTCTTACTATAAAAGAAAAAAAGCGACGTATGGAGAAAAATTTATGCTTATATTGTGGTGGAGAAGGCCACAAAGTCGGAAACTGCCCCAAAAAGCAAAATCGAGGCATAGTCAAGACTAGGGGAGTATTTGTTTAGGAAAACGAGGATGCCCAGCCACAGTAGGAACCGTGCGGCTGGACAATGAAATATCCCAACAACAATCAGGTTCCTTTCTTTCTGCCCAACCTGCACTTTGTTTTACAATCCCTCTGTTTATCGGCCCTCAAAAACTGAGAACCTTAGCTTTACTAGACTCAGGAGCATCTGCTTGTTTTTTAGACGAAGAATTTGTAAAGCATCATAAGATCCCTTTAGTATAAAAATCAAAACCTGTTCATGTTGAGGTTATAGATGGGCGACCTTTATTGTCTGGTAGCATCACCCATGAATCAAAACCTATAGAAGTAACGTTTAAAGACCATAGTAGTCATATTATTTTTAATATTATTAGAATCCCATCAAATCCTATTATTCTTGGTCTTTCTTGGTTGGAAAAACATAATCCATTGATAGATTGGAGGTTGCAGAAGATGACTTTTCCCACAAAACCACCCAAGAAAAAACCTATTAAAAAACCTCGAAAAAAGAAATCCTTATTCATTGGAACAAGAGCGTTTATAAGATCATCTAAGGAAGGCACTCCATTTGTCATTTATGCGGCTCCAACTACCGAGGAGAAGATCTCAACAGCAAGTATATCGGAGCAATATAAAGATTTTGAAGACGTGTTTCAAAAGAAGAACGCCGACATACTACCGGAACACCGACCATATGATTGTGCCATAGACTTGCAAGAAGGAGCACAACCACCTTTTGGCCCAATCTACAATCTATCGCAAATGGAGTTGGTAGAGTTACGAAAGTACATCGACGAGAATCTAGCCAAGAACTTCATTCGTCATTCAAAATCATCAGCTGGAGCACCCATCTTATTTGTGAAGAAGAAAGATGGATCATTACGGATGTGTGTGGACTATCGAGGCCTCAACAAGGTAACAAAGAAAAATCGTTACCCATTACCCTTGATTTCTAGTCTCTTAGAACAACTTGGACGTGCGAAGATCTTTACAAAAATTGATCTAAGGGGAGCTTATAATCTCGTACGAATCAAGGAAGGAGATGAGTGGAAGACAACATTCCGTACAAGGTATGGTCATTTCGAATATAATGTCATGCCTTTTCGTCTTACCAATGCTCCAACGGTTTTCCAACATATGATGAATGACATCTTTCGAGAACACCTCGACGATTTTGTTGTCATCTACTTGGACGATATTCTAATATTCTCTAAAAACGAGGAAGAGCATGAGGAGCATGTTCGTTTGGTCTTGGAGAAACTACGCAAGCGAGGACTATATGCCAAATTAGAAAAGTGTTTATTTCACCAGACGGAGATGGAATTTTTGAGGTTCATTGCGACTACAGAAGGTTTGAAGTTGGACCCCAAGAAAGTAGAAGCAATCATGACTTGGGAGGTTCCGAAGACGGTTAGAGACGTACAATGCTTTCTTGATTTTGCTAACTTCTATCGGATCTTCATCAAGAATTATTCTCAAGTTGCTGCTCCTCTCACTCGATTAACATGCAAGGATAAGTTGGAATTGGGACCTTTGGCGGAGAAGGCGTTTCAAGATTTGAAGACAACATTTACTACAGCTCCAATTTTGGTACATCCAGACTTTATAAAGGCCTTCTATTTAGAAACTGATACTTCAGATTTTGCTTTGGGAGCTGTGCTTTCACAAATGAGTGAAGATAAGAAGCTCCATCCAGTTGCATTCTATTCTCGGAAGTTCTCTGCTGCTGAAATCAATTATGAGATCTACGATAAGGAACTTCTTGCTATAGTGGATTCTTTCGAAGAATGGCGTCACTTTCTTGAAGGAGCTACACATCCAGTAACCGTATATACGGATCACAAGAATTTGGAGTATTTCATGACGGCTCGAGTTTTAAATCGATGTCAAGCTCGGTGGAATATGTCACTATCTAGATTCGATTTTGTTATCACTTATCGACTTGGAAGGCAGCAAGGACTATCCGATGCTTTATCAAAGAGATCGTATCTTGTACCAAAGGCTGGAGAAGCAGCGTTTGATCAACAATGTACAACGTTATTGAAGCCAGAGAGAATTCAACTTTGTGCTACTATTGTATCATTTGATGCTGACTTCCTAAACCACGTATGTGCTATGACCATTAAAGATTCAGTAGCCATTGATATCAAGCAACGTACCAATGACGACAAGTTCAAGGTGGAGGGAGATCTTTTATACTTTGAAGAGCGATTGTACATTCCAAAAGGACTAGCACGACTCCGAGTTCTTCAATCTCGCCATGATTTTCCAGCTGCGGGACATTTTGGATTCAACAAGACCTTGGAGCTTATTTCCCGAGATTTTTGGTGGCCCCAAATGTGGAAGGATGTGAAAGATTTTGTCCTCTCTTGTGACATCAGTTCAAGATCTAAGAATCCTCGGCATCGCCCTTATGGACTTCTACAGCCATTGCCAATTCCACGTCGACCATGGTCTTCAATTTCTATGGACTTCATCACGGACTTGCCATCATCAAACTCATTTGACAGCATCTTTGTCGTGGTAGATTGGCTTACGAAGATGGCACACTTTGTTCCTTGTAAGAAGATATCGTCCAGTGAAGTCCCAGCAAGACTCTTTCTCGATAATGTGTATCGATATCATGGACTACCAGATGATATCATATCAGATCGAGGTATCCAGTTCGTGTCAAAGTTTTGGAGATCTCTCTTTGGGATATTGAAGGTGGATATCAAGCTTTCTTCAGCTTTTCATCCTCAAACTGATGGCCAAACGGAATGGGTGAACCAAGTCTTGGAGCAGTACTTACGATGCACCATCAACTATCAGCAAGACGATTGGACTGCATATCTACCGCTAGCCGAGTTTGCATATAACAACACCCTCCATGCGTCGACTCAACAAACACCATTCTTTTTCAACTATGGGTATCATCCGAAGCTTGATTTATTGAGTCCGTCAACAAATAACAATCCAGCAGCTGAAGGATTTACGAAGCAACTATCAGAGCTTCAAACTACATTGAAGCTTCAATTACAATCCGCTCAAGAATCCTATAAGACGTCTGCAGATAGATTTCGGAATCCAGCACCTACTTTCAAAGTTGGAGACAAAGTATGGCTTCTTCGACGAAATATCAAGACCAAGTGACCATGTGATAAGTTAGACTATCGAAGATTGGGACCATTTATCATCCAGAAGCAAATTAATCTAGTGGCATACCGACTGGAGTTACCGGCTTCTATGAAGGTACATCCAGTCTTTCATGTTTCTCTGTTGGAACCTTATCAAGAGTCATCTTTTCCTAGAAGAGTGCAATGTCCACCACCTAGTATTGAAATCGAGAACCACGAAGAATACGAGGTTGAAAAGATATTGGATTCACGGCGAAGGTGGAGAAAGTTAAAATATCTTGTTCATTGGTGTGGCTATGACATTAATGAGCGAACGTGGGAGCCAGCTGAAAATCTTGCGAATGCACCTTAAAAGGTACAGGAGTTTCATCAATGACATCCCGATAAACCTAAATCAATTCGATGATAGCTTCTTTCTGAAGCTTGTTCTCCCAACAATATAAGAAAAGGGGAGAGCACCAGCAAAATTCATAATTGATGTAGTTATTTTCTCCAAGATAGATCGTAGTTTGGTCTTTTGATATAGATAGCCAAGAGATAGATACTATGCCAGTCAGAGTATCGCAACCGAGTAGCTCACGAAGGCGACCCCGAGATGAAGAACTACATGTACTACGACGACGACGGAGGATACCGAGTAACTGATCACTGGTGATCGTATTTGAGATCGAGCCTACTTACGATGGTCAACCAGAAGGCGTGTTTGCAGGACAATTTCACAATGAGGACACGGAAGTTCATACTTGGTCAGAAGTCGAAGGCGTGGGCCACTACCGTTGGCTTCAAGGGTCGATGAACCACTTGCCTCGTGAACAACAGTTGGAGTTCATAGCAGAAGTTATGCGACAAATCTTCATTTTTTTGCGTTGGTACTGATCAAAAACATTGCTTCTCAGAGACCTCGAAGCTAAAGGAGGGAGTGATGTTAGGGACATATTCCTTAGAACTTTCTAGAGAGAAGTTTCTAGAACCTTCTAGAAAACAAGCCTCTGGAACCTTCTAGAAGAAAAGCCTCTGGAACCTTTTAGAGAGAAGTTTCTAGAAGCTTCTAGAAAAGAAGTCTCTGGAACCTTCTAGAAAGGAATCCCCTGGAACTTTCTAAAAGCTTCTTAGTTAATAGAAGTAGCTCGAGAAGTTTCTAGAACCTTCTAGAAAAGAAGCCTCTGGAACCTTCTAGAAGCTTCCTAGTTAATAGAAGTAGCTCGAGAAGCTTCCTAAGTAGGAGTATATATAGGGATCGAGGCTGAAGAGTTCTTCAGTCTCGACAACACATCTCTTGGAGTTCTAGCTCACCTTTCTGGTGTTGTTCTTGTACTCATCTGTTTAATCTAGTTTTGCCACTTCTTCTTGAACTTCTTGTTAGATTTCAAGTCTGTATTTTGTGTCCGTGACAATTATATATTGTTGTTAAAGAAAGTTTAATTCTTATTCTACTAAAGAATTCTTATACTTTTCTTACATTCAATTCACCTCTATTAATTATAATTTTTTAATACAATCATAGCAATAAATAACATCTTTTAATAAAAATCGACATACACCTTTAATACCTTTTGTTTTTAATACTTGACCTTCAATCATATTTGATAAATCTTCTTATTCAAGTACTAAATACTTCATTTGTCCAAGTTCCATAGACATTGCCACTAAATCCACTACCTACATATAATATAAAGCTAAAGGATATATTGGGTGTAATCTATCTCAATACCAAATATTTGAAATAAACTCTCATAGAATACTTTAATGATCTTTTATTGAGTCTCAATTCTATTCACAACTTATTATAGTATTCCACTCTTTTTCTTTAGATGCTTCTATAAAAAACTATTTTGATGAAAATATCTATATGATTTTTTTTTTTTAATCTTCTTAAATTTTTTATTCATGCAACCTTCTCCTAATATTAATGTGCTTAAGTCTTTTTTTATATACAACTATTTACTATCATATAAATTTTTTTTAAATAATTCAAATAGTATAGTGAAACACAATCCATTTCTTATTGTATACAAAGTTTAATAAAAATTGGTGCCAATATTTTCTTCATCATTAATTACATCATCTTCATCATCATATTGTGCTTATGACAACATATCTGTAATTACATTGTCATTTTTTAAAATATGCTTGAATTTTGGATTAATAGATTTTATATATGTAATTCACCTTAATATTGTAATCTCTGGTGTAGAAAAATTAGTAATCATATTTAATAATGGTAAACAATCTATTTTAACAACTACCACTGTACCAATCAAATATTCTTTTTTATTTTTCGTTACAGTTACTATTCCTCATAATTCCCTTTTTATTTATGCATAAGCTGATTGATGAGGATTTAAGACCTTTGCTCTAATTCTAACCATGTGTCTATTCCCTTCCTTATAATCTTACACAATTGTTCATCTAATTCCTACTAAACTAGCATCAACTGTTAGTGCCACTACTATTGTTGAATCATAATTAATTTTTTTCAGAGTTAGTGGAAAAGAAAGAAGTTTCTTTAACTTTCTTATTGTCTTGCTTTGTTCAATATTCTATAGAAATTCCATTACTTTGTCAATAAAAAATATAAAAATTTTACCATATGAACAAAATTTAGAATCCAAATGTAATAAAAAATACATGCTTCTAGAAACCTTTAAATTTCTGATATATTTGAATATTCTTTTATCTTTTGAATTGCGTCAATTTTTTCTTTTGATGGCTTGCACCCATATAGACTACACATATGTCTTATCACCAAAACTCCTTTTATCCCAAATATTGATTTTGCCTCCAATAAGCATAAATAAATCTCTTCTAATCTAATCAATTTTTTTTTACAATCATGAATATGTTCGGCTGTCATACTGTAATCGCTTATAATATGTAAAAATTAGTTAGGACATATAATATATTTATAAGTCTTGGTGTATGTTAGAATGGTTAATAGATTAATTTAAAGAGAGTGGATTTAAGAAATTTTATTTTAAGTTTTATCTTTTTTGATTATAGCATTTAAAAAAATTATAGGATTTAAATGTATAGTATGAAGTCTTAAGACGAGATTAAAGCCTAAAGAAGAAAATCCTAACTAGTAGGAGGCTTACTAGGAGGGATGAAAGCAAGGCATGGTTGGATGAAGGCAAGGAATGGGGATCTTCATTCCTATTGGTTGAAGGCCATGCCCAATGGACTTCAAGAAGGTTGTATGAGGCCTTATTAGGGATTAGGGTTTCTCTTTTGAAATAATTTGAGCTTTGGAGGCTAGAATCATCAAATTTAGGTTTTTGGATATGGATTGGATGCAAATTTTGTGTGATTCGGAGTTTTTATGAAGGAGTTATTGGCGCTCAAAGTTAAGGTGACAATTTCATACCTACTGTCACTCTTTGGGGCATAACATACGTTTACAGAGAGCAACGAAAGATTGGAGACTAGAATTGGAGAGAACACTTCTTTGACCACACTTTTCATATACTATTTAATGAATTTGGATTTTAGATGAATAAGTTATAGAAGGTTGAAGTCAGTGCATCCAAATCAAAGGCACTAAGTAAGTGATTTTATTCATAGTAATGGTTGGAGCCATATCTTAAGTTTCTCGAAGAATGATTGGTTCAAACCTTTTGGAGAAGGTAGATAATTGTGTGAAGAAGCTTAGTTTTTGAGATATGAAGAAAATTGCATGTGGGTGTATAAAATTTGGGTTTGAAGCTATTGTTAGGATTTTGGTGATATCTTAAGATCCACAACGAATTTGTAATTGAAATTTGTTGTGGAAGATGTTAGAAGTATATTAGTACTTTATATAAAATTTGAGTGTGTTTAAATTGTCCGATTGGAAGGTATGAGTTTTTGAAGTTCGAGAATAATATCCCATAAGGATATACAAGGATTTAGAGTTTTTTTTATCATATTTTGGATGTTTTGGGAACTTAAGACTTATATATTTAGTGTAATTGCTCCTAAAAGTGTTATATATATATATATATATATATATATATATACATATACAAACTTGGTCTTTCTTTTCTTAAGACTTAATTGAGTAATTAGTGGCAGCCAGGAGCCCAATGCTTTCTTGAGGCAAATTCTCTCTACCCTGACACCACCACAAATTTCTTATATTACTTTGAATCCAAAGTCTCGTCTTTTTTCTTTTCTTTACATTCCTTAATTAGCACATCATCTAGGAGGGGCATTGTTATACTTGAAATAAATTCTCTTAATACCTTATGTATTCCATTCATTATATAAACCACAAAATTTATAGCCCCTTATAATAGGATATATATTTTGATCAATTCTAATAGTATCTTTATAGTTGTTAAATCTTTACTTTGTATTGCTAATTGAAATTAATTTTATCTTGAATAAATATCTTTCAAAGAATAAATTATTTTCCTTGTAAATGCCTTTGCAAATTTATCCACAATTAGACTTGAATCCATATTTCTAATAATTATTTTATTTATTGGTCACATATCTTGAGTAAACTTTAATTTTTCATTTTTCTTAGGTATTATGAACTACTTATTGGAATGTAATATAATAAATGATTCTAAAATTTACATCCTAATCTTTTCATTGAATAATTCAATTAGTTTTGACAAATAGGCCTTTGAAACTAGAATTAGCCTCAAATTCTATGGTTCATGTGGAATTATAAAAATAACCATAAGTATTATAATACTTGCATCAATTCAACTTATTTCATGTAATTCAAATGCAAATACCTTATTATATCATGAAAGCATTTTTTTGAAACATCTCTCTTCATTCTTTGTCAAAAAATTCTCATACTCAACTTTCAAACTATCTAATGTCAATTCATCCTTAAATTCATGATCTATTTTTCTTGGATCTCTCAAATTGAGTTACATAAAATACTTTTCAATTCTTTTTTTAAAATCTAATGGTAGTAGTAATGCCATTGATTTAATCTTCTTTATAATCAGTATATAGGATTGTTAAGAATTATTTAAGATTTAAAGATTAATTAAAGATTGATTAGGATTTATTTAGGATCTAAGATTTGATTAGAATTTAGGATTTTGTCTAGATTTGATTAAAATTTGATTAGGATTTTATTAGAATTATTTAGAATTTTATTAGTATTATCTAGGATTTTATTAAGGTTTTATTAGAATTGATCTAGGAATTGATTAAAGTTTATTAAGATTTTAATTAAAAATTTAATTAAGATTTGATCTATGATTTGATTTAAAATTTTATGAGGATTGATTTAGAATTTTATTAGGATTTTTTGAAAGTTACATTAGTATTTGATTAAGATTCAATTAAAATATCTATTTTTTATTTTTTTTTAAATATTTTATATTATATATATTTTTATTAAGATTAATTTATTATTTTTTTATGTTTTTTTAATAAGTTCTTGAGACTTCTTTTGGATTTAATTAAAGATTTATTAGTATTGTTAGAATTTTTTTAAGATTCAATTAAAGTTATTAAGATCATCTTGTTGCAAGTTCCATGTTTTTTTTTCTATCCACATACCTAATGCATTCTCAAACAAACTTCACGTAATACGATAATAAAAAAATAATAAAAAAAAAACAAACAAACAAAGATCCAGAGGGATCCATGGCAAGTGAGGCCCCTATCAACAAAGAAGTCGCCGCCATTTTTGGGTAGCCTCTTACCATCCTCATCATCTTTTTTTTAATTTTTTTCTCTTATCTTTTTTATTATTTTATCTTCTACTATTCTTTTTTTTTTTAGTTTTTTAGTTCTTTTTGTTTTTATTTTTGTTTGTTTGTTTGTTTTTTTTTTTTTTTCCTATTTTCAACCTTTTTTCCTTCTATTCTTTTACCTAAAGCTATTAAGGTGTTTTTCTTCTTTTCTTTTCTTTTTGGATTGTTTTGGATCAAGAATCCTATTTAAATTTCAGCCAAATTAAATATTTAATAGAAATAAGAATATTAATAAAAAATCATAAATTTTTGTTAGCTAAAAAAAGATATATAAATTTAAAGCTCTTTTTAAAAATAATTCTATGAAAGATCTATTTTTGCAACTAATATTCTATTTTTATTTATTTTATTTATTTATTTCAAAATTCCTATATTCATTCACTAAACTAGTGACTCGAAGCACCATTAGTACATTTTTTGTACTTAAACACACCAATGAGTCAATTTAATGGCTCACATCTCTTTCTTAATTGTGTAGCTTAACTTGCTTGCATATCCAAGTCAATAACCTTATTTTTTTTCAATACCTTGATCTCACTATTGAAATCTTGTCATGTCCAAAGTTTGAGCTTGATATACTTCTGAAAACTTAGGATGAAAATTGTTCCATACTCCTTTCTTTTGTGCTTTAGATGTAACAACACTTTGTAAATAGAAATATTACATTTATTGTGAATAAGTCCTATAATAAATTTGTTAAACTCGCTTATATTCTCAATGATCTATTCAAATGGCAAGAGTAGAAAAGTTTCAAATTCTAATTTTAATAATAGAAATGAATCAACATAAAAAATAAATTATCAATCATAACTTATCTTGACCAACAATACATAAAGAATACAAAAATCACCAAAGCTCCAATTTTTCTATATATATATATATATATATATATATATATATATATATATATATATATATACTTATTAATTAATATAGATTAATTAGACAACTAAAATTGATCACATATGAAAAATCTAATAATCATAATATTTATAAATACTCTAATTACAACTAATAAGCACATTAATTACTCTAAACTTCAAAGAACTAAAATGTCAATACACTCTTGTGTTACTTCAAATGACTAAAAAATCACTCAAAGAAGATATAATATTAAACTAAAATAGCCATTACTAAAGACAAGAAAACTAGAAAGACTTGAAACAAGACCAAGGACTAGAAAGCCATTGACAAGAGAGAAGAAGGCTTTACTCTTGCCTCTATGTATACTCTTAACTAAGAGTTACATGGTGATGCCCTATAGGACCTCAAACAAGTATTGACTTTGTTAACTACATTTTTTTAACTTGCAAGGTAAGTTATCTATGTATATGCCACATAATTAGCTTTTTTTATAAGCTACCAATATGTGTGGCACATGATTAACTTGTTAACCAAGTTTCTAATCTATCAATCAAATAAAAATACATTATCATATGGCATGATTTTCTATCTGGAAATATATCGAGTACCTAACTATAGAAAATTTAGCTTTAATTTATTGGACAAGTTGTAATATATGATATATTCTTATTATAGAGGCCAAAGAAATAAAATAGTATTAAAAGATATTCTATTGATAAAATCCTTTTATATTTAAGAAGCTTTATACATAAGGCTTTCTAAAGCATTTAAAAATTCTAATATCCTTTGCTATACCAAATCATAACTAACTATTTGCTAGTAATTTTGATTTTCCATAAGTTCAAAGAAAATCCATAATCTTCTTACAAATATCTATCTTTATATCATATTTTTTTCACAACTCTATATCTCCATCTTTAACATATACATAAAGTCTTAGCTTCCAATAATACATTTATCTTGCATAAAATACCCAAATTGTAGCAAAATCCTTTCAAAATATTTATCTACTACAAAAGATTTTTTCTTCTCAAACTTTAGAAATTCATATCTCTTGATTGAATTATTCAAATTTTTTCAAATTTTTAGTTAATATAAATTTTATTCTTAAGCTTTATCAAAAAAAAAATGAACCATAAAACTACTACAAATTATTTGGCATCTTAGAAATCCTACTAGGTGCTTTAAATCTTAATTTATAAGCAACTCAATACTATTTTCTCTATATCTTCAAAAATCCAAATTTCAAATACTACAAAATTTTTGTATAAAGCTTATTAACATGATAACAAACATTCTTCAAAATTTTAAGCCAAAATCTTGTCAAATTGCTTAAGATATGGCTCAAAACACAACTACTAGTAAATTGGATCACTTATTGCCTTTAGATTGTAAGCACTGACTTCAACTTCCTATAATTCCTTCACTTTAGCTTAGAATTTATCAAGTAGTATATCAAAAATATAGTAAAAAAAGTGCTCTCTTCAATCCCAATCATTGATTCTTCATTGCGTTCCATATGTGTGTATTATTTCTAAAAGAGTGACAATAAATACAAAATCAACTTCTCAACTTCGAGTGCCTATATCTCTTTCATAAAAACTCCATTTTACACAAAATTTGTACCAAAACAATAGCCAAAAACCTAAAAACTTTGATATTTGTATTTTAATTTCAATTTGCATCAATAGAATAACCTTAATGCCTAATAAGGCTTCAAGCACCATCCTTGAAGTCCATTAAGCATGCCTTTTGGCCAATAGCAATGGAGATTTTTATCATCCATCTCTATTCATCCATATGGATGCCGTAACTACTCTTTTTGCCTCCAAAATCCCTCTCCAATCCTTTCTCTTATAAGATTTATATAATATATGTCCTAAATACCTAATAAGAAAAATAAAATAAGATTTTAAGAATCACCAACATCTAATAAAGGTGGCTCTAAATATATAAAAATTATTATCAACATAAAATCAACCTCAATAATAGCCTTTTTAAACATCCACTTCAAAGTAGTAATCTAATCATATTTTGTGACTAACTAAAATCTAATAATATAGCTCTTAATATATTGTATAATAATTTGTACATTAAATATTTATATACATTATTTTCACATAGTAGCCGAACCACAACATGACAATGTATAAAGTCAAAACCACATCTATAAAGCTTCTAAGAAGCTTTTCTAAAAGATATTATGAAACTAATTTATATTTATCTACTTCTACTTAATTATATAGATAATTATTGGAGTAAAGATTTATGTCTCAGACATTACTTCCCCTTTTAGAGACAAGTTCTTTAAAGAGTGATCATTATCTTTCATAGATCTTGCTATTCTTCATCTTGATTTTAATAGATGTTATTGATGAAAAGCCTCAACCTTCTTTGCTACATTTGCAAGATATAAAAAAAATAAAAAAATCTTTTCTTTTATATATTCATAAAATAATTTTTATCATCTAATATTAGCTAATTTTTTAAAAAAGCCTATTCGTATTAAAAATTTGTCTAAAAATTCTATCCTAGATTCATATTTACTATATATATATATATATATATATATATATATATATATCAATCTATTTTCTATTTTTTCTAAAAATTCTACTATTAACTCATAAAACTTTTGATTTAAAATATAACAAGTACTTTTTTAATACTAAATATTCAAGTGAATTAATTTAATGTTCACATATGATAATTATCTAAGACAACTCAAAGAGATATAGAATCTAAGGCTCTTACTCTAAAAGCAAGTGTTTGTCTGTATGTAGTCACTTTTAATTTTAATATTTTATAAAGACTAAAAGTTGAGAACAATTTTGCAATCTTAACATCTCTATACAAATCATAAGGCCAACTTCATCAAGAATAACTCCTCACTCCACACATAGCATTGATAACATTCAAATGCAATTTCCAAATGGTACTTCCAACAATATCCCAATAAATATGCTTCAAACGACAAGCTAAACATGCAAGAAGATAGCAAAGAGACTTTGTTTTATGGGATTACAAGTGGCCTTAAAGGCCATTCATTTATTCCATCTAAAAATGAAAGTTAGGAGAATGATTCTTGTGGCCAACCATCTCTTCCTTCTACGGATAGAAAACAGGATGGTGTCACGGCCATAATCATGTAAGCTAATAATTACATATAGAAATAGGTAGAAGTAAGTAAAAGTAGATAAAAGTAAGTTAATTATATAATATTTAATATAGAAGCTTCCTAGAAACTTCCTAGACGCTGCTTTGACTTCATAGGTGTCTTTAATTGACTTTTTGGATTAGAAACGTGGTCAACAAGTTGGCCATGTGCCACACATGTTGTTAGCTTGAAGATCAAGCTAACTATGTGGCCCACACGTAGAAAACCTTGCCTTGTAAGTCAAGGCATGTGTCCTACAAAGTCAACACATATTGGAGGTCCTATAGAACGTCGCCACGTAGCCCCTAGTTAGATAGTATATATAGAGACAAGAGTGAAGGCTTCTTCACTCTTGTCAACTCCTTTCTTGCTTCTAGTCCAGGTTCAAGAGTCTTTAGTTTCTTGTCTTGTGGCAATAGCCATTCCAGTTTCCTTTTAATATACCTACTTGTTTATATTTTGACTTATTATATCGAGATAGCCTTTTGGTGTATATTTTTCCTCATCGAGTCTTTGTCCTCGACAGATTGACAAGAGTACACTTACAATATCAGAGCTTTGTTTTTTCTTGAGTAAGAGTGGATTACCCCTTTCTCTTGACAAGACATAAGCGTATTAGAAGTTTGCGGATTACCCACTTCTAAACTGATATTGTTCTTAGTATCTTCTTTGTTATCAAGTCTTTCTTTTCTTTTCTTTTGTCTTGAGCAATATCAAACAAATTTTTCTTCTTAGTGTCATTATGGCAGAATTTGTTGAAATGAAGAGTGCAATGGCACAAATGCAAGAGCAAATGAGGGAGTTAATGCTTGCGATGCATCAACTCAATTCACCAACACATGAAAGAACAAGAAAAGCAGAAAGTGGAGATATAGAGATGATCGGAGCTGCTTCAACATCTACAACAAATCACGTTCCTTCTCCAATTGTACAACACCCTATAAGCACTAGAGAACCAAGAATTGCCTTACATGAGAAATTTGATGGTACGAGATCAAAGTTTCGAGGATTCATCAATCAAGTACAATTGGCAATTGAACTTCAACCGCAAAGCTATCCAACTCCAGGATCACAAGTCAGGTTTATTGGCACTCTACTTTCTGGTTCTGCATTATCATGGTTTTCGTCTTTTCTTGAACAACGAAATCCAATATTGGACAATTTGGAAGCTTTTTTGGCAGAGTTTCGATCTATGTATGGTGAACACGATGCAACTCGTGTTGCAACAAATAAGATCCGAATTCTGCGACAAGGAAATCGCTCAGTAACAGTATATGCTTCACAATTTCGACAACTTGCAATTGACATCAAGTGGGATGATGCTGCACTCATCAGTCAATTTCTTTATGGATTGTAATACGAAGTAAAGAAATTGATGCTCAACTTACCTAATCCTCAAACTTTGAGTCAAGCAATCGATTTTGCGGTAAAATGTGATAATCGACTTTTTGAATTTTGATCTGAGAATCATTCACGGGAACCTCAACGTTATTACTCAATGGCAACATCAACATCTTTGCCAAACGTACATTCGGAAGTAGAAGACATGCAAATTGACGCGGTACGTTTTAAACCCCTAACTGAGCAAGAAAAGATTCGTCGTCGTCAACAAGGATTATTTTTATATTGCGGAAAACCTAAGCACACTGCTCAACATTGTCCAAAGAAACGACGCAACTATAAAATGAGGGATACGACGGTCAAAGAAGACAACATGTCGGAAAACGGATTCGTCCAGCTACAATAGGGACCGTGCAGCTGGAACCTTGTACAATTCCTAATGAAGGTCCTATCCTCTCCTCAGAACCCTCTCCTTGTTTTATAATAGACTTATATTTAGGACCTAAGAATTACAAAGCCTCTGCTTTATTAGATTCGGGAGCCTCAGCATGTTTTTTAGATGAACAATTTGTTAAAAGTCGTAAAATACCCTTTGTACAGAAACCTAAACCAGTACATGTAGAAGTCATAGATGGTCGTCCCTTGTCTTCTGGAGATGTCACTCATGAAACTCATCCTATAAAAGTAACAATAGACGGTCATGATAGCTACATAGCTTTTAACATAATTAAATCCCCGTCTAATCCACTTATTTTAGGTTTATCCTGGCTAGAAAAATATAACCCTCGAATAGATTGGAATTCGCGTAAACTTGACTTTTCCAAAAGCGTTATTAATAGTTCTACGAACCAAGTAAAAAATTATAAGTCTAGTACAGTAAAACCCGTACTGATAGGTGCAAAAGCATTTATACACGCAGCAAAAGAAGGATCAACTTTTGCTATTTATGCTGCACCTATTTCTGAAAACGTAAAGACTTCAAGTGGCATTCCAAGTCAATATCAGGAGTATCAAGACGTTTTTGAGAAAAAAAATGCAGATATTCTTCTTGAGCATCGCCCATATGATTGTTCAATCGACCTCAAGGAAGGAACTCAGCCACCATTTGGACCAATTTACAGTTTATCGCAAGATGAGATGGCTGAACTCAAGACATATATTGACGAGAATTTAGCGAAGAATTTCATACGCCATTCAAAATCTCCAGCAGGAGCTCCAATTCTATTCGTAAAGAAAAAAGATGGATCTTTACGAATGTGTGTTGACTATCGAGGACTCAACAAGATCACAATCAAGAACAGGTATCCATTACCTTTGATATCAGGACTCCTTGACCAGTTGAATCAAGCTAAGATCTATACAAAAATAGATCTAAGAGGAGCATATAATCTAGTACAGATCAAAGAAGGAGATGAATGGAAGACTGCGTTTCGAACCAGGTATGGACATTTCGAATATAATGTCATGCCCTTTGGACTCACGAATGCACCAGCTGCTTTTCAACATCTCATGAATGATATATTTCGTGAATTCTTAGACAATTTTGTCGTCTGCTATCTAGACGATATCCTGATCTATTCCAAGAACGTCGAAGAACATGAAATACATGTTCGTCAAGTATTACAAAAACTTAGAGATACAGGATTGTACACCAAGATAGAAAAGTGTGTATTTCACACTACTCAAGTTGACTTTTTAGGATACATCATTTCAAATGATGGTCTCATCATGGATTCTAAGAAAGTCCAAACAATCGTGGATTGGAAGATTCCAAGGACGGTAAGAGATGTTCAATGTTTCTTGGGATTTGCCAATTACTATCGGATCTTCATCAAAGATTTCTCACGAGTTGCAGCTCCACTTACACGCTTGACTAGTAAAGATAAATTTCAATGGAATCAAGAAGCGGAAGCAGTATTTGAAGCCTTGAAGACATCGTTTGTCTCTGCACCAGTCTTATATCGTGTTGACTTTTCCAAGGCATTTTTTATGAAAACAGATGCATCAGATTTTGCCTTGGGTGGAGTTTTATCACAAATGGGAACAGATGACAAACTCCATCCGATAGCTTTTCATTCAAGAAAATTCTCAGCAGCCGAGATCAATTATGAGATCCACGATAAAGAACTTCTTGCGATCGTGGATTCCTTTCAAGAATGGCGTCATTATCTAGAAGGCGCTTCTAGTCCAGTCACTGTGTATACAGATCACAAGAACCTCGAGTATTTCATGTCAGCACGCGTGTTGAATCGTCGTCAAGCTCGTTGGAGTATGTCTTTGTCAAGATTCGAGTTCATTATCACTTATCGGCCAGGAAAACAACAAGGTTTATCCGATGCCCTATCTAGACGTTCTTATTTTGCACCAAAAGAAGGAGATGCAGTTTTTGAGCAACAAAGAACGGTCCTCTTGAAACCGGAGCAATTTCATCTCCAAGCAATGAAATCAACATTGACTGTTGATTCAACTTTTCTCAAGCAAATCCAGTCCAGTATGTCCTCAGACCCTCTTGTTTATGATATCGAGAATAATTCTTCCAAGTCTCATGATCCTTCTAAGTTTGAGTTCAAGAATAATCTATTATATTTTGAAGGACGCCTATATGTTCCAGAAGGAGAAGCACGTTTACGTGTTCTTCAAGCACGTCATGACTTTCCAGCAGCAGGGCACTTTGGATATAATAAGACTTTGGAACTCATATCAAGAGATTTTTGGTGGCCACAAATGTGGAAGTCAGTCAAAGACTTTGTACAATCATGTGATATTTGTTCAAGATCAAAAATTCCTCGTCATCGACCTTACGGACTTCTTCAGCCATTACCTATACCAGAACAACCATGGTCTTCTGTTTCTATGGATTTCATCACAGATCTTCCAAGCTCAAGATCTTATGATTCTATATTTGTGATAGTAGATCGTTTCACCAAGATGGCACATTTTGTGCCATGTACAAAATCTATCACAGGTGAAGAAACAGCTAAGCTTTTCATTGATAATATCTATCGCTATCATGGATTATCTAAAGATATCATATCGGATAGGGGAACTCAATTTGTGTCAAGATTTTGGAGGACCCTTTTCAAGATTTTAAAAGTGGACATAAAGCTATCTTCGGCTTTCCATCCTCAAAGTGATGGACAAACAGAGCGCGTAAACCAAGTCTTGGAGCAATATTTAAGGTGTACTATCAACTACCAACAAGATGATTGGACAACCCTTCTGCCATTGGCAGAGTTTGCTTATAATAATAGAAGGGGGGGTAATGTCACGGCCATAATCATGTAAGCTAATAATTACATATAGAAATAGGTAGAAGTAAGTAAAAGTAGATAAAAGTAAGTTAATTATATAATATTTAATATAGAAGCTTCCTAGAAACTTCCTAGACGCTGCTTTGACTTCATAGGTGTCTTTAATTGACTTTTTGGATTAGAAACGTGGTCAACAAGTTGGCCATGTGCCACACATGTTGTTAGCTTGAAGATCAAGCTAACTATGTGGTCCACACGTAGAAAAACTTGCCTTGTAAGTCAAGGCATGTGTCCTACAAAGTCAACACATATTGGAGGTCCTATAGAACGTCGCCACGTAGCCCCTAGTTAGATAGTATATATAGAGACAAGAGTGAAGGCTTCTTCACTCTTGTCAACTCTTTTCTTGCTTCTAGTCCAGGTTCAAGAGTCTTTAGTTTCTTGTCTTGTGGCAATAGCCATTCCAGTTTCCTTTTAATATACCTACTTGTTTATATTTTGACTTATTATATCGAGATAGCCTTTTGGTGTATATTTTTCCTCATCGAGTCTTTGTCCTCGACAGATGGTGGTTGCGGGCGCCACTTATCTATTTCTTTTGGAATAGAAAAGAGGATGATAGCTTCAGCAACTACTTTTCTTTTCTTCTTAAGATGGACAAGAGAGGTGGTAACTTCTGCCATTATCAATTAAGTTATTCTATACCTTCATTGGAGGAATTTAAGGTGACCCTACCGTCGCCCCAAATTTTCACTAACAATGAAGGTGGACAAGGGTGGTATCTTTGTGATCGCTATCATTTATTAAAAATTAATTAAGGATTGAGTTTTCATTTGCAGAATAAGTTAGATTTTATTACCTATTTAAATGATTATAAATTATATGCATTTCATATGTTACAATATAATACTAAGAAAAATTATGGAAAGACGTTCCATATCAACTTGGAGGATAAAACAACATATTCAAATAAGTCAAGTAAAATTTAAGGAGATATTTTAAGATATCCGTACAAGTTCAATACAAGTCATATATAAGAAGATGATTTAGTTTTTTCTTAAAACTAATAAAAAACAATTTTGGATGAAAAAAAAAGCATTAATAAGTGAAAAAAATTCATTGAATGAAAATCTAAACACTTAAGATCAAGAAGTTTATTATTTATAAAAATAAATAGAAAAAAAAAATGAAAGAGTACAACATGTTCAATATAACTTAACTTAATGCTTAATCACATTGAATGAATTACTTTTGAAGGGAAGAAGTAATATTAAACTTAAAAATAAAAATTAATAAAGATATTATTAAAAAGATGTATTATAAAAAAATAAAAAGATAATAGACTAGTATAAAAGAAGAAAAAAAAGAATAAAATCAACTTATAAAAACAAGTATAAATAAGATTAGAAAAGATAAGAGAATATGAAAAGGCAAAGGGATCAATCGCCCATGTTTTTAAAAGACAAGGTGATTAAAATTACCTTTGATAGTTACAAGTAGTTAGAAATAAATTAAATTAGTTTTATTATGTTTAATTAGTATTAGAAGAAAATCACTATAAAAAGCTATAAATAGCTTCAAAGTCATGCTATTATCATTAAAAGAAAATTATAACAAAGAAATTACAATTGACATACTTGTCCATGAAGATATGAATATTTGAAGAGTAGATTGAAGACAACAAGATAAAATAATTTGATAAAATTAACTTATAAATTGAAGACAATTTTCTTAGGTTGAATTACCTTACTATAATTTTGACAAAACCAGGAGTCGCAAAAGATAACTACATCAATAGTTTCTATGCGGAAAGATGGAAAGAATACTTGAGATTCTAAGAATGTAGGTATTCAAATATACACAATCTTATTGGATTTTAAGATGTGGCTTGAAGACTTTAAAAAATATTAATTAAAATCTCTTTTCAATTATTTTTAATAATTATCATAATAAATATAGATGAAATCTTGTCGCTGTTGTTATTTAACAAACATACTACCTAGCTTTTTGTAACAATTTGTCTATAAGCAATCAATCTAGTTATAATTTGCATATTGCCTATGCTCAAATTCTTCCAGCTTGTACTAAGATTCATTATTTATTGCTTTTCATAAGCCACACTTAGCTGTCTTTACAGAAAATTGAAAGTATTTGTACATTTTCATATCTACTTCAAGTTAAATTGTTGAATCTTAAAAATTGTGGTAATAAAATAACAAGTCAATTGGACTTCTAAAGAACTCAACAAAAAACCCAAATAAAATACCATAATAAATAGGAGAAAAGAAGAAAGAACGAAATGAATAAAAGTACAAATACAAAAAAAAATATTTAGCTTTTTCAAGGTAAATTGGTCGTAAACTCAAATAAATCCAAAAATGATACCCTTGTTTATTCTTTTTTTTTTTTTTCTTTAAAATCAAATCAGCTTGGTGTTGCTTTGTACAGCACGTCAAAAAACAAATACATCAATCAAGCATATATTTTTGTTGTTGTGTAAAGTTTGTGGAAAAAATCCATTTTACCGATTCTTTTTATTTTTTCCTTAACAATCCTAAGCCATGAATGACTTAGTAAAATTCTCTGTAACAACATTCAGAAACAGAAATTTATAATCAATGACAAGAACATAGGAATAGACTCTTCAACCAAAAAAACCATGCACCGCCATCTTTCCTTAAAAATTATGAACTAATTCCATTATCAAAGAATTCTTTATTCATCAACATTATTCTGTAAAGACCCATGTCAATCAACCTTGACAGGGTAAGAAAAAATTGTATGAAAGTCTTAGCTAACAACGCTTCTAAACAGCAATCTACAGTTTGAAAAGGCGTCAACAACAGTTGACATATTCAAGAAGATCATTCCAAACATGTTGGTTGAAGTCCGACACCGGGACCCCTTTCACCGACACTCCCAGTTGCGGCGTTTACAAACGCAGCACTGTAGTTGCACCCCCATCGCCAAGTTGTTGCTGCGGCGAATTCTGCAACGCAATTGTCTGGTCAGTTGAAGCGATCCGCTTCACGCACAGTCTCCTGGTGAAGTTCTGCAATCACGCTGACCCCGGAGAGTTCTTTCGTCGGCAGTTCAGACGAACCTCGCCTTGGTTTCCGGTTAGCACATTGATGTTGCCCATCCGCACCATCGCTGGTCCGAACTTGCTCAAGAATGCTAACTTGCTCTCCAGAACCCTCACTAGGGGCCGAGTTCTTACATCATCGTACAGAACCTGATCCGACGACAGCACGGACGTCTTGCTCGCTAGGTTCTTGTAGTATTGCGAGTCGAATCTGATCGGAGTGACCTGATCCATGTCTACGGTGATATCGAACAGATTCGGCCGCGGGCAGATACCCTTCAGCTTTTTGACGAACGCCCTCGGAAGGCTTGGGACGACCCCATTGTTTCCGGGGTAAGTGTACAGCCTGTTGTCGATGTGGTGGCATGCGACGTCGCCAATAGTGTGAGCACCTGCAATCAAGGGTCCACATCAGACATCGTTCTAATGAGACTCTGATCTCGCTGTAATCACGACGAATGCCGCCGGATTGCCACTCGTTGCATCAGTTGCTCAGGCAACATCACTCTGATCGCTGCATCCTCTCGAGATTGCCAGCATTGGAATGCAAGCGTAGATGTGGAGGTACAACAAGATGCGAGTGGTGAGGAGTCAAGGGATTGTCGCATCGTCGTTTACCTGAAAGGATGACCATCTCATCTCTTGTCAGTCCCTGATTCTTGAAGTTAAGGGTCAGCTGGTCGACGTTCATCCGTGGGTCGGGCAGGTTCTTCGTCGCCTCGGCTGCTATGGAATCGTATCCGTCTCTGCGTCCGGCGGGCACCCTGTAGAAAAATCCTCCGGTCAGTCTCACACCGTCCCGGGCCGCAAATGCCAGCAGGTCGGCGCAGGAGACAGTCCCCGGGCATTCCCCCTCAAGCGCAGCCTTGATTTTATCCACGGCGTCGAATCCTTCCAGGCGACCATTGGGAGGTGCGGTCTTCTCCGATCCGGGCTTGTCCATAAGAACTGAACCTTCGCAACCCTGGAGTGGCATTCAAGAACCACGTTTCACACTCATCATCAGTACGATGGTCAAACACATGCATTCAAACAAACCTTTTGAGGGTGCGACGCTGACGCTTCACAGTAAAACAACACAAGATCCGCCGCTATGGGAACAGCTGAAGGGAGTAAGTTGGAAACCAGGATGCGAACGAAGGCGCCTGGATTCCGGAAGGCGAAACTTGCAATGCAAGGGTGGCGGTGCACACTTTCTCGTTCACGCGGTGTGAGATTGATGACTTACACGGACGAAACAGTCATGGAAATGAAGCCGGAGGAGGTCAGGAGCCACATTCTTGCCGAAATCACCATCCTGAGCGGTGGGCTTTGTTTTGAAAATCTCCGTCATCTGTTCGAAGACTATGTCGTCCGCTCGTGGGCAGCTGTTCTTGTAGAAATCGTATCGTAAGCCAGGCGTGTAATTGAGAACTGCGCCAGCGACGCCACAATACAAGCACAAAGCAACTAGCGCCATCGACCCAAGAACGGATACATCTCGATGAATTCTAGCCATGATGGTATGCAGAAATGGTCGGAACAGCCCCGGACTGAGGATTTATAAGATATCGGCAGGGAAATCACAAATTGTACAAGCACGTTGAGGTGGTCGGATGCAAAGCAGTCACGGCTGACCGATCCTCAGCGGCTAGCGAAACCCACACTCACGTCTAACTCACATTCAACTGCCTCAGCCCGTGTCCGCCAATTGAGCTGACTGGCAGGACGTACGTCTGGGTGCAGCACGTTACGGACACACACCCTTCGCCTTATTCAAGTGTGGGTGGATTTAAGTACGCGGGCTCGGAGGTAAAGATAATCGCTGCTAAGTAAACCAGTGGACGGTAGCGACTTAGCGTTTCACGCTACTTTCGGATGAAAGTCCAGAGTAGTTACACTTCCCGCCTAGGGATTGCCTATTTATTTCATCGCCGTTGACATTCAGTCGCTTGATGTAATCCGCCGGCGCAAATGGGCTGGTGTGTAACACCCAATTGTAGTATGGATGTGCTGAAAATAACCTCCTCAAACCTCGGATTGTATGCACACCAGCTCTTGCTTTGTTACAAACAGTAAGTGTACATGTGCACTGGTTCACACATGTGCAAGCATGTACATAGTATCGTAATTTCACTAAATTCTTCTGGCATTGGTCTAAATTTACAATCTACAGGTACGGTGTCGTCCTTGTAGCATGTTGAGCACTTTGAGATATCGATAACTTCGGCTTAATTGCTTCAATGATGACTTTAACTTTACGTCGAGAGTTCTAAGAAAGTCTGTGCTTTCTTTGTACAGTGAGATCATCCCTTTGTTGTGTTCGGTCCGATTCACTGCTTTTTTGGCGGCACGAATGGAACGTGGTAGCAGTTCGCCTCCCTCTTGCCCCAGCTCACAGAGCTGTAAAGGGTTAGAAATTAGTCGGTGCATCTGCCAATTGGACGAGCATGGAAACCACCACTGATCACAGTTGTCAAGGCAGACGAGACGAACGAGGTTACTAGGACAGGATAAACCGTTGAACTAATCTCAAATTCTCTGTAACTAACTCTCAGATTGGAAGGTTTAAATGACCCTGTTGTGTGATTGTAATATTCCAACGCAGATGTGCATTCTTTCTATCTTGTATGACTGTGATCTGCGAGATGAAAACGAAACCTCACGATTTTTTTGTCATCTGGAATCGAAAAAAAATCTTTAAGTTGCAAAGACACGGCTGCGTACAAGTGGGTTGTAGTGCAAGGAACAAAAATAAACAAAATCATGGAAAATTATGAGCATGGTTTCTATTCTGATAGATCTTTTGGAGCGTCTGCTTAAAACGTTGGACACCCATATCGCGCTGTGGTTACTGACAGACTGGCTGGGTGCTGCTGCCTAGATTCTATGGCTCGTGCGGCAAGTTGCGCCGACGTAATGAACGAAATCCAAATCCAAGGGACATGGTTTTGAAAGCAATCGGTGCTTAAGTTCGAGCCTACGCCTCTTTCGTTAATGGCCTCTTTCATATCGAATATTCTTCGTTCATTTCTTAATAATTGATTCTAAATTGAAATGAAATGCAATACAATGCAAAAAAAACAATACTAGGTTGCTATCATAAACTATTTCTGCTCATGCTACTTAGTTTATAATTATTTTCTAGTAAAACATTCATAAAATAATAAGTTACTATGTTTGTATATATATATATATATATATGAATGAGTTCTTAAAACTAAACTTTGGCATGTGTGTACAAAAAATGCATTTAATTATACCTAAAATGTTTTTTATAAAATAAATTCATTAAAACAATACAGCATGAGGCCATAAATTTTTCTAAGAGTACAACTTTTTAATTAAACTTACAAGGTAATAAAATAAATTTAACACCATAAAAAGTGAGTTAATATATATATATATATATATATATATATATATATATATATACGATGCTTTTATGTTTAATATGTCTTATGTCATTTTCATTTACATAACTTAGGTAAGTAGAGGAAATTAAAAAAAATAAAAAAAATAAAACGAAATATATATATATATATATATATATATATATCAATGAAAAATAAAAATTAAGAAAATAAAATTTTAGAATTCTTTACAAGAGTGACTTTAAATTTGGATATTTGATCCAAAAGCCATATTGTCTTCAAAAACAAATGTCTAGATTTTTTAATAACTAATATATATTGGAGTTAGATTAAGATTGTAAATAAATTATTTAATTACTTTTTGGTAATTTTATTTTTATTTAAGATTATTTAAACTTATATATATGTATATATATATATATATATATAGTAATAACTTGTTATTTTGGATATAAATATGTACTTAATTGTGTATAATAATATTATATTTTGATTCTAAAATTTATAAAATAATTTTTATTTTCATGTCTCTAAGTTATTCTTTGTGTGACTCTTGTTACATTAAAGCCCTTGTAATCTTTAATAACATGATTTTTATTTTAAATATATAATTATTTAATATATAAGTTTTGATATTAAATAATTATTATTGTATATTACTTAGTGACTAAATAATTAATTTATTTTATCATTAATTTATGTTTATGACAAAAATATTTCAGTTTTATTAAGTTTTTATAATCTTGACTTATCATGAGAACTTGTCTAATGTAAATTTCTTTTTGCAAGACTATTGTAGAGATTTCTTGACAAAAATATTTTACTATGATCTTTGTGGAAACTTCATTTAATTTATATTATTTATAATTATTTTTAGATTTCACATGGATTTGAAATTATAACTATATGTGATAATTTATAAACCTTTTTTTATTTTATTTCCAATTATCTTTCATATCAAATTCATCAATTAGCTTTGAGATGAAGTTTTTAATCATGTTTGAATTCTAAAAATTTTCTAATTAAATATTGATAACTTTCTTAATTTCTTCAAGTTATTGCAAACTACCATTAATTGTATGTAAAATAATATATTTTTCATAATTTTGTTATGCATTGTCATTATTTAAATATATGTGAAAAACTTGTTGCAATTTTCTACTTATATTGTTCTTTTATTTTTAAAATTTAATCAATTCATTTTACAAATTATATGAAATATGTCTGTTCATAATGCAATAACTAATGGTATTATTATTATTATTATTATTAGAAAACCTTATTTTCATAAAACTTTTGAGTAAAGTTTCATGCAAAATTCAATTATTTTTTAATATTTTTTGAATGTTATTTTTAAAAATATTTTTCTTAAAACTTCAAAATCTATTATTTAAAATATTCTTACTAATTTCAAATTAAAATGATATAAAAAATAACTTTGAATCTTGTAAATATTAAAACTATACATTTTCATTTAATACAAAAATTAATAATTTTGATGTAACTGTTTAAACTTTCACATTTGTTATACATAGTAAATGCTTATTTATATATTGTGCATCAAATTGGCTCATTTAAATATTTATCTTTCACTTGTACATTTTTTTTAATGTATTATCCTCATTAATATAAAATTAAAATACAAACCTTTTAAATTTTTGTTATTGCTTAATCTAAAACGTGGTAGCATTATAATAAGACTCAAGATGTTTATATGGTAATAAATAGTGAGTTTGAAGTCAAATTGTAAGATTTAGAGGCATAAAAAGAAAATAAGATGAAATTTAGAAAATCTTGAGGTAGAAAAATGGCTACTTATATGACATTCGCATGAGAAGTATTAAAATATTACAATTTTGTGTGTATGTATATAAATATCCACACAGATACACAACCTAGGTTTATTGCAGAATAGAAACAAAACAAAACAAAACTTGCCTACAGAACCACTTTGTATTCTATCCCAAATAGTTTGTCCACATAGAAGAATCAGACATTTTCTCTTGCATTTTCAACAGTTGGAGTGATCATTTCTTAATTGACTTCAACCCTTCTCACACTTTTGATTACATTAGTCAAGACAAAGTGAGTAAATCAGGAAATACACACTTGAGATTGGAGAACCTTGAATCTCAACTTCATGGATTAAATGTAATTACATATTTTCCTGGGGTCTCAGCTTCACACAAGCATCTAAAATCCCTTTTTTCTGGGTTTGTCATAAAAGGTCCTTCAACCAGCCTATCATTTCATGCTGCTCCTCCCACAGCTGACTCTTGCGAATGCAGAGGAATTGGGTAGATCTGAGCCGAAGGATGAGTGTCTCTTTGAAAACATATATAATATATAAAAATAATTAGAACGAGAGGAAGAGATTGTAATTCTTTTTGGTCTTGTAGTCACTTCATTCATTTCTGTATATCTGTACATCAAGTGAGTCAACTACCACATCTTTGTATATTGTAATATTTTTATTGTTATTCGTCAGTTTTAACATGGCCTCAACTCCTTTTCTAACTGGAAATCTCCAGTTTGCTCCAAGCTTCTTCAATAGAGAGATGCATATTATCTACTTGTTTACTTATATGTTTTTGTTTATAGAAACATCTGCATTGCTTGTTCAGCAGGTTTGTCATGGTGAGAAACACACGTCACCAAAATTGCATCAGGCTGAAATTCTTTATGATTGATATCTAGGGGCACTTTATTCCTTCTAAATCAGAAGTCAACAGTTGTCCTTTTATGTTTTAAGGGCAACAAGAAACAAGAATAGAAACATGCTTTTACACAGCACAAAATAGGACATGACTACATTTATGACTACAATCTGTAAGAATGCATTATTTATCAACCCATTTTGATTATTAAAACTTGGTTGTAAAAGAATGATTCTAAAAAAATCGCGCGGCTAATGTGTTTTAGTCATACTTAATAAATGAAAGCATTGAAAATGAATGTCCTTTAGGCATTGCTACAGCTTAAATTTTTACATATGGCACCCAAATCCATGATTTTCATAGAAGTTAATTGAAATGGGTGTGCTATTGGTGGTAAACACAAAAAAACATAAAAAAATGCACTTGGCAGGGTGTGGATGGGAACATCTGCAAATGACCTGTTTCCAAGTTGGAAACACTGTTGACTGGGGTGTATCCTGTCATAATTTTGACCTAATTTTTCATGAAAAATCTGATGTCTCCACGAGCTTCCACAAAGATCCAATACTCATACAGTTGTATTTGGAAAGATTACATTCATGAGAATGTAAGTTGCATGGCATGATACCAAACACAATGTGACTTAAGACTTTGCCTTGGTCTTATGGAAAGAGCTACTGCAAACATGTGTGATCACACATGGTGTCTGATGGTGACTTTTATACAATCAATCACTACAATGGAAGTAATTTGTTACTTTATCATGCTTGGTTCTCTGTGAAAGACAAAACCAAGATTGTTGGATGGTGGGTCAAGTCATAAGTAGGATTTAATAACTAAGATCAATAATTAGGACAAGGGAGTTAGTAAGAACTAGTGGATACAAATGGTGTATGTTGTTGGCAATATAGTAGAATTGTGCAATGGGATTAACAATAGTGCAATTGAGAAGTGGACAATACCAACATAGTCATATAGATTATAGAAGATGGAGTTGTATGCTATCATGATTTATCATGGTTAATGAATGAAAGAAAGAAGAAAACATTATATTATAGAGAATCTTATTTTTAGATATTATAAAAAATATCTTAAAAAAAAGATAACAGTAAAAAAGATAATAAAACTAAAGAATAATATTACTGCCTTTTTATGAAATTGGCTTCTATTTACTTTGTAGGGCCATAAATAAGACAAAAAAAAGTAGATTGGAAAATAAAATAATATGAGCATATGTAGGAGAAAAGTAAGAGTAGATTTTAGTAAAAATTACCTCAAAAAGCCAAGAATTGATACCTACAGAGGACCGATTGTCAACCTAGATTGAAATCAAATCATGAGGTACAAAACCATGCATCTATAGTGACTCTAGGATTCTTTGGCAAATCAAAGAGCAAGATTTGATAGTAGTCTTGATAGGATTTTTCAAGGCATTAATTTTGATGTATTTGAGTTTGTAATGACTTTGTAAGAGCTTTGCAAAGTCACAATTTTTTTGGATGACTCTAGAATTTGTGAAATAAAAAGGGTATTATATTATGGAGAATTTTATAAGCTCGGTAGTAGATCAACGGTTCAAATTTCAAGGACTTATAAAAATAATTGTCTTAAGTGTATGTTGTAAGTTTGAGCTTGATCGAACGATTGAATTAAAGATTATTGAATTTCAAGTTGGTTAAGATCTCAGATATTGGATTTTGAAAGGCAATTAAGATTTCTAAGATCTTCAGCAATCTACTAATTAGATTGTAGTGAAATTTATTTATAAGGAAAATAGACTTGATTTGATTCATATATGTGAATTTTGAGATCAATTAAATTGTGTGAAAAGGAGATTTTGGAGCTAGAAGACTAGCATCAAGGTTGGAAAAGGAGGCCATTAATAACCAAGTAGATTTTGGTATTTTTTTCTATATGGTAAGTTCGATTCTCTTCAAATTTTGCATACTTGTTGTTAACTTATTTTTTGAGAAGTATGTAAAATTTTAAGCAAGATTAATGGTTTAATGGATAGATATTGAGATTCTAAGTTATACTAAGATTAGATTGAATTGGTTAGGTTTCGGTTAGGATTTGATTTAGAATTTAAGGTTTTCATAGGGTTTAGAATTTAGAATTTTCTTAGGATTTAATTTAGGATTTAGAATTTTCTTAGGATTTAGGATTTGATTTAGGATTTATTTAGAGTTTAAGATTTAAGGTTTAGGATTTTTTTATGATTTAGAATTTAGCCTAGGATTTGATTAAAGTCCATTAGGATTTTAACTAAGATTCAATTAGAACTTGGTTGAGATTTGTTTATGATATATTTGTGATTATTCTAATATTTCTTTGGATTTCTTAAGAATTCTTTTAAGGTTTATTGTGAATTTCTTTTGAACTCCTTTAATATTTTTTATTATTTTTATTGTAATTTCTTTAAGGTTTCTTTTGAATTTAAATAAAGCTTGCTTAGCATTGATAAGGTTTAATTAGAGTTTATTTAGTATTCTATCAAAGGTAGGATTTTGTTCTTGCAATTTCTATTCTATCTATGATAATTAGATGCCCAATGCATTTCCAAAAAAGACTTCCAATGTAATATGACAAGATTAGTTTAGATTAAGGCAGGTGGTCTATACACTTGTCACTTTGATGATATCAAAGAAAGATTGTTAAGCAGAGCAGGCTCATTGTGAAGAATAAGTTGAATCCAAACTTGTCATGGTTGCAATTAACTTAGGTATATATATTGATAGTGATCCCTACTAAAGTAATCCAACAAAAAAAAAACTTTATAATAACTTGTTTCATAGTTGCACTAAGTTGCTTTTGAACAAAAATATTATAGAAATCTGAATAAAAAAAGTTAAAATACAATAGGAAATGGAGCACTTATTGACATATGTTGTCATATTATAATATGACTTTATTATGAAAATATAAATAAAATTAATTTCTAATTAATATTCAACCATTTTCATTCAAAAAGAATTCAAGAAAATTAAGAAAAGGCTTTATGAAAGTCTCCTAGATTATTTACTTGCCTTAATAGATAGTAGATAAAAACTACTTATCAATTTTTCTTTTAGGTTATAAAAACTATTTTACTACTTTAAGAAGGCCATAAATTGGTAAAAATAAGGTAGATGAGATAAATAATTAATATAGTTGATATTAGGATAAAGATGAGGATAGAAGTGTGCTTAAAAATCCTTAGGATAAGTTAGATTAATACCTAAGGAATGACCATTTGTGCATCAAGATTGAAATCAAACTTCCAACCACTAAAATAGACATAGAGAGTAAAGTAGGAGAGATTTTACAAAGATCAGCAAATAAGCTTAGAAAACTAACAAAAAGATCTTTTTAAAGGCATAAAGCTTATTTTCTTAGATTTTGGAAAGACTTTATAAATATTATTTAAAGTTAGAATTTGTATTGGTGATCTAGAATTCATGCAATAAAATTAGAAATAACACTCTTAGCTGATTTATGTAATTAGTGTAATATCTACAATTTGAAAATTTTCACTGTATGTTTGTTTGGATGTCCTAAATATAAGTAAAATTTTGTGTTATTCTAACGATTCAGTTTGGAGATATTTAATCATTGGTATAAAGAGATACCAAAAAATGGTAGTTTATGGTTGATTAGATTTTTACAATATCTAGAGATTTATTAGCTAAAGGAAGGTGTAATTTTATTGTTAAAATAAAAGTAAAAAATGTTACCTTGTATAGGATATTATCTTAGGTAAGTTACTAGTGGTCAAAGGTTTGACTCTTAGTATATGGTAAGGGCATCCAATGGATATAGGACAAAGTCATGGACCAAGAATCAAAGTCAAAAGGATAAAGTATTAACAAGAGAATATCCAAAGACTAAGTATGAGTCATTAGTGTATGTCATAGGATACCCTTGTAGTTCGTGAGATGCCAAAGGATCCTAAGAGCATGTGTGTAAGACGTAAGAGTAATTAGTATTGGACATAGGATACTCTTGGGACTCATGAGATGTCAAAAGGATCCTAGGACTATGTGTGTAAAAGTCAAAGAGTGGACGTTGTCTTTTAGGGTAGCAACTACCACCTATAAGTAATGGATGTTGGAAGTAAGAGATATCTTACTCCATACTCTCTTTGTGTGGAACCTTGCTGATGCTAAGTGTTGTATCTTCTAAGTACTTATTTTCTTAATAGGTTATGGGCCCATTCACCTTTACTTGTGAGTTTTGAAGTACTTTGAACTCTTTCTTGTTGTAAAGAGTAGATCTTATGGTTATTGCTGAAGTTTGAGTTTGTTATCTTCTAATCCTTCTTATGCATCTAATTGTTGATGTAATTTTGCTCTTATTTATTATTAAGTACACTCATAGTCTTTGTTGATGTTAGATTCCATATAATGATGTTTTAGAACTCTAGTGTTATATTTCTTTGCTGAAACTTATCATTGATGTTCTAACTTTGTGGTTTCATGTACTTAATTTCTTAAGAGATTTTTCTATTTTTATAAGAAGTATTTTTTGTGAGGTTAGAAGTATTTTGTGAAAAAAGAGAGGTGATTGAAGAATAGCAAAGCTTATACAAGAGGTTTAGATAGAGTATAAGACTTGTGAGAAGTCTTATATGTGAAGTTGAGAGTAATACAAGAGTGAAATCACTTGTTTACTTACAAAGAGGGCATTCTGGGTTTCTAAGGCAGCAACACTTTCTTGTTGATTTTGAGAGTTCTATATCTTGTTTTCTTGATTTTCTTTCACACATCCCTTCCTTAGACATGGCTTCAAGAGAGGGTGAGAGCTTGAAAGTGATTGAAAAGTTTAGGGGTAACAACTTTTACCATTGGAAGAAGAAAATGGAGCTTTTGTTAGCTTCATTGGATCTTTGGGACATTGTTGATGAAAGTGAAGACCCTCCAAGTGACAATATTGATATCAAAGTGAAGAAGGAGTACAAACGCCGCAAAAGGAAGGCTTTTGGGATGATTGCAACAAACCTTGATGATGCCAACTTTTCACATGTTATAGCTTGCAATGGACCAACAGAAGCATGGAAGACTCTTTGCAATATCTATGAGAGTAGAAACCTTGCCAACATCCTTTGGACAAGAAGGAAGTTCTTGACAGTAAAGATGGAAGAAAGAGATGACCTCATAGCTCATATTAACAAGATAAAAGCACTTGCTAACCAACTAGCATTTGTTGATAAACCAGTTGATAATAAGGACATTGTGTTGACATTGCTCATGAGCCTTCCCAAATCCTACAACTACCTCATTGTGGCATTGGAGTCCATCAATATAAAGGAGCTCACCATGAACTATGTCACGTCAAGACTTGCCCATAAAGTGACCAAGAGGAAAAAAAAGGAGCTTATAAGTGATGATTCGGCTCTATTTTCAAGACAAAGCAAAGGTAGCTATTTTCACCAACGTGATAATTCAAAAAGCAACATGAAGAATTGCTATATTTGTGGAAAACTAGGTCATTTTGCTAGAAATTGCTACAAGGCCAAGAAAGGAAATAGAGAGAATGTAAACAATGCTAGTGATAGTTTTGGTGGAGATGAGTATGCTTTCATGGCAAAAGAAGGAGCTTCTATGGCTGCCATGTCAAAGTGGATTATAGATTCAGGTGCTACTAAGCACATGACACCATACAAGTGTTCATTTGACACTTGTGAAGAAATTCCAGCAACAAAAGTGTGGTTGGGAGACAATGGCATGGTACAAGCCATTAAAATTGGCTCCATTGTAGTAGAGATTGTTGTGAATGACCAAATGAAGAGGATCAGATTGAAAGAAGTCCTACATGTGCCAAAAATGAAGAAGAACCTCCTTTCGGTGAGCAAACTTGTATCACATGGTTGTAAGGTTCAATTTGACATGAATGGATGTTTTGTCAAGACATTGGATGGCCAACATGTTGCCAAAGATCTTAGAGATGGAAATCTCTATTTCATCAATTGCAAAAAGGTGAATGGAGTTGAAGTGGCGACATTTGCTGATTTTCCACAAGTTCAAGACAAGTTTGGAATTTGGCATCAACGACTTGGTCATTTGAATGCCAAATGCATGAAAGAGCTCCAATCTATAGTAAGTGGCTTGGATCTTGGTCAATTCAGCCACAATGCCATGACACTTGCTTGTGAAGGATGTATACAAGGCAAACAATAAAGGGCTTCATTTCCAAGTGGAGTTGCAACACGTGCAACAAAATTTTTGGAGATTGTACACTCAGATGTTTGTGGACCAATGAAGACACCATCAATTGGACGAGCAAGGTACTTTGTTACATTCATTGATAATTTCTCAAGAAAGGTGTGGATTTACATCATTAAAGCTAAGAGTGAATGTTTCTCAAAGTTTAAAGAATTTAAGGCTCTTGTAGAGAAACAATGTGAGTGCAAGATCAAAGTATTGAGAATGGACAATAGAGGTGAATACATGTCAAAGCATTTTGATGACTTCATGAAGATTTAAGGTATTGCAAGACAAACCTCTACTCCTTACACTCCACAACAAAATGGAGTTGCTGAAAGAGTAAATCGTACCATTGTAGAGATAGCAAAGAATATGCTTCATACACAAAACCTTGGAAATGAATATTAGGCGGAAGCTGTGGTAAATACGGTGTATACAAAGAATAGGTGCCCTACAAGTGCACTTACATCAATGACTCCACAAGAAGCTTGGAGTAGAAAGAAACCTTGTGTTTCACACATGAGGATTTTTGGATGCATTGCTTATGCAAAGGTACCAGATTGTATGAGGTCCAAACTTGATGCAAAAGGTACAAAATATGTATTTGTTGGATATTATGAAGGTACCAAAGCATATAGACTAATGTGTTTAGAAACCAAGAAGATCATCGAAAGTCGTGATGTAGAGTTTTTGGAGCATAAGAGTGCTTTTGAGTACTTGAAAGAGTGTCCAAGTGGGAGTGAAGGTATGTTTGTAGACACATCTTCAAGTTCAGCAAAGAAAGAAGAAGAAGAAGAAGATGATGATGACAATGAGGATGGAGAAAATAGAAGTCAAGATCAAGTGCCAAAGAAGGTAAATCATAGTGTGCCTTCAATTGCTAAAACTAACAATGAAGACAATGAAGATATTGAAGGTGATGATGATGATGAAGAATATCAACCTTTGAGTGAGAAAAGACAAGAATTGAGGAAGAAGAAGGATGGAATGCAAGAAGAAGGGTCTTCTTCAAATAATAGGAGATTTTCTTTGAGAGAAAGAAAACTACGTGGTGAATGGTGGAAGGACCACATCTTTCGTCAAGTAAGTGAAGAATATGCCAATGTTGCACTTCTTACTGATCCATTGAGTTTATGTGATGCAATGAAGTCCACGGATGCATTGAAGTAGGAGAATGCTATGGAAGAAGAATACAAATCACTCATGAACAATGGAACATGGGAATTGACTCAACTTCCATCAAATCGATCTTCAATTGGTTGTAAGTGGGTGTTTAGAATCAAAAGGGATGCAATAGGCAATATTGTGAGATACAAGTCTAGATTGGTTGCCATAGGCTACTCACAAGTTGCTGGTGTAGATTTTAATGAGACATTTGCTCTCGTGGCCAAATTCACTACTATTAGAACTATTGTGGTAATTGGAGCAACAATGGATTTGGAAATGCATCAAATGGATGTGAAGATGGCTTTCTTCAATGGAAGTTTGAAAGAAGACATGTACATGGATCAACCTCAAGGATTTGTTGAAGAAGGCAAACAACACCTTGTTTGTAAGTTGAAGAAATCCTTGTATGGGCTAAAGCAATCACTAAGGGCATGGTACCAACGCATTGATACATTCTTTGTGAGTGAAGGATTTGTAAGGAGTGAAGTTGATCATTTCTTATATGTGATGCAATCAAATGAATTCATATTGATTATCATCCTCTATGTTGATGATTTGATCATCTTAATCAATATATTGAAGATGATGGATTGGTTGAAGGCAAAGTTAGAAAAGGAATATGAAATGAGTGATTTGGGAGAGCTTCACTATTATTTAGGAGTGGAGTTTATAAGAGATCGTGCTAAGAAGACCATTATAATGAGCCAAAGCAAGTACATTGAAGAAGTATTGAAATGATTCAATATAGAGGAGTGTAAGCCTACTGGAACACCATTGGAGGCAAACTTGAAGTTGATGAAGCTCATAGATGAAGAGTTTGCTGAAGTTGAAGGTCAAATGTAAGGTGTTCCATACAAGGCAGCAGTAGGCTCACTTATGTATGCAATGGTTGGCACAAGGGTGGATCTTGCATATGCGGTGAGTGTTGTGAGTCAACACATGTCAAAGGCTGGACCAATCCATTGGACAACCATCAAAAAGATCATGAGGTACTTAAAAGGTACTTTGAACTTCAAATTTTGCTTTGGAGGTGATAACATTAGTTTGCATGATTATTGTGATGTGGATTGGGCTGGAGATGCAAATGATAGAAGGTTAACAATGGGATATGTACTCTTTGTTGGAGTGGGAGCAATTTCATGGAATTGCAAGAGACAACCAAGAATTGCAAGGTCAACAATAGAGGCGGAATATATGGCAGCAAGCCATGGTGCAATGGAGGCAATATGGTTAAGACAACTTTTGGAAGACATTGGAGATGTGCAAATGGAAGCAACTCCAATGAAGTGTGACAATCAAGGATGTCTTGCATTTGTAAAGAATCCAAAGCATCATTCAAGGATCAAGCACATTGACGTTCTACATCACTTTATAAGATAGAAGATTGAAATGGGAGTAATTGATATGAAGTATTGTGCAACTGAGGACATGCTTGCTGATTTGTTGACAAAGGCATTAGTAAAAGATAGACACCACATGTTGACAAAGGCATTAGGCTTAAAAGGCATTTGACCAATAGTAAAGTGGGAGTGTTAAAGTAAAAGTAGAAAATATTACCTTGTATAGGATATTACCTTATGTAAGTTGTTAGTGGTCAAAGGTTTGACTCTTGGTATATGGTAAGGGCATCCAATGGATATAGGATGAAGTCATGGACCAAGAGTCAAAGTCAAAAGGATAAAGTATTAACAAGGGAATATTCAAAGACTAAGTATGAGTTATTAGTGTGTGTCATAGGATACCCTCGTAGTTTGTGAGATGCCAAAGGATCCTAAGAGCATGTGTGTAAGAGGTAAGAATAATTAGTATTGGACATAGGATACTCTTGGGACTCATGAGATGCCAAAAGGATCCTAGGGCCATGTGTGTAAAAATCAAAGAGTGGATATTGTCTTTTAGGACAGCAACTACCACCTATAAGTAATGAATGTTGGAAGTAAGAGATATCTTACTACATACTCTTTTTGTGTGCAACCTTGCTGATGCTAAGTGTTGTGTCTTCTAAGTATTTTTTTTCTTAATATTTATATGATGTTAAAAGACTTAAAGACTAAAGTTTACATAAATTTTGAATAGAATTTAATAGTTAGAGAATAAAAAATTACTATTCGAAATTTTTCATCAACTTTCAAGGTGGCAGCTAAGAAACACTAGTATAGATTTATGATATTTTTTCATGATTTATATCTTTAATTAATTTAAAACTTCTTGTGTATATAAAAGACTTGCAATAACATTAATAGATTTTTTTTGCACCAATTGAATAGTTGAATCAAGAATTACAACTTGTTGAAGCTTACTATTTAGGATTAGAATTTAAAAAGAAAATTGAAAGTTGCTATGAATTAAAAGTAAGAAAGTAATTTAGATTTGTACTTACTTGAGATTAATAAGAAGAGTATTTTTGAATACTTCTATTGGCTCTAAGCCTTTTGCATTGAAATTATAATTACTTTATATTTATATAATTAAAAACTATTAGGATTTCTTAAATACTTATAAAATATAACTATATCTTCGATAATAAATTTCCTAGTATATTTTTATGTAAGACAACATATAATACAATAGTGTGACTATTGTCTACTTTGTAGAGGGAAAGTAAATGCAAAAAAATACTAAAAAATAACTAAATTTAAATCAAAATAAAAACAAAAAAAAATCTATTAAAGAAGATCTTTAGATATAATTTTTTTCAAATTATTAGTAAGGACAAGGTAGCCATACAAAAGCTACTCATGCAAACATCATTTATTTAAATAAAATACTTTTATTCTAAAATTGTGAATTTTAGGATTTGATCCTAACAAACTAATTAGCATAAAGATGCCAACCTAATTTATCTTAAAATTTGTGCTAAATGAGTTTTTTAGTAGTGCAAAGAGTATAAAAAAAATATTTAGCCTTATTTTAGATATGGATAGGTAAAATGACAAAAAAAAATTATTCAAATTTTTTTTTAGATATTACCACAAATATATCTTATGACTTGTTTATTTCTATGAAGAATCCAATCAATGGATTTGTGAATCAAATCTAGATTGATTATAATAACTTATCTATATAATTTTTTTATTATCTTATGACTTCACATCTCATTTGAGATTATCCGTCCCTACTTGGCCATTAGAAAAAGGACAAAAAACAAGAGCTAATACATAGCTCCAACAAAATTTCTAATTCTCTTTGAAGATGAATATTATAATAGATGCACATGATATGATTTAGAGGGAAGAAAAATCCATAGGCACCTCTCTCTCTACACTACTCTTACAATCTCTGAATGCCTAAGAACATGTCACTAGATCTTTTATTAGCTTAGAACAACAAGCACTCTTTGAAAGATAGAATAGTATATGCCATAGATTATACGATGAATAAATTAATACCAATGATTTGCATCAAAGTTAATTTAACTAAATGAAATGGATTTTCAAAGAAAAAAAAATAGAGGTTGGATTTTTTTTTTTAATATAAGTCAATTCATTGAAATCAACAAATTTATAATGACCAAAAATATATACACCAATCATCAAGAATATAGAATGTTTTAATTGTTATAATAAGAATGCCCCCAAATAAATAAAAAGATGGTGATGAATATAGATAACATTCTTTCCTCAAGAATAGATATAATAACTATCAAAGAAAAGTGCATATAAAAAGGAAACATCAAAATTTTCATATCCTATAAGTTTGATATATGATTCTTTAATGTGTCATTCTTTCTAGGACAGTACAATGATCAATGCCCAATCTTTTTGCCTTACCTCTTTTTTGAGTGGTCGATATGTTGGTGAATCTTTGTGAAAGTAAATACTTGTCCAATATAATCTTGTTGTAATTCAAAGATGGTATAGAATGGAATTCTAGAACCTTATAGTATGATAGAGGAGATAGTGGTAATTTGAGAGGATCATCCAAATAAGTCTGCATTAATAGAATGCAAGAGCAGCCACCTCCCTTGAACAACAAAGACAATTGACTGGACATAGATTTTAATAGGAGGAATGTATCTCGAATAATTTTCAAACTTATTCTTAGTATAGCTATCCTTAAAACATTTGCAACACTATGCACAATAAGATTTTCTACCGAAAATAAATCAAATGGCATGATGAAATCACAAGGATTGTTTAGAAGGCCCTAGTATTGTGCTAACACAAATATCATGGCACATCTTTCTATATTTTATAAATAGTTTTAGGAGAAAGGATTTTAAAATGATATGTTGATATCTCTGCTATTATTACAATTATCTTCTTATATGTTAATAAGAAAGAACCAAATAACTAGTACCTCCAAACATCAATGTGCATAATATCTTCATTGACATTGGAGCACATTATAATTTATTATGTGCATCTTTCTTTTTGAATAATTTAACTCATCACTTGTATTAAATCTTGAATGAAATTTTTAATTATATTATAAAATATTCAAAGTCTTAGTGATCCTATAAAATTAAATATAATACAAAATCACTATAATAAGTTCATACTCAAGTTCAATTTCTTATGCTTTTAAGAGCAAAAGTTAAAAGAAAAAAAACTTCATATTTTTATAATAGTCTATAAAAATTGTCATATTTTTGATAGTATAGGGAGTAAAGTTGTATTATATGAAGTCTCACTTAAGAATGTATGAAGCACCTATTTGTGAAAGATAAAAAAAAAATTGCAACAACAAGTCCAAACAATTCTAATAGAATCATATATAAATTGCAATGAAAGTTTAACAAGTATAATCAAATAATGATTAAGTTTAATTGAATTTTAAATAAATAATAAAAAATAAAAAGAAATCCTAAGTAAATTCTATTTAAATCCTAATCAAATCATAGACAATCTTTACATAAATCTTAGACAAATCTTAGAAAAATTCTACATAAATCCTAAACAAATCCTAATAAAATTTTAAAAAAATCCTAAAAAATCCTAATTAAATCCTAAATAAATTTTAATCAAATCTTAGATAAATTCCAACAAAATCCTAGAAAAATCCTAATCAAATTCTAAATCTTAAATAAATTTTTAATAAATCCTATAATAGACTAAAATCTCTACAATTAACAATTGAATCATTGATTTTAATTCAAATTTTGTATATCTCTCAATAACTAAGTTTAAAACAAGGACAAAAATTTGTAAGAAGATTAAACTTATTAAATAGAAGTTAAATCCCAAAATTCACTTGGATGTTGGCCAACCTCCTCCAATCTTAATGCTAATCTTTCTGAGTAAAAATCTTTTAATTCTACCATTGAATACCTCTCAAAAGTCACATATATGTTAATAAAGTCTACTATCCATATACATAAATTTCACTTGAATCCAATTTGAAGATTGCTAAAGATCTTAAAAATCCTCACTAATCTTCAAAAACCTCATTTCTGAGATCTTAACCCACTTAAATTTTAATAACCTTCAATCCAACTTTTTGATCATATTCAAATTTATATCATGCAATAAAAATAACTATAATTATAAATCTATAAATTTTCATTCTAAGATCTACTACCAAATTCACAAAATTCTTCCAAATATATATATATATATATATATATATATATATATTATTTTATAAAATTAGATTCACCAAAAATAACCTTAACTTTGTAAAGCTCTTATAAAGTCATTATTGATTCAATTGCCTAAAATAAATATTTAAAAAAATCCTATTAAGTCTTTTATTAGATTCTATTCTTTAATTTATAAAAAAAACTCTAAATTTATCATAGGTATGTGATTTTGTGTCTTAAGGTCTGATTTTGACCTTAGTTGGAAATTGGTCCTTTTTTAGTATCAATTCTTATTTTTTTGAAGTCATTTTTGCTTAAATCTATTTCTTGCTTCCTTGTTCATATGTCTATATTTTTTATATTTCTGATCTACTTTATTTTGCATTATTTATAGTCCTATAAAGTAAATAGAAGCCCACTTTATAAAAAGGCAATATTTGAATTTTTAATTTTACTAACTTTTGACTATTATCTCTATTTCTAAGATAATTTCTTATAATATTTTGAAATAAGATCTTCTATAATATAATATTTTCTTCACTCTTTTTATCCTATTAGCTATATTACATCATGAAAATAAGAAGAGGAGGGAGGGATGAGGAGATAGGAAAGTGTGTACACTTAGATTGTACTTCTGGTCCAACCATTAGTTAGTTTGAGTCATTATTCTCATTTGGGCAAAGCCTAGTGGTTTTTTTTTAGAGGAATAGCAACAATTAATATGATATAATTCAATATCTATGCTTTACATATCTCTACAGAGAAATGTGCGCATTAGATTGAATTTATCAATGAATTATTATAAGGATTAAGATGGCTTATGATAGGCGACTATAACTTTGCCAAAAAAAATAAAAATAAGTCTAATGCCAATAGAGTAGTAATCTTTGATAGCAAACAATAGATTTTTTTTGTCTATAACAATCGAGCTAGGGGTGGAAGATCCATTTCTTAACGAGATCCAAGAAAACGCAAGTAGCATCAAGTTGAATTGAAATAGCCAAAAGCAGATTTGAAGGAGATCAATAGCTTGATTTGACTAAATTTACTTATGGCCAATATAAAAAAGACAAATGACTTGTAAGGAATTTAAAATCTATGGAGATAGTATCTACTTTGACCTTATTGTAATTTGGAGGCATATCAAGTTGCAAGCAAGTAAGAGTCAATAATTGATGTATGTGATAAGTGCAACTTACTTATATACTATAAAAGATAAGATTTGGCGATTGTAGATGGCAAACAAAAATCTAAATTTTTTAGTCAAATAGGTTATTAAATTAGATTTTACAATCAATATTGTGTATATAAAGCTACCATTTGTCATGTGGAAGATGAATAATTATACAAAAAATTAGTTGCAGCCATCTTGAGAATCCAACGAGATTCAAGAAATGTCATTTTACAAGTACAATTAGCTAATTGTATAGATGAACTATAAGCATTAGAAAAAAAAATAAGGTCCATGGTTAATAACTCAAAATTCAAATAAAGTAGTGATAGATAAGTGACATAGAATTTAGAGATTTTTTTTAAAATCCACAAAGATTACAAGGAGACTGGCTAATTTACAACTATAGACAATAAAAGTGCATAGATTCATCATAGCCCTTTGATAATTTCATATATCTATAAGAAATACTTTTTTATAGTAGACAAGGTAAGAAAATTCCGTGCCACAAATAACCTTGCATAAATATAAGTTTTATAAGAGTTTTTACCTTATACTACAAAAGACATGATGTCAATATTGAAATGCCTAATATAATTAGTAGAGCTTATTAATGTCCTCGATGCAATGCACACCAAAAAAGTATGTGGGTCAAATGGAATAATTATTGAATTATACATAGTCTTTTGAAATAAAATTGGAATCAAATTTTGATAAATGATATAAGTCAGCATGTTATTTGATCATCTACCTTCAAGAGTAATTAAAAAATTAATTGCTTTATTGCATAAAGATAGCTTCCAATTGCAACTCACAAATTGAAGGCCAATAATCTTATTTAATATTAGTTATAAGATTTTTGCTAAGGATCTTTAATTGTAGCTATAATTAATCATATTCAAAATTATCAACTTGAATTAAATAGTCTTTTTATCTATGAGGTATATTTTGGATAATTTATTATTATTCCAAAAAATAATTATATAAATAGAAGAATCTAAGCAATCACTCATATTTTTTGAATCTAAGAAATCACTCAAATTAATTATATAAATAGAAGAATCTAAGCAATCACTCATATAATATAGAGGTATGTATTAAGGTTAATAGATCTCCAATCTTTCTATTTATCATCCAAAGAGGAATTAGACAAGAATATTCAATTATCTCCTATCTTTTTTTAATTATTATAAAAGTCTTAAATGTAATAGTTTATAGAAAAAAATGATAGGATGGAATAAAGGTATTCATCTACATATGCATGACAAACAACATATTATGGTCCAATATGTAGACACCACACTATTTACTTTGAGTAGAGAAGAGGAACTAATACGAAATCTAGTCTCTCTTCTTCAAAAATTTTGTATAGCTTTGAAACTCAATATAAATTGGATGAAGTCGTGTAGATATTGAGAAGCACCAAATAGTACACCATGACCATCATAGATAAATTATTTAGGAATAACTTAGAAGAATATGATGAAGTAAGCAGATTGCTTAGATCTTTCTTTGACTTATCAATAAAATCCTATAATGTAGATAAATTCCTAGAAACTTGCATTAAGAAAAAACTTACATACTAATATACCAAACAAATCAATGCAATAGGAAGGACAATGGTGGTCAATGGTATTCTACTATCTACTCTATTTTTCTTCATATCTACGTAGAGATGTACAAAAAAATGGCTAATAAAAATTAAAGCTAACTTAGGTTGCAATGTTAGAGATAAATGGTTGCAATGTTGTTAATCTAAAACAAAGGATAAGATTAATTTTATTCATCTCAATGATGATATATTTGTACTAATGATCAAATGAATCATTAAGATAGTGGAACCATGCCAATCAAATCTTCAATTCTTGTTGATATATAGACTAGGATGTTATCAACCAAATATAAGGAAGAAATAGAAATCTACTTTGGACTACTTTATACTACAATCTCACCAAAGCCACCATAGGTCTAATATATAGAATTGTATCACCTCGGCTTGGAAAAAACTTCTTTCAAAACTCACATGTATCCTTCTAATTAGTATAAAAGACCTCTTTAGTTGCAACCTATGGTACTATCGAACAATTATCTTGATTGGGCAAAGATTCTCTAAGTTGAGAGCTTTATAACTTCAAAGAGCTAACATATATAACTATGGAGATATTTGGGATGGCCAAAATTTTATTTTAGTTAGGAAAGCTATTATAAAATTTGAGATAATCCGAAGTGAAGAAGGTACATAGAATGCTACTTGCCCAATGTTGTACAAGACATATAGACAGGTATTGAATTCCAAAAAATTAAGGTAAAAGATAAAGAAATAAATGGAAGTATATGGATTGGAGATTGACCTCCCTCCATACACAATCTTTTAAATAAGTGCATTCTATGTACCTTTTTAAAAACTTTAATACCTAAAAAATTCAAAAGATTATATACTATTCTTATTTTATGCTCTATTTAATACTTCTTCATTGAAGTGGGAGTATTATTATAAGTTGTAATGTCAATGAAGAAGTTATTCTTTAATGGGAGTTTAATAACTAGTGAGTCACTAGTAAGAAAGGATAGCTTCTCCATAACATAATATGAAAGAGGTGTTAGACATTGTATCGATAATGTATTCTTCTTGAAATAATAGAGTTAATAGTTGATTTTGTTAATTGTTGATGCTAGGTTTGATAGACCTCAAGCAACTCATACTAGGCATTTGTGGTCTTTTGATTTGGGACCTAGTGCAAGTGGTAAGTTAAGCAACTCATACTAGGCATTCATGGTCTTTTGATTTGGGGCCTAGTGCAAGTGGTAGTGGTAAGTTAGACAGGCTGATTTGGAAATGTTCATCAGTATTGGCAATAGTCAGTGTAATTGTAACGTCAATTTAAGCTTAGAACACCTTAGAGGTAGTAGTTTAGCGAATTTTCAAACTGTTTTCAGCACAATACGACAAGGATGCTCTTTGATCACGGTTGGAGATTGGTAACTGGAGCTTTTGATGAGAATTCTCACTCAAACTGTGGTTTACCGTTGGGTACAAACACAAGTGGCATGAATGGTCAAGTTAACCGCAAGGATGATACTGCAGAAAACAACACACTAACTCGTTCAGCTGAAGACAAGCCCACGAAGGAGAGGAAGTGGAGGTCGGAACCAAACTGGTTCATTACCCCAAGCCACAGGAAGTCACCGGGCTCCAAATCATGGTTCCAAATTGAAAAAGCTTGGCAGAAGGCAGTAAAATCCATCCATTGGAGGAGCCCGCAATGTCATGTCAAAGCATGCAATATCGAATTGTGGTTCAGCCCAAAGTTCGTCACTACTATACGTCCAACCTTTCCCATGACACGCGCTGCAGAACTGTTTAACAGACTTCGCACAATAGGCAATTGTTGGCAAAAAAACCAACAGCGATGCCTCACTTGGGCGGTAGCAAGGACTCGGTTTCAATTGTCCGCCAACGACAAACCAAAGTAGAGAATCAACACCTCGGCAGTCGATGGCCAATTTGGTGCGTTGCTTTGGAAAGATTCACACACAGCCAAACTTGGCAACTGGCTGGGGCTCTACATCTCTGGTTCCATTAGAAGACCTTCTCTCGTCGCTCAAGCAACCCAATTTTTCTAACCCCCTACTGATCAGCAAATCTAGGTCTCATACGAGGAGATTTACCACAATGTGTTTGGCGTCATAGACACGGACCAAACCTTGACCTTGATTACCAATTTACCATTGTGGATCGCCTCCAATCCAACACTTACCACTGCAAGGTCTGTGCCCATCGGTGGAGGGGACTGTAAACGCTGCACCCTAGTTCGAGTCTGAGTGGTCGAACTGGTACGTGGCCCCAAACAACACCCACTCAAATTCTTCTATGGCCCTATCTACTCACTCAAATTTGACCTTGCAAGATACGGTTGGGCCAGAGATATTTCCCTCATGCAATTCACTACCGAAGAGGTGAGGGGGTGGATCACTGATCTTACCAACCCAGTTGCTTTGCACACGTCCAAGTGGCGTAATGAACTTCTCAACTATCTCCCAACAAGTTGGCACAAAGTCTGGCATCTGCGAAGGTCTAAAAAGGATGCAACATTTATTTGGAGCATATGGCGCAAGGCCATACCCGTGAACAATTGAAGAACAAAATTTTCTACAAAAATTGACGTCTCATGATTTTTTTTCCCAAGCACCGCAAAGACCATTTCCATCAGTTATGGTCCTACCCTTGAGCAAGACAAATCTAGAAATGGAGCTCGAGCGTTATTCATACCATGCAAAATAATCCAAGCAGCTCCTTCTTACATACCAACTTCAAATGGACCCAATGCATTTTTGCACAGAAACTATCCAAGCGTTTTGGCATAGTCAAAACGATTTGGACTCTTCTCTGTGGGCTCTCACTCTGGGAGATTTTGCTTGAGCAAAACGACCGTGCCTTCACCAACGCTGATTGGCCTACTGGAAAAACCACTAATCGGATTTGGCAAGGTCTTATAGACTACGCCTGCATAGCAGGATTAAAATACTTGCAACAACACCAGAAGAAGCCCGAGAGGGTTGGTACAAGGTTTTTGTTAACAGCTAGGGTAACAACCATACTCTCTGCACAAGATCTAGTTGGAACATCCGATGGTACCCAAACAGGCCAAGACCTTAGGGTAGTCTAGCTTCTCAGTAAGCATGGATTTTAACATTAATTCTTTAAGTCACAGTATTGTGTCGTGGTCTGGGGGGGTTTTCTTAGACTTGACTAGACCAAACATCTTGTACCGGGTCCCATGCAATGAAATTTCTCATTCGTACCAAAAAAAGGAAAATAGAAAAAAATAAACATAAAATAAGAACTCATGATGTAGAAGCTATATTTGCAAGACATAAAATTTAAAAAATCAAAAAAAACAAAGTACAAATATATATACACAATGAATCTCAATATGAACTTTTGAAAGCTCTAATAAAATCAACTCTACAGAAAAATACACATGAGTACACAAAGAAAATATGAAGTTAACAATGATAACAAGAAAATCTTTTTTCAAAAACATATAAAAATATTGTTTAAATTCCAAGAGGTTGTTTATTATTCTTATGCATCCAAAAGAAGATAAGGTCTATAATTATAGGCCCATCGTCACTTTCTTTATCAACAAAATACAATGTGAATATTGGTGTTTGTGTGTAGGTTCTTCCATGAGTTGCTTGTTTGTAGATGTGCAAGTAAGTATGAGTGTGTATGGTACTAGCTCTAGTATTGTGAGTGGATTTGCACTATTACAGTAGTATTCTTATAGATAAGCAGCCTTAATTTAGGTTACCTCATCCTTGTTACATCAATTATAAGTCATGATATCAGTCTAGAATAGAAACAAATATAACTTCCATTAGTATTAGATGGTATTAGAAGCTTATCACTATAAGACAAGAATGACTATATATATAAATATATATATATATTGAATGAAATAAAAGAAGAAGTGATTTCTTAGAAATTTTTCAATATGGTATTAGAATAGGAAAACAATCTCTCTTTGATCTAACCATTAGATTGACTTCAAAATTTGTACACCCATTTATAACTAGCACATTAAGACTCTATCCAAAATTTATCCATATTCATACCATAGAACTCAAGAAATCCTCAATTGTGTAAACATAGTTTTATTTCTCAAAATCTAAACCAACTGAGAACATCACTAACTTTGAAACTCTCCCAAAAATTGAATATTAACTAAATTTACGTAAAACTAATGCCCAAAAATCTTTTTATAAGTTTGATCTCAAATCCTACTCTTTGAACTTCCAAAGAACTCTAAAGTCGCCATAGGTACATAGTTTTATGCCTTAGGATCTGAATTCAACCCATGTTGACAACTAGTCTTCTCTAAATATCAATATTTAGTAATTTGAAGTAATTTTTATTTAAAAATATTAGTAATTCTCTTCTAAACATGTTTATATTAATTACTTATCTCATTTACTTTGATTTGAGGTATTTATGTCTTGACAAAGCCAATAGAAGTGTCTTCTCTAAAAAGAAATATTAAGACTAAATCTTTTATTATCTTCCTATCATTCATCTTTATTTTTCTACATCTTTCTATTAGGCTCTTCTATAATAACATCCATGTTTTTATTTTTTACCATATAATTGTGTTATTACATGACAATAGGAACTTGATGGAATAAAATTAAAAATATCTATAGCAAATAAGAAAATCAAGTTATTTAAATAAAGAAGTATATACACTTACTTTGATGAAGATCAAAATCTATTTAGTAATATTGAAATAAGAAAAGATGATCAAATTAAAGACTACAAATTTGATCAAGATGAAAAATATCTTATATCAATATATTGAAGAATTATTAGTATATGTTGACGGATGTACATGTTTCAAGGAGGTAGATGCTATATTATAACACTACCATTAGATGAAAGATTAAAAGAAAGATTATATTATAAAAGAACTTAAATAAAAATATTCTAGCAAATTATCTTAGAAACATAGATAATAGAAAAAAAAGTAATAAAAATTAATATGTGTTAATCCTATTTTTTTTGTAAAAATGATTTTTATTTATTTTAAAAGACTTTGTATGAGGTAAAATAATGTGCATAAGAAAAATAATTATAAAAGACATATTTATAATAATAATTATAAAATCAAAAATTACCTTAAGAAACTAAGAAATGATATCAAAAGAAGATCAATTATGAACCTAAGTCAAAATCAGATCCTAAAGCACAAAAAATTATATTAAAGTTCTTTGGTTGATCAAAGAACAAACTTTGAAAGTAGACTTATGGAAGGTTTTTAAAGCATTAATTTCAAGTGATTTGAGTTTGTAATGACTTCGTAAAATCTTTGTAAAATTAAGATTATTTTGAAGGTAACTTTGGATTTTTAAAAATATAAAGAATTTGTATTTTAAAAAATTATATAAAATTGATAAATAATTTATAAATAAAAAATTTATGATTATTAAATTAATATTTTTTAAAAATTTTATCATAAATTTAAGCATAATCTAATACTTTGTTTAACAATTATTGGAATTCAAACATATTGAAATTTCAAGAATTGGAATTTAGAAGACCATTGAGGATTTCTAAGATATACAATAATTTGTTTGTTAAGTTGCACTGAAAAGTTTTACAAAAATAATCAAATTAATTTTAAAAAACTTTACAAAGTTTGAAAGATATTGAAGAGTATAATTTAGAGATATTAGTGCTAAGAAATTTGCACTAAGATTGGAGAAAGAAGCCAATCAATACTTAAGTGGATTTTAAAATTTATGTTTTATTTGGTAAGTTAAATATTCTTCAAATTGATTGTACTTGTTTTCAATTTAATGTCAAAGATATGATTTTCAAAGGAAAAAAACTCAATATACTCTTTTTTTAGTTAAAAAGAGTAGATATTTATTTATAACTAATATAATATTAAAATTACAATGACTATTGTTAAAAATATAGTTAGCTTGTACTACAAGCTACAAACATATGCAATACATGGCTAACTTGTTGGCCTAATTACTAATCTACTAGTCAACTACAAATACATGTAAAATCAAAGCTGAATCTATAAAGCTTCTAAAAAATATTTCTAGCAGATATTATTATATTTATTTATTTTTATCTACTTTTATCTATTCATATTATTTATATAATTATTAAAATAAATATATATATATATATATATATATATATATATGTGATATTATCCTTCCTTCTAAAGACAAGTTCCATGAGGAACGATGATCATATAATGAAGTCAAAGATGCAACAAATTATATTTGCCACATATATTGATCTTTATTTCCTTCAAAAGTAATTGATAGGTCTTCTAAGCCGTCAATAATGTTCCATTTTAGGAAAAAAAGACTACCATGTTTTTTGATCATAATTGAGGCTTTTATAAAATCTTTCAAATAAAACATTTATAATACTATTAGAAATTTTTTCTACCTCTAATAAAATCATCAAACATTGGAAGTCTCTTCTAAGGTTGTGATACCACATGTATTGTATCTTACTATCTATTTGAGAAATAACATGTCATTTTTGAAGATCTTCATCATTTTGAAGGTTGTGACAATCACAATATCTCATTCAATAAGCAAAGAAGTGATAGCTTTTAAATTAAATTTACTAATTGATGATTTTTTATCTCTTTAGTGCTATAAATATATAAAAATTATAATCAAAGATAGAAGATAGAATGCAATCTTCTCTAAATCTTCTTTTTTTATATGAAAGATTATTTGTATTTCATCTTAGTTTTGATAGATATTGTTGATGAAAAGTATCAACTTTCTTTACTATATTTATAAGATTCTTTTCTACCTTCCATGTACACTTACTAATATCATATGCATATCAATGAATAAAATATTTCAACCTATTTCGATAATGCTTTAAGTCTAAGACTTCTTGTACATGAAATTCTTGATTATTATCCACTTCTATAGAAGAAGGTAGTATTTTTCTTCTTTCCAAGATATTCACTGTCTTATATGGTTCAAGAAAAGATATATAGAATATTGGATGGATTTTAATAGACTCCAATAGATATAATAGATAAGAAATTAGATTAATTTATTTATAAATAAAAAAATTTCTAAGCCTATAATAATCCAACTTGTCACAAGAATGACTAGACTTTATATTTTGATAAATTAATTATATCTTATTATTAACATGAAATTTAAGTTTTTTTTTATAATAGGAATCTAAATTGGTCTTTTATAATTATTAAATTCTTTCAATTGTATCTTCATTATTGTATGTAGTTCAAATAAATAATTTTTCAAATTATCTAATATAAGATTATGAATTTTTGAAAAGTCAAAAGAATAAAATTATAGATAATAATTATAATTAGAAAAAAAATTATATAAAATAATATATTATATTATTATAAAAAAAATCTACCAATGATAAAAGAGTTGTCCAATCATCTTATTGGTAGTTGATGGTATACCTCAAATATTGCTCCAAAATTTGATTTACGCATTCTATTTGTCTATAGATTTGAAGATGAAAAATCAAAGATATTTTTGTATTCATTTTTAAAATCTTAAGAATAATCTTCCAAATTTTAATACAAATTGAATCCCTCTATCTAATATAATATCTTTGGATAATCTATGATAGTGATACATAATATCAAAGAAAAGCTTAGTTTTTTTATTATTATTTGTAATAGATTTTGTACATGGTACAAAATATACCATCTTATTAAAATAACCTAATATCACAAATATAAAATCATAAGAACCTGAGATTAGAAGATCCATCATAAAATCCATAGAAATAAAAGACCATAATTGTTTTAGAATAAATAATGATTAAAAGAATCCATAAGATTGATGACAAGGAATTTTTAACCTTGAATAAATGTGACATGATTATATAAAGTCTTTGACTGCTTTTTATATTTGAAGCTATCAAAATCTCTAAATATTAGCTCCAAAGTCTTGTTATATTTAAATTTTTTGATTTTTGGAAAATTATGGTGAGCTTGAATAATACATAATTGTACTTCATCTTTTAAAATATATAATTATCTTTCAAAATAGAATAGATTATTTTCAAATTCAAATTTAGAAGTATCATAAAATTTAAAAAATTTATACTTAATATTATAAACAAGAGAATCATTGAAAATATTCAGTTCAACTTGCTTGAAAAAAGTTGAATCAATAATCAATATTGATTTCATTGCTTAAAGATAAAAATGATTTAACTTTAAGAAAATCATTCTTTATTGATTAAATATTTCATCTTCTTTTTTGGATCCAAATAAGAATGTTTAGAAAATACATTTGACAAACCTTATTATTTTTTAAGTCAATAAATAATCTTAAAATTAAATCTTGATAAAATGTATTTTAATAGATTTGAAAACGATTCAAAATATGTGTTGTCATGAAATACTTGAAGCTCTTGTGATTTATATATATAGTTACTGAGCTAGAAGTATCTTTTAATTAATGACACCATTCTTGAAATGAATTCATGATTGTAAAAAATTCTTTGTTGTAGATCTTGTAAATAATCTTAATTGCTAAAAAGTTTTTGGAATAGAAAGCTATTAGATAGAGCTTATTATTTATTTCTATTTGTAATAATATTACATCTATAGCAAAGTTTGATGCATATGTTTCTATAAAATATATCTTCAAAATATCAACATAATACAAGATTGGTATAAAAATAAATGTCATCTTTAAGGCTTCAAAAGATGCTTCAACTTCTTTCTACCACTCAAGTTTGTGTTTATTGGTCAAATATGTAAAAAGAAGCACAATTTAAAAAAAGTTCTTAATAAAGATTTGATAATAATAAGCAAATTTCAAAAAATATTACACATTTTTTATTTTCTTTTAAATCTTTCAATCTATGATAGTTTAGACCTTCTTAAGATGTATTATAAGGCCATCATTAGAAATGATATATCCTAAAAAATCAACTTGAATACTATAAAGTATACACTTTTTGTCAAGAACATGAATCTCAAAGAAAGAGAATCCTCAATACACTCTTCTATCACTGAAGAGAACTAGAAAGTCACTCAAAAGGTGATGTAATATTAACTAGAATGGCTATTGCCAAAAACAAGAAAACTAGAAAGTCTTGAAACAAGACTAAGACTAGAAAGGCATTGACAAGAGTGAAGGATGTTTTTTTCTTGCCTCCATATATACTATCTAATTGAGAGCTATGTGGCGATGTCCTATAGGACCTCCAACATGTGTTGACTTTGCTAGCCACATGTCTTATCTTGTAAGGTAAGTTATCTATGTATGCGCCATGTAGTTGGCTTGTTCTACAAGCTATTACATGAAGATAACTTGTTCCACAAGCTACCAATACATGGTTAGCTTTTTGGCCAAGTTTCTAACCTACAAATGCATCTAAAGTCAAAACCGCATCTATGAAGCTTCTAAAAAACTTCTCTAAAAGACTTTATGATTTTTTGGTCCTAAAAAAAATTCTATTGTAAAATAAGATGAGGATTCTAAAAAAAAATACAACCTTTATTAAAGTCAAGGATAAAAACTTGATAAAAATAAATAAACAAGTAAGACTTTTTTCAAAGAGAGATGACAAAATAGAAATAACTAAATATGTATAGTAAAAAAGAAACTGGAATGGCTATTGTGAAAAGACAAGAAAATTAGAATCCCTTGAAACTAGACTAGAAGGAAGAAAGGAGTTGAAAGGCTTCACTCTTGCCTCTATGTATACTATCTACCTAGGAGCTACATGGCGACATTCTATAGAACCTTCAAAAATGTGTTGACTTTGCACAACATGTATCTTAACTTGCAAGGCAAGTTTTCTATATGGGCACCACATAGTTAGCTTGTTCCGTAAGCTACCAACATGTGTGGCACGTGATTAACTTATTGACCAAGTTTCTAACCTACCAATCAAGTATAAACACATGTAAAGTCAAAGCAATATTTATAAAGCTTCTAAGAAGCTTCTCTAAAAGATATTATGAAATTAATCTACTTTTATCTACTTCTACCTATTCATATCACCTAAGTAACAAATATAATAAATATATGTCCGTGATATTATTCCCCTTTCTAAAGACAAGTTCCACAAGGAGCGGTGATCACATGTTGAGGAAGTCTAAGATGTTGCAAATTGTATTTGCCACATACTCTGATCTTTGTTCTCTTTGAAGATCATTGATAGGGCCTCTCAACCCTTAATAGTGTCCCATATCAAGGCAGGAAGACCACCCAGTTATTTGATCGTTGTTGAGGCCTTTATAACTTCCTTCAAATAAAACATTTAGAACACCATCAAGAATTGTTCCTACCTCTAGTAAAATCACCAAACATTGGAAGTCCCTTCCAAGGTCATGATACCAAATACGTTGTATCTCACCATCTATTTGAAGAAGAATATGTCGTTCTTGAGGATCTTCATTTCAATTGTGTCATCTTGAAGGTTGTGACAATTATGAGTTTATATTTCACTCCTCTATCCAAATTACAAGATGGCCTCAATTAAAAGTTATTTATAATGAGTAATGTGAAGTAGAAGATGCAATGAACAAGAACAAAAGAAGAAAACAATACAAACAAGTGAAAGAAATGTATACTAGCAAATATACACTCTAAAACTTAGTCACAGTCTGTTCACTATATTTTCATCTAGTAAAAAGTAAAAATAAAAAGTAAAAAATATATTTTTAGATAGTTAATTTTCTTATCTTTCCAATGGTATAAAAAAAATATAAATTTGAGTTATTATGAGTAAGTTATGAAGGTTTGAAATGACAAGTAAATAAACAAAAAGTTAAGTAAAAATATTTTACCTCAAGAATAATTTGCTTATAGATCCAGGATTCGAGCCTCACCAAAGCTCACATGTAGTGTATAAGGGTCTCTAAGAGAGGCCACGAGGACTTAGTCTTATCTCCCTAACTATCATCAAGGTGCTACAACCCATATGGGACTTCCTTTCCTACAAGAACTACACTAGCTGCTAGTCCTTCTATTTTCTACTAGAAGGACCAATATTTTTTCAATTTTGACCACACCATGGTATTTAAAAACACCCAATTAACCTAAGAACCTTGTGTGGCCTTCAAATCTTACTCCATTTCTTAATAATGGCTTCCCCAATGATAAAAGTCATTTTTACCAAGGTCTTGAAAATTGCTCTAAAAATTCCTAAAAAATTCTAAATAAATTTTAAAGAAATTCTAAAAAACATTATAATATTTTTATAATTCTAATATTCATTTATGGCTATAATTTCATATCTTGATGATTTTTTATAGTAATAAAATTAATTTAAATCTACTATAAATCCTATTTTTTTTAATACCAATAACTAAAATGACATGAACTTCTTTCTCATGCTTCTTCTAACTACTAAAATTTAGAGTTTTTATAAATAATACATATAGATAGAAGACCAATATAAATATTGCTCTTAATAAATAATTCTTATTATTCAACAATGAATAAAAATACTAAACCAACATAGATAATTACCTCCAAGACTTACTAATACTCCATTTCTACCGCTAACATTCTAATTTTCTATTTCTCTAAGGATTTCTACACTACTTACTATATATTATGATTTAAAGCATTCTAAATACATATTTTTATGCTAAAATAATAAATGAGTCAATTTAATGACTTATAACAATGATAATGTCTCGTCTGATAGGTCAGCAAACGAAGGCTCTTGAGTCGAATCCACTTGTTGTTGGTTCTCCATCTCCTCGGCGTTACAACCACAAAGAAGCTACAAACAAGGATTGAAAATAGAATGTTATCTTGCTTAGATATTATTTCTTTTATAAGGAAGATTTTCATCTTGATTTTGATGGATGTCATCAATGAAAAGCCTCCATCGCATTTTTTGCATTTGCAAGATTCTTTATTGGCTTTCATATGCATTCACTAATATCATATCTGTGCCAATGGATAAGATATTCTAATTTATTTTGGTGCCACCATGAATTTATGACTTCTTCCACTTCGAACTCTTCATTATTGTCTACTTTTATAGGAGGATGTGGAGTTTGTTTTTTTCTTGGTATGTCCACTATATTATATGGTTCAAGAAGAGACACATGGAATACTAGATGGATTTTTCATTGACTCTGATAAGTGTAAACAATATGCAACTAGATTGATTTAAGCAGAAATAGAAAATGGTCCAAGCCTTTGATAGTCTAACTTGTGACAAGGACAAGTGGTCTTCATATTGTGACGAAGTAACTATACCTTATCACCCATGTGGAATGGTCGTTGTTCCTTTTGATAGACATCCGCATTGATCTTTTGTTGTTCTTGAGCTTCTTTTAACTATGCCTTTATTGTTGCATGTAGCTCTCATAAATGAATTGCAAAATCTTTTGCCTCAGGATTATCAAGTTTTGAAAAGTCAAAAATATCAAGTCGTGGATGATAACCATAATTGGCAAAGAAAGGTGTTTATTTTGTAGTAGAATGTACTGTGTTATTATAAGCAAACTCTGCCAATGGCAAAGGAACTGTCCAATCATCTTGTTGGTAGTTGATGGTACATCTTAAATACTACTCCAAAATTTGACATGCTCCATTTATTCATCAATTTGAGGATGGAATGCCGAAGATAGTTTTATATACACTTTTAGAATCTTGAAAAGATTTTGCCAAAATTTTGATATAAACCGAGTTCTCTTATCTCATATAATATCCTTGGATAATCCATAATAGCAATAGATATTGTCAAGAAAGAGCTTAGTTGTTTCTTCACTTGTAATAAATTTTGTACATAGTACAAAATGTGCCATCTTGATAAAACTATCTTTCTTTTATAATAATCAGCTTAAAAGAGGTAACTAATTAGTATAGTTGGTACTAGAGTTAAGTTGAAAATAGGGTTGGGCTAAAAACAACTTATGATAGATTACATTGATACCCAAGGATCAACCAATTGTGAGACAAGGTTGAAATCAGACCTTTGGCTACTAAAATGATGGCCTATGGAAAAATAGGGAGTCATTTAAAGATCAAAGGTTAGGATTTGAGAGCTTGCTTGAAGTTCTTTCTAAAGATGTAAGAATTATATTGAAGGGGTTTTAGAAGACTTAGCAATTGTTGTTCAAAATCACAATTTGTATCAAAGATTTGGGTTTTATATAATATAATTAGGGCTAGCAATTCTAGCTAGTTCGTGCAATTGGTGTGATATCTATAGTTAAAAACTTGAATCTATTTGGATTATTGGGTGTGCTAAGTGTATATAAAATTTTGTGATAATCTAATGACGTGGTTTAGAGATATCTAGTTTTTAGCACAAGAAGGTTTTGGAAGGTGGTAATTTGAAGTTGGGTAGGATTTCTATGATATCTAAAGATCTATCAATTGGATTAAGGTAAAAATTAGCATGGTATTGAAAGACTTGAAGATCAAGCTACACATCAATTTTGAGACAAAGTTAATAGTTGAAAAGGGAGAAATTATTGCTGGGATTTTTGCTTCACTTTTTAAGTTAGTGGCTGAGTGACATTAGTGTAATTTTTGGAGGTTTTCTTACAATCTATAAGTTGGATTGGGCTAAAAATTCTTAAGCATATAGAAGACTTACATTGACAATTGCATGAAAAATTCTACATCAAGTGGATGGTTGGATTGGATGTTATAGCTTGTTAAAGCTCATTGATTAGGATTGGGGCTTATAAGAAAAATCTAAATTACTTAAATATGAAAGTAATAAAGTAATTATGGAATTTATGTATGGTTAAAACTACTAAGAAGAGTGTTTTAAGCAATTTTGAATTAAAATTCAGTTTATATTCTTCTTGTATAGATAAAACCTATTAGGATTTCTTAGCTACTTGTGAAATACAATTTCACTTTCCTCAACTAGGTGCCTGCTGCATTCTTGAGGAAAACAATACGTAATACAACAACGAGCTTGGCAATGATTCAAAACATGTGCTGATATAAAATATTCAAGGTTCTTGTGATCCATATATATGGTGATTGGACTAAGAGCATCTTCTAGATAATGGTGTCATTCTTGAAACAAATCCACGATTGCAAGAAGTTCTTTGTCATAGATCTCGTAGTTGATCTTAGTTGCTAAAAATTTTCTAGAATGAAAAGCTATTGGGTGAAGTTTATCATCTGTTCCTATTTGTGACAATATGACACCCAAAACAAAGTTTGATGCATCTATTTCCATAAAAAATGGCTTAAAAAAATCGATGCGATACAAGATTGGTGCACAAACAAAGGCTATCTTCAAAGCTTCAAATGCTACTTCCGCTTCTTGATTCCATTAAAGTTTGTCTTTACAAGTCAAACGTATAAGTAGAGCTGCAACTTTAGAGAAGTTTTTGATAAAGATCTGATAATAGTTGACAAATTCTAAAAAGCATTGGACATCTCTTGCCGATTTTGAGATCTTCCAATGCATAATAGCTTGAACTTTCTTAGGATCTATCATAAGTCTATTATTTGAAATGATATATCCTAAAAAGTCGACTTGAGTAGTGTGAAATACACACTTTTCTATCTTAGCATAGAGTCCCTCATCTCTTAATTTTTGTAACATACGACAAACATGAAGTTCATGTTTTTATGTGTTCTTAGAATAGATTAATATGTCATCTATGTAACATACAACAAAATCATCTAAAAACTCTCGAAAGACATCATTTATTAGATGTTGGAATGATGTTGATGCATTTGTAAGTCCAAAAGGTATGATGTTGTATTTGAAATATCCATGCCTTGTTCAAAACGTAGTCTTCTATTCATCTCCTTCTTTGATGCGTACCAAATTGTATACTCCTTGTAGATCTATTTTTGTATAGATCTTAGCTTGATTCAACTAATCAAAGAGTTCATATATCAAAAGTAGCAGGTACCTATTTTTTATGGTGATTTTGTTGAGACCTTAATAATTGACACACATCTGCAATGATCCATCTTTTTTCTTCACAAATAAAATTAGAGCTTCTGCTAGAGATTTGGAATGGCACATGAAGTTCTTGGCCAAATTCTCTTCAATATACTCCTTGAATTCAGCCAACTTATTTTGTGATAATCTGTAGATTGGTCCAAATGGCAATTGTGCTCCTTCTTCAAGGTCAATTGAGCAATCATAGGAACAATATTTTGGAAGATTATCCACATTCTTCTTCTCAAATACATCTTGAAAATCTTGATATTGGCTTGAAATGCTACTTGAAGTCTTTCCTCCAGTAGAAACATGTGTGACATAAATGACTTAAGGTAATCATTCTTTTGCAACATATAAGAAAGTTCTTGCACCTAGAAATACAAGTTTAATTGTACTAGACTTATGACTTTCTACTTGATCAACTATGCTCTTAATTATACTTTTAATAAAGTCAAGACTATAAGAAGTCCAATCTATTTTAGGATTATATTTTTTTAGCCATGATAAATCTAAAATGATTAGATTAGAAGGAGATCTAATGATATTAAATATTACAAAGCTACTATGACCATTAGTTTCTACTTCTATAGGAAGGATTTTATGAGTAATATCTCATGAAGATAACAGACGACCATCTATGACTTCTACATGAACAAATTTAGTTTTCTTCACTAAAAGTATGTTATGTCTTTTAACAAATTCTTCATCTAAGAAACATGTTGAGGCTCCTAAATCTAGCAAGGCACAAGCTTTATGATATTTAGGTCCTAGAATAATATTTATCGTAAAACATAGAGAGGGAATAGGACCTTCACTAGGTGTTGTACAAGGTTCTAGCCACACGATCCCTATTGTAGCTGGACAAACTCATTTTCCAACATATTATCTTCTTTGATAGCCATACTCCTCATTTTATGGTTGCGTCACTTCTTTGGGTAATGTTGAGCAATGTGCTTAGGTTCTCTACAATATAAGCCCAATCCTTCCTGATGATGATGAGTCTTTTTTTGCTCAGTAAGAGGTTTAAAGAATATCGCATCAATTTTTATATCCTCTACTTTCGAATGTATGTGTTGAAGAGATGTTGGTATTACTATTGAATTATAGTAACGTTGACGTCCACTTGTACGGTTCTCAGATTGGAATTCAAAAAGATGATTGTTGCACTTCACAATAAAATCAATTCTTTGACTCAATGTTTGAGGATCAGGTAAGTTAAGCATTAATTTTTTTTACTTCATATTATAATCTGTAGAAAAATTAGCTAATAAGTGCAACATCATCCCACTTGATATCAGTTGCAAGTTGTCAAAACTGTGAAGTGTACAATATTATTGATCGATTGCCTTGTTGTAAAATACGGATCTTATTGGTTGCAACATGAATTGTATTATATTCTCCATACATGGATCAAAACTCCGTCAAAAATCCTCCAAATTATCCAATATTAGATCTCATCATTCAAAAAAAGATGAAAACTATGATAATGTTGAACCTGAAAGAAGCATACTAATGAATCTGACTTGCAATCCTAGAGTTAAATAGCTTTGGCGTTGAAGTTCAATCACAAGTTGTACTTGATTAATAAATCCTCTAAACTTTGATCTGGTGCCATCAAACTTCTCGAGTAGGGCAATTCTTGATTCTCTAATACTAGAAGGATATTCCACCATAAGAGAAGGGACATGATTTGGTGCAGATGTTGAAGCAGCTCCAATCATTTCTATATCTTTACTTCCTGCCAATCTTGTTGCTCTTTATGGTAGTAAATTGAGTTGATGCATTGCAAGCATTAATTCTCTCAATTGTTCTTGCATTTGTACCATTACACTCTTCATTTTAAGAAGTTCTACTATAATAACACTTAGAAAAGAAAAAATGTCTAATATTGTTCAAGACAAATAGAAGAGAGGGCTTGAGAACAAAGAAAATACTAAGAATAATATCAGTTTAGTAGAGGGTAATCTGTAACTTCTAATATGCATATGTCTTATTAAGAGAAACGGGTAATCTATTCTTAATGAAGATTAGACAAAGCTGTGATATTGTAAGTGCACCCTTGTCAATCTGTCAAGGACAAGAATTTAATAAAAAAAAATAAACAAGTGAGATTTTTTTCAAAGAAAGATGAAAAAATAGAAATAACTAAATATGAATATTAAGAAAGAAATTGAAATGGCTATTGCCAAAAGACAAGAAAACTAGAGATCCTTGAAACTAGACTAGAAACAAGAAACGAATTGACAAGAGTGAAGAAGGCTTCACTCTTGCCTCTATATATACTATTTACCTAGGAGCTACGTGTCGATGTTCTATAAGACCTCCAAAAACGTGTTGACTTTGCACAACATGTATCTTAACTTGCAAGGCAAGTTTTTTATGTAGGCGCCACATAGTTAGCTTGTTCTGCAAGCTACCAACATGTGTGGCATGTGATTAACTTTTTGACCAAGTTTTTAATCTACCAATCAAGTATAAACACATGTAAAGTCAAAACAGTATTTATGAAGCTTCTAAGAAGCTTTGCTAAAAGATATTATGAAATTAATCTACTTTTACTTACTTCTACTTATTCCTATCACCTAGGTAACAATTACAATAAATATATGTCCATGACAATTAGATGTTATACAAGATTTCAATTGCATGATTTTTATTATAGTTAAAAAACTTATTTTTTGACATATTATCTTTTTTGACAACATTGTTCTTTATTTTGTAATTATGTTGCTTCTTTAGATAATATTAAAGAATATACTTGAATTTTCCACAATATAAGCATAATTGTTTTTGAAGACATCAAATCTTTCTTTGCTTAATAAGAAATTTGAAATATATTGTGTCAATTTGCTTAAATTCTAGCCCTTATAAGTAAGCTTTTGAAAACTTAGAAGTTGTTGCCATAATTTTTCTTATATCTTTTCAATCAAACCTTTATTTTTGGCATCTTTCAAAGCATTCATTATTGTATGCAATGACTTAAGCAATAAATTTTTCTATTGAATCTGCTCGTAATATTGTCAATAACAAATTTTTGACATTGTCTTTCAATCTATATCAAAATTAATTGATATAATATAGCTAATGAAGAAAAGAGAAAATAAAAAAAATATATTATAGAATATCTTATTTTAAAATATTATAATAAATCATCTTAAAAATATAAGTAATATTCAAAAAGATAATAAAATTAAAGGGTGCTAATTCTATCTTTTTACAAAATAGGCTTCTACTTACTTTATAGGGTCATAAATAAGGGAAAAAAAATTATATTGAAAAATCAAATAATATATGCATATATATATATATATATATATATATATATAAACGAATTAAGAATAGATTTTAGCAAAATTTATCTCAAGAAGCTAAGAATTGATATCCAGAGAGGACTAGTTGTCAAGCAAGATTGAAATCAAACCTAAAGGCACAAAATCATACATCTATCGTGACTTAAAGGTTCTTTTATAGATTAAATAATGGAATTTGAGAGTTAATAGGAAGAAAGATTTTTAAACATTAGGTTCATATCAATTGAGTCAATATTAAGTTTTTAAAAGATTTTTAAAATTAGCAATATTTTTGGTTGATTCAAATTTTGAGAAATAAAAATATATTTATAAATTTGAGATTTTCTTGAGTTCTATGGTATTTGTTCAAGTGAATTTTGAATAATGCATTGTTGTGTTAGTTGTTAATTTGTATAAAAATTTTAAGATCAATCAAACTGTTAGATCAAAGTGTATGAAGGTTTTTGTAGGTCAAGGTCTCAAAAATTGGAGTTTGAAGATCAGTGAGTATTTCTAAGATTTCTAGAAATTTTTTAATTAGATTAAATAAATATATATATATATATAGATACTAGATTTTATTTTCAATATTTAAAGTAAAATTTGAAGGCAATTCAATAATTCAAAAAGAAGATATTGGCACTAGAAGTTCAACCTTTAGATTGGAGTAGAAGACCAAGTAATACCACATTGGATTATCTTGCATTTCTTTCAATTGGTAAGTGCGATTGATTTCATCTTTCTTGTACTTATTCATAATTAAGATATTAAGAAGTATGCAAATTTTGAATTGATATCAATACTTTGATTATTAATTATTGAGGTTCTATTTGCTATAGGATTTATTAAGGATTTGTTTAAGATCTAGGATTTGATTAGGATTTGGTTTTGGATTTGGTCTAGGATTTGCTTGTGATTTGATTTAGAACTTATATAGGGTTTGTCTAGGATTTAGGATTTCATTAGGATTTCATTAGGATTTGACCTAGGATTTTATTAATATTCAATTAGGATTTTAATTAGGATTTTATCTAGGATTTGACCTAAGATTTTATTAAAATTTAATTAGAACTTTAATTAGGATTATATTAAGATTTTATTTTTATTATTTTTTTAGAATTCTTTGTTGTTTCTTTAAAGGTTTCTTTTTCTAATACTTTTTTTAAATTATTGTTATTTCTTTAAAGGTTTGTTTTTATATTTCTTTAAGATTTTTTATTATTTTTCTTTGGGATTAGTTTAGAACTTCTTTGTGTTTCTTTTATAACTTCTTTTAAGTTTATTTTGGATTGGTCAAAGTTTGATCAAAATTATTAAGGTCTACTTAAGGTTATTTAAGATTCTATTAGACTTAGTAGAATTATTCTTACATTTCTATTTACCTTCCACAGCTAGGCACCTAGTGCATTTTCAAGCAAAAACACACGTAATACAACATTGCTACCTAAGAGTCACACAATTGACTCACTTGTGAGTTTAAATGCAAAAAATACACTTATGGTCCTTAAAGTCATTACTTTAGGGAGTGAATACATGAATTTGAGATAAATAACAATTAATAGGATGTAGTGGCTAGAGTAGGTCTTTTGCAAAAATTCCTTGAGAAAGAATTCCAAAGTATATAGTCTTTTTCTCAATTTAGCTAATATAAGTCTAGATATGATAGTAGTAGTTTTTACGGACATTAAAAGATTTAAATTAAATTAGAAGGTGAGGTGAAATCCTTGATTTAGAACCATCCAACAACAAGGACAAAAGAAAGAAAAGAAAGAGACAAAAACAGAAAGAAAAGCAGAAAAAGAAGGGGAAAAATAAATAAATAAATAAATAAAACACACACACACACACACAGAGTAAAGAAAAAGATGGATGGAGGGCGAGAGGCTGCCCCCCGAATTCCGGCAGCCTCACTGCCCAGAGGGATCCAGGTCGCCCGGATCCGCTCTCTCCTCTCGTGTTTTTTGTGTTTTTTTTTTCCACGAGCTCCGACGCTCTGAACTTATTTTGTCCTGCCTCCTTTGCAGTGCTGCTGTGCAGTACTTCGCGATCTCTCATTTTGTCTTCGTTCTGGATTTTTTTCTCAGAGGTTGTCGTTGCTCGTACCATCGATGTTGTCGTGGTAGAGTGTTGTGGTGAATACTGCTATCGTCAAGGATACTTGGTGCTGTGCGGCAAGGATTTGGTGGCGTGATAGCCTTTAATGTGTTGTTGTTTCATCTATCAACGTCATTGCATGGCTCAAGTTTCGGTGAAATTCTCGTCATTGGATGCGGTAGAACTTCAAGTTGCTCTAGATTTTTTATTCAACTCATCTAGCGTTAAAGGTGGTGACGGAATGGTGCAGCAGTTGGGTGCTGATCTGGTCAAGTGGTTGTTGTGATTGCCGACAGCACTACGACTCTCAGATTTAGATCCTCCCTGTTGATAGTGCTCGGCTGTTTTGCTGTTGATCTTCGTGTTCATTCTTGATTTATGTTTTGTTTCTAAAGACATCATCACCGAGGAATCCTCGTTGTTGCTGCCTTTACTAGTCAGTAGGAGTTGAAGCAAGGCGGCCGGAAGAGGATTTTCAAAAGGCACGCTCATGCGGAGATTTTTTTACTAACCACCTCTGATGCGAAGGCGTGTGGTGCCGTTGGACGATTGTTGCATTGTAGCCACAGATCAACTCGGCAAATGTTGTGCAAGCTGAAGAACACTTGAACGTTAGGAGGAGAGATCTTTGCAACGGGCTGCAGAGATCATTTCTTGGAGGTCCAAAGCACAGTGGCATTGCAAAACCACAGCAGGAGAGAGCATTATCAGAGACTCTTCTAGTCAACAAGGCAAGTGGTGTAGCTTGGTTGGAGCAACCCAAACCACCAGGGGAAGGGAAGGTTCAGCTTCCAGTTCAAGACCAAGCAATACAAGGGAGAGCATTTCACACGGCTTATGTCTAGAGTGGAGCAAAGGTGTTGAATTTCAAGAACTCAAGATCAACATTGAATATAGGCAAGATCAAAAAAATTACATGTTTGAAGTTATGTTGAATAAAATTGATTGTATGAATTTAAATCAATTTGGATGAAGCTAGGGTTTGAATCAATGAGTTTCGGTAGATGAACATTGATTAAACTTGGATGATTTCTCATTTATGGATGAATATTCATTTATGGAATGAAGTTTTAATTTTTGGATGATAATTAATGTTAGAAAAAATAAAATAAAATAAAAATAAAATTAATATAATATATATATATATATATATAGACTTAAATTAAATTATATAAAAGATTGTCTTTCAAGTGGATATTTGTATAGAATTACTTCAATGCCTTGTCTTAGTTTTGTGAGTGGATTAGTTGGTTTTGTTGTAATTTTTTGAATTGTGATATTGTTGTTTATAGTTGGTTGACTATGAATTTAATTGGCTAAATAATTTAAGTTTGTATGAAAAATTAAGAAGAAATTTTATATAATAAATTCATATCTTAATTAATAATGGTGTGCTAGAATAAGTCACCTATTCAACAGAGTTATCTTAACTCATGCTTAGAAAGTAGAGAACTTCTTAGACACTTAATCAAACATTAATAGGAAAATATTAGAAATTTAAGATAATTGAAATTGTTATATATTAGAATAGACTTCCAATTAGGAAGAGATTTGTTTTACTTCACACTACACTTTTTTGATTATTTTTTAAATCTTTGATTATTGTCATAGTAGAGAGAGTTTGCCTTAAAGAAGCAATAGGCCTCTAACTATTACTAATTCCTCAAAAAAATTGCAATTATATAAAACACAAATATTATTTATGGCTTGTCTTGAAGAAGACAATTACATCAAATACACAAGTCTGGAATGCATACGAGTACCCAAGATGCAACTAAATATCCTAAAATAATTTCTACTTCTATAGTGATTCTTTCTTTATATATATCACTCAATAACTTCCAATCTAACCATCTAGTTGGATTTATAATTCTTTATAAGTTAACTTATATCCTTGACTACAACTACACAAAAAATCAACCATAAATTCATTATAAGTCTTTAAATATCATCTAATTTTAAGCAAAAACTAAACATGTCAATTTCAAGGCACCTGCATAGTAATTCCATCATATCTTGAAAATCTAATACTCAAACATTATGTACAACTTCTTAACATACTCATCTATACTTATAAAATTTTTGGGCCAAAAATTCGTCCAAAAATTCAAGATATGGGCCAAATCAAAACCTCTATTTAAAACAACTTATTTATAAATCTAAGTTTTAAACACTAACTTCTAATAGTTATTTTGCCTTTGATCTAGATTAAAATATATCTATTTTTATATTAAATGTAGTTCTTCAAGTCAACTTTTGAACCTCACTTTTTGATTCCTAAATGCTTTCCTACAACTATCTATATATCCAAAAGAGTAACAATAGGTATCAAATTCACACCCTAACTTCAAACAACCATATCTCCCTCATCAAAACCCTAAATCATATATCTCTTCTGTCCAACTTCTAGTCCAAAACATAAGCTTTTTAAATCCAAACTCCCAACTTCAAATGGATTTTCTTGCCTTGAAAGGTCCATCTTGTCTCCAATGGATCACTCTAAAGTAGTCCCAAACTTCAATGTGGTCTCAAATAATATCTCTAAGTCCATTGGACATGATTTTCAACAAATGGAAAATATTCTTCTATCACTTACATTATCCACCTACATGAGATGGCCTAGGAGTTAAAAATATTATACTTTTGATACCAAAGCCCCTCTAAATTACTTACTAATAAATCCTACAACTTCTATTTTTAATTACAAAATTTAAACTATAAACTTAAAAAAATTAGATAAGTATTTTATTTTATTTTTAATTAAAATCCAAAATTTTATAACTTTTTATATTATTTTTATATATTATATTACTTTCCAACATGACACCACAAAAACTTCTAAGAATAAATTTAGTTCATAAAAGAGTTATGAATCATTTTTCATTAAAGGTGCAAATCAAGAGAGAGTAGTCTTTGTGATTCACTTAGGTATTTATTATAAAAAAAAATATACTTATTGTGCTTAAAATCACAAATTATGAGTTGGTAATAGAATTTTTAGGAGAAATAAAAAATAGATTGCTAATAGCAGATATGCAATCTAAGGTAGAATTTGTTAAGACAAATTTCCATATTGGAGATGTTTTTTGTATCTAACATTAGATGATGGCTCAATGGAATTAGCCCTTGTGGTCAAAAAAAAAAAAAAAAAAAAAAAAAAAAAAATATTTTATCAATAGTTCTTAAAACATAAATATATATATATATATATATATATATATATATTGTTAAAAATTAAAAATAAAAGTAAAAAGATCAAAAGAGAAGAAAGAAGAACAAAAAAGAGAAGAAAAAGAAAGCAGGACAGAAGAAGAGAAGAAGAAGAAGAGAAGGACAAAAAGAAAAGAAGAGAAAGAAGAGAAAGAAGAGAAAAGGAAAAAGAAAAAATAGAAAGAAAAGAAAAAGACGAGGAAGAGAAAGAAAAAAGGGAAGAATACCTTACCTTCCCGAAATTCTCTGAATGAGGGTGAAATCCCAAATTTCCAGGAGGAGGCTGCCAGGGTCCGGCGAAGTGCACCCGAGACCTCAGTTTTTTCCCTTTGTTTGTTTGTTTGTTTTTTTTTTTTTTTTTTTTTTTTTTTTTCCTTTCCTCTGTGTTTGTGGTAGTGCTCCATGAATTACGTTGAATCCAGGCTCGGTGAGCTGGGCCATTGTAGCAGCATTAGTAGAAGCTGAGTTTTTTTCCTTCTGCTTATATCATGCTTAAAGCATTGTATGAAGTGCGACAGTGTTTTTTTTTCTTTTCTTCTTACCGTTTAGACTCTTGTCTATGTTCTGTTGGTGACTCGGCATACCCAAGCAGGGCAGCTGAAGTCGTTCTATGCTTCCGTTACAACAGCATGGTCTTCCAGTGACAGCAGTTGGTTTCGTTTTGGGTCAGAGTGCTGCGGTCGTGTGGCTGCCGTCCGTCTTCTTTTGTAGTTGTCGACATGGTCGATGGCTCAGATGCGACGTCGAGCGCATCGCGTGGAGGGATGCGGTGGCAGCTAGGTGGTCCACTGCATGTATAGCAGCGCATCGCATGGACTGGGAGCTCGTCGAGAGTTGGTCAGTGGTTGTGAACGGAAGCCATTCTTTTTTTTTCTTTGTTTTTTTTTCGCCGTAGATTCCATATTCTTCTGCGAGCTGCGCGGTGTATAGCTTGAGGCAATTGGCAACTGGATGAAGTTGCAAGGGTGGTTGTTCCAGTGCGACATCGAATACAGTCTGGAGTAGTTCGCTGTGAATGGCGAAAAATCTGTTTCATGAAGTGTACGAGATTTGTAGTTCAAGAAGTTCTTGCAAGCTGTAGATCAAGTGGTGGCTGTGGACAAAGGCTGGCGATGTTGTTTTTGTCTAGATCTTATTTCTTTCGTTGCTGGAAGCTAAAGGGGCAATAATAAGATATCATTGCATAGTCCAAAAGAGAGCAGCCGGATGTGGTCTTAACCCCTGCAACCAATACCATCCATCATCGAATCTTGCTGCAACAAATTGCTTCTGGATCTTCTGTAGCTCTCACATTATGTGTGCGTGGAGTACACCGGTCATTTTTTTGTAAACTGGGGGGTATGATTTTTTGCTCAATGGTGTGGATAGGTTAGTTAGGTAGCTAGGTGGTTGTGATATTGAGAGAAACTGCGTTGCAATTTGGAAGTCGAGCACATCGAAACAATATAAGAGCACAGATACTAGTTCAATGTCCAAAAGGTTCCAAAGTCTGGAACAACTGAGGTGTGGAACGAACGGACTGAGGGCTGTTTTTAAAAAGTTAGAAGATATTAGAAGCTCGGCTTGCAATTGCTAGTTGGAATACAACAGCAAAGGAGGCAACCTCGACGTGAAGTCCTCACCTATGCAGCCGATGGGGATTCAACTGCTGTACTCGTGTCTGTCATAGAGTGATGAACCTCGAGCCCAGCAACTCATCTTCGACGTATGACATCTTCCAACTTCTACATCAGCGTGGTTCAAGAAGGGATCTGCACAAGAACGAAATTCTTTTGAGCAGATTGAGCTTACGATTCAAATCACAGCAAGGCAGGTGGAGTTGCAGTGGAGCGTTGAACAAGTGGAGGTCCTTGTGTAATCTGTAGCAAAATTGTGTGACAAATTTTGTGATCAAGACGGAGTGGACCTGACCCAGGGCAATTGCCAAGTGCTTTGACCTGTACTACTTTTGGTGGGAACTTCAAGCTGATGAAGTTAGGTTAATTAATGGATGACGTTATATTGGATGAAGTTTTAATGAAGGATGAAATTTGAAATATGGATGAAGTATGTGGATTAATTATTATTTGAAGATGAAATGTTATTCAAGGATGAATTTTAATTAAATAATTATAAATTATAGAAGTTAATAAATAAAATAAAATAAAATCATATTAATAAGGAATTTTAATTGCATGGAATTTATCAAGTGATTTATTAATTATAAGTGTGGGTTGGTAATGGAGTTTTGGCTTCATTGCTTAGGTTATTTAAGAAGAATAAAGAGTGAATGGATTAGGATTAAATTAATAGTTATAACTTCTAAAGATTTACATAGTTAATCCACTTATCTTGAACTAGAATAAACCTTCAACTATTGGAGACTTATTATAGCTCACACTTTCAAATATATATATATATATATATACATAAACTTACCTTTTAAGTTAATACATGTGTCTTGCAAGTTGAATATGCATGGAGGTCTTATAGAACATCGCCATATAACTCCTAGTTAGATAGTATATATGGAAGTAAGAGTGAATTCTTCTTCACTCTCATCAACATGTTTTTAGTTCTCAGTGTTGTTTTAAGACTTTTTAGTTTTCTTATTTTTTTGAAAATAGACATTCTAATTTCAGTACTATATTAATTATGAGTAAATATCTATTTTTTTAAGTGACACAAGAATGTATTAAGTTTTTCTTTCTTTGAGATTTATATCCTTGATATTTTGGCAAAAATGCTAATTCATTGTTTTTATTTTATTTTTAAAAGTGAATGGATTACTCCACTTCTATTATTATTTTTTGAAAGTTGTAGACTATCCACCTTTAAACTAATAGTTTAGTTTTTTTAACACTGATTTTTTCTTTAGAAAGAAGAGACTATTATTCTTTGTTAAAATTTTTATTTGGTATTAAAGATTGCAAATTATCTTCCTCTAATTTGACTTGTGAATTTATTTATATATATATATATATATATATATACATACACATAAACTATATATATATATATATATATATATATATATATATATACATAAATATTTATTTATAAATATATACATATATATATATATACATAAATATTTATTTATAAATATATATATATATATATATATATATATATCACATACTTAACTTGTACCACAAGCTACCAATACATGCAACATGTAGCTAATTTATTGGGCAAGTTTCTAATCTATTAGTTAACTACAAACATATATAAAATCAAAACCACATCTATGAAGCTTCTAAAAAACTTCTTTATAAGATATTATTAGGTTTATCTACTTTAATTTACTTATATCTATTCATATTATTTGTGTAATTATTATAATAGATATGTATATCTATCACATTAAGTAATTGAAAGGTTTACAAATTTTGGATTGAAATCAATAATTAGATTATTAGTTATTAAAACTTAAAGTTTTTGTATAATTGGTTAAAAATTTATTTAATATTTAAAGTTTAATTAAAATTTGATTAGGATTTGATTAGGATTTGATTAGATTTTAAATAAGATTTATTTTAAAATTAAATTAAGATCTAAGTAGGATTTTTTTATGATTTGATTAAAATTTGAATAAGGTTAATTTTAGAATTTAGGATTTAAGTAAGATTTGATTAGAATTTGAATAAAATTTATTTTAAGATTTAAGATTTTATTGAGATTTTATTTAGATTTAAATAGGATTTGTTTTAAAATTTGATTTAGATCTAATTAGTATGAGGGTAAATTTCACCTTTCAATCCAAATTACAAGATGGCTTCAATTAAAAATTTCTTATAATTAGTGGTGTAGAATGAAAGAAAAAAATAATAAGAAGAAGAAGAGAAAAAAAACATAAAATAAGTGAAATAAATGAAATCAAATAATTACACAAAAACTTGACTATAATTTTTTTACTAATTTTTTATCCAATAAAAAATAAATATAAAATACAAAATATATATTTAAAGAAAAAAAAAAAAAAAAAAAAAAAACTTATCTTTCTAATGATATAAAAAACATATAAATCCGAGTTACTATGAAAGTTTAAAAATAATCAGTAAATAAATAAAATATTAAGTGAAAATATTTTATTTCAAGGATAACTTACTTATAGATCAAGGGTTTGAACCTTACCAAGGCTCACTTTTAGTATATATGGATCTTAGAGAGGCCACAAGCCCTTACTCTTATTCTCTTAAGTATATTCAAAGTACTACAATCCAAATGGGACTTCTATACCTTCCTTCCTATAAAGACTAGACTAACTGCTGGTCATCCTATTTACTATGAATAAAACTAATACTTTTATAATTTTTTCTTCACTATGGTATTCAAAAACTTCCAATTAATCTTAAAACCTTTAATGGTCTTTAGATTTTGTTCTATTTCCTCATAATATCTCCCAAGGTGGTAAAAATTTAAATTTATCAAAGTCTTAAAATTTTTCTTATAAACTCCTAAAATATTCTAAGTAAATTCTAAATAAATTCTAAAAAATCCTATAATATTTTTATTATGTTAATATCAATTTAAAGCCATATTTTTAGCCTTAGTGATTTTTTACAGTATTAGAATTAATTTAAAGCAACTAAAAATTATATTTTTAATATAAATAATTAAAAATCATAATATTCTTTTTTATACTTTTTTTAATTACTAATAAAAATTTATAGGTTTTTTAATGAGAAATACATGTAGATAAAATGCTAATGTGGAAATTGATTTCAATAACTAATCCTTAATATTCAAAAATAAGTAAAAATACTATATCAACTAAAATAATTATCTCCAAGATTTATTAAGACTCTTTTATCCTATAAATATTTATAAATTCTAATAAATATTTAAATTATCAAAAATATTTTTTAGTCTTAATATTTTTATATTTAAATAATTAAAACCTTTATTTTTAATTGTTCCATCAATTAAGATCTATTTATGGAATTAAAAATTAAGATTTATTTTGAGGTTTGATTAAAATTTGAATAGTGTTTGTTTTAAGATTTAATTAAGTTGTGATTTATGGTTAAGATTTTTTTAGGATTTAATTTAGGATTTAGGGATTAGAATTTGAAAAGAATATGATTTAGGATTTAGGATTTGATTTAGGATTTGTTTAGAATTTGAATAGGATTTAGTATAGAATTTAAGATTTGATTAGAATTGATTTAAAATTTTATTAAGATTTTTTATGATTATATTAGAATTTGATTATGATTTATTTAGAGTTATTATTATTAATATTTTTGAAAGATTTTTTGATATATTTTAGATTTTTTAATTATATTATTTATTTTAAAATTAATTTATTATTTTTTTATAATATTTTTATAATTTATTTAATATTTCTTTTAAATTTAATTAAAATTTGATTAGAATTATTAAGATTTAATTGAAATTTGTTTAAGATTTTATTAGAGTTGTTAAAACATTAGTGTTGTAATTTCCATTCTACCTTCTACAACTAAGTACCTAATATAATCTCAAGCATACTTCACAAAAAATAATAGTAGTTGGACAAAGAGAGTACAATTTGAATTGCCTTTAAACTTATCAATCCAAATCGTATTTTGAGAGGTCTTGATTGTCCTTTGTTATAACAATATTGATGTTGAAGTCAATACATAATAGTAAGGAATTCAATTGATGGGCCAAAATTAAGAAGGAGGGAGAGAAGGAAGAAAAGGGGAGATGTATATATCTTGCTTAAATTCTATTATTTGTAATATAGATCAAGATAAGCCTATGAGATGGTTGTCTATTGGATGGTGTATTTGAAAATTAGATGGAGGATTGTAAGACATGTTTTCATAAAAAGGTATCTCATACTTGGAAAAAATGGCACCTTAGCTTCACAAACTTCTAAGGTTGGAGTGCTTAAGCAAAAAAATTCTTGATCTATCTTGTTACTTGAGATGATACCACCATTAGACAATTTGGTATTAATTTTATTCAACCAAAATATGAATGAAGTTTGACTAATTTTGTCACTAATGAAGCAAACTATGACAATGTATTTACGCATGTATTGCTCTTTTGTTATAATTATATCTTTTAAAACATGTATTTGTTTGCATTGTATTTTAATGAAGAACCCTACATAGTTCCTTGCATACCCATATAGAAGAGATTTACCTTCTTTGGATTTAGTTGGATTGATTTCTATTTTACTTCCTTGTTCTTAGAAAGATAATATCAAGTTCAAAAAGTATACATCAATCATATATTTTTTTATTATAGAGGTTGTAGTTACCACCCCTTGCTACATTTTTGTTTGTTTCTAGTACAATTCAAACTACATTGGCATAATTATCGATGACTTTTTCATAATTCAATCCAAATCTTAATTCTAATCTTAATCCTATCACATATCTTTGATTGTTATTCACTACCACTCTTTGAATATACTAGAATAAAGTCATATCTTCAATAATAATTATAGCGCAAGTTAGAACCATTAGAAAGATGTAACAAAAACTACACTGAGGTGGGACAATGGCTAAGTCTGCAATGTTGCTAAATGAATGTAGCTATTGACTTCCTCGGTGTCTTTCTTCCTCACCAAATTTCACAAAGTTCTATTGCTCAAGCATAAAAAAATCCTCTTATTTTATATATTCATTCCAAAAAGAATTCACATGTTTATATAAATGTGTATATAGTTGTCCTCCAATAACCAATTTTTCAAAACTTAAACAACTTTTAATAATTAATTAAAATTTTGGAAACATATTCCAACTAAAATCTAAATATTTAATGTTCTTTGTTATTTTCGTAATTAATACTTTTTTTTACAACAAATAATATTGACAAGTGAGAAAAAAATCTATTTATAAAAATATATTTATATATCAAAAGATTTTATACTTGATTTTTCATGATTTTTTTAACAAAAATAAAAATAAAGATCCATGATGTTTTATTATAAGCATTCATAAGTTATTTCAAACTTGTTTAAGTCATCTTTTCATGATGCAATGATATGAAGACATCACCTTCCAAAAGAATTCCTTGGATATGAAGACTTGTTGAGATTTCTCTCGACTTAATAAAAACTGATTAGAGATTGTCAAATCTTGTGTTTAGTTGAGACTTGTAAGATTATATTTAGGCTCCAATTTTCAATGATTCCATCAAAATCCTTGAGAGTCAATTGAATCCTCTATGTGTACTCTATAATATATACTATGATTATTTTATAATCAACATCAATTTTCATCACTTGAAGTTTAGCTATGAGTGCACTCTAATTTATAAAGTAAAACAAAGATAAAAATTTACAACATGAAATTTTACTCTTATTAATGGATTCAAGTAAACAAATAAGGTGGATCATTTTTAAGACTAAAAATGCTTCAATCATGAATATGAAAAATATAATTATTTGATTCATTGAGAAATTGCCAATGACTCAAGCATTTGAAAACTCTTAATTCACCTAACCATAAATAATTAATAAATAAATAAATATTTACTTGAAATCCCATCAACTTTATATTTGGATTTTTAATCCAATAATTATTACTTATAAATATAATTATCCACTGCAGGAAAAATTATAAATTTTTGGAGATTTTTAATTACAAGAAAAAAAAATCACAAAATTTTGATTAATTATCAGGGGCCATAATTTTCGGGGGATTAATTCTGGGGGGACAACCGCACATTTAGTTCAGTGGGTATGGATGAACCCACCTCATCGAGCTTCAAACGCCGCGAGCTTCGTCACCCAGTTTCATTCATCCAAGGGTAAGATCCAGCTGGAAGCATGGAATTGGCGGCCACTAGATCTCGGTAGAATCTACGATTTTATCAATCTTCGAGAAGTGAAGATATTCGGAGAAACCCACGTTTGCGTCCAGAGCCACGCCGCTTCCCCTTCGAGCTGTGTTCACTTTGTTCATAATTGCGGAGTCTCTTGTCAAGGATCTGTCACGAGTCTTCACCTTCACAGTTGGTCTCGCGTTGGGTTACCACTTCGTTGTGGTGGGAAGCAAGGGTTTGGGGTTTAAACGACCGGAAAACTCCGTGAGCCGAGAAGGAGAGCGAGAGAGAGAGAGGGGAGGGATTGTGCCCGTCTGGCAAGTTTTTAGTGATGACGCAGCAAGGGAATGAGGGTTACTATGGGACATTTCAAAACCAGCATGGCATGCCGCAGCCTGTGCCGCCCAGTCAAGCTCCTTACTACAACCAGGGTGGTTACAATCCGTCTGTCCCAGGTGCGTGAAGTTCTGCTCATGCTTTGTGTTTGAATTGTGAGTTGTGATTGTTGTCGCAGTTGCGTGTTTTTGAGGGTTTGATTGGGTTTAGATTCGCGAGGTGTTGGAGGCTGCGGAGTTTGGCTTCTGCTTCTGTTGCTGTTCCGAGGTGGAGGGTGGTATGAGAGATAGATTAATTGTTAGTGAACATGGCAGCTCATGTTACTTGAATAGATCTCGGGCCAGAACCCTAGTTTCTGCAGTTTTGAGGAGTACAAAGAGGACAGAGAGACAGCGGTGTACAGAAAAAACGGTGTTCTATTTCTTGGGTGGTTTGTAGGAGAGGATTAATTGGATGGGGTTGCTTGAGGTGACATTTCAGCTGGATTTGCTGATCGTTGTATCTCATATTGGTTTTACAGGATATCCGGTAGATTCATCAGTGGAAAATAATCCTCACCGACGAACTTACGACTCGGATGAGTTGCCTTTCTGTGGTCTCGGATTTGGATGGTTTCTGTAAGGATCCAACCCTTGCTAGCTGCTTATCTATTTAAATTGAAGGAGTTTTGCTCGTTTATGATTTTTTATTCTTTTGTAGGCACAGCGTTGCGCTGTCCTTCTAGTTGGCGGTGTCCACCCTGTTCATGATAGTAAGCTTTTCTGTAATTTTTATGTGTCTTGACATACGTGGAGGTGGAGGTGGAGGTGGAGTGGCTGTACTTCTTCTATGTTGTGTTATTCTCTCATTATTCTCATCTAATAGACGAATATTGCTTTCAGGTTTATTCTGGGGTTTTTCATAGTCTCAGTACCTTGGTATGTTGGAGCCTTTATTTTCTTCTGTCTTAGCTATGACTACAGAGAGAAGACGGGACTGACGGCTTGCGTCGTAGCGGTACTCGTCTTACCCCATGGCATGAAATTGTCTTGAATTGTGCAATTAAGCATCCTGTAATTCTAAATTTCTTTCATTTTAGTGAAGATTTAGTTAGAAAGAAGTAATATCGAGCGAGCGACCCAGCCAGATCGAAAAGCTTTCAACTAGTGCAGCAGGTCTGGATATCATCGTGTGCATTACTTACAGTAGAGACAGAATGATGAAGGTTTATCTGGGAAGTATTCTGCAGAAGTTAAGTGGGTTTGCTGAATGATACTTGCCCTGTGGTATTGCAGGCATTGGTGTTCATGATTTTTGGGGGATCACAGATGGCAAATCACAGCTTTTTCTAAGTTAGGTTTTCAAGGCCTTGTGTAATTGGATATATAATGGTACTGTACTTATTGTCGGCAAACAGTTATAGATTTATTTCACATAATATCATCGATGCGCTGCAGAGCATGCTAGCTTTCAGTCGTAGACTGTGTATTCTTAGCTACTTGAATAATGAAAAATGTTGTTACTGCATTGTCTTCTGGGCTATTTTATATTGTAGATTCGAGGAGATTTTTAGATGAGGGTTATTGCAGAATATCTCAGTTGTGACATACATGCCCCATCACAAAGTCTGAGTACACACCAATTTGTGCTTTATCACAACTGAATTTTTCCAGCATAGCAATTCCGGATGAGATTTTGCGACGTTAATTGTCTTCAAATATACAATCCATGCGGGTTGGGTATCAAAACGTTTCATTCAAACAAGTGGTTAGCTGTATGAGAACATTCCAGTGTCTCGATTTAATGCTAAGCCCTTTCGGCACCTGTGCAAGTCAGCGTTCTTGAGCAGGGCACAACCTGAATGTAACTCAGAATCAAAGAAAAGAAATGTCATATTGTGATGAAAGAATCAGCATTATGTGAGTACAAAAGAATGTAATCATGGCTTTTCAATTCCCCAACCGCGTCCAAGTTCCTACAACCGAGATGTTCGTGACAAACACAAACAAATGGTACTAATTTACAGTTTGCATGTTTCGATCCGAAAAGATCCCTTACCCTATTACCACGTATCATTGAAGTACGACACATTATTGCAGCAATACGTACCTGCAATAAATTACTCTGTAAAAAATTAGTGCTATAAGATTTTCCCACTAGGCGAAAATTCTATCTATAAACCGTGAAGCTAAAAGTTGGGCTTTACTCGATGGATGTTCATCATGGATCAAGACGAAGCCTCAAGAAGGGAGCAGGGCCAGTTTAAAGCATCTTCTGAAGTCTTGCGAGTGTCTGAGATGCCACACGGTGTCCTGGTTGGATCTTTAACACTTCTCGCAAGTCTGAGATTCCAAGTTTGATTTTCTCACAGCTCTCATACAGGTGAGCTCGCTGCATCAGAAGCTCTACATTGCCTGGCTCCATGTCGCATGCCTGCATAACACGCCATTGTGGAAACCAACGTCAGCAACTTGTAAACATACAAAAAATCGCACATGTGCTATTGCAGACCACAAGCTTTTTCTTTATATATATATATATATATATATATTCAACTGTCATCAATCACTATAATCCGGGTGAAAGAAACAGCCACATTTACCGACTCAACGAAAAATACCATGCCTATCTCACAAACTACTTATGCAAGCACCCCAGTTACTGAAGAACACGTCGAGTCAGCATCGCCCTACCACGAACGTGAATATACACATGCCGACTGGACAAGCGTACCCATACCTTGGTGCCGTCTGCAATTGCCTTCTTCATTTCTCCAATCTCCTTGAAGCACGACATTCTCTTGGTTAGCACATGTATGATAGTGTCTTTCTTTCCCTTTTCCTTCTCCAACAGCTCAACCGCCCATGAGAACCACTTAATGGCATCCGGGAATTGCCCTTCCTTATAGAAAGTGCTACCCTTCTCAAACGCCGAATTTCCTGCCAGCCCCGGTGGCGCAGCACCCACACCTTCTAGCTCTGTCGTCGCGGCTTCGTTCTCGAACGAATGACTCTCTGCAGCCGCTCCAAATGCCTCACCCCAACCATCGTGCGCCTGTGCAGGCTTAGCACCGGCTGAACGAGAACTGGACATACCGCTGCCGAAAATTGAATCGAACTGATCACCTCCCGCAGACCCGGCGAATGGATCAGAGATCGGAGCCTTGACCGACTGGGCAGGAGGAGGGATGTTTTGCTGCTTGCTTACGAAATTGAATGGATCGCTCGACATTGCACTTGCTTGGGGTTTCGAGAACGACAAGCCGGAAAATGAATCTCCACCTCCAGCATTCGCCATGGGCTTGGGCTTGGGCGCGGTCTTCTGGGCGGAAGGTGTCGAGCTCTTAAACATAGCAGTGTATGAAAATGGTGCGGGTTTCGCTTGTGCAGGCTTCGCATCTCGCACCGGAGCTTTCGCTACTTCCGGCATCGCCGCTTGCAAGTTGCTCATCCCGAACCCTCCACCCGTCGCTGCCAAATGTTGTTGCTGCTGCTGCTTCAATGGAGTCGATGACTTCCCTCCTAACGCACCACCCAGCAAGTCCCCAAAAACATCCTCTTTACTAGACGGTTTGTACCCCGGGATACCTGCCGATGCTAGCTTGGACGCGGTAGACTGGGCCCAAACCTTCCCTGATAGATCCACTCCCCCTTTATTTGTATTCGACGCTGTTTGGTGCGAGAAACTATTCACACCGCCCGCGTTACCTACCTGCGGCCTCGCGCTGCCGTAGTAACCACCATTAACTCCTCCCACCGAACTGGGCACCCCTAAAAAATCATGTGTAGTCGACGCACTACCTCCGGTCTGAGGCCTTGCTTGCCCATTCGCGTTAGGGTTAGAGCTACCTCCAGCATAAGATCTACCCGCGAAATCAAATGCTCCGTCTGGCCCCGACCCGTTCGAAGCCCTGCCTGCCGGAGAGGCGGACCAACCTCCGAACACCTGCGCCCCGGAATTCAGCGTTTGCGCTCTCTGATCTTTCAGGCTCCCGCTCGGCTTGGGCATACCCGGCAGACCAAAGTCGAATTGATAGTTGTTCAACGGAGCCGCTGCCTGCTGCAAATGGTCCCCACGCTTCATGATTGCACACTGCTAATCTGCGCCCAAGACCAATCTCCGTCAATCCATCACCACTATTCACCAACCTTGTCATTACACTCACAAATGCCACGCAAAGACACCCTTTGCGTCATATCCCACCAAAACCACCAAAACGCAGAGATCCTCTGTTACCTCCGATCCATAATCCACCAACCAGATCCACAGAAACGATCGATACAACTCACACAAACACAAGCACAAACTCCATCACAAAATCAATAAACCACCCATGAAGACAACACCACAACGAGGAATCCTCAATCTAAACACTTACCGACCAAAACAAAATCGACATCCAACCTGGACTTACATTTTCAAAGAAAAAAAAAGGGACCAACAGTTCCCCGCAACTGCAAACATGTCTCAGAAAACACATAGGAATTTCTACAAAACCATTCAAACCTACAAAACTACATACCTCCGAAACGGAACCAAATATGAAGCAAATCAGAGGCAGAGAGGCAGCAAAGCCACGAAATCGAACACAAGAGGAGCTGAAGAGGCAGACGATCGCGAAGTAGGCAAGGATCAGAGCTGAGAGGAGTGATTGACACCCCCAATGTCAACCAGACTCAGTCGGAGAAGCACCGATGCAGGAACCAAAATTATTGCTTGGTGATGATCCGAGCCGGCCTGCGAGAATGGCGACTGAACACGGGCACTCGGTACTCAGCTCCCGCCTTGGCCGCCGACCACCGGTCGCACTAACAACCCCACCCCAAAAAGATCCCAACTGTCGTTCAGCTCTGGATGAAGAAGCGACCCAGTTTTCAGATCTGGCCGTAGATATCGCAAGATTTGAACTCATCTGGTCCAATTTGGATGAGTTGCGTTGTCTGACCGTGGCTGCAACTTACGGCTCTGACGCGCCCCCGCGTCAGCGGCTCGTTTGGGGCGGTTCGCGTGGCGCCATGGCCGAGCTGTACACGTCCGTTGCGAGACGAAACCTCGCCGTCGTCGTCGTCCCGACCAAGCCATGGTGGAATTTCTCGTTGGATTGGTCTCATGTGAGCCATTTTGCATGGTCTCCCAGGTCTGTAAAAACAAGGATAACAATCCACTTCTCCATTGTGCAAACTCAACTTGTTTTCTTTCTTTCTTTCTTTCTTTCTTTCCTTTTCGTTTATTTAATTATGTTGAGTTGTATTTTTATTTTTTTTCCTCATTGAAAAGCAAGGGTCCTAAAGCACTGACAAATACTAATACATATTGCAATTCTTGTTTCTACTATGCCATACTATGCAATAGTCAATTAATAAAAAATTAAAAATAAAAAAATAAAAAAAATCTTAGTTCATTTTTTTATAAAAACAAAAAAAATTATATTCTCATAATATTATTTTAAAAGAATGTTATGTTTTATTTTTATTTTTCCTTAATACTAAATAAAATTGTGAATAGCCACATTTTTGTTACCAATCCATCTTTTTCTTGTTAGATATTCTTTAAATTTATTTTTGATATTTTTCTTCTCTACTATTTTTAACCAAATATATATAGAAAGAGAATATTTATTTATTTAGTTCAAATTAGTATTTTAAATCATATTATTTTTTAGATTTTAATTCTTTTTTATTTTTTATTTTTCGTTCCTAACTTTTATGAGAACTTATGATTTTTAGCATATCCTTAAAAGAATAAAAAAATCAATATATAAAGTGATTGCCAATTATAAATCATATGAATATAAATGTAGATAGATACATATATATATATATATATATATATACATACATATTTAATATAAGGTAGCATAGGTATAAGTTAAAGAAACAAAAATTAATTATGATAGATTGTTGAGAGGAAATTTTGACAACTTGGGGAATGCAAAGTGATTAGGATTATGTGTATTTCCGAGAATTCGGTTCTTGAGATCCTAATTGCTTCTTCACCCACAACACTAATGAGCTGCTACATACATTTATATTGGGTTGGAAGAGCATTTGTCTGTGACAGAGCATCGTCGGTAGAAGATTGGTAGTTTGGGCTTCTAGATATATACAAGATGGATTGCCAATGGAAGCTTGAAGTTAGATTTGTTGAGTTGATTTTGGCGGGTCATGAGAGAATGTTATAAAGTGATGAGTTATTTTATCACAGATTGTAGATATTGAAATGTTTGAGTTTTTTTTTTTGTTTGTAGTTGATGCATTGTTCACATGAATCATTCATACAATATTGAGCTAATGATGCGTGAGAATTTTTTGATTTTTAATTTACTTTTTTTTTTCTTTATTTTTATAGCTTTCTACATGTCCAAAATTGCTTACTTTAACTATGTTTTTCTTGATGTATAGAGCGTGCATCATATATAGAATACAAATGCATGTTGCATCTCAAGCAGAGAAGGCTCGCTAGTGTGATTAGCATGAAGAGATTAATGGAGATTATTCTTCATATAAAAACCTTGATACTACAGCGATGACATGAGCCTTTGCTGTTGCACACGCAATTTGATTGGGATTGCTGCTTTTCAAATCTAAATTTAAAATGTGATGATATAATAAATATTTTAAAAAAAAATATATATATATATATATATATATTGTATCAAATATTTAATTTGAAAATGTAAAAAGATTCATTAATAAAGGTGGCACTATATTCTTTTTAGAAAAAAATTGTTGTTAAAAAGAATAAAAGCTTTGAAATATTATCAGAAGATTTTGGTACGACAATAAATTTGGACTATATTGTATGTCAAATTAGTCAACAACTTTTTCAATAATTTAATTTTTTATATATTTTTATTTAAAGTAATAATAATATATTTCTTAATAAAATTATATATTTTAATAAGTCTATAATACACTATTAATATTTTTATGTAATAATATTTAACTTTCATTTTATTTTTGTAGATTCAACCAGTATAAGAGAAATATTTGCATTCCAAAGAGAATTTTATATCAAATGGAATCTTGAGCAAAAGCATAACAAATGTTAGTCACAAAAAATCAAAGCATTAATCTTATTATATCTTTTAATGAACAATACAAGTTTCGGCCCATTTTTGCTAAAAACTATAATCATTATTACTATTATTTCTTTGCATTGTCTACGACCTATATCTGCATTATTAAATAGCATCCCTCATTTTTGTCAAGTTTAATAGATTTACAACTACTTTGTGTAAGTAGATTACTTTGACCTTGAAGAAAATTAATTAAAATAACAGGACATAGATATAAAATTGTTACAAAGTATGAGTATTTTGCAGTAATTTCAAGCTATAAAATAGAAGACTTCTTTGTATGATTGATGATATAATTAAATCATTATATCCATGATCAATTTGTAATGAAAGAAGGGGCGATGGGCATTGGATTTTGTGAGGAGTTGGATTTTTGTACAAGGAATTATTAGCCATGTGGTGACCGAGTCAAGGGAGAAGGTGAAGTCAATAGCAAGATAATGCAAGATAATGCACAACTCATACTAAAAACTTTTAAGTAGTGGATCAAAAGTACTTACAAAAAAATTACTAGAATGAATTGAGACTCATTTTACTTCCATACTTCAATGACTAAACCACATCTTCATTGCAAACAAACACAAATGAGATGTAAGTAGTCTACCAAAATTATAACATAATGCTATAAGTTGCAAGGAGTGGATTTGCCACACAAAATACTTGTGCATAACTTGCTATACTATTGTACAAACATTCAAAGCCGTCTATAGTCATTTACACATAAAATCATTGTATGAACTTTAATTGCCAATAGGATAATAATCAAATACTTAATGAAATGCAATCCTTTATACTGATTACGACTATAGGTGATCATTAAGATCAATGATCCAAAGTGTTCATTTTGATGAAACAATTGAAAAAACAAGCTAATACAATAGGATACCATACTTTCACTTATGAGGATGTAACATTTTGATGTATAAATGCTAATTGGGAGGAGGGTCAAGGACAAAAACAAATGATGATGGATTGTCAATGGTGGCAAAACTCTCCAATATAACTCATTCATATCTTCGATGTGTTTGGAAGAATTCTTGATGCCACAATGGAGAGAAGCAAGTAGTCTGAGGAACCTTTCAAATTCAAGTTGAATCACATATGAAGAAGATTGGACAAATCATCTGAATACAATGGTTGAATATGCAACTATGTTGAGTGAAATGCAATTATTGTAAGAAGAAGCTTGTAATTTCACTTAAGTTAAAAGATTTATTTTTGTGAGGCATTCCAAATGGGATTTTGTATCAGTTTGAGAAAAGAGTTGCATTGAAAATCCAAAGAGAAGAAGTGGGGAGATTGTCATTGAAGAATGTGAGCTTAGCAATATACATTTAGATGGATTGTTTGGTAAAATAGAATTGTGAGAGAATAGCAAAATTGGTATTGTGGAAATTTGAAGGCAGTTGTGACAACAAGATGGGATCTAGCTATGGTGATTTTTGGAGGAGGGGGTGTAGATGGATCAATTGCGACATTTGCCTATGTGCCTCCAAGGTCTGTTAATCTAATACTTAACTTGCTTTGAATGCTCTTGTTGACGTGCTTAGGTACATCTATGTATTCTCATCTTTTTCTTCTGCAGATTAAAGGGATTCTAAGTGAGGGCAAATTCAACTCTAGAATAGGTGAACAATTTTTTGTTGCTTCGACAATAAGTTAGGAGAGATGGTGGAGCCAATCTTCAAGAGCAAAGTGATAGAGATAGGTATTGTAGATATTACAAAAGCCAAATAGCACAACATGGCATATTTTGCATATTTTCTATGGCCAATTTTGCACATGTTTTCACTAGTATATATATAATACTATATACTAAATGCATAGTAAACTAAAGGTCTTTCTACATGTTATGCATGGCTTTATGCTAGTTAACACTTTTTTAAAAAAAATTGGCCAATGAAAAAGCTTCTTTACATCTTTGTCTTATGACTAAACTTCTTTAATATAGATTTGAGATAGTAGTTAAAGTGGTTATTATAACTATTATTTTCTAAAAAGACAAAAAAAAACATGTATACAATAGTTCTAACAACTTTTCTTCAATGTAGATGTAAGAATCATTTGATATTTGAAGACTTTACATGGAAATTTGAACTTTTGTTGACTATAGTTGAAATTTCAAGATTTGATTATTTTTTTGATTAGACAAGTGTTCTGCAATTCATTAATGAGCACATTCCATCAATTAAAGATTCACAATCCAAAATTAAGAACCTAAAGCAGCTCGATCAGGACAATTTTAGAATGGATACATCAAAACCTTCTGCAGATTTCTGCATAATGCAAGTAGTGTTTTTGTTTTATATCTATTTACAAAGACTGCCGTAAAATGCTTTCCATGAGACATTCTCAAACGAATATCCTACACCCCGGTCTGACCAAAATCAGAGAACCAAATGGTGCTTTGATAAAATAAAGAATTTCAGACAATGAAGGTGTGTGATTTTGAAAGTTCCAGACGGGTATTTCAAAAGGCATTGACGCTTCAAAAAGGAATCGCAACCACATGGATAAAGTTCGTGTCGGTGACGAACTAACTTCACACAGGTCGAGTCATTCAAAGGGTTTCGTGTGTCTGAGGTAAGAATTGAAAGTCGCATTCCGATTGCGGCCACAAAAAGATGTGATGATAATCATCAACCAAAACCAGAAACTTTTCGAACGTGACGCTTCCGTCCAGTAGGAAGGAATCACAAACCGCTTCAACAGTGTCTCGACAACTGAAATACAGAGTCTCGAACCGTTCCCCTACGCTCAAAAAATTAGAGAAAAAGAAGGCCACGCACAGAATGCACACCAAATGCAATGTTCGGACGAGTACACAATCTAGTACACACCGCAGGTTGTTCTTTGCCATCAAACCATGATCTGTACAAAAGTGATGGCATCTACAACAGCGCAACTTCTCTATTAAAGATCCAGCTGAAGCTTCCTCTCTTAGGACCCTTCTTCACTTTCGCTTGGGCACGTTCATCAAGCCTTCTTATACGTGGAGGCAGTCCGCACACGTACTGCTGTGCAGCTAACGCTTTTTCCGAGAGACCTGTAATACTAGGGACATTCCACCTCTTCACCAAGTGCTCCATGATGTCGGCGTAATCTCGGGCGGTGTACACGCCTGTTCTTTGGGCGACAAGTGAGAAATCATCGAAAAGATGGTTGTTTTGGCCATCGTACATAAGATGTGCTGGCATGGAAATTTTCTTCTTCATCATATCAGCGAAGGCAAGCATAGCACCATCCGGGTCGATTTCAAATAGCTTCTCAACGATCTTGGTATATGCATTCTCATGCCTTCTTTCATCGGCAGCGATGATGCCGCAAATCGTTGCGAGCTTCGCATCACCATGTTCCTTGGCGTGCCGTGCCGTATTACCATGTGAAATAAAAGTAGCCCTTTCCTGAAACGAGGTGTAGACGAAACCCAAGTATGGATTATTTTCTGTCTGAGGGTCCTGTGAAAACACAAAAATCACGGTCAATAAACATACACAACATTTGTAACAGTTGCAAACACTAGAATCCAAATGGTGCAACTCTTACTCCAGCGCCAGCCCTCCGACCCTAGTACCCATCATTGCCATTAAGTTCATAAAGTCTTTTCGGAGGTAAATGGAGTTCCTACCATGCCAGATCCAATTAGATACTGGATAGTTTTTTCAACGCTTTTCATATCCACCCGGCCAGTCAAGTACAAATATTTATTTAAAAGATCTCCGTGACGATTTTCTTCTGCAGTCCAGGCACGAGTCCATACACCCCAAGGGGTGGGACTGGCACCCGTCTCATCCCGACTCCCATCTAGTGTGTTCAGCATAGTTTGATACGTAGGCAGAGCCTCCTCAGTGATCATATCACCGACCAAACACACCAAATAGTCATCGGGTAAGCATGCGGCTCTCTCCCGAAGCTCCTTCACTTGGTCCAAGAAGTCTTCAGAAGAGGGCTCTGGGAGAAAGTCCTGTGGTTGCCAGCACTTCTCCACGGGCTTTAAATAAGGTAGAAGAGTCTTGGAGGCCCAGCCTTCGAGGGATTTGAACATTTCCAACTTCTCTGGAGATATAGAGTGCATTACTTTGGAATGTGTCTCCGTTGGTCGTTTACTTACAGGTGAACCCCTGTGATCAACAAAGTAATGTTAATGAAGAGGTATTTTTATATGCCCATCCACAGTACGAGATCATTGACCTGACCTACAGGTAACAATTGGTCACAAAGCCGTATCCACACGGATTTGACAAGTGCGGACATCCTTAGCCTTGCTCTCCCATGCAGCTACCAAATACAATTGTTTACTCGCTTCGCAACGGAATTGATCCGTACATACGCGCATCATTGCAGTACAGTTCGTATCCAAATGAACAAAACTAAAATTCGTACCAAACTGACAAGAGGTGCCCTTCGTATTTTCAGAATAAAGGAAATTATGAATATTCTGCACCACTCACTGTGTTTTCGGTGGAAGGGTTGCTGTCATAACTACTTCCAAGCGGCCCGTCTTTCCTGCTCGCCTGACTACGTTTAAATTCACGCTGAGCATCTGGCTCTTAAAACCAGAAGGCAAGGAAGAACTTGTTGAACAGGTTCGGGCACTGCTTAGACTGTGGCTCGAGGCGGTACATCGGACGCCTCTTGCCGTCGACAAATCCATCACCACAGCGGCCATCTTGACCAACTCCAAGAGAGCTAATTCTTTTCACCTAAAAATTCATCGACCTGCAAGAAATTGGAATCAGTATTCGAAATTCGACACAAGCGTAATTCAAGAATCTAAAGTAATATTCGAGACAGAGTCAAACAATTATCGTAAATCCAGGGAAATAGATTCTTGGCATACTATGCCTATATGGCACTGTTCCCTCTGAATGTTGTCCTAGGATGTTACGACTAGTGAGCCCTTCCCTACACTGAATGTGGACCACGAAACAGCGGGTTGTCTCAACAAAATAGATCATTGCAGCAATTTCGAACTCCTAAAGTAGCTGATTTGCCCATATGGATTCAATATGCCAACTTCCAAAATTTCCTCAAATTTCGTAAAAGCATGTAAGTAGAGAGATACCAGAGGCCGCAAACGTTAAAACAAAGAGAAACCTCCGACAATGAAGACTGACGCGAACCAAAGACATCAATGAAACTCTTCCAACATTATCTTTCTCCTAAACCTCGTGATTCAGCACGTTTCACAGCTGCAAGCGGGCGTTATTCAAACGGTGAGCATATCCCGTGACCTGAAGCAGAGCTATGCATATTTTGTATTCAAATGCACTAGTTCGACTCTCAACACATTACCATCAAGGTAACGAGAGCCGGTACCCGAATCTATAGCAGTCGCCGTTACAAGTGCGACAACTCGTTCTCTCGGACAAAAACACAGGGATAACTCCAAAAAAAGAGAATAAAATAAGAACGACTGACATCACTAAAGATAAACCTCAGAAAACCCACTCTTTCACATCAAGAACCAAAACAACCCACCCTCAAACAGCGAAACTCCAGCGAACAGAACGGCACCACATTCGCAAACACTGCCAGACAACCCCAATCACGGCCCTCAGCATTCTCTCAACGCGCAACTATAAGTCCACTACCTCGCAACATTCAACACACCTTCACACAACGGCAATCCTGGGATCAGAGCGGAGCACACGCCGCGAGCAAGAACTGATACAAGCCCCCTCGCAAGTGGGGGGGGGGGGGAGGATGAGACGATGCAGACGACGCCGCGACACCCCAAGATGCTCAAGGGCCAGAACCAATGGAGGCGACGTGGAGGAGACAGAGACGGAAGACGATAGAGCGAACCCACACAACGCAGATCCAGAGGCTTACCAATCGGGCGAGACAGACTGAGGAAGAAGGAAGTGAGAGAGAATGGCAGTGACAGCAGATCCACACACACACACAGACCCAGCAGCAGCAGCAGCAGCAGCAGAAGCTGTGAGGATTCACGGAACCTCCCTAGTGAACTGTGCGAGAGAGAGAGCGAGCGAATGCCAGACACCAGCAAGCAAGCAACTGGAGCTGGAGCACGCAGACGGACGGACGGACGGGCGGCCCGGTCGGCAGCACCGGCTCGTTTAGCCCTGCGGCCATGGTCGGCCCGGGCTACCCCTGGCTAGACTGGCCCGCGATGGGGACGTGTGGGGGACCTCATCCCTCCGATCCTACCCATACCCGCTGCGGTCCCATACCCGTGTCACACCCATCCCTGTGCCCCGCTCCGCTTTGTGGATTGGATTTCTCCGCCCTCACCCGCTGTTCAACCGTGTCTTTGGCCGTGGCTTTGGGTCTCTCGCTGCTCCCCCCCTCCCTCAAATTGTCTAATTCAATTCAGGGGAATGCGTGGGGTTCTTGAATGGGGATTAAAGTACCCCACGCATTCCCAATAATAATAACAATGTTACTATTGAAAAGGGTGTATTTTTAAAGTTAGCCTAAAATCTTAACTTTATTGTGATAAATATGAAATCAGTTAAGCTAAAATAGTAATAGTCATATTAATGGAACTGTTAAAATTATTATTGTATTTCACATATGTTATGAAAAATATTAGAAATTGAGAACGTAAAAAAAAATATAAGATAAATTTATATAAACAATACATGTAAGCAATATACACACTAAAGTAGCATTAAGTATTTACATTGTAATTAAAATTTGTAACATACTGAATAATATTTCAAAATAAAAATATGTAATTAATATTTAAATGTAATATATATATTAAATACAATAAAAAATGATTAGCTCCAAATATTTAAAGTTAAATTTTTTATTCAATATTTTCAGAAAAAAATGTCTTGCTTTATTCTTTTTGGTGGCATAAATGATTGCTAAAATGACGCACAATTATCTAGTATGGTTGTAAACAAATTGCAATAATAAACATTCTATACATACATATTTATATATAAAACAATAATTTTTGTGGTGAAATTTTTGAATTATTATATATTTAAATAAAAATAAATATTATTATCTATTGCAATGTTGACTGATTTATATTTATATATTTTTTATTGCAACAATATATCAATATGTGATTGTATATTTTTGAAATAGTAGAATTATTATGTTTCTCTAAAACTTAATTTCTTTATTTAAAAATGTTTGCCCCTTATCTCTTATATATAATAGAGAATTTCTAAACTTCAAATAAATTTTAAGTTAAATAGAAATTCAAAACGGATTTACAATGACAAAATCTGAATTTTGTTTGAAATTTTCAGAAATGACAAATGATTGCACAATTAATTTGTGTTAGATTGTAGCCCACGAAAAAATCAACTTTCATGTAAGCATATTAAAAACTAAACATGAGAATATGTAGTTTGGTGTCTTGTAGTTTGCTTATTGAATATATAAACTCTGTGATCTACCCAAAAGACAAATGTGGACACAGAAGAAATAGATTGGGTGATTCTACAAATAATGTTTTGGACATACATAAACCTTTGAAGGTATTGGATGTGGTTGCACAGGCAATGATTATGATGAAGATATGTTGTAGTTAATTTAAAGATGAATACATTTACAGTAAAATACTAAACAATGTTACAACTTTATGACCTATGACACAATGCCATTGGTTTTTGTCATTGCGAATCAATTTCAAAGTATTTTATTATGTATTTTGCAATTTATTTCTCAAAATAGCTGAGAAAATAAAACCCAACTGTAAATACTCACCACAGAGACAATCCTGTTCTTTGACACAAATGTATTTTGAATATCAGTCTTTTATTGTGCTCAATTTTTCATACCAACTGGTCAAACATGTACTGCATTGACTGACAACATTCTAGCATACTTGAACTTCATACCTCAAGTTTTTAACCATTATACTAACAATGTGAACATAATAGTTTAGTGTGTCATTGCCAATTAAATATGTAATATATTTGATGTAGAAGATTTACAGCATTGCTGTCTTTTAAGTATTGTGCATAGAATCTCCACATTACATATTCTACTAGCCCAACATGTACTTTTGTTTTACATAAATGTTTTTTTAACAATATTTTCTAATATGAGAGTGTTTACCTGTGCTTGTCTGATTATATTCATTATAAGAAAAGTGGTTGCAATCAAATGTACTGTAATAAAAACAAAATAACAAAATAAAATAAAATATTAAGAATATTAGTAGTACCTGTTGAATAATCTTTACATCAGGGACTTCTAAATTTGAGATTCACATTAAAAATGAAATTAAATGGTTTTTTACAACTTTTTGCCTTTCATAATGTGTTTGTTCATCCATACTTTCAAGGATAGAAGATTGCCTACGAAATTTGTTTATAAAACTGTACGAAATTAGTATTTTGGAAAGAGATAATTCGTTTGTAAGTTCAAAAAAATAAATACAAAATCACATATGCATTCAATATAACAACAATAAGATTGATAAAAGAATGCATGTTGTTAATGTAGTTTTTATACTCATGAAAAAGTATTTAATTTGCTACAATTTTGTTGACAATTTTCTTTCCTAAAAACTGAAAGTGTTATCAATGCATCAAAAAAATGAATCTCCTGCAATTTTAAATCATGGCAAGATATAGTGATTTAAGGGACAAAGAAATGCATTAATGATTGAAGGCACATTTGCTCTAACCAATGTGGTCATGTAATTTATAGACATGTTTGTAAAATTCAGTAAAAATTAAATTAAGCATTTGATTACAGCCAATTCCTACTTCTTTTTTCTTTTTTGAAATTTACATTGACACAAGTCACAAATTTCAAAAAATCTACAGACCACTCAGTGCAATGTCAATAATCACCTTGAACACAAACTCCAATTACAAACCTTAATTGTGTGTCAACAAAGAAAACCATGTCAATAAAAAAGAGTGTGGGTCTCATGCTAATTCTTGTACTTAACCACTAATCATAATTGTTAATGTGACCCAAAAAGGCCGAAAAGCTAAAGGTGTGACTCAGAATGTATGGTGGCCATTTTGGCTGACTCACATCCTTTCATGATGAGCAGATGCATGTGAATGACTCGATGCAACCACGTTGTGTCTAGTAATTGCTTTAACCCATTGGGCCCACTTTGCTCTTTGTGTTACTTCACTTCATTTGTGTGGCCAATTCTCATTTGATGGTGTTGTTGTTGATGTTGTTGTTGATGATGTTGTTGTTGCTGTTGTTTTTGGCTCTTGGCCTTGTGGATCAGCCTATCCATATGATTCCACCCACATGTTTCCTCACCCATATTCCAAGCTTCCAAATGGGTAAGTTTTTTCATTAACAAAAAAAAGGGAAATTCAAAAAATGGGGGCTCAAACAAGAGAGAAGACAAGCCAATTTTTCTGTCATTGGTGAGGATTTTATTTTATTTTATTTTGTCTTGGTTTCATTAACTATTTGTATGCTCAATGGCATGGGTGTTTGTACTATGTATGTGTAGATACTTGGACTTTCAATATACTTGATGAAAATACAACCTCCATGTTGCATGCAAAAAGTTGAGTTCTGGAGCACCATTTACTGCATCACTATCATTTTTGTAGGGTCCAGGATTAGAGAATATTCCATAGTTTCTTCCATTGAAATAACTACATGGAGGTCTTATTTACTTTATGGTTAATATATATAGATATAAATATAAAATGAATGAAACTATTGTGCACACAAGCGTTCTGAAAGTTTTGTTTAATATTTTTTTGTTTTTTTGTTTTTGTTTTTTTTTGTTTTTTTTTGACCTAGTACCATTAAGAAAAATTGTCAAAATTTTAGAAAATGAGTAATTTTATAAACAATATATCAGGAACACACACAATCAGGACACGATCTTAATTCTAAACTTACATCTCGAATTTATATTTGTACTAGTCAACAAATTAAAAATTAATAGCAATTTGAATGTGGTGGTCAAACTTTTTGCGTCTGTTTTTAAATATAAATATAAATATGTATAATCTTCAATACATTTAACAATGAGGCAACATAAAAACTTACATGGAAATTTGAAATAAAATCAACATTTTGATTTTGATAACAATATTCAAAAAATGTTTTATGACAGGAAGTATGCAAAATCAAGGAAAATAATGAAATGGAAAGATTATAAAGTATAGTCAACCATTGTTAAAGTCAACACTAAATCATAGTCAATTTAATTTGCTGGTCCCAATTTGCACCATCTATATTATACTACTTTATAAAGTTAACTATATTATATATTCGATAGTTTCTATGGTCCATGTGGGTAAATATGTATATATATATATATATATATATATATGAATGAACCAATGATTTAATTTATTATAATTATAAATAAAAATGTATTAAAAATAAAACCATGTTGAAGGCTAATACTATATATGTATATATACATACATACATATATTAGAATTGGAGCATGAGAGGCATATGAATACCCCATCAACTCATTTTATCCTTCTTATTTGTTGTATGTACAAATTCAATAACTATCTAGCTTCATGCTTGGAGCCACATGTAATTATTAATAAATATGTTATGTGAATATGCAACACTCATAACTGAAATAGACACCACACTTTATTAAAAATAATTCAAAAAAAAAAATTACACCAAATTATATTAACATCTTGGATCTCTCTTAATAAGTTGATTGATTGATATTTTTAGAGCTTGAAATCCTCATTAAGAACTTTTTTTTAAAAAATAAAATATATAAAAAAAATATACCAATACATAAAAAAGGTAATATTTCCTATTTTTCAAATTTATGAAGAAATATAATTAAAACTATTTTTTGAAGCTTTGATTAAAATAATTCAAATCTACATAATTGATCAATATTAATGGATATTTTTAGAATTAATTGAGATAGTTTTTGGTATATTTTAGAAAGAAGTTGAATATTTTATTTAAATCAAAATACATAAATAGTTATAAATTAGATTAGATATTATTATTATGTGGATAAAATTTAATTAGAGGTTGTTATTTCATGAAGATTGCTTGAAAAAATTTAAAAATTAGATCATATAATTTAATTTTTTACTAAGAATAATTTTAATAATTTTATTTACCAATGCAAGTATTTTTATGTGTATATGAGTATATATATATATGTAATTTTTCTAAAACATTTCTATAAAAAATTTTCCATATATACATAGAAATAAACTATATATAATTTATGTTTTTTGAAATGGCTTTTACATTCTCTCTTTCAAAACAAAGATAAAATTAACTCATCAAGATTCTAGATAATTACATATAAAACTTAATTAATTTATTATATTTAAATATTATAGCATTTTAATCTAAGATTAATTTCATTAATTTTATTTTTTTATAGCATTTATATGAATTATTAGACATTATTCATAGTTCACTTTTTGATTTTTTAAAAATAAATATTAATATTTTTATTTTTTTTAAAAAATAAAAAACATAAAAATTTATAAAATGAGTATAATTTATCAATAAATCTACATATTAAAAGTTTACACTTTTTAAAATAATTTTATGAAAAAAATATACATTAATTTTTTTAATTTAATCAAATATCTATTTATTACAATATTATTTCATAGATCCATACAAAAATATCTTTTTTTATTTAAAATAAAATTTATATTTAGTAATCATTTTATTTATATTTGAGAGACTATTAACTGTTTAGATTAATCAAGAGAAATTTAAAAGAACCAATGTAATAGGGAGATTTGAACCAATGTGGATTTGACAATAAAATAGGTATGTAATAAATATCCTATTGACATAAAAATTAGACTAATAGACTTCAAACCATTGTAATAGCATTAAGAATTAGACATTTTAAAATACAAGTTAGAACAAGTAAAGTCAAGAATGTGTACAATTGCTAACATGAAGATGCCAAACCACTCACAATTAATTAAAGTAGCATGCATAAACATAAAAGATGATGGTCATGTGTGTATATTAAGGACATGAATTACAATAAAACTTTGAAGTAACAATATACTCATGTCTTAATAAAGAAGAAAAAAAAATTATAAGAAGTAGAATGATTATTGTCAAATACAAAGAGACTAAAAAGTCTAAAACTCGAATTAAAATATAAATAAGGTATTGACAAGACTATAGATAGTTTCATTTGTCCCTCTATTTATGCTAGCTATAAAAAAAGTTCAAGTAGAAGATTTATTAGGATTGCAAGACTTGAGGCCTATGTGTCTAGTTTTAGATTGCTTCTAACATAATTTCCTAGAAGTAATAAACATGTGGCATAAGTTTTAATATCTAGTGCTTTTAGATCCAATAAATAATACATTTTATTCTTCTTTTTGATGATGTATATTGTAAACTTGGATAATTCAAGTAATTAATTTAATATCTAATTAGTGTAAAATCTAAAGTCAACAAAGAAATTTTATAAAATCACATACATAAATATGTACAGTCAAAAATAAAATAAAATAATATTTAATATGTCATGAAAAAATTTAGAATATAAATAATTAAAAAAAAGATAAATTCTAAAATAATGGACATAAAAAATATTTTTGAAAAAAAAGATAAAAAATTTTAAATTCTTATTTATAAAAAATTATCAAAATAAATATAATTTTTTTACATATTATTTCAAATTTTAAAAATACATAAAAAAATTTCTTCATGAGTGAATTATTTCTAAGGCATGATATTTTTTCAGAAATTCTAATCTATGGCAAAAATTCAAAAATTCTATTTTTTAATATTTGATGTATTTTTTATAATTTATTAAATTATATAGTCAATTATTTAGCTATATCTAGATCTTAAACATATGAATTTTATTAATATTATTTTTTTAGAATCAAATGTTAGAATAAAATATCAACAGCATAAAGATGTTAAGCTACATTGCAAAGAATGGTTGCAGCTATCATAACTTTCATATGAATATCCATACAAGTTCTTGATGCATCTATGTAATTCTACAACTTCAAAGACTTTTGAACCTCCAAATAAATATTTTGCATGCTCTATGTACATCTTATTCACACACTTCTTATTTCTCCAAAAAACTATATAATATCAATTAAATGCATAATAATTTAAGATATAAAATTATTCTTATTTTTTCTATTAAATGTTATTTGTCTATAATCTTTGTTCTTGCTTCCATTTGCTCCATTATTCAAATTAGATATTTTACTAAATAATACAATATCCACTATATTAAATGAATGCAATTGCTTTAATCTTAAATCTTTTGTCAAAGTATCTATTATAAATTATACTATAATTAAGCATCCATTGATATATTCAAGTAATCATAGACATATAGCTTTTACTAAAGGCCTTTCACCATTGAATATATTCTAAAATAGATATGTTTTGTAATGTTAAAGAGCTTAATTATAATAAAGAAAAAAATAAATTCTTCTTTTTTGACACTTCTTATTCAAGCTTAAATTTTAAGTTTTTATCTTCATCTTTAATTTGTATGCTTGCAAGGCTTGTTAATATATCATTATTTGATAATTATTTATATAGTTAAAACTTTTACAATATAATTGTAAAGAACTTTTTTTGGCATGAAGTCTTAGACATGTAGTTGTTGGATGCTATTAAGATATTAAAGACAAAAATTTCAAAGAAAGAAAGTTCAATACACTCTTGTGTCATTCAAAAAGATTAAAAAATCACTCAAAGATGATATAGTATTAAACTAGAATGACTATTGCAAAAGAAAAGAAGATTAGAAGACTTGAAGCAAAACTAACAACTAGAAAGATAATGCCAAGAGTGAAGAAGGCTTTACTCTAACTTCTATATATATTATCTAACTAAGAGCTATGTAGCAATGTTCTATAAGACCTCTAACATGTATTGAATTTATTAGATACATATCTTAATTTGTAAAGTAAGTTTTTATATGTATCTTACGTAGTTAGCTTATTTCATAAGCTATCAATATATTGTCATGTTGTAGTTCGGCTACCATGTGAAAATAATATGTTTATATATTTAATATACAATATAATAGAAAATATGGTGAAAACTATGTTAGTGGATTTTTATTGGTTATAGGATGTAGATAAATTACTATGTTGAAAAGAAGTTGTTTAAAAGGGCTTCTATTAGAATTTATATAACTTTATTTTCTTTGATAGTGACTTTGAAGTTGATCTTATTAGTAGTAACCTTTAAATATTTAGAGTCACCTTTGTTAGATATTGGTGACCCTTAAAGTTTTATTTTGTTTCTTTTATATGGTATTTAGGGCATATATTATATAAATGTTATAAAAAAAAGTGTTAGATATGAGTTTTGGTAGCAAAAAAGGTAGCTAGGGCACTATTGTTCTCATTATGTTCAAGCTTCAATATATCAAAGCAATTGAACTAATAGAGGTGGATTCGAATACCGGAAAAGACTGGTTATATGAATTGGGTCTGTTAGTGTCACAATTGACTGTACTCGAGCTATCTAAAATCAATTATCAAACTACAAAATATCAAGGCTTATTACTTCCATCTTAATTCAACACCTAATCTATTCTATGACTATTAATTCAATAATACTTCCATATTCTTATCCATTCATCTTCCACTTAATCTCTTTGCGGTTTATATATATATATATATATATATATATATATATATATATATATATATATATTCAAATACTGATTTCCAGCTTATCTATTATATTCAGTTTCTCAATTCATCATATAGAATTCAATATTTCGACTTACAACTCTCACAGTCTGGCACTCTAGACTAACTTCTCAGTATTCGGAAACTATCCATTATTCGTCAACAACAAAGAAACAAAAAGACATAGCACCGAACTTGCGTCGGCTTACAACTATTACAATTTGACACTGATCTCCCTTTCCTCAACCTCTTTATCCTAACAAAAGATGGATCATCGGCCAGCAGATTCCAAAGGTTATGATCATTTGATTTGTTAACCATTTATTCCACAAACAACCTGTCACAGCCATAATCATGTAAGCTAATAATTACATATAGAAATAGGTAGAAGTAAGTAGAAGTAGATAAAAGTAAGTTAATTCTATAATATTTAATATGGAAGCTTCCTAAAAACTTCCTAGATGCTGCTTTAACTTCATAGGTGTCTTTAATTGACTTTTTGGATTAGAAACCTGGTCAACAAGTTGGCCATGTGCCACACATGTTGTTAGCTTGAAGATCAAGCTAACTATGTGGCCCACGCGTAGAAAAACTTGCCTTGTAAGTCAAGGCATGTGTCCTACAAAGTCAACACATATTGGAGGTCCTATAAAACGTCGCCACGTAGCCCCTAGTTAGATGGTATATATAGAGACAAGAGTGAAGGCTTCTTCACTCTTGTCAACTCTTTTCTTGCTCCTAGTCCAGGTTCAAGAGTCTTTAGTTTCTTGTCTTGTAGCAATAGCCATTCCAGTTTCCTTTTAATATACATACTTGTTTATATTTTGACTTATGATATCGAGATAGCCTTTTTGTGTATATTTTCCCTCATCGAATCTTTGTCCTTGACAGATTAACAAGAGTACACTTACAATATCAGAGCTTTGTTTTTCTTGAGTAAGAGTGGATTACCCCTTTCTCTTGACAAGACATAAGCGTATTAGAAGTTTGTGGATTACCCACTTCTAAACTGATATTATTCTTAGTATCTTCTTTGTTATCAAGTCTTTCTTTTCTTTTGTCTTGAGCAATATCAGACAAATTTTTCTTCTTAGTGTCATTATGGCAGAGCTTGTTGAAATGAAGAGTGCAATGGCACAAATGCAAGAACAATCGAGGGAGTTAATGCTTGCGATGCATCAACTCAATTCACTAACACAGGAAAGAACAAGAATAGCAGAAAGTGGGGATATAGAGATGATCGGAGCTACTTCAACATCTACAACAAATCACGTTCCTTCTCCAATTGTACAACACCTTATAAGCACTAGAGAACCAAGAATTACCTTACCCGAGAAATTTGATGGTACGAGATCAAAGTTTCGAGGGTTCATCAATCAAGTACAATTGGCAATTGAACTTCAACTGCAAAGCTATCCAACTCCAGGATCACAAGTCACGTTTATTGGCACTCTACTTTCTGGTTCTGCATTATCGTGGTTTTCGTCTTTTTTTGAACAACGAAATCCAATATTAGATAATTTGGAAGCTTTTTTGGCGGAGTTTCCATCTATGTATGGTGAACACGATGCAACTCGTGTTGCAACAAATAAAATCCGAATTCTGCGACAAGGAAATCGCTCTGTAATAGTGTATGCTTCACAATTTCGACAACTTGCAATTGACATCAAGTGTGATGATGCTGCACTCATCAATCAATTTCTTTATGGATTGCAATACGAATTAAAGAAATTGATGCTCAACTTACCTGATCCTCAAACTTTGAGTCAAGCAATCGATTTTGCGATAAAATGTGATAATCGACTTTTTGAATTTGGATCCAAAAATCATTCACGGGAACCTCAACATTATTACTCAATGGCAACATCAGCATCTTTGCCAAACGTACATTCGGAAGTAGAAGACATGCAAATTGACGCGGTACGTTTTAAACCCCTAACTGAGCAAGAAAAGATTCGTCGTCGTCAAGAAGGATTATGTTTATATTGTGGAGAACCTAAGCACACTGCTCAACATTGTCCAAAGAAACGTCGCAACTATTAAATGAAGGGTACGACGGTCAAAGAAGACAACATGTCGGAAAACAGATTCGTCCAGCTACAATAAGGACCATGCAGCTGGAACCTTGTACAATTCCTAATGAAGGTCCTATCCTCTCCTCAGAACCATCTCCTTGTTTTATAATAGACTTATATTTAGGACCTAAGAATTACAAAGCCTCTGCTTTATTAGATTCGGGAGCCTCAGCATGTTTTTTAGATGAACAATTTATTAAAAGTCGTAAAATACCCTTTATACAGAAACCTAAACCAGTACATGTAGAAGTCATAGATGGTCGTCCCTTGTCTTCTGGAGATGTCACTCATGAAACTCATCCTATAAAAGTAACAATAGATGGTCATGATAGCTACATAGCTTTTAACATAATTAAATCCCCGTCCAATCTAGTTATTTTAGGTTTATCCTGGCTAGAAAAATATAATCCTCGAATAGATTGGAATTCACGTAAACTTGATTTTTCCCAGAGCGTTATTAATAGTTCTACCAACCAAGTAAAAAATTATAAGTCTAGTATAGTAAAACCCGTACTGATAGGTGCAAAAGCATTTATACACGCAACAAAAGAAGGATCAACTTTTGCTATTTATGGTGCACCTATTTTTGAAAACGTAAAGACTTCAAGTAGCATTCCAAGTCAATATCAGGATTATCAAGACGTTTTTGAGAAAAAAAATGCAGATATTCTTCCTGAGCATCGCCCATATGATTGTTCAATCGACCTCAAGGAAGGAACTCAGCTACCATTTGGACCAATTTACAGTTTATCGCAAGATGAATTGGCTGAACTCAAGACATATATTGACGAGAATTTAGCGAAGAATTTCATATGCCATTCAAAATTTCCAGCAGGAGCTCCAATTCTATTCGTAAAGAAAAAAGATGGATCTTTACGAATGTGTGTTGATTATCGAGGACTCAACAAGATCACAATCAAGAACAGGTATCCATTATCTTTGATATCAAAACTCCTTGACCAGTTGAATCAAGCTAAGATCTATACAAAAATAGATCTAAGAGGAGCATATAATCTAGTACGGATCAAAGAAGGAGATGAATGGAAGACTGCGTTTCGAACCAAGTATGGACATTTCGAATATAATGTCATGCCATTTGGACTCACGAATGCACGAGCTGCTTTTCAATATCTCATGAATGATGTATTTCGTGAATTCTTAGACAATTTCGTCATCTGCTATCTAGACGATATCCTGATCTATTCTAAGAACGTCGAAGAACATGAAATACATGTTCGTCAAGTATTACAAAAACTTAGAGATGCAGGATTGTACACCAAGATGGAAAAGTGTGTATTTCACACTACTCAAGTTGACTTTTTAGGATACATCATTTCAAATGATGGTCTCATGATGGATTCTAAGAAAGTCCAAACAATCATGGATTGGAAGATTCCAAGGACAGTAAGAGATGTCCAATGTTTCTTGAGATTTGCCAATTACTATCGGATCTTCATCAATGATTTCTCACGAGTTGCAACTCCACTTACACGTTTGACTAGTAAAGATAAATTTCAATGGAATCAAGAAGCGGAACCAGCATTTGAAGCCTTGAAGACATCGTTTGTCTCTACACCAGTCTTATATCGTGTTGACTTTTCCAAGGCATTTTTTATGGAAACAGATGCATCAGATTTTGCCTTGGGTGTAGTTTTATCACAAATGGGAACAGATGACAAACTTCATCCGATAGCTTTTCATTCAAGAAAGTTCTCAGCAGCCGAGATCAATTATGAGATCCACGATAAAGAACTTCTTGTGATCGTGGATTCCTTTCAAGGATGGCGTCATTATCTAGAAGGTGCTTCTAGTCCAGTCACTGTGTATACAGATCATAAGAACCTCGAGTATTTCATGTCAGCACGCATGTTGAATCGTCGTCAAGCTCGTTGGAGTATGTCTTTGTCAAGATTCGAGTTCATTATCACTTATCGGCCAAGAAAACAACAAGGTTTGTCCGATGCCCTATTTAGACGTTCTTATTTTGTACCAAAAGAAAGAGATGCAGCTTTTGAGCAACAAAGAACGGTCCTCTTGAAACCGGAGCAATTTCATCTCCGAGCAATAAAATCAACATTGACTATTGATTCAACTTTTCTCAAGCAAATCCAGTCCAGTATGTCCTCAGATCTTCTTGTTCATGATATCGAGGATAATTCTTTCAAATCTCATGATCCTTCTAAGTTCGAGTTCAAGAATAATCTATTATATTTTGAAGGACGCCTATATGTTCCAAAAGGAGAAGCACGTTTACGTGTTCTTCAAGCACGTCATGACTTTCCAGCAGCAGGGCACTTTGGATATAATAAGACTTTGGAACTCATATCAAGAGATTTTTGGTGGCCACAAATGTGGAAGTCAGTCAAAGACTTTGTACAATCATGTGATATTTGTTCAAGATCAAAAATTCCTCGTCATCGACCTTACGGACTTCTTCAGCCATTACCTATACCAGAACAACCATGGTCTTCTGTTTCTATGGATTTCATCACAGATCTTCTAAGCTCAAGATCTTATGTTTCTATATTTGTGATAGTAGATCGTTTCACCAAGATGGCACATTTTGTGCCATGTACAAAATCTATCACAGGTGAAGAAACAGCTAAGCTTTTCATTGATAATATCTATCGCTATCATGGATTACCTAAAGATATCATATCGGATAGGGGAACTCAATTTGTGTCAAGATTTTGGAGGACCCTTTTCAAGATTTTAAAAGTGGACATAAAGCTATCTTCGGCTTTCCATCCTGAAACTAATGGACAAACAGAGCACGTAAACCAAGTCTTGGAGCAATATTTAAGGTGTACTATCAACTACCAACAAGATGATTGGACAATCCTTTTGCCATTGGCAGAGTTTGCTTATAATAATATGGTACATTCTTCCATGCAACAAACACCTTTCTTTGCCAATTATGGCTATCATCCACAACTTGATACTTTTGATTTTTCAAAAGTTGATAATCGTGCAGCAGAAGATATGGCAAATCGGTTGTCAGAGTTACATGCAATAATGAAGACGCAATTGAAGGAAGCTCAAGAACGACAAAAGATAAATGCAGATGTATATCGTAAGGAGCAACCACAACTCAACGTGGGTGATAAGGTATGGCTACTTCGTGGCAATATCAAGACTACTCGACCTTGTGACTAGTTGGACTATCGTAGGCTTGGCCCCTTTTCTGTTTCTGAAGAGATCAACCCAGTTGCATATCGATTACATCTACCGGAGTCAATGAAGATCCATCCTGTATTCCACGTGTCTCTTCTTGAACCATATAAGACAGTGGATATACAAGGAAGAAGACAAATGCCACCGCCTCCTATAGAAGTAGATAATAATGAAGAATTTGAGGTGGAAGAGATATTAGACTCAAGGCGGCGCCGAAATAAGCTGAAATATCTTGTTCATTGGCACGGATATGATATTAGTGAACGCACATGGGAGCCATCCAGGAATCTAGCAAATGCATCAGCTAAAGTCAAAGTTTTTCATCAACGACATCCATCAAAATCAAGATGAAAATCTCTCTTATAAAAGAGACAAGATTGAGGCAAGATAACATTCAATTTTCTATCCTTGTTTGTAACTTCTTTGTATTTGTGACGCAAATTAGATGGAGAGCCAACAACCAGCGGATTCAACTCAAGAACCTTCGTTTGCTGACCTGCCGGACGAGACATTATGATTGTCACAACCTTTGAGACGACGCAATCGAGATGAAGATCTTCAAGAACGACATGTTCTTCCTCAATAGATGGTGAGATAGAACGCATTTGGTATCACGATTTGGAAAGGGACTCCTGGTGTTTGGTGATTTTGCTAGAGGTAGGAACAACTCTTGATGGTGTTCCGAATATCCTATTCGAATGAGGTTACGAAGGCCTCAACAATGATCAAATAACTGGGTGGTCTTCCCGCCCTGGTATGGGACACTATTGATGGTTGAGAGACCCTATCAATCATCTTCGAAGAGAACAGAGATCAGAGTATGTGGCGAATACAATTCGTCGCATCATAGATTTCCTCAACATATGATGACCGCTCCTCGTGGAACTCGTCCTTAGAAGGGAGGGTAATGTCATGGCCATAATCATGTAAGCTAATAATTACATATAGAAATAGGTAGAAGTAAGTAAAAGTAGATAAAAGTAAGTTAATTCTATAATATTTAATATGGAAGCCTCCTAGAAACTTCCTAGATGTTGCTTTGACTTCTTAGGTGTCTTTAATTGACTTTTTGGATTAGAAACCTGGTCAACAAGTTGGCCATGTGCCACACATGTTGTTTACTTGAAGATGAAGCTAACAATATGGCCCACACGTAGAAAAACTTGCCTTGTAAGTCAAGGCATGTTTCCTACAAAGTCAACACATATTGGAGGTCCTATAGAATGTCGCCAGGTAGCCCCTAGTTAGATAATATATATAGAGACAAGAGTGAAGGCTTCTTCACTCTTGTCAACTCCTTTCTTGCTCTTAGTCTAAGTTCAAGAGTCTTTAGTTTCTTGTCTTGTGGCAATAGCCATTCTAGTTTCCTTTTAATATACATACTTGTTTATATTTTGACTTTTTATATCGAGATAGCCTTTTTGTGTATATTCTCCCTCATTGAGTCTTTGTCCTTGACACAACCTACTGTTTTTAACTAAACTGCCTAACGATCAGTCTTATTCTCAAGGTTATGAATAACCAACTAGTAACTTATCACAAAGTTTATTTATCTATTCTACATAGCCCCACTCCTAATTGTGCAGCGTCCTTTCATACATTATTTAGCCTCAACTTATAAAGACATAGCAGTGTTGTTTTCTTCAGTCAATGGCATTGGCTTACCACCTTTTGAATTGGTGACCTTCTCATCTTTACATCTTCATCATCTGCTTTAGTGTTCGAGGATTCTCCATCCAAATGCGTCATCAGATCTTCATTCAACAAATCCAATTTCCATACCTGAGATTCACATCGGGTAATTTAGTTGTCATACTCCTCCAACATCTTTTGCCATTCTTCTGTTGGTTTCAAAGATATCTCCAAAGGTGTTGTCACTGAAATTGGCATATTGATCTGCACTAAATTATTGGCCTACTTCGCTAATGCGGATAGTTTAGTCTGCAACATCGCAACCTCTACCTGCAGCCGTTCTTATTGTTCTTTCCAATCAGTCTGCAATCTTACTTTCTCAAACACCATGTTAGCCATGTTCTCCTTAACCACAAAAAAAAACACCATGCTTTTCAAGAGCCTCCCTCCTACTTTTTACTATGGTCCAATCAATTGGGTCGACTCTCCCTTACTTCCCACGATTTGTCATGATGAAATACTCTATCATCATTATTATTTATCCCCCCTACTTTTTGGAACAAAAAACCTGTTTCGGATTTATGTATAGTAAAGTTTAAGCCAATTGCCATTGATCGCGTCATAAATTTAGTACCCATAAAATCTTCCAATTGCACGGAACCATTTGGAAATCGATTAATAACTCGATATGATCCATGCCATCGAACTTGAAATTTTCCAGGAATTTTTTTAAATCGACTATCATAAAGAAGTACCAAATCATTTGGCATAAAAGCCTTTGGTCTAAGCTTACTATCATAATAAGTTCTCGGTCATTTTTGTATAGTTTTGATGATCATTAATGCATTGGCTCTAGTTTCATCTAATTTTTTCAATTCTTCTAAACGATGCCGTAATGAATCTTGATCTCTCAATCTAGTATCTATAGCAATTCGTAAACTTTGGACTTCCAATTCAATAGGTAATATTGTTTCTTGGCTATAAACCAATTGAGAAGGGGTAGCATTGGTAGTAACTTTATACACAGTACGATATGCCCATAAAGCTGCGAACAACTTAGTGTCTCAATCTGTTCCCACTCCTGAATCTATTTTTGTTAAGATTTTATATAAAATTCTATTAGTCTTTTCCATTTGTCTATTGGCTCTAGGGTGATACGGTGTAGTCTTCCAATATTTTACCTCATATTTAGCCATAAGTGCTTCAATTGTACTATTTATAAAATGAGTTCCTCGATCACTAATCAATTCTCGTGGACAGCTAAACCGTATAATAATATTTTCATACAAAAAAGTTACTATTGTACTTGTACTATCGGTTTTTGTAGCTATGGCTTTAGCCAATTTTGTTACGTTATTCGTTGCTACCAATATATACCATTTTTGTCTATTTCTCGAGGCTGGTGTAATTGGTCCCACAAAATCAATTCCCTATTTTTTAAAATGCGTTTAAGCTAGAATTGGTACCAATGGCATTGCTGAAGTTCAAATAGGTTGACCCGTTCTCTAACATGGGTCACAATGACGGACAAATTGGTGGGCATCTGCAAACATTGTTGGCCACTAATAACCAGCTTGTAAAGCTTTATGAGCCGTGCTATCCCCTGCAAAATTTCTACCACAACTGTCCAAGTTGCAACCTTCCAATATAGTACTTACTTCAGTCTGATAAATACAGCATCACAAAATCCATCCTTGCTTTGTTTATATAAAGCTTCACCAATCATCGTATAAGGTGCACATTTTAATATTAAGCATCCTTTAAGCTTTTCATTGAAATTAGGTGGGAAGGTTTGAAATATCAAATATTGAATTATTTCACTATATTCCAGAGTAATTACATCTACCGCAAACAGTTTCAAATTGAGTAGTGCATCGTTAATGGATTCATTACCTAATATATTGGATAACCAAGATAAATGGTCTACATTGGAATGTGATTTTTTTGGTCTTATCTGAATAGTAAAGTCAAATTCTTACAAGAGTAAAATCCATCCTGCAATACGACCATTCAATTGAGGCTTATTAATCATATATTTAAAAGCATCATGGTCAACATGGAAAACAAATTTATAACCAAGAAGATAATGTCGAAACTTTTGTATGGAATAAATCATCCTCAATGCTTCTCGTTTGATTGTTGTATAATTTCTTTCAGCTACTTCCAATTGACGACTTGCATAATAAATAAGGTGATCAAAATCTCAATCATCTTTCTAGCTTAGCACAAAATCAATCGCAAAATTAGATGCATCCACATAAACTTGAAATGGTTTTGTTCAACAAGGTGTCACCAATATTGGTGCTGAATCCAATTTTTGTTTCAATGTTTCAAATGCAATTGTACATTCATTTGTCCAAAATGGACTAGTCCCATCGGTTGGTGGTTTCTTCAAGAGATTTGTCAAAAAAAGGCATATAACTATGAATAGATAGATAAATCACTGATAATAACTGATATGGCCGACAAATGTTCGAACACCCGTAACAATGTCTGGTTGCTTTAATTCTATTATAATCTTTATTTTATCTAGATCTGTAGCAATGCATGCCATCAAAACTATATGACCCAACAGTTTATCAGAAGGTATACCAAATTGATATTTTTTTGAATTTAAAGAAATTCTATATTTGGCATATTGATTCAAACATTGACCTAGTCATTTTAAATACTTGGCTCTCGTACTAAATGTATTCAATGGAAATATTTCCATTGAAATTCGTAGATAATCTTGGAACGCTTGCGTCATTATCCTTTGAAATGTAGCTAGTGCATTACAAAGCCCAAACGGCATAACTTTATATGCAAAGGTCCCCCAATCCATAGTAAAAGTAGTTTTTAACTGGTCTTTTTTTGCAATCTTAACTTGATTATAATCGGAGAATCCATCAAGAAATGAATAACATTCATGTCCAGCGACAGCATCCAATATACTATTCATGAATGGTAAAGAAAAATAATCCTTCTTGGTAGCCCCATTTAATTTGTAAAAATCTTGACAAATCTAAACTTTTCCATTCTTTTTTGGTACAATAATAATTAGTAAAATCCATTCACTAAAAAGAATCGGATAGATAAATCCAACCTCCAAGAGTTTATCTAGTTCTTTTTTTACCATAAGTGAGTATTTTAGATTAAGTCAATGTTGTCTTTGGCATACAAGTGTAGCATTCTCCTCCAATATAATTTGATGCTCACAAACTTCAACTAGAATTCCTTTTAAATCCGCATATGACCATGCAAAAATAATTTTATGCATTAAAAAGTAATCCACCCAAATTTCTTTCTCCTTGTCCTTTATATCATCATAAATTTGAATGATTTGGAGAGCCTCCTTTCTACCTAAATTAATTGGTTGACATCATGGAATTTCAGGTGTCTCTGGAATAATATTCTGCTCAATTCTAAAATCTTTGATAAAATCCGACACATTAGAACTTTCCAACTCTAGTTCCATAGCATTATCGTGATTAACATCCCATCTATTCATCCAATATGCAATCATATGATGAGAATCATCAATAACATCTGGAAGAACTAAGTACTCTCCTAGTCCCATATACTGGTAGTTCATTCTAGTGTGCTCGACAACTTGCCTTGTATCAGCATAAATTGAATCAAGTGCACCAATTTCTTCTTTTGTAGACTCATCTTCACAATTTGACGTGAATTCTAAATTGGCGACTTGAGTTTCTCCATGATATTGACCAGAGTATATTTGAAGTACAATTTTATCATTACCTTTTCCAATTGTCAATGTACCACAGCCCCAATCATTTCAAGCTTTAGCTTGATACAACTACGATCGCCCGATTAAAATTAGATATGATAATACAAAGCTTTGCAATCAAAAAACAATATAATCAATTTTGTAGGTAATCCCCGGAATTACTGTATCAATTCTTTATAAAATATCCATAGGTTTAACTCAACTGGAGTCAACCATTCTCAAAACCACTATAGTAGGCAATACATGATTCAAACCCAGCTCCTCCATTGTAGTAGCATTCATAAGATTTACACTAGGTCCTCCATCTACTTGTACTCTCGATAATAACACTCTATTAATTGAGACATCAGTCGTTGGTGCATCCGGATTGGGATTCAAACTTACTTCTCGGATTTCTTTATTTCAAGATCTGTGATAAATTAATGAAGAATTCAAGATAGTTCGACATTCAGGTGCTACTGCCAATAGTTGCTTCATAGAGATCGTGGCCTGTATGGTGCTCAAACCTTTTAGAATATCATATGGTTCTGTACTAGTGGTAATTCCCAATGTCTATTTTTTCTTCCCAGTCCTATACACCGATGCAAGTAAATTGGTTTTCTCTATATTGGAAATTGATAAAGCTATTGGAACTGAATTTGACGGAGCCTATAAAATCGGTTCTTTCAATGGATAAGATTGTTATCTCAATTGGGCTAATATTGGTTCCTTGAAATTCATGCCTCTCAGAGAATCTTTCAATGAAAAGGACATGTTCCAAAACTATGTAGAGAACGAAACAGCTCGACACGAAATCGAAGCCTCTGTAATTGGTACTTCATTGGGATGCACAACCGATTCAGGTCTTATACTGAGTAAGGGGCCCATGTCAGGATCTGAATTGGATGGCCCCATAATTGGGTCCAATTAGGCCTTCGCTTTAGGATCAACCAAATGTTGAATTGGTCCTTTTCCTTTTTGCTGACTTCTTGTATGGACAGCTTAGACTACTTCTACTCGATGAACTGGTGATTCCTGTATCCCGTTATTTTTTTCCTCTACAATTTGCATAGTTGATTGTATCTTTTGATCATGATTATTAAGGTTAAATAGAACATTGCATTGATAATGAAAATGACCCGATTGCTTGTAATGTCGACATACTAGAGCATATTTGTCTATAAACCTTGGATTAGGGCATTCACTGGCATAATAAATAATTTGCGGGCACCGATAGCAACGTAGTGGTTTTTGACCCATATCGTTAGGTACACTTGGAGTGTCCACTGGAATATATCTACTAGGCCGATTCCAAGTAGCCATAGTAAATGATCCTAGCTAATCAATTGCTAATGGTCGAGAATTGGAGTACTGAATTGATATAGTTTGGGGATTACCTCTTTGATTATTTCCACCATTCTGCATCTTTGTTCCATAAACCACATTATAATTAGTATTTTATAAATTCTCAAAGCCAAGATTAGGTCGATTTGAGTGATTACTATTTCAACCATCCATATTTCGAGTCTGTACTTGATTAACATCCCATTGAGTTGGCTGTATCGTCTAGTTATTGAACTGTTGTTGCCTGTGTAAATGCTAGCAGTTTTGGGTAGGGTACTTTCCTCCACAAAATGTACATTGAACACCTATTTGTTTGGGTGATGGAAATTCTGTATCAAAATGACCTTGTTCCTTACAATTATTACACCATACATTAGGTCTTATATTAGAAGGCTTATGTCATTTCTCCTTGTCTTTACCCAAATTCATGGCCAATTCTTCCATCTTCTTTGTTAGATTTAATAACAAGGCTTCATTTAGATCTTTAACAGTCATATTTGTGAGCAACTCCGGTTGTTGATAGGTTGGCAATGTACAATAAGGTGTCATTGTTATTGGCGCTATTGCTTGGAGTAGGGTAGCATTAATTGGTATTTGCAACATAACATTCTTCATATTGGAGTCAACCATTTGTGGATAATTATCCATTGACACATTTTCCGATCGTAATTGTTGGCATCCTGAACTTGGAATCATTGTGGCTTCCACTATTAATAATTGGTCATAATGACATTCTTTCCATACCTTTGCTCATGCCAATGATGCCTCTATCGTAGCTACTCGAACCTCTTTTACAAACATTTTTAATTTTGGTGGATGTAAACCATTGATTAATATCGACAATATAAACGCATCTAGCATTTGATTATTTATCCATTTACAAAGTATATCCAGGACCCGACCATAATAGGACTCCACTGATTCCTCCGCAAACATCCTGCTGTGCATAAAATTTTCTCTAAGCCGATCTTCAAATCCAATTGGTCTAAAATGGGTTAGGAAGGCATTCTTCAAGGCCTCCCAATTAAGAAATCTATCCATTGATTGCTGATTATACCATTCAAAAGTTGTATCTATTAAAGTTGCTAGCAATAATCTCAATCAAATGTCTTCAGTTCTACCATTATTATCCACACATGCTCTCAAGAATTGAGATATATGGTGATTGAGATCACAGCCTGGTCAACTACTAAAAATAGGTAATGGTGCCACACTGGTAATTTGGTCTTCTATTGCTCTTATTTATACTGCAATTGGTACTTCTGGCGCTGTCGTGGCCATTGGTGTTATTACTAGTCTCCTTGCTATTTGAATTTGAATTTTTTTTTCCTTTGGTTTTACTTGGACCTACAATTCTTTTTTATCGTTCTCGTAGGAGATTTCTTATGCATAATCATTCCTATCTTTCTTTCGTTTATCAATTAATTCTTTTGATAATCCTCCCTTTCATGATTATTACTCATAATCTTTCATTCTTCTTTACAAAATCAATACTACCTTGAATTATAACTCACATATTTGTAACCCTAAAATTGGTTCTTTTCACGTTCTCATTCAACATATAATTCCATCTCCCATACAATCAATTTCTAACATTTCATATTATTATCATTTTTTCGATAGCAGTGCCAAAATATTGTTCTCGTTGTATTCAAGCTTCAATATATCAAAGCAATTGAACTAATAGAGGTGGATTCGAATACAGGAAAAGACTGATTATATGAATTGGATCTGTTAGTGTCACAATTGACTGTACTCGAGCTATCTAAAATCAATTATCAAACTACAAAACACCAAGGCTTATTACTTCTATCTTAATTCAATATCTAATCTATTCTATGACTATCAATTCAACAATACTTCCATATTCTTATCCATTCATCTTCCACTTATTCTCTTTAAGGTTTATATATATTCAATTACTGATCTCCAGCTTACCTATTGTATTCAGTTTCTCAATTCATCATACAGAATTCAATATCTCAGCTTACAACTTTCACAATTTGGCACTCCAGACTAACTTCTCAGTATTCAGAAACTATCCATTACTCGTCAACAACAAAGAAACAAAAAGACGTAGCACTAAGCTTGTTCTGACTTATGACTATCACAATCATGCATCGATCTCTCTTTCCTCAACTTCTTTATCTTACCAAAAGATGGATCGTTGGCCAGCAGATTCCAAAGGTTATGATCCTTTGAATTCTTAACCATTTATTCCACTAACAACCTATTATTACCAACTAAACTACCTAACCATCAATCTAATTCTAAAGGTTATCAATAATCAACTAGTAACTTACCACAAAGTTTATTTACCTATTCTATAGGCACCTATATGAATGAATGGAGATGGATGATATAAATCTCCATTCCTATTGGTCAAAAATCATGACCAATAGGCTTCAAGGAGGTTGCAAGAGGCCATATTAAGAATTAGGATTACACTTTCCGACCAATCGAGCTTTTGGAGGCTAGGATTAGCAAATTCAAAGTTTTAGCTATGATTTTGGTAAAATTTTTGAATCGATTGGAGTTTTTATGAACGAGATATAGGTGCTTAAAGTCGAGGTGTTGTCACGGCCATAATCATGTAAGCTAATAATTACATATACAAATAGGTAGAAGTAAGTAAAAGTAGGTAAAAGTAAGTTAATTCTATAATATTTAATATAGAAGCTTCCTAGAAACTTCCTAGATGCTGCTTTGACTTCATAGGTGTCTTTAATTGACTTTTTGGATTAGAAACGTGGTCAACAAGTTGGCCATGTGCCACACATGTTGTTAGCTTGAAGATCAAGCTAGCTATTTGGCCCACATGTAGAAAAACTTGTCTTGTAAGTCAAGGCATGTGTCCTACAAAGTCAACACACATTGGAGGTCCTATAGAACGTCGCTACGTAGCCCCTAGTTAGATAGTATATATAGAGACAAGAGTGAAGGCTTCTTCACTCTTGTCAACTCTTTTCTTGCTTCTAGTCTAGTTTCAAGGACCTCTAGTTTTCTTGTCTTTTGGCAATAGCCATTCCAGTTTCTCTTTCAATATATATACTTATATATTTTGTTACCTCTCTTTGAGTGAATGCTCACTTATTTGAATTGTTTTTTCATCGAGTTCTTGTCCGTGATAGATTGACAAGAGTGTACTTACAATATCAGAGCTTTGTTTTTCTTGAGTAAGAGTGGATTACCCCTTTCTCTTGACAAGACATAAGCATATTAGAAGTTTGCGGATTACCTACTTCTAAATTGATATTGTTCTTAGTATCTTCTTTGTTATCGAGTCTTTTCTTTTGTCTTGAGCAATATCAGACAAATTTTTCTTCTTAGTGTCATTATGGCAGAGCTTGTTGAAATGAAGAGTGCAATGGCACAAATGCAAGAGCAAATGAGGGAGTTAATGGTTGCGATGCATCAACTCAATTCACCAACACAGGAAAGAACAAGAATAGCAGAAAGTGGGGATATAGAGATGATCGGAGCTACTTCAACATCTACAACAAATCACGTTCCTTCTCCAATTGTACAACACCTTATAAGCACTAGAGAACCAAGAATTACCTTACCCGAGAAATTTGATGGTACGAGATCAAAGTTTCGAGGGTTCATCAATCAAGTACAATTGGCAATTGAACTTCAACCGCAAAGCTATCCAACTCCAGGATCACAAGTCACGTTTATTGGCACTCTACTTTCTGGTTCTGCATTATCGTGGTTTTCGTCTTTTTTTGAACAACAAAATCCAATATTAGACAATTTGGAAGCTTTTTTGGCAGAGTTTCGATCTATGTATGGTGAACACGATGCAACTCGTGTTGCAACAAATAAAATCCGAATTCTGCGACAAGGAAATCGCTCTGTAATAGTGTATGCTTCACAATTTCGACAACTTGCAATTGACATCAAGTGTGATGATGCTGCACTCATCAATCAATTTCTTTATGGATTGCAATACGAATTAAAGAAATTGATGCTCAACTTACCTGATCCTCAAACTTTGAGTCAAGCAATCGATTTTGCAATAAAATGTGATAATCGACTTTTTGAATTTGGATCCAAAAATCATTCACGGGAACCTCAACATTATTACTCAATGGCAACATCAGCATCTTTGCCAAACGTACATTCGGAAGTAGAAGACATGCAAATTGACGCGGTACGTTTTAAACCCCTAACTGAGCAAGAAAAGATTCGTTGTCGTCAAGAAGGATTATGTTTATATTGCGGAGAACCTAAGCACACTGCTCAACATTGTCCAAAGAAACGTCGCAACTATTAAATGAAGGGTACGACGGTCAAAGAAGACAACATGTCAGAAAACAGATTCGTCCAGCTACAATAAGGACCATGCAGCTGGAACCTTGTACAATTCCTAAAGAAGGTCCTATCCTCTCCTCAGAACCCTCTCCTTGTTTTATAATAGACTTATATTTAGGACCTAAGAATTACAAAGCCTCTGCTTTATTAGATTCGGGAGCCTCAGCATGTTTTTTAGATGAACAATTTATTAAAAGTCGTAAAATACCCTTTATACAGAAACCTAAACCAGTACATGTAGAAGTCATAGATGGTCGTCCCTTGTCTTCTGGAGATGTCACTCATGAAACTCATCCTATAAAAGTAACAATAGATGGTCATGATAGCTACATAGCTTTTAACATAATTAAATCCCCGTCCAATCTAGTTATTTTAGGTTTATCCTGGCTAGAAAAATATAATCCTCGAATAGATTGGAATTCACGTAAACTTGATTTTTCCCAGAGCGTTATTAATAGTTCTACCAACCAAGTAAAAAATTATAAGTCTAGTATAGTAAAACCCGTACTGATAGGTGCAAAAGCATTTATACACGCAACAAAAGAAGGATCAACTTTTGCTATTTATGGTGCACCTATTTTTGAAAACGTAAAGACTTCAAGTAGCATTCCAAGTCAATATCAGGATTATCAAGACGTTTTTGAGAAAAAAAATGCAGATATTCTTCCTGAGCATCGCCCATATGATTGTTCAATCGACCTCAAGGAAGGAACTCAGCTACCATTTGGACCAATTTACAGTTTATCGCAAGATGAATTGGCTGAACTCAAGACATATATTGACGAGAATTTAGCGAAGAATTTCATATGCCATTCAAAATTTCCAGCAGGAGCTCCAATTCTATTCGTAAAGAAAAAAGATGGATCTTTACGAATGTGTGTTGATTATCGAGGACTCAACAAGATCACAATCAAGAACAGGTATCCATTATCTTTGATATCAAAACTCCTTGACCAGTTGAATCAAGCTAAGATCTATACAAAAATAGATCTAAGAGGAGCATATAATCTAGTACGGATCAAAGAAGGAGATGAATGGAAGACTGCGTTTCGAACCAAGTATGGACATTTCGAATATAATGTCATGCCATTTGGACTCACGAATGCACGAGCTGCTTTTCAATATCTCATGAATGATGTATTTCGTGAATTCTTAGACAATTTCGTCATCTGCTATCTAGACGATATCCTGATCTATTCTAAGAACGTCGAAGAACATGAAATACATGTTCGTCAAGTATTACAAAAACTTAGAGATGCAGGATTGTACACCAAGATGGAAAAGTGTGTATTTCACACTACTCAAGTTGACTTTTTAGGATACATCATTTCAAATGATGGTCTCATGATGGATTCTAAGAAAGTCCAAACAATCATGGATTGGAAGATTCCAAGGACAGTAAGAGATGTCCAATGTTTCTTGGGATTTGCCAATTACTATCGGATCTTCATCAATGATTTCTCACAAGTTGCAACTCCACTTACACGCTTGACTAGTAAAGATAAATTTCAATGGAATCAAGAAGCGGAACCAGCATTTGAAGCCTTGAAGACATCGTTTGTCTCTACACCAGTCTTATATCGTGTTGACTTTTCCAAGGCATTTTTTAATGGAAACAGATGCATCAGATTTTGCCTTGGGTGCAGTTTTATCACAAATGGGAACAGATGACAAACTTCATCCGATAGCTTTTCATTCAAGAAAGTTCTCAGCAGCCGAGATCAATTATGAGATCCACGATAAAGAACTTCTTGTGATCGTGGATTCCTTTCAAGGATGGCGTCATTATCTAGAAGGTGCTTCTAGTCCAGTCACTGTGTATACAGATCACAAGAACCTCGAGTATTTCATGTCAACACGCATGTTGAATCGTCGTCAAGCTCGTTGGAGTATGTCTTTGTCAAGATTCGAGTTCATTATCACTTATCGGCCAAGAAAACAACAAGGTTTGTCCGATGCCCTATTTAGACGTTCTTATTTTGCACCAAAAGAAAGAGATGCAGCTTTTGAACAACAAAGAACGGTCCTCTTGAAACCGGAGCAATTTCATCTCCGAGCAATGAAATCAACATTGACTATTGATTCAACTTTTCTCAAGCAAATCCAGTCCAGTATGTCCTCAGATCTTCTTGTTCATGATATCGAGGATAATTCTTTCTAGTCTCATGATCCTTCTAAGTTCGAGTTCAAGAATAATCTATTATATTTTGAAGGACGCCTATATGTTCCAAAAGGAGAAGCACGTTTACGTGTTCTTCAAGCACGTCATGACTTTCCAGCAGCAGGGCACTTTGGATATAATAAGACTTTGGAACTCATATCAAGAGATTTTTGGTGGCCACAAATGTGGAAGTCAGTCAAAGACTTTGTACAATCATGTGATATTTGTTCAAGATCAAAAATTCCTCGTCATCGACCTTACGGACTTCTTCAGCCATTACCTATACCAGAACAACCATGGTCTTCTGTTTCTATGGATTTCATCACAGATCTTCTAAGCTCAAGATCTTATGTTTCTATATTTGTGATAGTAGATCGTTTCACCAAGATGGCACATTTTGTGCCATGTACAAAATCTATCACAGGTGAAGAAACAGCTAAGCTTTTCATTGATAATATCTATCGCTATCATGAATTACCTAAAGATATCATATCGGATAGGGGAACTCAATTTGTGTCAAGATTTTGGAGGACCCTTTTCAAGATTTTAAAAGTGGACATAAAGCTATCTTCGGCTTTCCATCCTCAAACTAATGGACAAACAGAGCGCGTAAACCAAGTCTTGGAGCAATATTTAAGGTGTACTATCAACTACCAACAAGATGATTGGACAACCCTTTTGGCATTGGCAGAGTTTGCTTATAATAATAAGGTACATTCTTCCATGCAACAAACACCTTTCTTTGCCAATTATGGCTATCATCCACAACTTGATACTTTTGATTTTTCAAAAGTTGATAATCCTGCAGCAGAAGATATGGCAAATCGGTTTTCAGAGTTACATGCAATAATGAAGACGCAATTGAAGGAAGCTCAAGAACGACAAAAGATAAATGCAGATGTATATCGTAAGGAGCAACCACAACTCAACGTGGGTGATAAGGTATGGCTACTTCGTGGCAATATCAAGTCTACTCGACCTTGTGACTAGTTGGACTATCGTAGGCTTGGCCCCTTTTCTGTTTCTGAAGAGATCAACCCAGTTGCATATCGATTACATCTACCGGAGTCAATGAAGATCCATCCTGTATTCCACGTGTCTCTTCTTGAACCATATAAGACAGTGGATATACAAGGAAGAAGACAAATGCCACCGCCTCCTATAGAAGTAGATAATAATGAAGAATTTGAGGTGGAAGAGATATTAGACTCAAGGCGGCGCCGAAATAAGCTGAAATATCTTGTTCATTGGCACGGATATGATATTAGTGAACGCACATGGGAGCCATCCAGGAATCTAGCAAATGCATCAGCTAAAGTCAAAGTTTTTCATCAACGACATCCATCAAAATCAAGATGAAAATCTCTCTTATAAAAGAGACAAGATTGAGGCAAGATAACATTCAATTTTCTATCCTTGTTTGTAACTTCTTTGTATTTGTGACGCAAATTAGATGGAGAGCCAACAACCAGCGGATTCAACTCAAGAACCTTCGTTTGCTGACCTGCCGGACGAGACATTATGATTGTCACAACCTTTGAGACGACGCAATCGAGATGAAGATCTTCAAGAACGACATGTTCTTCCTCGAATAGATGGTGAGATACAACGCGTTTGGTATCACGATTTGGGAAGGGACTCCTGGTGTTTGGTGATTTTGCTAGAGGTAGGAACAACTCTTGATGGTGTTCCGAATATCCTATTCGAATGAGGTTACGAAGGCCTCAACAATGATCAAATAACTGGGTGGTCTTCCCGCCCTGGTATGGGACACTATTGATGGTTGAGAGACCCTATCAATCATCTTCGAAGAGAACAGAGATCAGAGTATGTGGCGAATACAATTCGTCGCATCATAGATTTCCTCAACATATGATGACTGCTCCTTGTGGAACTCGTCTCTAGAAGGGGGGGTAATGTCACGGCCATAATCATGTAAGCTAATAATTACATATAGAAATAGGTAGAAGTAAGTAAAAGTAGATAAGAGTAAGTTAATTCTATAATATTTAATATAGAAGCTTCCTAGAAACTTCCTAGATGCTGCTTTGACTTCATAGGTGTCTTTAATTGACTTTTTGGATTAGAAACCTGGTCAACAAGTTGGCCACGTGCCATACATGTTGTTAGCTTGAAGATCAAGCTATCTATGTGGCCCACACGGAGAAAAACTTGCCTTGTAAGTCAAGGCATGTGTCCTAAAAAGTCAACATATATTGGAGGTCCTATAGAACGTCGCCACGTAGCCCCTAGTTAGATAGTATATATAGAGACAAGAGTGAAGGCTTCTTCACTCTTGTCAACTCCTTTCTTGCTTCTAGTCTAGTTTAAAGGGTCTCTAGTTTTCTTGTCTTTTGGCAATAGCCATTCTAGTTTCTCTTTTCAATATACATACTTATTATTCATATTTTGTTACTTTTCTTTGAGTAAAGGCTTACTTGTCTGAACTATTTTTTCATCGAGTTCTTGTTCTTGACACTCTAGCAAAATCACCAATTATTGGGAGTCCCTTCCCAAATCGTGATATCAAACGCGTTGTATCTCACCATCTATTTAAGGAAGAACATGTTGTTTTTGAAGATCTTCATCTCGATTGTGTCGTCTTGGAGGTTGTGACAATCGTAATGTCTCGTCCGACAAGTCAGCAAATGAAGGCTCTTGAGTTGAATCCACTGGTTGTTGGTTCTCGATCTTCTGAGCACTTCTACTACATTGAAGCTACGAATAGGAATTGAAAGTAGAATGTTATCTTGCCTAGATGTTGTTTCTTTTATAAAGAAGGTTTTCATCTTGATTTTGATGGATATTGTCGATGAAAAGCCTCCACTGCCTTTGCTGCATTTGCAAGATTCTTCATTGGCTCCCATGTGCGTTCACATATACCATATCCGTGCCAATGGATAAGATATTCTATTTTATTTCAGCGTCGCCTTGAATCTAAGACTTCTTCTACTTCAAACTCTTCATTATTGTCCACTTCTATAGGAGAAGGTAGAGCTTGTCATCTTCTTGGTATGTCCACTGTCTTGTATGGTTTTAGAAGAGACACGTGGAATACAGGATGGATTTTCATTGTCTTTGGTAGATGTAAACGATATGCAACTGGAATGATTTGTCCAGAAATAGAAAATAGTCCCAGCCTTCGATAGTCCAACTTGTCGCAAGGACGAGTGGTGTAGATATTATGACGAAGTAGCCATACCTTATCACCCACGTTGAGTTGTGGTTGCTCCTTATGATATACATCAGCGTTTATCTTTTGTCCTTCTTGAGCTTCCTTCAATTGTGCCTTCATTATTGCATGTAACTCTGACAACCGATTTGCCATATCTTCTACTGCAGGATTATCAACTTTTGAAAAATCAAAAGCATCAAGTCGTGGATAATAGCCATAATTGGCAAAGAAAGGTATTTGTTGCGTGGAGGAATGTACCATATTATTATAAGCAAACTCTGCCAATGGCAAAAGGGTTGTCCAATCATCTTGTTGGTACTGGATAGTACACCTTAAATATTGCTCAAAGACTTGGTTTGCGTGCTCTTTTTGTCCATCAGTTTGAGGATGGAAAGCCGAAGATAGCTTTATGTCCACTTTTAAAATCTTGAAAAGGATCCTCCAAAATCTTGACACAAATTGAGTTCCCCTATCCGATATGATATCTTTAGGTAATCCATGATAGCGATAGATATTATCAATGAAAAGCTTAGCTGTTTCTTCACCTGTGATAGATTTTGTACATGGCACAAAATGTGCCATCTTGGTGAAACGATCTACTATCACAAATATAGAAACATAAGATCTTGAGCTTAGAAGATCTGTGATGAAATCCATAGAAACAGAAGACCATGGTTGTTCTGGTATAGGTAATGGCTGAAGAAGTCCGTAAGGTCGATGACGAGGAATTTTTGATCTTGAACAAATATCACATGATTGTACAAAGTCTTTGACTGACTTCCACATTTGTGGCCACCAAAAATCTCTTGATATGAGTTCCAAAGTCTTATTATATCCAAAGTGCCCTGCTGCTGGAAAGTCATGACGTGCTTGAAGAACACGTAAACGTGCTTCTCCTTTTGGAACATATAGGCGTCCTTCAAAATATAATAGATTATTCTTGAACTCGAACTTAGAAGGATCATGAGACTTGAAAGAATTATCCTCGATATCATGAACAAGAAGATCTGAGGACATACTGGACTGGATTTGCTTGAGAAAAGTTGAATCAATAGTCAATGTTGATTTCATTGCTCGGAGATGAAATTGCTCCGGTTTCAAGAGGACCGTTCTTTGTTGCTCAAAAGCTGCATCTCTTTCTTTTGGTACAAAATAAGAACGTCTAAATAGGGCATCGGACAAACCTTGTTGTTTTCTTGGCCGATAAGTGATAATGAACTCGAATCTTGACAAAGACATACTCCAACGAGCTTGACGACGATTCAACATGCGTGCTGACATGAAATACTCGAGGTTCTTGTGATCTGTATACACAGTGACTGGACTAGAAGCACCTTCTAGATAATGACGCCATCCTTGAAAGGAATCCACGATCACAAGAAGCTCTTTATCGTGGATCTCATAATTGATCTCGACTGCTGAGAATTTTCTTGAATGAAAAGCTATCGGATGAAGTTTGTCATCTGTTCCCATTTGTGATAAAACTGCACCCAAGGCAAAATCTGATGCATCTGTTTCCATAAAAAATGCCTTGGAAAAGTCAACACGATATAAGACTGGTGTAGAGACAAACGATGTCTTCAAGGCTTCAAATTCTGGTTCCGCTTCTTGATTCCATTGGAATTTATCTTTACTAGTCAAGTGTGTAAGTGGAGCTGCAACTCATGAAAAGTCATTGATGAAGATCCGATAGTAATTGGCAAATCCCAAGAAACATTGGACATCTCTTACTGTCCTTGGAATCTTCCAATCCATGATTATTTGGACTTTCTTAGAATCCATCATGAGACCATCATTTGAAATGATGTATCCTAAAAAGTCAACTTGAGTAGTGTGAAATACACACTTTTCCATCTTGGTGTACAATCCTGCATCTCTAAGTTTTTGTAATACTTGACGAACATGTATTTCATGTTCTTTGACGTTCTTAGAATAGATCAGGATATCGTCTAGATAGCAGATGACAAAATTGTCTAAGAATTCACGAAATACATCATTCATGAAATTTTGAAAAGCAGCTCGTGCATTCGTGAGTCCAAATGGCATGACATTATATTCGAAATGTCCATACTTGGTTCGAAACGCAGTCTTCCATTCATCTCCTTCTTTGATCCGTATTAGATTATATGCTCCTCTTAGATCTATTTTTGCATAGATCTTAGCTTGATTCAACTGGTCAAAGAGTTCTGATATCAAAGGTAAGGGATACCTGTTCTTGATTGTGATCTTGTTGAGTCCTCGATAATCAACACACATTCGTAAAGATCCATCTTTTTTCTTTACGAATAGAATTGGAGCTTCTGTTGGAGATTTTGAATGGCGTAAGAAATTCTTCGCTAAATTCTCGTCAATATATGTCTTGAGTTCAGCCAATCCATCTTGCGAAAACTGTAAATTGGTCCAAATGGTGGCTGAGTTCCTTCCTTGAGGTCGATTGAACAATCATATGGGCGATGCTCAGGAAGAATATCTGCATTCTTTTTCTCAAAAACGTCTTGATAATCCTGATATTGACTTGGAATGCCACTTGAAGTCTTTACGTTTTCAAAAATAGGTGCACCATAAATAGCAAAAGTTGATCCTTCTTTTGCTGCGTTATCGTATTACGTGCTTTCCTGCTCCAGAACGCGCCGGACGTCTGGCTGTAGAAGGTAGTATGGAGATTCGCCGGTAGTCAACCAGTCTATCAGTTTTTGACTCCTGGAATATAAACGACTGCAACAATGTACCGTAAATCTATACGGATGCTCTTCGACTGCTTATCGAAGTCTTTTTTTTTTTTCTGCCCCTGCCGATAGGGCCCTAGACGTTACAGAGAACCCCAAACAACCCAAACTGTTAATCTTCAATACCCCTTTGTACTTACGATCTTGTATCCACTGACCGTCCTGTTAGATTAACCCAATAAATTTCATTCACTCCGCATATTCAATCCTATAGACACCCCTTTAATCCTTCAATCACAGACGTAACTCGATTTTACAAAACAGTCAAGAGTATTCAAACCCACTTCATTTAAAAATCCTGATTCACCATTACAACACTGACTTCAGCAGCGATTGCCTCAGTCTTCCCAAAACTCTATGAAGAAGAAAAATCCAAATTCTATGTCTTTCCTTCCCCAACCCGAAGCATGAAGCTCTTCTCTCTAATTCCCTTGATCTTCAAAAAACCTCCAATGAAAACCGAACTGGTAACCTTGCAAAAGCTTGAAAACTAGCTCCCCCCCGATTCCCCCGAAAAAGAAAAAAAAAACCTCCCCCCTCAAAACTATATCCCCTCTAACCTTATCCTCTGAATTTCTTCAATCTTCCGTCTTAGATCCGGAATTGGCTCCCATTTCAAGCTTGGATCCGAAATTGGCTCTCGCCGTCAAGCTTTCTCCTCCGTTTTTACCTTTAAGAAATCCATTTACCGAAAACAACGTTCCTTGAAATGGCACAGAGAACATGACAGCCTGAAACAGAATCGAACCCCGTAATCAGGACCACATTGAGTCGCCCGACCAATTCAGGTCCTATATTGGGAAAGATGCCCGTAGTAACCTGGATGTTCCCGTAATTGGGTCAAATTGGTCCTCACGTCAGATTGGCTAAGACCCGTAGTAAGACCTGGATTTCCCGTAATTAGAGTGCATTGGGTTGATCGGCCAATTCAGGTCTCATATTGGATATGAGGACCCGGATTGGATTATCGAAATTGGATCCAATTGGCTCCTCGAACCCATCGTGTAAATTAATCCTTCTCTTCCTGCTGACTCTCGTTATTGGAATCGAAAGGAGCATTTCAGTATGCCTCGGCTGACTGTAACGGAGTGACTGAACCTGACCACTCAATATTTGTACTGGAGTTGGTTGATGCTCCCAATATTCGAGGTAACTGAATATTAATAAAATTCCCCTTTCTTTTTATTTTCACTGTATACTCGTATTACAACACGACATCCACCCCCTCTGAACCTGTGCATCCTCCGGTATGCACCAATTTATCCAATTCCTGTTTGATTCAGAATATATCCCCTACGTCTTTCTCCAGTTCATCTTCGTCACCTTCATTATCCAAATCACTTTCATCTTCTTGCTGTGGAATCTCTGTACCTTCATTAAGGTCTTCCATATTCATCTCTACGTATCTTCGTTTAAATATTTTTACTCGCTTCCCTGCAATTGGTATTTTCAATTTTGTACCATCTAACTCCCGTAATGAGTAAGTCGTATTATCTTGAACAGTTGTTACAACATATGGTCCAAACCAACGTTTTGAAAATTTCCGCAAAGTACTATGTTGATTATCCAGACTATTGTCATAAACAAGTACCCAGTCACCTTCCTCGATTGCTTTTGGTCTCAATCGATGTTGCTTATCGAATCGCGCCTTATTTTGTAACCTTGCTCTTTTTAACCTTTCCAATGCTATCAGGACATCTTCCGTTCTTTGCTCCAATTATCGAATCCTAATAGCCAGAAGTTCTTCTCTTGTCAATCCATCTTCCCATGGTAGCATACTCCAAGTAAGTACCTTTTCTTCAATTGGCATAATTGGTTTTTGACCTGTCATAAGTTCTACTGGCATATATCCTGTCACCGAACTATGTGTTGTTCGATCAGCCCATAATGCAAATGACAAAAGCCGTGGCCACTCTTTAACTTTCCCATTACAAGCTTTAACCAATGCTTTCACAATCGGTAGGTGACCGCGTTCGCTTTTCACATTCCCTTCCGGATTATAAGCAGTAGTCAGTGATCGTTTAACTCCACATCTTTCAAAGAACTTACGAGCTTCTTGTGCATTTAATTCTCCACGATCTGCAGTGATTTTTCCTACGCACCCGTAACGGCAAATGACATCTTCAAGCAAAAACCTACAAATCCCCTCTGTAGATTTTGTCCTCAATGCTCTTCCTTCTACTTGATTTGATAAATCTTCACGAGCTAAAACCAAATATCTCATCTGCCATAACCCAACCGGCATAATAACCAAATCAACAACCCATTTAAAATGAATAGCCAGAGGATACGTAGGATGAAGACCATCTCGATGTCGGATATTTGAATACGATTGACAGATTTTACATGACTCTACAAATGAGAGCACATCTCGATACATATTTTTCCACCAATATCGTTCCTTGAGTTTAGCAAAAGTAGCCCAGATTCCTCTATGCCCTACCCATAAACTATCATGAAACTCCTTTAATAATTTTAGTCTTTCTTCCCTTTTGCCTATCACTTGTTGTGGCATCCCAATTCCTTTCTTCGGTCTCTTCCATAAGAATCCATCTCGAAATAAAAATCCATATGCTTTTTTTCTTATTTGTTTGAATTTTTCTGTAGACCAATTCCCCTGCTTAGACAAGGTATTCAAATAATGACCAATATCCAATAATTCTCCTTCATAAGATTCTTCAAGAAATAGCTTGTCTTCTCTGTTGAGATTTGATATTGAATAGAATTTCAATCCGACATCATCAATGTCTTCAACCATTTTGTCCTCCCTCTCGTATCTTGCTCGAGATAGCATGTCTGCTACTAAATTGTCCTTTCCAGTGATATGCTTAAATTCTGGATTTAGTGACTTAATATAAGCAATCCATCTCAACATTGCAATATCTGGCGTTGAACAGTTAATAATCATTCCAAGCAATGGCAAGCAATTTGTTTCAATTACTACTACTGCCCCAATCAAATAGTCCTTTTCAGCTTTCATAGCCGAAACGACTCCCCAAAGTTCTCTTTTGACTTGCGAATATGCTCGCTGACGAATACTTAAAACTTTAGCCCCAAATCGAACTGCAAATCTACTCCCATTCGAATCATCTTGACCCACAGCCCATCCAACGGCAATTGGACTAGCGTCTACAGTAAGAATCACTAGTCTATTGCACTTATAATCAACCTTCCTCAATATTGGAGGTGACATCAATAATTTCTTCAATCTTTGCATTGCCTGAATATGCCTATCTTTCCATTCAAATCGGTAACCCTTGCGTAACAGTTCATATAATGGATCCGCTATGTGAGCAAAATGAGGGATCCAGATTCGATAAAATACACATGCACCCAAAAACCTGCGAACCTCTGTTAAAGAACCACAATCCTCTTTCATCCTTCCAATTGCATCAACTTTAGTCGGATCTGGTTTTCTTTCATAAGATCCGCATAAATGTCCAACAATTACAACCTCTCGCACTCCAAATACGGACTTCATACCCGATAATGTAAGATGAACTTCTCCAAGCCGAGTTAAAATCTTTTTACAATCTTGTATATGATCAACAACATATCTGCGACACCCCCTCGTATCTAAAGTTTCATCCTGGTCTCCATCTCTGCACCCCTTTATAGGAACATCATCCAGAAAAGGCATAGTCTTTTTCGGGATAAAATCTCTCAATACCTTATTCATCCCATTCATCATATGCGCAACTGAGTTGGTCGCGCCTTGAGGAAGAGTGCACATTCTAACCAATCCAAGCGGTGTCCTCATCGTTGTCATATCTCTACTTCCTTCGGCAAGTTGAAATTGATCATAACCTGAATACAAATCACCCATTGAATAGATCGCCCTTCCAGCAAATGCCTCAGTAAATTCATCCACAATAGGTCCAATTCCTGCATTCCTGACAGTTACAGCATTCACCGGCTGCATATCTTGAATAAACCGCAGTGACCCATTCTTCTTAGGTACCGTAAACCATCGACTAGAATTCGGCGCAAATGAAGGTTCTAATATTTTCATCTTTATCTTTTCTTTCAATAGTTCCACCAATTTAGGTAAATGTGCCCTCGGTACTGGAATCGGTCTTAGATTCCAAGGTACATGCGGTACAGTGAAGATAACCATAGGTGTTATAATATTTGGATCAACACACCCAATTTCATGAGATTCGAAGGCAAACGATCTACCTTGTTTAGCCAACATCTTTTTGAAGCAAGTAATTTCCTCCGGCAATAAAGAACCATCAGAACCAATCTTCAATTCTTCAAAAGTCTCTTCAGTAAACTGATGTCCAATACTCATTGGATCTCTTAAACTTGCTTCTTTTGATGCTTCTCTCATTTGTTCTTTAGAATCCTCTGGTAATGGTCCGGCAACAGGCTTTACCTTCTTATCTGCCGTTTTATATCTCGTCTCTACTGTGACTTCTGGTGCTTGAAAAGATTCAAGCATGGTATAAACCTCTCTCGAATGAATCTCAACAATCTTATCATTATCCCCTAACCCAATAGATGTAATCAATTCCAATGAATCTTCCAGTCCATTTTCTTCATAAACATCCAAAATCCTCTCATCATCTTGCAATGTACCTATCTTGCGTAACTGTCCTTCAATATCATATAATCTTTTTCTTTCTTTTCTTTTAAAATCATCAACTTTCTTATACATAATATTTCCATTCTCCAATATACCAATAAAACTCGCATCAAAGGCACCTTCATCTCGCGAGAGTACCTCCTCTTTTGTACCTCCATAATCTCGCTTTACAGTGGTACCTCCCCAAAATCCTTAAATCCTTCAACAATCTTTCGCAATGGTTTCTCCCTCAACCTATCTCGATTCCGTTCATGGTTAGGAGTTACTGTTAGAAATTGTACAGCTTTCCTCCCATCTTCGCTCCGTACCCTTGCATAAGCAGAACCATCGTCAAGTACCTTTGTTTCCATCCGTGTTGCCGTGGTATAAGGTTGTCCTAAAATCAACGGATAAGACGTTGTATCTTGAACGAAGAAATGTTGCTCCGTCGCAACATCCCCAATCCGAATTTTGACATCTGGACAAGCTCCATATAATTTGCCTCGTGTGTTATTAGCTGCTCGTATTGCCCATCCATGTTCCATATCAATTGGCCATTTTTGCTTCTTATAAAGATCTTTAGACATGAGATTTATTTCAGAACCATGGTCCACCAAGGCAACTATTGGTTCTTCTATATCTCCTACCTTCACCAATACCTCAATAGTTGCCATTGCCCAATGCTTTCGAGTATAATGGCTCAAAGTTTCCATTTCCTTGTCACTAGAATCTTCGAAACGTACTCGCTGATTATATCCATTCTTTTCATTTGTTGGTTGCTTGTAACCAATATCAACCTCTTCTTCATCTCTACATATTCTTGCATCAATAGCATGACTCATTCCAGTTTCGCCCATTAATTACCTCTTTCGCTTAATGCTGTCAATGATAACATCATGAAACTCCTTCTTTGCAATTCCCAAGACTTCTTTCAATGTGAATTCCACCTTAGCGTTTAATATACGTTCTTCCAACACCCCTTTCAAATTTGTTGCCGCTTTAATGTCAGAAAGTAGCTTATAAGCAATTGATTTGCCCTTATCTTTTGTCTCCGTTGTTTTTTCTCTTAATGATGTTAAGGTATCCTTTATAGGCAATTCTTGTGAAGCTGCCTCCCGAGCCTTGTCTCCTCAAGTTTGCCTCTTAAAAGAATTTCCTTCTCTAGTATCATCAAAATTTCCTCGTCTTTTTTCTTGTATCAAGGCTTCCTGTTGGCTCTTAGCAATATATGCATGAACTGAAAGAGAAGCAACGGGATCCTCCCAACCTGTTCTTCCTCGTATTGTAGCTGCAGTTCTCAATAACGCTTCTCGAGGTAATTTCCCTTCTTGCATTGTAGAAACGGCAGAAGCCCAAAACTCACTAGTTTCCGTACTTCCACCAATTTCATCATCTACTCTAGCACCATAACTTGCACTTTCTTGTATTACTGATTCATGCTCTTTTAAGTAATCTTGAATCAATGCTCTCATTCCTCCCTTGCCAAAATTGGTTTGAAGAAGATCCTCCCTATCTTTCAATGCTATCTTTCCATCTTTCCAGCAAATAATTCCCTATCGTATCATATTATTAAATTCATTGCAATCTTTTCTAGTATGTGAAGCATCATCACACCAAATGCATCTTTGTACATATCCTTGTTTTGAAACATTCTTCGAATTATTTATAGAAGTATTTTCTTCAAGTCTTGCCAATTTGATTTGAAGATCTCGCATTCCTTGTATAATTTCTTCCATACCCATATCTGCTTTCTTTGACATGGATGTCGAAGGTTAAACTGTAGGCATTGTTGGTGGTGTTGTACGTAATGGAGCTTTGGGTGCTTGTACTGTTTTCGGAATATTGCTCCTATCCTTCCTCCTTTCTTTTTTTGTAAGCAACCCCACCGCATCTTCAACGTTCTTCCACTTCGTTGTCAATCCTTCATCTTCTTCTTTGTCTTCAAGAAGGGGTTCTAATTTCTCTTGCAATTCTCCATCAGCAGCTTGAAGAAATAGCTCAACTTTGTTCGGCTCCAATGTCAATTTTTCTACCTTCGATAATTGAGAGTACTGCCTCTCAAATTTCCTTAGTAGCTCTGTTGCTTGCAAATTCTTATTCGGCTGTTCAATCCATCCCAAAAAGAGCTTCTTAGTAACGCGATCAGCATCTTCCAAGAAATATTCATCTTTCAATGCATGTGAAAAATCCTCCCATGAATCCCCTCAACGATCCGTAATCGATGTAATGTGGTCCCTTATCTCCGGTATCGTGGCAAGTCCAAATAGTGCAACCATTTTCTTCTCAGAAACCCGATTTAATTCCATTTCACGAACATAACATCTTAAATACCTTGAAATATTCCTCCCATCAAATTGATCAATTTTATTGACCACTGCTTGCAATGCTTTGGTTGCCAAAGCTTCCTTTCGATCATTGCTTTGTTGTTGCTGCATTGACAATGAGAAGGCTTGAAACAAACTAGCAATAGATGGATCCATGTGCATACCTTGTCCTTTAGAAGACTCCCCACCAGAAACTTCTCCCAAAAATCCTTCAAAATTTTTATTTTCGTTTTCCATAAAAATAAAGATAAAATCAATCGAAATCCAATACCTCCCACCTCAAGCTTTCACGTCGGGTTCACCACTTATATCGTATTACGTGCTTTTTAGCTCGAGAACGCGCCAGGCGTCTGGCTGTAGAAGGTAGTATAGAGATTCGCCGATAGTCAAGCAGTCTATCAGTTTTTGACTCCTGGAATATAAACGACTGCAACAATGTACCGTAAATCTATACGGATGCTCTTCGACTGCTTGTCGAAGTCTTTTTTTTTTTTTTTTTCCCAGCCGATAGGTCTCTAGACGTTACAGAGAATCCCGAACAACCCAAACTGTTAATCTTCAATACCCCTTTGTACTTACGATCTTGTATCCACTGACCGTCCTGTTAGATTAACCCAATAAAATTCATTCACTCCGCATATTCAATCCTATAGACACCCCTTTAATCCTTCAATCACAGACGTAACTCGATTTTACAAAACAGTCAAGAGTATTCAAACCCACTTCATTTAAAAATCCCGATTCACCATTACAACACTGACTTCAGCAGCGATTGCCTCAGTCTTCCCAAAACTCTATGAAGAAGAAAAATCCAAATTCTATGTCTTTCCTTCCCCAACCCGAAGCATGAAGCTCTTCTCTCTAATTTCCTTGATCTTCAAAAAACCTCCAATGAAAACCGAACTGGTAACCTTGCAAAAGCTTGAAAACTAGCTCCCCCCCCGATTCCCCCGAAAAAGAAAAAAAAAACCTCCCCCCTCAAAACTATATCCCCCCTAACCTTATCCTCTGAATTTCTTCAATCTTCCGTCTTAGATCCGGAATTGGCTCCCATTTCAAGCTTGGATCCGAAATTGGCTCTCGCCGTCAAGCTTTCTCCTCCGTTTTTACCTTTAAGAAATCCATTTACCGAAAACAACGTTCCTTGAAACGGCACAGAGAATAGGACAGCCTGAAACAGAATCGAACCCCGTAATCGAGACCACATTGAGTCGCCCGACCAATTCAGGTCCTATATTGGGAAAGATGCCCGTAGTAACCTGGATGTTCCCGTAATTGGGTCAAATTGGTCCTCGCGTCAGATTGGCTAAGACCCGTAGTAAGACCTGGATTTCCCGTAATTAGACTGCATTGGGTTGACCGGCCAATTCAGGACTCATATTTGATAAGAGGACCCGGATTGGATTATCGAAATTGGATCCAATTGGCTCCTCGAACCCGTCGTGTAAATTGGTCCTTCTCTTCCTGCTGACTCCCGTTATTGGAATCGAAAGGAGCATTTCAGTATGCCCCGGCTGACTGTAACAGAGTGACTGAACCTGACCACTCAATATTTGTACTGGAGTTGGTTGATGCTCCCAATATTCGAGGTAACTGAATATTAATAAAATTCCCCTTTCTTTTTATTTTCACTGTATACTCGTGTTACAACACGACAGCGTGTATAAATGCTTTTGCACATATCAATACGGGTATTACTATGCTAGACTTATAACTTTTTACTTGGTTGGTAGAACTATTAATAATGCTTTGAGAAAAATCAAGTTTACGTGAATTCCAATCTATTCGAGGGTTATATTTTTCTAGCCAGGATAAACCTAAAATAATTGGATTGGACGGGGATTTAATTATGTTAAAAGCTATGTAGCTAACATGACCGTTTATTGTTACTTTTATAGGGCGAGTTTCATGAGTGACATCTCCTGAAGACAAAGGACGACCATCAATGTCTTCTACATGTACGGGTTTAGTTTTCTGTATAAAAGGTATTTTATGACTTTTAAGAAATTGTTCATCTAAAAAACACGCTGAGGCTCCCGAATCTAATAAAGCAAAGGCTTTGTAATTCTTTGGTCCTAAATATAATTCTATTAAAAAACAAGAAGAGGGTTCTGAGGAGACGATAGGACCTTCATTAGGAATTGTACAAGGTTCCCGCTGCATGGTCCTTATTGTAGCTGGACGAATCCGTTTTCCGACATGTTGTCTTCTTTGACCGCCGTACCCCTCATTTTATAGTTGTGTCGTTTCTTTGGACAATGTTGAGCAGTGTACTTAGGTTCTCCGCAGTATAAACATAATCTTCCTTGACGACGATGAAACTTTTCTTGCTCAGTTAGGGGTTTAAAACGTACCGCGTCAATTTGCATGTCTTCTACTTCCGAATGTACGTTTGGCAAAGATGCTGATGTTGCCATTGAGTAATAACGTTGAGGTTCCCGTGAATGATTTTCGGATCCAAATTCAAAAAGTCGATTATCACATTTTACCGCAAAATCGATTGCTTGACTCAAAGTTTGAGGATCAGGTAAGTAGAGCATCAATTTCTTTAATTCGTATTGCAATCCATAAAGAAATTGATTGATGAGTACAGCATCATCCCACTTGATGTCAATTGTAAGTTGTCAAAATTGTGAAGCATATATTGTTACTGTGCGGTTTGCTTGTCGCAAAATTTAGATCTTGTTTGTTGCGACACGAGTTGCATCGTGTTCACCATACATAGATCGAAACTCTGCCAAAAAAGCTTCCAGATTATCCAATATTGGATTTCGTTGTTCTAGAAAAGACGAAAACCACGATAATGCAGAACCAGAAAGTAGAGTGCCAATAAACCTGACTTGTGATCCTGGAGTTGGATAGCTTTGCGGTTCAAGTTCAATTATCAATTGTACTTGATTGATGAAGCGTTGAAACTTTGATCTCGTACCATCAAATTTCTCGGGTAAAGCAATTCTTGGTTCTCTAGTGCTTACAGGATGTTGTACAATTGGAGAAGGAATGTGATTAAGTGCAGATGTTGAAGCAGCTCCGATCATCTCTATATCTCTACTTTCTGCTATTCTTGTTCTTTCCTGTGTTAGTGAATTGAGTTGATGCATCGCAAGCATTAACTCCCTCGATTGTTCTTGCATTTGTGCCATTGCACTCTTCATTTCAACAAGCTCTGCCATAATGACACTAAGAAGAAAAATTTGTCTGATATTGCTCAAGACAAAAGAAAAGACTCGATAACAAAGAAGATACTAAGAACAATATCAATTTAGAAGTAGGTAATCCGCAAACTTCTAATATGCTTATGTCTTGTCAAGAGAAAGGGGTAATCCACTCTTACTCAAGAAAAACAAAGCTCTGATATTGTAAGTACACTCTTGTCAATCTATCACGGACAAGAACTCGATGAAAAAACAATTCAAATAAGTGAGCATTCACTCAAAGAGAGGTAACAAAATATATAAGTATATATATTGAAAGAGAAACTGGAATGGCTATTGCCAAAAGACAAGAAAACTAGAGGTCCTTGAAACTAGACTAGAAGCAAGAAAAGAGTTGACAAGAGTGAAGAAGCCTTCACTCTTGTCTCTATATATACTATCTAACTAGGGGCTACGTAGCGACGTTCTATAGGACCTCCAATGTGTGTTGACTTTGTAGGACACATGCCTTGACTTACAAGACAAGTTTTTCTACATGTGGGCCAAATAGCTAGCTTGATCTTCAAGCTAACAACATGTGTGGCACATGGCCAACTTGTTGACCACGTTTCTAATCCAAAAAGTCAATTAAAGACACCTATGAAGTCAAAGCAGCATCTAGGAAGTTTCTAGGAAGCTTCTATATTAAATATTATAGAATTAACTTACTTTTACCTACTTTTACTTACTTCTACCTATTTGTATATGTAATTATTAGCTTACATGATTATGGCCGTGACAACACCTCGACTTTAAGCACCTATATCTCGTTCATAAAAACTCCAATCGATTCAAAAATTTTACCAAAATCATAGCTAAAACTTTGAATTTGCTAATCCTAGCCTCCAAAAGCTCGATTGGTCGGAAAGTGTAATCCTAATTCTTAATATGGCCTCTTGCAACCTCCTTGAAGCCTATTGGTCATGATTTTTGACCAATAGGAATGGAGATTTATATCATCCATCTCCATTCATTCATATAGGTGCCTATAGAATAGGTAAATAAACTTTGTGGTAAGTTACTAGTTGATTATTGATAACCTTTAGAATTAGATTGATGGTTAGGTAGTTTAGTTGGTAATAATAGGTTGTTAGTGGAATAAATGGTTAAGAATTCAAAGGATCATAACCTTTGGAATCTGCTGGCCAACGATCCATCTTTTGGTAAGATAAAGAAGTTGAGGAAAGAGAGATCGATGCATGATTGTGATAGTCATAAGTCAGAACAAGCTTAGTGCTACGTCTTTTTGTTTCTTTGTTGTTGACGAGTAATGGATAGTTTCTGAATACTGAGAAGTTAGTCTGGAGTGCCAAATTGTGAAAGTTGTAAGCTGAGATATTGAATTCTGTATGATGAATTGAGAAACTGAATACAATAGGTAAGCTGGAGATCAGTAATTGAATATATATAAACCTTAAAGAGAATAAGTGGAAGATGAATGGATAAGAATATGGAAGTATTGTTGAATTGATAGTCATAGAATAGATTAGATATTGAATTAAGATAGAAGTAATAAGCCTTGGTGTTTTGTAGTTTGATAATTGATTTTAGATAGCTCGAGTACAGTCAATTGTGACACTAACAGATCCAATTCATATAATCAGTCTTTTCCTGTATTCGAATCCACCTCTATTAGTTCAATTGCTTTGATATATTGAAGCTTGAATACAACGAGAACAATATTTTGGCACTGCTATCGAAAAAATGATAATAATATGAAATGTTAGAAATTGATTGTATGGGAGATGGAATTATATGTTGAATGAGAACGTGAAAAGAACCAATTTTAGGGTTACAAATATGTGAGTTATAATTCAAGGTAGTATTGATTTTGTAAAGAAGAATGAAAGATTATGAGTAATAATCATGAAAGGGAGGATTATCAAAAGAATTAATTGATAAACGAAAGAAAGATAGGAATGATTATGCATAAGAAATCTCCTACGAGAACGATAAAAAAGAATTGTAGGTCCAAGTAAAACCAAAGGAAAAAAAAATTCAAATTCAAATAGCAAGGAGACTAGTAATAACACCAATGGCCACGACAGCGCCAGAAGTACCAATTGCAGTATAAATAAGAGCAATAGAAGACCAAATTACCAGTGTGGCACCATTACCTATTTTTAGTAGTTGACCAGGCTGTGATCTCAATCACCATATATCTCAATTCTTGAGAGCATGTGTGGATAATAATGGTAGAACTGAAGACATTTGATTGAGATTATTGCTAGCAACTTTAATAGATACAACTTTTGAATGGTATAATCAGCAATCAATGGATAGATTTCTTAATTGGGAGGCCTTGAAGAATGCCTTCCTAACCCATTTTAGACCAATTGGATTTGAAGATCGGCTTAGAGAAAATTTTATGCACAGCAGGATGTTTGCGGAGGAATCAGTGGAGTCCTATTATGGTCGGGTCCTGGATATACTTTGTAAATGGATAAATAATCAAATGCTAGATGCGTTTATATTGTCGATATTAATCAATGGTTTACATCCACCAAAATTAAAAATGTTTGTAAAAGAGGTTCGAGTAGCTACGATAGAGGCATCATTGGCATGAGCAAAGGTATGGAAAGAATGTCATTATGACCAATTATTAATAGTGGAAGCCACAATGATTCCAAGTTCAGGATGCCAACAATTACGATCGGAAAATGTGTCAATGGATAATTATCCACAAATGGTTGACTCCAATATGAAGAATGTTATGTTGCAAATACCAATTAATGCTACCCTACTCCAAGCAATAGCGCCAATAACAATGACACCTTATTGTACATTGCCAACCTATCAACAACCGGAGTTGCTCACAAATATGACTGTTAAAGATCTAAATGAAGCCTTGTTATTAAATCTAACAAAGAAGATGGAAGAATTGGCCATGAATTTGGGTAAAGACAAGGAGAAATGACATAAGCCTTCTAATATAAGACCTAATGTATGGTGTAATAATTGTAAGGAACAAGGTCATTTTGATACAGAATTTCCATCACCCAAACAAATAGGTGTTCAATGTACATTTTGTGGAGGAAAGTACCCTACCCAAAACTGCTAGCATTTACACAGGCAACAACAGTTCAATAACTAGACGATACAGCCAACTCAATGGGATGTTAATCAAGTACAGACTCGAAATATGGATGGTTGAAATAGTAATCACTCAAATCGACCTAATCTTGGCTTTGAGAATTTATAAAATACTAATTATAATGTGGTTTATGGAACAAAGATGCAGAATGGTGGAAATAATCAAAGAGGTAATCCCCAAACTATATCAATTCAGTACTCCAATTCTCGACCATTAGCAATTGATTAGCTAGGATCATTTACTATGGCTACTTGGAATCGGCCTAGTAGATATATTCCAGTGGACACTCCAAGTGTACCTAACGATATGGGTCAAAAACCACTACGTTGCTATCGGTGCCCGCAAATTATTTATTATGCCAGTGAATGCCCTAATCCAAGGTTTATAGACAAATATGCTCTAGTATGTCGACATTACAAGCAATCGGGTCATTTTCATTATCAATGCAATGTTCTATTTAACCTTAATAATCATGATCAAAAGATACAATCAACTATGCAAATTGTAGAGGAAAAAAATAACGGGATACAGGAATCACCAGTTCATCGAGTAGAAGTAGTCTAAGCTGTCCATACAAGAAGTCAGCAAAAAGGAAAAGGACCAATTCAACATTTGGTTGATCCTAAAGCGAAGGCCTAATTGGACCCAATTATGGGGCCATCCAATTCAGATCCTGACATGGGCCCCTTACTCAGTATAAGACCTGAATCGGTTGTGCATCCCAATGAAGTACCAATTACAGAGGCTTCGATTTCGTGTCGAGCTGTTTCGTTCTCTACATAGTTTTGGAACATGTCCTTTTCATTGAAAGATTCTCTGAGAGGCATGAATTTCAAGGAACCAATATTAGCCCAATTGAGATAACAATCTTATCCATTGAAAGAACCGATTTTATAGGCTCCGTCAAATTCAGTTCCAATAGCTTTATCAATTTCCAATATAGAGAAAACCAATTTACTTGCATCGGTGTATAGGACTGGGAAGAAAAAATAGACATTGGGAATTACCACTAGTACAGAACCATATGATATTCTAAAAGGTTTGAGCACCATACAGGCCACGATCTCTATGAAGCAACTATTGGCAGTAGCACCTGAATGTCGAACTATCTTGAATTCTTCATTAATTTATCACAGATCTTGAAATAAAGAAATCCGAGAAGTAAGTTTGAATCCCAATCCGGATGCACCAACGACTGATGTCTCAATTAATAGAGTGTTATTATCGAGAGTACAAGTAGATGGAGGACCTAGTGTAAATCTTATGAATGCTACTACAATGGAGGAGCTGGGTTTGAATCATGTATTGCCTACTATAGTGGTTTTGAGAATGGTTGACTCCAGTTGAGTTAAACCTATGGATATTTTATAAAGAATTGATACAGTAATTCCGGGGATTACCTACAAAATTGATTATATTATTTTTTGATTGCAAAGCTTTGTATTATCATATCTAATTTTAATCGGGCGATCGTAGTTGTATCAAGCTAAAGCTTGAAATGATTGGGGCTGTGGTACATTGACAATTGGAAAAGGTAATGATAAAATTGTACTTCAAATATACTCTGGTCAATATCATGGAGAAACTCAAGTCGCCAATTTAGAATTCACGTCAAATTGTGAAGATGAGTCTACAAAAGAAGAAATTGGTGCACTTGATTCAATTTATGCTGATACAAGGCAAGTTGTCGAGCACACTAGAATGAACTACCAGTATATGGGACTAGGAGAGTACTTAGTTCTTCCAGATGTTATTGATGATTCTCATCATATGATTGCATATTGGATGAATAGATGGGATGTTAATCACGATAATGCTATGGAACTAGAGTTGGAAAGTTCTAATGTGTCGGATTTTATCAAAGATTTTAGAATTGAGCAGAATATTATTCCAGAGACACCTGAAATTCCATGATGTCAACCAATTAATTTAGGTAGAAAGGAGGCTCTCCAAATCATTCAAATTTATGATGATATAAAGGACAAGGAGAAAGAAATTTGGGTGGATTATTTTTTAATGCATAAAATTATTTTTGCATGGTCATATGCGGATTTAAAAGGAATTCTAGTTGAAGTTTGTGAGCATCAAATTATATTGGAGGAGAATGCTACACTTGTATGCCAAAGACAACATTGACTTAATCTAAAATACTCACTTATGGTAAAAAAAGAACTAGATAAACTCTTGGAGGTTGGATTTATCTATCCGATTCTTTTTAGTGAATGGATTTTACTAATTATTATTGTACCAAAAAAGAATGGAAAAGTTTAGATTTGTCAAGATTTTTACAAATTAAATGGGGCTACCAAGAAGGATTATTTTTCTTTACCATTCATGAATAGTATATTGGATGCTGTCGCTGGACATGAATGTTATTCATTTCTTGATGGATTCTCCGATTATAATCAAGTTAAGATTGCAAAAAAAGACCAGTTAAAAACTACTTTTACTATGGATTGGGGGACCTTTGCATATAAAGTTATGCCGTTTGGGCTTTGTAATGCACTAGCTACATTTCAAAGGATAATGACGCAAGCGTTCCAAGATTATCTACGAATTTCAATGGAAATATTTCCATTGAATACATTTAGTACGAGAGCCAAGTATTTAAAATGACTAGGTCAATGTTTGAATCAATATGCCAAATATAGAATTTCTTTAAATTCAAAAAAATATCAATTTGGTATACCTTCTGATAAACTGTTGGGTCATATAGTTTTGATGGCATGCATTGCTACAGATCTAGATAAAATAAAGATTATAATAGAATTAAAGCAACCAGACATTGTTACGGGTGTTCGAACATTTGTCGGCCATATCAGTTATTATCAATGATTTATCTATCTATTCATAGTTATATGCCTTTTTTTGACAAATCTCTTGAAGAAACCACCAACCGATGGGACTAGTCCATTTTGGACAAATGAATGTACAATTGCATTTGAAACATTGAAACAAAAATTGGATTCAGCACCAATATTGGTGACACCTTGTTGAACAAAACCATTTCAAGTTTATGTGGATGCATCTAATTTTGCGATTGATTTTGTGCTAAGCTAGAAAGATGATTGAGATTTTGATCACCTTATTTATTATGCAAGTCGTCAATTGGAAGTAGCTGAAAGAAATTATACAACAATCAAACGAGAAGCATTGAGGATGATTTATTCCATACAAAAGTTTCGACATTATCTTCTTGGTTATAAATTTGTTTTCCATGTTGACCATGATGCTTTTAAATATATGATTAATAAGCCTCAATTGAATGGTCGTATTGCAGGATGGATTTTACTCTTGTAAGAATTTGACTTTACTATTCAGATAAGACCAAAAAAATCACATTCCAATGTAGACCATTTATCTTGGTTATCCAATATATTAGGTAATGAATCCATTAACGATGCACTACTCAATTTGAAACTGTTTGCGGTAGATGTAATTACTCTGGAATATAGTGAAATAATTCAATATTTGATATTTCAAACCTTCCCACCTAATTTCAATGAAAAGCTTAAAGGATGCTTAATATTAAAATGTGCACCTTATACGATGATTGGTGAAGCTTTATATAAACAAAGCAAGGATGGATTTTGTGATGCTGTATTTATCAGACTGAAGTAAGTACTATATTGGAAGGTTGCAACTTGGACAGTTGTGGTAGAAATTTTGCAGGGGATAGCACGGCTCATAAAGCTTTACAAGCTGGTTATTAGTGGCCAACAATGTTTGCAGATGCCCACCAATTTGTCCGTCATTGTGACCCATGTTAGAGAACGGGTCAACCTATTTGAACTTCAGCAATGCCATTGGTACCAATTCTAGCTTAAACGCATTTTAAAAAATAGGGAATTGATTTTGTGGGACCAATTACACCAGCCTCGAGAAATAGACAAAAATGGTATATATTGGTAGCAACGAATAACGTAACAAAATTGGCTAAAGCCATAGCTACAAAAACCGATAGTACAAGTACAATAGTAACTTTTTTGTATGAAAATATTATTATACGGTTTAGCTGTCCACGAGAATTGATTAGTGATCGAGGAACTCATTTTATAAATAGTACAATTGAAGCACTTATGGCTAAATATGAGGTAAAATATTGGAAGACTACACCGTATCACCCTAGAGCCAATAGACAAATGGAAAAGACTAATAGAATTTTATATAAAATCTTAACAAAAATAGATTCAGGAGTGGGAACAGATTGAGACACTAAGTTGTTCGCAGCTTTATGGGCATATCGTACTGTGTATAAAGTTACTACCAATGCTACCCCTTCTCAATTGGTTTATAGCCAAGAAACAATATTACCTATTGAATTGGAAGTCCAAAGTTTACGAATTGCTATAGATACTAGATTGAGAGATCAAGATTCATTACGGCATCGTTTAGAAGAATTGAAAAAATTAGATGAAACTAGAGCCAATGCATTAATGATCATCAAAACTATACAAAAATGACCGAGAACTTATTATGATAGTAAGCTTAGACCAAAGGCTTTTATGCCAAATGATTTGGTACTTCTTTATGATAGTCGATTTAAAAAAATTCCTGGAAAATTTCAAGTTCGATGGCATGGATCATATCGAGTTATTAATCGATTTCCAAATGGTTCCGTGCAATTGGAAGATTTTATGGGTACTAAATTTATGACGCGATCAATGGCAATTGGCTTAAACTTTACTATACATAAATCCGAAACAGGTTTTTTGTTCCAAAAAGTAGGGGGGATAAATAATAATGATGATAGAGTATTTCATCATGACAAATCGTGGGAAGTAAGGGAGAGTCGACCCAATTGATTGGACCATAGTAAAAAGTAGGAGGGAGGCTCTTGAAAAGCATGGTGTTTTTTTTTGTGGTTAAGGAGAACATGGCTAACATGGTGTTTGAGAAAGTAAGATTGCAGACTGATTGGAAAGAACAATAAGAACGGCTGCAGGTAGAGGTTGCGATGTTGCAGACTAAACTATCCGCATTAGCGAAGTAGGCCAATAATTTAGTGCAGATCAATATGCCAATTTCAGTGACAACACCTTTGGAGATATCTTTGAAACCAACAGAAGAATGGCAAAAGATGTTGGAGGAGTATGACAACTAAATTACCCGATGTGAATCTCAGGTATGGAAATTGGATTTGTTGAATGAAGATCTGATGACGCATTTGGATGGAGAATCCTCGAACACTAAAGCAGATGATGAAGATGTAAAGATGAGAAGGTCACCAATTCAAAAGGTGGTAAGCCAATGCCATTGACTGAAGAAAACAACACTGCTATGTCTTTATAAGTTGAGGCTAAATAATGTATGAAAGGACGCTGCACAATTAGGAGTGGGGCTATGTAGAATAGATAAATAAACTTTGTGATAAGTTACTAGTTGGTTATTCATAACCTTGAGAATAAGACTGATCGTTAGGCAGTTTAGTTAAAAACAGTAGGTTGTGTCAAGGACAAAGACTCAATGAGGGAGAATATACACAAAAAGGCTATCTCAATATAAAAAGTCAAAATATAAACAAGTATGTATATTAAAAAGAAACTAGAATGGCTATTGCCACAAGACAAGAAACTAAAGACTCTTGAACTTAGACTAAGAGCAAGAAAGGAGTTGACAAGAGTGAAGAAGCCTTCACTCTTGTCTCTATATATATTATCTAACTAGGGGCTACCTGGCGACATTCTATAGGACCTCCAATATGTGTTGACTTTGTAGGAAACATGCCTTGACTTACAAGGCAAGTTTTTCTACGTGTGGGCCATATTGTTAGCTTCATCTTCAAGTAAACAACATGTGTGGCACATGGCCAACTTGTTGACCAGGTTTCTAATCCAAAAAGTCAATTAAAGACACCTAAGAAGTCAAAGCAACATCTAGGAAGTTTCTAGGAGGCTTCCATATTAAATATTATAGAATTAACTTACTTTTATCTACTTTTACTTACTTCTACCTATTTCTATATGTAATTATTAGCTTACATGATTATGGCCATGACATTACCCTCCCTTCTAAGGACGAGTTCCACGAGGAGCGGTCATCATATGTTGAGGAAATCTATGATGCGACGAATTGTATTCGCCACATACTCTGATCTCTGTTCTCTTCGAAGATGATTGATAGGGTCTCTCAACCATCAATAGTGTCCCATACCAGGGCGGGAAGACCACCCAGTTATTTGATCATTGTTGAGGCCTTCGTAACCTCATTCGAATAGGATATTCGGAACACCATCAAGAGTTGTTCCTACCTCTAGCAAAATCACCAAACATCAGGAGTTCCTTCCCAAATCGTGATACCAAATGCGTTGTATCTCACCATCTATTGAGGAAGAACATGTCGTTCTTGAAGATCTTCATCTCGATTGCGTCGTCTTGAAGGTTGTGACAATCGTAATGTCTCATCCGGCAGGTCAGCAAACGAAGGTTCTTGAGTTGAATCCGCTGGTTGTTGGCTCTCTATCTAATTTGCATCACAAATGCAAAGAAGTTACAAACAAGGATAGGAAATTGAATGTTATCTTGCCTCAATCTTGTCTCTTTTATAAGAGAGATTTTCATCTTGATTTTGATGGATGTCGTTGATGAAAAACTTTGACTTTAGCTGATGCATTTGCTAGATTCCTGGATGGCTCCCATGTGCGTTCACTAATATCATATCCGTGCCAATGAACAAGATATTTCAGCTTATTTCGGCGCCGCCTTGAGTCTAATATCTCTTCCACCTCAAATTCTTCATTATTATCTACTTCTATAGGAGGCGGTGGCATTTGTCTTCTTCCTTGTATATCCACTGTCTTATATGGTTCAAGAAGAGACACGTGGAATACAGGATGGATCTTCATTGACTCCGTTAGATGTAATCGATATGCAACTGGGTTGATCTCTTCAGAAACAGAAAAGGGGCCAAGCCTACGATAGTCCAACTAGTCACAAGGTCGAGTAGACTTGATATTGCCACGAAGTAGCCATACCTTATCACCCACGTTGAGTTGTGGTTGCTCCTTACGATATACATCTGTATTTATCTTTTGTCGTTCTTGAGCTTCCTTCAATTGCGTCTTCATTATTGCATGTAACTCTGAAAACCGATTTGCCATATCTTCTGCTGCAGGATTATCAACTTTTGAAAAATCAAAAGTATCAAGTTGTGGATGATAGCCATAATTGGCAAAGAAAAGTGTTTGTTGCATGGAAGAATGTACCGTATTATTATAAGCAAACTCTGCCAATGGCAAAAGGGTTGTCCAATCATCTTGTTGGTAGTTGATAGTACACCTTAAATATTGCTCCAAGACTTGGTTTACGCGCTCTGTTTGTCCATTAGTTTGAGGATGGAAAGCCGAAGATAGCTTTATGTCCACTTTTAAAATCTTGAAAAGGGTCCTCCAAAATCTTGACACAAATTGAGTTCCCCTATCCGATATGATATCTTTAGGTAATTCATGATAGCGATAGATATTATCAATGAAAAGCTTAGCTGTTTCTTCACCTGTGATAGATTTTGTACATGGCACAAAATGTGCCATCTTGGTGAAACGATCTACTATCACAAATATAGAAACATAAGATCTTGAGCTTAGAAGATCTGTGATGAAATCCATAGAAACAGAAGACCATGGTTGTTCTGGTATAGGTAATGGCTGAAGAAGTCCGTAAGGTCGATGACGAGGAATTTTTGATCTTGAACAAATATCACATGATTGTACAAAGTCTTTGACTGACTTCCACATTTGTGGCCACCAAAAATCTCTTGATATGAGTTCCAAAGTCTTATTATATCCAAAGTGCCCTGCTGCTGGAAAGTCATGACGTGCTTGAAGAACACGTAAACGTGCTTCTCCTTTTGGAACATATAGGCGTCCTTCAAAATATAATAGATTATTCTTGAACTCGAACTTAGAAGGATCATGAGACTTGAAAGAATTATCCTCGATATCATGAACAAGAAGATCTGAGGACATACTAGACTGGATTTGCTTGAGAAAAGTTGAATCAATAGTCAATATTGATTTCATTGCTCGGAGATGAAATTGCTCTGGTTTCAAGAGGACCGTTCTTTGTTGCTCAAAAGCTGCATCTCTTTCTTTTGGTGCAAAATAAGAACGTCTAAATAGGGCATCGGACAGACCTTGTTGTTTTCTTGGCCGATAAGTGATAATGAACTCGAATCTTGACAAAGACATACTCCAACGAGCTTGACGACGATTCAACATGCGTGCTGACATGAAATACTCGCGGTTCTTGTGATCTGTATACACAGTGACTCGACTAGAAGCACCTTCTAGATAATGACGCCATCCTTGAAAGGAATCCACGATCACAAGAAGTTCTTTATCGTGGATCTCATAATTGATCTCGGCTGCTGAGAACTTTCTTGAATGAAAAGCTATCGGATGAAGTTTGTCATCTGTTCCCATTTGTGATAAAACTGCACCCAAGGCAAAATCTGATGCATCTGTTTCCATTAAAAAATGCCTTGGAAAAGTCAACACGATATAAGACTGGTGTAGAGACAAACGATGTCTTCAAGGCTTCAAATGCTGGTTCTGCGTCTTGATTCCATTGAAATTTGTCTTTATTGGTCAAGCGTGTAAGTGGAGCTGCAACTCGTGAAAAGTCTTTGATGAAGATCCGATAGTAATTGGCAAATCCCAAGAAACATTGGACATCTCTTACTGTCCTTGGAATCTTCCAATCCATGATTATTTGGACTTTCTTAGAATCCATCATGAGACCATCATTTGAAATGATGTATCCTAAAAAGTCAACTTGAGTAGTGTGAAATACACACTTTTCCATCTTGGTGTACAATCCTGCATCTCTAAGTTTTTGTAATACTTGACGAACATGTATTTCATGTTCTTCGACGTTCTTAGAATAGATCAGGATATCGTCTAGATAGCAGATGACGAAATTGTCTAAGAATTCACGAAATACATCATTCATGAGATATTGAAAAGCAGCTCGTGCATTCGTGAGTCCAAATGGCATGACATTATATTCGAAATGTCCATACTTGGTTCGAAACGCAGTCTTCCATTCATCTCCTTCTTTGATCCGTACTAGATTATATGCTCCTCTTAGATCTATTTTTGTATAGATCTTAGCTTGATTCAACTGGTCAAGGAGTTTTGATATCAAAGATAATGGATACCTGTTCTTGATTGTGATCTTGTTGAGTCCTCGATAATCAACACACATTCGTAAAGATCCATCTTTTTTCTTTACGAATAGAATTGGAGCTTCTGTTGGAGATTTTGAATGGCGTATGAAATTCTTCGCTAAATTCTCGTCAATATATGTCTTGAGTTCAGTCAATTCATCTTGCGAAAACTGTAAATTGGTCCAAATGGTGGCTGAGTTCCTTTCTTGAGGTCGATTGAACAATCATATGGGCGATACTCAGGAAGAATATCTGCATTCTTTTTCTCAAAAACGTCTTGATAATCCTGATATTGACTTGGAATGCCACTTGAAGTCTTTACGTTTTCAAAAATAGGTGCACCATAAATAGCAAAAGTTGATCCTTCTTTTGTTGCATGTATAAATGCTTTTGCACCTATCAGTACGGATTTTACTATACTAGACTTATAATTTTTTACTTGGTTGGTAGAACTATTAATAACGCTCTGGGAAAAATCAAGTTTACGTGAATTCCAATCTATTCGAGGATTATATTTTTCTAGCCAGGATAAACCTAAAATAACTAGATTGGACGGGGATTTAATTATGTTAAAAGCTATGTAGCTATCATGACCATCTATTGTTACTTTTATAGGATGAGTTTCATGAGTGACATCTCCTGAAGACAAGGGACGACCATCTATGACTTCTACATGTACTGGTTTAGGTTTCTGTATAAAGGGTATTTTACGACTTTTAACAAATTGTTCATCTAAAAAACATGCTGAGGCTCCCGAATCTAATAAAGCAGAGGCTTTGTAATTCTTAGGTCCTAAATATAAGTCTATTATAAAACAAGGAGAGGGTTCTGAGGAGAGGATAGGACCTTCATTAGGAATTGTACAAGGTTCCAGCTGCATGGTCCTTATTGTAGCTGGACGAATCTGTTTTCTGACATGTTGTCTTCTTTGACCGTCGTACCCTTCATTTAATAGTTGCGACGTTTCTTTGGACAATGTTGAGCAGTGTGCTTAGGTTCTCCGCAATATAAACATAATCCTTCTTGACGACGACGAATCTTTTCTTGCTCAGTTAGGGGTTTAAAACGTACCGCGTCAATTTGCATGTCTTCTACTTCCGAATGTACGTTTGGCAAAGATGTTGATGTTGCCATTGAGTAATAACGTTGAGGTTTCCGTGAATGATTTTCGGATCCAAATTCAAAAAGTCGATTATCACATTTTACTGCAAAATCGATTGCTTGACTCAAAGTTTGAGGATCAGGTAAGTTGAGCATCAATTTCTTTACTTCGTATTGCAATCCATAAAGAAATTGATTGATGAGTGCAGCATCATCCCACTTGATGTCAATTGCAAGTTGTCGAAATTGTGAAGCATACACTATTACAGAGCGATTTCCTTGTCGCAGAATTCGGATCTTATTTGTTGCAACACGAGTTGCATCGTGTTCACCATACATAGATCGAAACTCTGCCAAAAAAGCTTTCAAATTGTCTAATATTGGATTTTGTTGTTCAAAAAAAGACGAAAACCACGATAATGCAGAACCAGAAAGTAGAGTGCCAATAAACGTGACTTGTGATCCTGGAGTTGGATAGCTTTGCGGTTGAAGTTCAATTGCCAATTGTACTTGATTGATGAACCCTCGAAACTTTGATCTCGTACCATCAAATTTCTCGGGTAAGGTAATTCTTGGTTCTCTAGTGCTTATAAGGTGTTGTACAATTGGAGAAGGAACGTGATTTGTTGTAGATGTTGAAGTAGCTCCGATCATCTCTATATCCCCACTTTCTGCTATTCTTGTTCTTTCCTGTGTTGGTGAATTGAGTTGATGCATCGCAACCATTAACTCCCTCATTTGCTCTTGCATTTGTGCCATTGCACTCTTCATTTCAACAAGCTCTGCCATAATGACACTAAGAAGAAAAATTTGTCTGATATTGCTCAAGACAAAAGAAAAGACTCGATAACAAAGAAGATACTAAGAACAATATCAATTTAGAAGTAGGTAATCCGCAAACTTCTAATATGCTTATGTCTTGTCAAGAGAAAGGGGTAATCCACTCTTACTCAAGAAAAACAAAGCTCTGATATTGTAAGTACACTCTTGTCAATCTATCACGGACAAGAACTCGATGAAAAAACAATTCAAATAAGTGAGCATTCACTCAAAGAGAGGTAACAAAATATATAAGTATATATATTGAAAGAGAAACTGGAATGGCTATTGCCAAAAGACAAGAAAACTAGAGGTCCTTGAAACTAGACTAGAAGCAAGAAAAGAGTTGACAAGAGTGAAGAAGCCTTCACTCTTGTCTCTATATATACTATCTAACTAGGGGCTACGTAGCGACGTTCTATAGGACCTCCAATGTGTGTTGACTTTGTAGGACACATGCCTTGACTTACAAGACAAGTTTTTCTACATGTGGGCCAAATAGCTAGCTTGATCTTCAAGCTAACAACATGTGTGGCACATGGCCAACTTGTTGACCACGTTTCTAATCCAAAAAGTCAATTAAAGACACCTATGAAGTCAAAGCAGCATCTAGGAAGTTTCTAGGAAGCTTCTATATTAAATATTATAGAATTAACTTACTTTTACCTACTTTTACTTACTTCTACCTATTTGTATATGTAATTATTAGCTTACATGATTATGGCCGTGACAACACCTCGACTTTAAGCACCTATATCTCGTTCATAAAAACTCCAATCGATTCAAAAATTTTACCAAAATCATAGCTAAAACTTTGAATTTGCTAATCCTAGCCTCCAAAAGCTCGATTGGTCGGAAAGTGTAATCCTAATTCTTAATATGGCCTCTTGCAACCTCCTTGAAGCCTATTGGTCATGATTTTTGACCAATAGGAATGGAGATTTATATCATCCATCTCCATTCATTCATATAGGTGCCTATAGAATAGGTAAATAAACTTTGTGGTAAGTTACTAGTTGATTATTGATAACCTTTAGAATTAGATTGATGGTTAGGTAGTTTAGTTGGTAATAATAGGTTGTTAGTGGAATAAATGGTTAAGAATTCAAAGGATCATAACCTTTGGAATCTGCTGGCCAACGATCCATCTTTTGGTAAGATAAAGAAGTTGAGGAAAGAGAGATCGATGCATGATTGTGATAGTCATAAGTCAGAACAAGCTTAGTGCTACGTCTTTTTGTTTCTTTGTTGTTGACGAGTAATGGATAGTTTCTGAATACTGAGAAGTTAGTCTGGAGTGCCAAATTGTGAAAGTTGTAAGCTGAGATATTGAATTCTGTATGATGAATTGAGAAACTGAATACAATAGGTAAGCTGGAGATCAGTAATTGAATATATATAAACCTTAAAGAGAATAAGTGGAAGATGAATGGATAAGAATATGGAAGTATTGTTGAATTGATAGTCATAGAATAGATTAGATATTGAATTAAGATAGAAGTAATAAGCCTTGGTGTTTTGTAGTTTGATAATTGATTTTAGATAGCTCGAGTACAGTCAATTGTGACACTAACAGATCCAATTCATATAATCAGTCTTTTCCTGTATTCGAATCCACCTCTATTAGTTCAATTGCTTTGATATATTGAAGCTTGAATACAACGAGAACAATATTTTGGCACTGCTATCGAAAAAATGATAATAATATGAAATGTTAGAAATTGATTGTATGGGAGATGGAATTATATGTTGAATGAGAACGTGAAAAGAACCAATTTTAGGGTTACAAATATGTGAGTTATAATTCAAGGTAGTATTGATTTTGTAAAGAAGAATGAAAGATTATGAGTAATAATCATGAAAGGGAGGATTATCAAAAGAATTAATTGATAAACGAAAGAAAGATAGGAATGATTATGCATAAGAAATCTCCTACGAGAACGATAAAAAAGAATTGTAGGTCCAAGTAAAACCAAAGGAAAAAAAAATTCAAATTCAAATAGCAAGGAGACTAGTAATAACACCAATGGCCACGACAGCGCCAGAAGTACCAATTGCAGTATAAATAAGAGCAATAGAAGACCAAATTACCAGTGTGGCACCATTACCTATTTTTAGTAGTTGACCAGGCTGTGATCTCAATCACCATATATCTCAATTCTTGAGAGCATGTGTGGATAATAATGGTAGAACTGAAGACATTTGATTGAGATTATTGCTAGCAACTTTAATAGATACAACTTTTGAATGGTATAATCAGCAATCAATGGATAGATTTCTTAATTGGGAGGCCTTGAAGAATGCCTTCCTAACCCATTTTAGACCAATTGGATTTGAAGATCGGCTTAGAGAAAATTTTATGCACAGCAGGATGTTTGCGGAGGAATCAGTGGAGTCCTATTATGGTCGGGTCCTGGATATACTTTGTAAATGGATAAATAATCAAATGCTAGATGCGTTTATATTGTCGATATTAATCAATGGTTTACATCCACCAAAATTAAAAATGTTTGTAAAAGAGGTTCGAGTAGCTACGATAGAGGCATCATTGGCATGAGCAAAGGTATGGAAAGAATGTCATTATGACCAATTATTAATAGTGGAAGCCACAATGATTCCAAGTTCAGGATGCCAACAATTACGATCGGAAAATGTGTCAATGGATAATTATCCACAAATGGTTGACTCCAATATGAAGAATGTTATGTTGCAAATACCAATTAATGCTACCCTACTCCAAGCAATAGCGCCAATAACAATGACACCTTATTGTACATTGCCAACCTATCAACAACCGGAGTTGCTCACAAATATGACTGTTAAAGATCTAAATGAAGCCTTGTTATTAAATCTAACAAAGAAGATGGAAGAATTGGCCATGAATTTGGGTAAAGACAAGGAGAAATGACATAAGCCTTCTAATATAAGACCTAATGTATGGTGTAATAATTGTAAGGAACAAGGTCATTTTGATACAGAATTTCCATCACCCAAACAAATAGGTGTTCAATGTACATTTTGTGGAGGAAAGTACCCTACCCAAAACTGCTAGCATTTACACAGGCAACAACAGTTCAATAACTAGACGATACAGCCAACTCAATGGGATGTTAATCAAGTACAGACTCGAAATATGGATGGTTGAAATAGTAATCACTCAAATCGACCTAATCTTGGCTTTGAGAATTTATAAAATACTAATTATAATGTGGTTTATGGAACAAAGATGCAGAATGGTGGAAATAATCAAAGAGGTAATCCCCAAACTATATCAATTCAGTACTCCAATTCTCGACCATTAGCAATTGATTAGCTAGGATCATTTACTATGGCTACTTGGAATCGGCCTAGTAGATATATTCCAGTGGACACTCCAAGTGTACCTAACGATATGGGTCAAAAACCACTACGTTGCTATCGGTGCCCGCAAATTATTTATTATGCCAGTGAATGCCCTAATCCAAGGTTTATAGACAAATATGCTCTAGTATGTCGACATTACAAGCAATCGGGTCATTTTCATTATCAATGCAATGTTCTATTTAACCTTAATAATCATGATCAAAAGATACAATCAACTATGCAAATTGTAGAGGAAAAAAATAACGGGATACAGGAATCACCAGTTCATCGAGTAGAAGTAGTCTAAGCTGTCCATACAAGAAGTCAGCAAAAAGGAAAAGGACCAATTCAACATTTGGTTGATCCTAAAGCGAAGGCCTAATTGGACCCAATTATGGGGCCATCCAATTCAGATCCTGACATGGGCCCCTTACTCAGTATAAGACCTGAATCGGTTGTGCATCCCAATGAAGTACCAATTACAGAGGCTTCGATTTCGTGTCGAGCTGTTTCGTTCTCTACATAGTTTTGGAACATGTCCTTTTCATTGAAAGATTCTCTGAGAGGCATGAATTTCAAGGAACCAATATTAGCCCAATTGAGATAACAATCTTATCCATTGAAAGAACCGATTTTATAGGCTCCGTCAAATTCAGTTCCAATAGCTTTATCAATTTCCAATATAGAGAAAACCAATTTACTTGCATCGGTGTATAGGACTGGGAAGAAAAAATAGACATTGGGAATTACCACTAGTACAGAACCATATGATATTCTAAAAGGTTTGAGCACCATACAGGCCACGATCTCTATGAAGCAACTATTGGCAGTAGCACCTGAATGTCGAACTATCTTGAATTCTTCATTAATTTATCACAGATCTTGAAATAAAGAAATCCGAGAAGTAAGTTTGAATCCCAATCCGGATGCACCAACGACTGATGTCTCAATTAATAGAGTGTTATTATCGAGAGTACAAGTAGATGGAGGACCTAGTGTAAATCTTATGAATGCTACTACAATGGAGGAGCTGGGTTTGAATCATGTATTGCCTACTATAGTGGTTTTGAGAATGGTTGACTCCAGTTGAGTTAAACCTATGGATATTTTATAAAGAATTGATACAGTAATTCCGGGGATTACCTACAAAATTGATTATATTGTTTTTTGATTGCAAAGCTTTGTATTATCATATCTAATTTTAATCGGGCGATCGTAGTTGTATCAAGCTAAAGCTTGAAATGATTGGGGCTGTGGTACATTGACAATTGGAAAAGGTAATGATAAAATTGTACTTCAAATATACTCTGGTCAATATCATGGAGAAACTCAAGTCGCCAATTTAGAATTCACGTCAAATTGTGAAGATGAGTCTACAAAAGAAGAAATTGGTGCACTTGATTCAATTTATGCTGATACAAGGCAAGTTGTCGAGCACACTAGAATGAACTACCAGTATATGGGACTAGGAGAGTACTTAGTTCTTCCAGATGTTATTGATGATTCTCATCATATGATTGCATATTGGATGAATAGATGGGATGTTAATCACGATAATGCTATGGAACTAGAGTTGGAAAGTTCTAATGTGTCGGATTTTATCAAAGATTTTAGAATTGAGCAGAATATTATTCCAGAGACACCTGAAATTCCATGATGTCAACCAATTAATTTAGGTAGAAAGGAGGCTCTCCAAATCATTCAAATTTATGATGATATAAAGGACAAGGAGAAAGAAATTTGGGTGGATTACTTTTTAATGCATAAAATTATTTTTGCATGGTCATATGCGGATTTAAAAGGAATTCTAGTTGAAGTTTGTGAGCATCAAATTATATTGGAGGAGAATGCTACACTTGTATGCCAAAGACAACATTGACTTAATCTAAAATACTCACTTATGGTAAAAAAAGAACTAGATAAACTCTTGGAGGTTGGATTTATCTATCCGATTCTTTTTAGTGAATGGATTTTACTAATTATTATTGTACCAAAAAAGAATGGAAAAGTTTAGATTTGTCAAGATTTTTACAAATTAAATGGGGCTACCAAGAAGGATTATTTTTCTTTACCATTCATGAATAGTATATTGGATGCTGTCGCTGGACATGAATGTTATTCATTTCTTGATGGATTCTCCGATTATAATCAAGTTAAGATTGCAAAAAAAGACCAGTTAAAAACTACTTTTACTATGGATTGGGGGACCTTTGCATATAAAGTTATGCCGTTTGGGCTTTGTAATGCACTAGCTACATTTCAAAGGATAATGACGCAAGCGTTCCAAGATTATCTACGAATTTCAATGGAAATATTTCCATTGAATACATTTAGTACGAGAGCCAAGTATTTAAAATGACTAGGTCAATGTTTGAATCAATATGCCAAATATAGAATTTCTTTAAATTCAAAAAAATATCAATTTGGTATACCTTCTGATAAACTGTTGGGTCATATAGTTTTGATGGCATGCATTGCTACAGATCTAGATAAAATAAAGATTATAATAGAATTAAAGCAACCAGACATTGTTACGGGTGTTCGAACATTTGTCGGCCATATCAGTTATTATCAGTGATTTATCTATCTATTCATAGTTATATGCCTTTTTTTGACAAATCTCTTGAAGAAACCACCAACCGATGGGACTAGTCCATTTTGGACAAATGAATGTACAATTGCATTTGAAACATTGAAACAAAAATTGGATTCAGCACCAATATTGGTGACACCTTGTTGAACAAAACCATTTCAAGTTTATGTGGATGCATCTAATTTTGCGATTGATTTTGTGCTAAGCTAGAAAGATGATTGAGATTTTGATCACCTTATTTATTATGCAAGTCGTCAATTGGAAGTAGCTGAAAGAAATTATACAACAATCAAACGAGAAGCATTGAGGATGATTTATTCCATACAAAAGTTTCGACATTATCTTCTTGGTTATAAATTTGTTTTCCATGTTGACCATGATGCTTTTAAATATATGATTAATAAGCCTCAATTGAATGGTCGTATTGCAGGATGGATTTTACTCTTATAAGAATTTGACTTTACTATTCAGATAAGACCAAAAAAATCACATTCCAATGTAGACCATTTATCTTGGTTATCCAATATATTAGGTAATGAATCCATTAACGATGCACTACTCAATTTGAAACTGTTTGCGGTAGATGTAATTACTCTGGAATATAGTGAAATAATTCAATATTTGATATTTCAAACCTTCCCACCTAATTTCAATGAAAAGCTTAAAGGATGCTTAATATTAAAATGTGCACCTTATACGATGATTGGTGAAGCTTTATATAAACAAAGCAAGGATGGATTTTGTGATGCTGTATTTATCAGACTGAAGTAAGTACTATATTGGAAGGTTGCAACTTGGACAGTTGTGGTAGAAATTTTGCAGGGGATAGCACGGCTCATAAAGCTTTACAAGCTGGTTATTAGTGGCCAACAATGTTTGCAGATGCCCACCAATTTGTCCGTCATTGTGACCCATGTTAGAGAACGGGTCAACCTATTTGAACTTCAGCAATGCCATTGGTACCAATTCTAGCTTAAACGCATTTTAAAAAATAGGGAATTGATTTTGTGGGACCAATTACACCAGCCTCGAGAAATAGACAAAAATGGTATATATTGGTAGCAACGAATAACGTAACAAAATTGGCTAAAGCCATAGCTACAAAAACCGATAGTACAAGTACAATAGTAACTTTTTTGTATGAAAATATTATTATACGGTTTAGCTGTCCACGAGAATTGATTAGTGATCGAGGAACTCATTTTATAAATAGTACAATTGAAGCACTTATGGCTAAATATGAGGTAAAATATTGGAAGACTACACCGTATCACCCTAGAGCCAATAGACAAATGGAAAAGACTAATAGAATTTTATATAAAATCTTAACAAAAATAGATTCAGGAGTGGGAACAGATTGAGACACTAAGTTGTTCGCAGCTTTATGGGCATATCGTACTGTGTATAAAGTTACTACCAATGCTACCCCTTCTCAATTGGTTTATAGCCAAGAAACAATATTACCTATTGAATTGGAAGTCCAAAGTTTACGAATTGCTATAGATACTAGATTGAGAGATCAAGATTCATTACGGCATCGTTTAGAAGAATTGAAAAAATTAGATGAAACTAGAGCCAATGCATTAATGATCATCAAAACTATACAAAAATGACCGAGAACTTATTATGATAGTAAGCTTAGACCAAAGGCTTTTATGCCAAATGATTTGGTACTTCTTTATGATAGTCGATTTAAAAAAATTCCTGGAAAATTTCAAGTTCGATGGCATGGATCATATCGAGTTATTAATCGATTTCCAAATGGTTCCGTGCAATTGGAAGATTTTATGGGTACTAAATTTATGACGCGATCAATGGCAATTGGCTTAAACTTTACTATACATAAATCCGAAACAGGTTTTTTGTTCCAAAAAGTAGGGGGGATAAATAATAATGATGATAGAGTATTTCATCATGACAAATCGTGGGAAGTAAGGGAGAGTCGACCCAATTGATTGGACCATAGTAAAAAGTAGGAGGGAGGCTCTTGAAAAGCATGGTGTTTTTTTTTGTGGTTAAGGAGAACATGGCTAACATGGTGTTTGAGAAAGTAAGATTGCAGACTGATTGGAAAGAACAATAAGAACGGCTGCAGGTAGAGGTTGCGATGTTGCAGACTAAACTATCCGCATTAGCGAAGTAGGCCAATAATTTAGTGCAGATCAATATGCCAATTTCAGTGACAACACCTTTGGAGATATCTTTGAAACCAACAGAAGAATGGCAAAAGATGTTGGAGGAGTATGACAACTAAATTACCCGATGTGAATCTCAGGTATGGAAATTGGATTTGTTGAATGAAGATCTGATGACGCATTTGGATGGAGAATCCTCGAACACTAAAGCAGATGATGAAGATGTAAAGATGAGAAGGTCACCAATTCAAAAGGTGGTAAGCCAATGCCATTGACTGAAGAAAACAACACTGCTATGTCTTTATAAGTTGAGGCTAAATAATGTATGAAAGGACGCTGCACAATTAGGAGTGGGGCTATGTAGAATAGATAAATAAACTTTGTGATAAGTTACTAGTTGGTTATTCATAACCTTGAGAATAAGACTGATCGTTAGGCAGTTTAGTTAAAAACAGTAGGTTGTGTCAAGGACAAAGACTCAATGAGGGAGAATATACACAAAAAGGCTATCTCAATATAAAAAGTCAAAATATAAACAAGTATGTATATTAAAAGGAAACTAGAATGGCTATTGCCACAAGACAAGAAACTAAAGACTCTTGAACTTAGACTAAGAGCAAGAAAGGAGTTGACAAGAGTGAAGAAGCCTTCACTCTTGTCTCTATATATATTATCTAACTAGGGGCTACCTGGCGACATTCTATAGGACCTCCAATATGTGTTGACTTTGTAGGAAACATGCCTTGACTTACAAGGCAAGTTTTTCTACGTGTGGGCCATATTGTTAGCTTCATCTTCAAGTAAACAACATGTGTGGCACATGGCCAACTTGTTGACCAGGTTTCTAATCCAAAAAGTCAATTAAAGACACCTAAGAAGTCAAAGCAACATCTAGGAAGTTTCTAGGAGGCTTCCATATTAAATATTATAGAATTAACTTACTTTTATCTACTTTTACTTACTTCTACCTATTTCTATATGTAATTATTAGCTTACATGATTATGGCCATGACATTACCCTCCCTTCTAAGGACGAGTTCCACGAGGAGCGGTCATCATATGTTGAGGAAATCTATGATGCGACGAATTGTATTCGCCACATACTCTGATCTCTGTTCTCTTCGAAGATGATTGATAGGGTCTCTCAACCATCAATAGTGTCCCATACCAGGGCGGGAAGACCACCCAGTTATTTGATCATTGTTGAGGCCTTCGTAACCTCATTCGAATAGGATATTCGGAACACCATCAAGAGTTGTTCCTACCTCTAGCAAAATCACCAAACATCAGGAGTTCCTTCCCAAATCGTGATACCAAATGCGTTGTATCTCACCATCTATTGAGGAAGAACATGTCGTTCTTGAAGATCTTCATCTCGATTGCGTCGTCTTGAAGGTTGTGACAATCGTAATGTCTCATCCGGCAGGTCAGCAAACGAAGGTTCTTGAGTTGAATCCGCTGGTTGTTGGCTCTCTATCTAATTTGCATCACAAATGCAAAGAAGTTACAAACAAGGATAGGAAATTGAATGTTATCTTGCCTCAATCTTGTCTCTTTTATAAGAGAGATTTTCATCTTGATTTTGATGGATGTCGTTGATGAAAAACTTTGACTTTAGCTGATGCATTTGCTAGATTCCTGGATGGCTCCCATGTGCGTTCACTAATATCATATCCGTGCCAATGAACAAGATATTTCAGCTTATTTCGGCGCCGCCTTGAGTCTAATATCTCTTCCACCTCAAATTCTTCATTATTATCTACTTCTATAGGAGGCGGTGGCATTTGTCTTCTTCCTTGTATATCCACTGTCTTATATGGTTCAAGAAGAGACACGTGGAATACAGGATGGATCTTCATTGACTCCGGTAGATGTAATCGATATGCAACTGGGTTGATCTCTTCAGAAACAGAAAAGGGGCCAAGCCTACGATAGTCCAACTAGTCACAAGGTCGAGTAGACTTGATATTGCCACGAAGTAGCCATACCTTATCACCCACGTTGAGTTGTGGTTGCTCCTTACGATATACATCTGTATTTATCTTTTGTCGTTCTTGAGCTTCCTTCAATTGCGTCTTCATTATTGCATGTAACTCTGAAAACCGATTTGCCATATCTTCTGCTGCAGGATTATCAACTTTTGAAAAATCAAAAGTATCAAGTTGTGGATGATAGCCATAATTGGCAAAGAAAAGTGTTTGTTGCATGGAAGAATGTACCGTATTATTATAAGCAAACTCTGCCAATGGCAAAAGGGTTGTCCAATCATCTTGTTGGTAGTTGATAGTACACCTTAAATATTGCTCCAAGACTTGGTTTACGCGCTCTGTTTGTCCATTAGTTTGAGGATGGAAAGCCGAAGATAGCTTTATGTCCACTTTTAAAATCTTGAAAAGGGTCCTCCAAAATCTTGACACAAATTGAGTTCCCCTATCCGATATGATATCTTTAGGTAATTCATGATAGCGATAGATATTATCAATGAAAAGCTTAGCTGTTTCTTCACCTGTGATAGATTTTGTACATGGCACAAAATGTGCCATCTTGGTGAAACGATCTACTATCACAAATATAGAAACATAAGATCTTGAGCTTAGAAGATCTGTGATGAAATCCATAGAAACAGAAGACCATGGTTGTTCTGGTATAGGTAATGGCTGAAGAAGTCCGTAAGGTCGATGACGAGGAATTTTTGATCTTGAACAAATATCACATGATTGTACAAAGTCTTTGACTGACTTCCACATTTGTGGCCACCAAAAATCTCTTGATATGAGTTCCAAAGTCTTATTATATCCAAAGTGCCCTGCTGCTGGAAAGTCATGACGTGCTTGAAGAACACGTAAACGTGCTTCTCCTTTTGGAACATATAGGCGTCCTTCAAAATATAATAGATTATTCTTGAACTCGAACTTAGAAGGATCATGAGACTTGAAAGAATTATCCTCGATATCATGAACAAGAAGATCTGAGGACATACTAGACTGGATTTGCTTGAGAAAAGTTGAATCAATAGTCAATATTGATTTCATTGCTCGGAGATGAAATTGCTCTGGTTTCAAGAGGACCGTTCTTTGTTGCTCAAAAGCTGCATCTCTTTCTTTTGGTGCAAAATAAGAACGTCTAAATAGGGCATCGGACAGACCTTGTTGTTTTCTTGGCCGATAAGTGATAATGAACTCGAATCTTGACAAAGACATACTCCAACGAGCTTGACGACGATTCAACATGCGTGCTGACATGAAATACTCGCGGTTCTTGTGATCTGTATACACAGTGACTCGACAAGAAGCACCTTCTAGATAATGACGCCATCCTTGAAAGGAATCCACGATCACAAGAAGTTCTTTATCGTGGATCTCATAATTGATCTCGGCTGCTGAGAACTTTCTTGAATGAAAAGCTATCGGATGAAGTTTGTCATCTGTTCCCATTTGTGATAAAACTGCACCCAAGGCAAAATCTGATGCATCTGTTTCCATTAAAAAATGCCTTGGAAAAGTCAACACGATATAAGACTGGTGTAGAGACAAACGATGTCTTCAAGGCTTCAAATGCTGGTTCTGCGTCTTGATTCCATTGAAATTTGTCTTTATTGGTCAAGCGTGTAAGTGGAGCTGCAACTCGTGAAAAGTCTTTGATGAAGATCCGATAGTAATTGGCAAATCCCAAGAAACATTGGACATCTCTTACTGTCCTTGGAATCTTCCAATCCATGATTATTTGGACTTTCTTAGAATCCATCATGAGACCATCATTTGAAATGATGTATCCTAAAAAGTCAACTTGAGTAGTGTGAAATACACACTTTTCCATCTTGGTGTACAATCCTGCATCTCTAAGTTTTTGTAATACTTGACGAACATGTATTTCATGTTCTTCGACGTTCTTAGAATAGATCAAGATATCGTCTAGATAGCAGATGACGAAATTGTCTAAGAATTCACGAAATACATCATTCATGAGATATTGAAAAGCAGCTCGTGCATTCGTGAGTCCAAATGGCATGACATTATATTCGAAATATCCATACTTGGTTCGAAACGCAGTCTTCCATTCATCTCCTTCTTTGATCCGTATTAGATTATATGCTCCTCTTAGATCTATTTTTGTATAGATCTTAGCTTGATTCAACTGGTCAAGGAGTTTTGATATCAAAGATAATGGATACCTGTTCTTGATTGTGATCTTGTTGAGTCCTCGATAATCAACACACATTCGTAAAGATCCATCTTTTTTCTTTACGAATAGAATTGGAGCTTCTGTTGGAGATTTTGAATGGCGTATGAAATTCTTCGCTAAATTCTCGTCAATATATGTCTTGAGTTCAGTCAATTCATCTTGCGAAAACTGTAAATTGGTCCAAATGGTGGCTGAGTTCCTTCCTTGAGGTCGATTGAACAATCATATGGGCGATGCTCAGGAAGAATATCTGCATTCTTTTTCTCAAAAACGTCTTGATAATCCTGATATTGACTTGGAATGCCACTTGAAGTCTTTACGTTTTCAAAAATAGGTGCACCATAAATAGCAAAAGTTGATCCTTCTTTTGTTGCATGTATAAATGCTTTTGCACCTATCAGTACGGATTTTACTATACTAGACTTATAATTTTTTACTTGGTTGGTAGAACTATTAATAACGCTCTGGGAAAAATCAAGTTTACGTGAATTCCAATCTATTCGAGGATTATATTTTTCTAGCCAGGATAAACCTAAAATAACTAGATTGGACGGGGATTTAATTATGTTAAAAGCTATGTAGCTATCATGACCATCTATTGTTACTTTTATAGGATGAGTTTCATGAGTGACATCTCCTGAAGACAAGGGACGACCATCTATGACTTCTACATGTACTGGTTTAGGTTTCTGTATAAAGGGTATTTTACGACTTTTAACAAATTGTTCATCTAAAAAACATGCTGAGGCTCCCGAATCTAATAAAGCAGAGGCTTTGTAATTCTTAGGTCCTAAATATAAGTCTATTATAAAACAAGGAGAGGGTTCTGAGGAGAGGATAGGACCTTCATTAGGAATTGTACAAGGTTCCAGCTGCATGGTCCTTATTGTAGCTGGACGAATCTGTTTTCTGACATGTTGTCTTCTTTGACCGTCGTACCCTTCATTTAATAGTTGCGACGTTTCTTTGGACAATGTTGAGCAGTGTGCTTAGGTTCTCCGCAATATAAACATAATCCTTCTTGACGACGACGAATCTTTTCTTGCTCAGTTAGGGGTTTAAAACGTACCGCGTCAATTTGCATGTCTTCTACTTCCGAATGTACGTTTGGCAAAGATGTTGATGTTGCCATTGAGTAATAACGTTGAGGTTTCCGTGAATGATTTTCGGATCCAAATTCAAAAAGTCGATTATCACATTTTACTGCAAAATCGATTGCTTGACTCAAAGTTTGAGGATCAGGTAAGTTGAGCATCAATTTCTTTACTTCGTATTGCAATCCATAAAGAAATTGATTGATGAGTGCAGCATCATCCCACTTGATGTCAATTGCAAGTTGTCGAAATTGTGAAGCATACACTATTACAGAGCGATTTCCTTGTCGCAGAATTCGGATCTTATTTGTTGCAACACGAGTTGCATCGTGTTCACCATACATAGATCGAAACTCTGCCAAAAAAGCTTTCAAATTGTCTAATATTGGATTTTGTTGTTCAAAAAAAGACGAAAACCACGATAATGCAGAACCAGAAAGTAGAGTGCCAATAAACGTGACTTGTGATCCTGGAGTTGGATAGCTTTGCGGTTGAAGTTCAATTGCCAATTGTACTTGATTGATGAACCCTCGAAACTTTGATCTCGTACCATCAAATTTCTCGGGTAAGGTAATTCTTGGTTCTCTAGTGCTTATAAGGTGTTGTACAATTGGAGAAGGAACGTGATTTGTTGTAGATGTTGAAGTAGCTCCGATCATCTCTATATCCCCACTTTCTGCTATTCTTGTTCTTTCCTGTGTTGGTGAATTGAGTTGATGCATCGCAACCATTAACTCCCTCATTTGCTCTTGCATTTGTGCCATTGCACTCTTCATTTCAACAAGCTCTGCCATAATGACACTAAGAAGAAAAATTTGTTTGATTCTACTCAAGACAAAAGAAAAGAAAGACTTGATAACAAAGAAGATACTAAGAATAATATCAGTTTAGAAGTGGGTAATCCGCAAACTTCTAATATGCTTATGTCTTGTCAAGAGAAAGGGGTAATCCACTCTTACTCAAGAAAAACAAAGCTCTGATATTGTAAGTACACTCTTGTCAATCTATCACGGACAAGAACTCGATGAAAAAATAATTCAAATAAGTGAGCATTCACTCAAAGAGAGGTAACAAAATATATAAGTATATATATTGAAAGAGAAACTGGAATGGCTATTGCCAAAAGACAAGAAAACTAAAGATCCTTGAAACTAGACTAGAAGCAAGAAAAGAGTTGACAAGAGTGAAGAAGCCTTCACTCTTGTCTCTATATATACTATCTAACTAGGGGCTACGTAGCGACGTTCTATAGGACCTCCAATATATGTTGACTTTGTGGACACATGCCTTGACTTACAAGGCAAGTTTTTCTACGTGAGGGCCACATAGTTAGCTTGATCTTCAAGCTAACAACATGTGTGGCACGTGGCCAACTTGTTGACCACGTTTCTAATCCAAAAAGTCAATTAAAGACACCTATGAAGTCAAAGCAGCATCTAGGAAGTTTCTAGGAAGCTTCTATATTAAATATTATAGAATTAACTTACTTTATCTACTTTTATTTACTTCTACCTATTTCTATAATTACTTCTAGGCCGTGACATAGAGGTAGGAACAACTCTTGATGGTGTTCCAAATATTCTATTCGAAGGAAGTTACGAAGGCCTCAACAATGATCAAATAACTGGGTGGTCTTCCCGCCCTAGTTTGGGAAACTACCGATGGTTGAGAGGCCCTATCAATCATCTTTGTAGAGGAGAGAGATCAGAATATGTGGCGAATACAATTCGTCGCATCATAGATTTCCTCAACATATGATGACTGCTCCTCGTGGAACTCGTCTCTAGAAGGGGAGGTAATGTCACGGCCATAATCATGGAAACTAATAATTACATATACAAATAAGTAGAAGTAAGTAAAAGTAGGTAAAAGTAAGTTAATTCTATAATATTTAATATGGAAGCTTCTTAGAAACTTCCTAGATGCTGCTTTGACATCATAGGTGTCTTTAATTGACTTTTTGGATTAGAAACGTGGTCAACAAGGTGGCCACGTGCCACACATGTTGTTAGCTTGAAGATCAAGCTAACTCTGTGGCCCTCACGTAGAAAAACTTGCCTTGTAAGTCAAGGCATGTGTCCTACAAAGTCAACACACATTGGAGGTCCTATAGAACGTCGCCATTTAGTCCCTAGTTAGATAGTATATATAGAGAGAAGAGTGAAGGCTTCTTCACTCTTGTCAACTCCTTTCTTGCTTCTAGTCTAGTTTAAAGGGTCTCTAGTTTTCTTGTCTTTTGGCAATAGCCATTCCAGTTTATCTTTCAATATATATACTTATATATTTTGTTGCCTCTCTTTGGGTGAATACTCACTTGTTTGAATTGTTTTTTCATCGAGTTCTTATCCGTGATAGGTGTCGATTTTGTACCTATTGTCAATCTTTTGGATATAACGCATGCGTATGGAAAGCAACACAAGATCAACGACTGAAATTTGAGAGAGTACTTTTTTGGCTACAATTTTGATTACTATTTGATGGATATTAAGTTGGAATGAAGGAGATATTGGAGGTTGAAATCAGCACTTATAAATCTAAGGGTAGTAAGTGATTTGATTGACTAGGGGTTGTGTTTTGAGCTATATCTTGAGCAATTTGATAAGATTTTGGCTGAAAATTTTAAGAATGTGTGTAATCATATTAATAAACTTTATGGTCAAATTGTGTGGCATTTGAGTTTTGGATTTGTGAAATATAAAGAAAATAGTAATCAGGTGCTTGTGAATTAGGGTTTGAAGTATCTGCCAGGATTTTTAAGATGCTAGATGATCGATAGTTAATTTATGGTTGAACTTTTTTTATTGTAATGCTGAAGGATTAATTCTATATTATCTATAAATTTGACAAAAATTGAATAGTTGAATCGAAAGATATGAATTTCTAAAGTTTAGGAAGAAAAAAACTTATACAAAAAAAATATATTTTGAAGGGGTTTTATTATAATTTGAACACTTTATACAAAATAAAGGATTTTTTTAGAAATCAAGTCTTTGTATATATGTTGAAGATGAATATATGGAACAATGGTTAAATTTTGATATGAAGATGAGTTTTTGAGAGAAGATTATGGATTTTTTTGGAATTATTGAAAATCTAATTTACTAGCAAATGATTAGTTATGATATGGTATAACCAAGAATTTTAGGAATTTCCTAGATATTTTAAAAAGCCTTATGTATAAACCTTCTTAAATATAAAAGATTTTATTAGTACGATATCTTTTTGATATTATAGTATTTATTTGTCTTTTATTTGAAAGGTTAAATAACTTATTCGAGCTTGGCCAATAAGTTAAACCTAAACCCTCTATAGTTAAGTACCCAATGTATTCCTAGATAGAAAACCATGCAATATAACAATATGTGATATGAAATTAACTTGTTGATCAAATTTCTAATCTATCAATCAATTAAAAACATATGTAAAATTGAAACAATATCTATGAAGCTGCTAAAGAGCTTCTCTAGAAGATATTATGAAATACATCTATTTTATTTATTTATATTTAATAATATAGATAATTATTAAAATAAATATGTATACTTGTGGCATAATATAAAGGACATGAATTGGAAGTTGATGCATAAATCAATGAAATTCGTATCAAAGAAAAAGTCACAAAATAAAAATAAGAAAGTACATATATTTAAAAAAAAACCAAAATGACTTATTGCTAAAAGATAAGAAAACTTGAGACTCTTGAAACTAGACTAGAAGCAAGAAAGGAGTTGATAAGAGTGAAGAAGGCTTCACTCTTGTTTCTATATATATTATCTAACTAAGGGCTATGTGAAAATGTTCTATAAGACCTTTAATATGTGTTGACTTTATAGGACATGTGTCTTGACTTACAATGTAAGTTTTTCTACATATGCACCACATAGTTAGCTTGTTCTTGAAGCTATCAACATGTGACACATGGTTAACTTCTTGACCAAATTTCAAACCTAAAAATCAACAATGGACACCCATATAATCAGAGCAATGTCTATGAAGCTTTTAAGAAGCTTCTTTAGAAGATATTAAAGAATTAACTTACTTTTATCAACTTCTATCTACTTATATCTATTTATATAGATAATTATTAGGTTATATGTGTATGTCTATGATACATAACTTTTCCTTCTAGAGACAAATTTCACGTGGAGTGGTGTTAGGAACATAGTCCTTAGAACCTTCTAGAGACAAGTTTCTAAAACCTTCTAGAGACAAGCTTCTAGAACCTTCTAGAAGCAAGTCTCTGGAACCTTCTAGAAGCTTCTTAGTTGGTAGAAGATATTAGGGACATAGTCCTTAGAACCTTCTAGAGATAAGTTTCTAGAATCTTCTAGAAGCAAGTCTCTGGAACCTTCTAGAAGCTTCCTAGTTGATAGAAGTTGCTTGAGAAGCTTCCTAAATAGGAGTACATATTGGAATCGAGGCTGAAGAGTTCTTCAGTCTTGACAACACATCTCTTGGAGCTCTAGCTCACCTCTCTGGTGTTATTCTTGTATTCATCTCATTAATCTAGTTCTTGCCAGTTCTTCTTGAACTTCTTGTTAGATCTAAAGTCTGTATTTTTGTGTCCGTGACAGTTTGTCGAGACTTCTCTCACCTCAGATATGAGAGCTAGTTTCTTCTTTGTTAGAGTGTGGATTACCCCTCTGCTTGGAAGTGTACTAGCATTTTAGAGGTTGCGGATTACCCTCTTCTAAACTGATACTTCTTTTGTTATAATATTAGAGTCTTATTCTTCTTAGAGAGAGTGGATTACCCCTTTTCTTGAAGTTCTTAAGGCATTTTAGATTTTGCGGAGTACCCTCTTCTAAACCAATATTGTCTTCTTGTAGAGTCATTTCTGTCCTTCTCTTAAAATGGCCGGGGGCCAAGACAATAGTATGACAAAAAGTTCAGAGTCCAAGTTAGATGCTATCATGAATGCCCTTGCTACGTTATCGTAAAGAACTGCAGAGATTGAAGGAATCGTGGCAAGGCTTTATAATGATGGAGCATCTGGGATGGTACAATCTACGTTGCACCAGCCTCAAACTTCTACACTTGGAGAAACAACTTTGCCTTAGGTTCAACAAGCACCACTGGTTCTACAACATAAAGAGCCCCGAGTTAGTCTTCCAGACAAGTTCGATGGTACGCATTCCAAGTTTTGAGGATTCGTCAACCAAATCAAGTTGATAACAGTTTTATAGCCCGAACGCTATGCAACGGAGGAGTCACGTGTTGGGCTTGTTAGAACCTTACTTACAGGACAAGCTCTATCATGGTTTGCTCCTTTGTTTGAGAAACGATTGTCCATACTAAACAACTTTGAAACCTTTTTGGAGGCGTTTGCAGAAGCATTTGGTGAACACGATAAGGTTCGATGGCCTACAACAAAGATCCGATCACTACGACAAGGGATGCGTTCTACATCAATCTATGCATCGGACTTCAGGCAATTAGCGTGCCACATCAATTGGGACAAAGAAGCATTGATGAGTCGATTCTATTGGGATTTAAAGAACGATGTGAAGGATTTGCTATTAACTCTTCCTGATCCGCAAATGCTCAACGAAGCTATTAGCCAAGCTGTGAAGTGCGATAATCGCCTATTCCAACGTCACCAAGACCAACGTTCAAGACAACATACAGTTCGCCACACCCAACTATGTCGGCAAGCAGTGTGAATTCACATTCAGAGGTAGAAGACATGCAAATTGATGCGGTACGTGTCAAATTTCTTACTCTAGAAGAAAAAAAGCAGCGTATGGAGGAAGGTCTATGCTTGTATTGCGGTGAAGAAGGCCACAAACTTGGAAACTGCCCCAAGAAGCAAAATCGACGTATTATCAAGACTAGGGGCGCGTTTATACAGGAAAACGAAGATGCCCAGCCACAATAGGAACCGTGCGGTTGGACAGTGAAATATCGCAACAACAACCAGGTTCCTTTCTTTCCGCTCAACTTGCCCTTTATTTTACAATCCCTTTACTTATTGGCCCTCAGAAACTGAGAACCTTAGCATTATTAGATTCAGAAGCAACTGCTTGTTTCTTAGACGAAGAATTTGCGAAGCATCATAAGCTCCCTTTAGTACAAAAATCCAAACCTATTCACGTTGAGGTCATAGATGGACGACCTTTATTGTCTGGTAGTGTCACCCATGAATCAGAACCTATGGAAGTGACGTTAAAGAGCCATAGTAGTCATATTATTTTCATTATTATTAGAACCCCATCAAATCCTGTTATTCTTGGTCTTTCCTTGTTGAAAAAGCATAACCCATCCATAGATTGGAAGTTGCGGAAGATAACCTTTCCCACAAAACCACCCAAGAGCAAGCCTAGTAGCAAACCCCGAATAGAGTAATCCTTATTTATTGGAGCAAGAGCGTTTAAGGGAGGTACACCGTTTGTAATTAATGCGACTCCAACTACCGGGGAGAAGATCTCGACAACAAGTATACCGGAGCAATATAAGGATTTTAAAGACGTGTTTCAAAAGAAAATTGCCGACATGCTACCGAAACACAGACCATATGATTGCGCTATAGACTTGCAGGAAGGAGCACAACTGCCTTTTGGCCCAATCTACAATCTATTGCAGACGGAGTTGGCGGAGTTGCGGAAGTACATCGACGAGAATCTAGCCAAGAACTTCATCCGTCATTCAAAATCATCAGCTGGAGCACCCATCTTATTTGTAAAGAAGAAAGATGGCTCATTGCGGATGTGTGTGGACTATGGAGGCCTCAACAAGGTAACAAAGAAGAATCGTTATCCGTTACCCTTGATTTCTGATCTCTTAGAACAATTGGACGTGCAAGGATCTTTACAAAAATTAATCAAAGGGGAGCTTACAACCTCGTACAAATCAAGGAAGGAGATAAGTGGAAGATAGCGTTCCGTACAAGGTATGGCCATTTTGAGTAAAATGTCATGTCTTTTGGTCTTATCAATGCTCCAACGGTCTTTCAACATATGATGAATGACATTTTCCAAGAGCACCTTGATGATTTTGTTGTCATCTATTTGGATGATATTTTGATATTCTCCAAAAATGAGGAAGAGCATAAAAAACACGTTCGTTTGGTCTTGGAGAAACTACGTGAGCGAGGACTATATGCCAAGTTGGAGAAGTGTTTATTTCATCAAATAGAAATGGAGTTTTTGGAGTTTGTTGCGACTACGGAAGGCTTGAAGATGGACCCCAAGAAAGTGGAAGCAATCGTGTCTTGGGAGGTTTCAAAGACAGTTAGAGACGTACAATGTTTTCTTAGTTTTGCTAACTTCTATCGAATCTTTATCAAAAATTACTCTCAAGTTGCTGCTCTTCTCACTTGGTTGACATGCAAGGATAAATTGGCTTGGGGACCTCTAGCAGAGAAGGTGTTTCAAGACCTGAAGATCGCATTTACTACGGCTCCAATCCTCGTACATCCAGACTTTATAAAGGCCTTTTATTTAGAAACTGATGCTTCGGATTTTGCTTTAGGAGGTGTACTTTCACAAATAGGAGAAGAGAAGAAGCTCCATCCGGTTGCATTCTATTCTCGAAAGTTCTTTGCTGCTGAAATCAATTATGAGATCCACAATAAGGAACTTCTTGCTGTAGTGGATTCTTTCCAAAAATGGCATCATTTTTTTGAAGAAGCTGCACATCCAGTGACCGTATATACAGATCACAAGAATTTAGAGTATTTCATGTCGGCTCGAGTTCTAAATTGACGTCAAGATCGGTGGAGTATGTTGCTATCTAGCTTCGATTTTGTTATCACTTATCGACCTGGAAAGCAGCAAGGCCTATCTGATGCCTTATCGAGGAGATCGTATCTTGTACCTAAGGCTGGAGAAGTAGCGTTTGATCAACAATGTATGACATTGTTGAAGCTAGAGCAATTTTAGCTTTGCGCTGCTATTTTGCTCATTGTTGCTGACTTCCTGAATCAGGTACGTGCCGTGACCATTGAAGATTCAGTAGCCATTGATATCAAGCAGGGTGCCAATGATGACAAGTTCAAGGTGGAGGGAGATCTTTTATACATTGAAGAGCAGTTATGTATCCCAAAAGGACCAGCACGACTCCGAGTTCTTCAATCTCGCCACGATTTTCTAACTGCGGGACATTTTGGATTCAACAAGACCTTGGAGCTTATTTCTCGAGATTTTTTGGTGGCTCCAAATGTGGAAGGATGTGAAAGATTTTGTCCTCTCTTGCGACATCTCTTTAAGATCCAAGAATCCTCGACATCGCCCTTATGGACTCCTACAGCCACTGCCGATTCTACGTCGACCATAGTCTTCAAATTCTATGGACTTCATCACAGACCTGCTATCATCGAACTCATTTGACAGCATCTTTGTCGTAGTAGATTGGCTTACAAAAATGGCGCACTTTGTCCCATGCAAGAAGACGTCGTCCAGTGAAGTCACAGCAAGGCTCTTTCTCGATAATGTGTATCGTTAGCATGGACTATCAGATGATATCATATCAGATCGAAGAACCCAGTTCGTATCAAAGTTTTGAAGATCTCTTTTTGAGATATTGAAGGTGGATATCAAGCTTTCTTCAACTTTTCATCTTCAAACTGACGGCCAAACGGAACTAATGAACCAAGTCTTGAAACAATACTTACGATGTAGCATCAACTATTAGCAAGACGATTGGACCACATATCTGCCGCTAGCCGAGTTTGCATATAACAACACCCACCATGCGTCGACTCAATACACAGCATTCTTTTCCAACTATGGGTATCATCCGAAGCTTGGTTTATTGAGTCCATCAACAAATAACAATCCAGCAGCTGAAAGATTTGCGAAACAACTATCAGAGCTTCAAAATACGTTGAAGCTTCAATTACAATCCGCTCAAGAATCCTACAAGGTGTCTGCAAATAGATTTCGGAATCAAGCACATACTTTCAAAATTGGAGATAAAGCATGGCTTCTTCGACGGAATATCAAGACCAAGCGACCATGTGATAAGTTGGACTATCGAAGATTGGGACCATTTATCATCCAGAAGCAAATCAATCCAGTGGCGTATCGTCTGGAATTACCGGCTTCTATGAAGGTACATCTAGTCTTTCATGTTTCTCTATTGGAGCCTTATCGAGTGTCGTCTTATCCTAGAAGAGTACAATGTCCGCCACCTAGTATTGAGATCAAGAACCACGAGGAATACGAGGTTAAAAAGGTATTAGATTCACGGCGAAGGTGGGGCAAGTTGGAGTATCTTGTTCATTGGTGCGGCTACGACATTAATGAGCAAACGTGAGAGCCTGCTGAAAATCTCGCCTATGCGCCACAAAAGGTACAGGAGTTTCATCAACAACATCCTCATAAACCTAAGCCAGTTCGATGATAGCCTCTTTGTGAAGCTTGCTCACCCAAGAATATAAAAAAAGGAGAGAGCACCACCAAAATTCGTAGTTGATGTAGTTATTTTCTCCAAGATAAAATAGAATTTTTTCAGTAGTCATAGTTTGGTCTTCTGATATGGATAGCCAAGAGATAGATACTATGCCAGTCTGATTATCTCAACCAACTAGCTCACGAAGGCGACCCCGAGATGAAGAACCACCTGCACCACGACGAGGATGGAGGATACCAAGTAACCGATCACTGGTGATTGTATTTGAGTCCGAGCCTCTTTATGATGGCCAACCAGAAGGCATATTTGTAGGACAATTTCACAATGAAGATACGGAAGTTCATGCTTGGTCAGAAGTTGAAGGAGTGGGCGACTACCATTGGCTTCAAGGGCCGATGAATCACTTACCTCGTGAACAACAGTTGGAGTTCATAGCAGACGTTATGCGATAGATCTTCATTTTCTTGCGTTGGTACTGATTGACAACAACATTGCTTCTCAGAGACCTCGAAGCTAAAGGAGGGGGTGATGTTAGGGACATAGTCCTTAGAACCTTCTAAAGACAAGTTTCTAGAACCTTCTAGAGATAAGCTTCTAGAACCTTCTAGAAGCAAGTCTCTGGAACCTTCTAGAAGCTTCTTAGTTGGTAGAAGATGTTAGGGACATAGTCCTTAGAACCTTCTAGAGATAAGTTTCTAGAACCTTTTAGAAGCAAGTCTTTGGAACCTTCTAGAAGCTTCCTAGTTGATAGAAGTTGCTTGAGAAGCTTCCTAGTTGGTAAAAGTTGCTTGAGAAGCTTCCTAAATAGGAGTATATATTGAAATCGAGGCTGAAGAGTTCTTCAGTCTCAACAATACATCTCTTGGAGCTCTAGGTCACCTCTCTGATATTGTTCTTGTATTCATCTGATTAATCTAGTTCTTGCCAGTTCTTCTTGAACTTCTTGTTAGATCTGAAGTTTGTATTTCTGTGTTCATGAATAGTGGTCATCATCTTTCATGAATCTTGATATCTTTCATGTTAATTTTGATAGATGTCATTGATGAAAAATCTCAACCATCTTTGCTATATTTATAAGATTCTTTATTGATACCTATGTAAATTCATTAGTATCATATCCATGCCAATGAATAAGATATTCTAATCTAATTTGGTGCCACTTGAGATTTAAGACTTCTACCCCCTAAAATTCTTAATTGTTATATATTTCTATAAGAAGAAGTGACATTTGTCTTCTTCTTGAGATATTCACTGCTTTATATGGTTCAAGAAGAAATATACAAAATATAAAATAGATCTTCATAGTCAAGAATAAATATAATTAATAAGCAATAAGATTGATTTTTTACAAATAAAAAAAAAAAAGACTAGGTTTACGATAGTCTAATTTGTCACAATATTACAACAAAATAGTCACATCTTATCATCGTTATTGAATTGTGGTTGTTCCTTGTGATAGGTGCTCACATTGAACATTTGTCATTCTTGAACTTCTTTTAATTACAACTTTATTGTTGTATGTAGTTCTTGTAAATGTCTTGCTAAATATTTTGCCGTATGATTTTTAACTTCTAAAAAGTCAAAAAAAAATAAAATTATGGATAATAACCATAATTGGTAAAAATAATATTTTTTGAATAGAAGAATGTATCAAATTATTGCATGTAAATTCTACTTATGGCAAAAAAATTGTCCAATTGTCTTAATAAAAGTTGATAGTACATATCAAATACTACTCCAAAACTTGATTCATTTGTTCCATTTATCCATTAGTTTGAAGATGAAAGATCAAAGATAATTTATATCTACCTTGAACATGTTAAAAAAAATAATTTAAATCTTGATATAAATTGAGTTCCTCTATTTCATATAATATCCTTTGTAATCCATAATAGCAATAGATATTTTTTTAAAAATAGTTGTTTCTTCATCTAAAATAGATTTTGTACATGATATAAAATATGCCATTTTAATAAAATGATCTACAATCATGAATATAGAATCATAGAAACTTAAGATTAAACAATTTGTGATAAAATCTATAGAAATAAAAAATTATAATTTTTTTGGATTAAATAATAGCTAAAGAAATCCATGAGGTCAATGACAAAGAGTAGTTGATCTTAAACAAGTATTCTATAACTATACAAAGTCTTCTATAGCCTTTTAGATTTGTAGCTACCAAAAATCTTTGGATATAAGATTTAAAATCTTATTATATTTAAAATATTATGCTGCTGAAAAGTTGTAATGTATTTGAAAATAACATATAAATACTCCTCTTTCTGAAACATATAAGCGACCTTCAAAATAGATTACATTATTTTTGAATTTAAACTAAAAAATATTGTGAGATTTAAAAAAAATATTCTTGATATCATGAACAAGAAGATCAGAGGATATACTTAATTGAATTTGCTTAACAAAGATTGAATCAACAATCAATATTAATTTTACTGATCCAAGATGAAATTGATCAAATTTCAATAAAAAAAATCTAAAATGTACATTTGAAATTTTTTGTTATTTTTTAAGTTAATATATAATCTTAAAATCAAATCTTAATAGTAATATGCTTCAACAAGCTTAGAGTCAATTTTATACATATGTTGACATGAAGTACTTGAAATTCTTATGATTTATATATATGGTGACTAGATTAGAAGCACCTTTTATAAAGTGAGGCTATTCTTGAAAAAATCCACAATTGCAAAAATTTCTTTGTTGTGGATTTTGTAATTGATTTCTATTACTAATTTTATTTTGGAATAAAAAGCTACTAAATGGAATTTTTTATCTACTTTATTTTGTGACAATATTGCATTAAAAGAAAATTTTGATGCATTTATTTTCATAAAAAAATCCTTAAAAAAATCAATATAATACAAAATTGGTACAAAAATAAATTTCTTCTTTAAAACATCAAATGTTGTTTTGGCCTCTTCATTCCACTAAAGTTTGTTTTTATAAGTCAAATGTATAAGTAGACCTACAACTTGATAAAAGTTCTTAATGAAGATGTATTAATAATTGACAAAGTCCAAAAAACATTGCACATCTATTATTGTTTGTAAAATCTTTTAATCTATGATAGTTTGGACCTTGTTTGGATCCATTATTAGCCATTTATTAGAATCGATGTACCTTATAAAGTTAACTTGAATAGTGTAGAATACACACTTTTCCATCTTAGCATATATTTTTATATCTTTAAGTTTTTGTACCGTAATGACAAATATGAAGTTTATATTCTTTTATATTCTTAGAATAGATTAAAATATTATCTAAATAGTAAACAACAAAATTATCAAAAAATTTATAAAAAACATCATTCATGAGATTTTAAAAAGTGATTGGTTCATTTGTGAATTCAAAAGGCATGACATTATATTCAAAATATCTATACCTAATTCAAAAAAGTAGTCTTCTATTCATCTCCTTCTTTGATGCAAGCCTAATTATATTTTTCTTGTAGATCTATTTTTTTTGTAGATATTTACTTAATTGAATTCTTCAAGAAGTCTTATAATCTAAGATAGGGATATCTATTCTTGGTAGTGATCTTATTAAGTCCTTGATAGTTTGTGCACAACTATAGAGATCCATCTTTTTTCATAATAAATAAGATAAGAGCTTCTATTGGAGATTTTGAATGGCATGTGAAGTTCTTAGCTAAATTCTCATCAATGATTTCCTTTAGTACAACTAATTTATTTTGCAATACATTATGCACAGATCCAAATAGTGATTGAGATCTTTTTTGTAAACCAATTGAACAATCATAGGATTGATGGTTTTAAAAAATATTAATATTTTTTTTATAAAAACATCATGAAAATCTTAATATTGGCTAAGAATACCACTTAACATCTTTTGTCATTAAAAATAGGTGTGGCATATATAGCAAAAGATGTTCATTCTTTTATCACATGCATAAAAGCTCTTGTACCTATTGATAAATGTTTAGATATTTTAGTCTTGTATATTTCTACTCAAATAATAAAATCTTGAATTAATATGTAAAAAAAGTTAAGATTACAAGAAATCCAATCTATCTTAGAGTTATACTTTTGTAACCGTGATAATCCTAAAATAATTAGATTCGAAGAAGATCTTATCACATTAAATATTACTATGTTATTATAATATTTAATTACTATATCTAAAGAAATAGTCTCACAAATAATATCTTTAAAAGACAATGAATAACCATCTATGATTTCTACATGTATGAATTTTTTTTCTTGATTAACAATATCTTTTATTTTTTGACAAAGTCTTCATCTGTAAAAAAAAGTTGAGACTTTTGAATCTAATAAAACAAAGATTTTATGATTTTTAGGTCTAAACACACATCTATTGTAAAATAAGATGAAAGTTTTGAAGAGAGAATAAGACCTTTACTAGGTATTGCACATGATTCTAACTATATAGTTCTCATTGTAGCTAAAAAAACTTGTTTTCTAATACATTATCTTCTTTGGTAACTTTGCTCTTCATTTTTTGATTGTGTTTTTTCTTTAGATAATATTAAGCAGTATGTTTAATTTCTTTGTAATATAAATATAAACCCTTTTGATGACATTGAATCTTTTTTTGCTTAGTGAGAGGTTTAAAATGTATTGTATCAATTTGCATTGATTTTGGTCTTTATAAATAAATTTCTAAAAGCTTAGAAATTATTGTTATTACTTTATTTTTTTCTTTAGTTAAAGTTTTATTCTTAATGCCTTTCAAATAGTTGATTATTGCATGCAATGACTTGAATAAAAAATTATTTAAAGAGCCTACTTTTAGCATTGTTAATAACATATCTTTGATATTATCCTTCAATTCATATTAAAATTACTTAATAAGGGCTTTTTTATTCCAATCCACGTCGAAAAGAAGGTTTTTGAGTTCAGTAGCATAAATGGTGGTTGTCTATGATTTTTATTATAAAGATAAGAGCTTGGTCTCTACTACATTTTTTTAATTATTTTCTTTGAATGTGGCCATGAACACTTTTTGGAATAAATTTAAATCATGAAGGAATTGTAAATCTTTATCCATTAAAGATACAAATCAAGATAAAGCATTTCCAGATAGAAGTGTGCCTATGAATTCAACTTGAATAGATCTGTCAGGATATTGGAAGGCATGCTACCTTAGATAGAGCTTAACTTATTGCAAAAATCTTGAAATTTAGATCTTGTTCTATTAAACTTCTTGAGCATATTAATCCTTATTTCCATTATATTTTTAAAAGCAAAACTTCTTAGATTTGATTTTGAGGTTGATTTACTTGCTTCTTTCAACTACACATTATCTTAATAAACACTTTTGATTTCTTTCATAGATATAAGATTAATACTTCTATGGCTAGTATTGCTAATGCATAAAATTTCCATCCTAAGGCTATTGACAAGCTTGTAAAGATCTATAATAGTTATAAATCTATTTTTACTTTTATTAAATATAGTATCAATAATTTTTTCTTCTATTTCAAATGACTTAAAAAAATCTATAAGTCAAATTAAAAGAACGTAATCTACAACTTCTAATGTCAAATGAAAACTTCTACAAAGAAGGATGATCTACTCTCTTTAAAAAAAATCAATATTAAAAAATTATTTATTTAAAATTAGATAGTCTATAACTTTTAAAATACAACAATAGAAGTGAAATAATCCACTTACTTCTAAAATAAGATAAGAAGAATGAATTATCATTCTTGTTAAATTATTACAGATATAAATCTTAAAGAAAAAAAATTCAATATATTCTTGTATCACTTAAAAAGATTAAAAAGTAACTTAATGATGGCAATATATTGAACTAGAATGACTATTGCAAAAGAAATAAAGACCAAAAAGTCTTAAAATAAGATTAAAAACTACAAAAGAATTGACAAGAATGAAGAAGGCTTCAATCTTGCTTCCATATATATTATCTAACTAGAAGCTATATGGCAATGTTCTATAAGACCTCCAATACATGTAGACTTTGTAAGTTATGTATCTTAACTTAGAAGGCAAGTTTTCTATATGTGCTCTACATAAATAGCTTGTTCCACAAGCTACTAATACATGTAATACATGATTATAGAAGATATTATGAAATTAATTTACTTATACGTACTTCTACCTAACTATATATGTAATTATTAGAATAAATATATATATATATATATATATATATAATATAAAAAGCTTATTATTGATAATATCTTCATTCTTTTCATGTTCATTTTTTTATGGAAGTTAATAAAGAATCCATTATATTAAAAATAATTTATGATTATTAATGCAAGTATATTAATCTAAGTAATTTTCACCTAATTCATCAATGTCAAATAATTAACCTAATTAATATTTGGCTTTCTTTTTTTATCTTTGTCAATTATATTTTATGATTTAAATTATTAATAATATTACTTAAATATAATAATTATACTAAATATATAAATTTGATATTATATTGGAAGTCAACAATACCACTTCAATGTGCTATAAGTCCTAATTGATGTTCTATAAGATTGTGCATTATTAAAAAGAAGAAATATATGGCAATTCACAACTTTTATTTATATTTTTAGATCTTCCAACTATTTGTAAAACATAAGTATAGTTATCCATGTTCTTTTATTAATTTGATAATAAAATCCTACATCTTTGCTAGAAATCCTATTCAAGCAATATTACTTCATTGCATTACTAATAATAAAAGGTTCTAATTTTTTGCTTTCAACTATATTTCTTATAAAAGTAATCATAATTCAAGCTTTGGCTTCTTTTTATGCTTTCAATCTACTTCTATTCAATTGTACAATCAAATGTAATTTAACTATATATATATATATATATTTTAATATAGTTGAAAGAATTTGCTAAAAACTTTTCTATTATAATAAGAAGAAATTAGTCAACAATTTCTAAATTAGGTAACTTATTGTCCACAAACAACTAAAACAATAAGAATAAGAATTACATTTGGAAGTGATACATTCATCTATTTTAAAATTTAAAGACCTTTTTTTCCTTGTTGGTATTAAATCCTTTGAAAAGCCAACACATTATTCTTTTTATTAACTCTTTTGTGACTATTGCTTTACTTGTTTGTTATTAGACAAGCCAATTTCCTAATACTTTGTCAATCTTAACAAAACAAACATGTTCTATCTTTGTTGAAAGTTTGACCAATTCCATATATTTAAAGTTGTCACATTGCTTCAAATTGGTATTCATTATAGATTATGAGGTGACTTTACAAAGTTAGAACTTCTTCTTAGCTTCTGCATATAATTTTTTTTATTTGTATTATAGATTTTTAAACTTAAACATATAAATCTCTAAATTTTGGACGTTATTAGAAATCCAAACACTCTAACAAAAGTTTTTGAATAAGCCTTGCAAAGACTATTTCAATACATTCAAAAAAAATTAAAAATCCATCCTAATGAAATTCAATACATCTCCATTTACCACATAACTATTGTAATTATTCAATGAATACTTTGATAAAACATATGAAAAAAATATTAAAGTTATAAAAAAAGATGTTTCTTTTTTTCAAGTTTCTTTGTAAATATAGGTAATAAAGGCTACAACATAACAAGAAATAGCAAAGTTCTAAATAAAAAATTTATTGACATCTTGTATTCATTCTCTCACTAATTTTTTCAAAATTTCAAAATAATAATTTAACAAGATTTTAAACAAAGCACCAATATTAATTTTGATTACATAACAACTCTACTTCCTACAAAATATTCAACATGACAAGTACAAATTATAAAATCTAGCACATCTATGCATGACAATCCAAAAATCATAAGTAAGAGAACTATATGATATATATATTTATGAAGTCAAATTAAAACTAACTATGTAAAGGTGATTTTGTAATTATTATCATTCTTTTGTAATTTATTAAATTATAATATTAATCTTTTTAATTTACTTCATAATTCACCTTGCTGCACTTGCAAGGTTGTTTTAGATCATTTACAATTACATGTTTGTTTATTGGTTGTATGCTTGCATTATATAATATGTTACTTTGGATGGGCAAAGGTGAGTAAATGAATATTTGTGTCAAGTAAGCTGCAAGGTATTACTCATCTATAAGGATAGCTTTGTTTTATGCTTTTGTTGTTTGATTATTATGAATAGAAGTATGAAGTAGTGATAGCCATTTAGACAAAAGTTTGGTACTATAGTAACCTTGGGTGTCTATTTTGTGACACAATATTGTCAATTATAGTGGCCTTTAGAGGCTATTATAATACTTCAAGCTTAATAATGTGATATCTTCCATAATTCAATAACTTTTGTATTTATCAAGTTTATCAAATTACACATAGTTCACTTTATATATATATATATATATATATATATATATATATATATTATATTAGATATTAGATTTATATTAGATTTTTTTTGTATCAATTATGTTAATATATATATTTTAGAATTTTTTATATTATTTATATTTTAATATAAATATAATATACAATTTAAGCATGTGTTTATATTTTAAACAAAGAATGAATTTGTATGCAAAAGTTACTTTTTGTAAAACTCTCTTAAAGTGAAATGATATACTATTTTTTCACAATATTATTTGTAGATTTTCATAATTTTTACTATTCTATTCAAATTAAAATAATTCTTTTAAAAAATAAATATATGATTTTTATAATTTTTCAAATAACTTCTATATATTTATTTAGATGGTTCTTAAATGTTGATGGAATTTAAAATTGCCTTACTTTAATTAATTCTACAAGAATTAGTATTTGTGTATGTTTGTATTTTTTTCTCCTACTTCCATTTATATAAATCTTAAGTATTCTAAAATTGAAAGAATGCAAACTCTCACACTTTGTATCTTAATCTACCAAAATATCTCTAAGTGTAAGAATAATTTATATTTTCAATGATTTAAATAGATAAGAGTATGATGAACAAGCTTTATTTTACTTATATAATAATAACTGATTAATTAATTTCAGTAAAAACATATTTAATAAAATTTGAGGATTATGAATTTTCCTTAATACTTTAATGAATATTTTGTTCGATGGCTTTAGAGAAACATAAATAAATTGGTGCAAAAAGGAATGGATTGCCACATAATATGGCAACATCTCTTGGTAATGTGGTAAAATTGTACTAACATGGTAACAATAATTAGAAACAATGTTATTTTTATTACAGTGATAATCTTAATCCATCCATTATAAATCATTTTTTACAAAAAAAAATCCATAAAATATATTTCTTGATTTTTATAACTTCAAAAAAAATGATCATCTTGAAAAAAGGAACATAAAATTAATAAAATTTCTTGGTTTTTTTTAAATTGTTAAAATTGAGATAAAGAAATTTAATCAAAGGTTTTCCAAAGCAATCAAACTTGAATTAGCTAAGAAGGAGAAGAAAGAAACTAATACAGAAAAGGAAAGAAATAAAAAAAAAAAACAAAAACAAAAATAAAAAAACAAAAACAAAAAATCACAAGAAAAACTTGAAAATCACATCACAAAAAAGAAAAAGGAGCCAACCACAACAACAACAACAACAAAAACCAACAAACAGCCCTCAAACGAAAAACCAAACCGCACGAGGCACAACGATGGGGAAGGGCACGGACACGTGTCCACAACCCCATATCCGGTCAAGGGAACCCAGGAGCGCGCCAGCAATACATATCGTCCACGAGGCAGGGCGGAAGAACGCCACGTGTCAGGTTAGGACAGGTCAACACTCTCTCTGTGCATCTCTTTCTGTGTGTGTGTATAGTGAGCGCAGGGCTGCTCTTTCAGGGTCAGTCTCTCATTCTCTCCTGCCCTCTCTCACTCTCGTTTACATTCCCTGCGTTGCGTTGCTTGCCCGTTATTCCTTCATTCTCCACCCTCTTCCTTCTCCTGCTTCGTGCGTTGTTTGGAGTTTCCAGGTGGGTTTCTCTTTCTTTCTCTTGGTTTCTCTTGCATCTCTGTCCTGTTGATTGGTCCCATTTTTGAGCTGGTAACAGGGGCTGTGACTATTGTCTTGCTAAGGATTCTGTTCGGTTATTGCATTGTCATCAGAATTGGGTCGTTTGGTTGTATGGCTAACTAGGAGGGTTATCCTCGTGGTTTACGTTTTAAGGCTGTCTGTTTATTTTTTGGAGACACTCCAAATTATTTTATTTTATTTTATTTTATTTTTTGAAAAAAATATTTGTGTGATTTTGTTGTGTAAAAGATTGGATTGGATTTTAGTGGTTAATGTCAGTGATTGTGGGATTTTTATTTTCTTTTTTCTCTTCTCTTGGGAAGTGGAGCTTACGTGTGACATGACCTTGAACTGCAGACTTTCAAGATGGTAAGGGCTCACGTAAGTGCTTCTGTGAACACCCCCCATGCCGACTTCTTAGTCGACTTGGGTCACCCATTATTAAATCGAGTCGTTGATGGGTTTGTCAAGGTTGGAGGAGTGGGCGCTCTGCATGCTGCTTCTCAAGATACCTACCTATTTTTGCTCCAAGGTTTGTCCGCCAGGACCTATTCTGATGCTTTTATACCTAATCACTTGCCCATATCACCAAGAGATATCTTCCTCTTGTATCATTGCAGGCCCTTTCTTTGATGAATTTTCGATGGCGTGGCTCTTGAGATGGCATTTCCGTGCACCACAGTCTTAGAGTATTCGTGTTCAACATATTTGTTACAGTCAGCATAGTTGACTCTGAAAGGTTTTATTTTGTGCTTTGAAATGTGCAGAGGAGACGAACAAGAAGTCTTTGGAAAAGACCGTTCAGCGTATGGGCAAGGAGGCCGTGCAATGGGGCCTTGTCGCTGGAGTTTACACTGGCATGACCTACGGCATGCAAGAGGCTCGTGGTGTGCATGACTGGGTATGATATTTTTTCACAATGCGGTATTTACAAAATGACATGTAGTAACGTTCATTTCGGAGCCAGTCCTGATGGAATAGTTTGGAAGGTATGACGTTTACTTATGAACGTCCGACTGTTTGCAGAAAAACGCATTGTTGGGAGGAGCCTTGACTGGAGCTGCTCTTTCTCTGACTGAGCCCAACCCTCGTAGTGACCGAGTTGTCCGTGGAGCAATCACCGGTGGAGCCATTGCCACCGCCGCCGAGTTTTTGCGTAGCCTAACGTAGATTTTGTGGTATTGATCTGTAAAGAATGTTTACAGTTACTGTGTGATTCTGCAGTTGAACCCATCTGTCAATCATAACGATGGGAATTGCCCTCTTGGTGGCATCTGTAAGAAATGTTGGATCCGAGGCTTTCTCTATTCTTTTTGAGTGAGCATGAATTTTTAGAGCTTGTTACATAAATGCAGTGTGCTTTCATCTACGATAATTTCTTCCACTGTCGCAAAGTACAAAATCAAATTCTGGGGCGTTTTGTTACATAAGATAGTATGTGTTTGCATGTGTCTTCGATCGGAACTCCCTCTGACTGTGATTACAATAACCTATTTCTGTGTAGCTTATGTCTGATTTAAAACGGATTGCTGCCGGATTGCTACATTGCTAGCGTAGTAGGAATCCTGATCAGTGAGTATCAAATTTCTTTATGTTTCCGCGCCGAATTTCTCAAGTGCACTACATTAAAATAAGAAAACGAGTTGTCGTCGTTAACTATGCTAGGAAATGTCCAAAGTATAGCGCACGCCAAAGGTCTGTCACAAGCTCACTTGCAGTGTCCCATCTTTTTTTTACACTTGAATAGCAGCGGCAGTGTCACTTATCAAAGGTCGAACATGATCATAGCCAACCATACATTGAATCATTCTTTGACTCTATCATCTCCCGCACGATAAAGTTTCAAAATATGTTAGCCAAATTATATTGTTTGCGCAATGCTCTACCACGTCCACCAACGAGGCTGTTGATGTTGGAAGAAAAAATTACATTTTTTCTGGAATATTCATGAAATGTACGCAAGCTATAGGACAATTCATCAATCCATCAATGAGACACGTATTGCGAAGAATGCTGAATTCCACCAACGGTCTCTGCTGTTCGTTCAGTTCCACAGAAATTAATACTGACGGCATCTAGGAATAAGTTTTGTCCAGCAGTGAGAGAAGTGCGTTGCATACAAATTATGCTGGCAACGCCTGAAGTATCTCAGCTGGGGATGGATTAAGAGCAAAAGCCCAGTGCTCGTCTGCCTGCAGCATCTTCCGGAACGCCGGTCGTGAGGCAAGGCTATCGTACCAACGCTTCACATGTTTCCGGGTAGTAATAAGTTCAGGCTTGAGTGTCATCACTCTCAAAAGACTTGGGGCAATGTTCAAATCCACTACGCTGTAAAAATCGCCAGCTAGGTACTTAGTCTTGGACAACTGAGATTCGCAAATGTCGAAAAACGTGGCGAGCTTGTCATAGAAGGGTTTCAAGACTCCTTCGTTTAGGGGGCGTTCTTCTCTCCGACCAACATAGTACTCCAAGCTCCAAGGTAAGAAAGAGAAGCTAAATTGATACGCTTCGGCTTCTGACCACTGATCGACAATTGCTTGCTCCTCCAGCGTACTCCCAAAGAGACTTGGTCCCTGGCCTTTGTATTTCCGGGCTATGTAACGCACTATAGCTCGGGATTCTGCGCACAAATGGTGTTAATTGCATTAACAGTTTTTTTTTAAATAATAATAATAATCTGAATTATCCACACCTCAGTGAAATAAATGTAATAAAAAGTTGGTAAAAAAATGTAAACTACAGGTGATCAATGAGGTATGACGCACCATACAGATGAAAGTCACCACACTCGAACACTGGAACTTGTTTAAAAGGCTGCATCACAGTCCAGTTTTCCAAGTTAGATTTCAGTCATTGCGAACGTACATGCACCTAAAGCTTGAGACTTCGTGACTTGAGTCAAGAGCGGGGGATTCTTCACCGTCATGGAGGTCCATGATGGAGCGTCGTGCTCTCCAGCTTTTAAGTATACTTTCACCAACTCAAAATCTTCAACCTGTTACATACAGTTAGGAAGTGAAGAATTATATTCAAAGCTTAGAGGAGTAAATCTGTTCCTGAAATGGTTAAACTAAACGTTATGCAGAAAATGGTATTCAGCTGAAATATTCATGCACTGTCGCTCCTGTTGACAACCTCAATTGGTTGTCTAAAGAGGATTCGAGAGTCCACAAAGTGAACATGTACGATCCTTCGGCATTTTCGTTACTCAAAAAGAATAGCTTACATGTGCAGATCCACGATAAATACTCACCGGATAGTTCAACAAAACGAATTGCACTCAGGTTAGTCAAGACAACACATTGTACCATCGAGAGCTAGCGTGGGTGTATTACTCTGTATGAGAGCGAGAGACCCTTGTTCCAACCACCCAACCTACTTCCTTGCTCTGCTCAACAATGACATTTGATAACTCCATTCATATCCACGACCCATCAAAAAGCCATACCCCGAACTCTAGGAGAGCCAAGGTCACTCTCTGACAGTTGTAAGTAGCAATGCCGTAGACTTTGATTCCCATAGCTCCACGTCCTTTGAATCCTTCGCCTTGTTGCACCAGTCTGTGGCTTACACAACAACAGCACTCTGTGTTCCTCAACCACAGAAAAGCACGGTAACCCACATGGCGATGGAACCCTCAAAACTCATTCAAACAACGATAACCAAATCAGAGCAGATAAAACATCCATTACGAGAACAACTTGTCTGGGCTTACTAAGCGAGAAAAGATCCTGCGCTCCTCTCCCCATCCCCCCCAAACTCCCAACAACCCAATTCCACAACCTACTTCAATGTCCAAAGGAATCCAAGTCACAAGCACAGAGAGAGACGAAACATACAGCACACAAAACGAAAGAGGAACCCACTACAACACCAGCCTCGAGTAAGTTACAGACCTCGCACAAGCCTCAAAGTTGGTATTGGTCTGGGATGCGCTGCACAGACAAAAACATTCAATCAGCTGCAACAACAACACGATCAAACTCATCGTGACTACGCAAGTCCAGCGAAAGAAAAAACATGAAAAATGGATGAAAGTTTTGAGCCGGTATCATCCCTTTCTTCATTCATCCACCTGCAACGCAGTCTGATTTGCATGTGATTTGCATGTGATTCACCTGCACTTTGTGTCAGTGGTCCATGGCTGCGATAATGATTCTTATCTTTTATAATTTAAAAATAAATAAATAAATAAATAAATAAAAGTAAAGGACCACATATATTAAAATCACACACGTGAGTCAATAGAAAAAGATAATTAGTTTCATGGTTCAGGCTTTTTTATTTTTTTTATTTTTTTAATTCCTTAAAAAGCTGTTTAGAACTAGAAGATTTTTACACTTAGAGACCTGTTTTGATAGGTCATGGTTTGAAAGTTGTGTGAAGGTTTCTTGCTTGGTAGGCATTTAAAAAAAAGTTGTTCTTTGAAGGCTTTGGCCTTTGGAGATAGTGTAAAGTGAGAGGAGACTATGACATGGACCAAAACATTATTTTATTGTGATTCTATAAAGGTCTTTATACTTTGTGGGCAAGGTGAGAGGCCACTATTTTTAAATCCCTTAATTGGTTGAAAATACAATATATTCTTTTCTTTTCTTTCCTTTCCTTATTTTATTTTGTAGTTGGAAAAATCAACCAAGAAGCTCTATGCTACAAAGATGAGGTAGACTATACTTATTTCTTACATGGCATAAACAATATTGTCTCCTATTACCAAAAAAATGGTCTATTTTGTAGCCACTTTTTATTTTGTATTATTTCTAATAATCAATTCTTCTAAAAGAGACTTTGTCTTTACTAAGTAGAAGACTTTATTAATATTTTTATATTTTGGGTTTCTAAAATGATCCTCTAAATATAAAGACCCTCTAAATATGACATCTTACATCTTCATTGTGATGAATATAACAAACATAAAATATTTTATATTATTAAAAATTAAATAAGTGTTTTGAATTTTTTTTATATGACTTCTCAAATTTTTAGAATCTTTTATTTGGTTTTTTCTTATTATATTTCTAAAAATAAAAAATAAACACTCAAAACATAAAATTGTAAAAACTGCATCTTGTAGATGGAATAAACATGTATTTTGGGAAACAACACAATTTATGCCATGTAAATATAATAAAATATATAGCCTCATCTTTTTACCTCATGATTTCTTACTTTTCCTTTCCTAAAAATAAAACCAACGAAGATATATTATTCGTATTAATTTAAATTTCAGACAATTTCAATCTTAGAAAGTTATATCATCTTGCATTCTCTTGTAAGTCTAAAAATTCTTTAAATTTATGTGTAATATTTTTTAAGATTATATATTTATGATTAAATGCAAATATGAATGTATAGATGTATTGGTACACATAAAACTTAAATATTAAATTATTCAAAAATCAAAATATACAAAAAAATATACAAAAAGAAAATCATTAAATTGTATAGATGTTAATTTGGTCTTTGTAAATAGCAACACCACGGAGTTTCTTAGTGCCATTAAGATAAGACATTCTTGAAGTCTTATTTTAGAAATACAAATTATTATGGCATTAAAAACAAATTGAAATTTTAAACTCCTTATTAAGTATTGTATCTAATAAAGTAATTTCTTCAATAAATAAAAGCTTAATTCATCAATGAATTGAAAGAAACTATTGATGACATGACAAGTAGAAATGCTTAAAGTATTGGTAGAAAAGGGATTTTTATTTTTTATTTGGAATATTATGAAAGATTATATTTGGATAATTAATTAATCTAATAGTATTGGTTTCTCTCTTAAATAATTATGAGAAGATATATTATTCTTCTTTACAAAACATGCAATAAGACTTTGCTTAATAATTGGAGAATAATTATTATTTTAACACCTTCTTCAAAATATTTACTTCAGTATTTCAAGAAAAACTAATTTTTTTTTTATTATAGATGATTCTCTTAGATAAAATTAAAATTATACTGATTTATATAAATTTATAAAATATTTTTGTAACTAAAGAAATTACCTATTGGATAAAACCTCAAAAACCATCACTTCTTTTTTTGAATAGATTTATCTAAAATTTATAATAAAGTATCTTAGGAATTTATTTTTAAGCTAAAATAAAATTAAAATTTTATGTTTATTTTATCTACATGATAAGATTTATAATATATAAAAATGAAATGTTTAAATTTAATATTTTACTTGCAAAATAATTTTCAATTGAAAAAAGTGTTAAATTGGGATGTCATTTATCTTTGCATCTATTTATTAATTTTAAGAAATACTAAAGCTTTCTTTTCAGAAGGATATTGAAGATAAAAATAATTATATGAAATTGACATTCTATGGAATTTAGACAAATTAATTTTATTGCATGTATGCCAATAAAACTTATACAAGTATTAAAGACAAAAAATAATGCAAAATCCTTAATTTACGACTTTTTTTAGTTAGGTTGAGTTTGGATCTTAAAATACAATGATAAAAATTTGATTCCTATTTGCAGTATATAAAATAGAATAACATTCTTGGATTTACAGAAATTGATGGACCTAAATATCTACTAAAAATTTATTAAAATGTTTAGAAATAACATTTAGTTACATCTACAAATTCAAGATATTGACTAGTTGTACATTTATATAATAAACTTTGAGTTAGAATATTGGTGTTCTATTGAATTTAATGTGCTAGGACATGCTATAATTTTTAATAGTATTCTTCTTTTATCATTGTATTTGCTTTTAGTCTTTCTTTTTAATCTTTGAAAGTTATTAGTAATATTAAAACAATGATAATTTTGTTGGTTTGAAATAATACAATACATTGAACTTAAATGATGTTTAACTTTGGAGTGTTTTCATTGTTATCTTCTATTCGAATAAAAAGCTATAAAATAGAAGAAAATCAATTTTCTAATTTTGGAGACTATATTGGTCTAATTATAAGAATATTTCTTTTGTAGTGGTATTTTAATTATTCACTCAATACTTAGAAGCTGAAGAAAATTCTTGGTTTTCTTTGCCTAAACCTACTTAAAGTAAATTTTATTGGATAGGTTTTCCATCTAAAGTAGTATATTATTATAATAATTTATTATTTATACAAAAATACACTCACCTCAATAACTCAAAGAAATAAGTAAAATAGTTTTTTTTGAAAGTGGCTAGATTGGCTCTTAAAACAAAATTAAAGATTCAAACAATGATTACATCAACTTACTTCTTTGGTTTCAATACTTATTATTGCTTCAATAGATTTGGTTTGTTCACATTCAATACAGAACTAGACACAACCTAATTATGCAAAAATCAGTGCCTCAAAGTTGCTTGAAAATACATAAGAATATAGATAAATAGTATAAACTATAAATATAAATCAGTTTAATTATTCTTATATTGACCTAGTATAAGTGTTAAAATATAATTTTATTTGTTCTTTGCATTTACTTTTAACTCAATCAGAGCAGTGGACATACATTATTTTGTACAAAACTAAAATAAAAATAAAAATAAAAATAAGTAGAAACCAATATATGAACCCTACCTAAATTTTTACTGGCTTTGTAAAAATTTGAATGTACAAAACAACAACAATAAACAATTCTATTCGTAGACTTCTTTCTATACAGAGATTTTTGTACAAGAACATCCATCTTTAGGTCATCCCACCAATGAAATTGCAAAATGTGTCCTATCAATTTGATTTGAAAATTATTTATAATTATTATAAATAATTATATATGTATATATTATTGATTAGACAAGTACAATATTGTAGTAAATTGATACTTTTTTTAGAGATGGTATTAATATCTTTAATTTCCTCTATTATTAAGTTAAAAGAAAAGTATCTTTGTTCAATAGTATTTAAAATTCTTAATCATTTTCTGACTCTTATCATCACCCACTTTTGTAATCCATGAGTCTTTCTGTCATTTTTCAAATGAGATAATATTTTGCATTGTAAGTTTTTATTATCTTTTCTTTTTTCTTTTTTCTTTTTATAATATTTTGCTCAACAATGGTAAATTATTTTGCATCATTACTTAGTAAAGAACACAAATAGTATTAATGTATACATTTTTATTTTTAGATTTATTATTAATTTGATTTGATCAGTTTAGTAGAAATTAAAAGTACATATACATATATACATATGGATTTTTTAGAAATATTTTTCATAATTCAGGCTGTAAAATCAAATAATATTTTATGTTCAGTAAAGAGAAATTCCAAGCTTTAAAACACAGCTCTTATTTTTAAATATTAAAACGGATACATCCACCTCCCAGATATATTTAAACTATGATATTTTTTAAATTATTAGTGGCACTTATAGCCAATTTTCTAATGGTTGGATTTGCAACATGGACATCGTTCATCCAAATATCTAAGATGGATGAATTGCGTAAGACAGTTCTGCTTCATAATTTGCCGAATTGGCGTAGGAGTGGGGGCGGTGTCTTCGTCTCCCTCCCGTCCTCGACGTCTTCTTCTTCGAGGTCTTTCGATTGACGATCTCGGTGGATGCTCTTGTTGCTGTCACCACAGATCGGAGGTTTCTCTCGGTGGATTTTTGTGGGATTCGCGTTAATTGCGTAGATTGGTGGGATTTTTTGTTTGGGCCACTTCGGATCACAAGTTTTTTGGGTTCGACGCTATGGATTCAAGGCTGCACAGGATTTTTGCTGGGGGCGGTTCTGGAGGTGGACCGCATCCAGATTCACCCCTCGTTGATTCGTCGGAGCAAGTGTACATTTCCTCTCTGGCGCTGCTCAAAATGCTCAAACATGGTACGCTGCTTGAATCATAATATACCAGGACCGTTTTGTCATTTTTATGTCCAATTGCAGGCGAACTTCTTGTGCGAATTCAATTATTGTTCTTACTTGGTGGTGTTGTTCAGACAAATTTATTCTGTGGTTAGTGAAGTCTAGATTGGAGACGTAGGTTTGCCGTGGTTGTGTTTTGGAGTCGTATCCTGTGTTCGTTGTGCTTAGTCCATCCCCGCTGACAGTAATAGTACATTAGGGTTCGGTCTATTGTCTAAAGAATTTAAATGACTTGCTCTTCGTTGGGAGGGCTTGGATTCAAATTGGTGACAAATTTGGACGATCGTGCAGGTAGAGCTGGAGTGCCTATGGAGGTGATGGGGCTGATGCTTGGGGAGTTCGTGGACGAGTACACTGTTCGTGTTGTGGATGTATTTGCTATGCCACAGAGTGGAACAGGTGTAAGTGTGGAAGCAGTTGACCCTGTCTTTCAAACGAAGATGCTTGATATGCTCAAGCAAACTGGTCGGTAGGGCTCTCTCTCCTCCTATAGCATCATGCCCCCCCCCCCCCTTTTTTTTTTTTTCCCCTCTGTCTCTTCTTGATATCTCGAGTGGTTGAAGTTTGTGCATGGAAGGGACTCGATGCGGAGCTACTTATATTTGATTCATGCGTAAACTGAACGTGATGTGTACGAATATGTCTAAAATACTAGAAATCACCTTGATGCCTGTGTTGTTTGTGTTCTGCAGACCAGAGATGGTGGTGGGCTGGTACCATTCTCATCCAGGTTTTGGTTGCTGGTTGTCTGGCGTGGATATCAATACTCAGCAGGTAATTTAGGTTTATAATTAGGTTTGGCATCTTTTTGTTAAAGTGGTTGTTATGAACACATACAAAGATGTGGTGAACAAATTGGTGGAACGTTGGTTTTAATGGACTGGGTAGTTTGTGAAAAAATATGTCTGTTGGGTTTGTTTTAGTCTTAAGGTTTCTTTTCTTTTCTTTTCTATTTCTCTTTATAAAAATGCTTTTAGGTATGTTTTACCTTTTTTCTGTAACATAATTCTTGTGGATATGCAGAGTTTTGAAGCTTTGAATCAAAGGGCGGTAGCAGTAGTAGTGGATCCAATCCAAAGTGTGAAAGGAAAGGTTGTGATCGATGCTTTTCGATTGATCAACCCTCAAACAATGATGTTGGGACAGGAGCCCAGACAAACCACATCGAACGTTGGACATCTTAACAAGCCCTCCATCCAGGTTCTTATGTGCAAACATCCCTAATGTTTTATGTTAATATGTGCCCCCTTTGGTGAAAGTATCACTCTATGGATCCATTCATATAAAAGGAGTGTCCGTACAGTCATTTAGAAAGTGTCACGCTCTGGTAAGGCTATTTTTTTGTACATTTCATTCGACGCTGCAGAGGATGCAGAATGTAAGTGGGTTGCATCGTACTATTCTCTAGATATTAATGATATTAACCTACATTAATGGTTGTAATGTTTCACAGGCTTTAATCCATGGATTAAACCGACACTACTATTCAATCGGAATTAATTATCGGAAGAATGAACTAGAAGAGAAAATGCTTTTGAACCTTCACAAGAAGAAGTGGACTGATGGACTTACTCTTCAGCGATATGACGAGCATGGAAAAACTAATGAAGCCACAGTGAAAGTGAGTCTTTTTTGCACTGAACAGTCCTCAAGTTCTAGATGTAACACGAAGTGGATGAATCTATGTGCGCTTTTACAGTGCAAGTCCTAGGCATGTCATACAGTAGTTATTCTCTTTACTTAATTGTTGAAGCTTGGTCTTTAACGTCAAGGCTGTGGTCTTCAACTGAGATTTGGGTGGGACGCTCGCAGGAAATGTTGGATTTAGCAATCAAGTACAATAAAGCTGTGCAGGAGGAAGACCAGCTTAGTCCAGAGAAATTGGCTATTGTCAATGTGGGGCGTCAAGATGCGAAGAAGCACCTAGAAGAGCATGTCTCTAATTTGATGTCGTCTAATATTGTACAGACCTTAGGGACCATGCTTGACACCGTTGTCTTCTAGTTGGCGTGATTTATACGGTACTAAAGAACTGTTTTCGTTTTGATGAACTGGATAGAGGTAGGTTATTTGAAGGTTAATGAAGCTGTTATTATTTCAATCTTATACTGTATCTTTGTACTTGTCACATGAATCAAAGAACTATTTGACAATCATGTTCTGTCAAAAAAATTCATTTGAGGTTGACGGGGGGTTTTTTGAGTTCATGTCTTTTTCTTTTCCTTTTCCACGTGCATTTGTTATAAATGGTTTCAAGAATGGGGCTGCATGCTCACATGGGAGTTGAGATTAGAAATTTATGCTCCAGCCTCGATTATGCAGTGTGTGTGCGAAAAAAGAAACTTCATTGCAGCAAATCTGTTACACTTTCATTCAGTGTTGACTGTGGGTGTATTAAGATTTTATTTACAGTCTGTTAAGTTGGGTTGTGTTGCAAACGCAGCTTGAAGATACAGGTTATATAACCACCTTGTTTGCCATAACTACGAGGTTTTAGCATAGAAACAGACTGGTCCAGATCCCCTAATGTCCTATGATTTAGAGATTGGTACAGGACGGATTAAGTGGATATCCATGTTCATCGCATGGCCAATGACCAAAGAGAATGAAAGGGGTTTGAGTGAGAATGTGGGACTCACACACACAAGAAAGCATGGGCATGTAGATTGAGTGTGGGAGACAGTCATTTCGCAACCCTGAAGGACACACCCTTAGTTATTACTGTTGTAGCAAAGGGTTTTTGTACACTATATATCAAGCCCGAACACATGGACCAGGGTCCTTCAGTCCTTGCCCAGAATGTGATTTTGATGCTTCCCACATGTGGTGACTTGTAGGTACACACATGCAAAAAGCACCAATCAAGCCAGTAAGTAGCTGCAACAAGTTTTTTGATTTTACTCACATGATGTCTCTAGGGTATGCTTTGTGGTCAATTCAACTTACACAAGTCACTTCCCTACCTTTGTTGTACTGTACAACATATACCCAGAACTCGGAGAGTGTAATTCAAGCTTTGTCATCTTGTTGGCCCTTGAATTTCAACTGTCGAATGTGCGCAATGTTTGGTGGAATGTTGAGGCTATTCTGTTTGGCAACTCAGCTGCTTTTTGCAGTCGCATGTATTCAGGTCTATGCAATGATGCTGTTGTTGAGGAAATATTTATGAACTACTGCTCTAGGAATCTTTTGGAAGAATTTCACCACATGTATTAGTTGCAGAATCTTCCGGTAATAGTCTACAGTAGATCAGACGCCATCGGTTGCTAGCGGGCTGCTACAGAGGATTCTCAACCTTCTCTTTTGGAAGGTATGAACGGTGTCGAAAGCTTCTCAAAAGATCCTCTAGAAATTATTCATACTCTTAACAAACAAAATATTCTGCGTACAAGTTAAACACAGACCAGACAACAAAGCTGACATGGTGGGGTACAGTGTATTGGATAGAATTTGATGCACAAGAGGTACTCGGTATTTAGTAGCAGAAGTGAAAACTATGTCGAGGCGAAATGGACAAAAACCTTTAATTACCCATGCACATCTAATTACATTTTATACACAGCTAAGACCTAAACACTTTCTCTTGCTTTTGCGTCTTATTGAACAAAAATGCCGCTTCATCCACAGTGAAGGTGTTCGCATTCTACCAGACTCTGACTTCTCAAAAGCCAGTGTCGATAAGATCTAATACACTACCTCTATTTACCGGTTACACGCCGCCTATGATTCCTCGCTTAAGTTGATAGAGAAGAAAGCAGATGAGGAGACCGGTGAAGGTGGGCTTGCAATGGGCGGAGTGCTTGGTGTATGTTCTGCACTTCGCTCAGCATAGCCAGAATACAACGGATAGAAATTGCGTGCAGGAATTCCATAAGATTGAGTTGCTGGGTATCCGATGACTGCGACCACGTCTGAAATGCCCGAGAGGAAGCGTGGCATCTCAATTATCCAACTATCTTGATCTTTGTCTGTGAAAGCATTGCATTGAAATTAATTAAATTGGCAACACATAAGTGCATGAACATGAACCATTTAACACCGCAACCGTCACACCGTTTGATGGATATGAGTTCACAGAGAGGGAGCACTAGTAGATCAAGCAACATGTTTAAATTATCGGGAAAACGCTTGACAGAAATGGAGATTAAGAAAGACCCTCGCAATCTACATGGAGGCACCGATGAAAGAGAGAAGAATTGGCCTTACCCAAGGCGTACATCATCTGCTGAATCGTAGCTCCAGTCAGGTTTACGCAGAGGCTGACAATCCCCTGCGTTCGGCCGGAGGGTCTCTGCAGCGGTAAAGCGACAATGTCACCCTCCTCTGAGTTTGTTTTCGTGGCCTTCATTCTTGCAATGTCTCTCAAGGCCAGGTGGGTAGATCCAACCAATCTTGGGCTCACGGTTCCGGCACTATACACCTGCAGCCCACCAGCGGCAAATTAGTTCTTCATAACATACTTCGCATCTTGATGTGCATGCATTTGGGAGCCTAATTTGCCCTGAGCGTAACAAATTCTTGAGATGGGCGTGAAGAGGAATCAGAACAGGAAAAGGTACATGAGATCTGACCTGAATAGTGAGGGCGGAACAGGGGTGGAGAAGAATGTCATCAGTCACTGGGAAGGACAAGGCATCGTTCCAAAAAGGGTTACGACCCGCCTTGCTATGCACAGATGTGGTTCTTTTGTAATCGGGCGCCACCCACGCCACAGCGTACACGCTCATTTTTCTCAAAATGTTCACGTTCTTGAGACCCTCGGCTGCTAAGACTATGACCTCCAACGTGGGCCCCGACATTGGTGCTCCCATTTGATTGATCGAGTAATGTGTTTTAAAGAGTGACTACCCTCTCTGCTTCGCACAAATCACACTTGAAGCAGCATTGATTCTGATTCTTGCATGAAACGATTACTCAGAAAAGGGGAACGCAGCTTGTGAGAGATTTCAGACGACGCGATTTGATCCTCCGGCCGCGGATCAATTCCTTTCTTTCCATTCTGCGCAAATTTTGAAGAAAATAATGGTCAAGCGTCACAAAGGTAGCTCAGATCTTTGGAAACCACCCAGCTGATGCGGAGAGCTCACTGCGCATCTCCACATACAGCAGCTGCAAGAAATCGATTATGATTCTATCAGAGAAATAGAGGCGTCGAATCAAGGGAAGCTTTAGGAAGATGATATCTATGATGGCGTCCAAGATTACTATTCTACGGCAACCCACACCCACTAGGTACTCATGATCAGCCATTGTTGAGAAGCTTGTGAGTGTGAGTATCGAAGTGGTAAAGCACAGACATTAAGGAGGTTGTGCGAAATTTGCAAAAACATTTGACCTGGCAATGGAAATTCATCGGGGAAAAGTTGAAGTCTACAAGGAGCAGCGAAAGAACATCCCTCGGTAGCCAGTGACTTCATCAACTCAAGAATTCTGTTCCAGCGACACCCACCTTCCTCCTCCACCGCCGCAATGTCTTGAAAGCACGCGAGTTCTTTTGCTCAAAAACCTTGAAGGTTTGCGAATCGAACGGAGTCTATCAACTAAGTCGCAAAATCCAGAAAACTCCAAACAATCCAGCATGAAACCACGCAAAAGTAACTCTAATAAACAACCAGACATCCTGCTATCAGTCGCTTCAGACCATCCCAGCTCAGCGGTACTGTCCGACAAAAACTTATCATTCTTTCCGAAATTGCGCTAGTTTTCGATCACAAGCGAGGTTCCCACAGGGATTGGGAGCTAAGCTCTCAAAGCGCTTGCCCAAAAAACTGAACGGTGCCCCACTTTCCTCCCAATCCCGTAAACGATGCTCTTTTTCTCGCTCGTCGGGGTTCATTGCTTGTTGCAGTCGGTTGTACATGAATTGACTGCGTTGCCCGCCTCCAGGTACATCACGTACGACGCAGTTCAGATTGATTTCGCAATCAGGTACCATCGTCTGAGACGGGTGATTGGACATCGCTGTCATTACTCACAACAGTGTCCATGACAGCGGAGAATGACAGCCTCGGCATCAGAATGAGACTCTTGCAAGTGTTAACTTCCTGATTTTCTGCAAATCTCTGGTCGCGGTGTTGCTTGAGCCCAATAGACGACTGATCTTGCAACAGGGTAGGCTCGAGAAATTCAGAAGAAGTCGCAAGGTTGACACTCTTAGTTTGAGGGCAGTGCAAGTTCTATACTGAATGACACTCTTATTACTGGGATGTGCGCGTCATTCCTTCTCACGATTTACTAGTTGTTTGTCTCGGACTCTTAAGTCTCTTCTTATAGAAGATTTTCATGAACAAGCTTACTCCCAGAATCTGCCAGAAAGTGCGTAAATGAAACTTCAGAGTTATTCTAAGAATAGGAATTTTCGGTGTTGATGGCGTAGAATTCAACGAACTTTGCTGAAGTCGGTTACCATCAATGGAGAAGAAATTTTCTGAGAGAGAAGCACCTCTTTTACAGCAGTGCTGGGAATACCACAAAATGCTTGTACCCTGTCCACACTGAAAGTGTCAGAATGGCTCAAACAAAAAGTTCTGAAAAAGACAGATGCCTTTAGAAAGAAGGCGAGAGCTCAAATAGTAAGCAGAGAACCGGCACGTGATTTTCTTTAAGGTCTGCGACGCGAGGCGTGCGTAGTCCATAGTATATCTGTTGAGCTCTGTGGAGGTCCCCACAATACACGCAACATCGTTGTGTATTTTGCTAGGTCCAAAAGCACATCGATTTCAGGCCAACTGCAAATGCAAGTATTAAAAATCTTCAAAACTGCATGTTGCTTTATCAAATAAACACTTGATAGACACAGCAGCAAATAAATGCATTCTGCTACGTCGCTAAACATCCTCCGAAATCACAATGTAAGCTCTGTTGCATTTCATCAGCACCCACGTCGACAAAAAGCACCCTAAAGACCAACGAGGTGGCTGCACATGGTGTTCCTGAGCTGACCGGATGCCAGAGGGCTAGATGAGGGTCGAATAGGCAGACCGCCGTTGTCAGCGTAGAAAATGTGAAGCTACACTCACGTCTACCACATTCGACAAAAAAGCAACTGATACCAGATCATGTCTTTGTAATGAAGGAGCAAGGGAAGTCAAACCTGAGCAAGTCACTGTCAGAAAGGTACGCCGGCCGCTCACTTCTCGATCAGACCAGAAAGTGCTGAGCAAGATAAGATAGTGATGATAGCTCCCATTCAACTTCCACGCTCAGTGCTTTCCGGTAGCTTCAATCCTCCATGCCTACTTAACACAGTCCTGCAGTTCTGTAGTCTCACGAATACCACAAAACATTGTTTCGTCTCCCCATTGCCTTTCCCCATTGCCATATGTTGGAGGTGGTAGTGATGTTCACTGACGATAGCCCTAATCGAAGCGTAGGTAAACGGAGACGAACCAATGGAACAAGGCTAACTGTAGAATTTACCCTGCGACGACAGTGATGAGTTACCCGCGCGGACACGTACAGGAACATCGAAACTGTGGTGAAGTTTTAATTTGAGAGGAAGAAGTTCCTTTTGAACAAATCCACGTTTCGATATCTTAGCTACAAGAGTGGTTTTTCTGCAGCACGTAGCTGGATGCTCGTGATGGCGAACGCTGTTAGTGAGTCTACAATCAGCACCAGATGATGTGGTTGTGTAGTTGCCTACAACAAGTTTTGCAAACAAGACCCGACAAATCCTGAGGTGGAAATAAAAACAGCTTTAAAATTGCTGCTTAGAATCAAAACCAGTTAAACCAAACCAACAAGGGCTCTATAGTCTTACTGACCTGCAGAGCGAGACTGGCATTGAATGCAGGAAACACAACAGCGTGATCATCTTAAATTTTCTCATCTGAAGGTTTGAATGCAGTGACAACGGCAGGTCATCTTCACAGTTGCGACATCACTTGACCATCGGATGCCATTGACCGTCAATCAAGTCTTTTCACCGGCAATTTGACATGGTCCGCGAGGCTTAGTGCTCACAAGCATTTCACTATCCGTCAAGAAAAGCAGCGATCATCTCCTCTCCCCGACTTCACAGACCTTAGATATCATCGTCACGGACTGCTTGCTCCCCACATTCAGACTCTGTGTGAAAACCAACAACCTTCATGGCGTTCAATACCAGTGATCCAAACAGTACACGTAGCAGCAACGGGCCAACTTCCAGCTGTGAACGATGCTGCGATCTCGTGAAGGAGAAGAGGAGGCTGTGAGGGAAAAATACAACGAAGTTCTGCAGTTTTCGCTTCAGTTTTCTTCTGCTGATCTCGCAGAAAGCAGACTAAGCTGGCACTTTGACGGGGTTTGAAGGTCCATTGCTTGATTTCGGCGCTGCCCATGTCGATGATTGTTGTGTGAATGGTGCCATTTCTGCACAGGAACCGTGATCGAGCACGGCCATGATACCGACACTGCGGCGCCGCAACGTTGACTGATCAACCATTTTTTTTCCACTGTCGTCGACACGCTACTTCAAGTTTTCTCTTTTGAATTGTTGAACATGAATTTGTACTTTAACATCTTTATTCAAAACTGTTGAGATGTGGAAAAACAAGTTTGTAGCATATGTGTTTACATTACCAGAAATTGTACTAAAAATAATAGTATTGAATCTTGGAATTAAGTGATTATTTATTGATGTTTAAATGATTTTTCTCAATTGCTTTATTTACGTTCAGAAAAGTCAAAGTTTATGTTGTGTAGACTGGATAAATTCATAAAAGGATTCAGTTAGAAATTCTATACTAAAATCTTCACCAAAGCAAAATCTGAACAGATGTGATGTGCATGTTGATCATTCATTTTTTTAACAATTACATTTTGTGAAAGCCTGTGAACGTCATGATCCATTTTTTTATTTTTACAGAATAGGTATAATTACTGCTAAAAAAACGGTCTGCATGCCTGTGTAAAAAGTCATCTACATAGCAAATAGTGTAATTAATGATCTTATACATTTACAAATTGTCTAAAGTATTAAAAAGAAAAGAAAGAATGATATTCAATAAAGAAGAAAGAAAATGAAGAAGTGGTGAATGATTATTCATTCACAAAGAATTAAACTTAAATAACTAAGTTGAAAGATTGGCATTGACACAATCATTTGTGTGAAAAATATCAACGTGAACCATTGCATCATTAGTTTATGTAATAAACAATAGTAGCTTGTAAGTATTATAATTATAATAGTGTAATAAAATTGTTGTTGCATGGAATTAGTATAACTTTAATATCTATGCAAGTTATGCTAATTTTTTTGCTTATTTCTTAGGTCAAAACTTTGAATCACCATATACAAAGGAAGCAGAATCTTTTGAACTTCCGGATCTCAATCACAGTCATAATTTCATAAAAGAAAAGAGAAAAGAAATGAAATCATGTGTTTTGGTAGAACTAAATATTTAATTTCTCAAATAAATAACCATGTAACCAGGGGAGTTTTTATTTTTTTGATTAAGAGCATGAAATACCTTACGATTTTTCAAATTACTGGTAATTCCTATTTACGTTATTACAACCTCAATATGTTGTGTTTTCTTTTCGCATTATACACACACACACACATTCATTTATGTTACTGAATGGATTCAAGTGACGTAATCTTATGTCGAGTGCTAAAGTATGTCAAGCACACAGATCCCCACGAAAACATTTTTATTGGAATATGATGTCAACATCAGACAATCAAACATGGCTAGTTCTAAACTTATCAATGTGAAGAAATGCATTGAAAAAGAAAACCCATCTAAAAACCCCCAACTAAGACATCTCACAAAAAAGAAGAAAAGAATCAGCAGCAATAAAACAACAAAAATAATGGTTTGTTGTTCCAAGTCCACACTCCACAAGGTTGTTGTGGGAGGAGGACCCATGGCCATGGCGAATTCACAGACCGTGGCGCATTGGCCTCGGTCATACCCGGCGCCCGTGCGGCTTCGTCCCAGTGGAGCAGTCTTCTTCGCCTTCGCCTCTGAATATTAGGGCTTAGGGTTTAACCAAGCTGCAGGTTGTGGATACTCGCTGCGAGTGAGTGAGAGAGAGGGGATTTTCTTCATTGTGATTTAGCTATGGCGCGTACGAAGAAGAAGGGAAAGCGCGGCAATAAGAAGCCCAACAAGCAGGTACTACTACGCCATGCACAGCCTGTGGTGACCTTGTGTTGAATGGAAGATTGAGGGTCCTTCTGTTTTTGTTTTGTTTGTTTTGTATTTGCTGTGTTTGGATGTTGAGGGTTGGAAAGGAATTGCAGGCAAGTGAGTATGGCGCGGAGGTGGAGATGGAGGACGCCGAGGGGAACGGTGCCAGTGCCAGCGCTCCACCACAACCCACCAAGGTTTGGGTGCCGGGAGTCGACGAGATTGGAGATGACGAAGAATTGCAATTCGACCCGACGGCTTACCACTGTTTGCATTCTTTCAAGCTTGGATGGCCGTGTCTCAGGTTTTTTTGTGCATCTGAATTTACTTTGTGTTTTATGAGCGTAGAGCTGAGAGGGCTGTAGGACAGTGTAATTAGCGGCGAGGAGCGGATGAGTCATGGGGAGTCGGGGTATGTGATGTTTTGGGAAGAGTTATTTCATTTTGCTGGATTTTGACGCGGACCGGTCTTATTTATTTTTACTTATTTTTGGTTCGTTTTGATGTAGCTTTGATATAATGCGTGATGACTTGGGGGTCCTGCGGAGAGATTTTCCTCACGCTATGTATTGTGTCGCTGGCACACAGGTAAACCTCGACCTTGGTTTGCGTGGCTCTTTCCTGGCTGAATTCCCTTTTAGTTGGCATGGATCTTCGGCATTCTTGCACGTTGAACATATTTCAGGGTCGCACCATCGCTCTTACAGTGGTATACATTGATTTTATGGATTCTCTCAGGCCGATCAACCCGGCAGCAATTCGATTGCTGTTGTGCACATGACGAATGTAACAGGAAAAATCCCGAAAGCGCCGTCTGCAATGGAGGATGGAGATGATGATGCTGATGATAGTGACAGCAGTAGTGATGAGGAAGATATCGAAGATTTAGAGGGGGCTCCTAATCAGCCAATTCAGTCCAAGAAACCAATTTTTAAGGTATGCCAACTTCATGAGATCGTCTTTGATGAATTAAGAATTTAGTTTGGATGGTTCACTTGTGAAGTTTCACAACCGGACAGACCATTGGTGCTCTCTGTGACTTTTGCACTAATTACTCTTGTCAGCTTCCAACATGCCACATTATTAAGCTCCCGTATTTTTGAGTTGTGACTAACGACGATGCAAACGATATGTTTGTTTTGATACTTTAACAAGAATTCTAGAGTTGAGACTAATACTCTTTGACTACACCTGATCGTAGCTGATAATGATTTAATGTTGAATTTTGTAGGTGCGACTAGTGGCTCATCAGGGTTGTGTCAATAGAGTTAGGGCTATGACTCAACAATCTCATATCGTTGCCACGTGGGGTGATTCAGGGTATGTTCAGGTACTGATTTTTCCACCACCACTTGATCGTATCTTTGTCTTAGCAACTCAACTTGCTTTCCATTGTACATGACTGAATTTTTTCTTGTCGCGTGGTATTCACATTCCTCTTGTTTGTTTAGTAATTCATCATGAGAAGATATAGGATTTTTCTTATTTGTTTCGAATCTGTAGGTATGGGACATGGGAAATCATATTCGATCAATGGCAACTAGTGGACCTGATCCTTCTGGCGCACCCACCACAGTACGTCAAGCTCCTCTACATATTTTTACTGGCCATAAAGATGAGGGCTATGCTCTTGACTGGAGTCCAATTACTGCAGGCCGTCTTCTTTCTGGTATGTTGGCACACCTATAATCACACGCTTAGGTGAAAATAAAATTGAACTATCAAAATGATTATACCTGATCGAAAATATAGGTTTTTTTTTTGGATTTCGGTAGCGACTGGAATTGTATGTTCAATTTCCAAGGCACGTTTAGCTTACTCTAGATTTTGGTTCTGAGTGGGTAGAACAAGGGATCTTTTCTAAAATGTTAATTTCTGCTACCTCAGGGGACTGTAAGAGTAATATCCATTTGTGGGAGCCTACCCCGGGAGGGAAGTGGGCGGTTGAAAAGACTCCATACACGGGTCACTCTGCTAGCGTTGAGGATCTGCAGGTATTGCAGAGAATTTGTCTTGGGTTTCATTCGACGGTCTTTACTCTGGGTGCCTCGTGGGTATAGTGAGGGTTTGTCTTAAACTTCCTACGCTGTTGTCCCACTTTTGTTTTGGGTTTTTGGTCGTCTTTTTAATCGGATGTTTACTGTTCGAGTTCAAATTTTGGAAAAAAATAATTATATAATTCAACATGCATTGTCTCTACTTGTATTAATTTTAAAATTGATATTTTTGCAGTGGAGTCCAACAGAAGCGGATGTTTTTGCCTCTTGTTCGGTGGACGGAACCTTAAGAATCTGGGATACACGTAATCGTCAAGGGTCAGCAATCTCGATCAAGGCTCATGATGCGGATATCAATGTTATATCTTGGAACAGGTATGAATCTGTATAGCTGATCTAATCTCCCCACTGTTCTCCGGTCTTTGTCAATATCCTTACATATTACTCTTTCATTCCAACGTATCAGTAAGCAGCTTTATAATAATCAAGAATATTTATGTGAAAATTAGAGTTGGTTGGGAGCATTGGTAAAGTTGTGCCATCTAATATTTTTCTCGGACTCGCTAATGAGCAGGGTAGCAAGTTGCATGATTGCCTCAGGTTGCGATGATGGCACCTTCCGGATATGGGATTTGAGAAACCTGAAGGTAATCTACCGTCCTTTGCAGAGGACATATGACTCCAGATGATGATCCTTATTTTAGTTGATGCTCGTTATAATTAGATACTATGCATGCTTATTTTAGGTGGATTGATTGGGGTTCACCATTGTACTCCCTGAATTATTGAATTAAATGCCACACTTGCAGGAGGATTCATTTGTGGCACATTTCAAGTACCACACGCTTCCTGTAACATCTATCGAGTGGAGCCCTCACGATGCATCCACGCTTGGTGTTACTTCGGCTGATCACCAATTGACGTATTTTTCTCGACTTGCCTGACATTTTATACACTTTGAGTTGCCTTAATGATGTTTCAAGTATGCTTATCGAGCGAAGATTATGACGTTTTGTTTTATGGCTTCAGAATTTGGGACCTCTCACTAGAAAGAGATGCTGAAGAAGAGGCTTTATATCAAGCTCAACTGAAACAACAGCAAGCAGAGGCTCCTCAAGATTTACCCCCTCAACTGCTATTCGTACACCAGGTACTTGGACTACTGAAACTCTCAGCTTTTTCTTTCTGACGACTTTTAGTAAAGGTGTTTTTAATAACGAGTTGTTTGTTTGAGGTTGAGTGTTTAGAGGCTCTTTGTACATACTAGAATACCTTATGAGTAGTTATGGTGCCAGATCTGAACTTATTTATTTAGTGGTTCGCAGAACCGTATAGTCTGTTCTTTGACAATTGTGTTAGTATTTGCAGTTTTCATTTGAGAACTGGCTCCCCAAATATTAATTTGTAGTCTTGAGTTTTTCTCAAGATGAGGGTAGTTGCTACATGAAGCCTTACTTTTTTATTGAATGCGTAATGCAGGGGCAAAAAGATCTCAAAGAGTTCCATTGGCACCCTCAAATACAAGGGATGTTGATGTCAACAGCAGGAGATGGATTTAATATCTTGAGGCCATCCAACCTTGACAATTTACCAGCTCTTTAATTCATGTGAACTTACGTTTGTTCTGCCAATGTAAAACTGGCTCAATGTATGAAGCCGTGGTTACCTTCTCTGTGAGCAAGAATTTCCACTTGACCGGATATGCTTTTGTGAAAGAGGGTTTTCTTCAAAAAGTCGTTCCCAACTTTTGGATATCTACTGGCGTTGACGTCTGGTTCACGGTCGAAATCATAACCCAACAATATGCATGTATCTTTGACTTCTGAAAGAACTTGGTCTTGCAAACAAGCATTAGTGCAAGTCGTGAAAGAAATGAAGGCATTAAGGAAAATTATTGAGTCACCTGATTCTTCTTTTAAAATCAGCTATTGACTAGAGAATCAGATTTTAGTCCAAGGGGGCTAATGTTGTTAAGTGAATGAAAATCGGAGATGTTGGAAAATTCTCTCTAATGCATTTAAATACCTTATTACTGAGGAGTATGCATCCATAAATGTAACTGCAGGGGAAATAAGTAAGAAGAACATGGAGTCTGGGTGATATATTGATCAAAGGTTTTGTTCAAGATACAGAACTCACATAGTTGAAATAATAAGTCGACCATAGTGGACATATACCTGTGATAAAGTTATGAAATTATCCAAGATAATATTTAAAGAAAATTGTGTAAACCATGACCTTTTAAAGAATACGTAAAGATATTCTCAAAGAATGAGGCATATGGTTTCAATTGAAAGTTATTGAACTATGTCTTAAATATGATTCAGAAAGAAGATTATTAGAATTCTATAGAGTATAAAGCTATAGTTAACATCCCCTATCAGTGAATATTATTGATAGTATGTACATAATATTGATTTGGTTGTATTTTGGTATAATTTTTTCATATGGCTAACAATTGAAAAATTGTCTTCTTAAAAGGATGTTTATAGAACAAAGCTACTCCAAACATGTCTATTTATTTATTTGAAGTAAGTAAAAGAAAAACCTAGATGAACTAAAATTAATTTGATAATTAAATATTTTTGTTTATGTAATATAATCCAGCCTTTTTGATTGATTTCCAATAATAGAAATTTTGATAGTATAATAAAATTTGCCTTTGTTAGTCATTTCAAATTCTTGGTAAAGAATATCTTTAATAATTTGAATAAGAAAACTTATATTACTAATGATGATGCAATCATCAAAGTAAAGAATTAGAATAGTGAAACCATCATCATTTTTTTTCTTAATGTATATATTAGCATCAATCTCAAGTCTAATATAATTATTTAAGGTTGAATATTTGTCAAAACAAAGATTTTATGTGCAAGAAAGTTGCTTCAAGCAATATAATAATCTTAAAACTTTATAAACTAAATTTATATTAATTGGTAAAAATGAGCCTTTAGAAATTGATGATTGTGGAAGCAAAGATTTTAATTGTAGATTGGGAGTTGTTGGTTGTTGTGGAATAGGTACATGAGACTTACTATAAATAATAGAAGGGTGTTTGATTAAAACATGATTAGTTGATTCTTGTGTATGTTGTTTGAGGATGAAACTTGGATATAAAGCAATATTTTCATGAAAAATAATGTCTTAAGATATAATTATTGTTTTGTTATGTGAATTCATTAGACAATAAGCTTTGTTTTTTTTGTTTTTTTGTTATTTTTATTTTTATTTTTATTGTAATCTAAAAAAATAGCCTCAAGTAAATGAGAGTCTAGCTTTTTTTGAATTTTCTTTTGAATAAAGACACAAGCTTTATTGCTAAAGATTTTTAAATGTAAAAGATTAGGTTTTTGATTAAACTATATTTAAAAAATATTTGTTGACTAATATGGCTTTGGTGGAGCTTTGTTTTTGAAGGTAGTTAGTTGTAACAAGTGCTTCACCTTAAATAATTTTGGATAATTGAGTGTAAACTAACATAGATAAAATTGCCCCCACTAAGGTTTGATTTTTTCTTTTTGCGACACCATTTTGTTGTGGTATGTAGGATGTTGTAAATTCTTACTTGATGCTTTCTTTTTTACATAATTCATAAAATAAGTCTAAATTATATCAACCACTATAATTAGATCTTAAGATTTTACTTTTGTAATTTATTTAATTTTTGGCAAATGTTTTGTAGAATATAAATTCATTAAACTCTTTAAATTTATGCCTTAATAAATAGGTATGATAATATCTAAAGAAATTATTAATTAAAGTGATAAAATATGTAGATCCAAAATAAATAGTGACTTGTATAGAACAAAATGAATAAGGCCCAAAAGTTGTGCAGTCTTTTGTAGTACCCTTCTTAAAAACTTGGTTTAGTATTGTTTACCTTTAATACACAAGTGACAAAAGTTGAATTCTTATGAATCAAAAGTATCCATACCAAAGTTGTATTACATGTGTTTTTGCTTGAGAATGCATCAGACGCTTAGTTGTGGAAAGTAAGTAGAAATGCAAGAACAATCCTACCAAGTCTAATAGAATCTTAAATAACCTTAAATAGACCTTAATGATCTTAATTGAATTTTGACCAATCCAAAATAAATTTAAAAGAAGTTATAAAAGAAACACAAAAAAAAAATTCCAAACTAATTCCAAAGAAAAATAACAAGAAATCTTAAAAAATATAAAAATAAAACTTTAAAAAAATAAAAATAATCTTAAAGAAATACTAAAAATAGAAACTCTAATATAATCCTAATTAAAATCTTAATTGAATCTTAATCAAATCATATGTCAAATCCTAATCAACCCTTAATCAAGTTCTAAACCAAACTCTAAGAAAATCCTAATCCTAAGCAAACCTTAGTTCAAATCCTAAGACTTAATTAAACCATAGGCAAATCCCAAACCAAATCCTATAGTAAATTAGAACCTCAAAAAATAATAATTAAACCATCAATATCAATTCAAAATTTGTATACTTTTCAATATCTTAATTAGAAACAAACACATGAAAGATAAAATCAATTGCACTTATCAATTGAGAGAAATGCAAGATAATCCAATTGGATGTTGGGCAACTTCTTACTCCGATCTAAATTTTGAACTTCAAATGCTAATATCTCCTTTTTAAACCATTCAATTGCTTCTAAATTTCACTTAAAATGTTGAAAATCGAGTCTTGTATCTACATAATTTTTTTTTTACTTCAATCCAATTGACAGATTCCTGAAGATCTTAAAAATACTCACTAATCCTTAAACTCCAATTTTTGAGACCTCAACCTACAAAAACCTTTACACACTTTGATATAACCCTTTGATTGATCTCAAAATTTGTACACACATTTATAAATAGTACACTAACATATTTTCCAAAATTTACTTATATATACACCACAAAACTTAAGAAATCTTCTAATTTGTAAATATATTTTTATTTCTTAAAATCTAAACCAACCAAGAATATTAATAACTTTGAAAATCCTTCAAAAACTCAATATTTACTCAATTAATATGAAACCAACATCCAAAAATCTTTCTCTTTAATTTTGCTTTCAAATTCCACTCTTTGATCTACCAAAGAACTCTTGAATTACCGTAGGTGCTCAGTTTTGTGCCTTAGGGTCTGATTTTGATCCAAGTTGATAACTAATCCTCTCTATATATCAATTCTTGGCTTCTTAAGGTAAATTTTGTTAAAAAATACTCTTAATTCTCTTATATATATATATATATATATATATATATATCTGACTATATTATTTAATTTTTCAATCTACTTTATTTTTCTTTACTTATGGTCCTACAAAGTAAGTATAAGCCTATTTTGTAAAAAAGTAGCATTAATATTTTTTAGTTTTACTATCTTTTTGATTATTATCTATATTTAAATATAATTTATTATAATACTTAAAATAATATTTTTTATAATATATATATATACATTTTTTCTTTCTTTTAATCATTAGTTGTATTACATCACAACATCGATAAGTATTAAATGAAGTTATTTTAGTCTATGCTAATTTATATGACTTAGTTGTAAATGCCATAAATCTATTTTGTTGAATTGTGTTAAAGATAAGAACTTGATGAAAGCAAATAATCAAGTGAGACTTTTATCAAAGAAGTATCATAAAATAAATATAAGAAAATATATATATTAAAAAAAATTAGAATGATTATTGCCAAAAGACAAAAAAATTAAGTAAAATCCTTGTAAATGACAATGAGTTTTTTTTTGCTTAGTAAGTTCTTTGAAACGTATTGTTTCAATTAGCATATCTTCTAATTTAAAATGTATGTGTTGAAGAGATGTTAGTATTACCATTGAATTATAATAATATAGAGGTGCACTTCTGTAACTTTCAAATTAAAATTCAAAAAGTTCATTGTCATATTTTATAGTAAAGTCAATTGCTTGATTCAATGTTTGAGGATCATATAAGTTGAACATCATTTTTTTTACCTCATATTGTAATCCATAGAAAAATTGGCTAACAAGTGCAACATCATCTTACTTGATATTACTTGTAAGTTGTCAAAATTATGCAGTATATAATGTTATTGATTGATTATCTTGTTGCAAAATATAGATCTTGTTGATTGCAATACAAATTTTATCATGTTCTCTATATATAGATCAAAACTTTGCCAAAAAAACCTCCAGATTATTCAATATTGAATCTCATCATTCAAAAAAAGATAAAAATCATGATAATACTAAATTTAAAAGAAATGTACCAATGAATCTAATTTGTGAACTTGGAGTTGGATAGCTTTAGAGTTCAAGTTCAATTGTAAGTTCTATTTGATTAATGAATCCTCAAAATTTGAATCTTGTGCCATCAAACTTCTTGGATAGTGCAATTCTTGGTTCTTTAACACTAGAAGGATATTCCACCCTTGGAGAAGGGACATGATTTGATGCAAATATTGAAGCAGCTCCAATCATCTCTATATCTTTGCTTTCTACCATTCTTATTTCTCTTTATAGTAGAAATTTGAATTGATGCATTGTAAGCATTAATTCCTTGAATTTCTCTTACATTTGTACTATTGTACTTTTTATTTCAAGAAGTTCTATCATAATATACTTAGAAAAGAAAAGATGTCTAATATTATTCAAGATAAATAGAAGAGATGACTTGAAAACAAACAAAATATTAAAGATAATATCAGCTTAAATGAAGATAATCTATAACTTTTAATAGGCTTATATCTTATCAAAAGAAAAGAATAATCTACTCTTAATTAAGAAAAGACAAAGCTCTCATATTGTAAGTATACTCTTGCCAATCTATCAAGGACTAGAATCCGATGAAAGCAAATAATGAAGTAAGTCTTTTTTCAAAGAAGTATAATAAAATAGAAATAAATAAATATGTATATTAAAAGAAAATTAGAATAGCTATTGCGAAAAGAAAAGAAAATTAAAGACTCTTGAATCTAGACTAGAACAAGAAAGGAATTGATAAGAGTAAAGAAGGCTTCATGTTTGCATCTATATATATTATCCACCTAGGAGTTATATGGCAATGTTCTATTAAACCTCCAATATGTGTTGACTTTGTAAGCGACATGTTTTAACTTATAAGGCAAGTTTTTTTATATATGTGCTACATAATTAGCTTGTTTTACAAGCTACCCACCCATATGATATGTACATAACTTATTAACCAAGTTTCTAATCTAAAAATCAACCATAAATACATATAAAGTCAAAACTATGTCTATGAAGCTTTTAGAAAGCTCTTTTAGAAGCTATTATAGAACTAATCTAATTTTATTTACTTTTATCTATTTCTACCTAATCATATAGATAATTACTAGAATAAATATGTATATCCGTGATAGTATGTCAGTTACAAATTGTGTAATTGTTGGTATAGCCAATGCTTTGTAATTGGATATTCATGTGATACCTAAATTATATAGATCAAGATTTAATTTACATTTGATAATAATTTAGCTATATTTATTAAATAATATCAAAATTCTATATTTAATTTAAATTTTTTATTTGACTTTATCAAATTATTTTTCAAAAAATAAATTCTTTTAACATCCTAGGATATATAAAACTTTACATATGATTATTTCTATACCATTTGAAAGTTTGATAATGACATCATCATATCTTTCTATATTATAGGATGTGGTATCATCACCTAAGTATACAAGTTGTTGAATGTCATATTTTATTCAATTATGAAAAACTTCATATTAATAATACATATGCTTGATTGCTCCAAAATCTATGTACTAAAAAAATGTAGAATCTTCTTATGCTATCAATGCAACTATGCAAAGCTTATTTGGTTTTGTGACAATATTTGATTTTTTTCTTTTTTTGCAATAGATCTTGTTTTAAATTCTTGAATCTGATGTCTAGATTTTTTTACAATAGAAGTGCTTTTTGCTAAAATTTTGATTGTTTTTCTCAAAAAGTTGTAAAAAACTCTCTCTAATTTTTGAATTAGAGTATTATTTAATTTTTTAATTAAATAAAGGATTTTTACTATTATAAATGATATATTTTCAAAAATTAAATTGATGTCTTTTATTAAAGTCTCTTCTTAAATTAAATTTTTTATGAATAATTATAAAATAATACTTTATTGACATCCTAAAAAAATAATAAAAGATATATATGGTAGTATCAAACTTTTCATCAAAGTCAAGATTATTTCATTATCTCAAATTAGAAATTTTATTATAAATAATTATTTAAGATGTGATCTAAATACATAAATATGTTTTTTATTTTTTATTTCTTTATTTTCTTTTTTTTGTAAGTGTATATGATTTGTTTTTAAGATGTATTATTTTAATTATATTTTGTGCATTAAATATATTTTTTAATTCTTTTTATGCATCATTTGATATCTTACATGATTGTATATGGTAGATAATATTATTTTTAATATAATTTTTGATAATTAAAAAACATAAAATATCTTTGTTCTTCCATTGATTTATACTTCTTCTTCCTATGGCAATCAAAGGTAGAATACCAATAGCTATTTCTATTGCAATTGATATAATTGATATGGATTTATTACTAGTGACCATTGACTATAATATTTTTGTTTTAAAAACTAATGATAGTCAATCTTATCAAATATTAAAATAAGAACCATCAAACTTAGAAATATGGTTGATATCAACCTTAAGATTCATCTTTAGTAATATAATATTATTATAAGATAAATTTTAAGGTTCTTTATAAATTTAAAAATATTTTTGAAATTATTTTTATGCCAATTGTATTTATGGATAATATTATGATTTGTTTATGATAAATATTATCTTCTATGAAATAAAAGATTGAAGACTTAATACCAACTATAATTTTTACATTAGATTGTTGATGTGTAAGTATTTTCATATGATTTTAAATTATAAGAAAATTTTCATAAATAAAGAAAAAATTAAAAAATTACTATATTTTTTGATCTTAATTGAGTTATAATATCATGTAGAAAGATTAGAGATAAAGAAGGCTTATAAAATTTTATATTTCATAATAATAATATCAATACATAAAGGTTGGAACTTAAGTAATAAACTTATAAATACATCTATTTAAACCTCGTTATCTAATTTTATTTATTTATTTATTTATTTATTTTTCTCTCTCTCTCTCTCTCTCTTTCTCTCTCTCTCTCTCTCTCTCTCTCTCTCTCTCTCTCTCTCTCTCTTTTTCTATATATATATATATATATACTACACATATGCTTTTAAATTTATTATAGATTTTTAAGCTATCATGCTAAAGAAGAGCTACAAATCTTATTAATTAAGTCAAAATTGACTTTTTTGTAACTAGAAAATTTTTGTATGTTACTAAATAAAGTCAAAAGTTCAAAGTAAAGATGTAAAGGACATGAATCTTTAAAAAAATAAATCTTCAATATTCTCTTATGTTACTCAAAAAGATTAGAAATTCATTCAAAGATAATACAACATTAAATCAAAATGACTATTATTAAAGATAAAAAGACTAAGAAGTCTTGAAACAAGACTAAGGACTAGAAAGGCATTGATAAGAGTGAAGAAGGCTTGGTTTTAATGAATATTGTCAATGAAAAGCCACAACCTTCTTTGTTGTATTTGTAAAATTCTTTTTTGGCTCCCATGTATATTTACTAATATCATATTTATGCTAATAAATAAGATATTTCAATCTATTTTGGTGCTACCTTAAATTTAAGACTTCTTCTATTTTGAACTCTTGATTATTATCCACTTCTATAGGAGAAAGTGGCATTTATCTTCTTTCCAAGATATTCATTGTTTTATATGGCTCAAGAAAAAATACATAGAATATGAGATAAAGAATCATAGATTTCAATAGATATAATCAATAAGCAATAATATTGATTTATTTACAAATAAAAAAAAATCCAAGCTTATGATAGTCTAATTTATCATAAAGATGAGTAGTCTTAATATTGCAACAAAGTAGCCATACTTTGTAACCTATAGTGAATTATGGTTATTTTTTATGATAGGCATCTACATTGAACATTTGTTGTTCTTGAGCTTCTTTTAACTACAGCTTTATTGTTGCATGTAGCTCTGGCAAATGATTCATCAAATCTTTTATCATAAGATTATCAATTTTTGAAAAGTCAAAAGTATCAAGTCATGGATGATATCCCTAATTAAAAAAGAATAATATTTATTAAATAGAAGAATATATCAAATTATTGTATGCAAAATCTACCAATGATAAAAGAGTTGTTCAATTATCTTGATGATAGTTGATAGTATAATTCAAATATTATTCAAGAACTTGATTTATCCATTTTATTTATCTATTAATTTGAAGGTAAAAAACTAAATAGAGCTTTAAATCTATCTTTTAAATCTTAAAAAGGATTTTTTAAAATCTTGATATAAATAGAATATTCTTATTTGATGTAATATCTTTAAGTAATCCATGATAGCAATAGATATTGTCTAGCAAAAGCTTAGCTATTTCTTCACTTGTAATATATTTTGTATATGGTATGAAATGTGCCATCTTGATAAAATAATCTAGTATCACAAATATAAAATCATACAAAGTTGAGATTGAAAGATTCATAATAAAATCCATAGAAATAGAAGACCATGGTTGTTTCAAAATAGGCAATCGCTGGAGAAGTCCATGAGGTTGATGAAAAAGAATTTTTGAACTTGAACAAATATCACATGATTATATAAAGTCTTTAACTAATTTTTAAATTTGAAGCCACCAAAAATCTCTCAATATTAGCTCTAAATTCTTATTATATCTAAAATATCTAGCTATTGAAAAGTCATGATGAGATTGAAGAACATGTAATCTTGCTTCATCTTTTGGAATATATAATAGTTCCTTGAAATAAAATAGATTATTTTTAAACTCAAACTTGGAAGTATGATAAGACTTAGAAGAATTATTCTTGATATCATAAAGAAGAGGATTACAAGATATACTTAATTAAATTTGCTTGATAAAGGTTGAATCAATAGTCAATGTTGATTATATTACTTAATTTTATAAATGCTCTTACTTCAAGAAAATTATTATTGGTTGATTAAAATATATATTTTGTTCTTTAAATATAAAATAAAAATATCTAAAAAGATCGTTTGAAAAATCTTATTATTTTTTAGATCAATAAATAAACTGGAAATCAAATCTTGATAAAGACATGCTCCAACAAGCTTGGTGATGATTCAAAATACGTACTGATATAAAGTACTTGAGATTCTTTTAGTTTGTATATATGGTGATTGAATTAATATACTTTTTATATAATAACTCCATTTTAAAAATAAATCCATGATTATAAAAAATTCTTTCTTATATATTTTATAGTTAATCTTAGTTATTGAAAATTTCTTAGAATAAAAAGCTACTAAGTGGAGATTGTCATCTACTTCCATTTGTGACAAAATATTATTAATAACAAAGTTTGATGCATTTGTTTCTATAAAGAATGCCTTGAAAAAATTGATGCAATATAAAATTGGTATAAAAATAAATGCTATCTTTAAGACTTCAAAAGTTGCTTCAACTTCTTTATTTCATTCAAATTTGTCTTTAGATGTCAAACATGTAAGAAGAACTACAACATAAAAAAATTTCTTGATGAAAATTTTATAATAATTGACAAATCTCAAAAAATATTACACATCTCTATCTGTTTTTGGAATCTTTCAATTTATGATAGTCCAGACTTTTTTTGAATCTATCATTAGTCATTTGTTGGAAATGATGTATCTTAAGAAGCCAACTTGAGTAGTGTGGAATATACACTTTTCCATCTTGGCATATAATCCTACATCTTTTAGATTTTGTAACATAAAACAAATATGAAATTCATGTTCTTCTATATTCTTTGAATAGATTAGAATGTTGTCTAAATAATAGACAATAAAATCATTAAGGAATTCACAAAATATCATCAAGAAACATCATTCATGAAATTTTGAAAAACAGTTGGTATGTTTGTGAGTCCAAAAGTTATGCTATTATATTTAAAATATTCATACTTAATTTGGAAAAAAATCTTCTATTCATCTCCTTCTTTGATGTGAATTAGATTGAATGCTCCTCATAGATCTATCTTTGTATTGATTTTTGCTTGATTGAATTAATCAAGAAGTCTTAAAATCAAAAATAAAAGATATATATATATATATATATATATATATATATATATTCTTGATAGTGATCTTCTTGAATCTTCATTAGTCTATACTATAATATTACATATATTCTTCATTAAGAATGCACAAAGAATCTAGTTGTAGAAGGTAAGTAGAAATGCAAGAATAAACCTACCAAGTCTAATAAAATCTCAAATAATCTTAAATAGACCTTAATGATCTTGATCAAACTTTAATTAATCCAATATAAATTTAAAAGAAGTTAGAAAAGAAACACAAAGAATTTCCAAACTAATTCTAATTCTAAAAAAAAAATCTTAAAAAAATGTAAAAATAAACCTTTAAAGAATTAACAATAATCTTAAAAAAATACCAGAAATAAAAATCTTTAAAAGAATAATAAAAAATCCTAAAGAAGTACTAAAATAAAAATCCTAATATAATCTTATTTGAAACCCTAATTAAATCTTAACCAAATCTTAGGTTAAATCTTAGATCAAATTCTAATTGAAATCCTAATCAAATCTTATAGAAATTCTAAGACAATTTTTTATGAAATCCTAACAAAATCCTAAATCTTGAAAAAAATCCTAGACAAGTTCTAAACCAAATTCTGAACAAATCTTAAACCAAATCCAAAACCAAATCCTAATCAAATCTTAGATCTTAAATAAATTCTTAATAAATCTTATAATTAATCGAATGTCAATAACTAATAATGAAACCATTAATATCAATTCAAAATTTGCACATTTTTTAATGTTTTAATTAGAAACAAATACAAGAAAGATTAGATCAGTTGCACTTATTAATTGAGAGAAATAGAAGATAATCCAATCAGATATTAGATAGCCTTCTACTCCAATCTAAATGTTGAACTTCTACAGCCAATATCTCCTTCTTGAACCATTGAATTGCTTTTAAATTTTACTTAAAATGTTAAAAATCAAATCTAATATCTACATAAATATTTTTTACTTCAATCCAATTGATAGAATGCTAAAGATTTTAAAAATACTTACTAATCCTCAAACTCCAATTTTTGAGACCTCAACCCACAAAAACCTTTACACACTTTGATATAACCATTTGATTGACCTCAAAATTTGCACACATTTACAACTAGTACATGAACACATTGTTCAAAATTTACTTGTATATATACCAAAAAACTTAAGAAATTCTCAAATTTATAAACATATTTTTATTTTTTAAAATCTAAATTGATGAAGAATATTACTAACTTTGAAAATCCTTCAAAAACTCAATATTGATTCAATTGATATAAAACCAATTCCCAAAAATATTTTTCTTTAAGTTTTTTCTAAATTCTATTCTTTGATCTACAAAAGAATTGTAGAGTCACCGTAGATGCATGGTTTTGTGCCTCAGGTATCAATTCTTGGCTTCTTAAGATAAATTTTACTAAAAAATATTTTTAATTCTCTTCTATTCACACTTATATTAATTTATATTTTAATATACTTTATTTTGCTTTATTTATGGTTCTACAAAATAAATAGAAGCTATTTTGTAAAAAAGTAAGATTAATACCTTTTGATTTTACTATCTTTTTGATTATTATCTATATTTTTAAGATAATTTGCTACAATATTTAAAATAAGATCTTTTATAATATAATATTTTTTTTCATTAATTAGCCATGTTACATCATAACAATGCATATTTTTAAAGATCCATTCTTTTTCTTTATAAATAAGATAAAAGCTCTTATTAGAGATTTTAAATAGCATATGATATTTTTAGCCAAGTTTTTATCAATTTATTCCTTTAGTACAATCAATTCATTCTATAATAAGTTATAGATCAATCTTTATGGTAGTAAAGCTCTTTCTTGAAGATCAATTTAAGAATCAAAAGATTGATGCTTTGAAAGAATATTTATTTTTTGTTTTTTAAAAAACGTTCTGAAAATCTTGATATTTACTAGAAATACTACTTGATATTTTTCTACTATTAAAAATGTATATCGCATATATAACAAAAGATGATCCATCTTTTGTAGTATACATAAAAGCTCTCACACTTACTAGTAAGAATTTAAATGTACTTGACTTATGTATTTTTTTTTATTAACAAGATTTTGGATTAAATTATCAAAAAAATTAAGATTATAAGAAATCTAATCTATTTGAGGATTATATTTTTTTAACCATGATAATCCTAAAATAATTGAATTAAAAAAATATCTTATGATATTAAATATTATATGGTATTATAATCTTTCATTGTTACATCTAAAGGAACAATCACATGGACAATATTTCTAATAGACAACAAACAACTATCTATGACTTCTATGCATATGAATTTAGTTTTCTTGACTAAAGATATTTTTGATTTTTTTACAAAGTCTTTGTCTATAAAATAGAACAAGGCTCTTAAATCTAATAATACAAAGACTTTGTAATTTTTAGGTCCTAAATACACATCTATTGTAAAACAAGGTGAAAGATTTGAAGAGAGAATAGGACTTTTACTAGGTGTTGCACATGGTTCCAACTGCACGGTCCTTATTATAGTTGAAGAAATTTATTTTCAACACATTATCTTCTTTAGCAATTATGCTCTTCATTTTATGATTGCATTGTTTTTTTGGACGATGTTGAGTAGGGTACTTAGCTTCTCCACAATATAAGCACAAACTCTTATAACAACATCAAGTCTATTCTTGCTCTGCAAAGGGTTTAAAACGTATTGTATCAATTTCCATTAGTTTTGGCCTTTATGAATGAGTTTCTAAAAACTTAGAAATTATCATCAATACTTGATTTATTCTTCTTTAGGCAAGTCATTGCTCTTAATGCCTTTCAAATAATTAATTGTTGCATGTAATGGCTTGAGCAATAAATTGTTCAAAAGATTTTACTTTTGACATTGTCAATAACAATTTTTTGATGTTATTCTTTAATCAATATCAAAATTGATTAATAAGGGCTTTGTCATTCTAGTCCATGCTGCAAGTGAGATTTTGGAATTTAGTAGCATATATTGTAATTGACTAAGATCCTTATCATAAAGATAAGAGCTTGGTCTTTGCTACTTTTTTTTGATCATATTTTCTAAATATAGATATAAATATTTTTAGGAATGAATTCAAATCATAAAAGAGTCATAAATATTTTTCCATCAAATGTACAAATTAAGAGAAAACACTACTAAATAAAAGAGTAGCTATAAATCCAACTTGAGTAAATCCATGAAGATATTGGAAGAAATGTAACCTTAGATAGAATCTATTTTGTTGCAAAAATCCTTAAAATTTTGATCATATTCCATCAAACTTCTTGGGCATACTAATCTTTATTTGTGTCGTGCTTATAGAAACAATTTTTTTTGGATTTGGTTGTAAGATTGATCTACTTACTTTCTTTAGCTACACAATTTTTTAATGTAGACTATAAATTCTTTAAATAAGTATAGAATTAATATTTCTATGGTTGACACTAGTGATGGATAAAATTTCTATCCTAAGAGTATTGATAAGTTTGTGAAGATGTTTAATAATTAAAAATCTATTCTTACTTCTATTAAATGTAGCATCTATGATTTTTTCTTCCATTTCAAATAACTTAAAAAATTCATAAGTCAAATTAATGAAGGATAATCTACTATTTCTAATATTAGATAAAAATTTTAACAAAGAGATATAAAATACTTTTTTAAAGGAAAAATTAGTGTTAAAAAACTAAATAATTTATTTAAAGGTGGATAATCAATAACCTTCAAAATACAACAATAGAAGTAAGATAATCCACTCACTTCCAAAATACAACAAGAACAATAAATTAGCACTCTTGTCAAATTGTCAAAAATATAAATTTCAAAGAAAGAAATTTTCAATATTTTCTTGTGCCATTCAAAAAGATTAGAAAATCACTCAAAGATGATATAATATTAAATTAAAATGGCTATTGCTAAAGTCAAGAAGAGTAGAAAGTCTTGAAACAAAATTAAGGACTAAAAAGATATTGATAAAAGTAAAAAAGGCTTCACTCTTACTTCCATATATACTATTTAATTAAGAGCTACGTGGCAATTTTTTATGAGACTTCTAAAATGTATTGACTTTACAATACACGTTGTTAAGAAGACAAGCCTTCTTGGAAGAATACAAGGTCCTTGATTGCAAATGGGTTGTAAAAAGTACAATTTTGCTCAAAAGAAGTAAAATATATAAATATAGCCAAAGGCTAGGTACAAAATTTGGACTAATTTCTTTCTTGTGCCAAGATGTACCCAATTCTTAACTCAAATCTTAAATCCAAACCTCATCTTATTAAAATACATATAACTTACTTCTTACTAATCTAATTTAGGTAAAGTTCAACTTATTGAGCTTATCTTAAGCTATAAACTTCAAATTATTAAAGTATATAAATAAAATCTTGAGAAAATGAGAGCCAAACCAACAAGAAAAAAATTAGCTACTTATTGTAGTCATTGCATCAAAAATCCTTGTCTAGAATTTAGCTTGGATCTCCCTTGTCACAACTCTTTTTTTTACATACTAAAGCTTTTTGGAAAGCTAACAATAAGTCCTAGCTTCTTCCAAATTTTTAAAATAAAAAGAAGAAAATCCAGTATACGGCATAAAAAGTTCCAAACTAGTTTTGAATTTTGCTATCCAAAAATTCTAATAAATCTCTTCTAATAAATTTATGTAAATCTCCCTCATCACAGCTCTTCTTGTTACTTGAAATAGCTTGTTGGAAAGTTAACATTAAGATTTATTTTCTTTTAAAATTTTAATATATATATATATATATATATATATTTTCATAAGTAGCCTTGAAAATCTCAAATCCAACTTGAATCTTGCTTCTCCCTTGAAAACTCCAGTGATCTTTTTCTCTTCCTTTTGACCCTAGCCTCCTCTATTTTCCAAAATTAAAAAACCTTAATGCCAAAAATTCCTATTCCTAACCCTCTTCCAGTATCCTTCTCAAACCATTACAGAGTCGGATATTTATCCTAAAAGATAATATCCTCAAGATCAAATAATCCATTCAAGACATGAATTTCACATTTTAAATTCTATTCAAATTATAAATGTATTAATATTATATTCTTCCTTCCTTTCTTATAAATAAAATTAATTATCTTCTAAATATCTTTGATGCATTTAAATTAAATGTATCACAACAATGTATCTTAATTTGCAAGACAAGTTATCTATACATGTGCCATATAGTTAGCTTGTTTTGCAAGCTACTAATATATGTCGCATATAATTAATTTGTTGACCAAGTTTCTATTACAAATCAACTATTAACACATGTAAATTCAAAGCAACGTCTATGAAGCTTTTGGAAAGCTTTTCTAAAAGATATTATGAAATAAATCTATTTTTATTTATTTCTACTTAATTATATATATATATATATATATATATATATATATATATTGAAATAAATAAGTATGTCTATGATAAAAGATTGACCTTTCACAATTGATATTGATTTGTATGCATATTTCAACAAAGTCAAATTAAAGGTATTCCTTGTGAATCATTAGTCTTATCGAAGGTATGATAAACTAGCTCTCTTGTATATCCTAGTGCTGATGGATCAAATACAAATTTCATTGCATGATGCATCAAATGTCCCTATCATACTCTATTTTCAAGTACGAATATGCCATTATGAGAATTCAACCACTTGAAACTACAAGAATTAACATAAAAGTATTAAAAATTAGTATTTATTGGATCTGAAATGTTTGTATTACCATTTGGTAAAGATGATTACAAAGATTATAAATAGATAATAAATTTTTATTTTGTATTTCAAAATTTATCTATAAATAAAGCATTGATTTTTTTTCCTTAATTTAAGTAGCTTGAGAGATGTAATAAAATTCAATGTGGCATGGAAGTGTGCTTATGAATCCAACTTGCATATTTGGCTAAAGAATATTTTTAAAATTTAAATATAATATGATTCAAATAAAAAGAAATAAAATATACAATAGAGCTTTTTGCTACGAAATAGGATAGGTAAATTCATGCCATTATTATAGATTATATGCAAAAAATAGTAGTTGATTTTATTCAAAGAATTACTTATAAAAATATGAAAAAAATTAAATTATATTAAAAAATTAAAAAATTATATTAAGAAATTTAAAGATATACTAAAATTAAGTAATTAAAATAAAAAATATAAAAAATAAATTACTAATATTTATATAATTTAAAATTTTTTAAAAAATATTTAATGTAGAATTTAAATTATCATTTTTAGAAAGAAGAATCTTGATAGAATAGAAAGAAGTACATTGAGAGAATACTACATAAAGTTGACTATGGAAAAAAACAGGTTGCCATAGGTCCAAACTAATATGCTTCATTGATTGTCTTTGGAATTTATTTTATTGTTATTGCAAATACAAGATGGATTGGAAATTGCTTTTTCTTTAGAATAAAAAAAAATTATTTTGTTGTGGAAGTCAATGTAATCCATAGAATGAATACCAAGTTTTCAATAAATTTTCTTTTAAGAATTCTTGCTTTAAGAACTTAATCCATTAATCATATAATTATTAATTGGATTCTATTGAAAAGTCCTTCGTAAGGAGTAATAGTTCTTAGTAGCATCAATGGAGTCTCAATCTTAAGACAAAGCCTTGATTTGGCTATTCTTGATGGATTAAGCAACTTGATGAATTTGACTAGATAAACATTATTATTTTTGATACCAAATTCAATAACAACTTTATTGATGCTTAGAAATTCTTATTCTTCTATAAAAAATATGGCCATAATCTTCTCATTAATATCCTCTACATCATTATTCTGTGTACATAAAATAATTTTATTTCTAAAGAAGGCTCATTTGTTACATCGTCTTTTGCCAACTTTGGATAAATAATATCAACTAAAGGCATTAATTTTTGATCAAGAATCATGTAATTAGAAAATTTAACTATATTATCATGCAATAAATTTTTATAATTTCTAATCTAATAAATATCAAATAGAAATATTAATCAATAATAATCCAAGCATACAAAGTTCAAATGTACGACCATTAATATATACAACATGTATTTTTATTCTATATGAAGCCAATTAACAAACTCAATATTTACTTGAAGTGCTCTTAAATTAAATCTCATATTATTTTTTAAAGTATATATTTTTATTTGAAGCTAAAGTGTTGAATATTAAAAATATGCTACTTTAATTTCTTTTTAAGTTCCTTTCACAATCATGAGCAATATTTGGCAAAAATTTCTACCAAAAACTATTATAATTCCTCCAAATAGGTGATTAATATTTCAAATATATCTAAAAAAACAATCAACTACCTCAGGATAATAATGATATTGCATTAGAAGTTCATCTCAAATAATAAAAAAAGTTTGACAAATAAACTGAGTATGGTTGGAAATCTTAGTAATTATACAAAAAGAACCTTTATTACAATTTATTAGAATCTTGAATGTAGAATAGGTAGTTCTTCTTCTCTCAAGTAGAAATGCGGTAATTCTTGATGATACAACATATATGACAATCTTTTGCATCAATCAAATTTTAGTTGCCAAATTGTTATAGACAAATATCTTATTAATTCTTACATTTTTGTTTAAAAAATACATGTATTTATGTTCTTCTATTATACATGCTATAATATCATCATGTATCTTTTTTTTTGAAGATTCAATTATAGAACATACTACTCTAAATTTGCTTCTAATTATTGAATATTTTATATTTTTTTAGTAATAAATTAATTTTTATTAACTATTGTATTTTAATTATTTTTTGGTAATGGCATTGGAGGAAACTATATAAGTATTATATCAAAGTCTTGCAAAATTGTATCAAATAAGAAAATTCTAAATTTATTAATATATTCTTTTATTGGATTGCTAATTTTACATTCTCTTTATAAATAAGCATTGGTATCATCTAAGATGCTTTTTTAAAATATTTTTTATAGGTTTAATAGATTTAATAAATTTTTATATAGTAGAAAAAAAACAAATAATATCCTCAATTGAGATCCAATTTGTATTTTTGATGCTTCTTCTAAACATTGTTACCACTCTTTATCATCTTCATGCAATCCTAAAGCTACACAAGTATTTCAAAATATTGGATAGAAAATTCCATTAATAGTCTTTAAGTACTTAAATAATTATGGATCTTTAATATAGATTATTAAAATCCTCAAATGATATCTTTTTTCCATTGTCAAATTTATAAAATATAATCTTTCAATAACAAATTTATATTTTTTTAACATCTACATCCTTCTTTTCTTATGCCAAACAAAATATCATAAAAACTATTGGTATGTATATTGTCTTGCAACTACCATTGCTACACATTTTTCAAAAAATAAAGTTAATATTGTCTTTTATCTTTTAGCATGTTCTAAAATTGCAACTACCTTATCATTTGAATCATATACCACTTGATGTATTTCTAGAAGATGAACAGCTAAACATACAATACTTGGCATTTTTTCATGGATTTATATGTAATGGTAGTTGCAAGAAGTCTCCAAACAGTGTCTAAAGCTTTAATGTATCTTGCATCCAAATATTTTTTGATCTTATTTTGTTAGTTTTCAAATTGCATTGTAATATAATCATGGCCCTTATAGATGTACTCATAGATATACTTGATGGTACAAATAGGTGCTCATACCTCAACATTAATATGAATATTATACTTTTGACATAGTTTTGGACAAAATGGAACAATATCTTTATTGTTAATAACCATCTCTTGAACTTTGAACGTTCTTCTATCATTTCTTTGTCAATATTGAGAATATCTATTGATATTCATTGTTATTTCTTCTACAAGTACCTTTAGATACTTCTTTATACAATGATTGTCTTCCATATAAGGCACTTGTATTTTGCATAGATTATATATCATGTATTATAGAATAACTTCAAATAGCTCTTAATCATTGTATTTATTTAGAAATTCTAAAAACCATGCAATCAATATTTTTAGCACATCTAATCTTATTTTTTCTATCCAAAAAAATCAAAATATGTATATGTGATAAACTTCTCTTTTGAAACTCAATAGTATAAGTATGTGAAATAATATGACAATAGATAGTTTTCTTCTTTATATCTTCTACAATTATACATTTCTTGAGCTCAAATACATAGGAAATCAAATCTAGTTGGTCACTTCCTTATTGTCCTTGAAGCAATTCATTCTAAATTTTGGACCATCTTGGATTTGTTGTTATTGTCATAAAAATATCAAGATATTGATAAAATCTCATAATTTCCATAGAATCTTGAAGTATTTCTATCATATATCTTACACTTTTAATTATGTGATGATGGAAGTAAGATATTGCATCCTAAATTATTTAATTCAAATTTTCCTTCTTTAGGTCCAATATTTTGATGAGTTATAACAGCATCCACCAATCCTTGGTACAAATTAGCATATAGATTTTTTTAATTGTAACATAGATATTGCAAATATTGTTTCTCAGTTGTTATCTATTTGTCAACCATAAATTCTTATAATAGCTTTTTTTCACGTAAAATTGTGGAATACTTAGTAGGCCTTAAAAATAATCAATAAGCAAAATAATCTATTTATATAAGATTTTTGCATCTCCAATTTTCTTATCCAATACTTTTTTTTCTTCAATAATATCCATTACTATATTTTGTGCCCTTAGATTAGAATGCCATCTAAAGATTTCATGTGAAAAAAAGAGAACATAATGAAGGAGCAAATAAGGAGGATGAACCTCATGAATCCTTTCTAATAGCCCATCACCATGTAAATTAATAATAATATCACAAAATATATTATGCTTTAATTTATTTTCATGTAATATAGTTATTCTATAATATATGATATATAATTTTTTTTTTTTTGCATAGATTATATATCATATATTATATGCATAGATTATATATCATGTAATATAATAGATTTTTTTTTAAAAAAATAGTAAAAAGATTATATTAGTATCTATTACTTTCATTCATGACGTATAAAGAAACGACAAGATCTACTTCCACTAGTCTTTTATTTCAAGCTTGAGATAATATTTCATGTGTTAATCTATATAATTCAATAACTATATTATTTTTCTTCATTTTTTTTTCAATTTTTCACATAGTTTGGCTTAATAAACTATGATTACGTCTCATTCTTCTATCTTATGCAAATGATGTATAGTGAATATAGAGTTGTGCATAAGTTAGATCAATATCTTCTTCTAGTAACAACACTCCTCCTAAATGGTGAAACTCTTTATTTATATAAAATTATATGAAATATTTTTCTAAAACATTGATCAATCAATATTTGTACCTAAGGATATAAATGTATATGTAGCATTGTACTAACAAATATTTTCTTAGAACTCTCTTACTCTTGCATCTTAGTCCTCAAATAAGTATCTCAAAAGTAAAGGCGAAGAAGGTATAGAAACTTTTTTTCTACAACATTATTCAAATAATGATAACTTCCTTAGAAATTGAATTAAATATTCATCAAACAAATGCATTGCATAACAATGAAGACATAAAATATTCATTCTTTTTAGATTATATATGGCTTCAAGACTTGTAACTGTTTTAGTTTTTTTTTGTGTTTTTTTACATTTTCTATGCTATCATTGAGTAATTGTTCTTTAATTCATTATTAAAGCTTAAATAAAAATGAGTACATACAACTTAATTAGTTAAATCATAATGCTATTGAGATTTAATAAAAATATTCTATATCTATGCATTTCTATTGATCATGATTATATATAATTTTTTACAACAACTTGCTACAACAAAAAACTCAATTTTTTCAAAATTTTATATTTTATAAATAAAAATAAATAAATAAAATTTATAAATATTTGATTTTTTATTTAATAAATAATATTTATTATATATATATATATATATATATATATTACAATGAAGATATAATATAAAATATAATATAACAATTGTAATATAAAAACTATTAATATAAAACTATAAAATAATATAATGACTTTATTTCTTATAAAATCTCTATATAAACCTATGTTTAATAATGCTATCCTGGCTTTTGTTATAGAAGAGAGAAAGATGATAGTCAAAGGATGTGAGATGTGTGCAATGTAGAATCAAAAAAATCAGGTACAAAATTCTTTTATTTATGGTTCTTTTATAGAAAGCTTAAGAAAAGTTATCATTCTCTCTTTTCAATCTTCATGCCTATACTCTAGATTACTAAAACATAATAATTGCTCAAATTCTCCTTTCAATTTGCTATGCAATTTAATTAATATTTCTATAACCAATAGCTTGTTATTTATAAAGTATAATTTCAACTTGAACAAAAGTAAATTTAGTGTGGCATAAAAATATTACAAATAAATTCATTTGCTTATTTTAGAGTAAGACGGCCTAAAATATCTAATCTACAATAAAACTTGACATCAATTATAATAAAGACAAAGTCCAAGTTTAGATTCAATTTTTGCCTATGAAATCTTTGCTCATATGATCTTCACTCATGGTAGAATTGCCGCCCTCCAAATACCAATGTTTGAAGAAAAGAAAAGAATAAGCAATTAAAAGTAAATTTTATGAACTTTGGTGCTATTCAACTCCAAAATAGAAAACAACCATGGTAAAATTAAGTAGACTCATAATGCGAATGTAAGTTTACTTATGAAAATTTTAAATGCAAAGCACAATGATAATTTGTAATTTGTTACCATCATCTATAGCATAAATTTGACAAACTATGTAATGTTTAAAGAAATGAAAAGAAAAGAATAAGAAATAAAAAGAAAATTTTATAAACTTTCAGGTTGTGCATAAGATCATAATTTGTATATAGCATAAATTTAAACAACTTGCTGAGCCTTCCTTGATGTATTTGCCTTCTCCGTGCCAATATAATAAAAAATTGATATAATATGATTACAATATGAAGTAGATAAATCCAAGGAGGAAAAAATCAATATATCCAAATAAATATACTTTCAACATATTCCAATATTGAGTAGAGTCTACAAAATAAAACATCATTGGTTATCTTAATAATAGAAATTTTTGAAATTTTGATAGATATATTCTACTCACATAAATTAGATGCAGATTAGAAATCATGAGGAAACATACAAAATACATTGCTTTTATCCAAAACACAAAACTTAAATACATTATGAATCTATTTTGCTTCATTTACCACAACTCAAACTTTGCAGCTATCCATAAGATCATAATTCATGTATAGTATAAATTTGACAAATTTAAGTACTCTCTAGTCAATTATTGCTTTGCCAACTCTTCTTTCATATTATTTATTAATAAGAGACTTAAAAAATTTGCTAGATGCAATCATATTTGGCTATTGTAGCTTACAAATATGAACTCTGAACGGTATCTATTTTAACGCCATCTCAAGTAAGTTTTGGACTTGCTCTCAATGATAAACAAAGACAACCATCATACATATACCTCAATACCTGCAATATTTAAGTGCTAAAATAAAATCATGGAGTTGTTTCTCTTTCATAGATGCTTAAAAATCAATATCAGAGAGCATTGAGGCAAAGATCAACCATTGTTTCACTTACAATTTTGACTACTTAAGTGACAACTATTTGCAATTTGCAAGAAGGTGGAGATAATTGGAAGGTGAATGGAGTCCTAAAGCACAATGGAAAAAAACAAAGGAAGGCAAAAATATATATTTTTTTAATACAATATAAGTTTCTAAAATTTATTAATTTGATTCTATAAAAAGATTCTAATTGAATCTAAACACTTGAAATCTTGTCCTCCACTTTAAACTTAGAGGCTTGGTTATTCATGAAGAATTAAAAAATTATTTATACATTAAGTTGAGCACACTAGTCGACTCTTTGCTAAGGAATATATGTTGTATTATGTGAAGTCTTATTTGAAAATGCATTAGGTACTTGGCTTCAGAAGGTAAAAGAAATTTGCAATAACAAGTTTTAACCACTTTAATAGAATCATATATAAATTGCAAGTAAAGCTTAATAAACATAATCAAATATTAATCAAATCTAATTAAATTTTAAAATAAATTATAAAAAAACACAAAAAAATCCTAAATAACCTCTAAAGAAATTATACAGAAATAATAAAAAAATCTTTAAAAAAAATAAGAAAATCTAAAAGAAATAAAAAAAAATCCATAAGTATCTTAAAGACTTTTTTATGAAATCCTAGAGAAATCCTAAAAAAATTTTAAAAAATCCTAAAGAACCTTAAAGAAATTATAAATAAATCTTAAAGAAATCCAAAAGAAATATTTAATCCTAAATCAATCCTATTTAGATCTTAAATCCTAAACCAAATTTTAATCAATCTCTGAATAAATCCTAACTAAAACCTAATTAATTCAAACCAATCCCAAAAAAATTTTAGAACCTCAATATTTATTCATTCAATTATTGATCTCACTTAAAATTTTATACACCTCTTATTTTTTTAGTTAACAAAAAGCATAAAAAATTTGAAGAAAATTAAACCTACAAAATAAGAAAAAAACATCATAATCCACTTGAATCTCAATTGGCCTCCATCTTTGACCTTAATGTTGATTTTTTAGTAGGAATAATTCTTAATTAAACTTTTAACTTTCTCTCAAGTTTTGCACTAATATTAAAAATTAAATCAACTATTAATTCTAATAAAAATTACCTCAATCCAATTAGCACATTTTTGCAAATCTTAGATAACTTTACTAGACCTAAAAATCTAATTTTTGAGATTCTAACCCACTTGAACTTCAATAACCTCCAATCCAACTATTTGATTAAGCTCAAATTTATAATATACATTCAAGACAACTATACATACAATTCTACAAAATTTCACTCATAGATCTAGTACAAAACTCACAAAATTGTTCAAATTATAGATCCTATTTTATTTTACAAAATTGAAAGTCATCCAAAACATCTTTGATTTTGCAAAGCTCTTATAAAGTCATTACAAACTTAAATTGCTTGAAACAACTCTCTAAGAAATTTTATGAATTCTTCTCTTAAATTCCATTCTTTGATTTGCAATATGATTTTGTGAGTTATGCATCCCCAATGTCATTGTAGGTATATGATTTTGTGTTTGGAATCTAATTTTAACCTAGATTAACAACCAATCTTTTTTAAATATCAATTTTTTATAATTTGGGTTAATAATTACATTTGTATGTCCGTGACACCATCATGATTTTGCAACCCATACTAGTGTTTGTTTGAAGAAATATAGGTTAAGCTTTATTATATTACTATAATGTTGAAAGAATCACTATGTCATAGAGCAACTAGTCAAGTTGCCCCCTCCATTTCTTTTGTTACACACAAAGCATCCAAAGCATATAGAACTATCAAAAATTGTACTATGAAAAATGTTTTATATAACCATTAAGTCAAAAAAATGTGTAGAATTGAAATGGTTGAGACGTAATCCAAAAGAAGCAAAGAAGTCAGAAGAACTCACATCCTTCATTGCTTCTAGTTTCCAAACTTGCAAACTATGCAAAAAGTCAAGAATCTTTTCAATATTTAACTTCGCTTCTTCTTGGTCAAGCTTTTGCTTCCTTTCAATAATCCCCGGGGTTCCCTACCCAGGTTTCAGTGGTGCTTGTGTGCAATTTGCTTCACGCTACAAAATTGTTCGGGCTAATTGTTTCATACTCGGTGTTTGTGTTTGCCATGAGGTGGTTAAGACGTCCCTTCATGAAGACTTCAACATACAGTATATTGAACAGCAAGCTGCAGCAGCTGTGATCTGCCACGAACACCTACTCAATGCCAACATCTCAACTCAAGACAGATACGCACCGTCAACTGCTGGATTTGATACGGTGATATTGCTTGTTCTGTTGGAAATTTGATATCATCAATTCCCATATCTGATTGCTTATTGGTCGCCGTGGTAGTTTGTTACCGTATTTTATTCGCTTTGGTGCATTTGCGCATGTATTATTGTTGAACAACAGTCGCTGACAAGATTCCACTCACTGAGCTATCGATAGTTCTCAAAATTTTATAGATTTCATGAAAGGCGGTTGTGGATAGCACGGCAAAGATGACTGCATTCGTACTTTCAGGGAAAATGTAGAAAGAGACGGTTGCATTTACTAGATAAAAGTGGGTTTTTCAACCTCCGAATAAAACTGTGGGCTGTTTGGAAAATAAAAAGTATTTCCCTATTTCACCAAAAACCCTCCCCAATGTATGCAGGAACAGAAAATGGGGAGGAACATGACCAGGGATTCAGGAAGGTCTAACCTCGAGCGACTCATTTTGAGTTCCTTCAGAAGCTAATGTTTCCAACACTATCTTCACATCAATGCTACACAACAGAATGACAAATCATCAAAAATAGCCAAGTCGTACAAATGATGGACTCTCTACACAACCATGTTCTGGTTCCTTGGAATGAAAATGGGAATGATCCAAACCCAGAGTATCGGCTTCATCCCTCGTACAAGTCCAAGCGTGAAGAGTAGCAAGTTGAATCAGTGTGGCACTAGATTCAGGAAGCAACTCTTGCACTGAATAACTAGACAAGGTGGATGTCCAGGCAGATGAATGTCTGTATGAGCACATACGTTTCTATATATATATATATATATATATACAAATTAATTTCGATATTTTTTTTGAAAAATTGGGATTCCGTGAATGAATGAGAATATATATATATATATTTTAAAGTTATTCTTTGGTTTGAACAATCGGAAACAATGATATTGGATCAAATTACATGCTTGACTTCCAGATGTCATCAAAGTGTTACAAGTGTATATAATATTTATAACGTCTTATTATATTTAATATGATAGTACTCAAATTTTTTGATTTTCAAGCATTACACTGTAGTATCTATTGAAATAGGTACAACATAAAAAAATAAAAATAAAAAAAAAGTTTATTTTTTAATGTTTAATAGGTGGAGATTTTTGAAATCATTTTTAATGATGAAAGTTGAAATCAAAATACAGTTGAGGCCTAATATTGATGAAATGACACTATATATAAATGACACTATATATAATATCAAAGAAGTTAAAATAAAATTTTATAACTTAGATAATAAATTTAATTTTGTATAAGAAAGATGAGGAAATTTTAGAAATTATATTTCAATTATATTTTATAAATTTGAAATTTTACTTAGTATTCTATAATTTGTATCTTTGTTTAAAGATTGCATTAGAAAATTGAGTCTATTAAAAAATATTATATGATTTTTTTATATGTTTATATTTTTATATTATTTACTAAATTTTTTTTAAAAAATAAGATCAATATTTTATTTTCAAAAAAACCTTACATATGTTATATATCTGTAGTATTTAAACATATATATTTTATACTTAATATCTAACAATTTAATGAGAAAGGCTTCATTCTTATCTCTAAATATTATCTAACCATAAAGCTATGTAACAATCTTTCATAGTTCATCTAATATGTATCCAACTTGCAAGGTATATATCTAACTTGCAAAAGCAATTTCCAACATGTGCACCACGTATCTAACTTATTCATCAAGTTTTTAACTTATTAATTACCTACAAAGTCTTGTAAAGTCAAATCTATATCTATAAATCTTCTAAAAAGCTTCTCCACAAGATATTATGAATTTTATTTATTTCTATTTGCTTAAATCTAACTACTTTTATCTTGATAATTACTAATGATGGTATATTTGTGATAATTTTTTTTTATAGAATCTAAAAATTGTACCACCATTGATTCTACTAAAGTACTCACTTATATAAAATTTAAAGACTTATTAAATAGATTTTCTAATTTTTTTTTGAAAGAAGCAACCAATTATAATAAATTTTAGGATATAAATAAGATAATAAATAAAATAAAATTTTAAAATGATCCATCCATTCACTAATCAATCTACCATATTATTACAATCATTAGAAAAATAAGTCATCTCAAAAAAACCATCATTATAATTATTGCCCTTATTGCCACCTTCCTTATTTTCAATTTCCACTTCCTTCATTTTCAATCTTCTTCATCCCAATACATAGATCCCTTCCTCTCTTCCTGCCCTTCCTTATTTTCCTTTCTCCTTTCTCAACTCTCATTCCAACCCCCTTTATTTCCTCTTATTTTTAATAATAGGATGGATTGATTTAGTAAATAGGTGGGTCATTTTAATATTTTCCTAAATAAAAAACAATAGTTAATGTTATGTATAATATTTTGTTTAGGTAAAGGATTGGAGTTGGAAGTGCAAGTTATAAGTTTGATAATTAATAAGAAAAAATTTATTTACATTGATTACTGTAATATAGCTATTAGATGTTGTTTTTAACTTTAAAAAAATTATAAGATTAAAGATTGAGATCTTGTTGCAAAAAACCAAAAATATATCTAATATAATAAATAAGAAATTCATAAAATATTTTCAAAATATAGTCATTAATCAAAATGAATAAAAAAAATTAACAAAACAAAAAATAATAGATAAAATATTAATAATTGTTTTAAAATTTATTTACAATCAAACATCTTCTAAGTTTTAATGGATATAAGAAAGAATTAATAAGACTAATTTTGAGAATTTTTTATATTTTGATATATATATATATATATATATAAAATATTAGATTAATTTAAATAAATTATTCTTCTATAAAGAAAAAGGTTTGAAAATAAACAATATACACTCTATTAATGAAACCTAAGTAATTATATACCAATTCGAAACAATTTAAGTAATTTGTAAAAATTAGTTGTCTATAAAAAAAATACAATACTATCTAAATAAAATTAGATATTCCTTTTCTATCAATTTGTTTTTTAAGAAATAGCTTTAAAGAACTTAATAAACTTATAGCCAAATCTAACATTTATTTCTATCAAATAAAAAAAATCATTATCTTTCCAAAAAATTCAATAATAATACATTTTTAAATATAAGATCACATCCCACATCAAAAATAGAATCACCTTCTTATACAATCTACCATCTCTCTTCATAGGCAATACCATAGTTAAACAATTAGGTAATTAATCATAACAAAATAAGATTAGAAATCTAAAAAACAACATGGAAAATTTAATATTTTTCACTTTTAAGATCTTTTATCTTTTTTAATAATTATTCTTGGTTTTGATAATATCAAAATCAAATAACTTAAAATAAAAAAGATCAAAATATAATTCAAGAAGTCTTCAAATTGCTAATTTAAACTTAGAAGTAACTACAATAGAAATGTAAAATTTCCAAGTTATTAAAAATAATATATGTGAAAAAAGTAATAAATATATTATAGTTTTTGAACATTATATCAAAAATTAAAATTATTTTTTTATATTTATAAAACATAGAATTATTTTAAAAAAATAATAAATAATAACAAAATATTTTATTTTAAATTTATAAAATATAATATTTTAGATATTTTTTATATAAAATAAAATGGTTTTGATTGCTAAATATAATTGTGTATAAAAGTTTCATTTTAACATCTATAAAACCATGATATTAAGTTTGGTATTGAATTTTTTGTATTGTTGGTACTAATCTATGAATGAATGTATATATATATATATATATATATATATATTTGTAAAAAAGAGAATTTTAAAATAAAAAAGTGATGATAATAATCAATATCATCAAAAATAAAAATAAAAGTTATGAAATAATCATTAAAAGATGGCCAAGGCCTTAATCAATTGGTCAAACTACCCAAAAATCAACACAGAGCAATTTTGCAAAACAAGTATCCAACTTGCACACTAACCTTTTTACTTCATCCATCCATCATCCAAATGTGTCTATAACCATAGATATTGGATAACTACGTTAGATTTTGTAAAAAATTTACTAACAAGCAACCAATTGTTAGGAGTTCCTAAACTGTTGGTAAAAACCATACAAAATTTAGAAAATTATATTTTAGGTAATAAGCACAAAATTATTTATGGAAATTTAGACAGAATTTTTAAAAATAAAATTTATTAAAATGTTTTGGTGGAAGGAGCTATTTAGATTTTCCGTTCATCCATTACCATGTATCAGCTGGGTAACTATTCCGCTAAAGGCCTACAAAGCCAGAGAAAAATTGGCAGGTACATTCATCCAAATGTTCAATGGCATTTCGTTAACACTTCATTCGTGCAAAAGCAACCCGATTCAAGCTTTTACGTTTTCCCGGCGCCGCCGATGCGTCGATGCAAGACGATCCGGGTCGGCGAGACGGGAATCGCGCCTCCGCTGCATCGGATGGCCAACGGGAACGCCTCAACACTCACAATCGCGCTTCTCGCATGCTGATCGGCAATCGATCACTAGCAGCTCGGATCGCATCTCGGCGAAGTTCGCTGATCTATTTCAGGGTGGTGGGTACAATCGAGACTGGCATCCGTCTCAACCACGCAACGCCGAGTCGCGCGAGGGTCAATCTAGACGCAGGGAATTCGCAGAGAAATAGAGTAGCACCCTCGATGACATGCTCATGATCGTCGGGAAGTGTAGAATCAATATCCCTGCGCTAAATTTGCCTGTAACCGATTTAAGGAAGCGTCCAGATTAAGAAGAGCGGGCCTTTGTGTGTGTGTTTTGAAGTCCGAGCTGCCCTGGTGGTATCATCAGGAATGACATGGGGCTTTGTGTGCACGTGGAGATGGTGCAGACGTGTCCACCAGGGGGTCGTGTCTCGGAGCTTGACACGGATGCGTGTCTCATGCCCAACTTCGTGATCTGTTTTTGTGAAACTCTGCGTTGGGTCTGATCACTTGAGCTACTGAGACTATCATTTTAGCAGTTTGACGAGGGGAAGTCAGGTGGGGGGACGCAAGGATTTTAGGGTGTGCAACGTTATTATTGCTCTGCTGGAATAAGAGAATCTGCTGTGCAATCGTGTCGTCATATGGTAAGCAACGCAAAGAAATGAGAAACCTGTCGCTATAACTTTGTGATGGTTGCTAAGACAGTGAGTTGGTCATCAATGCTCGATGCTGAAGTTACGAAGGAGGCCCTTCACAACATCCCAAACCAGCATCATTTGTCTTAGCTAATTCGAAATCGTGCTCGTTTGTAAGCCCTACAATTGTGCAATACATCTTCTGTACTTCTCGAAAGTTCATGAGGTTTCTGAGGATTGAAGCGCCGAAGGTAAGTTTAATAGGTTGTAGGAGCGTTTGGTTGCTGTATAGAAATCCACATGATCTTTCGTATGTCTCTGGTGTGAGAGCACTGCACCGTGAGTCAGTGATGATCGAGACCTACGAATAGCATGTTCACTTGGGAAATAAGTGCGAGATATAATTAATATTGTCGTCACTCTTTGAGCAGAAGCAGCATCTGATGTGCATCTTGCAAGCACGGTAGCAGCGATGTACGTTACCGAGGATCCCAGCACCAAAAAGCGATCGTAATTAGATGAGTCGTGATGGTTGGATATAATGAGCAGGTACAAAGCGGCAAGACTCCATCAGAATCAGAGGGGTTGTGATTTCTGAAATACTAAGTGTAAAACCTGCGACATAACAATTATAACATCTATACTCTTCGTAATTTTCTGGTTAAAATGCTCGTTTTGTCAAGGTTCGTTTGCTACGGAGTAAGCACTATGCTCCGTACCAGCTTGGTTTTTGCATTATCCAGGAATGGAACTTTCGTTCTGTTGGGTATTTATAATGCAGTTCTGGGCCCAGAATTGCCCATTAAAACAAAAACTCCATGCAACGGAGGGAAAATTTCCGCATCTCAGTAACGTGCACACATCATTATCAAATCGAGTAATTGAAAACTGAACTTCAATAAACCTAAGCTTCTCTTTTACTCGTCATGCATTGGTTGACAATTACACTCAAGGTTCATCTGGTACATTCCTACTATGGACAGTTCTGCACCTATCTAATAATTGTCAACCACAAGGATTAGGTAAAGATCTCTCCAAGTATGATGATGTGGCAATGAAGAGTATTCAAGATTGTATGAGAGATATGTGCCAAGATGGGATCAGAAGGAAGATGTACCAGCTCACCCACATAAAACAGAAGACATCATTAAGAAATCAGAAGTCTAAAAGAGCCTATCTTGAGGGAAAGGGTACAACGTACAGGACATGCAAATTCCATAGGTCTGCAGACGTATGGTTACTTAGTGCTATGCAGCCATAGAAAATTCAGGATAGCCAGGACAAGAGATGCAGAAAGAACGAAAAATGTGTATCAAAAAACACGGGAGTCTTCTTGTGTCTTGATAGGGAAAATTCAAGGTTTGTTACCACCATCAAGATAGTGTCCACCAAAAGTACTTTTGGATCTACACTAATTTCATGGCTCAGAATGGCACCCTAGTAACAATTCCAGCTCTCAATTTACTTTGGTCATGAAATCACTAAACATTATGCCTATCCGTGCCCCCAGTCGATTATGCACCAAATCTTGCGATAATTATTGAGGCTTGAAACGCATTTAAAAAATTTGAAGTAAAAATAAAAACATCGACGAGGGAAATACTTTCACGATGCACTAGGGCTTTCCTCAAAAGCAAGAGCAGGTCCTCCTGATCCAAGCTTCTTGCCTTTCCTCCTTGCCAACTCTACTAGATAATCAGTGATCAACAACTCATAATCTGGCAACTTGCCATAGCCTGTACGATAAAAATAAAAAAAAATAAGTAAAAAATATGATGTTCCGACGTAGACAACAGATCAAAATAAGACCCGAAAAAAGCAAAAGACAATGCATATTTGCCGTGAGACAAGCGTGCTGTACGTCATCCTCAGTAACTCTACATAAGGAATGAATTGTGTGGCAGATAGATGCACGGGAGCTCAAGAAAGTAAAGCGGCTTAACATACTCTGGAAAGGAACTCATTACCACATACCAGGAAAATAATTGATGTCAATAACGTAGTAACAATTTCCAGCACCTCCTTCTCGGATCATGTCAAAGTTGAAGAGTGACAACCCCTGCAAAAGCTCAGATAAAAAGAAATCAAAAAACAAAAACTTCACCTTCTGAACTGTCAATATGACATCTCCGGCAGAAGGATGAGTGATCGCGGATCTTTCTGAATATCCATTCCCTCATGCATCAGCAGAACTCTCTTGACAATTCTGCTACTAAACATATTCCTTAACGGAAAAGGCTCTTACACAGCAATATAAAATAAGATTTATAAATGTTTAAAGTATGAGAGGGATTTCCAGGGGCATCGCTAATTCGTAGAATCTCAAGAATTCATAATTTGTAGTTTTGTATTACAAGAGTCCACTGAGGCAATACTAACTTACGCGGAAAACACTATCATCACCCTGGCATGGGCTTATTTCTAAATTGTTCTATTCACATTTCAATTAGGCACAGAATTATATATATATATATATATATATATATATATAGAGAGAGAGAGAGAGAGAGAGAGAGAGAGAGAGAGAGAGAGAGAGAGAGAACTGATAATCTTACCAGTCTTGTACGTAACTCGGCCACTAAGCAGTCGAGGAGCCGCTGAGGTGGCAACTCTGCACCCATTGACAGTCCAGCCAAAACAAATGTCAAAAACTTGGTCAGCGAAGAAGTAATGCAACACACACCATCTGGGGGAAGAGATTCAAATGACACGTGACCAAGTCAGTAAACATAAGGAACACAGACATGCTTGCACAGAGAAGTCCATGCTGGAAACCCCAAAACGATCCAAGAGTTATGTACCAAAAATCCAGATTAAAGCAACATAACCCCCGAGTTACCAACCTACAATACACGGACTCTTACAACCTAGCCCTAGGAAACATTTTGGATTTTCCATTTAAGACTTCTCCACATTAAGATGGCACATCTATAGGGGTTAGAAATAAGCCCATGCCTGCGACTTCTGGATCTAAGTCAGCTTCTTCGGCAGTAGCGGCTGCAGAGGAAACCCTTGGAAAAGACTTCACACCAAAACCTACTTGGTCTCCTTCGCCTAGATCGGGCAAAGAATATCTTCGTACTACCTTGATAGCATTACCAATAACGTACACTTTGAACAGTACACCGCCTGCGTAACGGAACCTAAAGCAAATTAGTACAAGACTAAATAGAATAACACCACAGATTCTAGCATCTATTATCTCAGTCTCCACAAAATAGTTTACGTTGTTCTGGTTTTAACATTGTCCAACCAAACCAGAACTATCACTAACAAAAGGTGTTTTTGCACATTCCCTACAGCAAAGCACACGAGCTATCCAGTATGAAGGCAACCTTAAACTAGGTCAAAGTGAACAAAGAGGCTCTCAGGTATTTACCGTGGTTCACAAATTCTTGAAGAACAAGGGGAGTGTCCAGGGAAGATAGCCCAAAACGGTCATATGCAAGTGACATGGCATGTGACTTGGCAGAACCATCAGCCACCAATGGCTTTGCAACTGCATAAACGATGTGTAGACAGTCTGATTACTCTACTACTGGCCACAAAAAATCCACTTCAAAACTCAATGGTAGTCATTCACATTGTCTTTACCCAAGTTCTCCTTGCCAGAGTAAATAAGTCGCAACGTACTTATTCAGGATCGAAAAATTAAACCAAATACGAGAACAATTACCCAAAGGCAGCTTCAATCCTGCTTCAGCTACGGAGGATGGAATGCAGGACGAATCACCGACAACCACCAGTTGCTTTGGAACTCGTACTTGTCCTACAAAAATCACAAAAAATGAGAACAAAATGCCACTGATTATACTTAGGTAGCTTCAATATAAATCCTAGTTGATATCTTTAGATTGGAACATCTTCTACCGCGTAGTCAGCCAACAGAAGCGAAAGTTATCTATTCTTACATATACAATAAACACAGGTCTACACCACATAAAAGGTGATTCAAACAAAGAATTTGCAATTAATGGAAGGCATGTTACCATCAGAATCGGTGAGTCTTAAGTCTGCTACGTCTTGTAACATAGATTGTCGATTCCTGAGTTGCTGAATTGCACCCGGTGGATCCAAAACTATCACATCTGGGAATTTCTGCACGTAGTCCTGCAGAGCCAACAGCTTTACAATCTCAGACACACAAGAAGACAAACAATACCGCTTTCGACGTTGGAAGAAAGGAGAATGGGACTAAAGTTGGGTTACAGTATAAAGATTGAAACAGTTACGCGATGAAAAAAGCACCCCTACTTTCCAATACGGTCCAGTTTTTACAAAAACGTAACGCTCGGTATTTCTAAGCGAAAAGACAACATTGTAATGACATTGCAGTTCTTATATTCAGAGACATAAAACAAAAGGGGCACAGCTTCGCCTGCCAGTCCTCTAGGAACATTCTCTTCCTACATTTGTCTCACCTCTAGCTCTTGCCGCCATTCCTTTCCTGCCAACTGTATCAGCAGACATCAGTACAATCCATAGTGAGTACTGATATCACGGTACCAGAACGACACACGCTTGCAACTAAGAAGCAGTATAAAGCCAGATACAATGATACATGAACCATGACAAGCACCTTTTAGAGCTCAACAGCATATTGCCATACTCCAGGCAGTTCCGCCAACAAGCACAGCTTCACGTCTGGACAATGTAAATATGAAAATGAACACCCTCGGACATGGAGACATTGTTTGCAGATTATCCAATGAAATCTGCAACACTAGTCTTTACACTTGACAGAAAGACTGGATAACTTCTGGGCGTTTGTTGGTACAAAAGGCTTTCAACTTCAAAAAAATGTTTTTGACATTGTCGAAAAAGAGAAAGAAGAAAGAAGTAGAAATGACTCCAAACAAAAGAAAACATGAAAGAACACCAACATACGACACAAATAAAAAAGAAGTGCGCAAGGCAAATGAGAAACCAGGTTTCGATGGGACCCGCGTAGAAAATCTACCTTGTGGAGAATGACGTCAAAAGGCCCCTGGTCTATGAGTGCTCTATTACGATCAAGGGCCACAAATGTAATCCCCCTCGACCTGGTGACAGGATAAAAACAGAATTACGGAACATTCATACATTTATCAGACTGAACGTGAAAAATTAGCAGATGCTAATGTTAGACACAAGTAAAGTTAACTTGAGAATAGGACAACTACTCTAGATATCACTCCGCAGCATGGAAAACCTCCAATTACAGAGTAGTAACTAAGATAATTCATTCACAAGAGCAGATAGTTAGCGTTCCATCTACGATTAACCTGGCTGGTCCCGCACTCAACACTCACCATCTCTCCAGACAAACTCTGAAACTCTAATGCCACTTATGCAGGAAAATGCAGCCAAGTCGATACACAACAAGTCAGGAATTGTAAAGCTGCTGATAAGGTAACAAGAGACACATGGAAGTTGGTGCCAGAGGACAATCTTCAAGAAGTTCAACAAGTTAAGATTAGGTGTTCCAAAAAGCGATAATGCAGTTAATGGCCGTGAAGGTCCGTAGATTTCTGCTTGCAATCATGGGCGATGAATCTAGAAACCAACTCTAACCATAAGTGGAATACGGAAATGGATATAATGTAATAACCTGGCTTGGGCCTCCAGTTTTTGTTGCATGAAGCTCCGGGTCTTCTTTGGAGTCAGGGCATAAGCTACGGTAAACCGTGGCGAAGGCATCTTCGAAATTCTTCACACATCCCCACTTGGAACCCTCCTTGCAATGCTATCTTTAGCTGAGATGAGCTCTTGTGTTGGCTCTATCGGCTCTTCTACCTCAGTTCAGACTCCTCCTGTGAAGAATCCATGAAGTTTTGTGAGGATTGCGTCTACTAAAGAAAACAAACAAACAAACAAAATAGCATACATGTTCTCAAAGCTTTCGAAGGGGAGTAGCTCACGTTGAACGTGACATATCCTGAGTACTGCAAATATACAACTCCAAAAATATCCCAACTATTCCACCAAAGACCTTGCTCTCTAGACTTACTGCGATTACGGAATTCGTTTGCTGCATAAGCTGATTACGATATCATTCACAACCTGCCAATATAGGTCTTTCCGCTAAAGACATCCACATGGTCTAGAAAGAGCGAATCCAACACACTCACAATTATGCACTCCCCGCCGTCTCAAAAGTCTGTAGTACCTTTACAATGCACCCTGAACCTTCTTCCAGAGTCATTTCGCAGCTCTACGAGATATGCTTTACAGCAATAAAAACAAAAACACATATGTGCCACCGCAACGACATCGCATCCAGGATCTCACAAACCCTCACAGAAAACCAAAATAAGCCGAGGAATTACGACATGAGGCTTACTTGATCATACGAGCAACTCCAGCGCCTATTAAAACTTGTTGGGCGGAAAAGAACCTCCAAACCTAACGGCATCAAAATTAGCATAAAATGTCAGTGATAAACCCTGACGTCTTTCACATTTCCTAGTCAAAACTGTCAACAGGCTGTCTGCCGAATAACCCCCAATTGCGGTGCAATTCCTCCAAGTCCAGACGCTCGGAAAGTTTCCAAATGCACCAGCACTGTCCGGAAGTGATTTTTCCACTTCCCACAGCGGATATTCTCTGTTTCTCAAACATTCCCACCACTCCACACAAGTTGGCTCACACACTCCAGAGGCAAGAAAATGCTCACACTCTGCGCCTGGCTATCGAATGTCTTCAAAATTAAAGATTAGAACCACAAGCTCCTCTACCAATCTATTTAACCCACAAACCCTCGTACTCAGCAGCCCACCGCCACAAGAATCACACCCTCTCGACCAGCATCCCGGTACACAAAAACCTTCGATTCCCCCAAAACTTACCAAAAACAAACACTCTATACAACAATGTGTCTCTCGAATCCTGAAATCACGCCTTAGAAGCCTCCTGATCCCCAAACCCAACAATGACGTTGGACTCGAACCCCAAGACACGCACGCACGAGTGCTCAAAGGAAACCCAAATATCAAAATCGGCCTCAAAACTCTTCTGTCTTGACGCCCTCGTTCGGCTTCAAGCCAAGTCCCCGCTGGTGCAGTGAAATTGCCAAATGTTATTATGGCACCCACTTTTCTCTTATCCGCCGCAGTCTTCTGTTACCGCTTTTCATCCTCCACCTAAACTGGTAACTTCTTTAATGGCCTCTCGTATGTTGTCTGCCCGCTGAATGTCGACCATGAACTTCATGACCCACCCCACCTCGCAATTTCTTGATTGGCACGTTTGTGTCCTTTTTGTCTGCGTTGTGTCGATACGGTGGATTAGCTGGTCATGCAAGGAGAAGGCGATTCACGAGACTTGCCAGATGGTACATGGGTCCTGCTTCGAGGACGCTCGGTTGTCGCGAAGATCCTCATCAAACTCTGCGCAAGAGGAATGCGCGGGTTAGAGTCGATTTGAATGTTAAGTTTCATGTTCGTGCAGTCCAAAATTATATCGAGCGTCTTAGAGGCGTCAATCTGTGGTTATACTGTACATAAATGATCTGTTAAGCATACAGCAAGGGAGGGAAGGGCGAGTTCAAAAATCGAGTTAGTGCATCGCAATTGCTTAAAATAGCGAATGAAACACAAGAACCTACATCGGAAGAACTTATTATTAGAATGTGCAAGCGGATAGGGTAACGTTTGGTGATGCAGAATTAGAAAGCAAAGCAGGGTGATCAATAGGTTTCGGTTAGCAAGACTCATGTCAGCATCGGAACGTTTAAAGGCTTCTGACCAAAAAAACTTTACCTAAGATCTTCGACTTTTTAATGTTCCTTTGTATTTTGCCTCAAGCTGTCTCGTCCGACGGTTGAGATTCCATTTTCTAATAAGTTTCATGTCGTTGAGCATTCACATCGTTAAGGGATGATAGTTGTGTGGATTGTTCAGATTGAAGTTTTCGCCACCGTTTTAGCAATTGCTCCTGTATCAACGCTGTAAGAGGAAAACAATGTCCTAATTATCTAGTTAAAATCATGGTGGAGAAGAGTAGAGCGAGTAGTTTAGCGTGATGATCTTAGATGAGCCGGGAGCAGCAACTACCGAAATAGAGAACCAGCGATGCGATGATTGTCTGCGAGAACCAACTTAATAGCAGATAAGGATCCTCCTCTCAGACCTACCTTATCTAGGCTATGTAATTCTCACCCACGCCTGGAGCCCAGCCAAGTGATCCATAATGCCTACATCTCAGAGTCCAAACAAAAGCCTGTCATGGAGAACATCGGTGCATGCTCAACAATTGATTCTAACTATCCGAGCAGGAGTTTAGATCGGGCTCCATGTCCACGACCAAATTCTTCTTATCTCGTCATGCGAACTGGAGCTTTTGCATGTGTTCCTGAAGTGGGAGAGACAAGTTCAAAGGATCAGGGAAACTTCATGATCCAGATGTGGATACCTTGCGATCAGCCAAGCAGAATGCAGAACCCAGAAACATCAGTGAAGGCACCGTGACCTCAGCTTTTCAGCAGATCTTCAGCAGAAGCTTGGAGCCATAACTCTAGAGTCACTGGAGCACATTCAGTGGAGCGTGGAGTGCATACCTTGAAGGTGAGGAGTGTTCCTCTCCCCCCAGTTAATTGTTCCAATGAACTGAATTAGCAGCAGAATTTCCTGCTAGTTCCATGATTTATGCACCCTGGGTTCATGCACCATTCTGTATATGAAGAGAAATGAGGATTGTGAGGTCCTGTAGAGAAATGAGGATGTGGGGGCCATCAACTGCCTGATGCTGCAACACACTGTGCAAGACGTTGGGGCCATCCTTAGAGCTTCAAAGGACTTTGCTAGGTGAGTAAGCTCAAACCTTATTGAGCTGAGAGAGAGCCCATTTCTTCATCCTCCTCACACAATGTGAGTGTCACTGGTGCATTGGTCGAAAGCTTCTATCCTTCCACATTTCTTAAGATCTCTGTTGCATTCCAAAGTCTACTAAGTCTATTCAAAATGAGGGCTTTGACTTCTGAACATGTGAGTCTGTTTTCAACACTACTCCACTGGGTGGTGGTGGTGGTGGTTTAATGTATTTGATTGTATGTTGCTAGTATGCCTTCTTACCATTTTTGTAGCATATTATTGAATCTAATAATTTAAAACTAAATCAACCTTGTTTAGTATTCTTATTGGCTTAGGTTCTATTTAAAACAAATCAAATATATATGCAAATTCACAAAGTAAATATGATTAAAATTCCATGGTATCTATATAATGTGAAAGCTTAGGTAGAAGACAAAGAAATGAAGAAGTCCCCTTGTTGGCCAAAAACATATGTTGTCCTTTCACAATGCAAAAATGTATGTTGTTCTTCTATAATGCACTTCTCCAAATACAAATAAGATTATTTATTCTAATATTAATAAAATCAAAAATACCACAATAAATATATTTTGTTCTAAATTATTATTAAATTAATCATTTTAGTTACCTAAATAAATAAAAATTGTCTTTGCCAATAATATTAAACAAGTACAAATAGTCTCATTTTTATTTTTTTATTTTTAAATTGATTTATCTTTAGGAGATGTTGATTTTTGATTTGGCAAATTAAAATGATATATCTTTTTTTAATTTGAAATAAATTATGTTTAATTACTACATAGTATTACAAACATATATATTTCTCTAAATAAGAAGTACTAGATAGAAGGTTAATGTAAGTAGATTTGATATTATCTTGTGGCAAAGCTTCTTAGAAGTTTTATAGATATGTATTTGATTTTATACATATCTATAGTTAATTAGTATGTTAAAAATTTGGCAACAAATTAGCCATGTGTTGAATGTGTGACTAACTTGTGGTACAAGCTAATAATATGGTGTGCATATACGAAACTTGCTTTATAAGTTAAGACACATATCTCGTAAATTAGACATGTGTTAAAAGTTTTACAAGTCGTTGTTACATAGCTCTTAATTTGATAATATATATAAAGGCAAGAATGAAACCTTCTTCACTCTTGTGAATGCCTTTCTAATCTTTTTTCTTGATTTAGGATCTTCTAGTCTTTTTATCTTTGATAGTAGCCATTCAAATTCAATATATTATCATATTTTAGTGATTTTTTAGTCTTTTCAAGTGACATAAGAATGTATTGAGATTTTTTTTATTTGAGATTCATATCTTTAATAATTTGACAAGAAAGTTAACTTATTATCCTTATTTTATGTTAGAAATGATTGGATTATCTCACTTCTATTATTCTATTTTGAAGGTTTTGGATTAATAACCTTTAAATTCACTATTAGTTTTTGAATACTGATTATTTTTCTTTAAGAGAGTAGACTACTTTTTTTGTAGAAACTTTCATTTAATATTAGAAGTTGCATATTATCTTCTTTTAATTTAACTTTTAGATTTATTTGAGTTGTCTATAGAAGAAAAAATTATAAATGCTACTCTTGGCAGAAATGAGAATAAATTTGTAACTATTGCAAATTTTCACAAGCTTGTCAATACTTTGATGATAGAAATCTCATGTATTTTTCACATCAACCATAGAGGTAGTATTTTGATGCCTATAGAAAAATTCAACAATAAAATTCAAAGTCTACGCTAAGAAGTTATGTAATTGAGAGAAGCAAGAAAATCAAGTTCTCAACTAAATTCAAAAAGTTTTGAAATTCCAAATATGAGAGAGACAAGTATAAGTATGCTTAAGAAGTTTGATGGAACAAGATCAAAATTTTGAAGATTTCTATAACAAGTAATGTTTTATATAAAGTTGCATCTTTTTCAATATCTTCATAGATATATTCAAGTTAAATTTATAGATACAATTCTTTCTAAGAGTGTTTTTTTTTTTTTTTTTTTTTTTTTAATTTGTACTTTAGATGAAAAAAGATTCACGTCTTTTTTTTTATCTGAATTCATTCTTAAAAATATTTATGGATACTTTTAAAAAAAGTATATAAAAAAAGTTATAAAGACCAAACTTATATATTCAGGACAAGGATCACGTTCAGCTATTATATATGCTACATAATTCTAAAATCTTGTTTACAATATAGATTGAAATGACAAGGTTATATCAATTAATTTTAATATGGATTAAACAATAATATTAAAGATTTGCTATTGGTGATGCAAAGAGCATTACAGGATTTTATTGCTCAAGCTATTGCATGTAATAATTGATTCTTTAAAAGATGTTAAGAATAAAGATTTGATTAGAGAGGTATAAATCAAGCCATAGTGACAACTTCTAAATTCACAGAAGCTTATTCATTAATACCAAAACCTATGCAAATTGACATAATATGTTTCAAGCCTCTTATTGAGCAAAAAAAACTTGACACAATCAAGAAGGATTCTGCTTATATTGTAGAGAACCTAAGTACACTACTCAATATTATCCAAAGAAGCAATGCAACCACAAAATAAGAAGTATGGTTGCCAAAGTGAAAAATGTATTAGAAAACAAGTTTCTTCAACTATAATAGAAATTATGCAATTGAAATCTTATATAATATCTAATAAAGGTCTTATTCTCTCTTCAAATCCTTCATCTTATTTTATAATAGAAGCTTGTTTGGGACCAAAAAATCACAAAGACTTTGTCTTGTTAGATTTAAAAGCCTTAGCTTGTTCTCCAAATAGAACCTTTGTTAAAAAATAAGAAATATTTTTACTCAAGAAAAATAAATCCATACATATAGAAGTCATAGATGGCTCTTAATTATTTTTTGGTGTTGTATTACGTATATTCTTGCTTAAAAATGTAATAAGCACTAAGTTGTGAAAGTTAAATAAAAATGCAACAACAATCCTACAAAGTCTAATAGAATCTTAAATAAACTTTAAGTAATCATCAATAACCTTAATAAAAATTTAATCAATTCAAAATAAATTTAAAAGAAGTTACAAAAAAAATACAAGAAGTTATAAATTAATCTAAAAAAAAAAAAAAAAAAAAAAAAAAAAAAAAATCCTAAAAAAAGATATAAATAAAATCTTTAAAAAATATAAAAAACATATAAGAAATACTAAAATTAAAATATTAAATAAAGATTAATTAAATTCTAATAAAATTATAATATAATCTTAATTAAAATCCTAATGAACCTTAATCAAATCTTAGATAAAATATTAATTAAATCCTAATTAAAATCCTAATAAATTTTAATCAGATTCCAAATCAAACCTTAATTAAAGCTTAATTTTAACCCTAATTAAAATCTTAATGAATCTTAATGAAATCCTGAGTCAAATCTTAATTAAAACCTAATAAAAATCTTAATAAAAATTCTAATAAATCTAAATCAAATCTTAGATTAAATCCTAATTAAATCCTAAATCCTAAATAAACCTTAATTAAATCCCAAAAAAAACTTAAGTAAATCTTAATCAATTAATATAGATGTTTGAACCTCAATATATATTAATTGAATTATTGATCTTAATTAAAATTTCATCTAGCCTTCAATCTACAAGCAATTATCAAGCACATAAAAATTAAAAAGTATTGGACTTCCTAATTGCAAAAAAAAAACTCCTAAAACCTCTTAGTTGTTGGCTACCATCTTTTTTTGATTTGAATGTTGATCTTTCAATAAAGATTTTTCTTTATTGAATTATTCAATTGCTTCAAATATTGAGTTGTATGAAGATATTTAAGTTTTTATTTTTTTCCCAAATTTTTGCTTCAATCCAATAAGCAAATATTTCAAAATTTTGAAATCCTTCACAAATCCTAAATTTTAATTATTCAAGACTATTACCAACAAAAACTTTCATAGTCTTCAATTTAACTGTTTGATTGATATAAAATTTCTCATATATATTTTCAACAAGCACAATAATACACTATCATATTTTTATATAGAAAGATACTACAAAACTCCCAAATTCCTAAAATTTATAAACTTATTTTTATATTTCAAAATCTAAATCCATTAAATAGATGACTTACTTGGAGAATCCCTCAAAACCTTAATATTAATCCAAATTATATGAAGCTAATTTTAAAAAATCTCTTCACAAGTCTACTCCCAAATTCCATTCTTTGATTGACAAAAGAATCCTAGAGTCACTAGAGGTGCATGGTTTTGTACCTCAAGGTCTGATTTTGATCCAAATTCACCACTAATCTTCTATGAATATCAATTTTTAGTAATTTAAGGTAATTTTTACTTAAACCTATTACTAAATATTTTTTAAAGATGCCTATATTATTTACTTATTTAATTTACTTTGATTTAAGGTATTTATGCCTCTACAAAGTAAATATAAGTTCCTTCTATAAATAATAGCATTAAGACTAAAATATTTACTAGCTACTTATCATTTATCATTATTTTTTATCACATCTTTTTACTAGATTCTTCTATATATATATACATATATATATATTTTTACCATATAGCTATATTATCATACAACATCAAAGATATTATCCATAAAATAGTTCATCTAGATGTAACAACTAAAGATCATAATAGTTTAGAAATATTTAATATCATTAAATATCCATCCAACCTAATTTTTTTAAAATTATTGTGGCTAAAGAATTATAACCCTTAAATAGATTGAACTTCTTGTAAACTTAATTTTTTTTATAGCTAAGTCTAAAATCCTACTTGTTGAGTAGAAATTTATAAGTCCAATACAATCAAATCTTTATTAGTAGGTGCAACAACTTTCATGCATATAGTAAAAGAAGAATCAACTTATGTTATATATGCTATTCCTATTTTTTATAAAAAAAAGACTTCAAGTAGCATTCCAATCCAATATCAAGATTATTAAGATATTTTTGAAAATAAGAATATAGATATTCTTATAGAGCATCGTCCCTATGATTGTTCTATTGATCTTTAAAACAAAGCTCAACTACCAATTGGATCAATTTATGGTTTATTACAAAATAAGTTGGTTGAATTGAAGGAATATATTAATGAGAAATTGACTAAAAATTTCATACACCATTCTAAGCCTTGAACAAGAGCTTCTACTTTATTTGTAAAGGAAAAAATTTGATCTTTGTAAATATATGTGAACTATCAAATATTTAGTAATATCACTATAAAAATAGATATCTTCTAACTTTGATTTTAGGATTTTTTAATCAACTCAATTAAAAAAAAAATCTATACAAAAATAGATCAATAAGAAATATATAATCTTATACATTTCAAAGAAGGAAAAAAAAAATAAAAGATTGAATTTTGAACTAGATATAGATATTTTGAATATAATTTCATAACTTTTAGATTCATAAATGTACCAATTACATTTCAACATCTAATAAATGATATTATTTGTAAATTTCTTAATGATTTTATTGTCTCTTATTTAGACAAAATTTTAATCTATATTAAGAATATAGAAGAGCATTAACTTCATATTTTTTAAGTACTACAAAAACTTAGTAATGCAAGATTATACGTCAAAATAAAAAAATGTGTATTTTATATTATTCAAGTTGACTTTTTAGGATATATCATTTCAAATGATGTCTTTATGATGGATCTTAAAAAATGTTACAAACACATATATTTATTCTAATATTTTCTTATATAATTAAATAAAATTAGATAAAAGTAGATTTATTTTTTAATATTTTTTAAAGAAACTTCTTAGAAGCTTTATAGATGTTGCTATGACTTTACATATGTTTATAGTTGATTAATAAATTAGAAACTTAATAAAAAAATTAATCACATATTTATAGCTTAGAAGATAAGTTAATTATATGGCGTACATATAAAAAACTTGTCTTGCAAGTTAAGATACATGTCTTGCAAAGTCAACACGTTTTGGAGGTCCTATAGGACATTGCCATGTAGCTCCTAATTAAGAGTATATATGGAGGCAAGAGTGAAAACTTCTTCACTCTTATCAATGCCTTTCTAGTCTTTAGTCTTGTTTTAATACTTTCTAGTCTTCTTGTCTTTAGCAATAATCATTTTAGTTTAATACTATATCATCTTTGATTGATTTTTTGATTCTTTTAAGTGAAACAAGAGTGTATTGAGGATTTCTTTCTTCAAAATTCACATCCTTGATAATTTGACAAGAGTGCTAATTCATTGTTCTTATCTTCTTTTAAAAGTAAGTAGATTATTTCACTTCTATTATTCTATTTTGAAGGTTGTAGATTATCCACCTTTTAATAAACTGGTTAGTTTTTCAACATTAATATTTTCTTTAAAATAAGTAGATTATTTATCTTTGTAGAATTATTTTTTGATAATAGAAGTTGTAGATTACTCTCCTTTAAATTGACTTGAAGATTTCTTAAGTCGTTTAAAATAAAATAAAAAATCATAAATGCTATACTTCGCAAAAGTGAGAATAGATTTACAACAATTATTGATCTTCACAAACTTGTCAATACTCTTAGGATAGAAATTTCATGCATCACTAGCCCCAACCATAGAAACATTATTCCTATATCTATGGAAGAAGTTTAGAGTCTATGTCAAAAAATTGTGCAATTGAAAGAAGCAAATAAATTGATCTTATAATTAAATCCAAGAAGTTTTGCTTCTATAAGTACAATATACATAAAGATTAATATGCTCGAGAAGTTTGATGGAACAAAATCAAAATTTCAAGGATTTTTACAACAAGTCAAGCTCTATCTAAGATTGTATCTCTTCTAATATCATGATGGATTTACTCAAGTTAGATTTATAGGTACACTTTTTTCTAGAAGTACTTTTTTTTAGTTTATACTTTTGATGAAAAAGGATTTACAACTTCTTTATGATTTGAATTCATTTTTAAAAGTATTTATGGTTACATTTGAAAAAAGTGATTGAAAAAGAATATCAAAGATTAAGCTCTTATTTTTACAATAAGAATCACAATTAGCCACCATATTTGTTGCTAAATTCTAAAATCTTACTTGCAACATGGATTGGAATGAAAAAGCATGTATCAATCAATTTTAATATGGATTAAAAAATAACATCAAAGATTTATTATTCACAATGTCAAAAGAAAAATCCTAAAAATAATTTATTACTCAAGCTATTACATACAACAATTGATTATTTAAAAGATATCAAGAACAAAGACTTGACTAAAGAAGAATAAGTCAAGTAATGATGGCAGCTCCTAAGTTTTATGAAACTTATTTATCAAGGCTAAAACCAATGCAAATTGATACAATACATTTTAAATACCTCATGGAGTAAAAAAAGATGCAACGATGTCAAGAAGACTTATGCTTATATTTTTGAGAAATTAAATACGTTATTCAATATTACCCAAAGAAAAAATACAATGACAAAATGAGGAGCATAATCACCAAAAAAGATGATGTATGTCACGGCCATAATCATGTAAGCTAATAATTACATATAGAAATAGATAGAAGTAAGTAAAAGTAGATAAAAGTAAATTAATTCTATAATATTTAATATGGAAGCTTCTTAGAAACTTCCTAGACACTGCTTTGACTTCATAGGTGTCTTTAATTGACTTTTTGGATTAGAAACGTGGTCAACAAGTTGGCCATGTGCCACACATGTTGTTAGCTTGAAGATCAAGCTAACTATGTGGCCCACACGTAGAAAAACTTGCCTTGTAAGTCAAGGCATGTGTCCTATAAAGTCAACACATATTGGAGGTCCTATAGAACGTCGCCACGTAGCCCCTAGTTAGATAGTATATATAGAGACAAGAGTGAAGGCTTCTTCACTCTTGTCAACTCCTTTCTTGCTCTTAGTCCAGGTTCAAGAGTCTTTAGTTTCTTGTCTTGTGGCAATAGCCATTCTAGTTTCCTTTTAATATAAATACTTGTTTATATTTTGACTCATTATATCGAGATAGCCTTTTTGTGTATATTTTCCCTCATCGAGTCTTTGTCCTTGACAGATTGACAAGAGTACACTTACAATATCAGAGCTTTGTTTTTCTTAAGTAAGAGTGGATTACCTCTTTCTTTTGACAAGACATAAGCGTATTAGAAGTTTGCGGATTATCCACTTCTAAACTGATATTGTTCTTAGTATCTTCTTTGTTATTAAGTCTTTCTTTTCTTTTGTCTTGAGCAGTATCAAACAAATTTTTCTTCTTAGTGTCATTATGGCAGAGCTTGTTGAAATGAAGAGTGCAATGGTACAAATATAAGAGCAAATGAGGGAGTTAATGCTTGCGATGCATCAACTCAATTCACCAACACAGGAAAGAACAAGAGTAGCAGAAAGTGGGGATATAGAGAAGATCGGAGCTGCTTCAACATCTACAACAAATCACGTTCCTTCTCTAATTGTACAACACCCTGTAAGCACTAGAGAACCAAGAATTGCCTTACCCGAGAAATTTGATGGTACGAGATCAAAGTTTCGAGGGTTCATCAATCAAGTACAATTGGCAATTGAACTTCAACTGCAAAGCTATCCAACTCCAAGATCATAAGTCAGGTTTATTGGCACTCTACTTTCTGATTCTGCATTATCGTGGTTTTCGTCTTTTCTTGAACAACAAAATCCAATATTGGACAATTTGGAAGCTTTTTTGGCAGAGTTTCGATCTATGTATGGTGAACACGATGCAACTCGTGTTGCAACAAATAAGATTCAAATTCTGCGACAAGAAAATCGCTCTATAACAGTGTATGCTTCACAATTTCGACAACTTACAATTGACATTAAGTAGGATGATGCTACACTCATCAGTCAATTTGTTTATGGATTGCAATACGAAGTAAAGAAATTGATGCTCAACTTACCTGATCCTCAAACTTTGAGTCAAGCAATCGATTTTGCGGTAAAATGTGATAATCGACTTTTCAAATTTCGATCCGAAAATCATTCACGGGAACCTCAACATTATTACTCAATGGCAACATCAACATCTTTGCCAAACGTACATTCGGAAGTAGAAGACATGCAAATTGACGCAGTACATTTTAAACCCCTAACTGAGCAAGAAAAGATTCGTCGTCGTCAAGAAGGATTATGTTTATATTGCGGAGAACCTAAGCACACTACTCAACATTGTCCAAAGAAACGACGCAACTATAAAATGAGGGGTACGACGGTCAAAGAAGACAACATGTCGGAAAACGGATTTGTCCAGCTACAATAGGGACCATGCAGCTGGAACCTTGTACAATTACTAATGAAGGTCCTATCCTCTCCTCAGAACCCTCTCCTTGTTTTATAATAGACTTATATTTAGGACCTAAGAATTACAAAGCCTCTGCTTTATTAGATTCGGGAGCCTCAGCATGTTTTTTAGATGAATAATTTGTTAAAAGTCGTAAAATACCTTTTATACAGAAACCTAAACCAGTACATGTAGAAGTCATAGATGGTCGTCCCTTGTCTTCTGGAGATGTCACTCATGAAACTCATCCTATAAAAGTAACAATAGACGGTCATGATAGCTACATGGCTTTTAACATAATTAAATTCCCGTCCAATCTAGTTATTTTAGGTTTATCCTGGCTAGAAAAATATAACCCTCGAATAGATTGGAATTCGGGTAAACTTGACTTTTCCCAGAGCGTTATTAATAGTTCTACCAACCAAGTAAAAAATTATAAGTCTAGTATAGTAAAACCTGTACTGATAGGTGCAAAAGCATTTATACACGTAGCAAAAGAAGGATCAACTTTTGCTATTTATAGTTCACCTATTTCTGAAAACGTAAAGACTTCAAGTGGCATTCCAAGTCAATATCAGGAGTATCAAGACGTTTTTGAAAAAAAGAATGTAGATATTCTTCCTAAGCATCGCCCATATGATTGTTCAATCGACCTCAAGGAAGGAACTCAGCCACCATTTGGACCAATTTACAGTTTATCGCAAGATGAGTTGGCTGAACTTAAAACATATATTGATGAGAATTTAGCGAAGAATTTCATACGCCATTCAAAATCTCCAACAGGAGCTCCAATTCTATTCGTAAAGAAAAAAGATGGATCTTTAGGAATATGTGTTGATTATCGAGGACTCAACAAGATCACAATCAAGAACAGGTATCCATTACCTTTGATATCAGGACTCCTTGAGCAGTTGAATCAAGCTAAGATCTATACAAAAATAGATCTAAGAGGAGCATATAATCTAGTACGGATCAAAGAAGGAGATGAATGGAAGACTGCATTTCGAACCAGGTATGGACATTTTGAATATAATGTCATGCCTTTTGGACTCACGAATGCACCAGCTGCTTTTCAACATCTCATGAATGATGTATTTCGTGAATTCTTAGACAATTTTGTCGTCTGCTATCTAGACGATATCCTGATCTATTCTAAGATCTTCGAAGAACATGAAATATATGTTCGTCAAGTATTACAAAAACTTAGAGATGCAGGATTGTACACCAAGATGGAAAAGTGTGTATTTCACACTACTCAAGTTGACTTTTTAGGATACATCATTTCAAATGATGGTCTCATGATGGATTCTAAGAAAGTCCAAACAATCATGGATTGGAAGATTCCAAGGACAGTAAGAGATGTGCAATGTTTCTTGGGATTTGCCAATTACTATCGGATCTTCATCAAAGATTTCTCACGAGTTGCAGCTCCACTTACACGCTTGACTAATAAAGATAAATTCCAATGGAATCAAGAAGCGGAAGCAGTATTTGAAGCCTTGAAGACATCGTTTGTCTCTACACCAGTCTTATATCGTGTTGACTTTTCCAAGGCATTTTTTATAGAAACAGATGCATCAGATTTTGCCTTGGGTGCAGTTTTATCACAAATAGGATCAAATGACAAACTTCATCCGATAGCTTTTCATTCAAGAAAATTCTTAGCAGCCGAGATCAATTATGAGATCCATAATAAAGAACTTCTTGCGATCGTGGATTCCTTTCAAGAATGGCGTCATTATCTAGAAGGCGCTTTTAGTCTAGTAATTGTGTATACAGATCACAAGAACCTCGAGTATTTCATGTCAGCATGCGTATTGAATCGTCATCAAGCTCGTTGGAGTATGTCTTTGTGAAGATTCGAGTTCATTATCACTTATTGGCCAGAAAAATAATAAGATTTGTCCGATGTCCTATCTAGACATTCTTATTTTGCACCAAAAGAAAGAGATGCAGCTTTTGAGTAACAAAGAACGGTCCTCTTGAAACCAGAGCAATTTCATCTCCGAGCAATGAAATCAACATTGACTGTTGATTCAACTTTTCTCAAGCAAATCCAGTCCAGTATGTCCTCAGACCCTCTTGTTCATGATATCAAGAATAATTCTTTCAAGTCTCATGATCCTTCTAAGTTCGAGTTCAAGAATAATCTATTATATTTTGAAGGACGCCTATATGTTCCAGAAAGAGAAGCACATTTATGTGTTCTTCAAGCACGTCATGACTTTCCAGTAGCAGGGCTCTTTGGATATAATAAGACTTTGGAACTCATATCAAGAGATTTTTGGTGGCCACAAATGTAGAAGTCAGTCAAAGACTTTGTACAATCTTGTGATATTTGTTTAAGATCAAAAATTCCTCGTCATCGACCTTACAGACTTCTTCAGCCATTACCTATACTAGAACAACCATGGTCTTCTGTTTCTATGGATTTCATCACAGATCTTCCAAGCTCAAAATCTTATGATTCTATATTTGTGATAGTAGATCGTTTCACCAAGATGGCACATTTTGTGCCATGTACAAAATCTATCACAGGTGAAGAAACAGCTAAGCTTTTCATTGATAATATCTATCGCTATCATGGATTACCTAAAGATATCATATCGGATAGGGGAACTCAATTTGTGTCAAGATTCTGGAGAATCCTTTTGAAGATTTTAAAAGTGGACGTAAAGCTATCTTCGGCTTTCCATCCTCAAACTGATGGACTAACAAGGCGCGTAAACCAAGTCTTAGAGCAATATTTAAGGTATACTATCAACTACCAACAAGATGATTGGACAACCCTTCTGCCATTGGCAGAGTTTGCTTATAATAATACGGTACATTCTTCCACGCAACAAACACCTTTCTATGCCAATTATGGCTATCATCCACGACTTGATACTTTTAATTTTTCAAAAGTTGATAATCCTGCAGCAGAAGATATGGCAAATCGGTTGTCAGAGTTACATGTAATAATGAAGATGCAATTGAAGGAAGCTCAAGAACGACAAAAGATAAACGCAGATGTATATCATAAGGAGCAACCACAACTCAACGTGGGTGATAAGGTATGGCTACTTCATCGCAATATCAAGACTACTTAACCTTGTGACAAGTTGGACTATCGTAGGCTTGGCCCCTTTTCTGTTTCTGAACAGATCAACCCAATTGCATATCGGTTACATCTACCGGAGTCAATGAAGATCCATCATGTATTCCACGTGTCTCTTCTTAAACCATATAAGACAGTGGATATACAAGGAAGAAGACAAATGCCACCGCTGTCGTATTACGTGCTTTCCTGCTCGAGAACGCGCCGGGCGTCTGGCTGTAGAAGGTAGTATGGAGATTCACCAATAGTCAAGCAGTCTATCAGTTTTTGACTGCTGGAATATAAACGACTGCAACAATGTACCGTAAATCTATACGGGTGCTCTTCAACTGCTTGTCGAAGTCCTTTTTGCCCAAGCCGGTAGGTCTCAAGACGTTACAGAGAACCCCGTACAACCCAAACTGTTAACCTTCAATACTGCTTTGTACTTACGATCTTGTATCTACTGACTGTCTTGTTAGATTAACCCAATAAATTTCATTCACTCCGCATACTCAATCCTATAGACACCCTTTTAATCCTTCAATCACAGACGTAACTCGATTTCACAAAACAGTCAAGAGTATTCAAACCCACTTCATTTAAAAATCCCGATTCACCATTACAACACTGACTTCAGCAGCGATTGCCTCAGTCTTCCCCAAAACTCTACGAAGAAGAAAAATCCAAATTCTATGTCTTTCCTTCTCCGACCCGAAGCATGAAGCTTTTCTCTCTAATTCCCTTGATCTTCAAAAACCTCCAATAAAAAAAACCGAACTGGTAACCTTGTAGAAGCTTGAAAAATCCTTCTCCCCCGATTTTTCCTCAAAAAAAACCACACCACTCCAAAACTATATCCCACCTAACCTTATCCTCTCAATTTCTTCAATCTTCCGTCTTAGATCCGGAATTGGCTCCCACCTCAAGCTTGGATCCGAAATTGGCTCTCGTCGTCAAGCTTTCTCCTCCGTTTTTGCCTTTAAGAAATCCATTTACCGAAAACAACGTTCCCTGAGACGGCACAGAGAACAGGACAGCCTGAAACAGAATCGAACCTCGTAATCGGGACCACATTGAGTCGCCCGACCAATTCAGGTCCTATATTGGGAAAGGTGCCCGTAGTAACCTGGATGTTCCCGTAATTGGGTCAAATTGGTCCTCGCGTCAGATTGGCTAAGACCCGTAGTAAGACCTGGATTTTCCGTAACTAGACTGCATTGGGTTGATCGGCCAATTCAGGTCTCATATTGGATATGAGGACCCGGATTGGATTATCAAAATTGGATCCAATTGGCTCCTCGAACCCGTCTTGTGAATTGGTCCTTCTCTTCCTGCTGACTCCCGTTATTGGGATCGAATGGAGCATTTCACTATGCCCCGGCTGACTGTAACGGAGTCACTAAACTTGACCACTCAGTATTTGTACTGGAGTTGGTCGATGCTCCCAATATTCGAGGTAACTGAATATTAATAAAATTCCCCTTTCTTTTTATTTTCACTGTATAATCGTGTTACAACACGACATCCACCCCTCTGAACCCGTGCATCCTCCGGTATGCACCAATTTATCCAATTGCTGTTTGATTCAGAATATATCCCCTATGTCTTTGTCCAGTTCGTCGTCGTCACCTTCATTATCCATATCACTTTCATCTTCTTGCTGCGGAATCTCTGTACCTTCATTAAGGTCTTCCATATTCATCTCCGCGTGTCTTCGTTTAAATATTTTTACTCTCTTCCCTGCAATTGGTATTTTCAATTTTGTACCATCTAACTCCCGTAATGAGTAAGTCGCATTATCATGAACAGTTGTTACAACATATGGTCCAAACCAACGTTTTGAAAATTTCCGCAAAGTACTATGTTGATTATCTAGACTATTGTCATAAACAAGTACCCAGTCACCTTCCTCGAGTGCTTTTGGTCTCAATTGATGTTGCTTATCGAATCGTGCCTTGTTTTGTAACCTTGCTCTTTTTAACCTTTCCAATGCTATCTGGACATCTTCCGTTCTTTGCTCCAATTGTCGAATCCTAATAGCCAGAAGTTCTTCTCTTGTCAATCCATCTTCCCATGGTAGCATACTCCAAGTAAGTACCTTTTCTTCAATCGGCATAATTGGTTTTTGACCTGTCATAAGTTCTACTGGCATATATCCTGTCACCGAACTATGTGTTGTTCGATCAGCCCATAATGCAAATGACAAAAGCCGTGGCCACTCTTTAACTTTCCCATTACAAGCTTTAACCAATGCTTTCACAATCGACGGATGACCGCATTCGCTTTTCGCATTCCCTTCCGGATTATAAGCAGTAGTCAGTGATAGTTTAACTCTACATCTTTCAAAGAACTTACGAGCTTCTTGTGCATTTAATTCTCCACGATCTGCAGTGATTTTTCCTACGCACCCGTAATGGCAAATGACATCTTCAAGTAAAAACCTACAAATCCCCTCTGTAGATTTTGTCTTCAATGCTCTTCCTTCTACTTGATTTGATAAATCTTCACGAGCTAAAACTAAATATCTCATCTGCCATAACCCAACCGGCATAATAACCAAATCAACAACCCATTTAAAATGAATAGCCAGAGGATACGTAGGATGAAGACCATCTCGATGTCCGATATTAGAATACGATTGACAGATTTCACATGACTCTACAAATGAGAGCACATCTCGATACATATTTTTCGACCAATATCGTTCCTTGAGTTTAGCAAAAGTAGCCCAGATTCCTCTATGCCCTGCCCATAAACTATCATGAAACTCCTTTAATAATTTTAGTTTTTCTTCCCTTTTGCCTATCACTCGTTGTGGCATCTCAATTCCTTTCTTTGGTCTCTTTCATAAGAATCCATCTCGAAGTAAAAATCCATATGCTTTTTTTTTTTATTTGTTTGAATTTTTTTGTAGACCAATTCTCCTACTTAGACAAGGTATTCAAATAATGACCAATATCCAATAATTCTCCTTCATAAGATTCTTCAAGAAATAGCTTGTCTTCTCTGTTGAGATTTGATATTGAATAGAATTTCAATCCGACATCATCAATGTCTTCAACCATTTCGTCCTCCCTCTCGTATCTTGCTCGAGATAGCATGTCTGCTACTAAATTTTCCTTTCCAGTGATATGCTTAAATTCTGGATTTAGTGACTTAATATAAGCAATCCATCTCAACATTGCAATATCTCGCGTTGAACAGTTAATAATCATTCCAAGCAATGGCAAGCAATCTGTTTCAATTACTACTACTGCCCCAATCAAATAGTCCTTTTTAGCTTTCATAGCCGAAACGACTCCCCAAAGTTCTCTTTTGACTTGCGAATATGCACGCTGATGAATACTTAAAACTTTAGCCCCAAATCGAACTGCAAATCTACTCCCATTCGAATCATCTTGACCCACCGCCCATCCAACGGCAATTGGACTAGCGTCTACAGTAAGAATCACTAGTCTATTGCACTTATAATCAACCTTCCTCAATATTGGAGGTGACATCAATAATTTCTTCAATCTTTGCATTGCCTGAATATGCCTTTCTTTCCATTCAAATCGGTAACCCTTGCGTAACAGTTCATATAATGGATCCACTATGTGAGCAAAATGAGGGATTCAGATTCGATAAAATACACATGCACCCAAAAACCTGCGAACCTCTGTTAAAGAACCACAATCCTCTTTCATCCTTCCAATTGCATCAACTTTAGTCGGATCTGGTTTTCTTCCGTAAGATCTGCATAAATGTCCAACAATTACAACCTCTCGCACTCCAAATACGGACTTCATACCCGATAATGTAAGATGAACTTCTCCAAGCCGAGTTAAAATCTTTTCACAATCTTGTATATGATCAACAACATATCTGCGACATCCCCTCGTATCTAAAGTTTCATCCTTGTCTCCTTCTTTACACCCCTTTATAGGAACATCATCCAGAAAAGGCATAGTCTTTTCCGAAATAAAATCTCACAATACCTTATTCATCCCATTCATCATATGCTCAACTGAGTTGGTCACGCCTTGAGGAAGAGTGCACATTCTAACCAATCCAAGCGGTGTTCTCATCGTTGTCATATCTCTACTTCCTTCGGCAAGTTGAAATTGATCATAACTTGAATACAAATCACTCATTGAATAGATCGCCCTTCCAGCAAACGCCTCAGCAAATTCATCCACAATAGGTCCAATTCCTGCATTCCTGACAGTTAAAGCATTCACCGGCTGCATATCTTGAATAAACCGTAGTGACCCATTCTTCTTAGGTACCGTAAACCATCGACTAGAATACGACGCAAATGAAGGTTCTAATATTTTCATCTTTATCTTTTCTTTCAATAGTTCGACCAATTTAGGTAAATGTGCCCTCGGTACTAGAATCGGTCTTAGATTCCAAGGTACATGTGGTACAGTGAAGATAACCATAGGTGTTATAATATTTGGATCCACACACCCAATTTCATGAGATTCGAAGGCAAACGATCTACCTTGTTTAGCCAACATCTTTTTGAAGCAAGTAATTTCCTCCGGCAATAAAGAACCATCAGAACCAATCTTCAATTCTTCAAAAGTCTCTTCAGTAAACTGATGTCCAATACTCATTGGATCTCTTAAACTCGCTTCTTTTGATGCTTCTCCCATTTGTTCTTTAGAATCCTCTGGTAATGGTCCGGCAACAGGCTTTACCTTCTTATCTGCCGTTTTATATCTCGTCTCTACTGTGACTTCTGGTGCTTGAAAAGATTCAAGCATGGTATAAACCTCTCTCGAATGAATCTCAACAATCTTATCATTATCCCCTAACCCAATAGATGTAATCAATTCCAATGAATCTTCCAGTCCATTTTCTTCATAAACATCCAAAATCCTCTCATCATCTTGCAATGTACCTATCTTGCGTAACTGTCCTTCAATATTATATAATCTTTTTCTTTCTTTTCTTTTAAAATCATCAACTTTCTTATACATAATATTTCCATTCTCCAATATACCAATAAAACTCGCATCAAAGGCACCTTCATCTCGCGAGAGTACCTCCTCTTTTGTACCTCCATAATCTCGCTTTACAGTGGTACCTCCCCAAAATCCTTAAATCCTTCAACAATCTTTGGCAATGGTTTCTCCCTCAACCTATCTCGATTCCGTTCATGGTTAGGAGGTACTGTTAGAAATTGTACAGCTTTCCTCCCATCTTTGCTCCGTACCCTTGCATAAGCAGAACCATCGTCAAGTACCTTTGTTTCCATCCGTGTTGCCGTGATATAAGGTTGTCCTAAAATCAACGGATAAGACGTTGTATCTTGAACGAAGAAATGTTGTTCCGTAGCAACATCCCCAATCCGAATTTTGACATCTGGACAAGCTCCATATAATTCGCCTCGTGTGTTATTAGCTGCTCGTATTGCCCATCCATGTTCCATATCAATTGGCCATTTTTGCTTCTTATAAAGAACTTTAGACATGAGATTTATTTCAGAACCATGGTCCACCAAAGCAACTATTGGTTCTTCTATATCTCCTACCTTCACCAATACCTCAGTAGTTGCCCTTGCCCAATGCTTTCGAGTATAATGGCTCAAAGTTTCCATTCCCTTGTCACTAGAATCTTCGAAACGTACTCGCTGATTATATCCATTCTTTTTATTTGTTGGTTGCTTGTAACCAATATCAACCTCTTCTTCATCTCTACATATTCTTGCATCAATAGCATGACTCATTCCAGTTTCGTTCATTAATTGCCTCTTTCGCTTAATGCTGTCAATGATAACATCATGAAACTCCTTCTTTGCAATTCCCAAGACTTCTTTCAATGTGAATTCCACCTTAGCGTTTAATATACGTTCTTCCAACACCCCTTTCAAATTTGTTGCCGCTTCAATGTCAGAAAGTAGCTTATAAGCAATTGATTTGCCCTTATCTTTTGTCTCCGTTGTTTTTTCTCCCAATGATGCTGAGGTATCCTTTACAGGCAATTCTTGTGAAGCTGCCTCCCGAGCCTTGTCTCCTCGAGTTTGCCTCTTAAAAGAATTTCCTTCTCTAGTATCATCAAAATTTCCTCGTCTTTTTTCTTCCATCAAAGCTTCATGTTGGCTCTTAGCAATATATGCATGAACTGAGAGAGACTCAACAGGATCCTCCCAACTTGTTCTTCCTCGTATTGTAGCTGCAGTTCTCAATAATGCTTCTCGAGGTAATTTCCCTTCTTGCATTGTAGAAACGGCAGAAGCCCAAAACTCACTAGTTTCCATACTTCCACTAATTTCATCATCTACTCTAGCACCATAACATGCACTTTCTCGTGCTACTGTTTCATGCTCTTTTAAGTAATCTTGAACCAATGCTCTCATTCCTCCCTTGCCAAAATTGGTTTGAAGAAGATCCTCCCTATCTTTCAATGCTATCTTCCCATCTTTCCAGCAAATAATTCCCTGCCGTATCATATTATTAAATTCATCGCAATCTTTTCTAGTGTGTGAAGCATCATCACACCAAATGCATCTTTGTACATATCCTTGTTTTGAAACATTCTTCGAATTGTTTATAGAAGTATTCTCTTCAAGTCTTGCCAATTTGATTTGAAGATCTCGCATTCCTCGTATAATTTCTTTCATACCCATATCTGCTTTCTTTGACAAGGATGTCGAAGGTTGAACTGTAGGCATTGTCGGTGGTGTAGTACGTACTGGAGCTTTGGGTGCTTATACTGGTTTCGGAATATTATTCCTATCCTTCCTCCTTTCTTTTTTTGTAAGCAACCCCACCGCATCTTTAACGTTCTTCCACTTCGTTGTCAATCCTTCATCTTCTTCTTTGTCTTCAAGAAGGGATTCTAATTTCTCTTGCAATTCTCCATCAGCACCTTGAAGAAATAGATCAACTTTGTTCGGCTCCAATGTCAATTTTTCTACCTTCGATAATTGAGAGTACTGCCTCTCAAATTCCCTTAGTAGCTCTGTTGCTTGCAAATTCTTATTGGGCCGTTCAATCCATCCCAGAAACAGCTTCTTAGTAACGCGATCAGCATCTTCTAAGAAATATTCGTCTTTCAATGCATGTGAAAAATCCTCCCATGAATTCCCACAACTATCCGTAATCGATGTAATGTGGTCCCTTATCTCCGGTATCGTGGCAAGTCCAAATAGTGCAACCATTTTCTTCTTAGAAACCCAATTTAATTCCATTTCACGAACAGAACATCTTAAATACCTTGAAATATTCCTCCCATCAAATTGATCAATTTTATTGACCACTGCTTGCAATGCTTTGGTTGCCAAAGCTTCCTTTCGATCATTGCTTTGTTGTTGCTGCATTGACAATGAGAAGGCTTGAAACAAACTAGCAATAGATGGATCCATGTGCATACCTTGTCCTTTAGAAGACTCCCCACCAGAAATTTCTCCCAAAAATCCTTCAAAATTTTTATGTTCGTTTTCCATAAAAATAAAGATAAAATCAACCCAAATCCAATACCTTCTACCTCAAGCTTTCACGTCGGGTTCACCACTTATGTCGTATTACGTGCTTTTCTGCTCGAGAACGCGCCGGGCGTCTGACTGTAGAAGGTAGTATGGAGATTCGTCGATAGTCAAGCAGTCTATCAGTTTTTGACTGCTGGAATATAAACGACTGCAACAATGTACCGTAAATCTATACGGGTGCTCTTCGACTGCTTGTCAAAGTCCTTTTTGCCCCAGCCGGTAGGTCTCTTGACGTTACAGAGAACCCCGTACAATCCAAACTGTTAATCTTCAATACTGCTTTGTACTTACGATCTTGTATCCACTGACTGTCTTGTTAGATTAACCCAATAAATTTCATTCACTCCGCATACTCAATCCTATAGACACCCTTTTAATCCTTCAATCACAGACGTAACTCGATTTCACAAAACAGTCAAGAGTATTCAAACCCACTTCATTTAAAAATCCCGATTCACCATTATAACACTGATTTCAGCAGCGATTGCCTCAGTCTTCCCCAAAACTCTACGAAGAAGAAAAATCCAAATTCTATGTCTTTCCTTCCCCGACCCGAAGCATGAAGCTCCTCTCTCTAATTCCCTTGATCTTCAAAAACCTCCAATAAAAAAAACCGAACTGGTAACCTTGCAGAAGCTTGAAAAATCCTTCTCCCCCGATTTTTCCTCAAAAAAAACCACACCACTCCAAAACTATATCCCACCTAACCTTATCCTCTGAATTTCTTCAATCTTCCGTCTTAGATCTGGAATTGGCTCCCACTTCAAGCTTGGATCCGAAATTGGCTCTCGCCGTCAAGCTTTCTCCTCCGTTTTTGCCTTTAAGAAATCCATTTACCGAAAACAACGTTTCCTGAGACGGCACAGAGAACAGGACAGCCTGAAACAGAATCGAACCCCGTAATCGGGACCACATTGAGTCACCCGACCAATTCAGGTCCTATATTGGGAAAGGTGCCCGTAGTAACCTGGATGTTCCCGTAATTGGGTCAATTTGGTCCTCGCGTCAGATTGGCTAAGACCCGTAGTAAGACCTGGATTTCCCGTAATTAGACTGCACTGGGTTGACTAGCCAATTCAGGTCTCATACTGGATAAGAGGACCCGGATTGGATTATCAAAATTGGATCCAATTGGCTCTTCGAACCCATCTTGTGAATTGGTCCTTCTCTTCCTGCTGACTCCCGTTATTGGGATCGAATGGAGCATTTCAGTATGCCCCGGCTGACTGTAACGGAGTCACTGAACCTGACCACTCAGTATTTGTACTGGAGTTGGTCGATGCTCCCAATATTCGAGGTAACTGAATATTAATAAAATTCTCCTTTCTTTTTATTTTCACTGTATACTCGTGTTACAACACGACATCGCCTCTTATAGAAGTAGATAATAATGAAGAATTTGAAGTGAAAGAGATATTAGACTCAAGGCGGCGCCGAAATAAGCTGGAATATCTTGTTCATTCGCGCGGATATGATATTAGTGAACGTACATGGGAGCCATCCAGGAATCTAGCAAATGCATCAACTAAAGTCAAAGTTTTTCATCAACGACATCCATCAAAACCAAGATGAAAATCTGTCTTATAAAAGAGACAAGATTGAGGCAAGATAACATTCAATTTCCTATCCTTGTTTGTAACTTCTTTGCATTTGTGACGCAAATTAGATGGAGAGCCAACAACCAGCGGATTCAACTCAAGAACCTTCGTTTGCTGACCTGCTGGATGAGACATTACGATTGTCACAACCTTCAAGACGACGCAATCGAGATGAAGATCTTCAAGAACGACATGTTCTTCCTCGAATAGATGGTGAGATACAATACGTTTGGTATCACGATTTGGGAAGGGACTCCCGATGTTTGGTTATTTTGCTAGAGGTAGGAACAACTCCTGATGGTGTTCCAAATATTCTATTCGAAGGAAGTTACGAAGGCCTCAACAATGATCAAATAACTGGGTGGTCTTCCCGCCCTGGTATGGAACACTACCGATGGTTGAGAGGCCCTATCAATCATCTTCGAAGAGAACAGAGATCAGAGTATGTGGCGAATTCAATTCGTCGCATCATAGATTTCCTTAACATATGATGACCGCTCCTCGTGGAACTCGTCTCTAGAAGGGGGGGTAATGTCACAGCCATAATCATGTAAGCTAATAATTACATATAGAAATAGGTAGAAGTAAGTAAAAGTAGATAAAAGTAAGTTAATTCTATAATATTTAATATGGAAGCTTCTTAGAAACTTCCTAGACGTTGTTTTGACTTCATAGGTGTCTTTAATTGACTTTTTGGATTAGAAACGTGGTCAACAAGTTGGCCATGTGCCACACATGTTGTTAGCTTGAAGATCAAGCTAACTATGTGGCCCACACGTAGAAAAACTTGCCTTGTAAGTCAAGGCATGTGTCCTACAAAGTCAACAGATATTGGAGGTCCTATAGAACGTCGCCACATAGCCCCTAGTTAGATAGTATATATAGAGACAAGAGTGAAGGCTTCTTCACTCTTGTCAACTCCTTTCTTACTCCTAGTCCAGGTTCAAGAGTCTTTAGTTTCTTGTCTTGTGGCAATAGCCATTCTAGTTTCCTTTTAATATACATACTTGTTTATATTTTGACTCATAATATCGAGATAGCCTTTTTGTGTATATTTTCCCTCATCGAGTCTTTGTCCTTGACAATGTATCAAAAAATAAGTTTTTCTAGCTACAATAGTAATTTTGTACCTAGAATCTTATATGACTCCAATAAAGGTATTTTTCTTTTTTTTAAAATTCTTCACCTTATTTTATAATAGAAGTTTGTTTAGGAATAAAAAATCACAAAGTCTTAGCCTTGTTAGATTCAAGAGCCTCAACTTGTTTTATAGACAAAGACTTTATCAAAAAATAAGAAATATTGTTAATCAAGAATACTAAATCCATACATGTAGAAATCATAGATGATCATTTTCTATCTTTTGGAGATGTTATCCATCAGACTATTCCTTTAGATGTAGCAATTAAAGTTTATAATAGTATAGTAGTATTTAATATAATAAGATCTTTATTTAATTTGATTATTATAGAATTATCTTGATTAAAAAAATATAATACTAAAATAGATGTCAAGGACAAGAAATTGATAAAAGAAAATAATCAAGTGAGATTTTTTTCAAAGAAATATGACAAAATAGATATAAAAAAATAGATATATTAAAAAGAAACTAAAATGGCTATTGCCAAAAGACAAGAAAACCAAAGACTCTTGAATCTAGGCTAGAGCAAGAAAGGAATTGATAAAAAAGAAGAAGGCTTCAGTCTTACCTCTATATATATTATCTACCTAAGAGCTATATGAAAATATTCTATAAGACTTCTAATATGTGTTGACTTTATAAGCCACATGTCTTAACTTGTAAAGCATGTTTTTTATATATATGCTTCATAGTTAGCTTATTTCACAAGCTATCTATATGTGTAATATGTGGCTAATTTTTTGACCAATTTTTTAACTTAAAAGTTAACTATAAATACATATAAAGTCAAAATTGTGTCTATAAAAGTTCTAAGAAGTATTTTTAGAAGATATTATGAAATTAATCTAATTTTATTTATTTTTATTTATTTTTATCTAATTATATAGATAATTATTAAAATAAGTATGTATATCTGTGATAGTGTGTCCATTACATTATCTTTCCTTCTAGGAATGAGTTCTAGAAGGCACGATCATCAATGTTGAGGAAGTATAAGATGCAAAAAATTATATTTGCTATATACTTTGAACTTCGTTCTCTTTGATAATGGTTGATAGGTCTTGTTAGCCATTAATAATGTTCTATACTAGGAAAAAAAGATCACCTTGTTATTTGATCATTATTCACGCCTTCATAACTTTATTCAAATAAAACATTTGAAACATTGTCAAGAATTGTTCTTATCTCTAATAAAATCACTGAACATGAAGAATCTCTTTAAAGGTCATGATATCAATCATATTATATCTTGCCACCTATTTGAAAAAGAATATGTTATTTTTGAAGATCTTGATCTTGATTATGTTATCTTGAAGGTTGAAACAATTGCAATGTCTCATCCAATAAGTTAACAAATGATAGATCTTGGTTGTTGGTTCTCTATCTTCTTAGTGCACAAAATATAAAAGTTATAAATAAAGATAAAAGATAGGATATTCTAATTTCTTGATCTTTTTTCTTTTATAATAAAGATTTGTTATTCTTCATCTAGGTTTTTATGGAAGTTGTTGATAAAAAGCCTCTAACTTCTTTGCTGCATTTATAAGATTCTTTGTTAGTTCTCATGTACATTCACTAATATCATAGCTGCACTAATAAATAAGATATTCTAATATATTTCAATGCTACTTTGAATCTAAGATTTCTTCTACCTCAAATTCTTTATTATTATTCACTTTTATAGGAGAAAGTCATATCTATTTTCTTCTTATTATGTTCATTGTCTTATATGGTTCAAAAAGAGACACATAGAATACAAGATGGATCCTCATTGACTCTGGTAGGTATAATCTATAAGAAAGTGGATTGATTTGTTCACAAATAGGAAAAGGTTTAAGCTTCTAATAGTCCAAATTATCATAAAGGTGAGTAGTCTTGATATTATCACAAAGTAATTATATATTGTTACTTACATTGAATTGTAGTTGTTTCTTATGATAGGCATCTACATTTATCTTTTTTCAATTTTGAACTTTTTTGAAATACGCTTTTATTATTGTATGTGGCTTTGACAAATAATTTATCAAATCTTCCATCATAGGATTATCAATTTTTTAAAAGTCAAAAGTATAAAGTTATAGATGATAACTATAATTAGTAAAGAAAGATGTTTGATGAATAGAAAAATATACCATATTATTATAGGCAAATTTTGCCAATGGCAAAAAAATTATCCAATCATCTTGTTAGTAGTTAATGATACACCTCAAATACTGCTCTAAAACTTGATTAATACACTTTGTTTGTCCATTATTTTGAGGATGAAAGATCAAAAATAACTTTTTATCTATTTTTAAAATTTAAAAAAAGATTCTCAAAAATCTTAATACAAATTAAGTCTCTTTATCTGATATAATATCCTTATATAATCTATAATAGTGATAGATGTTTTAAAGATAAATCTTAGCTATTTTTTCACATGCAATAGATTTTTTATATGATACAAAATATGCCATCTTAGTAAAATGGTCTATTATTATGAATATAGAATCATACAAACCTGAAAATAGAAGTTTCATAATAAAATCCATAGAAATAGATGATCATGGTTGTTTGGATATAGACAATGGTTGGAAAAGTCCATAGGATCAATGATAAGAAGTTTTTGACCTTGAAAAAATATGTCAAGATTAAACAAAGTCTTTCACTACCTTTTATATTTGTAGCGACTAAAAATCTTTTGATATAAGCTCCAAAGTCTTATTCTATTCAAAATGTCTAGTTGTTGGAAAGTTATGACATGCTTAAAGAATATAAAAATATATATATATTTTTTTGGAATATATAGGCGAATTTTGAAATAGTGTAGATTTTTCTTAAACTTAAACTTGTAAGAATCATGAGTCATAAAAGAAGGATTTTTAATATCATAAAAAAGAGATCAAAGGATGTATTTGATTAAATTTTTTTGACAAATGTTGAATCAACAGTCAATATTGATTTTATTTTTCAAAGATGAAAATGCTTTGACTTTAAGACAATTAATCTTTGTTAATCAAAAGATACGTTTTGTTCTTTTGATATAAGGTAAAAACATCCAAAAATGGTGTTTGATAAATCTTATTATTTTTTGCATTGATAAGTGATCTTAAAATCAAATCTTCACAAAGACATGCTCCAATGGATTTGGCAATGTTTTAAAACACAAATTGACATAAAATATTTAAGTTTCTTCTTCTTTATATAAACAAAGACTAGATTAGAAGTTCTTTTTAGATAATGGCACTATTTTTAAAACAAATCAATAATTCCACTAAGTTTTTTATCTTGAATCTTATAATTGATCTGAGCTACTAAACATTTTTTTTAATGAAATGCTACTTTATGAAGTTTATCATTTGTTCCTATTTATGATAATGTCATATCTAAAATAAAATTTGATGCATCTATTTCTATATAAAATGGCTTAAAAAATCAATACAATACAAGTTTAATACAATAATAAAGATTATCTTTAAAGCTTCAAATATAACTTTTGCTTTTTGATTTCATTGTATTTTGTCTTTACAAGTCAAACATGTAAGTGAAGCTACAATTTGAGAAAAGTCCTTGATAAAGATCTAATAGTAGTTGGTAAATTCTAAAAAATATTAGATATTTATTATTATTATTTTTGAAACCTTCTTATTTATAATAATTTTAACTTTGTAGAATCTATCATAAGTCCATCATTTGAAATAATATGTTCTAAAAAATCAACTTGAGTACTATAAAATATATATTTTTTTTATCTTGACATAGAATCTTACATCTCTTAGTTTTTGTAATATACAACAAATATGAAGTTTATATTCTCCTATGTTTTTAGAATAATTTAAGATGTTGTCTAAGTAATAGACAAAAAAGTCCATATCTACTTTAAATCACAGTCTTTCATTCATCTCTTTCTTTGATGCGTATTAAATTGTATGCTCCTCATAGTTCTATTTTTGTATAAATCTTAGCTTAATTCAATTAATTAAGAAGATTAAATATCAAAGATAGTAAGTACTTATTTTTTATATTTATTTTATTTAGTCCTTGATAATTGATACACATCTACAATGATCTATTTTTTTCTTCATAAATAAAATTGGACCTTCTTTTGGAGATTTGAAATGGCGTATGAAGTTCTTGGATAGATTCTCTTCAATATAATCTTTAAATTTAGCCAACTTATTTTGTGATAAATTGTAGATTGATCCAAATGGCGATTGAGCTCTTTCTTGAAGATTAATTGAGTAGTCATAAAGATAATTTTTTAAAAAAATATTCACATTCTTCTTCTCAAATACATCTTAAAAATCTTCATATTGGCTTAGAATGTCACTTAAAGTCTTTCTATCATTAAAAAAAAGTACAACATAAATGACACAAGATAATTCTTTTTTTGCAACATGTAAGAAAGCTCTTGAATCTACAAATATAGGTTTAATTCTTCTAAACTTATGACTTTTTACTTAATTAATTACACTCTTAGTTATACTTTTAAAAAAGACTAAAAAAAATCTAATTTATTTTAGGATTATATTTTTTTAGACATGATAAATCTAAAATAATAAGATTTAAAAGAAACCTAATGATATTAAATATTACAAAACTACTATGATTATTAGTTGTTACTTCTATAAAAAATATTTCATGAGTAATATCTCTTGAAAATAATAAATGACTATCTATAACTTTTATACGAACATGTTTAGTTTTTTTACTAAAAAGTATATTATATCTTTTAGCAAATTCTTCATCTAAAAAACTATTGAAGAAAAGAAGTCTAAAGCTACAAACACTTAGCATCAGCAAGGATTGTAGACTAAGAAAAGTGTGGAGAAAGATGATTCTTACTTCCAACACTATTTACTTATAGGTGGTGGTTTGTTCACCAACGAGAAAACTTCCATCCTTTTGATATTACATCAATTTCTACCTCATCCAACTAAATCCTTGATGCCACCACAATAACTTACTTTAATTCTTTGCTGTCTTTTTATTATTAACAACATACTATGCTTAATCTCTATGTGATTGTAACTAAGCAAGTACTTGCTGTTCTTCAACACTCTTACTTTGCTAATATTCAAAAGGCTTTTAATCCTAATCTCTGAATCGAGTCATGATGTCTATCCTTCACTAATACCTTTGTAAGCATATCAGCAAGCATATCATTTGTAGCACAATACTTCATACCTATTATTCCATCTTCAATCTTCTCTCATATGAAATGATGTTGAACATCAATGTGCTTGGTCCTTGAGTGAAGTTTTAGATTCTTGGTAAATGCAAGACATCTTTGATTATCACACATAATTAGAGTTGCTTCTAATTATACTAGACTAATGTCTTCTAAGAATTGCCTTATCGAACATGTCTTCATTGGACAATGACTTACTGCCATATACTCTACTTCCATCGTTGATCTTGTAATGGTAGGTTGTCTCTTGCAATTCCATGAAATGGCTCCCATTCCAATGACGAACATATATCTTGTTGTAGATCTTCTATCATTTACATCTCCAATCCAATCCGCATCACAATAACCTTGCAAGTCAATGTTCTTACCACCAAGGCACAATTAGAAGTCTTTTGTACCTTTTAAGTACCTCAATATCTTTTTTACCATTTTTCAATGCATTGGTCTAGCCTTAGACATGTGTTGGCTTATAATACTCATCACATATGTAAGATCGACTCTTGTGGCGACTATTGCATACATGAGTGAGCCTACTACTGCATTGTATGGAACATTTTGTATCTCACCTTTAACTTATGCAAACTCCTCATCCGAAAGCTTCATCAACTTCAAATTTGCCTCCAAGGGTGTTCCAATAGGCTTGCACTCCTTCATGTTGAATCGTTTCAATACTTCTTCAATGTACTTGATTTGGTTCATTGTAATGGTCTTATTACCACAATCTCTTACAAATTCCTCTCTCAAGCAATAGTGCAACTCTCCCAAATCACTCATCTCATATTCCTTCTCTAATTTGGCCTTCATCCAATCCATCTTTTCCATATTGTTAGCCATGATGATCAAATCATCAACATAAAGGATTACAATCAGCAAGAACTCTCTAGATTGCACCACGTATAATAAATGATCAGCTTCACTCCTCACAAATCCTTCATTGATAAAGTAGGTGTCAATTTGTTGGTACCATGTCCTTGGTGATTGTTTCAATTCATACAAGGATTTCTTCAATTTGCACACAAGATATTCTTTGCCTTGTTATACAAATCCTTGAAGTTGGTCCATGTAGATGTCTTCTTATAATTTTCTATTCAAAAGGACCATCTTTACATCCATTTGATGTATTTCCAAATCTATTGCTGTCCCAATTGCTACAATGGTTGTAATGAGGGTGAATTTGGCAACAGATGCATAAGTCTCATTGAAATCAATTCCAGCAACTTGTGAGTATTTTTTTGTAACTAATCTTATCTTTTGCTTAACCACCATATCTATTGCATCTCTTTTAGTTCTAAACAGCCACTTACAATCAACACTAGATCGATTTGCTAGAAGATGTGTCAATTCCCATGTACCATTATCTATAAGAGATTGATACTCTTCTTCTATAACCTTCTCCCACTTGATTGCATCTTCACACTTCATAGCATCACACAAAGATAATGGATCAATAAGAAGAACAACATTTGCATGTTCTTTACTTACTTGAGGAAAGATGTGATCCTTCCACCATTTGCCACATTGCCTTTTTTCTTTCAAAGGATATTTCCTTTCTCCTGTAGAAGAACATTCACCTTCTTGCACTCCTTGTTCTTTTCCAACTCTTAAACCTTATCATTTTTCACTCAATGGTTGATACTCTTCATCATTATCATCATCCCAATCTTCAACATCTTCATTTCTTTCATTGTTGGACCTAGCAATTATAGAAGCCTTCATCTTTTCAACCTTCTTTGGCTTTTCATCTTCATCATCTTCATTATCTTCATCTTCTTGTTTCTTTGCTGAATTCATAGATGTGTCCACAAACACACCATTATTCCTACTTGAATACATCTCCAAGTGCTCACAAGGACTCTTGTGCTCCAAAAACTCAACATCATGACTTTTAATGATCTTCTTGGTTTCTAAGCACATTAGTCTATATGCCTTAGTATCTTCACAATAACCAAGAAACACACACTTTGTATCTTTTGCATCAAGTTTGGACCTCATATAATCAGGTGTTTTTGCATATGCAATGCAACCAAAGGTCCTCATATAGAAAATACAAGGTTGTCTCCCACTCTAAGCTTCTTATCGTGTCATTGATGCAAGAGCACTTGTTCGACACCTATTTCTTGTATACATTATATTCACCACAATTTTTGTCCAAAATTCATAGCCAAGGTCTTGAGCATGAAGCATGCTGCTTGCCATCTCTACAATGGTTCGATTTGCCCTTTTAGCAACACTATTTTCTTATGGAGTATATGGAGTTGTAGTTTGTCTAGAAATTCCTTCATTCTTCAAATAAATATCTAATTGTTTAGACCTGTACTCACCTCCATTGTCTGTACGCAGCACCTTGATCTTGCATTCACTTTATTTCTCAACAAGTGCTTTAAACTCCTTAAACCTCCAAAAGCATTCACTCTTGGCTTTAAGAATGTAGATCCAAATCTTTCTTGAATAATCATTAATGAAAGTAAGAAAATACCTTGATCTTCCAATACTTGTATTCTTCATAGGTCCACATACATCCGAATGGATAATCTCCAGCAACTTGGTAGCACATGTTGCTACACTCCTTGGAAATAAGGCCTTTTGTTGTTTGCCTTGTATGCATCCTTCACATGTAAGTTGTTTTATATTATGGCTTGTATTGCCAAGATCTAAGCCAATTACCATGGTCTTGAGCTCTCTCATGCTCTTCACATTCAAATGGCTAAGGCGACGATGCCATATATTCAACTTATCTTGGTTTGATGTAAACCCAGCAAATGCGGCTACTTCCACTCCATTTACCTTTTTACAAATGAGGTAGTACAAATTTCCCTCTTTCAAGCCTTTGAAGACCTTGTCTCCACTCAATGTTCTTACAAAACATCCATTCATGTCAAATTGAATTTTAAAACCTTCCATTACAAGGTTACTCACCGAAAATAGGTTTTGCTTCATCTTAGGCACATGAAGGACGTTTTTGAGTCTGATCCTATTGGTTTGTCCATTCACAACCACCTCTACCATAACAGAGCCAATTCCAATGGCTTCACATGTACCACTATCTGCCAACACCATGTTTGATGCTGGAATAGCCTCATATGTATCAAATGAACACTTATAAGATATCATATGCTTGGAACAACCTGAATCCACAATCCATCTTAACATGGCAACCATAGAGGTCCCATTTGTTGCCATGAATGCATAATCTTGTCCTCCAAATTCATCTTGCACACTATTTGTATTCTCCTTCTTCATCTTTTTGCCTTTGTAGCAATTTCGACCAAAATGGCCTACTTTGCTATAAATGAAGCAAGATTTGATATTACCTCGTTGATTTGAATAATTGCCTTTGTCTTGATGTGAGTAGAGTGCTGAATCTTCACTTTTAAGCTCTTTTTCTTTCTTCTTGCTTACTTCATGGATAAGTCTTGCCGTCAAATAATCCATTATAAGCTCTTTTAGCTTGATGGACTCCAATGCCACAATAAGGTAGTTGTAGGATTTAGAAAGGCTCATTAGCAAGGTCATAACAATATCACTTTCTTCTAAAGGCTTGTCAACTATTGCTAGTTAGTTTGTAAGAGCCTTTACCCTATTGACATAAGTCATGAGGTCTTCACTTTCTTCCATCTTGCAAGCGAAGAACTTCCTCCTTGTATAGATGATGTTAGATAAGTTTTTGCTCTCATAGATGTTTGAAAGAGTCTTCTATGCTTCCGCTGGTCCTTTGCAAGAGATAATGTGGGAAAAATTGGCTTCATCCACATTGATTGCAATCAATCCAAAAACCTTCTTTTCATGACGTTTGAACTCCTTCTCTTTCATATCAGCATCTTTGCTTGGAGCCTCTTCACTTTCATCTACAATATCCCAAAGATCCAAAGTCACCAACAAAAGCTCTATTTTTATCTTCCAATGGTAGAAATTTTCACCTCTAAACTTCTCAATAACTCTCAATCCTTCACCCTCACTTGAAGCCATGTCTAAGGAAGAGTTGTATCAAAAAAGATTGTAAGAAGAAGTCCTAATGCTCTCAAAAATCAGTAAAAAGGTTTTTTTGCCTTAGAATCACAAAATCCTTCTTTGTGAACAAACTAATATTTTAACTCTCAAAAACTCTTTCAACTTCACTTCTAAAACTTGTCACAAGTCTAATGGCTTATCTAAGTGTCTCAAATCTGATTTTCCACTCTAATATCTTTCTTATGCTCACAAATCACCTCTATACACCATAAGAGGGCTTTTAAGCACAATTAGCAACTTTAGGACATGAAATCGTAAAGTTAAATTACCAAGTATCTATCTCAGCAAAAGCACAATGCAAACTTTGTCTATAGGTGTAAAACAAGATACTAGCACCAAAATTCTCTTAACCACAAGTAAGAGCAAACCATGATCTAGATCTAGATTTAAATTTGAAAGTTAGATTCTTCCAAAGCCTAATATCAGCAACAACAACTTGATCTACTCTGCACTTAGAAAACTACTTTCAAAGAACTTCAAAAAATACTCAAGAAAATGTGAGTGAGCCCATAACCTATTGAAGAAAAGAAGTCTAAAAGCTACAAACACTTGGCATCAGCAAAGATTTTAGTCTAAGAGAAGTGTGGAGAAAGATGATTCTTACTTTCAATACTCGTTACTTATAGGTGGTGGTTTGCTCACTAATGAGGCAACTTCCATCCTTTTGATATTACAACTGTTATTATACTAACAATTCTAACCAAATTTTAATCAAATTTTAATAAAATTCTAATCAAATCTTAACCAAATCCTAGTGAATATTAAATAAATTCTAATCAAATCCTAATCGAATTCTACATAAATCTTAACCAAATCCTAACCAAATCCTAGTCAAATCCTAAATAAATCCTAACCAAATCTTAATCAAATCCTAAATAAAACCTAATCAAATCCTAACCAAATCCTAATCAATCCTAAATAAATCTTAATCAAATCCTAACAAATTCTAACTAAATTCTAATTAAACCTTAAATAAACTTTAATCAAATTCTAATCAAATTCTAAACAAATCATAATCAAATCCTAATCAAATCTTAACCAAATTTTAGTCAAATTGTAGAATAGATAGGATTTTTTTGTTTTATAATACATAATATGTAGGATTAAGAGAAGCTAGTAAACTGATGAATGGATAGTTTAGAAGGCACGATGGATGATTCAGTCAAAAAAAGTAGTTATCATCATATTATATAGTGGTTGATATTTCAAGGTAAGCATAAGTAGATTGAGGAAGAAGTAAGAGGGGCTAGACTGTGATAGTTATGAACCGGGATAAGCTTGGTGCTACTTCTTTGTTTCTTTATAGTTGAAGAGTAATGGATTATTTTTGAATAATATAAAGTAAAATTCTAGAATAAAAAAGAGATTTAATGTTGTAAATGAAGTAAGAAATTTATTGTGGATGAATACAGTGGGTAATTGTAAGTAGACAATTGAAAGTATTAGTGAAGAGTGGTTATGAATGGGATAATTATAATACTGAGGTTTGAGAAGGAATCTTTGAAGTTTGGATTTATATGAAGAAGTTTAGGAAGAATGAAAATTAAATATGAAGGATTTCAGTGATTAGATTATGGAGTGATTATATGTTGTCTTTTAAGATAGTATAGTATTACATATCATTATCATAAATTATGAGAAGAGAAGAGATAGTGAATGTGAAGATGGAATTATCAATTGTAATATTTGATAGAATGCAAAAGACAATGTAGCATTCTTGGATGTTTTTAGTTGATGAAGAGACAATTAATTGTGTGACCCTAATGTGTAAATTCATGCGGATAGTCTTTCTTTGTATTCGAATTCTCCTATACAGGTTTATTTTGATAAGATTAGTTTGGAGTAAGTAAAACCACAATTAAATTTTGGTGCTACTGCAAGGAATTGTTAATAGTATTGAGTATTAAGAATTAACTTCCGAATGTATAGTTGTGGATGTTGTACAAAGAGATTACAAAATTAGCATTGGTTTGAAAGTAAAGCCGAATGTGTAGTTAAAGTGGAAATAGAAAGAAATTTCAGTAGTATATGATGAAAGATCATGATTAATAAGAATGAGAACATCGCACTGAAAAAAACATGCCATTTTAAAGGAAGACAAGAGAGAGTGCTGTCATAGTGTAAATGCTTATAGTATGTAAAAATTAGTTAGAACACATTAAATGTTAATAAATCTAAATGTATGTTAGAGTGGATAATAGATTAAATTAAAAAGATTTGGTATAAAAAAACTTTATTTTGTTTTCCTTACTTAGTTTGATTATAGTATATAAAAGTTATAGAACCTTAATGTTAAGTATGAAGCCTTGAGAGGAGATAGGGGCCTAAAGATGAAGATTTAAACTAATAGGAGGTTAATTGGGAGGGATGAAACCAAGGCATGGTTGGATGAAGGTAGAAATAAGGATCTTCATCCCCATTGGTCGAAATCCATGCCCAATGGGCTTTTAGGAGGCTGCCCGCGACCTTGATAAGGGTTTCGGCGACTTCAAAGAGGCCATTAGGAAATCAAAGGTAAGAGTTGTAAAGTTTAGGATTTTGGCTACAATTTTTGTGCAAATTTTATAGGGTTTGGAGTTAGGGTGAATAAGTTATAACCGTTTGAAGTTAAGGTGTCAATTTGAGACCTACTGTTACTCTTTTGAGTTTAAGAGGAGTTTTACGGAAGCTTTTGGAGATCGGAAGGTGCGACTGGAAGAGCAACTTCAAGACATACATCTTTTGTGAAGGAAATTTTGCATTTGGAGTTTATGTGAAGGAGTTATAGGGAGTTAAAGACAGCGCATTCAAATCAAAGGCAGTAAGTGAGCGGTTTTGTTCAAAGTAGTGTTAGGAGTCATAACTTAAGTTTTCGAATGAAATTTTAGCTCAAACTGTGGGAGAATGTAAAAATTTGTGTTAAAAAGCTATCTATACAAGTTTCGTGGCATTTGGACTTATGGTTTGTGAGATATGAAGAAAATTACGCATGGGTATATAAAGATTAGGGTTTGAAGCGACTGTTAGGGTTTTAAAGATATCTCAAGATCTGCGACGAATTTGTAGTTGAAATTCGTTGTACAAATTAATAACAACATATCAATACTTCATGTGAATTTTGATCTTGTTTGGACGGTTGGATCAAGAGTTATGAGGTGTTGAGGTTTGGGAGAATTTCCACACAAGGATATAGAAGGTTTTAGAGTACTTCTACCATATTTTGGATGTTGTTGGTTATTTAAGACTTAAGTATTTAGTGTAATTGTCCCAAAAGGAGAACTTATACATATAAAATTAGAGTTTCTTTATTTTAAGCTTAATTGAATAATTAGTAACAGCTAGAAGCCCAGCGCTTTCTTGAGGCAAAATCTCTCTACCCCAACAGCACAAGCAAGAAATTTGTTGCAGGATGAGCAAGAACAAAATCTAAAAAAGAAGCATTGTTGGATTAAACCATGGTTGTATGCCTATTGGCATATTTGAGCATACTAAGAATTTGATAGATCATTAATATTTAAGTCATATATATCATTAAGAAAACTGCTAAGAGCACTTACAAAAAATATTGTCAATAGTCTAACGTCTCTCTTGAGCCTATTAACTGAAAATAAAAGAGGCAAATAAAAATTGGATACTCTATTAGATTCTTTCCAAATAGCAGGTACAGTCGATTCTAGCAATATTGATTCTTCAAAATGGCATAAATTGCTTGCCAAAAAAGACCAATTTAGAATATTTTAAAATCCATCATTTTCACCTTCAATTCAACCAATAAAATTATTTGCGGATAATATTAATAAATTGAGGAGGTTTGAAAGTCCAAAAAAGATAATTGGAGAAAGTAGTGATTATTTTAAAAGGAAATTAAGTGGAGCATTGATATCTTCAATGGCGGCAAGGGGCTTAGTAGTTCCAATTGCAGTTCAAATAGGTGCAGTAGGCGATCACACAACTAATATAGCTCCATTACCTACTTTTAGAGGTTTGCCAGATGCAGATCCAAATTAACATTTGTTTAAATTCTTAATTACATGTATAGCCAATAATAATAGAATTGAAGATATTTGGTTGAGATTGTTGGAAGCGACCTTAAAAGACACAATATTTGAATGGTATAATTGCCAACTTGTGGGCCAATTTTTTAATTAGGAGGCATTAAAAAATACGTTTATAAGTCATTTTCGATTAATTAGATTTGAAGAACATCTCAAGGAAAGGTTAATGAATAGTAGAATGGTATCAAGAGAAGTAGTGCAGTCATATAATAGATGAGTAGCATATATTCTTTGGAAATGGCCAAATAACTAAATGTCGAAATTATTTGTTTTGTTTATATTGCTTAATGGACTACACCTATCAGAATTGAAGATGTTTCTGAAGGAAGCTCAACCAGCCATTGTTGCTTCTTTAATTGATTGAGAAAAAGTATGGAAAGAATGTCATTATGACCAATTCCTAACCACAAGAGCCACGATGATTCTATCTCAAGGAGATTATTAAATGCCAGCTTGGAATGAAGTAGTAGACAATTACCCAAGAATGATTGATTATCATACAAATATTAGTATAAATCCATAAAAAATAGTTAATCTTGTCCCATTGCACACTCTACTACTAACAACAATAATTCCATATTTTCCATACTTCCCATTTCAAAAATTAATACCTATAAAAGAGTTACCTAATGAACTAGTATCAAGAAATCAAAATGAGGCTTTGTTGTTAACTTTGAGAAAGAAGATGGACAAAGTGGCTATTAATTTGGCAAAGGATAAGGAGAAGAGGCATAAATCGACCAATTTACGCCTCAATATTTGGTGCAGTAATTGTAAAAGAATGAGTCAAAATTTTGAAAAAAATTTGAGTATAATTAAGAATGTAGATCCAATGCTCAAGATTTTGTACAAAGTCAACAAGAATATTCTCAATATCCACCTATTCCAAAATTAACTTTAGATTCTATAGTACTAATTGGTCAATTGGGATCATTTATCCATCCAACCTAAAATAGGCCCAACCGAAATATACTAGTAGAAACATCCAATATTCCTAATGGAGTTGGAAGAAGACGACTTTGATGTTATCATTGCAGGCAGATAAGACATAATATTAGTAAATATCCCAATCTAAGAGCCAATAATGAATATACTCTAGTATGTGGAAATTGTAAGAAATATGGACATACTTACCAGTAGTGCAATGCTCCATTTAATTTCAATAACCAAGATCAACAGATGCACTTGAGCCAATAGTCAGATGATAAAGGTTGTGTTTAACAAGAATTCTCAATATATCAGGTTGAGATAGTTAATGCAGTGCTTACATGGGGTCAAGATTACAAAAAGAGCAAGATTCGATTAAAGAATTGGATGAACGAATTGTGGAATCACTTTCAATAAAGAAGTGTATGATATTTTGAAAGATTTGGATGTACTTCAACCTTCTATCACAATGAAGCAACTTTTGGTCAAAGTACCAAAATTTTGTTCTATATTAAATGTCTCATTAATAAGACATAAGTAAGATAATAGAAAAATTCATGAAATTAGTTTGAATCTTGATCCAAAGACACCAACTATTAATGTATCAATTGATGGTATTCTAATTTCCAGAATTCAAGTAGATGGTGGCTCTAGTGTCAATTTGATGAATGTCAATATAATGGAGGAATTGAATTTAAAACATTTACTATCTACAACATTGGTATTGAGAATGGCAGATCATAGTAGGATAAAATCAATAGATATCATATGTAGTATTGACACTGTAATTGCCAAAATTACATATAAAATTGATTATATTATTTTTTGCTAACAAAGTTTTATATTATCATATCTAATTTTATTAGATCGATCATAGCTATATCAAGCCAAAGTTAAGAATGATTGGGGTTGTGGCATATTAATTGTTGAAAAAGGTAATGACCAGATTGTATTACAAATGTATCCAGTGCAATATTATGAGAAATCTCAATTGTCAAGATCAGAGGTTACATCAAAAGATGAGAATCAATTCGTTGAAGAAGACGATGAAGCTATGGAAACAATACACTTTGGTGAAGTTCAAGATACCTTAAAGCAGAATGGAGTGATTTACCATTGTGGAGGCCCAAACAAGTATTTAGTATATCAGGAGGATACAATGAATTCTGATCATACTATTACTGATTGGATGAATAATTTTGATATAAATCATGTTAGTGTAATAGAAACGGAGTTGTATAGTTCCAAGTTGTTAGATTGTATGAAAGATTATGAGTCAATGAAAAAAATCAAACAGAAGGTTATTGAAGAACATTTGTGCCAGTCCATTAAGTTAGGTACCATTGAAATACCATAGGTATTAGGAACATAGTCTTTAGAACCTTCTATAGACAAGTTTCTAAAACCTTCTAGAAGCAAGTCTCTGAAACCTTCTAGAAGCTTCTTAGTGGTAGAAGATGTTAGGGACATAGTCTTTAGAACCTTCTAGAGATAAGTTTCTAGAACCTTCTAGAAGCAAGTCTTTGGAACCTTCTAGAAGCTTCCTAGTTGATAGAAGTTGCTTGAGAAGCTTCCTAAATAGGAGTATATATTGGAATCGAGGCTGAAGAGTTCTTCAGTCTCGACAACACATCTCTTGGAGCTTTAACTCACCTCTCTAGTGTTATTCTTGTATTCATCTGATTAATCTAGTTCTTATCAGTTCTTCTTGAATTTCTTGTTAGATCTCGAGCCTGTATTTCTATGTCCGTAATAGTTTGTCGAGACTTCTCTCACCTCAGATATGAGAGCTAGTTTCTTCTTTGTTAGAGTGTGGATTACCCCTCTGCTTGGAAGAGTACTAGCATTTTTGAGGTTGTGGATTACCTTCTTCTAAATTGATACTTCTTTTGTTATAATATTGGAGTCTTATTCTTCTTGGAGAGAGTGGATTACCCCTTTTCTTGAAGCTCTTAAGGCAATTTAGAGGTTGCGGAGTACCCTCCTCTAAACCAATATTGTCTTCTTGTAGAGTCATTTTTGTCCTTCTCTTAGAATCGCCGGAGACCAAGACATTAGTATGACAGAAAGTTCAGAGTCCAAGTTGGATGCTATCATGAATGCCCTCGCTACGTTATCGCAAAGAACTGCAGAGATTGAAGGAGTCGTGGCAAGGCTTCATAATGATGGAGCATCTGGGATGGCACAATCTAAGTTGCACCAGCCTCAAACTTCTACACTTAGAGAAGCAACTTTGCCTTAGGTTCGACAAGCACCGCTGGTTCTATAATATAAGGAGCCCCGAGTTAGCCTTCTGGATAAGTTCGATGGTACGCGTTCCAAGTTTTGAGGATTCATCAATCATATCAGGGTGATAACAGTTTTACAGTCCAAACGCTATCCAACGGAGTAGTCACGTGTTGAGCTTGTTGGAACCTTACTTACAGGGCAAGCTGTATCATGGTTTGCTCCTTTGTTTGAGAAACGATCGTCCATACTAAACAACTTTGAAACCTTTTTAGAGGCATTTGCGCAAGCATTTAGTGAATATGATAAGGTTCGATGAGCTACAAGAAAGATCCAGTCACTACGACAAGGGATGCGCTCTACATCAGTCTATGCATCGGACTTCAGGTAATTAGCATGCGACATCAATTGAGATGAAGAAGCATTCATGAGTCAATTCTATTGGGGTTTAAGGGATGATATGAAGGATTTGCTGTTAACTCTTCTTGATCCGTAAACGCTCAACGAAGCTATTAGCCAAACTATGAAGTGTGATAATCGCCTATTCCAATGCCACCAAGACCAACGTTCAAGACAACATATGGTTCGCCATGCCTCAACTATGTCGACAAGCAGCGTGAATTCACATTCAGAGGTAGAAGACATGCAAATGATGCGGTACGTGTCAAATCTCTTACTTTAGAAGAAAAAAAGCGGCGCAGGGAGGAAGGTCTATGCTTGTATTATGGTGAAGAAGGCCACAAAGTTGGAAACTACCCCAATATTAAATCTTTATTCATTAGAGCAAGAGTGTTTATAAGATCATCTAAGAAAGGCACACCGTTTGTCATTTATGCGGCTCCAACTACCGGGGAGAAGATCTTGATATCAAGTGTACCTAAGCAATATAAGGATTTTAAAGATGTGTTTCAAAAGAAGAATGCCGACATGCTACCGAAACACCGACCATATGATTGTGCCATAGACTTGCAGGAAAGAGCACAACTGCGTTTTGGCCCAATCTACAATCTATCGCAGACGGAGTTGGCGGACTTATAGAAGTACATCGACGAGAATCTAGCCAAGAACTTCATCCGTCATTCAAAATCATCAGTTGGAGCATTCATCTTATTTATGAAGAAGAAAGATGACTCGTTGCAGATGTGCGTGGACTATCGAGGCCTCAACAAGGTAACAAAGAAGAATCGTTATCTATTATCCTTGATTTTTGGTCTCTTAGAACAACTTAGATGTGCAAGGATCTTTACAAAAATTGATCTAAGGGGAGCCTATAACCTCGTACAAATGAAGGAAGGAGATGAGTGGAAGATAGCGTTCCATACAAGGTATGGCCATTTTGAGTATAATATCATGTCCTTTGGTCTTACCAATGCTCCAGCGGTCTTTCAACATATGATGAATGACATTTTCCGAGAGCACCTTGACGATTTTTTTGTCATCTATTTAGATGATATTTTGATATTCTCCAAAAACAAGGAAGAGCATGAAAAGCACGTTCATTTGGTCTTGGAGAAACTACACAAGCGAGGACTATATGCCAAGTTGGAGAAATGTTTATTTTACCAAATAGAGATGGAGTTTTTGCGGTTCGTTGTGACTATGGAAGGCTTGAAGATGGACCCCAAGAAGGTGGAAGCAATCGTGTTCTGGGAGGTTCCGAAGACGGTTAGAGACGTACAATGCTTTCTTGGTTTTGCCAACTTCTATCGGATCTTCATTAAGAATTACTCTCAAGTTGCTACTCCTCTCACTCGATTGACATGCAAGGATAAGTTGGAATAGGGACCTCTAGCGGAGAAGGCATTTCAAGACCTAAAAATCACATTTATTATGACTCCAATCTTGGTACATACAGACTTTACAAAGGCCTTTTATTTAGAAACTGATGCTTCGGATTTTGCTTTGGGAGCTGTACTTTTATAAATAGGAGAAGATAAGAAGCTCCATCCGGTTGCATTCAATTCTCAAAAGTTCTCTGTTACTGAAATCAATTATGAGATCCATGATAAGGAACTTCTTGCTATAGTGGATTCTTTTCAAAAATGGCATCATTTTCTTGAAAGAACTGCACACCCAGTGACTGTATATACAGATCACAAGAATTTGGAATATTTCATGTCGGCTCGAGTTCATAATTGACGTCAAGCTCGGTAGAGTATGTTGCTATCTAGGTTCGATTTTGTTATCACTTATTGATATGGAAAGCAGCAAGGACTATCTGATGTCTTATCGAGAAAATCGTATCTTGTACCAAAGGCTGGAGAAGCAGCGTTTGATCAACAATATACGACATTGTTGAAGCTAGAGCAATTTCAGCTTTGTGCTACTATTGTACCAATTGATGTTGACTTCATGAACCGAGGTACGTGCCGTGACCATTGAAGATTCAATAGCCATTGATATTAAGCAGCGTGCCAATGACGACAAGTTCAAGGTAGAGGAAGATCTTTTATACTTTGAGGAGCGGCTGTATATCCCAAAAGGACCAGCACGACTCTGAGTTCTTCAATCTCGCCATGATTTTCCAACTACGAGACATTTTGGATTCAACAAGACCTTGGAGCTTATTTCTCGAGATTTTTGGTGGCCCCAAATGTGGAAGGATGTGAAAGATTTTGTCCTCTCCTGCGACATCTGTTCAAGATCCAAGAATCCTCGGCATTGCCCTTATAGACTCCTACAGCCATTGCCGATTCCATGTCGACCATGGTCTTCAGTTTCCATGGACTTCATCACAGACCTTCCATCATCGAACTCATTTGACAACATCTTTGTCGTAGTAGATCGGCTTACAAAGATGGCGCACTTTGTCCCTTGCAAGAAGACATCGTCCAGTGAAGTCATAGCAAGACTCTTTCTCGATAATGTGTATCGATATCATGGACTACGACATGATATCGTATCAGATCAAGGAACCCAGTTCGTATCAAAGTTTTGGAGATCTCTCTTTGAGATACTAAAGGTGGTTATCAAGTTTTCTTTGGCTTTTCATCCTCAAACTGATAGCCAAATGGAATAGGTGAACCAAGTCTTGGAACAATACTTACGATGTAGCATCAATTATCAGCAAGATGATTGAATCACATATTTGCTGCTAGCCGAGTTTGCTTATAACAACACCCTCCATGCGTTGACTCAATACACACCATTCTTTTCCAACTATGGATATCATCTAAAGCTTGATTTATTGAGTCCGTCAACAAATAACAATCCAACAGTTGAAGGATTTGCGAAACAACTATCAGAGCTTCAAAATATGTTGAAGCTTCAATTACAATCTGCTCAAGAATCCTACAAGGCGTCTGCAAATAGATTTCAGAATTAAGTACCTACTTTCAAAATTGGAGATAAAGCATGGCTTCTTCAACGGAATATCAAGACCAAGCAACCATGTGATAAGTTGGACTATCGAAGATTGGGACCATTTATCATCTACAAGCAAATCAATCTAGTGGCATACCGTCTGGAATTACCGGCTTCTATGAAGGTACATCCAGTCTTTCATGTTTCTCTGTTGGAGCCTTATTGAGAGTCGTCTTTTCTTGGAAGAGTACAATGTCCACCACCTAGTATTGAGATCGAGAACCACGAGGAATACGAGGTTGAAAAGGTGTTGGATTCACGACTAAGGTGGGGCAAGTTGGAGTATCTTGTTCATTGGTGCAGCTACGATATTAATGAGCGAACATGGGAGCTAGCTGAAAATCTTGCCAATGCGCCATAAAAAGTACAGGAGTTTCATCAACAACATCCTCATAAACCTAAGCCGGTTCGACGATAGCTTTCTTCTAAAGCTTGCTCATCCAAGAATATAAGAAAGGAGAAGAACCCCACCAAAATTCGTAGTTGATGTAGTTATTTTCTCCAAGATAAAATAGAATTTTTTCAGTAGCCATAGTTTGGTTTTCTGATATGGATAGCCAAGAGATAGATACTATGCCAGTCAGATTATCTCAACCGACTAGCTCACAAAGGCGACCCCAAGATGAAGAACCGCCTACACCACGACCACGACGGAGGATACCGAGTAACCGATCACTGGTGATTGTATTTGAGTTCGAGTTTGCTTACGATGGTTAGCTAGAAGGCGTATTTGCAGGACAATTTTACAATGAGGACATGGAATTTCATGCTTGGTCAGAAGTTGAAAGAGTAGACCACTACCATTGGCTTCAAGGGCCAATGAACCACTTGCCTCATGAACAACAATTGGAGTTCATAGCAGGTGTTATGCGACAAATCTTCATTTTCTTACGTTGATACTGATTAACAATAACATTGCTTCTCAAAAACCTCGAAGATAAAAGAGGGGGTGATGTTAGGGACATAGTCTTTAGAACCTTCTAGAGACCAGTTTCTAGAACCTTCTAGAAGCAAGTCTCTGGAACCTTCTAGAAGATTTTAGTGATAGGAGATGTTAGGGACATAGTCCTTAGAACCTTCTAGAGATAAGTTTCTAGAACCTTCTAGAAGTAAGTCTCTGGAACCTTCTAGAAGCTTCCTAGTTAGTAGAAGTTGCTTGAGAAGCTTCCTAAATAGGAATATATATTGGAATCGAGGCTGAAGAGTTCTTCAGTCTTAACAACACATCTCTTGGAGCTCTAGTTCACCTCTCTAGTATTGTTCTTGTATTCATCTGATTAATCTAGTTCTTGCCAGTTCTTCTTGAACTTCTTGTTAGATCTCGAGCCTATATTTTTGTGTCCATGACAATAGGTTATTAAGGTATACACCAGTAGTATGGATATCAAGCTAAAAAATTAAAAAGAATTCTTGCTTAGTCATAAATCTACTTTTTCTTGGTTGTATACAAATTTAAAAGGTATTCCTATCGAGGTTTGTAAGCATTAGATTACTTTGGAAGAGGATTCTATACTGGTTTATCAAAGACAACACCATCTTAATGTAAAATATTTCCTTATGGTAAAAGAAGAATTAAACAAACTTTTAAATATGGATTTTATTTATCAAGTCCCATATAGTGAATGAATTTCACCAATTGTGATGGTGCCAAAGAAGAATGGAAAAATCAGAATTTGTCAAGATTTTCATAAATTGAATAAAGCTATCAAGAAGGATTAGTTTCTTTTATCTTTTACAAATAGTATCCTAGGTGTAGTAGCAAGATATGAATGTTATTTTTTCTTGGATGGATTTTTGAATTATAATTAAGTTAAAATTATAAAAGAAGATTACTTAAAGATTACTTTTACTATAGATTTGGGCACATTTGCTTATAAAGTGATGCCATTTGGATTATGCAATGTCTATGCCACATTCCAAATAGTGATGATGCAAGTATTTTAGGATTATTTATGATTATTGATGGACATATTTTTAGATATTTTTTATACATTTAATAAAAAAATCAAATATTTGGTTTGTGTTAGTAAGTATTTGGATCACTTTGGTCATTATTGGATCTCTTAGTATTCAAAGAAATGCCAATTTGGAGTACTATCTAGTAAGTTATTGGGACACATTGTCTCACTAGTTGATATTACTACTAACTTGGATAAAGTTACTAATATATTGGCTTTACCAAAACTAGAGACAGTGTCGGGTGTCTGTGGTTTTGTTAGCCATGTAAGTTATTATCGATGATTTATTCATTGATTTATAATTATATGTGAGTCTTTAACTAATCTCTTAAAGAAACCATTATCAGATGGATCTAGTCCAATTTGGACTGAAGACTGTATAATTGTGTTTGAAGAATTGAAACAAAAATTGGTATCTGTACTAGTACTGGTTGCACCTTGTCCGACAAAATTATTTCATGTTTATGTTGATGCATCTAATGATACTATTGGATTGGTATTGAGTGAAAAATATGAGAATGATTTTGATCATCCAATATATTTTGCTAGTCATAAATTGATTGTAGTCGAACAAAATCACACTATTATAGAACAAGAAGCCTTGGGCATGATCTATTTTATCCATAAAATTTGGCATTATTAGCATGGTTATCCATTTGTGTTTCATGTTGATCATGATGCTCTAAAGTATATAGTTAATAAACTTCAATTGAGTGGATGTATTCCTCGATGGATGTTACTACTTTAAGAATTTAATTTTACTATTAATGTTTGACTAAGCAAGAAACATGCCAATGCGGATCACTTATCTCGATTGTCTAATATATTAAAAAATGAACCTATCCATGATGCACTTCTTGACGCACAGTTGTTTGGCATCAATATGATTATAGCCAAATATAATAAATTGATTCAGTATCTAACATTTCAAACATTTTCAACTCCATATAGTGAGAAATTAAAGAAACGCTTGATTTTAAAAAGTATGCAGTATACAATGATTGGTGATGCCTTGTATAAGTAAGGATAGGATGGAATTTTATGCTGATGTATCTTTCAAAGTGAATTATGTACCATATTAGAAAGATGCCATTTGGATAGTTGTGGAGGGTATTTTTTTAGTGATAGTTCTACTCATAAAGCTGTAATAGCTCGATATTAGTGGCCAACCATGTTTTTGGATGCACACCAATATGTCCAATGTTGTGATCTTTGTCAATAAATTGATCGACCTACGAAAACTTTTGCCATGTCGTCGGTACCGATTTTGGTATAAGTACTATTTAAAAAATGGAGGATTGATTTTATAGGACCAATCGCATTAGCCTCCCAAAATAGACAGAAAAGATATATTTTGATAGTAATCGAATAGGTCATCAAATAGGCTGAGACTATGGCAACAAAAACTAATAATACGAATGTAGTAGCCATATTTTTATATGAAAATATTATCACCTATTTTGGATGTCTTAAAGAATTGATTAGCAATCAAAGAATCTATTTTATTAATTCTACAATTACAACCTTGACAAATAAATATGAGATCAAATATCAAAAAATAACTCCATATCACCCTCAGGCCAATGGATAGATTGAAAAGACCAATGGTACTGTATGTAAAATTTTAACTAAGATAGTGTCTGGTACATGAACAGATTCGAATATTAAATTGTTTGCAGCATTGTAGGCATATTATATTGCATATAGAAAGACTACTAATTCTATACCATTCTAATTAGTATACAAGTAAGAAATAATCTTACCAATTGAATTGGAAGTATACAGTTTGAGAACTGCATTAGATGAATGACTTGGTGACAAGAAATCCCTCTAAGATCGATTAGCAGAATTGAAAAAATTAAATGAAATTAGGGCTATGACTCTATTGACTATGGAAACTATACAGCATCGATGTAAGAGTTATTATGATAGTAAATTATGTCTCAAGTCGTTTCTATCTAATAATCTAGTACTTCTTTATGATAGCAGATTTAATAATTTTCTAGAGAAATTTTAAGTCCATTGGTATAGATCGTATCATGTAGTGGAAGGCTTTTCTAATAGGTTCATTCAATTGGAAGATTTTATGGATATCCAATTTATCACACGTATCAATAGAAACAAATTACAACTTTTTTATACATAAATCCCAGACGGGTTTTAAAAATTTGAAAGAGAAAGGCTTATTTGTTAATGATAGATTATCTATAACTATAGATGTATGTTGAAGTAGAGATGGCTAATGATTTGTTTTAGATACTAATATCGACTAGTGAAAAAATCAAAAGTAAGATTATGATCAACAAAATTAAGGATTTTTTATCCATACTTGAGTAAAGGTTAGGAGCAGGGCACTCAATGGTAGTTGTTTTCAGCATTTCTTATATTGTTATTTGGAGTATATCAACTTAGAAAGTAGGATTTACTTCAATAAGTAAGAATGTAGTATTAGTGCAAGCAAGGAGTGAAAAGCCAATATTATACAATGTCGATGAAAAGAATGAAGCAAGCTATAAAGAAAGAGGAAGGATGCCAAAATATAAGAGCTAAGAGCAATTTAGAGTTGCCATCTTTAGTGGTTCTCACTAACATAGAATAAATGAAGTTGGAATTCTGATGGAGCGCAAAAAGGCAAAGAGGTTTTAAAAATGTGCATTTATATGTGTTTTTGCGAGGGTCTAATAACTTGCTACTAATTGATGTAGAATTGTTGGAAGAGTATATATTCAATTATGACCTGGAAGATGATTCGAGTATAGTAAAGAGGAGAATTATTGGGATTGATGAAACTACCTTGCAAAAGGTACTGCATCTCTTAATTGGTGAGCTTGTAGTGGGTGCTGAAGTGTCCAGCAATTTCAGACCAGTATCATATTGTAATTACTTATAGTATGTAAAAATTACTTAGAATATATAATATATTCATAAGTCTTGGTGTATGTTAGAATGATTAATAGATCAATTTAAAGAGAGTGGATTTAAGACACTTGATTTTGAATTTTATCTTTCTAATTATAACATTTCAAAAAAATTATAGAACCGAAATGTTTAGTATGAAGCCTTGAGAGGAGATTAGAGCCTAAAGAAGAAATTCTTAACTAGTAGGAGGCTTATTAGAAGGGATGAAAGCAAGGCATGATTGAATGAAGGCAAGGAATGGGGAACATCATTCCTATTGGTCGAAGGCCATGCTCTATGAGCTTTAAGGAGGCTACTTGAGGCCTTATTAGGGATTAGGGTTTTTTTTTCAAAGTCATTTGAGCTTTGGAGGCTAAGATCAGCAAGTTCAGGGTTTTGGATATAATTTGGATGAAGAGTTTGTATGATTTTGAGTTTTTGTGAAGGAGATAGGTGTTCAAAGTTAAGGTATCAAATTTTTACCTACTATCACTCTTTGAAGCATAACATATGCATACACAGAGAGATGAAAGATCGACAATTGGAATTGTAGAAAAAACTTTCTTGGCTAAACTTTACATGTACTATTTGATGAATTCTAAGTCTAGATAAAGGAGTTATAGGGCATTGAAGTCAGCACATGTAATTCAAAGGCAATAAGTGAATCATTTTGTTGATAATAATGGTTGGAGCCATATCTTGACTTTCTGAACGAATTTTTGGTTCAAAATTTTTGTAAGTATAAGTTATTAGGTTAAAAAGCTATAGATTAAAGTTTTATAGTATTTAAATACTTATTTTGTGAGATATGAAGATAATAGCATGCATGTGTATGTAAGCTAGGATTTAAAGCTATTGTTAGGATTTTGGTAATATCTTAAGATCCGTAAAAAATTTGTAATTAAATTTTTTTTTTTGTAGTTTTTGAAAGTATATTAATACTTCATATAAAATTTTAGATTTTTTGGATGATTCAATCGTGACATATAAGCTATTGAAGTTCAAGAAACATTTTTCATAAGAATATATAAGGTTTTAAGATACTTTATCATATATTTGGATATTTTTTTGGTACTTGGGCTTATGTACTGATATAATTGCCCTAAAAAAAAAAAATTATATATATAAACTTGGTACTTTTATATCTTAGACTTGATTGAGCATTTAATGATAGCGAGAAGCTCAATGCTTTCTTGAGACAAACTCTCTCTACTCCGATATATTAGCGCTTCCACTGAGAGAGCCTTAAGGTACTAATTATCTCAAAAAATTAAGATGGGAGATCAAAATCCTCAATTTGTATTACCAAGTGGGATGGATGCTATTGATTTATTTAAGGCATTTTCTCAATTTAGGAAAGAAAGGTAACAGGTGCATGGACAGGAAAAGAGCACTACTAAAGCCTTATAAGTAGTAGTGGACAAAGTTGGGAGGTTTGATGGGAGGAATATTTTTAAGTTCTTAAGGATTTACATATGTGAAATGGAAGTGCATCTAGTTCTAGAAATGAAGATGATTACTACCTTTGATTTGGCAATGATACTAGAAATTAGGAAAAGAGTGCAAGAGTTGCATGTAAAGGCTATATCATGGAAGAAATTTAAAGATCTCTTGAAAGATGAATTTTTTGAGGAAGATTCAGAAAGAATGACTAAGGTGAATTTTTTGGAATGGATTGAGTAAAGGCTAGAAAATCAAATGACTCCAAATAAATTAATCAAGAAATTTGAAACTAAATTTGGCTAATTACTATGACAAGAGAGACAGCTCTTGGAAACAAGAAAAAGTAGATTATTCTTACAAGTAGCTGATGAATACTTGGAGGACAAGTTGCTCTTTTATCTAGCAGATAAGATACATGAGAGTGGTTTTATAAATAATTGAAAGCTAATAAAAGAGACAATAGGAATTTTAGTTAAACAACAAAAGATTAAGACTCGTGATTTAATATCAAGGTTAGAATCAGTGCCTACATCTCAAAATCAAGTACCACCTTAAAAGGTGATTAAGACTATTAAGGATGGTACTCTTGAAGAATTAATCAAGGGCATACAGGATTTGAAGGTGGAAATGACTGAATTGAAGAAATCCTAGATAGCAAACTTATTAAAGATAATTGAAGGCTCAAAGGGATTTGTAGAAAGATACATGTGGTATGATAATTCAAATCATAAGCATGGTGAGTGTGACAACTATAAGGCTGCAATCAAGGATGGTATTGTATATTTGAAAGAAGACAGGATAAGACTTACAGGGTCAGATGAGCCTTTAAAGACTAATTTTAGAAAAGGTGGCATAAAAAAATTGGTAGAGGAGCAAATATCAAAGAATAATGCCATACAAGGAGAAGGAGCTTAGTTATATTCTATTACAGTTGAATAAAAAGTATTTAAGGCTTATTCCTTACCAACTATAGAAGTTATCATCAAGGAAGTTGAAGCTATCAAGAAAATGATTGGATGGAATGATGGAGTTGATGCTATTAGTATTAAAGCATATTTATGTAGGAATAAACATGATGATGATCTGTATGATGTCATGGTTGATGAAAAAAGAGGTAGAGCTATTGATAAAGAGGATGTTGTTGAACTTAGAAGCAAAAAGAGATCTCTAAGAAATAAAGAAGCTTATGAAAAGTAAAAACTAGAGAAGGTGCCTTTTTTTAGTCATCTTGGAGATATACCATTATCAAAAGAGTGAAGAAAAAAGAACAAAGAGAAGGAGAAGAATGACACTTGGAAATCCAAAGTTGAAGCTATTATAGTAAGAGCATTGGATACTCATACAATTAAAAAAAGAAAAGAAGAAGAAGAAATTAGCCAAGTATTTACTCTCATATGTGATTCTATGATTAATGATGGTCATAAAGAAGAACAAAAAATTGATTCTAATGAGATTGAAGAAGAAGAAGTTGAAGAAATAGAAGAGTTTTTGAATGAAGAAATGAATGATGAAGTTTTGCAAATATTTGCAAGAATAAATATGAGTAATAAGGAGGTTGTTATGGATACAACATGTATCCAAAATCAAGGTGAATTTGAATATGGAGAAGCGCAAGGTTTAACAAAAGAAGCCCAAACCATCCAAATTCAAGAATACCTAGTTGAAAAAATAACAAATAAAAAGATGGTTCATAAGGATATAAAGGAACTTATTTATGTTGATAACTACAACTTTGAGTGTGATAAAGAAGAGAAGGTGGATTATTATCATTTATTTTAGACAAAGATGAAGCTTGGAGAGCTTGAAGTTATGAATTTAGCTTTTATTGTTTATGTCTCTGAGAAAAAAATCATATCTATGAGACTTTTTGATAGGAAAAAATGATATATTGATATCAACCAAAAATAGATATTAAAAGTTTCAAATAATATGAAAGATATGTGAATAGAGGTTTTTAATGGTACTTTAGACCACTAATATAATACATAGAAGAAATGTTTTTAAAGATGGTTTGAGCCATATCTTGAATTTTTGGACGAATTTTTGGTTCAAATTTCTATAAGTGTAAGTTATTGAGTTAAGAAGCTATAGATCAAAGTTACATAGTATTTGAATATTTATTTTGTGAGATATGAAGAAAATAGCACGTAGGTATATGTAAGCTAGGATTTAAAGCTATTATTAGGATTTTAATGATATCTCAAGATTCATAATGAATTTATAATTGAATTTTTTAGTAATAGTTTTTGAAAGTATATCAGTACTTCGTGCAAAATTTTAGATTGTTTGGATAGTCCAATCGTGAGATATAAGCTGTGGAAGTTCAACAAACATTTTTCATAAAAATATATAAGGTTTTACGATACTTTATCATACATTTGTTTTTTTTTTTTTTTTTTTTTTTTTTTGTACTTGGGAAGCTATTTCAAAGGTGGAATATTGTCATTTGAGAGGAATCAAAATTAGCAAATGGTAGAGATACTTATACTAGAGCTTATGGAATAGATGCATTTCATTCACAAGTGTTTAGGCTTGAATTGACACATCACGTACATGTCCAAATGATTACTATTTGCTACAATAGGAATGCTTGAAGGAATGATATTTAATTGGGTAGCCTTTGTAGCAACTAGAATCCATGCGAAACTGGAAGCCATGCAAAAGACAAAAAAATTTACATCATTGCTTTACTCCAATTATGTACATTCTATAATTGTATATACGTTAAGTCAAACACTGCTAGCAAAGAAGAAAAATATATCCTCTCTAGTGTCTAAAGAAGGTGTTTAGAGTTTAATGGCACTGATAGCTAGTCTAGGGGTCTTGGTGCATGAAATTGGGTAGTCAAATAATTCAATGGAGCAGGAGGCTATACCAATATTTATACCAAGGTGAGTTCTAATTAGTTCAACAATCAAGGTGGCAGCTGAAGTTTCAGTTTTAATGGACATAAACTAGTTAGCATTACTAGAGGATAGAAATAAATCTTAAAGAGGTTTTATTGGCTCAAATTTTTCAATTGCAGTTAACAATGAGTAAATTAGATGGAGAAGAAAATTTAACACAACAATTGGAAGCAAGGAGAAAAGAATTATTGAAGCAAAGCCATAGAATGACAAAACAAGATTGCTTGATTAAAGAAAATGTAGAATTCAAGTTCTTATTGGAGCATAAATTTGAAAAGAAACAAAAAGCTTAGGAAAGAAAAAAAAATAAAAATAAAAATAAAAATACATTGAGCGTATTATGGAAGGCTAAAGGTAAGATCTATTTCAGATTTGCAGTATATCAATTTTGAAATAGGAGAAGACAAAGTATTAGTTGGAAATAGAATAAGAAAAGATAGCATTACTAGAACAAGAAAAGTGAAAATTAGATAACCAACAAAGAATTGAAATAGAAGAGTTAAGGATAGAAATTAGAACTCTGAAAGAATTAGTAAAAAAATTAGAAGATGATTTAGCCAATATTGGCCAATTACAGATATCTATCTTGCCAGTTTCAATAATTAGTGAATTAGAGGAAAAGATGAGGTAATAGTAGTAGCAATTGGAAGCAAATTATGTTAGGATTTTGTAATTAGAAGCTGAAGTTTGTGAATTGGAAGTGTACAATGAAGATTTATTAGTCCAATTGAGAAAAGATCTAATAGAAGTATCAGAGGAGGAGAAAGACTTATCATTAGAACTGGAATCTGTGGAACCATCTACGGACAATGTTGAGATTGATTAATCCAGTAAGCCTAGATAGTAGTTTGCGAGGACATTACAAAGTTAGGAGTGAGACTATAGAGAATGGATAGGATTTTTTGTTTTGTAATACATAGTATGTAGGATTAAGAGAAGCTAGTAAAATGATGAATAGATAGTTTAGAAGGCAAGATGGATGATTTAGTCAGAAAAAGTAATTATCATCATATTATATAGTGGTTGGCATTTCAAAGTAAGCATAAGTAGGTTGAGGAAGAAGTAAGAGGGGCCAAACTATGATAGTTATGAGTCGAGATAAGCTTGGTGCTATCTCTTTGTTCCTTTGTAGTTGAAGAGTAATGGATTATTTTTGAATAATGTAAAGTAAAATTTTAGAATAAAAAAGAGATTTAATATTATAAATGAAGTAAGAAATTTATTGTGGATGAATACAGTGGACAATTGTAATTAAAAAATTGAAAGTATTAGTGAAGAATGGTTATGAATGGGAGAATTATAATACTAAGGTTTGAGAAGGAGTCATTAGAGTTTGAATTTGTGTGAAGAAGTGTAGGAAGAATGACAGTTAAATGTGGAGGATTCCAATGATTGGATTATGGAGTGATTATATATTATCTCTTAAGATAGTATATTATTACATATTATTGTCATAAATTAGGAAAAATGAAGAAATAGTGAATGTGAAGATAGAATTATCGATTGTAATATTTGATAGAATGCAAAAGACAATGTAGCATTCTTGGATGTTTTTAGTTGATCAGAAGACAATTAATTGTGTAACCCTAATATGTAAACGCATGCAGATAGTCTTTCCTTATATTCAAATTCTCTTATATAGGTTTATTCTGATTAGATTAGTCTGGAGTAATTAAAATAAAAATTATACAAATTCTAATCAAATCCTAATCAAATCCTAACCAAATCCTAGTCAAATCTTAAATAAATCCTAACCAAAACCTAATCAAATCCTAACCAAATCCTAATCAACTCTAAATAAACTTTAATCAAATCCTAACAAATTCTAACCAAATCCTAATCAAACCTTAAACAAATCTTAATAAAATCCTAATAAAATCCTAATCAAATTTTAATCAAACCTTAATCAAATCCTAATCAAATCCTAACCAAATTCTAGTCAAATCTTAAATAAATCCTAACTAAAACCTAATCAAATCCTAATCAAACTCAATTCACCTCTAAATAAATCCTAGTCAAATTCTAAAAAATTCTAATTAAATATTAAACAAAACTTAATCAAATTCTAATCAAATCCTAATCAAATTTTAGTCAAATCCTAATCAAATCCTTATCAAATCCTAATCAAATCTTAACCAAATCCTAATCAAATTTTAAATAAAATCTAATCAAATCCTAACCAAATTTTAACCAAATTCTAATAAAATCCTAACTAAAACCTAATCAAATCCTAACCAAATCCTAATCAAATTCTAATCAAATCCTAATCAAATATTAATCAAATCTTAACTAAATCTTAATCAATTCTAAATAAATCCTAGTTAATTTTAAATAAATTCTAATCAAATCCTAGTCAACTCCTAACAAACTCTAATCAAATCTTAAACAAACTTAAACAAACCTTAACCAAATTCTAATCAAATTCTAAATAATTCAAGTAATTCCTATAGTAGATTTAAATCTCAATAATTAATGTATGAATTATTGATTTTTACTCAAATTTACTCACCTCTTCAAAATTAAGTTGAATACAAGTACAAAAATTTTCAAGAAGATCGAACTCACTAAAAAGAAGATCAACCCTAATATTTGCTTGGATGTTGGCTAACCTTCTTCTTTGATCTAAATGTTGAATTTCCAGCATCAAAATCTCATTATTGAACTATTCAATTGATTTCAAATTTTATACATATGTAGAAAAATAAGTCTATTATCCACACACATAATTTTTACTCCAATCCAATTGATAGATTGGATATCAATATCTAGTTTTTTAAGATAATTTTAGTTAGAAACTACTCCTAACTTCTTTCCAAAGGTGCCTATATTTTTTATTTTTCTAGTCTACCTTATTTTGCTTTATTTGTGGTCTTACAAAGTGAGTAGAAGCCTATTTTGTAAAAAAGCAATATTAACACCTTTAATTTACAATCTAAGAATAAGATAGCTTTGCATACCTTCTACTTCCAAATGTATCTATTGAATTATAATAACATTGAGGTACATTCATATAACTCTCTTATCAAAATTCAAAAAGTCAATTGTTACACTTTACAGCAAAGTCAATTACTTGATTTAATGTTTGAATATCAGATAAGTTGAGCATCAATTTTTTTATCTTGTATTGTAATCCATAGAGAAATTAGAAAACAAGGATAGTATCATCCCTCTTGATATCAGCTATAAGTTGTCAAAATCATAAAGAATATAAGATTATTGATTGATTGTCTTATCAAAAAATATGAATCTTTTTGGTTACAACATGAATTATACCATGTTTTTCATACATAGATCAAAATTTTGTCAAAAAAGCCTCCAGATGATGTAATATTAGATCTGGTTATTCAAAAAAAGATAAAAATAATGATAATATTGAACTTGAAAGAAGTTTATCAATGAATCTAATTTACAATCTAAGAGTAAGATAGCTTTGGAGTTGAAGTTCCATTACAAATTATACTTGATTGATAAAATCTTTGAAACTTAAATCTTGCATTATTAAACTTCTCAAATAGTATAACCTTTGGTTTTCTAATACTAAAAAGGTGTTCCATTATAAGAATAGGAATATGATTTGGTACATATGTTGAAGCAGCTCAAATCACCTCTACATCTTTACTGCCTATGATTCTTGTTGCTCTTTGTGGTGGTAAATTGAATTGATACATTGAAAGCATTAATTCTTTCAATTGCTCTTACATTTGTGTCATTGCATTCTTCATTTCAAGAAGCTCTATCAAAATAATATTTAAAATAGAGAAGATGTTTAATATCACTCAAGATAAATAGAAGAGAGGACTTGAGAACAAATAAAATACTAAAAATAATATTAATTTAGAAGAAGATAATCTATAACTTTTAATATACTTATGTCTTATTAAAAAAAAAGATAATCTACTCTTAATTAAGAAAAGACAAAGCTCTAATATTCTAAGTATATTCTTATCAAATTATCTAGGATAAAAATCCAATAAAAATAAATAATTAAGTAAGACTTTTCTTAAAAAAATATTACAAAATAGAAGTAAGAAAACAAGTATATTAAAAGGAAATTGGAATGGCTATTGCTAAAAGACAAGAAAACTAAAGACTCTTGAATCTAGATTAAAGTAAGAAAGGAGTTGACAAGAATGAAGAAGGCTTCATTCTTGCCTATATACATACTATCTACTTAAGATTTATGTGGTGACATTCTATTGGACCTCCAATATGTGTTGATTTTATGAGCCACATGTCTTAACTTGCAAGGCAAGTTTTTTATGTTTGTACTATATAATTAACTTGTTCCATAAGCTATCTATACATGTGATACATGGCAAATTTATTAGCCAAGATTTTAACCTAAAAATCAATTATAAACACATATAAAATCAAAATTATATCTATGAAGCTTTTAAAAAGTTTTTTTAGAAGATATTATAAAATTAATATATTTTTATTTACTTTTAACTACTTATATCTAATCATATAAGTAATTATTAGACTTAGTATATATATCCATAATAGTATGTCCATGACAATAGATTAGATTTTTTATAACCTTAACTTTTTTTGTAGTTTGATCCAAAATTTTGTTAAGCCTAGTAAAAATATATAAGTGTAGTAATTCAAACCCTTACCAATAAGTACAAAAGCTTTCATTATTGCAGCAAAAAAAATATTATCTTTTGTTACATATGTCATATCTATTTTTAATAATAAAAAAGCATCAAGTAATATTTTTAGCTAATATCAAGATTTTTTGTAGATTTTTTAAAAAAAAATGTACATATTTTTTTACACCATCAATCCTATGATTCTTTAATTGATTTGAAAGAAAGAGCTCAACTACTATTTGGACAAATCTACAATTTGTTACAAAATAAATTGACTTTATTAAAAAAATATATTGACTTTATTAAAAAAATATATTGATGAAAACTTGGCTAAGAACTTCATATGCCATTTGAAATCTCTAGCAAGGGCTCTTATCTTATTTGTGAAGAAAAAAATGGATCTCTATCGATGTGCATAGACCATCAACAACTTAATAAGATTACCATCAAAAATAGGTATCTCCTATCTCTAATTTTAAGACTTCTTGATCAACTCAATTAAGCAAAGATCTACACAAAAATAGATCTACAAAGAACATACAACTTGATTTGCATGAAAGAAAGAGATGAATGAAAGACTACTTTTTTGAACTAAGTATGGATATTTCAAATATAATGTCATGCCTTTTGGACTTACAAACACATCAATTGTATTTCAAAATTTTAAAAATGATATTTTTCATGAATTTCTTAATGATTTTGTTATCTATTATTAAGGCAATATTCTAAGCTATTCTAAGAATATAGAAGAATATGAACTTTTAGTTCGTTGTATATTACAAAAACTTAGAGATTTAAGATTCTATGTCAAGATGAAAAAGTGTATATTCTACATTACTTAAGTTGATTTCTTAGGATACATCATTTTTAACAAAGGGCTTATGATGGATCCAAAGAAAGTCCAAACTATCATAGATTGGAAGATTCCAAAAACAATCAAAGATAAACAATGCTTTTTGAAATTTTTCAATTAATATAAGATCTTCATCAAGAATGTTTTTCAAGTTGCAACTCTTCTGATACACCTAATATATAAAGATAAAATTGAGTGGAGTAAAGTAGCTAAATCATTCTTTAAAGCCTTGAAGATAATATTTATTTTTGTACCAATATTGTATTGCATCAATTTTTTCAAAGAATTCTTTATAGAAACAAACATATCAAATTTTTTTTATAAGAAATATTTTTTCACAAATGAAAATAAATGAGAAGCTCCATCTAATATCTTTTTATTTTGGATAGTTTTCAAAAATCAAGATTAATTATAAGATCCATGAAAATGACCTTCTTGTAATTATAGATTCATTTCAAGAATGGTGTCATTATGTAGAAGGTACTTCTATTCCAATCACCATATATACAAATCAAAAGAACCTTAAGTACTTCATATTGGCACAAGTTTTGAATCATTCTTATGTTTGTTGGAGCATGTATTTATAAAGATTTGATTTTAAGATCACTTATTAATCCAAAAATCAACAAAGTTTATAAGACATCTTTTATAGATATCTTATCTTATACCAAAAGAAAGAAACATAAATTTTGATTAAAAAAAATGATTTTTTCGAAGCCAAAGTATTTTCATCTTGAAGCAATAAAATCAACATTGATTATTGATTGAATATTTGCCAAATAAATTTAATTAAGTATATCTTTTAATTTTTTTTTTAAGATATCAAGAAAAATTCTTCTAAATCTTATGATACTTTTAAGTTTAAGTTTAAATATAATCTAATCTATTTTGAAAAATAATTATATATTCTTAAATATAAAACATAATTATATATTCTTCAAGTTCATCATAACTTTTAAGCAGCCAAATATTTTGGATACAATAAGATTTTTGAGCTAATATCTAAAGATTTATAGTGGACTAAAATATAGAATGTAATCAAAGACTTTGTTCAATCATATGATATTTGTTCAAGATCATAAATTCTTCATCATTGAATTTATACTCTTCTTTAGCCATTACTTATACTGAAACAATCATGGTCTTTTATTTCTATGGATTTTATTATAGATCTTTTAATCTCAGATTTGTATAATTCTATAATTATAATAGAATATTATTTTATCAAAATGGTATATTTTCTATCATATACAAAATCTATCATAGGTAAAAAAAAATAAAAATAAAAAAATAGCTAAGTTTTTTTTTAACAATATCTATTGCTATTATGAATTGCTTAAAGATATTATATCAAATACAAGGATTCAATTAATATCAAGATTTTGAAAAATCCTTTTGAAGAATTTATAGGTAGATATAAACTTTTATTTGGATTTTCATCCTTAAACTAATGGAAAAATGAAATGGATGAATCAAGTTTTGGAGTAATATTTGAAGTGTACCATCAACTATGAAAAAGATAATTAAACAATTCTTTTTTTATTGACTAAATTTAGATACAATAATTTGATACATTATTCTAGTCAACAAATACCTTTCTTTATCCATTATAGTTATCATCTATGATTTAATACTTTTAACTTTTCAAAAGTTGATAAATTTGTAGCAAAAGATTTGACAAATCATTTATTAAAGCTACATACAAAAATGAAGGCATAGTTACAAGAAGCTCAAGAATGACAAAAGATGAATGCGGATGTTTATTTCAAGAAATAACCACAATTTACTATAGATAATATAATATGGCTATTTTATCGCAATATCAAGACTACTTGTCTTTGTGACAAATTAGACTATCATAGACTTGAATTTTTTTCTATTTGTAAACAAATCAATCTTCCTACTTATCAATTATATCTACCAAAGTCTATCAAGATCCATCTTGTATTTTATATGTTTCTTCTTAAGCTACATAAGACAATAAATATCTCAAGAAATATCTTATTTATTAGCGTGGATATGATATTAGTGAATACACATGGAAGCTAGCAAAGAATCTTACAAATATAATAAAGAGAGTTAACGCTTTTTATTGACAACTGTTGTTCTCATTGTGTTCAAGTTTTAGTATACCAAAGCAATTGAACTAATAGAGGTGGATTCGAATACGGGGAAAGACTGGTTATATGAATTGGATTTATTAGTGTCACAATTGACTATATTCTAGCTATCTAAAATCAATTATCAAACTACAAAACACCCAGGCTTACTACTTCCATCTTAATTCAATACATAGTCCATTCTACGACTATCAATTCAACAATACTTTTGTCAATCACAATTCTTCATAAGCAAATAATAAAAACAAAGAAAATAAAAAGGTAACACCAAGCTTACTCCGGCTTATGACTCTCACAGTCTAGTCCTCGACTTACGACTCTCACAGTCTGGCTTCGATCTCTCTTTCTTCAACCTATTTATCCTACCAAAAAGATGATCCATTGGCCAGCGGATTCCAAAGCTTATGACCCTTTGAATTCTTGACCATTTGTTCTACTAACATCCTACTGTAACCAACTAAATTGCCTAACCATCAGTCTAATTCTCAAGGTTATCAATAACCAACCAGTAACTTACCACAAAATTCATTTACATATTCTACATAGCCCCACTCTTAATTATGCAGCGTCCTTGCAAACATTATTTAGCCTTAACTTATAAAGACTTAGCAGCATATATCTCCGAAGGTGTTGTCGCTGAAATTGGAGTATTGGTCTGCACTAAATTATTGGCCTCTTTTGCTAATGCGGCTAGTTTAGTCTGCAACATCGCAACCTCTACATGCAGCCGTTTTTGTCGTTCCTTCCAATCGGTCTCTATCCTTACTTTCTCAGACACCATGTTCGCCATCTTCTCTATAACTACAAAAAAAAACATGATGCTTATCAAGAGTCCCCCTCCTACTTCTTACTATGGTCCAATCAATTGGGTCGACTCTCCCTTTTCTAACAAAAAATCTGTCCTGGATTTATGTATAGTAAAGTTTAAGTCGATTCCCATTGATCGATGTCAAAAATTTAGTATCCATAAAATCTTCCAATTGTACTGAACTATTTGGAAATCTGTCAATAACTCGATATGGTCCATGCCATCGAACTTGAAATTTTTTTAAATTTTTTTTAAATCAACTATCATAAAAAAGTACCAAATCATTTGGTATAAAAGCCTTTGATCTAAGCTTACTATCATAATAAGTCTTTCTTCATTTTTGTGTAGTTTCTATGATCATTAATGCATTGGCTCTAGTTTCATCCAATTTTTTCAATTCTTCTAAATGGTGCTGTAATGAATCTCGATCTCCCAATCTAGTATCTATAGCAATTTATAAACTTTGGACTTTCAATTCAATAGGTAATATTGCTTTCTGGCCATAAACCAATTGGAAAGGGGTAGCATTGATAGTAACTTTATACGTAGTACGGTATGCCCATAAAGCTGCCAACAACTTAGTATTCCAATCTGTTCCCACTCCTAAAACTGTTTTTGTTAAGATTTTACATAAAATTCCATTAGTCTTTTCTATTTGTTTATTGGCTCTAGGATGATATAGTGTAGTCTTTCGATATTTTATCTCATATTTAGTTGTAAGTTCTTCGATTGTACTATTTATAAAATGAGTTCCTCGATCACTAACCAATTCTTGTGGACAATCGAATTGTTGTCGTATAGCATGGTTTGTTATTTGGAAATACACTAGATATCTAGCTATAGAGAGTGTAGCTTAAACCTTTATATGAATCTTGTGTTAGCCTCCCAAAATTCTTTTATTTTGTATAAAACTCAAAATATAACAAAATCCCTTCAAAACATATTTATCCCTCAAAGGGTTCTCTTGTCTCAAATTTTAGAAAATCATAACTCTTGATCGAACTGTTCAGTTTGTCTCAAATTTACAAGATAGGTAGAATTCACCCTTAAATTTTATCTCAAAAAAAACCAACTACAAATTCTCTCCCAATCTTTTGGCATCTAAGAAATCCTAGCAGATGTTTTAAACCCTAATTTACAAGCATCTAAACACTATTTTCTTAATATCTCAAGAATCCAATACTCAAATATCATAAAACTTATGTACAAAGTTTACTAATATGAAATTACACATTCTTTGAAATTTTGAGCCAAAACATTGTCAAATTTCTCAAGATATAGCTCAAGAGACAACCACTAACAAATCTGGTTATTTACTACCCTTAGATTGCATGCACTGACTTCAAAATTCAATAACTCCTTTACTTCAACTTGGAATCCAATAAGGAGTGCATGAAAAGTGTAGCTGGAAAAGTGCTCTCTCTAGTCGCGATCACCGATCCTCAATTGCTACATGTGCGTTATGTCAAAAAGAGTGATAGTAGCTCTCAAATCATTACCTTAACTTTGAGCGCTTGTATCTCCTTCATATAAACTCCAAACTATACAAAACTTATACCAAAACCATAGCCAAAAACCTAAACCTTCTGACCTCAGCCTTCAAAATTCAAATGGCTTCAAGAAACTAACCCTAATCTCTAATATGGCCTTGGGCAGCCTCTTCAAAGCCCGATTGGTCATGATTTTTGACTAATAGGAATGGAGATTTTCATCATTCATCTCCATTCATCTATATTGGTGCCCTAATTACTTCCTTTGCTACCAAAATCCTTCTTTAATCCTTTTTCTTATAAGATTTATATAATTTATGTTCTAAACACCAAATAAAAGAATCAAAATAAGTTTTTAAAGGTCACTAATGTCTAACAAAGGTGACTCTAAATATTTAGAAGTTACTATCAACCAAAATCAATCTTAAAAGCCACTATCAAAAGGAAATTAAAGTTATACAAATTCTATAGTAATCTTTTTAAACAACCTCTTAACAAAGTAATAATCAAATTATATTCTATGACCAACTAAAATCTACTAACATGGCTCTCACCATGTTACTTAATAAATTATATATTAAGTACATAATTACATTATTTTCATATAGTAGCCGAACCACAACACGATACTATGTAATAATATTTTCATACAAAAAGTTACTACTATTCTTACACTATCGGTTTTCGTAGCTATGGCTTCAGCCCATTTTGTTATGTAATCTGTTGCTACCAGTATATACCATTTTTGTCCATTTCTCAAGGCTGGTGCAATTGGTCCCACAAAATCAATTCTCCATTTTTCAAAAGGTGCTTGAGTCAGAATAGATACCAATGGCATTGCTGAAGTTCCAGTAGGTTGATTCGTTCTCTGACATGGATCACAATGATGAACGAATTAGTAGGCATCTACAAACATTGTTGGCCATCAATAACCAATTTGTAAAGCTTTACAAGCCATGCTGTCCCCTGTAAAATATCCACTACAATAGTCCAAGTGACAACCTTCCAATATAGTACTGACTTCAGTCTGATAAATACAACGTTACAAAATTCCATCCTTACCTTGTTTATATAAAGCTTCACCAATTATCATATAAGGTGCATATTTTAATATTAAGCGTCGTTTAAAATTTTCATTAAAATTAGGTAGGAAGGTTTGAAATGTCAAATATTGAATTATTTTATTATACTCCAGAATAATTACATCTACCGCAAATAGTTTCGCATCGGGTAGTACATTGTTAATGGATTCATTATGCAATATATTGGATAACCAAGATAAATGGTCCACATTAGAATGTGATTTTTTTGATCTTATCTGAATAATAAAGTCAAATTCCTACAAGAGTAGAATCCATCGTGCAATACGACCATTCAATTGAGGCTTATTAATCATATATTTTAAAGCATCATGGTCGACATGGAAAATAAATTTATAACCAAGAAGATAATGTCAAAACTTTTGTACAGAATAAATCATTTTCAATGCTTCTTGTTCGGTTGTTATATAATTTCTTTCAGCTGCTACCAATTGACGACTTGTATAATAAATAAGGTGATCAAAACCTCGGTCATCTTTCTAGTTTAGCACATAATCTTTATTTTATCTAGATTTGTAGCAATGTCTGCCATCAAAACTATATGATCTAACAGTTTATCGGAAGGCACACCAAATTGGTACTTTTCCAAATTTAAAGAAATTCCATATTTGGGACATTGATTCAAATATTGACTTAGATATTCTAAATTCATGGCTCTCATACTAAATGTACAAAAATTATCTAGAAATATTTCCATTGAAATTCGTAGATAATCTTGGAATGCTTGCATCATTATCCTTTGAAATGTAGTTGGTGCATTACAAAGCCCAAACGGCATAACCTTATAGGCAAAGGTCCCTCAATCTATAGTAAAAGTAGTTTTTAACTGGTCTTCTTTTGTAATTTTAACTTGATTATAATCAAAGAATCCATCAAGAAATGAATAACATTCATGTCCAGTGATAGCATCTAATATACTATCCATGAATGATAAAGAAAAATAATCCTTCTTAATAGCGGCATTTAATTTGTAAAATTCTTGATAGATGCAAACTTTTCCATTCTTTTTTGGTACCATAACAATTGGTGAAACCCATTCATTAAAAAGAACCAGATAGATAAAGCCAACCTCCAAGAGTTTATTCAGTTCTTCTTTTATCATAAGTGAGTATTTTGGATTAAGTCGATGTTGTCTTTGGCATACTGGTGTAGCATTCTCTTCCAATATAATTTGATGCTCACAAACTTCAGCTAGAATTCCTTTCAAATCTGCATACGAACAAGCAAAAGCGGTTCTATGCATTAAAAAGTAATCCACCCAAATTTCTTTCTCCTTGCATTTTATACCATCATAAATCTGAATGATTTGGGGAGCCTCCCGTGCACCTAAATTAATTGGTTGACATCGTAGAATTTTAGGAGTCTCTGGAATAATGTTCTACACAATTTCAAAATTCTTATATAAAATCTAACACATTAGAACTTTCCAACTCCAGTTCCATAGCACTAATGTAATTAACATCTAGTCTATTCATCCAATATGTAATCATATGATCACAATCGTAAATAACATTTGGATGAACTAAATACTCTCCCAGTCCCCTACACTGGTATTTCATTTTAGTGTGCTCAATAACTTGCCTTATATCAGCATAAATTGGGTCAAGTGCACCAATTTCTTCTTCTGTAGACTCATCTTCACAATCCGACGTAAATTCTGAATTGGCAACTTGAGTTTCTCCATGATATTGGACATGGTATATTTGAAGCACAATTTTATCATTACTTTTTCTAATTGGCAATGTACCATGGCTCTAGTCATTTCGAGCTTTAGCTTGATATAACTATTGAAGAAAAAGAAGTCTAAGGGCTACAAATACTTAGCATCAGCAAGGATTGTACTCTAAGAGAAAGTGTGGAGGAAGATAATTCTTACTTCCAACACTCTTTACTTATAGGTGGTGGTTTGCTTACCAATGAGGCAACTTCCATCCATTTGATATTACATATGTTTCTACCTCTTCTTAGTAAAGCCTTGGTACCACCATAATAACTTACTTTACCTCTTTGCTACCTTTTTACTATTAGCAATATATTATGCTTAAACTTTATGTGGTTGTAACTAAATAAGTACATGCTGTTCTTCAACACTCCCACTTTGCTAATATTCAAAAGGCTTTTAATCCTAATCTTTGAATCAAGTTATGATGTCTACCTTTTATTAATGCCTTTGTAAGCACATCAGCAAGCATGTCATTTGTAGCACAATATTTCATACCTATTATTCCATCTTCAATCTTCTCTCATATGAAATAATGTTGAATATCAATGTGCTTGGTCCTTGAATGATGCTTGGGATTCTTTGTAAATGCAAGACATCCTTGATTGTCACACATAATGGGAGTTGCTTCTAGTTGCACTAGACCAATGTCTTCTAAGAGTTGCCTTATCCAACATGCCTCCATTGCACAATGACTTGCTGCCATGTACTCTACTTCCATCGTTGATCTTGCAATGGTAGATTGTCTCTTGCAATTCCATGAAATGGCTCCCACTCCAATGACGAACACATATCCTGTTGTAGATCTTCTATCATTTGCATCTCCAATCCAATCTGCATCACAATAACCTTGTAAGTCAATGTTCTTACCACCAAGGCACAATTAGAAGTCTTTTGTACCTTTTAAGTACCTCAATATCCTTTTTACCGTTTTCCAATGCATTGGTCGAGTCTTAGACATGTGTTGGCTTATAACACTCATCACATATGTAAGATCGACTCTTGTGGCCACCATTGCATATATGAGTGAACCTACTGCTGCTTTGTATAGAACATTTTATATCTCACCTTCAACTTGTGCAAACTCCTCATCCGTGAGCTTCATCAACTTCAAATTTGCCTCCAAGGCTGTTCCAATAGGCTTGCACTCCTTCATGTTGAATCGTTTCAATACTTCTTCAATGTACTTAATTTGGTTCATTGTAATGGTCTTATTACCACAATCTCTTACAAATTCTTCTTTCAAGCAATAGTGCAACTCTTCCAAATCACTCATCTCATATTCTTTCTCTAATTTAGCCTTCATCCAATCCATCTTTTCCATATTGTTAGCCAAGATGATCAAATCATCAACATAGAAGATTGCAATTAGCAAGAATTTTCTAGATTCCATCACATACAATGAATGATCAGCTTCACTCCTTACAAATCCTTCATTGACAAAGAAGGTGTCAATTCGTTGGTACCATGCCCTTGGTGATTGTTTCAACCTATATAAGGATTTCTTGAATTTGCAAATAAGATGTTCTTTGCCTTGTTGTACAAATCCTTGAGATTAGTCCATATAGATGTCTTCTTGTAATTCTCCATTCAAAAAGGCCGTCTTCACATCCATTTGGTGTATTTCCAAATCTATTGCTTCCCCAATTGCTACAATGGTCTTTATGGTGGTGAATTTGGCAACGGATGCATAAGCCTCATTGAAATCAATTCCAGCAACTTGTGAGTATCCTTTGGCAACTAATCTTGCCTTGTGCCTCACCACCACATCCATTACATCTCTTTTAGTCCTAAATATCAATTTATAACCAACACTAGATCGATTTGGTGGAAGAGGTGCCAATTTCCATGTACCATTGTCCATAAGAGATTGGTACTCTTTTTTTATAGCCTTCTCCCACTTGATTGCATCTTCACACTTCATAGCATCATACAAAGACAATGGATCAGCAAGAAGAACAACATTTGCATTTTCTTCACTTACTTGAGAGAAGATGTGATTCTTCCACCATTCGCTACATTGCCTTCTTTTTCTCAAAGGATATCTCCTTTCATTGATTGAAGAACATTCACCTTGTTTTTTTCCAACTCTTAAACCTTATCATTTCTCACTCAATGGTTGGAAGTCTTCATCATTGTCATCATCCCAATCTTCAACATCTTCATTTCTTTCCTTGCTCGTCCTATCAATTATAAGAGCCTTCATCTTTTCAACCTTCTTTGGCTTTTCATCTTCATCATCTTCATTGTCTTCATCTTCTTGTTTCTTTGCTGAATTCAAAGATGTGTCCACAAATAGATCATTACTCCCACTTGAACACATCTCCAAGTGCTCACAAGCACTCTTGTGCTCTAAGAACACGACATCACAACTTTTGATGATCTTCTTGGTTTCCAAGCACATTAGCCTATATGCCTTAGTATCTTCACAATAACCAAGAAACACACACTTGTACCTTTTGCATCAAGTTTGGACCTCATACAATCAGGTGTTTTTGCATATGCAATGCAATCAAAGATCCTCATATGGAAAATACAAGATTATCTACCACTCCATGCTTCTTGTGGTGTCATTGATGCAAGAGCACTTGTTGGACATCTATTTCTTGTATATACTGCATTCACCATAGCTTCTGTCCAAAATTCATAGCCAAGGTTTTGAGCATGTAACATACTCCTTGCCATCTCTACAATTGTTCGATTTGTCCTTTCAACAACACCATTTTATTGTGGAGTGTATGGAGTTGTGGTTTATCTAGAAATTCCTTCATTCTTCAAATAAACATCAAATTGCTTAGACATGTACGCATCTCTTTTGTCCGTACGTAGTACCTTGATCTTGCATTCACTTTATTTTTCAACAAGTACTTTAAACTCCTTAAACCTCTAAAAGCATTCACTCTTGGCTTTAAGAATATAGATTCAAATCTTTCTTGAATAATCATCAATAAAAATGAGGAAAAACCTTGATCCTCCAATACTTGTATTTTTTATAGGTCCACATAAAACTGAATGGACAATCTCCAGCAACTTGGTAGCTTATGTTGCTACACTCCTTGGAAATGAGGCCCTTTGTTGTTTGCCTTGTATGCATCCTTCACATGTAAGTTGTTTTATATTTTGGCTTGTATTTCCAAGATCTAAGCCACTTACCATGGTCTTGAGCTCTCTCATGCTCTTCACATTCAAATGGCCAAGGCGATGATGTCATATATTCAACTTGTCTTCGTTTGATGTAAACTCAGCAAATGTAGCTACTTCCACTCCATTCACCTTCTTACAAATGAAGTAGTACAAATTTCCATCTTTTAAGCCTTTGAAAACCTTGTCTCCACTCAATGATCTTACAAAACATCCATTCATGTCAAATTAAACTTTAAAACCTTCCATTACAAGTTTACTCACCGAAAGAAGGTTTTGCTTCATCTTAGGCACATGAAGGATGTTTTTGAGTCTGATCCGATTGGTTTGTCTATTCACAACCACCTCTACCATAACAGAGCCAATTCTAATGGCTTCACATGTACCACTATCTGTCAATACCACGTTTGATGCTAGAATAGCTTCATAAGTATCAAATAAACACTTATAAGGTGTCATATACTTGGAACAACCTGAATCCACAATCCATCTTGACATGGCAGCCATAGAGGTCCCATTTGTTGCCATGAATGCAGAATCTTGTCCTCCAAACTCATCTTAAACACTATTTGCATTCTCCTTCTTTATTTTTTTGCCTTTGTAGCAATTTCGACCAAAATGGGCTATTTTGCGACAAATGAAGTAAGATTTGACATTACCTCGTTGATTTGGATAGTTGCCCTTGCCTTGACGTGAATACAATGCTGAAACTTTACTCTGAGGCTTCTTTTCTTTCTTCTTGGTTACTTCATGGACAAGTCTTGCCGTCACATAGTCCATTGTAAGTTCTTTTACCTTGATGGACTCCAATGCCATAATAAGATAGTTGTAGGATTCGAGAAGGCTCATTAGCAAAGTCATGATAATATCACTTTCTTCTAAAGGCTTGTCAACTATTGCTAGTTGGTTTGCAAGAGCCTTTACCTTATTGACATTAGCCATGAGGTCTTCACCTTCTTCCATCTTACAAGTGAAGAACTTCCTCCTTGTATAAATGATGTTGGATAAGTTCTTGCTCTTATAGATGTTGTAAAGAGTCTTCCATGCTTCTGCGAGTCCTTTGCAAGAGATAATGTGAGAGAAGTTGGCTTCATCCATATTTGTTACAATCAATCCAAAAGCCTTCTTTTCACGACGTTTGAACTCCTTCTTCTCCTTCATATCAGCATCTTTGCTTGGAGCCTCTTCACTTTCATCTACAATATCCCAAAGATCCAAAGATGCCAACAAAAGCTTCATTTTGACCTTCCAATGGTAGAAATTTTTACCTCTAAACTTCTCAATAACTTTCAAGCCTTCACCTTCACTTGAAGCCATGTCTAAGGTAGAGTTATATCAACAAAGGTTGTAAGAAGAAGTCCTAATGCTCTTAAAATCATCCAGAAGTTTTTGCTGCCTTAGAATCACAGAATCCTTCTTTGTGAACAAACTAGTATTTTTATTCTCAAAAAATACTCTCAACTTCACTTCTAAGGCTTCTTACAAGTCTGGTGACCTTTCCAAATCTAAATTGTCACTCTAATATCTCTCTTACATTCACAAGTCATCTCTATACACCAAAAGAGGCGTATAAAATAAAATAAGTAACTTTATGTGATAAATCAACCATCAACACCAAAATTCTCTTAACTACAAGTAAGAGCAAACCAAGATCTAGATCTAGATCTAAATCTGAAAGTTAGATACTTTTAATGCCTAACATCAGCAACAATAACTTGATCTACTCAACACTTATAAAATACTTCAAAGACTTCAAAAGACACTCAAGCAAATGTGAGTGGGCCCATAACCTATTAAAGAAAAAGAAGTCTAAAGGCTACAAATACTTAGCATTAGCAAGGATTGTACTCTAAGAGAAAGTGTGGAGGAAGATAATTCTTACTTCCAACACTCTTTACTTATAGGTGGTAGTTTGTTTATCAATGAGGCAACTTCCATCCATTTGATATTACATATGTTTCTACCTCTTCTTAGTAAAGCCTCAGTACCACCATAATAATTTACTTTATCTCTTTATTGCCTTTTTACTATTAGCAACATACTATGCTTAAACTTTATGTGGTTGTAACTAAGTAAGTACTTGCTGTTCTTCAACAACAACCACGGTCGCCTCAATAAAATTGGATATGGCAATATAGAGCTTTGCAATCAAAAAATAATATAATTAATTTTATAGGTAATCTCCACAATTACTGTATCAATACTCCGTAAAATATCCATAGGTTTTACTCGACTAGAGTCAACCATTCTCAAAACTACTTTAGTAGGCAATAAGTGATCCAAATCCAACTCCTTCATTATAGTAGCATTCATAAGATTTACACTAGATCCTCCATCTTCTTGCACTCCCAATAATAATACTCCATCAATTGAGTCATCAATCGTTAGTGCACCCGGATTGGAATTCAAACTTACTTCTCGGATTTCTTTGTTTCGAAATCTGTAATGAATTAATGAGAAATTCAAGATAGTTCGACACTCAAGTGCTACCGCCAATAGTTTCTTCATAGAAATCGTGGGTTGTATGGTGTCCAAATCTTTTAGAATATCATATAGTTCTGTATTAGTGATAATTCCTAATGTCCATTTGTTCTTCCCAATTTTAGACACCAACACATATAAATTGGTTTTCTCTATATTGGAAATTGGTAAAGCTATTGGAACTAAATTTGATGTAGCTTGTAAAATCGGTTCTTTCAATGGATAAGATTGTTCTTCTAATTAGACTGATATTGATTCCATGGAATTCACGCCTTTGAGAGGATCTTTCAACGTAATGGACGTTTCTCAAAACTGTGTAGAGAACGAAACAGCTCGACTCGGTGTCTTATTATGTACTATCTTGCTTGAAAATACACCAAGCATGTAGCTGTAGAAGATAAAATAATATTTTGTAAGTATCTTGGTAGGCTAGTGGGTTTCAACCATCTAAATACAACTATTTCAAATTTCAATATAAAGCTTAATCCCATTAAAAAATACTTAGAAATAATATTTTAATAACTTAAGCATAAATCTTTTGTTATTTGTTAGTTTTATTTATTTTTTATTTTTTTATTTTATTTTATTTTTATTTTTATTTTTAATCCTAATCCTAGACAACGAACTTCAGTAAGCTATAATTTATAGTTGTAAACTTCTACTACTAGTGTCTTTGCAAGCCTTCCAAATTCTCAAGAAGTTTCAAATCAATCTAACTTATACATTGCAAGAAAATGTCGTTAATCCACACTAATGTGTCTTGATCACTGCCTAGAAGTCCTTGACTTACCATGCCAAAAGTCACTTTATTCCAGATAGTAGATCTCCAGATATTACAAAAACCCTAAACAACCTCAATTTGCTAACTTTCGATACCTCTTTACACTAATGGTTAAGTATCCTCTATCTGTTTCATCAAATTAATACAAACTTTTGCATGCACTCGGCATACTCAATCCTCTAGACACCTCTAAATTTCAACCGCAAAAGTTTCTCTAATTTCACAAAACAATCAAGAGTATCAGCCTTAACTTTATTGCAAAAAAAAATCCAATTCACCAATATAAATACTAACTTTCAATAACGACTGCCAAAGTCCTCCCAAATTCTATGAATCCAATTCTATACCTTTCAAAGGAACTTGAAGCTAGCTCTCCGACCCCCAAAATCCTGATCTCCGAATGCCTCTTTCCTTATCCTCTCCTCTCTTTTAACTCCGTGTGGTCTCCTTTTCTCCCTCCTTGGATTCCAAATTGGAACAGTCGATGGCACTTCCCCAAAATTCTTGTTTCTAAGAAGATCTTTCCACCAAAAGGACGTTTCTTTCGAAACAACATAGAGAATGGATCAGCTTGAAATAGAACCGAAGCCTCCGTATTCAGGACCTCATTGGGTTGTCCAACCAAGTCAGATCTCATACTGGATAAGAGGCCCATAGCAGGGCTTGGATTGGATGTCCCCGTAATTGGGTCAAATTGGCCCTTCACATCAGACTCACCCAAATATTGAATTGGTCTTTTTTCTTTTTTCTAACTCTTGGTAAGAATGGCTTGGATTCATTCCATCCGATTTATTGGAGAATCTTGAGGACCTTCATTTATCTCCTCAATTTTTCCTTGGCTTTGGATCTGCTGATCCCGTTTATTGAAATTAGATGGAGCATTACATTGCTGATAAGTATGCCTTGACTGCTTGCAATTCCTTCACACTAGCGCATAATCATTACTAGCTTTGAGATTGAAACATTCACTGACATAATGACCAACCTATCTACAACGAAAATGATGAAGTGATCTTCGTGCACCCCCATCATGTATATTGGGTGTCTCCACCGGTATATACCTACTAGGCTTGTTCCATATAGGATTGGAAAATAATCCTAGTTATTCCATTGGTACGGAGGGTACTTGGTTCAATGACACCGGTGAGGTGACATTAACTAACTCTGAATATTGGCACTAGAATTGGCCACTGTTTCTAATATTCAAGATGACTAAATATTAATAATATCTTTTGCATTTATATTTTCACCATATAGTCGTGTTACAACACGACAACAGAATCAAAGCCTCCGTAATTAGTACCTCTTTAGGATGCACAATCGATTCACGTCTTATACTAAGTAAGAGGCCCATGTCAAGACTTAAATTGGATGTCCCCATAATTGAGTCCAATTCGTCCTTCGCTTCAAGATCACCCAAATGTTGAATTGGTCCTTTTGTCTTTTGTTGACTTCTTGTAAGGATGGCTTCGACTACTTCTATCAGATGAACTAGTGAATCTTGAGGACCTTGATTTATCTCCTTCATTTTTTCTTACCTTTGGATCTACTGATCTCGATTATTGAAATTGAACGGAGTATTATATTATTGATAAGTATGTCCCAACTACTTGCAATTCATACACACTAGCGCATAATCGTCACTGGCTTTGGGATTGAGACATTCATTGGCATAATGATCAATCTATCTACAACAAAAACAATAAAATAGTCTTTTTGCACCTCCATCTGGCATATTGGGTGTCTCCATTGGTATATACCTACTAGGCTTGTTCCATGTAGGATTAAAAAATGATCTTAGTTGTCCCATTGGTACAGAGGGTACTTGGTTCGATGACGCCGATGGAGCATATTACTGATACCTCTACTGCTCCTTCTAGTAGTTCTGGGGATTTGATGCAGATCCCTGATTAAAATTAGAACTTTAAAAGTTATTGAATGTTTGATTTTGTTTATTAGATTGATTTCCATTCTATCCATATGTATTTCTCGTTTGAACTTGATTGACTTCCCACTGAGTCAGTGAGATCATAATCTGATTACTGAATTGTTGTTGCCTTTATAAATGCCAACAGTTTTGGGTAGGGTGTTTTCCTCCACAAAATGAACATTGAACACTCGTTTGTCTAGATGATGAACATTCCGTATCAAAATAATCTTGTCCCTTACAATTATTACACCATACATTAGGTCTCATATTAGAAGGCTTATGTCATTTTTCCTTGTCTTTAGCCAAATTCATGGCCAATTCTTCAATCTTCTTTGTTAAATTTAATAACAAGGCTTCATTTGGATCTTCAACACTCGCATTTGTGAGTAATTCTAATTATTGATAGGTTGACGATGTACAATAAGGTGTTATTGTTATTGGCACTATTACTTGGAGTGGTGTAGCATTAATTGATTTTTGCAACATAACATTCTTTATATTGTATGCAGCCATTTGTGAATAATGGCTACATCCAAAACCCTAAATCCTAAACCTAAAAACCACTAGGTTGGATGCAACCCAAAAACCACTAGGTTTCATGTTGGATGCAGCCATTCTTTATGTTGGATGTATCCCAATTGTATTTATTGGCTTCCTGAACTTGAAATCATCGTGGCCCCCAGTGTTAACAATTGGTCATAATGACATTCTTCCCACACCTTTGCTCATGCCAACGATGCTTCTACCATAGCTAGTCGAGCTTCTTTTATAAATATTTTCAATTCTAGTGGATGCAAATCATTAATTAATATCGATAATATAAACACATATGGTATTTGATTATTTACCCATTTATGAAATATATCTATGATCCGACCATAATAGGACTCTACGGATTTCCTCGCAAACATCTTGCTATTCATAAAACTTTCTCGAAGCCAATCTTCAAATCCAATTGGTCTAAAATGGATTGGGAAGGCATTCCATAGGGCCTCTCAATTGGAAAATCTACCCACTAGTTGCCAAATATACCATTCAAAAGCTATATCTTTTAAAGTTGCTAGCAACCATCTCAACTAAATGTCTTCAGTTCTACCATTATTAGTCATGCAGGCTGTAAAGAATTGAGATATATGGTGATCGGAATCAGAGCCCGACCAACCACTAAAAGTAAGTAATGGTGCCACACTTGTAATTCGGTCTCTTACTACTCCCATTTATACTACAATTGGTACTTTTGGCACACCTGCGGCCATTGGTATTATCACTAATTTCCTTACTATTTGAATTTGAATTTTTCTTCCTTTGGTTTTACTTAGATCTACAATTTTTTTTTGTGGTTCCCGTAGGAGATTTCTTATGCATAATCTCTCCTATCTTTCTTTCGCTTGTTGATTAATTCTTTGATAATCCTCTTCTTTATGATTATCACTCATAATCTTTTATTCTTCTTTATAAAAATAATAGTACCTTGAATTATAACTCATGTATTTATAATCCTAAAACTGGTTCTTTTCATGTTTTCATTCAACATATAATTCCATCTCCCATACAATCAATTTCTAACATTTCATATTGTTATCATTTCTTCGGCAGTGGCACCGAAATGTTGTTCTCATTGTGTTCAAGCTTCAGTATACTAAAGCAATTGAACTAATAGAGATGGGTTTGAATACGGAGAAAGACTGGTTATATGAATTAGGTCTATTAGTGTTACAATTGACTGTATTCTAGCTATCTAAAATCAATTATCAAACTACAAAATACCAAGGCTTACTACTTCCATCTTAATTCAACACCTAATCCATTCTATGACTATCAATTCAATAATATTTCTCTCAATCACAATTCTTCATAAGCAAATAATAAAAGCAAAGAAAACAAAAAGGTAGCACCAAGCTTACCCCGGCTTACAACTCTCACAATCTAACCCTCGGCTTATGACTCTCACAGTCTGGCTTCGATCTCTCTTTCCTCAATCTATTTATTCTACCAAAAAGATGATTTGTCAGCCAACGGATTCCAAAGGTTATGACCCTTTGAATTCTTAACCATTTGTTCTACTAACATCTTACTATTACTAACTAAATTGCCTAACCATCAGTCTAATTCTCAAGGTTATCAATAACCAACCAATAACTTATCACAAAATTTATTTACATATTCTACAACAACATTCATCAAAATCAAGATGAAGAATAGTAAATCTTTGTTATAAAAGAAAGAAGATTTAGAGAAGATAACATTCTACTTTCTATTCTTGTTTATAAATTTTATGTATTTGTGCCACTAAAAGAAATGGAGAACCAACAACCATTAGATTCAACTCAAAAGCTATCTTTTGTTGATTTTTTAGATGAAACATTATAATTTTCACAACTTTTAAGATAACATAATCAATATGAAGATCTTCAAAAATGACATGTCTTTCTTTGAATAGATAGCAAGATACAATGTATTTGATATTATGAACTTAGAAGAGACTTCCAATATTTGGCAATTTTATTATAAGTAAGAATGACTTTTGAAGGTATTTTAAATGTTTTAGTTGAAAGAAGTTACTAAAACCGTAATAGTAATCATATAATAAGATAGTCTTTTTACCTTGATATAGAACATTATTGATAGCTAAGAGGACCTATCAACCATCTTCAAAGAGAATAAAGACAAGAGTATGAGACAAACACAATTTGCCACATCTTGAAATTCTTCAACATATAATGATCGCTTGTTGTAGAACTTGTTTCTAAAAGAGAAGATAATGTCACAGATATATACATTTATTTTAATATTTTCTTTTATAATTAAATAGAAGTAAATAAAAATAAATTTATTTTATAATATTTTCTAGAAAAGCTTCTTAGAAGCTTCATAGATATTGCTTTGTCTTTACATGTGTTTATAGTTGATTGGTAGATTAGAAACTTGATCAACAAATTAATTACATGTTGGTAGCTTATAGAACAAGCTAATTATGTGATGTATATATAAAAAACTTATCTTACAAATTAAGATACATATCTTACAAAGTCAACATGTTTTGGAGGTCCTACAAGACATTGCTACATAGATCCTACTTAAGAATATATAGAAGAAAGAATAAAGACTCTTTTATTCTTGTCAATACCTTTCTAGTTGTTAGTCTTATTTTGAGACTTTCTAGTATTCTTGTCTTTGGTAATAGCCATTCTAGTTTAATACTATATCATCTTTGAGTGATTTTTTTAGTACTTTTGATTGACATAAGATAGTATTGAAGATTTCTTTGTTTGAGATTCATGTCCTTAACAAGAAGACATTATGGATTGGAAGATCACAAAAATAATAAAGACATGCAATGTATTTTTAGATTTGCTAATTATTATCAACTCTTTATCAAGAATTTTTTTCAGGTTGTGGCTCTTCATACATGTTTGATATGTAAAGAAAAAATTGAATGGATTAAAGAAACTGAAACATATTTTGAAATTTTAAAGATAACATTTATTTCTGTACCAATCTTGTATTGCATAAAGTTTTTCAAGGCATGTTTTATGGAAGTATATATATTAGACTTTTCTATAGGTGTGATATTATTATAAATGGGAGCAAATTATAAATTCTATTTGATTTCTTTTCATTTCAAAAAAAATTTAAGAAGCCAAGATTATGTACAAGATCTATAACAAAGAGCTTCTTACAATTATGGATTTATTTTTAAAATGGCATCATTATTTAGAAGGTGCTTCTAGTCAAATCACTTTATATATGGATAATAAAAATCTTAAGTACTTTATGTCAATACATGTTTTGAATCATTGCTAAGTTTATTGAAGTATTTTTTTATGAAGATTTGATTTTAAGATCACTTATTCACTTGAAAAATAATAAAATTTATCAAATTTCTATTCGAAATGTTCTTATTTTGTATCCAAAGAAAAAGATGTACCTTGTAATCAACAAAGAATAATTTTCTTCAAGCTAGAGCATTTTCATCTTTGAACAATGTAATCAACATTAATTGTTGATTCAACCTTTCAAATTATATGACATTTTTTTGAAATCAAAATTCAAGTCATCGACCTTATAAACTTCTTCAGCCATTTTTTCTTCCAAAACAATGATAGTCTTTTGTTTCTATGGATTTTATTATGAATCTTCCAATCTCAAGTTTGTAAAAATTTTATATTTGTGATAGTAGATTTTTTTATCAAGATAACATATTTTATATAAAATTTATTACTATATATTTATAATTTATTCTGTACAAAATTTATTACTGTATATTTATAATTTATTTTGTACAAAATTTATTACTGTGTATTTATAATTTATTTTGTATAAAATTACTTTGTACAAAATTTATTATTTGTAAAGAAATAGCTAAGTTTTATCTTGACAATATCTATTGCTATTATAGATTGTTTAAGAATATTATATTTGATAGGAAGACTCAATTTTTATTAAGATTTTGAAGAATCTTTTTTAAAATTCTAAAGATGGATAATAATCTATTTTATCTTTAAATCAATAAATATCTATCTTTAAATCAATAAATAATATAAATCAAGTTTTGGATTAGTATTGAGGTGTATAATCAACTATCAATAAGATAATTAGACAACTCTATTACTATTGGCAAGGTTTATTTATAATAATATAGTCTATTCTTCTATGCAACAAATAGTTTTTTTTTTCAATCATGGTTATCATCCACAACTAGTTTATGTATGATACTAAAGAGATAGAAAATCAATAATTAACAAATTCAACTCAATAGCTATTGTTTGTTGACCTACTAAATGAGATATTATAATTGTGCTACCTTTTAAAACAATGTAGTCGAGATGATGACCCTCAAGAATACCAAGTTTTTTTTCAAATAGATAGTAAGATACAACACATTTGGTATCATGACCTTGGAAGAGATTATCAATATTTGGTGATTTATTGGTAGTAGAAATGACTCACGATGGCTAATAATTTTTTTTTTTTTTAAAAAGTAACAAAGGTCTTAACAACAACCAAATAACAAAGTGATCTTTTGACCTTGAAATAAGACATTATGAATGGTTGAGAAGACTTATTAACCACCTTTAAAAGAAACAAAGATTGAAGTATATAGTAAATACAATTTGCCACATTTTGGACTTCTTTAATATATGATGGCTACTCTTTATAGAACTTGTTCTTAGAAGGAGATATTATATCATATATATATATATATATATATATATATATATATATAAAGTGTTCAATATAAAATAAAGGTGGATTTAATATTATCTTGTGATAAAACTTTTTAGAGGCTTTATAGATCATTATTTGACTTTATACATGTTAATAATTGATTCATAGCTTAGAACTTTGGCCAATAAATTAGCCATATATTGCATATATGAGTAGCTGTCAAGGACATACAGTAGGAAGTTGTAGAAGATTCTAGAAGGTTCTAAAAAAGATTTCTAGTTTGTAGAAGCTACTTGAGAAGTTTTCAAGCTCGTGGAAGCTGCTTGAGAAGCTTCCTAACTCATAGAAGTTGCTTGAGAAGCTTCTTAGTTTGTAGAAGCTACTTGAGAAGCTTCCTAGCTTATAGTATATATAGGAGCCGAGACTAAAGAAATCCTCAGTCTCGACAATACACCTTTTGGAGTACTAGCTCACCTCTCTAGTGTTGTTCTTGTACTCATTTGATTAATCTAGTTCTTGCCGATTCTTCTTAAGCTTCTTGTTTAGATTTCCAGTCAGTATTCTAAATTCATGATAGTTTGTCGAGATTATACTCATCTTTTATATCAAAGCTAGTTCCTTCTTGTTAGAATGTGGATTATTCCTATGCTTGAAGGTGCTCGCATTTTAGAGGTTGTGGATTACCTTCCTGTAAACTGATATTTCTTCTATTATAATATTAGAGTCTTATCTTTCTTGGAGAGAGTGGATTATCCCTCTTCTTGAAGGTTTTAAGGCATTTTAAAGGTTGTGGAGTACCCTCCTCTAAACCAATATTACCTTCTTCTAGAGTCATTTCTTTTCTTCTCTTAGAATGGCCGGAGGTCAAGATATTAGTGTGACTGAAAGTTTGGAATCCAAGTTGGATACCATTATGAATGCTCTTGCTACGTTATCACAAAGAATTGTAGAGATTGAAAGAATCATTGCAAGACTTCATAATGATAGAGCATCCAAGATAGCACAATCGAGGAATTACTAGCCTCAAGCTTCAGTACCAAGAGAAGCAGATTTGCCTCTAGTTCAACAAGGACCATTGGTCTTACAACGAAAAGAGCCCTGAATTAGCCTTCTACGCAAGTTCAATGGTACACATTCCAAGTTTCGAGGTTTTGTCAATCAAATTAGATTGATAATAGCTTTACAACTCAAATACTATCCGACGGAGGAGTCACGTGTTGGACTCATTAGAACTTTGCTCACGGAGCAAGTTTGAACAACTTTGAAACTTTTTTGGAGGTGTTTACGGAAGCATGTGGTGAACATGACAAGGTGCGATGGGCTACAACAAAGATCTGGTCGCTATGACAAGGAGCACGCTCCGCATCAGTCTACACATCAGATTTCAAATAATTAGTATGTGACATCAACTAAGATGGTGAAGCATTGATGAGTCAATTTTATTGGGGCTTGAAGGCCAACATGAAGGATTTGTTATTATCTCTTCTTGATCCGCCAACGCTCAATGAAGCCATTAGCCAAGCTACAAAGTGCGATAATTATCCAATCCAACATCACCAAGATCAACACTCAAGACAACATACAGCTCACCACTCTCCAACTAAGTAAGCAGCCTGAATTCACATTTAGAGATGGAAGACATGCAAATTGGCACGATACGAGTCAAATCCCTAACTCTAAAACAAAAAAAAGTGGCGTATGGAAGAAGGACTATACTTATATTGCAGTAAAGAAGACCACAAAGCTAAAAACTACCTCAAGAAGCAAAATCGATGCATTGTCAGGACCAGAGGTGCGTTTGTTCAAGAAAACAAAGATGCCCAGTTACAATAGGAACCATGCGACTGGACAATTCAATACCACAACAACAATCAGGTTCTTCTCTTTCTCCTCAGCCTGCCCATTACTTTACCATTGCTCTATTTTTTGGCCCTTAGAAACTAAAAATCTTAGCGTTATTAGATTTAAGAGCATCTGCTTGCTTTTTAAACGAAGAATTTGTTAAGTGCCACGAGATTCTTCTAGTACAAAAATCTAAACCTATTCACATAGAAGTAATAGATGGATGACCTTTATTGTCTGGTAGTATCACCCATGAATCAGAACCTATAGAGGTGATGTTTAAAGACCATAGTAGTTATATTATTTTCAATATTATTAAAATCCCATCAAACCTTATTATTCTTGGTCTTTCTTGGTTAGAAATGCATAATCCATCTATAGATTGGAGGTTATGAAGGATGACATATCTTATAGAACATTTCGAGAGTAAGCTTGTTAGAAGAATCCGAATCAAAAAACCTTTATTTATTAGAGCAAGAGCATTTGTAACATCGTCCAAGGAAGGTACACCATTTGTCATTTATGCAACTTCAAGTAGCAAAGAGAAGATTTTGACAAAAAATATACCGGAGCAATATAAAGATTTTGAAGACGTATTTGAAAAGAAGAATGCCGACATGCTACTAGAGCATCGACCATATAATTGTGCCATAGACTTGCAGGAAGGAACACAACCATCTTTTGGCCCAATCTAAAAATTTTCACAGATGGAGTTAGTAGAGTTGCGGAAGTACATTGACAAGAATCTAGCCAAGAACTTCATTCATAATTCGAAGTTGCCAACTAGGGCACCAATCTTATTTGTAAAAAAAAAAAATGGCTTGCTGTAGATGTGCGTGGATTATTGAGGCCTCAACGAGGTGACAAAGAAGAATCATTATTCATTACCCTTGATATTAGGTCTTCTAAAGCAACTTGGGCATGCAAAGATCTTTACAAAGATTGATTTAAGAGGAGCTTAAAACATCATACAAATCAAAGTAAGAGACGAATAGAAGATAGCTTTCCGTACAAAGTATGGCCATTTTGAATATAATGTCATGCCTTTTGGTCTTACCAATGCTCCGGTGATCTTTCAACACATGATAAATGACATCTTTTGGGAGCACCTTGATGATTTATTTGTTATCTATCTAGATGATATTTTGATATTTTCCAAGAGCAAAGAAGAGCATGAAAAATATGTTCATTTGATCCTTGAAAACTTTGTCAGTGAAGACTTTATGCCAAGTTGAAGAAGTGCTTGTTTAACCAAATTGAGATGGAATTTTTGGAATTCATTGCAACTACAGAAGGCTTGAAGATGGATCCTAAGAAGATGGAAGCAATCGTATCATGAAAAGTTTCAAAGACGATTGGAGATGTACAATGCTTTTTTAGCTTTTCTAACTTCTATCGGATCTTTATCAAGAATTATTCTTAAGTTGCTGCTCCGCTTACTCGATTGACATGTAAAAATAAGCTCAAATGGAGACTTCTAGCAGAAAAAGCATTTCAAGATCTTAAGACGGTATTTACTATGGCTCCAATCTTGGTACATCCGAACTTTACAAAGGTATTCTATTTGGAGATCAATGCTTTAGATTTTGCTATGGGAGCTATATTTTTGTAGATAGGCACAGACAAGAAGTTCCATCCAGTTGCGTTCTATTCTTGAAAGTTTTCTACTACCGATATCAACTATGAGATCTACAATGAAGAACTTCTTGCGATAGTGGATTTTTTCCAAGAGTGGCATCACTTTCTTGAAGGAGTTGTACATCTGGTGACCGTATACATAGATCATAAGAATTTGGAATACTTCATGTCGTCTTGGATTTTGAATCGTCATCAAACTCGATAAAATATGTTGCTATCTAGATTTGACTTTGTTATTACTTATCGGCCTGAGAAGCAACAAGGACTATCTGATGCATTATCAAAGAAATCATATCTAGCGCTAAAGGCTTGAGAAGCGATGTTTGATCAATAGTATATAACATTGTTGAAGTCAAAATAATTCAGGCTTTGTTCTGCTATAGTGCCAATTCATGCTGATTTTGTCAACTAGGTATGTACTGCGACTATTGGAGATTCTATAGCCCTTGATATCTCACAATGTGTCAATAATGACAAGTTTAAGGTGGAAGGAGATCTTTTATACTTTGAGGAACGATTGTATACTTTTAAAGGACTAGCACGACTCCGAGTTCTCCAATCTTGACATGACTTTTCAACTACGGGATATTTTGGATTCAATAAGACCTTGGAACTTATTTCTTGAGATTTTTGGTGGCCCCAAATGTGGAAGGATGTCAAGGATTTTATCCTCTCTTATGACATTTGTTCAAGATCTAAGAACCTTCGGCACCGTTCTGATTGTCTTCTTCAACCATTGCCTATTCCACATCGGCCATGGTCTTTAGTTTCCATGGACTTCATTACGGACCTGTCGCCATCGAATTCATTTGACAACATCTTTGTTGTGGTAGATCGGCTTACAAAAATGGCACACTTTGTTCCTTGCAAGAAAATATTATTAAGCAAAGACACAGCAAGGCTCTTCTTTGATAGTATGTATCGATATCATCGTTTATCAGATGATATCATGTCAAATAGAGGAACCCAATTTATATCAAAGTTTTGGAGATCTCTCTTTGAGATAATGAAGGTAGATATCAAGCTTTCTTTAGCTTTCCATCCTCAAATTGACAGCCAAATGGAACGGGTGAATCAAACTTTGGAGAAGTATTTACGATGCAACATCAACTATCAACAAGATGATTGGACTGCATATCTATCGTTAATCGAGTTTGCATATAACAACACCCTTCATACGTCGACTCAACAAACATCATTCTTTTCTAACTATGGATATCATCCAAATCTTGATTTGTTGAGTCCTTCGATCAATAACAACCCTGCAGTTGAAAGATTTGTGAAACAACTATCGGAGCTTCAAACTATGTTGAAGCTTCAATTACAACCTTCTTAAGAAGTTTACAAGGCGTCTACAAACAAATTTTGGAATCATGCACCTACTTTCAAAATTGGAGATAAAGTATGGTTGCTTTGACTAAATATCAAAACTAAACGGCCATGTGATAAGTTGGACTATCGGAGATTGGGACCATTTGTCATCTTGAAGCAACGAAAAATCTTATCAATGCATCACAAAAGGTACAAGAGTTTCATCAATGCTATCCTTAGAAGCCTAAGTCTTTTTGATGAAATTTTTTCTGTGAAGTCCCTTCTCCTTGAAGCCTCTTAATCCTCGGCCTTACAAAGAAGGGAGAGAAGGAATCTCTAAAAGACATAGTTAGAGACTATAATTCTGTAACCTGAGTCCATTCTTCCATGTTTAGTGCTTATTTTTTCAGTCTGATATGGATAGCCAAGAGATAGATACCATACCAGTCATGTCCTCTCAACCGAGTATCTCACGAAGACAACCTCAAGATGAAGAACCGCCTATACCATGAAGACGACAAAGCATACCTAGTAACAAGTCGCTAGTGATTGTGTTTGAGGTAGAACCTACCCATAGTGATCTTCCCAAAGGAGTGTTTGTACGGTGTCGTGTTGTAACACGAGTATACAGTGAAAATAAAAAGAAAGGGGAATTTTATTAATATTCAGTTACCTCGAATATTGGGAGCAGCGACCAACTCCTGTACAAATACTTAGTGGCCAGGTTCAGTCACCCCGTTACAGTCATTCGGGGCATACTGAAATGCTCCATTCAATTCCAATAACGGGAGTCAGCAGGAAGAAAAGGACCAATTCACATGACGGGTTCGAAGAGCCAATTGGATCCAATTTCAAGAATCCAATCCGGATCTTCTTACCCAATATGAGACCTGAATTGGCCGGTCAACCCAATGCAATTTAATTACGGAAACATCGAGATTATTATGGGCATCTTACCCAATATGGGACCTGAATTGGTCGGGCGACTCAATGTGGTCCCGATTACAGGGTTCGATTCTGTTTCAGGCTATCCTGTTCTCTGTGCTGTTTTAGGGAACGTTATTTTTGATAAATGGATTTCTTAAAGGTAAAAATGGAGGAGAAAGCTTTGACGGCGAGAGCCAATTTCAGATCCAAGCTTGACGGTGGGAGCCAATTCCGGATCTAAGATGGAAGATTGAAGAAATTCAGAGGATAAGGTTAGGGAGGATATAGTTTTGAAGGGGGGGGTTTTTTTCTTTTTCTCGGGGAATCGGAGGAGCTAGTTTCAAGCTTTTGCAAGGTTACTAGTTCGGTTTTCATTGGAGGTTTCTGAAGATCAAAGAGGGATTAGAAGAGGAGCTTCATGCTTCGGGTCGGAGAAGGAAAGACATAGAATTTGGATTTTTCTTCTTTATAGAGTTTTGAGAAGGCTGAGGCAATCGCTGTTGAAGTCAGTATTGTAATGGTGAATCGGGATTTTTAATGAAGTGGGTTTGAATACTCTTGACTGTTTTGTGAAATCGAGTTACGTCTGTGATTGAAGGATTAAAAGGGTGTCTATAGGATTGAGTATGCGGAGTGAATGAAATTTATTGGGTTAATCTAACAAGACAGTCAGTGGATACAAGATCGTAAGTACAAAGCGGTATTGAAGATTAACAGTTGGGTTGTTCGGGGTTCTCTGTAACGTCTAGAGACCTACTGGCTGGGGCAAAAAGGACTTCGACAAGCAATCGAAGAGCACCCGTATAGATTTACGGTACATTGTTGCAGTCGTTTATATTCCAGCAGTCAAAAACTGATAGACTGCTTGACTATCGACGAATCTCCATACTACCTTCTACAGCCAGACGCCCGACGCGTTCTCGAGCAGGAAAGCACGTAATACGATAAAAAGTGGTGAACCCGACGTGAAAGCTTGAGGTAGAAGGTATTGGATTTCGGTTGATTTTATCTTTCTCTTTATGGAAAACGAAAATAAAAATTTTGAAGGATTTTTGAGAGGAGTTTCTGGTGGGGAGTCTTCTAAAGGACAAGGTATGCACATGGATCCGTCTATTGCTAGTTTGTTTCAAGTCTTCTCATTGTCAATGCAGCAACAGCAAAGCAATGATCGAAAGGAAGCTTTGGCAACCAAAGCATTGCAAGCAGTGGTCAATAAAATTGATCAATTTGATGGGAGGAATATTTCAAGGTATTTAAGATGTTATGTTCGTGAAATGGAATTAAATCGGGTTTCTGAGAAGAAAATGGTTGCACTATTTGGACTTGCCATGATACCGGAGATAAGGGACCACATAACATTGATTACAGATCATTATGGGAATTCATGGGAGGATTTTTCACATGCATTGAAAGATGAATATTTCTTGGAAGATATTGATCGCGTTACTAAGAAGCTGTTTCTGGGAAGGATTGAACGGCCTAATAAGAATTTGCAAGCAACATAGCTACTAAGGGAATTTGAAAGGCAGTACTCTCAATTATCGAAGGTAGAAAAATTGACATTGGAGCCGAACAAAGTTGATCTATTTCTTCAAGCTGCTGATATAGAATTGCAAGAGAAATTAGAACCCCTTCTTGAAGACAAAGAAGAAGATGAAGGATTGACAACGAAGTGAAAGAACGTTGAAGATGCGGTGGGGTTGCTTACAAAAAAAGAAAGGAAGAAGGATAGGAGCAATATTCTGAAAACAGTACAAGCACCCAAAGCTCCAGTACGTACAACACCACCAACAATGCCTACAATTCAACCTTCGACATCCTTGTCAAAGAAAGCGGATATGGAGATGGAAGAAATTATACAAGGAACGCGAGATCTTCAAATCAAATTGGCAAGACTTGAAGAGAATACTTCTATAAATAATTCGAAGAATGTTTCAAAACAAGGATATGTACAAAGATGCATTTGGTGTGATGATGCTTCACACACTAGAAAAGATTGCAATGAATTTAATAATATGATACGGCAGGGAATTATTTGCTAGAAAGATGGGAAGATAGCATTGAAAAATAGAAAAGATCTTCTTCGAACCAATTTTGGCAAGGGAGGAATGAGAGCATTGGTTCAAGATTACTTAAAAGAGCATGAAACAGTAGCACGAGAAAGTGCAAGTTATGGTGCTAGAGTAGATGATGAAATTAGTGGAAGTACGGAAACTAGTGAGTTTTGGGCTTCTGCCGTTTCTACAATGCAAGAAGGAAAATAACCTCGAGAAGCATTATTGAGAACTGCAGCTACAATACAAGGTAGAACAAGTTGGGAGGATCCTGTTGAATCTCTTTCAGTTCATGCATATATTGCTAAGAGCCAACAGGAAGCTTTGATGGAAGAAAAAAGACGAGGAAATTTTGATGATACTAGAGAAGGAAATTCTTTTAAGAGGCAAACTCGAGGAGACAAGGCTCAGGAGGCAGCTTCACAAGAATTGCTTATAAAGGATACCTCAGCATCATTGGGAGAAAAAACAACGGAGACAAAAGATAAGGGCAAATCAATTGCTTATAAGCTACTTTCTGACATTGAAGCGGCAACAAATTTGAAAGGGGTGTTGGAAGAACGTATATTAAACGCTAAGGTGGAATTTACATTGAAAGAAGTCTTGGAAATTGCAAAAAAGGAGTTTCATGATGTTATCATTGACAACATTAAGCGAAAGAGGCAATTAATGAGCGAAACTGGAATGAGTCATGCTGTTGATGCAAGAATATGTAGAGATGAAGAAGAGGTTGATATTGGTTACAAGCAACCAACAAATGAAAAGAATGGGTATAATCAGCGAGTACGTTTCGAAGATTCTAGTGACAAAGAAATGGAAACTTTGAGCCATTATACTCGAAAGCATTGGACAAGGGCAACTATTGAGGTATTGGTGAAGGTAGGAGATATAGAAGAACCAATAGTTGCTTTAGTCGACCATGGTTCTGAAATAAATCTCATGTCTAAAGATCTTTATAAGAAGCAAAAATGGCCAATTGATATGGAACATGGATGGGCAATACGAGCAGCTAATAACACACGAGGCGAATTATATGGAGCTTGTCCAGATGTCAAAATTCGGATTGGGGATGTTGCTACGGAGCAACATTTCTTCGTTCAAGATACAACGTCTTATCCGTTGATTTTAGGACAACCTTATATCACGACAACACGGATGGAAACAAAAGTACTTGACAATGGTTGTGCTTATGCAAGGGTACGGAGCGAAGATGGGAGGAAAGCTGTACAATTTCTAACAGTACCTCCTAACCATGAACGGAATCGAGATAGGTTGAGGGAGAAACCATTGCCAAAGATTGTTGAAGGATTTAAGGATTTTGGGGAGGTACCACTGTAAAGCGAGATTATGGAGGTACAAAAGAGGAGGTACTCTCGCGAGATGAAGGTGCCTTTGATGCGAGTTTTATTGGTATATTGGAGAATAGAAATATTATGTATAAGAAAGTTGATGATTTTAAAAGAAAAGAAAGAAAAAGATTATATAATATTGAAGGACAGTTACGCAAGATAGGTACATTGCAAGATGATGAGAGGATTTTGGATGTTTATGAAGAAAATGGACTGGAAGATTCATTGGAATTGATTACATTTATTGGGTTAGGGGATAATGATAAGATTGTTGAGATTCATTCGAGAGAGGTTTATACCATGCTTGAATCTTTTCAAGCACCAGAAGTCACAGTAGAGACAAGATATAAAACGGCAGATAAGAAGGTAAAGCCTGTTGCCGGGCCATTACTAGAGGATTCTAAAGAACAAATGGGAGAAGCATCAAAAGAAGCAAGTTTAAGAGATCCAATGAGTATTGGACATCAGTTTACTGAAGAGACTTTTGAAGAATTGAAGATTGGTTCTGATGGTTCTTTATTGCCAGAGGAAATTACTTGCTTCAAAAAGATGTTGGCTAAACAAGATAGATCATTTGCCTTCGAATCTCATGAAATTGGATGTGTAGATCCAAATATTATAATACTTATGGTTATCTTCACTGTACGGCATGTACCTTGGAATCTAAGACCGATTCCAATACGGAGGACTCATTTACCTAAATTGGTAGAACTATTAAAAGAAAAGATAAAGATGAAAATATTGGAACCTTCATTTGCGCCGTATTCTAGTGGATGGTTTACGATACCTAAGAAGAATGGGTCACTACAGTTTATTCAAGATATGCAACCGATGAATGCAGTAACTGTGAGGAATGCAGGAATTGGACCTATTGTAGATGAATTTGCTGAGGTGTTTGCTGGAAGGGCGATCTATTCAATGGGTGATTTGTATTCAGGTTATGATCAATTTCAACTTGCCGAAGGAAGTAGAGATATGACAACGATGAGGACACCACTTGGATTGGTTAGAATGTACACTCTTCCTCAAGGCGCGACCAACTCAGTTGCGCATATGATGAATGGGATGAATAAGGTATTGAGAGATTTTATTCCGGAAAAGACTATGCCTTTTCTGGATGATGTTCCTATAAAAGGGTGCAGAGAAGGAGACAAGGATGAAACTTTAGATACGAGGGGGTGTCGTAGATATGTTGTTGATCATATACAAGATTGTGAAAAGATTTTAACTCGGCTTGGAGAAGTTCATCTTACATTATCAGGTATGAAGTCCGTATTTGGAGTACGAGAGGTTGTAATTGTTGGACATTTATGTGAATCTTACGGAAGAAAACCAGACCCGACTAAAGTTGATGCAATTGGAAGGATGAAAGAGGATTGTGATTCTTTAATAGAGGTTCGCAGGTTTTTGGGTGCATGTGTATTTTATCGAATCTGGATCCCTCATTTTGCTCACATAGCGGATCCATTATATGAACTGTTACGCAAGGGTTACCGATTTAAATGGGAAGAAAGGCATATTCAGGCAATGCAAAGATTGAAGAATTTATTGATGTCACCTCCAATATTGAAGAAGGTTGATTATAAGTGCAATAGACTAGTGATTCTTACTGTGGACGCTAGTCCAATTGCCATTGGATGGGCTGTGGGTCAAGATGATTCAAATGGGAGTAGATTTGCAATTCGATTTGGGGCTAAAGTTTTAAATATTCGTCAGCGTGCATATACGCAAGTCAAAAGAGAACTTTGGGGAGTCGTTTCGGCTATGAAAGCTAAAAAGGACTATTTGATTGGGGCAGTAGTAGTAATTGAAACAGATTGCTTGCCATTGCTTGGAATGATTATTAACTGTTCAATGCCAGATATTGCAATGTTGAGATGGATTGCTTATATTAAGTCACTAAATCCAGAATTTAAGCATATCACTGGAAAGGACAATTTAGTAGCAGACATGCTATCTCGAGCAAGATACGAGAGGGAGGACGAAATGGTTGAAGACATTGATGATGTCGGATTGAAATTTTATTCAATATCAAATCTCAACAAAGAAGACAAGCTATTTCTTGAAGAATCTTATGAAGGAGAATTATTGAATATTGGTCATTACTTGAATACCTTGACTAAGCAGGGGAATTGGTCTACAAAAAAATTCAAACAAATAAGAGAAAAAGCATATGGATTTTTACTTCGAGATGGATTCTTATAGAAGAGACCGAAGAAAGGAATTGGGATGCCACAACGAGTGATAGGCAAAAGGGAAGAAAAACTAAAATTATTAAAGGAGTTTCATGATAGTTTATGGGTAGGGCATAGAGGAATCTGGGCTACTTTTGCTAAACTCAAGGAACGATATTGGTGGAAAAATATGTATCGAGATGTGCTCTCATTCGTAGAGTCATGTGAAATCTGTCAATCGTATTCAAATATCCGACATCGAGATGGTCTTCATCCTACGTATCCTTTGGCTATTCATTTTAAATGGGTTGTTGATTTGGTTATTATGCCGGTTGGATTATGGCAGATGAGATATTTGGTTTTAGCTCGTGAAGATTTATCAAATCAAGTAGAAGGAAGAGCATTGAGGATAAAATCTACAGAGGGGATTTGTAGGTTTTTGCTTGAAGATGTCATTTGCTGTTACGGGTGCATAGGAAAAATCACTGCAGATCGTGGAGAATTAAATGCATAAGAAGCTCGTAAGTTCTTTGAAAGATGTGGAGTTAAACTATCACTGACTACTACTTATAATCCAGAAGAGAATGCAAAAAGTGAACGTGGTCACCCACCGATTGTGAAAGCATTGGTTAAAGCTTGTAATGGGAAAGATAAAGAGTGGCCACGGCTTTTGTCATTTGCATTATGGACTGATCGAACAATACATAGCTCGGTGACAGGATATATGCCAATAGAACTTATGACAGGTCAAAAACCAATTATGCCGATTGAAAAAAAGGTACTTACTTGGAGTATGCTACCATGGGAAGATGGATTGACAAGAGAAGAACTTCTGGCTATTAGGATTCGACAATTGGAGCAAAGAACGGAAGATGTCCAGATAGCATTGGGAAGGTTAAAAAGAGCAAGGTTACAAAATAAGGCGCGATTCGATAAGCAACATCGATTGAGACCAAAAGCAATCGAGGAAGGTGACTGGGTACTTGTTTATGACAATAGTCTAGATAATCAACATAGTACTTTGCGGAAATTCTCAAAACGTTGGTTTGGACCATATGTGGTAACAACTATTCTTGGTAATGCGACTTACTCATTACGGGAGTTAGATGGTACAAAATTAAAAATACCAATTACAGGGAAGAGAGTAAAAATATTTAAACGAAGACACGCAGAGATGAATATGGAAGACCTTAATGAAGGTATAGAGATTCCGCAGCAAGAAGATGAAAGTGATTTGGATAATGAAGGTGACGAAGACGAACTGGACAAAGACGTAGAAGATATATTCTGAAGCAAACAGCAATTGGGTAAATTGGTGCATACCGGAGGATGCACAGGTTCAGAGGGGGTGGATGTCGTGTTGTAAGACGAGTATACAGTGAAAATAAAAAGAAAGGGGAATTTTATTAATATTCAGTTACCTCGAATATTGGGAGCATCGACCAACTCCAGTGCAAATACTGAGTGGTCAGGTTCAGGCACTCCGTTACAGTCAGCCGAGGCATACTGAAATGCTCCATTCAATTCCAATAACGGGAGTCAGCAGGAAGAAAAGGACCAATTCACACGACGGGTTTGAAGAGCCAATTGGATCCAATTTCAAGAATCCAATCCGGGTCCTCTTACCCAATATGAGACCTGAATTGGCCGGTCAACCCAATGCAATCTAATTATGGGAACATCCAGGTTATTACGGACATCTTACCCAATATGGGACCTGAATTGGTTGGGCGACTCATTGTGCTCCCGATTACGGGGTTCGATTCTGTTTCAGGCTGTCCTGTTCTCTGTGCCGTTTTAGGGAACGTTGTTTTTGGTAAATGGATTTCTTAAAGGTAAAAATGGAGGAGAAAGCTTTGACGGCGAGAGCCAATTTAAGATCCAAGCTTGACGGTGGGAGCCAATTCCGGATCTAAGATGGAAGATTGAAGAAATTTAGAGGATAAGGTTAGGGATGATATAATTTTGAAGGGGGGGGTTTTTTTTTTTTTTTCTCGGAGAATCGAGGGGAGCTAGTTTCAAGCTTTTGCAAGGTTACTAGTTCGGTTTTCATTGGAGGTTTTTGAAGATCAAAGAGGGATTAGAAGAGGAGCTTCATGCTTCGGGTCGGGGAAGGAAAGACATAGAATTTGGATTTTTCTTCTTCGTAGAGTTTTAGGAAGACTGAAGCAATCGCTGCTGAAGTCAGTATTGTAATGGTGAATCAGGATTTTTAATGAAGTGGGTTTGAATACTCTTGACTGTTTTGTGAAATCAAGTTACGTTGTCGTATTTTGTGCTTTCCTGCTTGAGAACGCGCCGGGCGTCTGACTGTAGAAGGTAGTATGGAGATTCGTCGATAGTCAAGCAGTCTATCAGTTTTTGACTGCTGGAATATAAACGACTGCAACAATGTACCGTAAATCTATACGGGTGCTCTTCGACTGCTTGTCGAAGTCCTTTTTGCCCAGCCGGTAGGTCTCTAGACGTTACAGAGAACCCCGTACAACCCAAACTGTTAACCTTCAATACAGCTTTGTACTTACGATCTTGTATCCACTGACTGTCTTGTTAGATTAACCCAATAAATTTCATTCACTCCGCATACTCAATCCTATAGACACCCTTTTAATCCTTCAATCACAGACGTAACTCGATTTCACAAAACAGTCAAGAGTATTCAAACCCACTTCATTTAAAAATCCCGATTCACCATTACAATACTGACTTCAGCAGCGATTGCCTCAGTCTTCCCCAAAACTCTACGAAGAAGAAAAATCCAAATTCTATGTCTTTCCTTCCCCGACCCGAAGCATGAAGCTCCTCTCTCTAATTCCCTTGATCTTCAAAAACTTCCAATGAAAACCGAACTGGTAACCTTCCAAAAGCTTGAAAACTCGCTCCCCTCCCCGATTTCCCTCAAAAAAAAACCCCCTTCAAAACTATATCCCACCTAACCTTATCCTCTGAATTTCTTCAATCTTCTGTCTTAGATCTGGAATTGGCTCCCACCTCAAGCTTGGATCCGAAATTGACTCTCGCCGTCAAGCTTTCTCCCCCGTTTTTGCCTTTAAGAAATCCATTTACCGAAAACAACGTTCCCTGAGACGGCACAGAGAACAGGACAGCCTGAAACAGAATCAAACCCCGTAATCGGGACCACATTGAGTCGCCCGACCAATTCAGGTCCTATATTGGGAAAGATGCCCGTAGTAACCTGGATGTTCCCGTAATTGGGTCAAATTGGTCCTCGCGTCAAATTGGCTAAGACCCGTAGTAAGACCTGGATTTCTCGTAACTGGATCAAATTGGTCCTCGCATCAGATTGGCTAAGACCCGTAGTAAGACCTGGATTTTCCGTAACTAGACTGCATTGGGTTGCCCCACCAATACAGGTCTCATATTGAGTAAGAGGACCCGGATTGGATTATCGAAATTGGATCCAATTGGCTCCTCGAACCCATCTTGTGAATTGGTCCTTCTCTTCCTGCTGACTCCCGTTATTGGAATCGAACGGGGCATTTCAGTATGCCCCAGCTGACTGTAACGGAGTCACTGAACCTGACCACTCAGTATTTGTACTGGAGTTGGTCGATGCTCCCAATATTCGAGGTAACTGAATATTAATAAAATTCCTCTTTCTTTTTATTTTCACTGTATACTCGTCTTACAACACGACATCCACCCCCTCTGAACCTGTGCATCCTCCGGTATGCACCAATTTACCCAATTGCTGTTTGATTCAGAATATATCCCCTACGTCTTTGTCCAGTTCATCTTCGTCACCTTTATTATCCATATCACTTTCATCTTCTTGCTGCGGAATCTCTGTACCTTCTTTAAGGTCTTCCATATTCATCTCTGCGTGTCTTCGTTTAAATATTTTTACTCTCTTCCCTGCAATTGGTATTTTTAATTTTGTACCATCTAACTCCCGTAATGAGTAAGTCGCATTATCATGAACAGTTGTTACAACATATGGTCCAAACCAACGTTTTGAAAATTTCCGCAAAGTACTATGTTGATTATCCAGACTATTGTCATAAACAAGTACCCAGTCACCTTCCTTGATTGCTTTTGGTCTCAATCGATGTTGCTTATCGAATCGCGCCTTGTTTTGTAACCTTGCTCTTTTTAACCTTTCCAATGCTATCTGGACATCTTCCGTTCTTTGCTCCAATTGTCAAATCCTAATAGCCAGAAGTTCTTCTCTTGTCAATCCATCTTCCCATGGTAGCATACTCCAAGTAAGTACCTTTTCTTCAATCGGCATAATTGGTTTTTGACCTGTCATAAGTTCTACTGGCATATATCCTGTCACCGAACTATGTGTTGTTCGATCAGTCCATAATGCAAATGACAAAAGTCGTGGCCACTCTTTATCTTTCCCATTACAAGCTTTAACCAATGCTTCACAATCGGCGGGTGACCGCATTCGCTTTTCGCATTCCCTTCCGGATTATAAGCAGTAGTCAGTGATAGTTTAACTCCACATCTTTCAAAGAACTTACGAGCTTCTTGTGCATTTAATTCTCCACGATCTGCAGTGATTTTTCCTACGCACCCGTAACGGCAAATGACATCTTCAAGCAAAAACCTACAAATCCCCTCTGTAGATTTTGTCCTCAATGCTCTTCCTTCTACTTGATTTGATAAATCTTCACGAGCTAAAACCAAATATCTCATCTGCCATAATCCAACCGGCATAATAACCAAATCAACAACCCATTTAAAATGAATAGCCAGAGGATACGTAGGATGAAGACCATCTCGATGTCCGATATTTGAATACGATTGACAGATTTCACATGACTCTACAAATGAGAGCACATCTCGATACATATTTTTCCACCAATATCGTTCCTTGAGTTTAGCAAAAGTAGCCCAGATTCCTCTATGCCCTGCCCATAAACTATCATGAAACTCCTTTAATAATTTTAGTTATTCTTCCCTTTTGCCTATCACTCGTTGTGGCATCCCAATTCCTTTCTTCGGTCTCTTCCATAAGAATCCATCTCGAAGTAAAAATCCATATGTTTTTTTTCTTATTAGTTTGAATTTTTTTGTAGACCAATTCTCCTGCTTAGACAAGGTATTCAAATAATGACCAATATCCAATAATTCTCCTTCATAAGCTTTTTCAAGAAATAGCTTGTCTTCTTTGTTGAGATTTGATATTGAATAAAATTTCAATCCGACATCATCAATGTCTTCAACCATTTCGTCCTCCCTCTCGTATCTTGCTCGAGATAGCATGTCTGCTACTAAATTGTCCTTTCCAGTGATATGCTTAAATTCTGGATTTAGTGACTTAATATAAGCAATCCATCTCAACATTGCAATATCTGGCATTGAACAGTTAATAATCATTCCAAGCAATGGCAAGCAATCTGTTTCAATTACTACTACTGCCCCAATCAAATAGTCCTTTTCAGCTTTCATAGCCGAAACGACTCCCCAAAATTCTCTTTTGACTTGCGAATATGCACGCTGACGAATACTTAAAACTTTAGTTCCAAATCAAACTGCAAATCTACTCCCATTCGAATCATCTTGACCCACCGCCCATCCAACGGCAATTGGACTAGCGTCTACAGTAAGAATCACTGGTCTATTGCACTTATAATCAACCTTCCTCAATATTGGAGGTGACATCAATAATTTCTTCAATCTTTGCATTGCCTGAATATGCCTTTCTTTCCATTCAAATCGGTAACCCTTGCATAACAGTTCATATAATAGATCCGCTATGTGAGCAAAATGAGGGATCCAGATTCGATAAAATACACATGCACCCAAAAACCTGCGAACCTCTGTTAAAGAACCACAATCCTCTTTCATCCTTCCAATTGCATCAACTTTAGTCGGATCTGGTTTTCTTTCGTAAGATCCGCATAAATGTCCAACAATTACAACCTCTCGCACTCCAAATATGGACTTCATACTCGATAATGTAAGATGAACTTCTCCAAGCCGAGTTAAAATCTTTTCACAATCTTGTATATGATCAACAACATATCTGCGACACCCCCTCGTATCTAAAGTTTCAACCTTGTCTCCATCTCTGCACCCCTTTATAGGAACATCATCCAGAAAAGGCATAGTCTTTTCCGGGATAAAATCTCTCAATACCTTATTCATCCCATTCATCATATGCGCAACTGAGTTGGTCGCGCCTTGAGGAAGAGTGCACATTCTAACCAATCCAAGTGGTGTCCTCATCGTTGTCATATCTCTACTTCCTTCGGCAAGTTAAAATTGATCATAACCTGAATATAAATCACCCATTGAATAAATTGCCCTTCTAACAAACGCCTCAGCAAATCCATCCACAATAGGTCCAATTCCTGCATTCCTGACAGTTATAGCATTCACCGGATGCATATCTTGAATAAACCGTAGTGACCCATTCTTCTTAGGTACCGTAAACCATCGACTAGAATACGGCGCAAATGAAGGTTCCAATATTTTCATCTTTATCTTTTCTTTTAATAGCTCAACCAATTTAGGTAAATGTGCCCTCGGTACTGGAATCGGTCTTAGATTCCAAGGTACATGCGGTACAGTGAAGATAACCATAGGTGTTATAATATTTGGATCCACACATCCAATTTCATGAGATTCGAAGGCAAACGATCTACCTTGTTTAGCCAACATCTTTTTGAAGCAAGTAATTTCCTCTAGCAATAAAGAACCATCAGAACTAATCTTCAATTCTTCAAAAGTCTCTTCAGTAAACTGATGTCCAATACTCATTGGATCTCTTAAACTCGCTTCTTTTGATGCTTCTCCCATTTGTTCTTTAGAATCCTCTGGTAATGGTCCGGCAACAGGCTTTACCTTCTTATTTGCCGTTTTATATCTCGTTTCTACTGTGACTTCTGGTGCTTGAAAAGATTCAAGCATGGTATAAACCTCTCTCGAATGAATCTCAACAATCTTATCATTATCTCCTAACCCAATAGATGTAATCAATTCCAATGAATCTTCCAGTCCATTTTCTTCATAAACATCCAAAATCCTCTCATCATCTTGCAATGTACCTATCTTGCGTAACTGTCCTTCAATATTATATAATCTTTTTCTTTCTTTTCTTTTAAAATCATCAACTTTCTTATACATAATATTTCCATTCTCCAATATACCAATAAAACTCGCATCAAAGGTACCTTCATCTCGCGAGAGTACCTCCTCTTTTGTACCTCCATAATCTCGCTTTACAGTGGTACCTCCCCAAAATCCTTAAATCCTTCAACAATCTTTGGCAATGGTTTCTCCCTCAACCTATCTCGATTCCGTTCATGGTTAGGAGGTACTGTTAGAAATTGTACAGCTTTCCTCCCATCTTCGCTCCGTACCCTTGCATAAGCAGAACCATCGTCAAGTACCTTTGTTTCCATCCGTGTTGCCGTGATATAAGGTTGTCCTAAAATCAACGGATAAGACGTTGTATCTTGAACGAAGAAATGTTGCTCCGTAGCAACATCCCCAATCCGAATTTTGACATCTGGACAAGCTCCATATAATTCGCCTCGTGTGTTATTAGCTGCTTGTATTGCCCATCCATGTTCCATATCAATTGGCCATTTTTGCTTCTTATAAAGATCTTTAGACATGAGATTTATTTCAGAACCATGGTCCACCAAAGCAACTATTGGTTCTTCTATATCTCCTATCTTCATCAATACCTCAGTAGTTGCCCTTGCCCAATGCTTTCGAGTATAATGGCTTAAAGTTTCCATTTCCTTGTCACTAGAATCTTCGAAACGTATTTGCTGATTATACCCATTCTTTTCATTTGTTGGTTGCTTGTAACCAATATCAACCTCTTCTTCATCTCTACATATTCTTACATCAATAGCATGACTCATTCCAGTTTCGCTCATTAATTGCCTCTTTCGCTTAATGTTGTCAATGATAACATCATGAAACTCCTTCTTTGCAATTCCCAAGACTTCTTTCAATGTGAATTCCACCTTAGCGTTTAATATACGTTCTTCCAACACCCCTTTCAAATTTGTTGCCGCTTCAATGTCAGAAAGTAGCTTATAAGCAATTGATTTGCCCTTATCTTTTGTCTCCGTTGTTTTTTCTCCCAATGATGCTGAGGTATCCTTTATAAGCAATTCTTGTGAAGCTGCCTCCTGAGCCTTGTCTCCTCGAGTTTGCCTCTTAAAAGAATTTCCTTCTCTAGTATCATCAAAATTTCCTCGTCTTTTTTCTTCCATCAAAGCTTCCTGTTGGCTCTTAGCAATATATGCATGAACTGAAAGAGATTCAACAGGATCCTCCCAACCTGTTCTTCCTCGTATTGTAGCTGCAGTTCTCAATAATGCTTCTCGAGGTAATTTCCCTTCTTGCATTGTAGAAACGGCAGAAGCCCAAAACTCACTAGTTTCCGTACTTCCACCAATTTCATCATCTACTCTAGCACCATAACTTGCACTTTCTCGTGCTACTGTTTCATGCCCTTTTAAGTAATCTTGAACCAATGCTCTCATTCCTCCCTTGCCAAAATTGGTTTGTAGAAGATCCTCCCTATCTTTCAATGCTATCTTCCCATCTTTCCAGCAAATAATTCCCTGCCGTATCATATTATTAAATTCATTGCAATCTTTTCTAGTGTGTGAAGCATCATCACACCAAATGCATCTTTGTACATATCCTTGTTTTGAAACATTCTTCGAATTATTTATAGAAGTATTCTCTTCAAGTCTTGCCAATTTGATTTGAAGATCTCGTGTTCCTTGTATAATTTCTTCCATCTCCATATCCGCTTTCTTTGACAAGGATGTCGAAGGTTGAACTGTAGGCATTGTCGGTGGTGTAGTACGTACTGGAGCTTTGGGTGCTTGTACTTGTTTCAGAATATTGCTCCTATCCTTCTTCCTTTCTTTTTTTGTAAGCAACCCCACCGCATCTTCAACGTTCTTCCACTTCGTTGTCAATCCTTCATCTTCTTCTTTGTCTTCAAGAAGGGGTTCTAATTTCTCTTGCAATTCTCCATCAGCACCTTGAAGAAATAGATCAACTTTGTTCGGCTCCAATGTCAATTTTTCTACCTTCGATAATTGAGAGTACTGCCTCTCAAATTCCCTTAGTAGCTCTGTTGCTTGCAAATTCTTATTAGGCCGTTCAATCCATCCTAGAAACAGCTTCTTAGTAACGCGATCAATATCTTCCAAGAAATATTCATCTTTCAATGCATGTGAAAAATCCTCCCATGAATTCCCATAACGATCTGTAATCGATGTAATGTGGTCCCTTATCTCCGGTATCGTGGCAAGTCCAAATAGTGCAACCATTTTCTTCTCAGAAACCCGATTTAATTCCATTTCACGAACATAACATCTTAAATACCTTGAAATATTCCTCCCATCAAATTGATCAATTTTATTGACCACTGCTTGCAATGCTTTGGTTGCCAAAGCTTCCTTCCGATCATTGCTTTGCTGTGCTGCATTGACAATGAGAAGGCTTGAAACAAACTAGCAATAGACGGATCCATGTGCATACCTTGTCCTTTAGAAGACTCCCCACCAGAAATTTCTCCCAAAAATCCTTCAAAATTTTTATTTTCATTTTCCATAAAAATAAAGATAAAATCAACCGAAATCCAATACCTTCTACCTCAAGCTTTCACGTCGGGTTCACCACTTTTGTCGTATTACGTGCTTTCCTGCTCGAGAACGCGCCGGGCGTCTGGCTGTAGAAGGTAGTATGGAGATTCGTCGATAGTCAAGCAGTCTATCAGTTTTTGACTGCTGGAATATAAACGACTGCAACAATGTACCGTAAATCTATACGGGTGCTCTTCGATTGCTTGTCGAAGTCCTTTTTGCCCCAGCCAGTAGGTCTCTAGACGTTACAGAGAACCCCGAACAACCCAACTGTTAATCTTCAATACCGCTTTGTACTTACGATCTTGTATCCACTGACTGTCTTGTTAGATTAACCCAATAAATTTCATTCACTCCGCATACTCAATCCTATAGACACCCTTTTAATCCTTCAATCACAGACGTAACTCGATTTCACAAAACAGTCAAGAGTATTCAAACCCACTTCATTTAAAAATCCCGATTCACCATTACAACACTGACTTCAGCAGCGATTGCCTTAGTCTTCCCCAAAACTCTACGAAGAAGAAAAATCCAAATTCTATGTCTTTCCTTCCCCGACCCGAAGCATGAAGCTCCTCTCTCTAATTCCCTTGATCTTCAAAAACCTCCAATGAAAACCGAACTGGTAACCTTCCAAAAGCTTAAAAACTCGCTCCCCCCCTCGATTTCCCTCAAAAAAAAACCCCCCTCAAAACTATATCCCACCTAACCTTATCCTCTGAATTTCTTCAATCTTCCGTCTTAGATCCGGAATTGGCTCCCACCGTCAAGCTTGGATCTGAAATTGGCTCTCGCCGTCAAAGCTTTCTCCTCCATTTTTACCTTTAAGAAATCCATTTATCAAAAATAACGTTCCCTAAAACGGCACAGAGAACAGGACAGCCTGAAACAGAATCGAACCCCGTAATCAGGACCACATTGAGTCGCCCGACCAATTCAGGTCCTATATTGGGAAAGATGCCCGTAGTAACCTGGATGTTCCCATAATTGGGTCAAATTGGTCCTCGCGTCAGATTGGCTAAGACCCGTAGTAAGAACTGGATTTCCCGTAACTGGGTCAAATTGGTCCTCTCGTCAGATTGGCTAAGACCCGTAGTAAGACCTGGATTTTCTGTAACTAGACTGCATTGGGTTGTCCCACCAATACAGGTCTCATATTGGGTAAGAGGACCCGGATTGGATTATCGAAATTGGATCCAATTGGCTCCTCGAACCCGTCGTGTGAATTGGTCCTTCTCTTCCTGCTGACTCCCGTTATTGGAATCGAACGGGGCATTTCAGTATGCATCGGCTGACTGTAACGGAGTCACTGAACCTGACCACTCAGTATTTGTACTGGAGTTGGTCGATGCTCCCAATATTCGAGGTAACTGAATATTAATAAAATTCCCCTTTCTTTTTATTTTCACTGTATACTCGTGTTACAACACGACAACGTCTGTGATTGAAGGATTAAAAGGGTGTCTATAGGATTGAGTATGCGGAGTGAATGAAATTTATTGGGTTAATCTAACAAGACAGTCAGTGGATATAAGATCGTAAGTACAAAGCGGTATTGAAGATTAACAGTTGGGTTGTTCGGGGTTCTCTGTAACGTCTAGAGACCTACCGGCTGGGACAAAAAAGACTTCGACAAGCAGTCGAAGAGCATCCGTATAAATTTACGGTACATTGTTGCAGTCGTTTATATTCCAGCAGTCAAAACTGATAGACTGCTTGACTATCGGCGAATCTCCATACTACCTTCTACAGCCAGACGCCCGATGCGTTCTCGAGCAGAAAAGCATGTAATACGACAACGACATTTTCACAATGAAGACACAAAAGTTCATGCCTAGTTGGAAATTGAAGGCGTAGAATACTATCATTGGTTACAAAGACCAATGAACTACTTACCGTGTGAACAACAATTGGAGTATATTGCAAACACTATGCGACAAATTTTCAACTTCTTATATTGGTATTGACTCACAATAGGAGTGCTTTTCGGAGACTTAGAAGCTAAAGTGAGGTGATGATGTCAAGGACATATACAATGAAGTTATAGAAGATTCTAGAAGGTTCTAGAGAAGCTTTGTAGTTTGTAGAAGCTACTTGAGAAGTTTTCAAGCTCATGGAAGCTGCTTGAAAAGCTTCCTAGCTTGTAGAAGCTACTTAAGAAGCTTCTTAGTTTGTAGTATATATACGAGCCGAGACTGAGAGGATCCTCAGTCTTGACAACACACCTCTTGAAGCACTAGCTCACCTCTCTAGTGTTGTTCTTATACTCATCTGATTAATCTAGTTCTTGTCGATTCTTCTTGAGCTTCTTGTTTAGATTTCCAGTCAGTATTCTAAATTCGTGACAGTAGCTTGTCATACAATCTAATGATATAGCAAGTACATAAGAAACTTGCCTTGAAAGTTAAAACATATGTCTCACAAATTGGACATGTATTGGAAGTCTAATAGGACGTTGTCACATAACTCTTAATTTGATAGTATATATGGAGGCAAGAATGAAGTTTTTTTTTATTCTTTTCAATGCCTTTTTAATCTTTAATTCTACTTCAAGACTTTATAGTTTTTTTTTATTTTTGGCAATAGCCATTTTAGTTCAATATATTACCATCTTTGAGTGATTTTTTAGTCTTTTTAAATGACATAAGATTGTATCAAGATTTTCTTTCTTTGAGATTCATTTCCTTGATACACAACTAACTTATTAAATTATAAAGGCAAGATTATTAACTAGATACTACAAAGAATACTTGGTTTTTTTCAAAAGGTCATATTATGCCTATCATTTGCAAAACATTTATTCAAATTACAACAAAAGGTAATTTTTAATAAAGGTAACGTTTGCAATGGCCATTAATAAATTATAAAGCCAATCAATGAAGAATATAGAAATAAATCTTAGAACCTCCATATTTACATATAGATAATTATATGTTGTTTTTTTCATGATATACTTATCTAAATATGATTAAGATATTAAAGATAAAAATATTATTATAAACTTAATTTTTTCTAAAACAAATTTAACCTAGTGATTTAAATTTTTATATTAAATAAAAATTAAATTTGATAATAAAAGTAAAAAAAATAGATTATTTCATTCTTGTTCATATATATATTTTTTTCTTAGTCAATATTTGTTAAGGAATAATAAATTTTTAATTTAGCAACCAAAAATTAGAATTTTACAACACTTCTATGTCTAATAGTACAGATTATATATTTATCAAATATCTATTTTTATCTTAAATTTTATCTTTAGTAAATTAAAAAATTAAAAAATTAAAAAATATTTATTATTGTATATATATATATATATATATATATAGTACATTTATCAATTGTTATTTTCTTATATAAAGATAATGAATATAATGTTTATTTTTTTCTATATTTATTTAAATTTAATATATTTAGTATATTTCTATTCTTTATTTCAAGTCACAAATATTTGTTTATAAATGTTTTCATAAATTTATGTTTTGGACTTTTACTAAAGAATTATGTTTGTGAATCATACATTATTTTTTGAATGTTTTTTAACATAATTAATAAAATAAATGAAATAAAATGTCTCAAAATATTAAATATTTTATTTAGTCAATAAATTCATCATTTCAAATTACATGATTTTTAAGCAATGTGATACAATGTTAATATAATAGTATTTTTAACATAACATTAGAACAATATTTCAAGTTACATGAAGTATGTGAAAATTTAAATTTTTTTCTTGAATCAATTTTTTTTATTAAGAAATAATAAAATCAAAATGATTTGGAAGATAACAACAGACATGCACATGTTCTATCAATAAATGATTTCAAAATAGATCTAAACCTGGAACCCTAAACCCTAAACCATAAACTAGGTTGCCACGTGGTGCAAGTTCACAGCGCATTCAATGTCCAATCATCTAACAGAATAGAACTCCGTGCCCGTGGATTAATAAAGAAGGAAACATCCGTGTCACTGCAAAATCCCGGGTGACCCGAAATAAAAGGGGAGCGGAAAATGCCAAAACTAGGTTCGCTACGATCGCCCTTCCCCCCAACAAATGTCGGAGTCTCAGAAGATTTTCAAAGCTTCCTAACCCACGTCACCGCGCTCGGTGTGGAGTGTTTTGGGCACAGAAATCGAGGGTGCAACCGATTCCTACCACTTTTCTTAACCGGATCCTATGGCCGCGGGCTATAATATCGAAAATCTGCCATCCTCGCGTCTATGCTGTGTGTGGAGAGGTGTTGAGAAATGCACGAGGGACTGGATGAGGGGCTGCTTCGCAGTATCTTCACCGAGGAAACCCTCCCAGTGCCACCTCAGCGACGAAATCCGAGCTGGCACTCACCCTCAGCACCAATTACCGTCGTCCTTGTTGGCATTTGATGACTGTATAAATTCATGTAGTGACTTGGAGCATTCCCATTCTGTTCTCTTTTATTCATTTATGTGTAAAATTAAAACTAATAAAGCTCTTGGTTTCTTTTCAAGGTCTTAAGAATTTTGGAAGTTTCAACTTGTGACCTGGAAAAAAAAAAACCAAAAAACCAAAAAACCAAAAAACCAAAAGAAAACCAAAAATCAAAATTTTTGGAAGCTTCCAATTTTCCAGGTCACAAGTTGAAGCTTCCTGTCCATTATACTCAAGATTGGCTACGTAGTTATTTCTGCTACCTTCTTGAGTATACTAAAGTAATATTTCTTTAATATGAACATAGTATTGGTTAATTACATTAATTTGAAATAAAGTTTAAGAATGATTTTACTTCTCAATTCTGATTTTTTTAGGTAATGCAAAAAGAGAAAAATTGCACTCTATTGAATGCAGTGAATTTTAACATCCTCTGATCAGTGTTAAACTACAACTAAACTTACATTGAAAAAATCAGAAGTACGCCTAAATTTTCCATCATCTATGCAAAATAAGAAACTTATAAAATTATCCGTACAATATATCATATACAATGATATTTTTCAAGAAGCAAATTATTAGATCAAACTTTTCTACAACATCAAGTACAACTAATCAAAGCTTTAAATTGATATCCTATTTACACACACACTCACACACATATATATATATATATATATATATATATGTATCAATATTAGCTGATTGAATTATAAATTTTAGATAATTTGTTTTTGTATGCATGTTTTAATAACCTCATGCAATCTAAATTCAAATAATTGTGTTGAACAAGAAACTAAGTTGAAAATTCTGAATAGCAAGTAAAGAAAATTAAATTTGTTTTATCAAATTAGTTGCAATAAAATCAATAATTATTTCAGTTAGGACTTTTCTAGTTCATGTAAGTTAAATTTCCAAGAACTTTTAAAGTTCATCATTACTAATTTATAATATAGAATGAGTGATCTGTAAAAAAATTATTATTGTTATGAACCAGAAATTTAATTAATAACTTTGATTGATGAAAAGTCTCCTCCACATGTGAATTATAAAATTATTACAATTAAGTAAATAATAAATAAGTGATGTTAAAAGTAACTATAAATTTTTTCCATGGTTATTTCTTATTATGAATTCAACTTCAAAGCAAAGTAATCGAAATCCTCAAAATCTAGAATTTTTATTTCTAGCAATGATATCTTGTCATAGGAAATTTAATAAGAATGTACTTGGACCAAAATAATAGATAGAAATATAATTTTTGACTATTCTATGACTAGTAGAATGTCAATATTTTAACTTAATTTTTCAATTAATCAAAAAAATAAAATAAAGTAATATTTTATTTTATTATTTCTACTTTGCTACTAGAATTATAAACATTTGACAAGTGCTATTATTTATTTTTAATTAAATTAGATTTATTTTCTCTAATTAATGTTGTATAAAGAAGTAGAAAGGATCCAATTATACAAATCATGAGTTTTATCTATATATGTATATACATATATTAAGAATGTGTATGTGTTATCTATTCTACAATAAACATATAAACATATAAGACATATTTTTTAATTGCAAGATTGAAAAATTCTTGTGTTATTTTCTTTCAAAATAATGTTGAAATCTTTTTATTTTACATATTTTTTTAGTATAATGTCTATTTTTATTAGATTTCTAGCAATTCTAAAATACTATGTCATTATTTAGATTATGACATTCTTAGTAAAAACAATTTAAAAAATTGGTTATTTTATTTCATTTTTTGAATCTATCTCTCTCTCTCTCTCTCTCTCTCTCTCACTATATATATATATATATATATATGTTCCTGTAATACAAAAGATTGTCCAAAGAGATAGGCGAAGCATGTAAAATTGGATCAGACAAAGAATAATATTGATCTTATGTTGGTACTTTAAGCACCAATTGTGCAGATCTTTTGGTGTTGAAAAAAAATATATATATATATATATATATATATATATATAAATATATATAAAATATAAACAAAAAGAACAGATCAATAGCATCTACTTTGTGGTATAGTCAATTATTAAAAAATCTTCTTTTGTAGAGTATTCTTGAAAATTAGTTTTTCTGATATATAAGGTGGGAGGTTTGGAAAAGATTCTATTTTGATTAATATTTCAATTGATGGGTATTATTAGAAGAATTCTATATGTTAAATTTGCCTATTTAAAGTCTCTTCTAAATGACGCATATATAATTAAAGTAGAGATTATTAAAATTTATAGTAATTTCTATAAATAAAAGACATAGAATTTGTTCACAACAAAGATATATATATATATATATATACACACACATACAACTTAATTTATCATCCATAACATGTCTAAAAATTATATGAATTATCCTATTAGCAATTCTAGATAAAGGTTTTTGTTTGAGGTATGTCATTGTAGATTGTAATTACTATATAACAGCAACCATGTTAAAATTTATTGTGTTGGACTTACACAAGACAAATTGTGTGGAATGTTTTAAATTTTTGACATAACAGATAGACATCTATTGGATCTTATTCTTCTATATGGAAGTACAATTTTTTTTATTATCAAATATGTAATTCTTTAATTAAAAATTATTATAGTTTTTTAATATTATTAATAATTAAATATATTAATTATTTTATTTATAAAAATGTATACTTTAGTTTTTATGATATATTTGTGTGTGTATATATACGTAATATATAATTTTCTCTATTTAACATAATATGATATTAATTTTTTAGAAGAGCTAACCTTGAAACTTGTTAACCTATTATTTTCAAACCTTGTACAAGCAGATACTTAGTTATTATTTAGATTTTTAAAAAAATATAAAAATATAAAAATATAAAAAAAAACTATGTCTATATGTTTCTTTTTAGTTTTTACATCATTGGTTTTATTAAAAAAAGCCTCCATATTCTAGCTCAAATTTATATTTAAAATAATGTTATTTTATATTATCTATTTTTAAAATAATAATTTTAAATTTCACTTTTAAGATTTAAAAAATAATTATTATTGTTACTGTGCTATTTACTCTATTTAACATGATATGATAATTTAATTAGAGAAGGATATTTTTAAACACATATACTCAAGAAAAGAAAAAATTTGTACTAAAAATATGTAGAAGTATCCCATATATGTTAGAGACTAAGTATTGTTTGTAATAAATTTTTTATTATGGTTAATTTTATTACTTTATATATTACTCTACTGTTAGTTCTTATGTAGTTAAAATTCCTTTTTTAAAATATATTTTAGATACTTTATATTTCAAAGAATATATTTTTACAAAAACTATTCAATGATTTGTTTTTAAGGATTTTCACACGAGTAGTAAAGTGCATTTATTTACATTTTATTTTCAAAATCCTCATTATAACTTTGTAAACATTGCACATTTTTCTTTTATATAATAATTTCTTTTCCATCCAATACAAAAACGAACTTAAATTCAATAGATTCTAGTAAATTTGCTGAATTTTTGGCATTATAGATATCTTAGTATAGAGAATTCTCATTTGCACAATGTATCAAAATGAATGTAAAATTGCCTTTTTTTTTTTTTTCTTCTATATTCATATTTGTAAACAAGTATTCGTAATTAATATTCGTATGCTTTAAATTATGTTTATTTTTATTTTTTATTTAAAATAATAATAATTTTTTCCTTGGAATTTAAATTTTATGATTATATTATATTACTTATATTTCAATTTGACTACATATACAGAACTCAGAGCCCTCACTCTGATTGGCGGTTACCAAGTAGAAGTCCCGCCAGGCTGGGTAGCTGAACGGGAAGGGCAGCCCCCATTGGATGAAGACATCCATATAGATGAACGTAAACCGTGAGTGAATGAATGAATGATACCGACAATCAACATCGTCGGTTGCACAGTGGGCTCTGGACGATACTGCTTCGCACCGCACGCAACAGCAGCAGCTTCCCTTCTTCACTCACCACTGCATCGTTCTCGCTGCAGCTTGAATCCCAATGCCCTACGCAGCTTTGGACTCCATCCCAACAAACAGGTAGGGAGGGAGGGAGGGACTATACCTGGAACATGCAAAATCTGCACAAACTGGACCGTGTTTTAGGAAGCTATCGCTGCCATCTTCTAGACCGTGAACGTTTATTGGCGTAGGTCAAATCAGCTGGCCACGGAGTCGAGGAAGAAGATTGGACCCTACAAGTATAGTGCAGCTAGGTTTCCAATTTCAGCTGCTGGTTAATTTTGAGGAGGCTTACTTTCACTTACCGACGAACTCTGCATTGACAATTCTCTATCCACTTGTTGCTACGTCTCTCGAGAGCATCTGATGACAGGTAATGTGTTTCCGAGGTCGGCGTCATCCTTGGTGATCCGATCGATATTTAAGTGGCGTGGTTTCTGTGGGTTGTGCAGGCATGGTTCCAGCTGCTCGTGTTTTTATCTTAATCTTTGCAAGTTGGTGATACGTACAGAGAGGAGGTGAAGTATGGCAACTAGCACCTCGGAACTGGATCACGGCGCAATGGATTGGCGGTGACGGCTAGGGGACATCGAATTTCCATGAGTTCGGCCGCTTCATTGTAAAGAGGACTCTGGGTGTTGTGGATGCAGCGAGTAAAACACAAGGGTACAGCGGTCGCTCCAGAGATCTCACCAGTGGAAAGATTTACGACGACGTGGAGAAGGTGCAGGGAACTAACCATGACAAGGAGCTTTCCAATCAGCTCACCAAATTAAATAATACCCACTTCTGTCAATCAGGTTTGCTATTCTGTTCTCCTCAATGACATGCGTGCTCTGCATTGCAATATATGTTTTCAATTGCTACCTTACTCATGAAACTAAATAAGGTAGATGACCGTTAAGTTACGGATGTGCAAACAAACAAGGGCAAAAGAACACGCAGGGAGAGAGGTTGAAGCACAGCAACCTGATCGATCTATCAATTGTCATGTAATGCGACCGGTTCCCTTTTTCGATCAGGTATAGTAATAGCAAACACATTCTCCAGTCCACAGTCGTCGCCGTTACTCAACCACGAATACTTGGTTCTGGAAGTGTGTTACGGTCCCGATATGAGTGAGGTTTTTACATACAAGAAGAGAAGACTACGTTGGACTATGAGAGAGGTGCAGCAGCAATCAACATCTCCGTCGTCAAGGAATTCGAGAGTACTGAGGATCAGGCGCTGCTCTCGTCACCATGCAATGCAATGCCTGTTCAAGTAGAAGGTAGCAGGATTACGAGACTCCCTTCCAAATGAGCAACTATTTTCTTCCACAACTAACTAACGTCTTACCTTTCGTCACCCCCTTGCCTGGTTTGCCCATTTCCATTCTACCTTGTGTTGTTTTCTGTTTCGGGCATGGACATATATTATTTATTTAAACTTTTAGATGCTTATTATTATTGTTATTAACAACATTTCTAGGATGAATCTTTTGGTGGATTCAGTCGATTCTCTAGTTGAACAAAGAGGAAGTAAGAATTCTAGCAAATAAAAGGGCACCTAAGTTTGTGTCGTCTGTTTATCTTTTCATTGTTTGTTATTCTTGTATTTTTTTATTTTTATTTATTTTTTTTTTTCTAAATATGTAGAATAGATTTAATGAATTCAAAAAAATTACTTGTTTTATTGATAACATTTTTTGTAGGATGGAAAATTGGTTTGGCTAATCTTATGAATTTGTATATATATATATATATATATATATATATATACATATATGTATACATACATGAAATTACTAAATTTTAAAATTTTTATTTGATATATATATATAAAGAAAAAGAGAGAGAGAGAGAGAGCATTATTAATATTACATTTTCAATTGATATTGCTATTCCTTACATGATTCTTACATAACTTAAATTGGATAAAAAGTGCAATTCTATGCTTAGAGCACATTTGGTAGTCCAAAATGTAATCCCAATATTAAAAAAAAATAGAAAAAAAAAAAAAAAAAATTTGGCAACCAAATTGTTGTATAAATAAAGATCATTAAACACAATACATTGAGTGCTATCAACTAATCATAAGGTATGTAATTTAAACCAAATACAAATGCACGTCCAACACACTTTCAAAGAAAGATTAAAAATCTACACCAAACTAAGTCAAGCTATTTCTTAGACCACAAAGAAGGAATCCAAGAGTGCAAGTGAGAAAATAAGAGAAATCCTAAAACTATATTAAAATGGCTAAAATACCATAGCCAAGAAAAACTACAACAAGTTTACTTATACTCATTACCATTCATAAGACTTGACTTAATAAGAATGTCAAGTCAAGGATTTTTCTCTACTTAGCAAGGAAAGACCAATTAGCAAATAAAGAAGACCAATCCGCACAACTGCCAATTTAGGATGTATAGAATCATTAACGAGAAGATGATAAGGAGCACAACTCTTTGAATACTTTCAATATTCTTATCCATCCTTACTTACTAATAGCAAAATACTATTAGATAATATATTCTTTAAATATAGAATTATGCACCTTATTTAAACATCAAGTATTGTAGATACCTCATATTAAAAATATACATAATCTCCTCTACAGAATCTTTGCAAATGGGATCAATAAGCTCTACTACAAATGTGAGCACATCACAAAGTATCACAATAGATAAGTTTTTTATAGCTATAAGTATGGCTTATTTAAAGAATTCTACCAAATCATGTCAACATTGAGCTCAATCATCAAGATCATCTAGGTCTACAACTAAATCTAGATTTTTACATATTGAATTCGATAAAATTGATTCCTATCTATATAATAAATAATAAAGACTATAAGATGCTAAAGTTGCTTGTTTATGGAAGTGATAACCTATTGAAATTTATGGCAATAACAAGTTCCAATCACAATGGTTGCCAAGAAGTAATTCATATTTTTATAATCTATGATTGACAATCTAAATAACTGGCTTAACTAGGCTATTTATCTCAAAATAATTTCTAGACATGATACCATAATCTATTAAAGCTTTAGTATATAAAGTTTTAAAACTTTCAAGAAATTTTCTTCCTTAATTCATTAAGACTTCAACAAGTGCTCCAAAACATATAAATATTAGATTAGAAAAAAGCCATAGTTGTCAATTTTAAAGAATTTTGTAGTAAAGCCACAAATTCAATTTACTTACTAAAATTTTCTACTATCACTAATACATACTTAGCTCCATGTGACATAACAATAAGTAGTTCAACAAAGTCTAAAGACTAACAATAATACAAATCCATGATCAGTAATGGCTTCAATTGAGGTGATAAGGTATTAAAGCTTGATCTAATTCAATTACACATTCCATATTGAGAAATATATGTAGCCACTTGTTAGAATATACCACTCTACCAATATTGATTATATAACATAGAATGTGACTTGCATACCCTAAAATATCCAAGTTCTTCATGTACTTATTTTATTAAGGAAGCTCTTTGATCTAATCTTGGAACTATGCATCTAACTCCATTAAGCCACAAAAAAAAATAACAAAATATTTTTCTAATAAAATCTTATTATTTGGTAATTAATTCTACCTCCTTACATATTAAAAATAGTTGAAGGAAATATTTTTAATTGAATCTTGTGCAAGACTGTAAGATCTTTTTACACATCATTAATTATTTGATTCTTGTTCAATTTCTCATTTGAATTCTAATAAAGAACTATGGTTGCAAAACCTGATATTAAAATCGAATATATGGCTTCATGCCATTTAGGGATTGCTTCTTTATCACAATTTCCATGCCACTAAGCTTTGATTAAGTCTTTTTTTAAAAAACATGGATTAAAAGAAAATCCATCAACATCCAAATTATTAATGCGCGCCTAATGAACAACGTCAAAGTTGTATTCTTAAAGCAATAAAGCCTATCTAACAAACTTATTAGTAAGCTTATTTGACTCTATAAGCCACTTCAAAGATTGATGGTTACTTACCAATATAAAATATTAATCATACAAGTAAGGTCAAAAGTGAGGAATGGCCTTAACTCCTGCCAAAGCTTCCCCTTTTTAAGATGAGTAATTTGACTTTATATTGTTATTACTTCTAAAAGTAAATACAATGACATATTCTTGTCATATATCATCTTTTTAAGTCATGCCTGCTTCTAATCGAACTACATTCTAATTTGTGTATAATTCAAAAGGTCTATTGGTACTTAGACATCATAGCATTAGAATTGAATCCAATTTTTGCATCAATATTCGAATGTATGTTATTGCTTACAACCTTAAGTCTATAATTGAACTTTATCCATGAAAATAATAAAAGGCTTAGTAATAATGCTAAAGTTTTTAACAAACCTTTGCTAGTAGTTTGTCAATCCTAAGAAATCTTAAAGGCATGAAACATTATCTAGTGATAGGATTTTCTACAAGGCATCTACCATTACTTGTTGTATACTAAGACTTCATGAGATAATCATGTGATCTAAGTATGATAATTATTCATAAAATAATTTATACTTCTCATGATGCAAGTATAATCTCTATTATCTTAATTTTTCAAATATTACTTATAAATTCTTCACATGATCTTATAGAGTGCTACTAAAAATAATAAAATTATCAATGTAAAAACTAGCTAATAATAATCTAGATAAAAATTGATCCATCATCTGTTAAAACTCAGCTAGTACATTTTTAAGTCCAAATAAAAGAAATTTCTAATGATAGAATTTATCTTTGTCATCTTGATCAACTCCCTAAAATATTCTCTTCATCTAGTCTTCAATAAGTACTAGTAATTGGTATTAATTAGATCTTAAATCTAAAATATTGAATACTCAAAAAAATCCTATTGCATCAAATAATTCTTTTGGCATTGACATTGAATATTAATTAGACTTAATTTTATAATTAATTGGATGATAGTTTCCATACATCTACTTCTTTGTCTGATTGCCAAAAACATTCTTTTTCAAAGGCATATCTATAGTACAAGTATACTTATTATTAAAAAGCTCAATAAAACCAACAGCCAATAACTCTTGGTAATGAGTTTGGACACTTATTTTTTTTAATGCACTTAGCTTATAAGGTAGTCAAAAGATTAAGTAATCATCTTTTAATTGGATGTAAATATGTTTGCTTTTATAATATTCAAGATCTTTAAGACTAAAGACAAAATAATTGCAATACGAGCAGATAAAAACTTGTATCTTTTATACTTCGGCATCAATAAGATGTGGTTCTAACTCCAGTGGCCAATCATCAAACTTTGTAGTCTCATTTTTTACCAATTTAGTACCATTACATGCTGGCATGGCCTTTAATTGCTAATTTCTTGAAGAAATAATTCCTATAGCTTTAACATACTTACTTCTTACTAAATAAGGGGCTTCATCATTACAATGTTTGTGTGAATTAGAAATATTGATAGAATATGGAGTGTCTTTCAAAAACAAATCTTATAAAAAAATCTTTTGAGCATTTGTTTTTTTTTAAGTCTTCAACTAAAATTGTAAAGACATATTAAGCTTGTAGCTCATTAATTACATGCTTCTATAAACAAAGAAATGATTTGGAATCTTCAACCTTAATAAGTTTAAGATCTATTACTTCTTGACTATTATTTTCTATCTTTAGAGTATTAATATGATCATAAAAATACTTTTGAATAGTAAGGCATATGTCAAAAATCCATATTAAAGTATTGAGGTTCATAACTTGGCCTAAAAAAAAGCGATGTTGTTTTTCAAAAAGATTATAAGTAGTTGTGGTGCTAGTTAAAAAGCCTATGGCATACTCCCCTTCATTGGCATTAGGTTCTTCATAGATTTGTGAATTGACATTTTAAATTATATAAAGTCCATATGCATGAAATGTAAAGGATGCTGGAAGTATTACAAATGTAAGAAATGTGCCATGTGGTGCCTCCATCTTATTAACTAAGATAAGAGAAGTTTCATCAACCTTGTTCATAACCAAAAAAAATTGATTATTATCTAAGATATTATCAACATAACATTTTGTAGAATAGATATTAATTTATTTTTGAAAGATATTAGTAAAATATATTAATAGTCCATATAATAGGCAATTCAGGAAGACAGATGAGTGATTTAGTTATTAAAAGTGGTTAATTATAGAATTACGGTTAGAATCTAGAAAATCAGGAGAAAGTATATAGGAGTTGTAGAAGTTAATTAAGATGCCATCTGTGTAATAGTTGTGAGCCGGGATAAGCTTGGTGCTACCTCTTTTCTTTTGTTTGTTATTTTCTTTGAATAAGAAAATTGAGAGTTTTTGAATATTATGAAGTGAATTATGGAATGGAAATAAGATTGGTATTATTTGAAAAGAAGAAAGATTGAATGCTGAAATCTAATTATAGTTGAGCAGAGAGAATGAGTCTATATTTGTGTGAAATACCGTAATGTGAATGGCAGTTCTGTGTGAAGAATTCTAGTGATTGGAATGAGGATAATTGTGTGCTGAAAGCTGTGAGGGCTTAGTATTACAGTTGGAGATTATGAGGGTGAATATATTGGTGGAAATAGTAGTTATTGGTATGACTGAATTACTGTAAGGAAGAAACCGATAAGGTGAAGGAAGAGATTATAGTTTCCTTATGTGTTTAGATATTGGAAATAGAGATGATACATTCAGGAGATAATTGATTGTGTGATCCTAACGTGAACGCTTAAGCAACTTATCATTCCCTATGTTCGAATCTCCTTATATGGGTTTATTCCCATTAGATTAATTTGGAATAAGTAAAACGAGCAATCACACATTTAAAAAGTGATTTAACTCTAAAAAGTGATTTTATTAATATGTGAGACAATGCTAGGTTGATTTAAATGATATGAGATTGATAAACATATGAGCCTAAAACTATGAAATCCAAATAGATTAGAAAACTTAAGAATTGGTTAATATATTAACCAATATATTAGTGTAAACCACCACTATGTAAGTGACATCAAATCTGTAAATAAACTCAATCAAGAATCATCTAATTGTTGATCTATTGCAATACATGAATGACAAGGACAAGGCCACTAAGTAATCAATAAGTTTATATGGCCTAATCTCCTTAAATCTTCACTTTTAATGAAGGTAATATCACAAGTAAGTTGGTTAAAATAATCAAGAATAGTAGAAGATTGTAGTTGTATAGGATACATAACCAACAATCTTTGGAGATGATGTTAGGCTACTTGATTAGGTGCAGGTTTAATATCCACATGAATGAACTATGAAATAATAAGCCTAACTTCTAATATTACTACCAAACCTATATCAATGCATGAAAAGAGCTCGACAAGGATAATACCTTTATTTGGTGGATGCCAATGAAAAGATTGAATAAAGATAGATAAAAAAAAGATTATGATATCTTCAATATATCCAATGAAGATACAATGTCTTTGTATTGGCAAAAAAATTCTGCACATGTTTTCTAGGGAAGAGATGGATCTTTCTTGTATTTTGCATGAAGTTCTAAAGATGGTGTATTAATTAGTCCAATAGAAAGGAATATAAATATTCTTATTTTTTCTAATAAAACTATTCTACAAGAAAAATAAAATACCAATGTACTACAATCAAATATGATTTTTGTTAACATAATTATAGTAGTTATTGTAAATGTTATTGGAAAAAATTCTTTCTTTCTATCACTAATAGTCCATGTCAATTGAATCCATGCTTCTTCAATATAATTATCTAGATCAAAAGTAAATAAATAAAGGACTTATTGGCCTACTAAAATATTATAATTGGTGTCACTAATCACTACATATTTTAGAGATAAGTGTGAATAAAGTGGACTAGATCTAATGCAAATTATTAATTACAAAGGTTGCATGATAGAGGCAATAGCTCACTCTCTACCCTCTATTGAAGTGACAATGGTGAAAGGATAAGGTTCTTAGTTTGTAAGAATAAGACCTAATTCTTGAGCAAGTTTGTTATCAATCATAACTTATTGAGCTCCAAAATCTAACATAATGTAAAAAAATATAGTACAAGAAGTATTGCCACTAATATAGCTAACAACCATCAAGTTATTATTGTTAATTAATTGTACAAATCTTCAATGTAAATTTTGACATTCTTGAGTAGGTCTAATTACAACATCAAATAAAAATACTATCTCTATAGCCAATAGTACTATATTTGAAGGATTTATGTTTATGGCCTTTAAGTGACTTTTATTAAATATGACAATAGCTTTAATTACAAGTTTTGCTTATAATTTAATTAAATCTTTTCGAGTTAAAGACTTTGTTACTACTTAAGCCTTATGTAAAGATAGTATAGGCACTTTGCTTTCTAATATTTTATTAGCCAATTGAAAGATCTTTGTTGGTTTAAATTCTAAAGCCAGTAAGTCAACATTAAAAAATATAGGCATATTTAATACTTTGTAAGCCAAAGTATATATTATTTTTTTAATACAAATATTTTTATTTTGTGTTAAAGTTGAAATAGAAGATTTTACTATAGAATTAACTTTTACAAGGCCAAAAGATAAAGACAATTATATATAAATATTAAAATCTTCATAAGTACTTGTATAAATAGATAAAGATTCTAATACTTTACTTATTATAGGTACCATATTCTTAGCAGTTGTTTAAATATATGTGGCAGTTGTAACCACTATTTATCTTAATTTTCTAAATATATAATGTTTTCAAAACAAAGAACTTGTTCCATCTCTAGAAGTTACTTGAGATCTGATGACTTAGCTTAATGAGGCCATACTATTGAATCTCTTCTCTAGCTTAGTAATTTTTACTTCTAGAGCCTTTTTCTTATTCAAAGTTGGTTGTTTGAGTGGATGTAATATGAAGCAATTATCATCATTGTGGTTAAGCTTACTACAATAAAAAATACTTCAATTACTTCTTTTTAGATTTATCTTCTACTTTAGCCATTCCAACTTTTGGCTTAGACTTCTCTATGTATAAGGCTTTCTTCTTCTTAGAATAGTTGAAGTTATTTTATATGTGACCCGATTCACCATACTCCTAACAATGCATACTCTTTTTAAGTTGAGTTTCTATCAAGTTACTTTTGGTAGTTGCTATCTTCTTAGATTTAGATACATCTATCATCTAAATTACTATATCATTAGCATCATATTGACAAAGTACCTTGTCACATTTCTCAACTTTAACAAATGCTTGTACTAATATTATCTTGATATTTTAGTTGAAATTAATTCTTGGCATGACTAAATCCAAAAGTCTCTTATCAATCTTAGATAAGAATATATTAACAAGTTGATTCTCAACAAATACATTTTTTGACTCTACATCAAATTAAACTAAATAAATATATATAATACATGAAGTATCTTCTTTTTTATGATCGAATTCTTAAATACATTGCATTTGATCATGCCAAAAAATCTCCATACTTGTGCTTTAAATGCTTAATAAATCTTTGAAGAAGTTCAAATGATGACGGCTCTTCTATTGCAAATAAAATTATTTTCATTGCTTGAGCCATGCAAGACAAAGTAATTAGAGTGTTGGTTAAAGAAGTAGCTATTCTTTTTTTTTTTATACCTTTCAAAGATATTTCAACTTTTTCTTAGATTTGATCTTTTTTCTTCACCATAGGCATGAAGCTTGACATAACAACCTCCATAAGAGTTGAAATAAGCTCTATACATGCTTCTTAATAATACTTTACTTCACCCAATTCAAGTGAATTTATTTCACTTCATTTTCTATAGATTTGGAGCACTTCATGCTCTAAGTATTGTAATAAGAGTTCAAAGGCATACTATTCATTAAAAGTGAGAGATCTTTGTTGTTTTTTCTTCATTTCTGTTTAAAACTTGACTTTTCAATCTGACAAAGCAATGTTTGTAATTCTCCTCAAAAATCTATCCTTCATCATATTGCAAGGTTTTTCTTCTATCATGTAAAATATTTCCACGTCTAGAAAACAAAGCCTCTCAATGATATCCAATACTGAAACATGTTGAAAAATCTCGTTAGTATCTATCTTAGTTTGAAGTCCTTAATGTGGTCACTATCTAAGTAATCTAATAAAGAAGATTGATAATAACAACTCTTAGTATGCAGCATTAAAAGACTACTTAAATATTTTTAACTATTTAAAGGTTAAAAAGGCAACATATGCTTGCAAAATCACCAATCTTTGTAATTCACTGACAATCACCTTTGTAGTACTATTGGTTCAATATATCTACAAAAAAAAAGATCTTATTGGCCATCAACCCAATCTCATCTATACAATACTCTTATCAATACAAACTATTACAAATACAAAATAGAGCAATTATGAAAAAATCCATAGAAATAATATCTACAATTAAAAAAAGGTATCAAAAATAAAATCCAAAAATTTACATTGGATCCTCATCCTCAACAATATATATGCAAAAATCAAAATAAATTAAAACAATTAGCATCTCCTTGTAGTTGAAGGTCACAAATTATAGAAGCTGTAATAATAAAAAAATAATTACAATAAAATAAAATGTGGAGAAGAAAAAAAGAATTAAAAAAATCACTTAAAAAGTAATATTCATTTAATAAATATCACTTCAATGCTCCAAAGGACCTCTACTTTAAAAATTGAGTATACTAATAAATTTTTTGGATCTCTTCTATATAAAATTGATTAAAAAATAATCAAATTTGGACTCTATATGCACTTAGAATGAACTTCCAAATTTGATACTTAAGAATTTTAGATAATATGTGTATATATGTATGTGCGTGTTTTTTTTTTTTTTTTTTTGTCCTTTTAATCCATGCTCTATAATCACATAGTAAAATTTATGACCATGGACTTATCACCGTGGTCCTATGACCACAAAACCTTTCATCATGGTCTTGTTATCATGTGGACATTGTCATCATGTATTGATGCTTTGAGTAAAATGTAAAAAAAAAATTAGAATTGTGTTCTTGCACCCCTACCTTGCCACCTTATAATATTGCCTTGCATTGTTCTTTGTGACTAGGTTCCACAATCCAAACTGACTACTTGTGTAAATTTTAACTCTATGCTGCACCTACACTTCTTTTATGATGCTCTTGTGCAACATTGTGACCCTGTGCTCTACTATTGCCTTATAATTTCTCAATGCCATGACATTTAGCTCTGACCCTATTATCCTATTGTCATATGGTATAATTATTTATCTGAAAATACATGAGTATCTAGTTGTAGAGAGCTTAGCTTTAACTTATTGAATAAGTTTTAATAAATGATGTATTCTTATTATAAAAGCCAAAGAAATAGAATAGTATCAAAAGATATTATATTGATAAAATCTTTTTATATTTAAAAAGCTTTATATACAAGGCTTTTTAAATTATTTAGAAATTTTCTAACATCCTTTGTTATACTAAATCATAACTAACTATTTGTAGGTAAGTTTGATTTTCTATAAGCTAAAAAAAAATCTACAATCCTCTTAAAAATATCCATCTATATATCATGATTTTTTCATAGCTTTATATCTCTATTTTATTTATTTATTTTTTATTTTTTAAACTTTATAAATTCATATTGCTTAATTCAATCATTCAAGTTTTTAAAACTTTTAGATAATGTAGAATTTATCCTTAATTTTTACCACAAAAAAAATTATAAATCTACTACATATCATTTGGCATCTAAGAAATCCTAGTAAGTGCTTTCAACCCTAATTTACAAGCTTTTGAATACTATTTTCTCCATATTTCAAAAAGCCAAACTTTAAATGCCACAAAATTTGTGAATAAAATTTATGAACATAATAACACTCATTCTTAGAAATTTTTAGCCAAAATCATGTCAAATTACTCAAGATATACCTCAAAATACAACCACTAGTAAATTGGATCACTTACTTCCCTTAGATTACAAGTGTTGACTTCAACTTCATATAACTCCTTCATCTTAGCTTAGAATTCATCAATTAGTATACAAAAAGTATAGCCAAAAAGTGCTCTCTTCAATCTTAGTCACCAATCCTTCATTGCATTTCATATTCATGTATTATATCTAAAAGAATGATAGTAGATATAAAATAAATACCTTAACTTTGAGCACCTATATTTCTTTTATAAAAATTCCAAATCATCCAAAATTAACACCAAAACCATAGCCAAAATCCTAAATTCTTTCATCTTAGTCTCTTAACTTTTAATCACCTCAAAAGAGTGACCCAAATTCCTAATAAGGCCTTAGGCAGCCTCCTTAAAGTCCATTGGACATTAATTTTGGCCAATAAGAATGAAGATTTTTATCATCTATCTCCATTCATCCATATGGACAACCAAACTACTCTTTTTGCTACTAAAATCCCCCTCCAATTCTTTTCTTATAAGATCTACATAATATATGTTCTAAACACCAAATAAAAAAAAACAAAATAAGATTTTAAGAGTCACTAATGTCTTATAAAGGTGGCTCTAAATATATAAACTATTATCAATATAAAATAAATTTCAATAATAGCCCTTTTAAACTAACCACTTCAAACTAGTAATCTAATCATATTTTGTGACTAACTAAAATCTAATAATGAGGCTCTTACCACATTGTATAATAAATTATATATTAAATATTTATATACATTATTTTTACATAATAGCCAAACCACAATACAATATTGTACTACCTTATCATATCTTGTACTCTTATCCAATTTACTAGTAATCTAATATAAGACTTTAGTATTTCATATCAATATCTTGCTTATGTACTACAACATCTTTTGTTGCAGTACAGCAATAGAAAATTAGCTTATTCTAGTACCTTGTAGTATCTAAAATCTAGCAACAAAAATATATATATATATATATATATATATATATATATATATATATATATTTTTTTTTGTCAATCTACAAATTGAAGAAAAGAAGAGACTCTTTTCAAGTGAAAGATTAGAAATCTACACCAAATTAAATCAAGCTATTTCTCACACCATAAATAAAGAATCAAAAAGTACAAGTGTGAGAATAAGAGATATTCTAAAGCTTTATTAAAATGGCTAAAATACCATAGTGAAGAGAATATATAGTAAGTTCTTTCACTTTAAAAACCAATCACAGGACTTGACTTGATAAGAATGTCAAGTCAAGGATTTTTCTCCATTTAAGTATTCAAATCCTAATAGACATAAACAAGCCAAGTAACAAAAAAACTGTCAATAAATGAAAAGCCACTAATTAAACTAAGCTACATTCATCCAATAAGATAGGATATATGATACCATATCACGTGACAAAATGAATAAATTAATTAAATTCAATAGTTTTTTAAGAAAATATTTTTTAAAAAAATAGCTTATAATTTTATTTATTTATATATTTATATTTAAAAATATTAATTATCTTCTTTTCAACCACCATTCTTTCTTTAAAAAAAATATGAATAAAAAAAAGAGGCATATTATTAGCTAGTTGTCTATAAAGAAGCCATGTTGGATGTAATAATATTAATTGAAGATGTAGGATTAATATACATATATACATATATACATATATTTATATTATAATTATATTTGAATTTTAAAATAAATATGTTATAGATTATATATACCACATATATACATTTGATACATGAATTCTCTAGTATAATATAAAAATCAATTAGCTTTAATTTTACACTACTTTGATTATGTCATTGTAGGATGTTTCTTATTGGATGTTGGAAGAAGCTAGTCTTGCTAAATCTTTTTTCTTTACAACCAAATTAAATTTTTTTTTATAAAGTTAAGTTTGAATTTAAAATCAATATCTTTTTCTTTTCTTATTTTATATTGATATTAATAATTTTTAATGAATAAAAAATACTATAGCTAATATAAAATAAATAAAAATATAATTTTATTATAATCTTTAATGTGATAGGATTGAAGATGGTCTTAGTCTTACTTTTCAATATACAAGCCAATAAAAGGAACTTATAGAAGCTTCTCAAGAATTACAAGAAATGTAATCTAAGTGCTAAGTTATAAGTTTCTTCTAATACAACTTCTTAAAATTAAAAAATATTTAGGATAAGCTTGAATAACTATATGGCATATTTACAAATGCCTAAATATCTAATTTTTTTTTAAGAAATTTTCTCAAAGCTTCTTATAAAATATATTATCTTCCAAACATGTTTTTATTTACTTTTATTTATTTTAATTACTTCCATTTATTAAAATAGTATAGATACTTATTCAAAAAAATAAAAATAAAAATAATCATATTTAAAATAAAAAATATTACATATAATTTTTTTAAGATGATTATTGTACTTAAAAAATTTGATTTACTTAATTAAAAATATTTAAATTTTTATAGTTATTTTTTAAAAATAAATCATGTTATAATATTATATTAGATTTTGAATTATAATATATCTAGACAAGATAAAAGTATTGATACATATCAATTATTATATGTAAAATACAAAATTTTACTTTTTTATTTATTATATTATAATTCTTAACTTAAATATAATCAATAACTTTAATTTTTAGTTTTTGATATTAATTTTTAATTTTTAATAATATTTTTTAATTTTAATATTCAATTTTTCTTCAATATTAATTTTTAAGCAAACAAAGAAATTTAATATATATTTTTTTCATAAATATACATATGTGTATATATATATATATATATATGTATATTTATATATTTACAAATCTTATTTCTTTATTTGTATAATTACATATAAAAATTAAGATTATAAATAAAAATTATAGATTATAATTTGAAATTTTAACTTCAAATATTAATTATAAATAATGATGGTTTTTGCCAATTATAAAAAATAACAATAATAATAATACATCAATACCATTTTTTAATAAGTTCAAATATTAAACTTTTAATATTGATTTGTAATCATTCTCTTTTCCATGTGATTATTACTTTTCATACTAAAGTTTATTTGAAGCAAATATTCTAATCATGTTATTAAAAATGGGCTTAAGTAACTTATACTTTATATAACAATCTTATAATTTACTAACTTCTTGAGAATACTTTTGTTAATTTATTTTTAGTTATTGAAACTAAAAAATTAATTAGTTTATATAACTTATATTGTATAATAATTATATTTCTTTCATTTTGTTTGAGCAAGTAAAACTTTAAAACAAACTTTGATTTGATTGAAATATACGTGTGTATTCTAAAATATAAGAAATATTGAGAGTTTTAGTTTATTTATCTTGAACAACAAATTGAAACAAAAGATTCAACTAAAATAATGCAACTTTTTTAAAAGAAAAAGCTATCTTATTGTCATCATCTTGAGACCAATTCAATTCTATTCATAATTGATAATTCAATAGTGTAGGTACATAAAGAAATACAAAACTATGAAACATTTTTAAATTTAAAAATTATTTGAAACATTCCTAGTTGAATCAATTAATAGGTGCAATACCTTATTAGACCTATGAAAGGGAAGTAGAAATATACATAAAATTACATAAAAAAATAGATAAAAATAAATTGTGTATGGATTCACAAAACTTAGATAAAACTTATATACATTACTTTCATCTATTTATATAAGTTTAAATAAATAAATAAATAAAATAAATAAAATAATTTATTACAAACAACAATCAATATATTTTTATTATTGTCAAAGACAAGAACTAAAAGATGATGCATAAACCAATAAAATCTGTATTAAAGAAAGACTAATAAAATAGAAATAAGAAATTACATATATTAAAGAAAAATTAGAATGGCTTATTGCCAAAAAATAAGAAAACTTGAGACTCTTGAAACTAGATTAGAAGTAAGAAAGGAATTGACAAGAGTGAAGAAGATTCACTCTTATCTTTATATATACTATTTAACTAGGGACTATGTAGTAATGTTCTATAAGACCTCAAATATATGTTGACTTTGTAGGACACATGCCTTGACTTACAAGGCAAGTTTTTCTATGTGTAGGCCACATATTTAGCTTGGTCTTCAAGCTAACTATATGTATGGTACATGGTCAACTTGTTGACCACATTTCTAATCCAGAAAGTCAATTAAAGACACATGTAAAGTCAAAGAAAAATCTATGAAGCTTCTAGAAAGCTTCCATAGAAGTTATTATAGAATTAACTTATTTTTACTTACTTTTACATATTTATATAGGTAATTAATAGCTTTCATGCATATGTCCATGACATTACTCCCTTTTTTAGGAACATGTTCTACGAGGAGAGGTCATCATATATTGAAAAAATCTATGATGCGACAAATTATATTCGCTACATATTCAAATCTTTATTTTCTTCGAAGATGATTGATAAGGCCTCTCAACCATCAATAGAGTCCATACCAGGGTGGAAAGACCACCTTGTTATTTAATCATTGTTGAGGCCTTCATAACTTCCTTCAAATAAAATATTTGGAACACCATCAAGAGTTGTTCGTACCTCTAATAAAATTACCAAACATTGGAAGTCTTTTCCAAGGTCATGATACCAAACGCGTTGTATCTTGCCATCTATTCGAGGACAAACATGTCATTTTTGAAGATCTTCATCTCAATTACATCATCTTGAAGATTGTCACAATTGTAATGTCTTGTCCGACAGATCAACAAACAAAAGCTCTTCAGTCAAATCCGCTGATTGTTGGTTTTGTATCTCTTTAGTATCACAACTACAAAGAAGCTATAAACAAGGATTGAAAATAAGAGGTAAAACAATCTACTATCATGAATATAGAGTCATAAGAACCTAAGATTGGAAGATCTATGATGAAATCCATAGAAACAAAAGACCATAGTTGTTCTAGAATAGGTAATGATTGAAGAAGTCCGTAAGATCGATGATGAAGAGTTTTTCATCTTAAACAAATGTTGCATGACTGAACAAAGTCTTTCACACTCATCTACATTTGTGGCAACCAAAAAGCTTTGAATATAAGCTCCAAAGTCTTCTTGTAACTAAAATGTCCTATTGCTAGAAAGTCGTGACGTACTTGAAGAACATGTAATTATATTTCTCCTTTTGGAACATATAATCAACCTTCAAAATAGAGTAGGTTATTTTTGAACTCAAACTTAGAAGTATCTTGGAACTTAAAAGAAGGATTCTTAATATTGTGAACAAGAAGATCAGAAGACATACTTCATTGGATTTGTTTCACAAGGGTCAAATCAATAGTCAATATTGATTTCATTATTCAAAGATAAAAATGCTCTAGTTTCAAGAGAATTATTCTTTGCTAATCAAAAGATCCATCTTTTTCTTTTAGTACAAGATAAGAACATCTAAAAAATACGTCTGACAAATCTTGTTGTTTTTTGAGTCAATAAATAATCTTAAAATCAAATCTTGATAAAGACATGCTCTAATGGGCTTGACAACAATTTAAAACATATGCTGACATGAAGTACTTAAGATTCTTGTGATTCGTATATACGGTGATTGGATTAGAAGTGCCTTCTAGATGATGATGCCATTCTTAAAATGAATCCAAAATTGCAAGAAGCTCTTTGTCGTAGATTTCATAGTTAATCTTGGCTATTGAAAAGTTTTTGGAATAAAAAACTACTAGATGAAGTTTATCATCTATTCTTCTTTCTGATAATATAGCATGTAAAGCAAATTTTGATGCATCTATTTTCATAAAAAATGCCTTTGAAAAGTTGATGCAATATAAGATTGGTACATAAATAAAGGCTCACTTTGAAGTTTCAAAAGGTGTTTCAGCTTCTTTACTCCATTCAAGTTTATTTTTACAAGTCAAACATATAAGTCGAGCTGTAATTTGAGAGAAGACTTTGATGAAGATCCAATAATAGTTAGCAAAGCTCAAAAAGTATTGGACATCTCCTACCATTTTTAAAATCTTTTAATCTATAATTTTTAAAATTTTCTTAGCATCCTTCATAAGTCCATCATTTGAAATGATGTATCTTAAGAAGTCGACTTGAGTAGTATAGAATATACACTATTCTATCTTGACATAGAGTCCAACATCTCTTAATTTTTGTAACACATGATGAATATGAAGTTTATGTTCATTTATGTTTTTAGAATAGATCAAGTTGTCGACCAGATAATAGACAATAAAATCATCTGAAAACTCTCAAAAAATATCATTCATTAGATTAAAAAGTTATCGGTGTATTTTTAAGTCCAAAAAGTATGACGTTATATTCAAAATATCGATACCTAGTTCGAAATGCAATCTTCCATTCATCTCTTTTTTTAATAGGTACTAGATTGTATGCTCTCCATAGATCTATTTTTGTATAGATCTTGGCTTATTTTAATTGATCAAGAAGTCCGAATATTAAAGATAGAGGTTACTTATTCTTGATAGTGATCTTGTTGAATCCTTGATTCATCTTTTTTCTTTACAAATAAGATTGGAGCTCTTGTTGGTAATTTAGAATAGTGTATGAAATTCTTGGTGAGATTCTCTTCAATATATTCTTTGAATTCAGCTAATTTATTTTGTGTTAAACTATAGAATGGTCCAAATGGCGGTTGTGATCCTTCTTGAAAGTCAATTGAGCAATCATAGAGATGATGTTCTAGAAGAGTATCCGCATTCTTCTTCTGAAATACATCTTGAAATTCTTGATATTGGTTGGAAATGCAACTTGAAGTCTTTGCATCATTAGAAATAAGTGTGGCATAAATGACACAAGGTGACCCTTCTTTTGCAGCATGCAAGAAAGCTCTTGCACCTACAAATATAGGTTTAATTGCTCTAGACTTATGACTTTCTATTGGATTAATTTTATTCTTAATTATGCTTTTAAAGAAGTCAAGGATATGAGAAATCAAATCTATACAAGGATTATATTTTTTTAACTATGATAAATCTAAAATGATTGAATTAGAAGGAGATCTAATTATATTAAAGATTATGCAACTACTATGATCATTTATTGCTACATCTATAGGAAGTGTTTCACGAGTAATATCTCCAAAAGACAATAGATGACCATCTATGACTTCTACATGAATAGGTTTGATTTTTTGTACTAATGGTATTTTATGACTTTTAACAAATTCTACATCTAAGAAACAAGTTGAGGCTCTTGAATCTATCAAGGCAGAGGCTTTATATTTATTAGGTTGTAAATATAAATCTATTTTAAAACAAAGAGAGGATTCTGAGGAGAAGATAGGACCTTCATTAAAAATTGTACAAGATTCCAGCCACATGGTCCATATTATAGTTCGACAAATTCGTTTTCCAAGACATTTTCTTCTTTGACAGATGTGCTCCTCATTTTGTGATTTTGTTGCTTCTTTGGATAATGTTGAGCAACGTGTTTAGATTTTCTATAATATAAGTACAATCCTTCTTGACAATGACAAGTCTTTTCTTACTCAATAAGAGGTTTAAAACATACTACATCAATTTATATATCTTCTACTTCTGAATGTATGTGTTGAAGAGATACTGGTATTGCCATCCAATTATAGTAATATTGAGGGCCATTTATACAACTCTCAAATCGAAATTCAAAAAGTTAATTGTCGCATTTCACAACATGGTCAATTGTTTGACTCAAAATTTGAGGATCAAGTAAGTTGAGGATCAATTTCTTTATTTCATATTATAATCCATAGAATAATTGGCTAATAAATGTAACATCATCCTACTTGATATCAATTACAAATTATCAAAATTATAAAGTATATAATGTTATAGATTGATTGCCTTGTCACAAAATATGGATCTTATTAGTAGTAATATGAATTGAAGTTTTTCATACATGGATCAAAATTCTACCAAAAATGTCTCCAAATTATCCAATATTGGATCTTGTCATTCAAGAAAAGATGAAAACCACAATAGTGTTGATCTTAAAAGAAGTGTATCAATGAATCTAACTTCTGATCCTAGAGTTGGATAGCTTTGGAGTTCAAGTTCAATCACAAATTGTACTTAATTGATAAATCTTCAAAATTTAGATCTTGTTCCATCAAATTTCTCGGGCAGGGCAATTTTTGGTTCTCTAACACTTGAAAGATGATCCACCATAGGTAGAAGGATATGATTTGATGTAGATGTTGAAGCAACTCTAATTATCTCTATATCTTCACTTTTTGCCATTCTTGTTGATCTATGTGGTGGTAAGCTAAGTTGATGCATCGCAAGCATCAATTCTCTCAATTGCTCTTGCATTTGTGCCATTGCACTCTTCATTTCAACAAGCTCTGCTATATTAATACTCAAAAGAATATCTAATATCACTCAAGATAAGCAGAAGAAAAGACTTGAGGATAAAGAAAATACTAAGAATAATATCAGTTTAGAAGAGGATAATCTGTAACTTCTAATATGCTTATGTCTTATCATGATAAAGGAGTAATCTATTCTTAATCAAGATAAGACAAAGCTTTGATATTGTAAGTGTACTCTTGTCATTCTGTCAAAGACATGAACTAAAAGATGATACATAAACCAATGAAATCTATGTCAAAAAAAGAGTAATAAAATATAAATAAAGAATTATGTATATTAAAGAAAAATTAGAATGGCTTATTGCAAAAAGACAAGAAAACTTGAGACACTTGAAACTAGACTAGAAGCAAGAAAGGAATTGGCAAGAGTGAAGAGGATTCACTCTTGTCTCTATATATACTATTTAACTAGGGGCTATGTAGTGATGTTCTATAGGATCTTCAATGTGTGTTGACTTTGTAGGACACATGCCTTGACTTATAAGGCAAGTTTTTCTACGTGTTGGCTACATATTTAGCTTGGTCTTCAAGCTAACAATATGTGAGGCACATGGCCAACTTGTTGACCACATTTCTAACCTAAAAAGTCAATTAAAGATACATGTAAAGTCAAAAAAGCATCTATGAAGCTTCTAAGAAGCTAATATAGAAGATATTATAGAATTAACTTATTTCTACTTACTTCTACTTATTTATATAGGTAATTACTAGCTTACATGCGTATGTCCATGACAATTATCTAGTTCTATATTTTTTTTAAAAAAAATTAATTAATTGTTTTTTGTTTATTACAAGGTGCTTTGGTTTCTTTAATAAGAAGGTTTGAATATGAATACAATTTTGTAAAAATTATTAATATTTATAAAAATAGGATAAAAAATTATTTTCTTTTTTTTGTACATCATTATTTATTATTTTCTCATCATGTTTTCAGATTCTTAAGATTAATTTTCTTAAGTATATTAAGAATAATATAGTCAATTTTTAAAATAAATATAATGATTGAGATTATCAATGTGATTATCTTACATTATTTCAAACTATATTAATTGAATTCATCAAAACTTGCCCAAATTAATTACAACTTTAATATATTTAGGAGAATGATAAAGCGACCCAAATTTTTACTAAAGCAACCCACTCTATTTTAAGCACCATTGCACCTTTGGAGCCCCCATCCCTATTCCTAATTGTTCTCCATTCTCAACTATCACTAAAGATGGGAATGAGGGGTCTAAGAACTTTGAGAACGAGGGCAACAATTGGAAACAAGGAAATGGTTGGGAATGGAGCATGTGGATTGATTCAGTAAAAATTTGGATCACTTAATCATTTCTCTATATTTATATTTATATATATACACATGTGTAAATGCTTTGAAATTTTAGTAATTCTAATAGTATAGCTTCTTGTCAAATCATCTAACATTTAGGATGACAGAATGAATGCCTCCCTTGTCCATTTCATGTCGTATTCACGACATGAGCACCCGGCAGTCACAAGACGAAAAAGTTCTCCGCCACAAGACCAGACTGTGCCACGATGACACCACAGGTTGGATGACGTGGCTCAGTGCGTACGTCGAGTTGGCTGGTGCTCCTCATGGTGGAATTGGTCTTGGAACCCACGCCCATGGGTGCTCCATACCCTCCCCCCCCCCCCGCAACCGTCGTCTCAGTTCCTGGAAGGTGACAGGGGCGTATCTGGATGAAAGACCAATGGATGAAAATTTCTGAAATGCCACGTCAGCTGAGTTATTTGGTGCAGTGGACATTCTTGGAAAAAGGGTCCCTTCTCACCCATTCACTCTAATTTCAATTCCTTTCTGTTTGGATGAAGATGTAATATTCTTAAAAAATTTCAACAAAAATTGTAAAAAAAACTAAAAATCACATGTGTTTAGTCCATACGCAACCCTAGACAGTTTGAGCTAGATGACTTGAAGACCTGGTCATTTATGTAAACATGACGCAAAAAAGGTTTCAATTTCATTTGCAGGAAGTCGATGCATCAACAAACTGTTCCGTTTTTATTATTAAAAAAAAGAAAAAAAAATGTGTTGATACTTATTTGACACTGTTGTGAGTTTGAATCAGAAACAAGAGATGCAACAGAATGCCACCAGCATTACGTGTGGTGATTCTATAGATGGACTGACTTGGAGCTAAGCGATGATGCTTCATCGGAATGCTAGTTTCGCCGGTGTTGTCGTCCGTCGCGACATTCCAACACCAATCTCCGAGGTTCTCGAAGCGAAGTATTCTTGTCGACAGCGAAGACGTGCTTCGTAATGGATGACTAGAAACAAAGTGGGGCCATCGCAGGTTTTGTATCAATTCCCATATCGTGACTGATGTTGACCACAGTCTCGGGTTGCGAAGACAGCGCCTTGCAGCTGCTGCCCCCGAAATCAGCTTTTTGCTACACCGCAGGGCACATGTCGATTCCTGCAATCGTGGGTTTTTCTGTAGTCCCAATCCAGAAGGAAACGTGGTAGTTTACTTTAGCCTCCACACCTTCCGAACCCTGGAGATGAATTGGAACAGAACCTGAGCGATGAGTGCAGGAGTCGCTAGAGCTTGCAACGTAACGGGCACCGCCTGTGGAGAGGAGAATATTGGGGAGCACTAGTTATGGCGAGAAGTGAAGGGGATTACGAGAATAATACTGCTGTATACTGTAGACTATATGTACGCTACCTTTTGGAAGGGTAAGGTTCTTAGGGTGGGGGGTGGGGCATGTCTTGGAATTCGGGACCCTTGGGTAGCCCACTAGGAGCTGCAATCACTATGTGTCCGGAATCATTAAGGGCGTTTGCAGGGCGCAAGTCAAATGAGACCAGATTTGTGCAGAGAGGGCGGGTGAGAGTGTGTGCGTATACATGTGGGGGGGGAGGAAGGAGATCTCTTGAGGCTTGACACGAGTTGGGTTTGTGTGCCTATATAATGGAGTCTGGTCCATGGTGTTCAGCAGTAGTTTCTACCTATCTGGGTTGATACAATCGACACCCGGACAAAGCTGAGATTGAATGAAGTGTGTGAGAACGAGGTGAACCCAGAGCTGAGACGTTGCTGCTGCTTTTGCTGCTTGCTTTTGCGGCGGAGCAGTTGTCTCGCAATATATGCTGGGAGTGATTAGGAACTTGCTGGGATTGTGGCTGCGGAGAGAAGACTGGAAATTTAAAAGTTGGAGTGTTGTGCTTTGAAGCCAGTCCGCGTGTTGAATGCCTTGCAGTCAGCAACAATCGGTCGCCTCGTGCTATTTGAGCAGGTTTTTCTTCGCTCCTGGTCCTCGCAGGAGACCGCCGACAGTGAAGCAGACATACTCGACTGCCTGGAGGCTTTAAATCTGTCGGAACTCTGCTAGAGTTTCATACAAGGAGTTCTCTTTGCGTGATTGCTCCTCTTTAGACCTCATAATCTGATAGTCACATATATTGAAGAACTTGGATCCACTGATAATCCTCCTTATTACGTCCAGCGCTTCGATATTGGCCTGTGGTCCCTAGATTATCCCCAATAGCAGGTAACCCCAGGTAATCATCCTAGGGTTCCAAAGTTGGACAAACAGCTCCAGAGCTACTTTGATAGTCACGACACTTCAACTCTTTTTGTTGCTTCTTCTTACACTTGCTTTAATGACGAGACTCTCCAAGTCCAATGAGGACGTTCGGAAAGGAGCGTGGGCAGCGGAGGAGGATGAGAAACTCCGAAAGTATGTGGAAACCCACGGCACAGGCCATTGGCGCAGTGTCGGCAAGAAGGCAGGCCTTCAGAGATGTGGGAAGAGCTGCCGTTTGCGCTGGACTAACTATTTGCGACCTGATATTCGGCATGGAAGTTTTGACCCAGAGGAGGAGGATCTCATCGTCAAGTTGCATGCAGCTCACGGAAGCAGGTACCAATTGCGCTGTAGTTTTGATGCTAACCTTCGGAATAAACGTCAGTGATGAATGTTCAGCGTGCACAAGAAGAGTTGTTCGAGGGTCTGCGGTACATTGTTTTGTAGAAATGGACAGGGTTCTTACCAGGAAGTGATTCTTTCTGAGTGCAGATGGTCTCTTATTGCCGCACAGATGCCAGGAAGAACAGACAACGATATAAAAAATCACTGGAACACCAGGCTAAAGAAAAAGCTCTGTGACATGGGCATTGACCCCGTCACACACAAACCCATCGCCGACTTACTTAGAGATCTTGCTGGAACCATGGCTCAGTCTACCGGAGGAAACAATCAGGTTCTTCCTCTCGCTAATATGTCTGTTGATTCGCTAGTAGAGCAGTAGTGTTGATTTTGTCTGATTCTACTTTAATGACGAAGAAGGCTTGACTGTTCATTTGCTTGTACGTGCAGGCATCTGAGGAAGCGGCACGAAGATGTTTTCGCGACAGTCTTGTCAGCAAAGCCGTGCGAGAGTGTGGGAAAAACAACAACCCTGCATTCTCATCGTCTCAGTTGACGAGCCATTCTATGAATATCCACCACACGGACGAGGTCAAGTCCATTGTAGGGGACCCTCACGGCGCCAACGATTACTTGGGTCAGAAAAGCTCTAACAATTCAGGTCTGTCCCATAGCATGGACGACAGCAGTAGCACAGAGGAGACACTCTCCCGGCGCTCAACCAGTCCACCAATTTCGAGTGATTTAGACTACCAGAGAAGTGCATCAGGCGCGGATGTTGAAGACCCCTGCCGTCGGTTTGCCGTTGTTTCTTCTGCTCAGATGCAGATCGAAGCCAACTTACATTCTAGATTCACTGAAGCCAGCACCACGCTTCCGACTTCATTCCTAGATCCTGCAGGTTGCAACTCATTGACGACATCGCCACTATCAAGTTCGGGATCCGAGTTTCTTTGCCAACGGAAAAGTGACCAAACTCTCGCAGGACCCCATCAACTGAGAACCAGTTACACTCGCTGGTTACCACCTCGAAACGCGCTTGCGCAAGAAGATTTTCCAAATGCAGCAGTACAGTTACCTCTCAGCCGGTTCGGCTCGGAGGCCCAAAACCAGTTCACGGCTCAAAGCCACGCAGAATCTTCCTTCATGCAGGGATCAGATGTTACCAGGCCCCAGCCGACAGCCGCCGCAAGTAAATTGGACATCAGGATCAACCTTGGGTTCAATCATCAACCGGAATCGTTGCAAGAGAATTTGAATTTCGGCTATAGAAGCTTCGGTGGTCCATTGATGTCGCCGGCTGCAACGGGGAATTCCTTGCTGGACGTCTCGGCGCAGCATGCGTTGTCTGGGTATGCTGGACAATTCCCTGGTTCCATCATAAATCCAAGCAACGTGAATGTGGCAAGTTACAACAGCCCATTAGCTGGAGCTACAGCTGGGGTGCGTCTTCACGAATACGAAGTGCCAAGCCCAAGGATGGTGTTGTGGGACTTCCAGGAGTAGACAGTATTTTTTAGGAAACCAGTTTGGCTTCCATTCGGCAAAATATACAACTTCCTGAATTCTTGTTTCCTGCACAAAGTGTTTGCATTGTCTCATGGGCTGGTTTGCAGGCTTCAGAAGGTTTCCTAGTTGGTAGAGTAGAAGGCAGCTAAAAACTCCATCATTTTGTTGATTCATGTATATTCCTTCCTATTCCCTGATCTGTGAATAAACCAACTCCTTTTCAAATTTGTAATTATGTGGAAGGTCTCGTCATGTGCCGTTCCTTGGTTGATGTTATTCGCGATTTAAATTTCATTGTTTTAATCATCAAGCTCTAGACTGATGAGCTCATTTCAGGCCACTGCTTCTGTTTTTCTCACCATTTATAAGCTGGTCATAAATACTTTGTATGGCAAAGAATATACCACGTGATATATCTTTTGCGAGAAGGAATTTGCGGCAAATTGATAACACCTTCAACTCCACTTTATCTATTCGATAGGCGGTGCGGCCCTTCGACACTTGTGGCAACAGTTGTTGAGACATCTCAACTGTACGACACGAATAGCTCTAACGCTGTAGAGGACGGAGATCATCCCAATTGAAATTTAGAACCCTCAATGATTCTCCAAACATGGAAAAGTCACGCTTAGTCTCCGAAATACTGCCATTATAAAAGATAGTGCCTGGGTCCTGTCTAACGGGGCTCTATCACTGTGATTGGTATACCATAATTCAGAATCTGCTAATGTATACGAAATGAACTGCGCATGTGCTTTTTGTGGGAGGTCATGCGCCTGCATTTAACGTCACTTTCTGTCAAAAGTGGCTGTGATGTAATTTTAATTGGAGAATACATGGACCTTATAACTTTTTAACTTATATGGAAGACATTTTCTTAGTAAAGTTTTAGTGACCAATCTTCCCGGTTCAAGTGAGAAACACATATACTAGAGGGAATAAGAAGAAACACTACAACTGTATTCTGGATGGTACGCCAGGTGGGTGTCAGAACCAAGACCTGACACTCTTCTGCCCTATAACCGAACCACGGTCGTTCCATACAAACCCACACTTTCCTACTAATAAACCCTCGGACTGAGAATCCGTTAGTTTCTGATTCAGTCAGGCGAAAAGCCCCACTCTAGCCTCATAAACTCCAACTGTCTCTCGAAACTTGCAATTTATCTCCATAATGGCGGACCAATTAATGAATTTTCTCACCACCACCTTCTATTAATCCTCCACTTAGCATTCATGGTGATGCGATCACCAATCAATCCCACATAAATGGGCTTTAGTGAAGCAGGCTGGGATTTGCGGCATAAGACGAGTACCTGTTACGAGGATCTGATCATCGGAAGCATGGCAGGATGGTATAGTACCGCTCGTCCTTTGTTGTGGCATTTAAATGGGTGGTAAATTCCTGCAGGCGGTCAGACGATTGGGGTCCGTACTCCTTTCCATTTTAGAGCTGGTGGTGGGATCTGACAACCGCCTGCAGGATGCCAGGGCAAAGTCAATCTTCGTTTGATGAGATGGCTGTATCCGGAATGGAGATGGGATGGACTGGGATTCCGATTGAGACGAGGAAGATGATGGCGGGCGGTGTTACAATTTCGTTTATTGTGTGGACACCGCCACCTCGGACAACCGAGAGTTATTGATCAACTTCTTGCATGTGGCTGGCCACGGCGGGAGTTGGCGCAAGGTGCCAGATGGGTAATGATTCAGTGTCACGCTGTCGTAGAGGATGATGCAGATATTCGATGCAATTTTTTTCTGTGTCAGCACGGCCTGCAACTTAAACTTCATGGCGCAGACCAACGATGGCATGGCGGAGAATTGAGTTAGTCGTGTGAGATTACCTGAACCGGAACTATGACACACTCTCCAACGATCATAACGTTCGTCTTGAGACTTTTCACGGGCTCAGAACAGTCTTGTGACTCTACCAAACAGCTTTAGTCGTAAAGATATGTGAAGATGAGTCTTGGTAGTTGCTGGGGCTCTCACCTCGAACATTATATCTCAGAATTCTAAACCAACTAATGCTCGTCACTAAACAAGCAAACTGCGGATTCTATCTTTACTGTCCTTTTGGAAAGTACTCTCCCACTGCAATACAACCTTGTCAAGAGGAATTTATGCCGTATAAATCCTGGTTCACGTGGGCATTATCTGAAATGCAGAGCTCACATTTCACATTGGGTGTTACAATCTGAACAGTGTAGGAGACTAAGCATCTGCTCTTTAAATGCTGTGCAAACAGACTTGAAGAAGAAGTCCACACATGCACCTGCAGTATTTATGAGGTTTTGAAGTAGGAAGCGACCGATTCAATGCATGGCATCACGCTTAGGCTCTCCGGGCAGTCCATAAATACGCAGGTATTCATTGCCGAAGATATTCAGAAGGCGCTATTCTTGTGATCCTCATTACAGCAGTAGCAAGTTCAGCTCCTGTTTGCTTGTCTGCTCTCCTGAGTGCCTGATCGATCGACACGCTAAGGGACCGTGTTAGAAAATGAAGACCTTTTCCGGATAGCGTCACTTGTCGATACCTTTACTGTTAACTTTTAGACTCCAGGAGTCGGCTTGGATTGTGGACGATCCATCACTCATATTGACTGAAAGTTCACGTATTACTTCTGGGGAGTCAGCAGCTAGTATCCACAGATTGCCATCAATATTTTAGTCAGCGTAGCCATGTTTTCCATAAGTTTAGATCAACTAACATGAGTACAAATGCAAATACTTATTGGACGATACTGGATAGCATTTGTGATGAAATTTAAGGGTGGTACCAACCCCAGTCCAGCACGTTCTGACCTGTGAGCCATATGTCTAATCATCTCATGGAAGTTTGACTAGTTATCTTATTAAGAGTCCACGCGCTCTGCTGAACAAGAAACACAACATCCTTTGATTTGTCCGCTTATACTTCGTGTTATATTTCAGCATGAGTGTGCGTCTAATACTGAGACTGAAAGGTGAAGCAAGCCTGAACCGCGAGTTGACCGTGCTCAAAACATGAGGCTGGCTTCGAAAATAATAGACGCAGTAAAACTATGAGAAATGAAAATTCTTTCAGATGTCCTCCGAGAATGATTAACTCAGGTTACAGAATAAAAGCCAAGTTCTAGCAAATGCACTGCTGCCATGGTGGTGAATCTGCACACCATTGCGGCTTCTCGATAAGCGCATTTTAATGGACCTGCTTCTCAGAGTCATGGTGGACAGGGCTTCAGGAAACACCACATGCTTTGAAAATTCATGGCCTTCTGTTTCATGTTCCAGGCTTTTCTATGTGCCAAATTTGGGCTTCAGAATCTGCTCCCTCATTCCACAACATCATGAAGATGAAGCATCAACAAACACAACTTAATCACATGTATTGTGTTTTCCATTGGTCACTTAGACCTGGTATGTAAGAATGCGTGAGATATGCAGGCTGCGTGAAGAACAGAAACTCTATAAATGGTTATACATTTCAAAGCTAGAAGATACTGACCCAGATACTTAAAAAGTTAAAAAGAAAAGAAATAAATTAAACATTAAAATGTACAATAGAGAAATCCATGGGATGGTTTCAATTCAACCAAAAATTTATGGACGAGGTTGACAAATTTTTTTATTTTGTTTTGTTTCTTTTGACGTGCAGAATGGTAAATGCTGTAGTTAAACAATTGCATGGACATGTGTAGAAAAGTGGATTACTTAACATTCACAAGGATGATCCGTACATTGGCTCTTAACTACTTTGACAGATGGTTTTTGTTTCAGAAGAAACTAGTGGTTGTTGTATGGAAAAGGTGTTGTGAGTGCACACATGAAGTACATCAAGTATTACATGGCAAAAGTTGTATTTATTCAATAATAATTGTATCTTTTTAAGTTGGGTATATATTATTTGTATATAATTTTAAGTTTGAGAAGTTTTGGTAAAAGCATAAGTCGATTTTTTTAATAGTTATTTTAAAATTCTGATTTATTTTTTCAAAACATACTTTTTAACCATAGAATTAAAAGATATTTGAAAGTTTTGTAATTTAGATTGGTTCGTAAAAAGAAGAATAATGCTATAAGAATACTACTTGCAATAAACTTTCATTAGAATTGATAATTGTAAAAGAATTTATAGATAAGAAACAAATGTTACAAATGAACTATGTGTGTGCATATATATATTTATTTATATATGCACATAAACACATTCATATATATACATTGTATCTTAAATTTTATTTAATAATTCTTATATTAAATATTTAAGTAAAAGTGGTATCAATAGAAGAAAGTTTAATATTCTTTACTTATGCAATTTTTATGATAAATGAAAGATCTTTAAAAAATAAAAAAAATTCAATAAATAAAAAAATTGAGGTTCTTTAAATGTACTAAGATTAATTTATCAATTTCAAGTATCAAGAGCATATATATATAGAGAGAGAGAGAGAGAGAAGAAAAAAAAAAAAAAAAAAAAAAAAAAAAAAAAGAGAGAGAGAGAGAGAGAGAAATAATAAAGCAACCCAAATTTTTATTAAAGCAATCCACTCCATCTTAACCATCATTGCACCCTTGTAGCTTCCATCTATATTTTTGGTTGTTTCCCCTTCTCAACCATTATTAAGGATGGAGGTAGTGTCATGATATAACATGATTAATGAATGAAAGAGATAAGAAAAAATTATATTATAAAAGATTTTATTTTAAAATATTATAACAAATCATCTTAGAAATATAGATAATAGTCATAAAGATAGTAAAACTAAAGAGTACTAATGCTGTTCTTTTACAAAGTAGGCTTCTACTTACTTTGTAGGACCATTAATAAAGAAAAATAAAGTAGATTGTAAAATTAAATAGTATAGGCATATGTAGAAAGGAATCAAGAATAGATTCTAGTAAAATTTACCTCAAGAAGCCAAGAATTAATATTCAAAGAGGACCAATTGTCAACCTGGATTGAAATCAGACCTAGAGACACCAAACCACATATCTACAATGACTTTAGGATTCTATAGGAGATCAAATAGTGGAATTTAAGAAAAAACTTGAGGAGATATTTTTGGGCATTATTTTTATATCAATTGAGTCAATATTGAGTTTTTGAGGGATTTTTAAAATTAGAAATATTCTTGGTCAGTTTAAATTTTGAGAAATAAAAGCATGTTTACAAATTTGAGGGTTTCTTGAGTTTTTTAGTATATGTATAGATAAATTTTGAGTATTATATTGGTGTAATAGTCATTATTTTTGTATGCAAATTTTGAAGTCAATCAAACAATTGGATCAAAGTATGTAAAGGTTTTTGTGGGCTAAGATCTTAGAAATTGGAGTTTGAAGGTTAGTGAGTAATTCTAAGATTTTCAAAAATTTATGAATTACATTGAAGTAAACTTTTTTTTATATGGATACTAGATTCAATTTCCAAAATTTCAGATAAAATTTGGAATAAATTCAATAGGTTAAAAAGGAGATATTGATACTAGAAGTTCAACATTTAGATTGGAATAAGAAGTTGCCTAATATCTAATTGAATTATCTTGCATTTCTCTCAATTGGTAAGTACAATTGATTTCATCTTTCTTGTACTTGTTTCTAACTAAGATATTAAGAAGTATACAAATTTTGAGTTGATATCAATGATTTGATTATTAATCCTAATTGAAATCCTAATTATTCTTATTTCAATTAGATTATTTTTATTTCTTTAAAGGTTTATTTTTATATTTCTTTAAGATTTTTTATAATTTTTTAAAAAAATTAGTTTGGGACTTCTTTGTATTTCTTTTAAATTTATTTTAAATTGATCAAATTTCAATTATGATTATTAAGATCTACTTAAGATTATTTAAGATTCTATTAGACTTGATAGGATTATTTTTGTATTTCTACTTATCTTCTTAAGGTGGACATCTAGTGCATCTTCAAGCAAGAACACATGTAATATGATAGTAATTGACTGCAAACATTGAAAACAAAGGTGGTGGTTGGAAATAGTGAAATGATTGGAAATAAGAACAAGGTTGAAAAGATATAATGATGGTTTAAATATGTGAGTTGTTTTAGCAATAATTTGGATTTCTTTATCATTTCTTTATATATATAGTGAAACAAGTATTATAAAGAAATTTATCCAATTTTATACATAGTATATTATAATAAAATTAAATAATTTATTATTAACTTTGTAATTAATAAAATCAAAGATAAGAATAAGTTCAAATTTTATCTTGATAATTTTTTAATGTTTTAATTATTAAAAATAAAATATTAAAATTATATTTTTAGAAATTATCTTCTAATAAAAATTAAAACATTTAATTAATGTTATTTTTAAATTTAGTTTTTAATAAATTTTAAATATTATTTTAGCTTTTTATTTTTTTTTATATTTATTTTTAAAAAAATATTGAAATAATATTTCTTATATATTTTGAGATTATTTTTAAATAAATAATTATGATTTAAAATACTAGGATTGAATTTTAAGCAAGAAATTTTTAAGTTCCTACAAAACAATCTCTTATCAAAAACTTTATTATATTTTTTACATGCTGTCTTATACAGTTTTTTTTAAAGAATAATAAGATTAAATTTTGAAAAAGGAATTTTTTTTATAATGGAAAAACATTAATACTATATGCGCACAAATAACGTAATAAAACCACATATTATAATATAATTAATTAAAATTATAGAACTTTTCTTACTATAATTACTTATAAAAACCTATTTATTGATTAATTTATTTATTTCATTATTTATATTTGATTTAGAAAATTATTTTAATAATTCGTTGCTAATGAACATCCTTAAATTTAGATATCAATTTAAAAAATTAAATTTTTAAAAAATAAAAAATAAAAAATTATTAACTAATTTAACAATTAAAAAATACTAATCATTTAAGAGTCCAAAATATGAGTAATATATATATATATTTCAAACCTTACAAAATTAAAATGATTGATTTAAATGCAAAAGAAGAGTCCATAAAAAACTTTTTTGCAAAGTAATTAAATTCTAAATTTCTCATACAAGATTTAATAAATTATACTAGGCTGAAGATCTAATGATTTTTTATATCAAAATAATAAAGATTAAATACTAAAACCATGATTTTAGTAAAAATATCAAATTAAGATTATATGAATAATAAACTAAAAAATACATTATAAAATTATATCAAGTAAAATTATTCATTTTTCAAAGCTTAAATCTTATATCAAATATATTTTTTACCTTATCATATACTATTGAAAAATCTTTGAAGTAAATAATAAAAAAATAAAAGAACTAAATTAGAATGCCAAAAGCCAAAAATAACACAGAAGAATACAAAATCATTATTATAGCTTTAAAAAAATAATTAAAAACTAGGATATTATATTATAAAAGAGTTTAATTAAAAATATGGTAGCAAATTACTTTAGGAACATAGATGAAAATTATATAGGTAGTGAAAATAATTTAATTACTAATATTATTTTTATTTATTAATAGAACCATAAACAAGATAAAATAAAATAGGTTAAAAAAATAATATTATAGGCATCTTTTTATAAAAGTAAAAAATAGCTGTCAACAAAAAATTATCATTAAAAACCTTAGATTGATAACTAGAGAGGACCAATTGTAAACCAAGGTCAAAACCAAACCTTGAAGCACAAAATTGCATGCTTAAAACAAAAAGGGAGTTTTTTATTTTTATTTTTATAAGAAAGTAATGTTAGAGAGAAGATTTAATAAGGTTTCTTAGAATATTGGTTTTTGAGGGCTTTGAGTAGATAATTACTTTGTAAAAGCTTTCCAAAGTCAAGGTTTTTTTTGGATAAATGTAGTTTTTGTAGAATAAAAAAGAAGCTATATTTTAGTGAATTGTGTAAGTTTTGTAGCAAAGTAACATGTGAGAATTTGTGGATTTGTGAACATAGCTGCATTACATGTATTTTATAAAATTGAGCTAAATTGGATTGTTTGATTAAAAATAATTAAAATTTAAGTGAATTAAAGTGTTAGAAATTGGATATTAAACGTTGAAAAAGGATGATAGAAAATTCATGAGCAAATTAGGAGTATTTTCTTTCAATCTATAAGATCAAATCCATCTACAAATAAATATCCAATGCATTCCATGTTTATTTTTATATAATACAACAAGGTATTATATATATATATAGTTAAAAATATATTATACAAATATTTATATATACACTTACATACACATATGTGATTTTTTAATTATAAAATGTATACTTAATTTTTTTCTACTTAAATATGTATTATATATATATATATATATATATATATATATATGCTATTAAATATATAAATATACTTTAATAATTTTATATAATCTTATTTTTATGTTTTTATTTTTTTCTTTATTTTAGACTATTAAATTTATTACATAAAATATAAATAGAATAAAAAAATAGATTATATATAGAATAAAAATAAAAAAATCATAAAAGAATCTTCAAGCTAGATTAAAGACAATTTTAGATATAAGATTAGGAATATGGTAATATTTGAATTACTTTAAAATTTGTATTGACAAAACTAAGGTATTTATTGTCTTACATCTTCATTTATATTGTGTCAACTAGATTATATAGAATCTTCTTAGAAAATTTATAAGAGCTACAAACTATCTTAGAAGTTTTAATAATCTTTTATTAAAACTCCTTGTAGCTATAAATCTATATAGGTTCTTTGAAAAAAATAATCTCATGTGTAGTTAAAAAAGAAGATTTAAAAAAAATAAAGAAGAAAATTTATAAAATAAGTAGATAGTAAATGGCTATTTATAGGTTAAAAAAATAAAAAGTTTTAAATTAAAATAAAAATATAAGAAAGACATTGAAAAGATTGAAGCTAGCTTTAGTCTTGCCTCTAAGAATTATAGTTTGTAAAAAAACCAATAGAACTCTTTAAAGCATTACAAGCATTGTTAGCCAAGAGTATATGTTGGAAGATGTTTTTATAATTTTTTTTTTTTTATAAGTAAAAGACTTCTAAGAAAAGTTATTGTAACCATATAATATAATAAAAGATCTAGTTTATATCTAAGAATTTTTCTTAATGTTACTTGAAGAAGTTAATACCTAATCTATTATTATCTACTTATATTTACTTAAATATAAGTATTTATAACATCTAAGAAAACTTGGATGATTTTACAAGATTATAAAAACTTAAGAAACGTCATAAAATGTTGGAAAATTTGGACAACATTAAAAGAGTATACAATAAAATAATTTAAATATATGCATAACAAAATAATTATAATAATTATTTTTTAAATTATTGATATGTATATATATATATATATATATATATATTTAGTTTCTATTATTACTATTATTATTATTATTATTATTATTTTAATATTATTATCAAAGGAATATTAATGATTTTTATTATAAATAATTTTAGTAGCATAATAAGGGCCTTTAGTGTAATCACAATTAGAGATGATAAGTTTTAATAAAAAATAATAATAAAGAGATAAATAATAGATACAAAAAAGAATTCATATTAATTAATAATATATTTATATATATATATATATATATATATATATTTTTGCACATGAGTTGAGTTAAAAATTGATGAAACTATTTGAGATTTTACAAAGACTGGCTTGTTAAATCTAAAATTTTCAAAATCTTAGTGAGATGTAAGTTTTAAGATTGCATATGATAAATGATATTGTTGAACTTTAAATTATAAATTTTAGATGGAGATTATGTAAAAATTATCACATTTCAGATATATTAGTAAATCAATCTTTGATTCAAGAGCGCTGCTACTGTCATTCTTATCAAGCTATAAGCTTGACTATAGTAAAGAAAACCTGCTTGAAACATCCTTGAGTTTTAAAAACTTTGATTGATGCAAGTTTATCAAGCAACGGAACCGCTCATCGGAACAGCAGGGTAACTCAGGATGCCAGTATTTTCCTCCACATGAGCCATGGTTCGCATACCTGCTAGGGCAGTAAGAATACCAGGCGTTGTGCGGACAAACTGAAGTGCACATTGAGCATCAGTTGCATTCTTTCCAAGCTCTGAGAATGAGGTTCGAGTTTCTTCTGCCAGCCCTTTACAAAGAATTGCCTGTGAGCATGGAAGGCATAATGAGTAACCTACACAAAAACATTCTGACAAATCAAATGAAGGAGACAATACTTTTTGGTGGAACTTGAAGAATTTTTGAGAACAAATTGAAGTAAACAAAAAGGAACACTCACCTAGGGCTCCTTTTGTAAGGCCAAATTGCAAAGGCCCCATATAAAATATACCACCGTCCCTTTAAGCCAATCTTACCGATCATCATGCGACTGACAAAACATGATAGTAAAGTTTGAAGCTTACTTGCATAAGCGAAGCCGATGCCACAACTGAGACACCTAGCTGTTGGGCAGCACTCAAGAGTGACATGCGCTTCCCTTTCATGAGTTGTGAGTTGATTGTTGCTGCATCCTGCATACGTAGATTGTAGGGTAATTGAACCACCCGGAAGTGATGTTCATCACCACCTGCACCCATTATAATTCGTCTTCAAACGTCAGATTTCATGCTCAAGAACAATTTCACATCGACACAAAAGAAGAATATGAAATGCGTCTTCAGCATAATCAAGTATATTCTTTTCAACCATACTGCCTACTGACATACCAACTTCCCGAGCCGCAGCTACCAACTCCTCAAGAGAAAGATGACCACGGTTCTCTGGAGCCACTCGAAAGCCATTCCAAGTGGCAGTGCCATAAACGCTAAGCTTTCCTTCGGAGCAAGCCTCTTCTAGGGCTCCAAAAGCTTCCCGGATGCGTGTATAGAACGTCTCCCGAGATATTGCTGACAATTGTGTCTCCGGATTATGGATGTAGTAAACGTCAACAGTCTCCAATCCCAAATTTTCGCGACTCCTATCTAACTACAGACCGAGTGCCAAATTTAATTTAAAATTACTAGACTTCCACCAAAACTAAAGTAACAAATTGCAGAAAGATGCCTATAAAATGAAGATAGCCATTTGCCATGAGATTTGTGAGGTAAAACACAGTGAAGAAAGAGAGAAAACCAAAAATAAATAAATCCTGCTAGACATCTGATTTCAAGTTTCACCTGGTTTTTAAGGTATGCTGGGGTCATGCAGTGACATCCAGCTACGAAATCGGACCATGTGAACAGACCAGTCTTCACATAAGTTTCCTGAACCCATCTTCGAGGATCTGCAGGCTTTTCATTGCCGAAGGTAAGGTAGCCTCCCTTCGTGCAAACGATTACCTGCTCCCTCGTAATAGACCCCAACCTGATACCTTCAGAGATAGCACGCCGAACTGCTCGCTCACTCCGTGTACTACGGTAATTCACTGCACTGCTCAATTGGAGAAGGTATCAGTACCAGTCACATGCAGGTGGTCGCTGCAAAATTGACAATACTTTACAAAATTAAAACTGGCTTCCATCGATTCATTTAATCAATAACCACCATAACAAAGAGAGGACATGATGGACATTAGCAACTGCAAAAGCAAACTCGAAAATAAACATACGCACGTGTCTAGTACATTTACGCCGACGGCCAGTGCTTTCGTCATCGCTTCGACATATTCGTCGTCGGCAGCGTCGGTTTCAGGTCCCAAGTATGTTCCTACTCCCAGGGACGATACCGTGACATCCCCGGCGCCTTCAGTTCTTGTGGGAAGAATTCGAAAATGACCATTTCCTACATGACAGACGCATGCAAGTAATTTCAGAAAATTCAACAACTTCAACAATTGTTCAACAAAAACCAAAATTTCGCCATCGCCATTATCTCTTCCATCACAAAGGCTATAGGGAATTTCTGAGAGCAAACCACAAAAGCAACAACAACAACAAAAGGTGAGGCAGAATGGAATGGAAGATGTACCACAGCGGGAGGGGACTCTGTGCGCATACTGCGCAGTGCCAGCTGCGTCCGCTCTGCCTGGCACCAGCGCAGCGACGCTCCGCATCATCGACCCTCTCCCTCCCAATTCCCCCACACCTGCCAAGCAATCAACCAACAGACAGAGCAAGCGAGATTATGAGAGAGATTGAGCGAGAGTGAGAAAGACGGATTGCATGCGACAGCGATGGATGCACCCAATGCCTCAATTGGAGTGGCGCTGATCCTTTGATTGATTGATTGATGGATGGATCGGTAGATAGCTCGATCGCAAGCTTGCGCTGCAGCTTGTGCTCCTGCACGATACGCTGGCGATGGATGGGCCCTTCCTTTTGCCAGTTGGGTCTCCCTCCGGAGCCCATCCATGCAGCACCTAGCCCTAAAACTCCCACCTTTGGCTCATGGCTCGCTAAGATGATGACTTGGAATCCTCCCAATCTCTCTCTTTAGTGAACTCTTTCCATTTCTTTTTTTTCTCTCTGTTTTTGGTTTTTGTATTGATTTCATGTAGTATTTTTATTTTCTTCTTAATCTGATAATGATAAGAAGATGTTTTTAATTTATTTGGAGTTTGTTGTTATACAAGTCATATACATGCTTCCTCAAAGGCACTTCCTCACAGGCGATGTATGTGCACCAAATATTGCAAATAGTGAATTTTAGACATTACAAATGAATGACATATTGGCAAATAATTGAAATATTATATTAATAAATGATTGTTCATTTTTTGTAGTATAAGATGGACTTTATTGCATATACTATGATAATAGTGCAATGGGAAGAAGCAAAGAATTAGGTTTGATTTTTCAAATATGTTATTATGATATTAAGTTTGGTTTAAGGGAACATTATTTTATCTAAATAACAATAAAGTAGTTGCAAGCATTGTTTGTCAATTTTGCTTGATATTTCATTGTGAAAAAATAAGTGCCAATAAATTTGTATCTTGCAATATCAAGTATTTTTCAATATTTTGAGTTTGATGGTTATAGTTGTTCCTTCATGGTGCAATATCCAAAGCATTTTATTTTATATGGAATTTATTTTTAGATTATTTTTAATATTTTAAAAAATAAAAGAGTACTTTCTATAATTTTAGATATAAATACAAACCAAAGAATATCTTACCTTGACAAGTGTATTTAGTTTATATTGAAAGAAGTTCTCAATAAATTTTATTTTATTGTAATTTCTTTATTAAAAATACATAATAACATTAATAAAAACTATGAATAATCAATTTAAAATACTTTAGAAATTCTTTAATGGAATTATACATTAATAGAAGAATAAAGATATTAATATTTTATCTAATAAAATAAGAAGCATGACCAAGTGAAATGCACCTTGAAACATTATATTAAAATGTACCTTAAAACATTTAAATGAATATTACATTCTAAAAATTAATTTATAATTTATATTTTAATATAATATTTTAAGGTATATTTTAAAAAATATATATATAAGTAGTAAAATTGGTATAAAAATATTATTTAATATCTTCATTAACAATTAAAATGTATAAATTTTAGATCATTTGAAAATAAGACTTAAATTTAAATTCAAATAATGCTAATAGAATGGTTCTTTTGAATCATTGCTTCTATAGAGGTTGACACATATTGTATTAGTGAATTAGTATTCAAATATGATTTTTTGTTATTCTATAAGTTGGCATATGAAATAGTAGTATATTGCATTATGCTTAGTGCAAGAATCAAACTTGGTAATATATACTAAGGCAAGAGTTGTTTGGTTGTCACATCAAATTATAGTAGCTTGAGTTAAGATTGATGTTTGATGAAGATTGTAAAGGAAATAAAGGCAAATTTCCTTAGAGGCAGTGGTGGCCACAACCATGTATTTTGCCTCCATATTAAAAAGTGCCATTCACTATTGTTGTATATACAAGAATTAGATCTTATTTTTACAGACTTGAAATCTTTTTTTTTCACCATTGTCACTTCAATAGGGAGAATAGACCAAGCTATTAGTTATATCAAACAACCTATGTAATTAATATTTTTACTAGATCTAGTCTACTTTATTTATACTTATTTCTAAAAACTTGTTGTGATTAATGTCACTAATTATGATATTTTAATGGATCAATAGGTCCTTTATCCATTTGGTTTTGATTTAGATAATTGGATTGAAGAAGCATGGATTCAATTGAGATGGTCTTCTGGTGATCAAAGAAAAGAATTCATTCTCTTTACATTTGTAACAACTATTATAATTATATCAACAGAAACCATATTTGGTTGTAATGCATTAGTACTTAATTTGCCTTGTGGAATAATCCTATTAAAAAAATATTAGCATTTATATTTTATTCTATAGAACCAACTAATCCACCCTCTTTAGAAGTTCATGCAAATCATTGGAAAGATCCATCTCCTCCTTAGAAAACATGTGCAAAATTTTTTTGCCCATGTGAAGAAATTGTATCTTCATTGGATATATTGAAGATATCAAAATCTTCTCTCTCACCTATCTTTGTCCAACATATTCATTGACATCTATTAAATGAAAAAATTATCCTTCTGGAGCTCTTTGCAAGTATTGATACAAATTTGAGAGTAGTATTAGAAGTTGGGCCTATTGTTTGATGATACATCTATATGGATATTAGAATTATACCTAACTAAGTAGCTCAATATCATCTCTAAAGATTATTGGTTATGTATCTCGAACAACTACAACCTCTACCATTTGTGGTTGTTTTAGCCAACTTCTTTGTCATATCATCCTCATTAGTAATGAGAAGATTATGTTGTTGTATTGTAAGATAACTATATGATAAAAGATGATAATATGGATCTTATTATAGAAGAGCCAAGTTAAAAGATAAAGTAAAAAAATATGGATAAAAGATAGGAAGGTAATAAAACTTCTAGTAATGCTATCTTTAGGGTCATAAACAAGAAAAAAATAAAAAAATAAAAAAAAGATTGAAAAAATAAATGATATAGGCATCTTATGGAAGAAGTTAAGAGTAAATTCTAGCAAAAATTACCTAAAAAAACTAGATATTGATATCCAAAGAAGGCTAGTTATGAACTAGAGTCGAAATCAGATCTTGAGGCATAAAACTAAGCCTTGACAATGATTCTAGGATTCTTTGGTAGATCAAAGAATGGAATTAGAGAGCAGACTTAATAAGGTTTTGATAAGCATTGGTTTTGGGTGATTTGGATTTGTATTAACTTTGTAAGAGCTTCACAAAGTTAGAGTTTGTTTTGGAAGACTCTGGATTTGTGAAATAAAATGGGAGATACTTTTTGGAGAATTTTGTAAGTTTGGAAATAGAATTATAAATGAAATTTTAAGAGTTTGTGGATATATATGTGCTTAATATATGCTGTGAGTTTGAGCTAGATCAAAGGATTATATTGAGGGTTATTAAGGTTTAAATAGGTCAGGTCTCAAAAAATAGAATTTTAGGTTGAATGAGGGTTTCTAAGATTTCTTGCAATCTATCAGTTGAATTGGAGTGAAATTTATGCACGTAATTAGTAGAATTATTTTTTTACATATGTAAAAAGTTTGAAATGAATTAAATAGTTTGATAAGGAAATACTGGCACTAGAAATTCAACATTTAGATTGGAGAAGGAGGCCGACTAATATTTGAGCAAATATTAGGATTGATCTTCTTTTTGGTGAGTTTGATCTTTAAAAAATTTGTGCTTATTGTCTACTTAATTTTTAAGAAGTGTACAAAATTTGAGTTAAAATCAATGGTTCATTCATTAATTGTTGAGGTTTAAATTTACTATAGGAATTACTTGGTATTATTTAGGATTTGGTGAAGGTTTTTTTTAGGATTTGAATAGAATTTGGTTAGGATTTTTTAGGATTTGACTAGGATTTATTTAGGATTTGGTTTGGATTTGATTAGTATTTGAGTAGAATTTGATTAGATTTTGATTAGGATTTAATTTAGATTTCTATTTTAGTATATTTTTGAATTTCTATGTTATTTCTTAATGATTTTTTCTAAATTATCTCTAAGAATACTTTGTGTTTCTTACATAATTTCTTTGAAAGATATTTTATTATATTTGTTAAACTTTAATTGTAATTTATTTAAGAATCTATTAGAGTTGTTAGGACTTATTGTTATAATTTTCCTTTTATCTTTCACAACCAAGTGCTTGGTGTATTCTCAAGCCAAATTTTACATAATAGGACAATGCTACATGGATTTATTGATTATTAGATGGCCTTATCAAGATCATTTATGTATTAGAGCAAGTAAAGGATTATATGACCTTTAATCCAATTTATTTACAGATTTGATGTAACTTACACAATGGTGGTTTATACATCAAACTACACCACCTAGATATATTTTTGAAAATATATCACCATTGCATGACATTCAAATATAAGTATTAGAATCTTATCTAAATATTAATTAATTCTTTAATCTTCCAATCTTTGTAGATGCTGCAACTTTGAGTTTCTATGTCTATTGACCTTGTTTGATTAGAACCAATATGGCATTGTCTCACATACTTATAAAAATACTTTTTAAAGTTAAATAACCTCTTGGATGCTATGTTTATGATATCTTAGATTATAATTAAATTTCTTTGGTTGTTACTAAGGTTGATGGATCTCTTCTTACCATGGTTAATAAGTTAGAAGCACCGCATGGGGTATTTTATTCATTTGTAACATTTTTAGATTCATTTTCATTTCAAGCATGTGGACCTAGTATGGTTTGAAATATCAATTTACAAACCTATAAAGAACCTAATGCCAATGAAAAGAAGTATGTCATAGGCTTTTTAACTAGCACCATAGCTACTTATGATTTTACTAAAAGATAATGTTATTCTTTCTTAAACCAAGTTTTGGACTTTAATAATGTAATATGGATTTTTAGCATATGCTTTATTATTCAAAAGCATTTTAATGACCATATTAGTACTTTGAGGTCAGAAAACAATGAATAGTAGGAAGTAGATCTGGAATTTACTAAGATTAAAGATTCTAAGTCATTTTTTGCTTATAGATTCATATAATTAATGAGTTACAAGCTCAATATATCTTTGCAATTTTACTAAAGACTTAGAAAAAATAAATAATTAAAAGACTCCAATGCCAATGCCAAAAGAATTATTTGATGTAATAGGATTTTGTTAATTATTGAATACTTTGGATTTGAGATGTGGTTATTACCAATTACCATTACTTATTGAAGATCATGTAAAGATAGCATTTTGGAAAATTAATTAAAATGATAAAGATCAATTCCATCATTGAAAATTCATTCTATTTTGTCTTAAGAATGCAATAGCTAAGTTTCAATTGATAATGGACTAGGTTTTATCTGGCTTATCATTTTTTTAGATACTATATTGATAATATTATTATTTTTAGTAGCACCTTAAAAGATCATGTAAAATATTTACAAATGTTATTTAAGTAATTACAACAATAGAGATTATACTTATATCATGAAAAATATAATTTTTTCATTAATGGTTATCATACTTGATTACATAATTATTCCAAGAGATCTTATCATATAATAATGAAAGATAGATGCCTTGCAAAAAATTCTGACATCAAGTGATATTTCACAATTTTGGACTTTTTAGGATAGGCAAATTATTATCAAAGATTTGTTAAAAAATTTAGCATTATTGCCAAGTCTTTAATTATTTTCATGGATAAAGAGCAACCATGGACTTGGATTTGTCAGCAATAACATACATTCAATATATTGAAGCAAAATTTAGATTCAATTCTAGTACTTCAATATCCGGATACTAATAAATCTTTTTAACTACACACGGATTTAAGTTTAATAGAATTGGGAGTATTTTTGACACAAAAAGATGATGTAAGATGACAATATCTTATTATATTTTCTTCTAGAAGTATTAACAATACAAAGTCAAATTACTTATCTTATGAAAGAAAAGCTATGGCAATACTTTGGACTATTTCTAACTTTTGGCCTTACTTATATGGTCAATGTTTTATATTGAAAATTGACCATCAACCTTTGAAGTGGCTTATAGAGTCATATAAGCTTACTAGCAAGCTTGCAAGTTGAACTTTATTTCTTTGAGAATATGACTTTGAGGTTGTGCATTAAGCAAGCATTATCAATTTGGATGTAGATGGAATTTCTTGTAATTTATGTCATTTATAAGAAGACTTAATCAGAGCTTGGTAGTATAAAAATTGTAATAGAGAAGCAATATTTAAATGGCATATAGCCACATATTTAATTTTAATATTAGATTTTATAACCATAGCTCTTAACCAAAATTAAAATAAAGAATTGAACAAGAATTAAATAATTAGTGATGTGTGGAAAGATCTTATAGTCTTATACAAGCTTCAATAATGAATATTTCTTTTACCTATATCTAACATGAAAAGAAATTGGCAGCTATGGCTTTTTTTAATCAAATATTGGCACATTTTAGAGCACCTATTGAAGTCTTAACGGATCAAAGAAGAGAGTTTCTTAGGATTTTTTAAGCTTTATGTACTAAAGATTTGATAAATTATCATATCATGTCTAAAAATCATCTTGAGGTAGATGGCCTAGTTGAGAAGATTATTCAAACTATCAAACGTGGATTACAAAAATATAGATTACTTTATGGCAACTATGGAGATTGAAACTTGATGTTGCTATGGATTGTAATGGATTATTGCTTCAATTAAAAAAGTAACTTTGGCATCTTATAGTCCTAACAATTATTATATAGATAAGAGTCAATTCTACCCAACTCAATATGTGAGAAACTAGCTTTAATTCTAGATTTAGATGATCTTGATGTTTGGACTCAATGTCTATATGATTAGATAGAGTTTCTTAAATAAGCCATCCTTATAGCTAATGAGAACTTATCTATTATTCAACATCATGATACTTTGTAATATATTTATATTTATAGCAGAGCTTATCAACCTCAATTATAAAGATTTTCTAAATAAAATTATAAGTATCTACAATGTGAGGTGCCTACAATACTTGATATTAAGGTAGGGTGCACAATTATACATGTAAAAAATATACTGGTTAGTGGTATTTTGTCGTTGAAAGGCAAAGATGGATGAGAATGTTGAGAACATTCAAAAAATTGTGCTTTTTGTCATTTTCTTATTGATGACTCTATACATCTTGAATTTATAGTTGTGATAATTGGTCTTCTTTGTTTTATATGTGGTAGAAAGAAAGGGGCTAATACCATAATTTTTTATAATAAATATCAATATGGATGGCATATGGCATATTTAACACTACTTCTTTGGACTTGCCTATCAAAAAATTGGATTTGTCCTCATTATAAGAAGTCTCTTAGTTATGCCTCATTTCATTATAAAAATTGAAGATTTCTTCTATTATATGTCTCACATACTTTGGTGGTTTAATTGATATAATACTAATTTGAAAGAATATAATTTAATAATAATTTTATTATAGCATTTATTTTTAATAGTATAAATTTTGAAGTCCTAGTTTATTGAGGGAGCTTCTAATTAATTAAGAGGGAGGGACTTGAGAGTGAGTTGGGTGTATATTTGTATTTGGTTTAAGTTACATACTTTATGATTGGATTATAGGACTCAATATATTGTATGTAATAATCTTTATTTATATAATAAATAAAATGACGAAAGTTTGAGCATTATCTTAGAGATTTTTTTATTTGAATTAATTGGTGCATGAATGTTTCTTCCTTCCAAAAGGTCTTGCATCATTTCAAGGATGTTCTTGCAAAGATTGCAAGAGTTGGAACAATTGATCTAGTAATTGTAATAAAAAAAGTTCTACCTTTGACTCTATTTGAGATTTATGATGTAAAGACTTTCTTACCACTTTCTAATTTGATATATTAGAGCATAAATTGGACACACTAAACTCTAAGATTGTTATAAATAGTATCTAATTTTTTTATTATATATAACATCTAAGTAAAAACTTCATAGAAAAGTCATCTTAAAATAGGTTTAGATTTCTAAGGATAGCATCAATGAAACTCATGTACCTTTTATGCCACATCAACTAGATTTTTTTTAGTTCTTATATACACTCATTAATATTATAGTCACATTAATTAATAAAGTATTCTAACTTGCTTCTCTTTTACTAAGAATCAAGGGCTATTTCTACTTCATATTCTATATGATTATCTATTTTAATGTAAGGTGATGATTATTGTATTCTTCTTAGAATAGATGATTTTGTATAAGCTTCTAGATAAAAAATATGAAAGATTAGATGTACCTTCATGGATGTAGGTAGTTTCAATCAATAAGCCATTGGATTATTTTCCTTTTGAATGTAAAATAGTCATAGTCTTTTGTAGTCAAACTTATTGTAAGGCTGATTGATTTTGATATTTTATCAAAGAAGCCATATTTTATCTCCAACTTAAAAATCAAGAAATTTCTTTTGAAATTCATCTAAATATATTTTATAAGAATCTTTAGTTACTTATAAAAAGAGCTTCAAAGCTTTTTGGAGTTCTGACAATTATTTTACAAGATCTTTAGTTGCTAGATTTTCATCTTTTGATATATATAATAAATCAAGATTTGGATGGTAATCATAATTAATATAAAATATTATTTATTGAATCAAAGCATGAAAAATATTATTATAAGAAAACTCTACTAAAAATAAATATGAAGTTTAATCATCTTGTTGATAATTGATGGTACAAAACTTGATTGACTTGTTTTGTTTGATCATTGATTTGAGAATGGAAGGCAAAAGAAAGTTTGACATCCACCTTCAATATCTTAAAAAATAATTTTTAAAAATTTGATATAAATTGAGGTCCTCGATCAAAAATAATATCTTCAAATAGTCCATCATATTGATATCATATCAAAACAAAGCATTGTCATTTCTTCTCTAATTTTTTTTTATACAAAAAAAATATACCATTTTTATAAGTCAATTCATAATAATATAAATAGTATAAAATATACCTAATGGTAGCAAATCAATAATGAAGTCCATTGATACTAAAGACCATGGTTGCTTATGAATTCGTAGTAACTATAGAAGTCTATAAAAATAATATCAAAAATTCTTAAATCTTAAACAGATGTTACATAAGAAGAGAAAGTTCTTCATGGCCTTTCATTTTTGAAGCCACCAAAAATCTCAAGAGTTAAGGTTGAATATTTTATTAAAATCCAAAATGTCTTGTAGCTGGAAAGTCATGTTGGTCTTTTTAGAATCTATAAATAATCTTCAAAATACAAAAGATCTTCCATAAAGTTAAACTTTTTTTAGGATATTAATTGATATTATGAAATAATTAATCTTTTATTAATATTGTATAGATTTGTTTAAAAAAATTTAACTCAAGAGGTATAACTGTCAAGGATATGAATCTCAAAGAAAGAAAATCCTCAATACACTCTTGTGTCACTGAAAGGAAGTAGAAAGTCACTCAAAGATGATATAATATTGAACTAGAACAACTATTGTCAAATACAAGAAGATTAGAAAATCTTAAAACAAGACTAAAGACTAAAAAAGCATTGACAAGAATGAAGAAGGCTTCACTCTTGTCTCTATATATACTCTTAACTAAGAACTATGTGGTGATATCCTATAGGACCTCCAAAACATGTTGACTTTACAAGATACATATCTTAACTTACAACACTAGTTTTTTATATGTGCACCACATAGTTAGCTTATTTCACAAGCTACCAACATGTGGTTAACTTATTGACCAAGTTTCTAACCTATCAATGAATTACAAACATATGTAAAGACAAAAACAACATCTATGAAGCTTCTAGAAAGCTTCTTTAGAAGGTCTTATGAAATTAACCTACTTTTATCTACTTTTATCTTCTTCTACCTAATTGTATAGATATTTATTAGAATACATATGTATATCTTTGACATTAACCCCCCTTCTAGAAATGAGTTCTATGAGCAGCGGTCTTCATATATTGATAAAATTCAAGATGCGACAAATTATATTTATCACATACTTTGATGTTTATTTTCTTTAAAGATGATTGATACGTCCTCTCATCCATTGATAGTGTCATTTACTAGGCCAAAAAGACCACCCTATTATTTAGTCATTCTTATAGCTTTTGTAACTTCATTCAAATGAAATATTTGAAATACCATCAAGAGTTTCTCATACCTCTAATAAAATCACCAACCATCGAGAATCTCTTCCAAGGTTGTTATACCAAACATGTTATATCTTGCCATCTATTCAAGAAAGGACATGTTTTTTTTCTTGAAGATCTTTATCTTGATCATGTCATCTTGAAGGTTGTGAAAATTGCAATGACTTGTCTAGTAAATCAATAAATAAAAGCTCTTGAGTTGAATCTACTAGTTGTTATTTGTCCATCTCTTTACCATCATAAATACATAGAAGCTATAAAAAAAGATAGAAGGTAGAGTATTAGTTTTTTTTAAACTTATTAAAGATTTACTATTTTTCATCTTGATTTTGATTGATCTCATTGATAAAAAGCTTCAACTCTCTTTGTTGTATTTATAAGATTTTTTGCTGGCTCATATGTGCATCCACTAATATTATATCTATGCTAATGAACAAGATATTCTAACCTATTTTTGCACCGCCTTGAATCTAAGACTTCTTCCACCTCAAACTCTTGATTATTATCCACTTCTATAAGAGGAGGTAGAATTTTTCTTCTTTCCAAGATATTCATTGCCTTATATAGCTCAAGAAGAGACATATGAAATATAGGATAGATTTTTATAAACTACAATAGATATAATTGATAAGCAAAAAGATTGATTTATTTACTTATAGGAAAAGATTTAAGCTTACAATAGTCAAATTTGTCACAAGGATGAATAGTCTTGATATTACAATAAAGTAACCATACTTTATCACTTATGTTGAATTATGATTGTTCTTTACAATAGGTATGTGCATTAATTTTTTATCATTCTTGAGCTTCTTTTAATTGCACATTCATTGTTATATATAGCTCTGACAAACAATTTGTCAAATCTTCTGGCATAAGATTATTAACTTTTGAAAAGTCAAAAGTATCAAATCATGGATAATAACTATAATTAGAAAAAAGGTAATTTTTTAATGGATGAATGTACTAAATTATTATGTGCAAACTATGCCAATGATAAAAGAATTGTCTAATCATCTTAATGAAAGTTAATAATACACCTCAAGTACTACTTCAAAACTTAATTCACATATTTTGTTTGCCCATCAGTTTGAAGATGAAAATTCAAAGAGAGCTTTATATCTACTTTTAAAATTTTAAATAGGATTTTTCAAAATCTAAATGTAAATTGAGTCTTTCTATCTAATATAATATCTTTAGGCAATCTGTGATAGTGATAGATGTTGTTAAGAAAAAGCTTAGTAATTTTTTTATTTGTCATAGATTTTGTATATGGTATAAAATGTGCCATCTTAATAAAATGATCTACTATCAAGAATATAAAATCATACAAATTTGAAACTGAAAGATTCGTAATAAAATCCATAGAAATTAAAGACTATGGTTGTTCTGGAATAGATAATGGCTGAAGAAGTCCATAAGATTGATGGCAAGGAATTTTAGATTTTGAAAAAATATTACATGATTGTACAAAGTTTTTGATTGCCTTCTATATTTAAAGCCACCAAAAATCTCTTGATATTTTGTCTAAAATCTTGTTGTATCTAAAATGTTTGATTGTTAAAAAATTATGACAAGTTTGAAGAACATGTAATTATGCTCTATCTTTTGAAATGTATAATCATTCTTTAGAATAGAGTAGGTTATTCTTGAACTCAAACTTCGAAGTATCATAAGACTTAGAAGAATTATTCTTGATATCATAGACAAGAGGATCAGAGAACATGATTGAATTTACTTGATAAATATTAAATCAATAGTCTATATTGATTTTGTTACTTGAAGGTGAAAAAATTCTGACTTTAAAAGAATCATACTTTGTTGATCAAAAGATGCATCTTCTTTTTTTGGTGTAAAATAAGAATATCTAGAAAAGACGCCTAAAAAACCTTTTTGTTTTCTAGATTGATAAGTGATCTTGAAATCAAATCTTGATAAAGACATGCTCTAATGAGCTTGGCGATGATTTAAAATATAAGTTGACATAAAATAATTGAGATTCTTCTAATCTATATATACAATGATTGGACTTAAGGCACGGTCTAAATAATGATGCTACTCTTAAAATGAATCTCCATTTGTAACGAGTTCTTTATTTTAGATCTCATAATTAATCTCAGTTACAAAAAAAATTTGGAATGAAAAGCTACAAGATAGAATTTGTCATTTGATCTTATTTGTGATAATACTACATTCAAGGCAAAGTTTGATGCATTTGTTTCTATAAAAAATACCTTGAAAAAGTCAACACAATATAAGATTGGTATAAAAATAAATTCTTTTTTTAAAGCATCAAACAATGTTTTGGCTTCTTTACTCCTCCTAAGTTTTTTTTTTACAAATCAAACATATATGTAAAGGTGTAATTTGAGAAAAATTCTTAATAAATATCCAATATTAATTGACAAAGTTCAAAAAGTATTACATATTTTTATTATTTTTAGAATCTTCTAATCCATAATAATATATATCTGTTATGGACACAGAAATACAGACTCAAGATCTAACAAGAAGTTCAGGAAGAACTGGCAAGAACTAGATTAATTACATGAAAACAACACCAGAGAGATGAGCTAGAACTCCAAGAGATGTATTGTCGAGACTGAAGAACTCTTCAGCCTCGATTCTAATATATACTTCTATTTAGGAAGCTTCTCAAGTAACTTCTACTAACTAGGAAGCTTCTAAAAGGTTTCAGAGACTTGTTTCTAGAAGGTTCTAGAAACTTATCTCTAGAAGGTTCTAAGGATTATGTCCCTAACATCACCCCCTCCTTTAGCTTTGAGGTCTCTGAGAAGCAATGTTGTTGATCAGTACCAACGCAAGAAAATGAAGATTTGTCGCATAATGTCTGCTATGAACTCCAACTGTTGTTCACGAGGCAAGTAGTTCATCGGCCCTTGAAGCCAACGGTAGTGGCCCACTCCTTCAACTTCTAACCAAGCATGAACTTCCGTGTCCTCATTGTGAAATTGTCCTACAAACACGCCTTTTGGATGATCATCATAAGCAGGCTCGGACTCAAATACAATCACCAATGATCGGTTATTCGGTATCCTCCATCTTTGTCATGGTGTAGGCGGTTCTTCATCTCGGGATCGCCTTCATGAGCTAGTCAGTTGAGATAATCTGACTGGCATAGTATCTATCTCTTGGCTATCCTTATCAGAAGACCAAACTATGGCTACTGAAAAAATTCTATTTTATCTTAGAAAAAATAACTACATCAACTATGAATTTTGGTAGTACTCTCTCTCTTTCTTATATTCTTGGATGAACAAGCTTCAGAAGGAAGCTATTGTCAAACTGGCTTAGGTTTATGAGGATGTTGTTGATGAAACTCCTGTACCTTTTGTGGTGTATTGGCGAGATTTTCAGCTAGCTCCCACGTTTGCTCATTAATGTCGTAGCCGCACCAATGAATAAGATACTCCAACTTGCCCCACTTTTGGCGTGAATCCAGTACCTTTTCAACCTCGTATTCCTCATGTTCTCGATCTCAATACTAGGTGGCGGATATTGTACTCTTCCAAAAAAAGATAACTCTCGATAAGGCTCTAACAGAGAAACATGAAAGACTGGATGTACGTTCATAGAAGCCGGTAATTCCAGACGATACGCCACTGGATTGATTTACTCCTGGATGATAAATGGTCTCAATCTTTGATAGTCCAACTTATCACATGGTCGCTTGGTTTTGATATTTCGTTGAAGAAGCCATGCTTTATCTCCAATTTTGAAAGTAGGTGCTTGATTTCAAAATCTATCTGCAGACGCCTTGTAGGATTCTTGAGCAGATTGTAATTGAAGCTTCAACGTATTTTGAAGCTCTGATAGTTGTTTTGCAAATCCTTCAGCTGCTAGATTATTATTTATTGACGGACTCAATAAATCAAGCTTCGGATGATGCTGATAGTTGGAAAAGAATGGTGTGTATTGAGTCGATGCATGGAGGGTGTTTTTATATGCAAACTCGGCTAGCGGCAGATATGTGGTCCAATCGTCTTGCTGATAGTTGATGCTGCATCGTAAGTATTGTTCCAAGACTTAGTTCATCCGTTCCATTTGGCCATCAGTTTGAGGATGAAAAGTCGTAGAAAGCTTGATATCCACCTTCAGTATCTCAAAGAGAGATCTCCAAAACTTTGATATGAACTGGGTTCGTCGATCTGATACAATATCATCTCGTAGTCCATGATATCAATACATATTATCGAGAAAGAACCTTGTTGTGACTTCACTGGACAATGTCTTCTTGCAAAGAACAAAGTGTGCCATCTTTGTAAGTCGATCTACCACGACAAAGATGCTATCAAATGAGTTGGATGATGGAAGGTCCATGATGAAGTCCACGGAAACTGAAGACCATGGTCGACGTGGAATTGGTAATGGCTGTAGGAGTCCATAAGGGCGATGTCGAGGATTCTTGGATCTTGAACAGATGTCGCAGGAGAGGACAAAATCTTTCACATCCTTCCACATTTGGGGCCACCAAAAATCTCGAGAAATAAGCTCCAAGGTCTTGTTGAATCCAAAATGTCCCGCAACTAGAAAATTGTGGCGAGATTGAAGAACTCGGGGTCATGCTGGTCCTTTTGGAATATACAACCGTTCTTCAAAGTATAAAAGATCTCCCTCCACCTTGAACTTGTCATCATTGGCACGCTGCTTGATATCAATGGCTACTGAATCTTTAATGGTCATGGCATGTACCTGATTCAAGAAGTCAGCATCAATTAGCACAATAGTAGTGCAAAGCCAAAATTGCTCTGGCTTCAATAACGTCATACATTGTTGATCAAACGTTGCTTCTCCAGCCTTTGGTACAAGATACCATCTCCTCGATAAGGCATTAGATAGTCTTTGTTGCTTTCCAGGTCGATAAGTGATAACAAAATCGAACCTAGATAGCAACATACTCCATCGAGCTTGACGTCGACTTAGAACTCGAGCCGACATGAAATACTCCAAATTCTTATGATCTGTGTATATGGTCACTAGGTGTGTAGCTCTTTCAAGAAAATGATGCCATTCTTGGAAAGAATCCACTATAGCAAGAAGTTCCTTATCGTGGATCTCATAATTGATTTCAGTAATAGAGAACTTTCAAGAATAGAATGCAACTGGATGGAGCTTCTTGTCTTCTCCCATTTGTGAAAGTACAGCTCCTAAAGCAAAATCCAAAGCATCAGTTTCTAAATAAAAGACCTTTGTAAAGTCTGGATGTACCAAGATTGGAGCCGTAATAAATGTGGTCTTCAGGTCTTAAAATGCCTTCTCCACTAGAGGTCCCCATTCCAGCTTATCCTTGCATGTCAACCAAGTGAGAGGAGCAGCAACTTGAGAGTAATTCTTGATGAAGATCCGATAGAAGTTGGCAAAACCAAGAAAACATTGTACGTCTCTAACTGTCTTTGGAACCTCCCAGGACACGATTGCTTCCACCTTCTTGGGATCCATCTTCAAGCCTTCCGTAGTCGCAATGAATCCCCGAAACTCCATCTCTATTTGGTAAAATAAACACTTCTCTAATTTGGCATATAGTCCTTGCTTGTGTAGTTTCTCCAATATCAAACGAACGTGCTTTTAATGCTCTTCCTCATTTTTGGAGAATATCAGAATATCATCTAAATTGATGACAACAAAATCGTCAAGGTGCTCTCAGAAAATCTCATTCATCATATGTTGAAAGACTACTGGAGCATTGGTAAGACCAAAGGGCATGACATTATACTCAAAATAGCCATATCTTGTATAGAACGCTGTCTTCCACTCATCTCCTTCCTTGATTTGTATGAGGTTGTAAGCTCCCCTTAGATCAATTTTTGTAAAGATCCTTGTACGTCCAAGTTGTTCTAAGAGACTAGAAATCAAGGGTAACGGATAACGATTCTTCTTTGTTACCTTGTTGAGGCCTCAATAGTCTACGCACATCCACAACGAGCCATCTTTCTTCTTCACAAATAAGATGGGTGCTCCAGCTGACAATTTTGAATGACAGATGAAGTTCTTGGCTAGATTCTTGTCGATGTACTTCTGCAACTCCGCCAACTCCATCTGCGATAGATTGTAGATTGGGCCAAAAGGCGGTTGTGCTCCTTCTTGTAAGTCTATGGCGCAATCATATGGTCTGTGTTCCGATAGCATGTCGGCTTTTTTCTTTTGAAACACGTCTTTAAAATCCTTATATTGCTCCGGTATACCTGTTGTCAAGATCTTCTCCCCGGTAGTTGGAGCTGTATAAATGACAAACGGTGTGCCTTCCTTAGACGATCTTATAAATGCTCTTGCTCCGATAAATAAGGATTTTTCTATTCGGGGTTTTCTACTATACTTGCTCTTGGGTAGTTTTGTGGGAAAGGTCATCTTCTGTAACCTCCAATCTATGGATGGGTTATGCTTTTCCAACCAGGAAAGATCAAGAATAATAGGATTTGATGGGGTTCTAATAATATTAAAAATAATATGAATACTATAGCCTTTAAACGTCACTTCTATAGGTTTTGAATCATGGGTGACACTATCAGACAATAAAGCTCGCCCATCTATGACCTCAACGTGAACAGGTTTGGATTTTTATATTAAAGGGATCTTATGACACTTCGCAAATTCTTTGTCTAAGAAACATGCAGATGCTCCTGAATCTACTAATGCTAAGGTTCTCAGTTTTTGAGGGCTAATAAGCAAAGGGATTGTAAAACAAAGGGTAGGTTGAGCGGAAAAAAAGGAACCTCGTTGTTGTTGCAATATTTCACTGTCTAGTCGCACGGTTCCTATTGTGGCTAGGCATCCTCATTTTCTTGAATAAACGTGCCCCTAGTCTTGACAATACATCGATTTTACTTCTTGGGGCAGTTTCCAACTTTGTGGCCTTCTTCACCGTAATACAAGCATAGACCTTCCTCCATATGCCGCTTTTTTTCTTTTAGAGTAAGGAATTTGACACGTACCGCATCAATTTGCATGTCTTCTACCTCTGAATGTGAATTCACGTCGCTTGCCGATATAGTTGGGGCGTGGCAAACCGTATGTTGTCTTGAACATTGGTCTTGGTGGTGTTGGAATAGGTGATTATCGTACTTCACAGCTTGACTAATAGCTTCATTGAGCGTTTATAGATCAGAAAGAGTTAACAACAAATCCTTCACATTATCCTTTAAATCCCAATAGAATTGACTCATCAACGCTTCTTCATCCCAATTGATGTCACATGCTAATTGCCTGAAGTCCGATGCATAGACTAATATAGAGTGCATCCCTTGTTGTAGTGATCGGATCTTTGTTGTAGCCCATCGAACCTTGTCGTGTTCACCAAATGCTTCCACAAACACTTCCAAAAAGGTTTCAAAATTGTTTAGTATGGACGATCGTTTTTCAAACAAAGGAGTAAACTATGATAGAGCTTGTCCTGTAAGTAAGGTTCAACAAGTCCAATACATGACTCCTCCGTTGGATAGCGTTTGAGCTGTAAAACTGTTATCAACTTGATTTGGTTGACGAATCCTCGAAACTTGGAATGCGTACCATCAAACTGTTCTGGAAGGCTAACTCGAGGCTCCTTATGTTGTAGAACCAACGGTGTCGTGTTGTAACACGAGTATACCGTGAAAATATAAAGAAAGGGGACTTTTATTAATGTTCAGTTATCTCGAATATTGGGAGCAACAACCGATTCCAGTGCCAATATTCATGGGCCAATTCAAACACCCCGTCATAGTCGATCAGGGCATACTTACCAGTAACGAAATGCTCCGTTCGAGTCTAATAGTGGAAGTCAACAGAATTGAAAGGACTAAATCGATGATTAAATGAGCCTCATATGAAGGACCAATTTGACCCAATTACGGGAACATCCACATCTTACTATGGGCCTCTTAGCCAATCTGACGCAAAGGACTAATTTGACCCAATTATGAAAACATTCAGGTCTTACTATGGGCCTCTTACCCAATATGAGACCTGACTTGGTCGGGCAATCCAAGGCGGTCCAATTACGGGGCTTCGATTCTGTTTCAAGCTGTCCTATTCTCTGTGCCGTTTCAAAGAACGTTGTTTCTGGAAAAAGAACCTTTTAAAAGGCAAAAAATAGAGGAGAAAGCTCTGACGGCGGAGCCAATTCCGGATCCAAGACGAAAGATTGAAGAAATTTAGAAGCTAGGGTTTGAAAGAGGGGAGAATTAGGGTTAAAGGGGAGGATAGGTTAAGAAATGAAGGGGGGAGAATCAGGGTTTTAAAAGGGTCAGAGAGCTAGCTTCATACTTCGGGGGGAAGAAAAGATAGAAAATTGGGATTTCTTTTCTTCATAGGATTTTGGGAAGACTAAGGCAATCGTTGCTGAAGATAGTGTTGTACTAGTGAATCAGGGTTTTAATGAAGTGCGTGTGAATACTCTTGACTATTTTGTGAAATCGAAGTTACGTCTGTGATTGAAGAATTAAAAAGATATCTATAGGATTGAGTATGCTGAGTGAATGAAAATTTTTGGGTTAATCCAACAAAACAGTCAGTGGATACAAGGTCGTGAGTATAAAGCTGTATCGGAGATTAGCAGATTGGGTTGTTCGAGGTTCTTTGTAATGTCTAGAGACCTATCGGTTGGGACAAAAAGGATTTCCAAGAGCAGTCAAAAGACATCCATATAGATTTACAGTATATTCTTGTAATTGTTTATATTCCAACAGTCAAAAACCGATAGACTGCTTGAATAATAGCAAATCTCCATACTATCTCCTATAGCCAGATGCCCTGCGCATTCTCGAGCAAGAAAGCACGTAATATGACACAAGTGGTGAACTCGACGTGAAAGCTTGAGGTGGAAGGTATTGGATTTCATTTGATTTTATTTTTATTTTTATGGAGAAAAAAAAATAAAAATTTTGAAGGATCTTTGGGAGGAGTTTCTGGTGGGTGTTCTTCTAAAGGACAAGGTATGCACATGGATCCATCTATTCCTAGTATGTTTCAAGCCTTCTCATTATCAATGCAGCAACAGCAAAGCAATGATTGAAAGGAAGCTTTGGCAACCAAAGCATTGCAAGCAGTGGTCAATAAAATTGATCAATTTGATGGAAGGAATATTTCAAGGTATTTAAGATGTTATGTTTGTGAAATGGAATTAAATCGGATTTTTGAGAAGAAAATGGTTGCACTATTTGGACTTGCCACGATACCGGAGATAATAGACCATATTACATCGATTATGGATCGTTATGGGAATTCATGGGAGGTTTTTTCACATGCATTGAAAGACGAATATTTCTTAGAAGATGCTGATTACGTTACTAAGAAGCTGTTTCTGGAATGGATTGAATGGCCTAATAAGAATTTGCAAGCAACAGAGCTACTAAGGGAATTTGAGAGGCAGTACTCTCAATTATCGAAGGTAGAAAAATTGATATTGGAGCCGAACAAAGTTGATCTATTTCTTCAAGCTACTCATAGAAAATTACAAGAGAAATTAGAACTCCTTCTTGAAGACAAAGAAGAATATGAAGGATTGACAACAAAATGGAAGAACATTGAAGATGCGGTGGGATTGCTTGCAAAAAGAGAAAGGAGGAAGGATAGGAGCAATATTCCGAAAACAGTACAAGCACCCAAAGCTCCAGTACGTACAACACCACCAACAATGCCTAGAGTTCAACCTTCAACATCCTTATCAAAGAAGACAGATATGGGGATAGAAAAAATTATACGAGGAATGCGAGATCTTCAAATCAAATTGACAAGACTTAAAGAGAATACTTCTACAAATAATTTGAAGAATGTTTCAAAACAAGGATATGTACAAAGATGCATTTGGTGTAATGACGCTTCACACATTAGGAAAGATTGCAATGAATTTAATAATATGATATGGCAAGGAATTATTTGCTGAAAAGATGGGAAGATAGCATTAAAAGATAGGGAGGATCTTCTTTAAACCAATTTTGGCAAGGGAAGAATGAGAGCATTGATTCAAGATTACTTAAAAGAGCATGAAATAGCAGCACGAGAAAGTGCAAGTTATGGTGCTAGAGTAGTTGATGACCTTGGTGGAAGTACGGAAACTAGTGAGTTTTGGGCTTTTGCCGTTTCTACAATACAAGAAGAGAAATTACCTCGAGAAGTGTTATTGAGGACTACAACTACAATATGAGGTGCAACAGGTTGGGAGGATCCTATTGAGTCTCTTTCAGTTCATACATATATTGCTAAGAGCCAACATGAAGCTTTGATGGAAGAAAAGAGACGAGGAAATTTTGATGATACGAGAGAAGGAAATTCTTCTAAGAGGCAAACTTGAGGAGACAAGGCTCGAGAGGTAGCTTCACAAGAATTGCCTGTAAAAGATACCTCAGCATCATTGGAAGAAAAAAACAAGGGAGACAAAAGATAAGGACAAATCAATTGCTTATAAGCTACTTTCTGACATTGAAGCGGCAAAAAATTTGAAAGGGGTGTTGGAAGAACGTATATTAAATGCTAAGGTGGAATTCACATTGAAAGAAGTTTTGAGAATTACAAAGAAGGAATTTCATGATGTTATCATTGACAGCATTATGCGAAAGAGGCAATTAATGGGCAAAACTAGAATGAGTCATGCTATTGATGCAAGAATATATAAAGATGAAGAAGAAGTTGATATTGGTTACAAGCAATCAACAAATGAAAAGAATGGATATAATCAACGAGTACGTTTTGAAGATTATAGTGATAAAGAAACGAAAACTTTGAGTCATTATACTCGAAAATATTGGACAAGGGCAACTACTAAGGTATTGGTGAAAGTAGGAGATATAGAAGAACCAATTGTTGCTTTAGTCGACCATGGTTCTGAAATAAATCTTATGTCTAAATATCTTTATAAGAAGCAAAAATGGCCAATTGATATGGAACATGGATGGACAATATGAGCAGCTAATAGCACACGAGACAAATTATATAGAGCTTGTCCAAATGTTAAAATTTGGATTGAAGATGTTGCGACGGAGCAACATTTCTTTGTTCAAGATACAACGTCTTATCCGTTGATTTTAGGACAACCTTATATTACGGCAACACAGATGGAAACAAAAGTACTTGACGATGGTTCTGCTTATGCAAGGATATGTAGCGAAGATAGAAGGAAAGCTGTACAATTTCTAACAGTACCTCTTAACCATGAATGGAATCGAGATAGGTTGAGGGAAAAACCATTGCCAAAGATTATTGAAGGATTTAAGGATTTTGGGGAGATACCACTGTAAAGCAAGATTATGGAGGTACAAAAGAGGAGGTACTCTCGCGAGATGAAGGTGTCTTTGATGCGAGTTTTATTGGTATATTGGAAAATGGAAATATTATGTATAAGAAAGTTGATGATTTTAAAAGAAAAGAAAGAAAAAGATTATATAATATTGAAGGACAATTACGCAAGATAGGTACATTCCAAGATGATGAGAGGATTTTAGGTGTTTATGAAGAAAATGGACTGGAAGATTCATTGGAATTGATTACATCTATTGGGTTAGGGAATAATGATAAGATTGTTAAGATTCATTCAAGAGAGATTTATACCATACTTGAATCTTTTCAAGCACCAGAAGTCACTATAGAGACGAGATATAAAATGACAGATAAGAAGATAAAGCCTGTTGCCGGACCATTACCAGAAGATTCTAAAGAACAAATGGAAGAAGCATCAAAAGAAGCAAGTTTAAGAGATCCAATGAATATTGGACATCAGTTTACCAAAGAGACTTTTGAAGAATTGAAGATTGGTTCTGATGGTTCTTTATTGCTGGAGGAAATTACTTGCTTCAAAAAGATGTTGGCTAAACAAGGTAGATCATTTGCCTTCGAATCTTATGAAATTGGGTGTCTGGATCCGAATATTTTAACACCTATGGTTATCTTCACTGTACCGCATGTACCTTGGAATCTAAGACCAATTCCAGTACCGAGGGCACATTTACCTAAATTGGTAGAACTATTAAAAGAAAAGATGAAGATGAAAATATTGGAACCTTCATTTGCGCCGTATTCTAGTCGATGGTTTACGGTACCTAAGAAGAATGGATCATTGCGTTTTATTCAAGATATGCAACTGGTGTCGTATTACGTATTGTCTTGTTCGAGAATACAGTGGGTATCTGGCTCTGGAAGGTATAATTGTTTTTTACAAATAACAAAGAAACCCTAATAGATTTAATCCATGTATGAAGAATATAATTGAAATATTAATTTCCAAGTATTTAAAAACACTCCTCATAGTCATTTTAACCATACAATATTCCAATTGCTTTATTTCTTTTATAATTAAGTTGTTTTTGTTTTTCTTAACGAGCCCTAATCCTAGCCAGTGAGCTTTGACAAGCTGTAACTTTTGATTCAACCATCCACTTAGTGTGAAATTTTGCACCCAAATACCAGTATAAGCCTTCTATATGCTCAGAAAATTTCAGCCCAACCCAACTTACAGATTGCAAGAAAACGCCCAAAAATCGCACTGATGACACTCGGCCGCAACCTTGAAATTTGATGTAGAAACTCCAGAAGTGATTTCTCCTTTGTCAACTGTTAACTCCAGTTCAAAATTGAATAGCTCCTTGATCTCCAAATCTTCTATTACCAAGCCAAAAATTACGTCGATCCAACTAGTAGATCTTCAGATATCACAGAAACCCTATCCAACCCTAGACTACCAACTTCCGACAACCCTTTGTACTAAAACCCAGATATCTCTTGATTGCATCATTAAATTAACACAAATTTTTGCATACACTTAGCACACCCAACTATCCAGACAATACCAAATTTTGATCTATAGACGCTACACGACTTGCACAAACCGATTGAGAATGCAAACCATCAATGTTTTATATAAAATCCGAAACACCAAAATAAACACTGACTTTGACCAACGATTGCTCTCCCCTCACAAATCCTAATGAAACCAAACTAGTGACCTTGAAAAGAGCTTGAAGCTAGCTCTTCGATCCAAAAAACCCGATCTGAGAAAAAAACCCCTCATTTCTTAACCTTTCTCTTCTTTAACCCTAATTCTCCCCTCTTTCAAACCCTAGCCTCTGAATTTCTTCAATCTTCTATCTTGGATCCGGAATTGGCTCTCGCCATCAGAGCTTTCTCCTCTGTTTTTACCTTTAAGAGATCCTTTTACCGAAAACAACATTCCCTGAAATGGCACAGAGAACAAGACAGCCTGAAACAGAATCGAAACCCCGTAATCGGGACCACATTGAGTCGCCCGACCAATTCAGGTCTCATATTGGATAAGAGTCCAGTAGTAAGACCCGAATATTTCCGTAATTGGACTGCATTGGAGTACCCGACCAATTCAGGTCTCATATTGGATAAGAAGACCCGGATTGGATTCTTGAAATTGGATCCAATTGGCTCTACAAACCAGGCTCATCCGTCATGTGAATTGGTCCTTTTCCTTCTTGCTAACTCCCGTTATTGGAATCGAATGGAGCATTTCAGTATGCCCTGACTGACTGTAATGGGGTGACTGAACCTAGCCTCTCAGTATTTGCACTGGAATTGGTCGTTGCTCCCAATATTTGAGGTAACTGAACATTAATAAAAGTCCTCTTTCTTTATATTTTTACAGTATACTCGTATTACAACACGACACCGATGAATGCAGTAACTGTCAGGAATGTAGGAATTGGACCTATTGTGGATGAATTTGTTGAGGCGTTTGTAGGAAGGATGATCTATTCAATAGGTGACTTGTATTCAAGTTATGGTCAATTTCAACTTGCCGAAGGAAGTAGAGATATGACGACGATGAGGACACCACTTGGATTGGTTAGAATGTGCACTCTTCCTCAAGACGCGACCAACTCAGTTGCACATATGATGAATGGGATGAATAAGGTATTAAGAGATTTTATTCCCGAAAAGACTATGCCTTTTCTAGATGATGTTCCTATAAAAAGGTGCAGAGAAGGAGACAAGGATGAAACTTAAGATAAGAGGGGGTGTCGCAAATATGTTGTTGATCATATACAAGATTGTGAAAAGATTTTAACTCGGCTTGGAGAAGTTCATCTTACATTATTGGATATGAAGTCCGTATTTGGAGTACGAGAGGTTGTGATTGTTGGACATTTATGTGGATCTTACTGAAGAAAACCAGATCCGACTAAAATTGATGCAATTCGAAGGATGAAAGAGGATTGTGATTCTTTAACAGAGGTTCGCAGGTTTTTGGGTGCATGTGTATTATATCGAATCTGGATCCCTCATTTTGCTCACATAGTGGATCCATTATATGAACTGTTATGCAAGGGCTACCAATTTAAATGGGAAGAAAAGCATATTCAGGCAATGCAAAGATTGAAGAAATTATTGATGTCACCTCCAATATTGAGGAACGTTGATTATAAGTGCAATAGACCAATGATTCTTACTGTGGACGCTAGTCCAATTGCCATTGGATGGGCTGTGGGTCAAGATGATTCAAGTAGGAATAGATTTGCAGTTTGATTTAGAACCAAAGTTTTAAGTATTCGTCATCGTGCATATTCGCAAGTCAAAAGAGAACTTTGGAGAGTTGTTTTGGCTATGAAAGCTGAAAAGGACTATTTGATTGGGACAGTAGTAGTAATTGAAACAGATTGCTTGTCATTGTTCAAAATGATTACTAACTGTTCAATGCCAGATATTGTAATATTGAGATGGATTGCTTATATTAAGTCACTAAATCTGGAATTTAAACATGTTACTGGGAAGGACAATTTAGTAGCAGACATGTTATCTCGAGCAAAATATGAGAGGGAGGACGAAATGGTTGAAGACATTGATGACGTTGGATTGAAATTCTATTCAATATCAAATCTCAACAGAGAAGACAAGCTATTTCTTGAAGAATCTTATGAAGGAGAATTATTGAATATTGGTCATTACTTGAATACCTTGACTAAGCAGGAGAATTGGTCTACAAAAAAATTCAAACAAATAAGAAAAAAAGCATATGGATTTTTGCTTCGAGATGGATTCTTATGGAAGAGACCGAAGAAAGGAATTGAGATGCCACAACGAGTGATAGGCAAAAAGGAAGAAAAACTAAAATTATTAAAGGAGTTTCATGATAGTTTATGGGCAAGGCATAGAGGAATTTGGGCTACTTTTGCTAAATTCAAGGAACGATATTGGTGGAAAAATATGTATCGAGATGTGCTCTCATTCGTAGAGTCATGTGAAATCTGTCAATCGTATTCTAATATCCGACATTGAGATGGTCTTCATCCTACGTATCCTCTAGCTATTCATTTTAAATGGGTTGTTGATTTGGTTATTATGTCGGTTGGGTTATGGCAGATGAGATATTTGGTCTTAGCTCGTGAAGATTTATCAAATCAAGTAGAAGGAAGAGAATTGAGGACAAAATCTATAGAAGGGATTTGTAGGTTTTTGCTTGAAGATGTCATTTGTTACTACGGATGCATAAGAAAAATCACTGCAGATCATGGAGAATTAAATGCACAAAAAGCTCATAAGTTCTTTGAAAGATGTGAAGTTAAACTATCACTGACTACTACTTATAATCCGGAAGGGAATGCAAAAAGCGAATGTGGTCACCCACCGATTGTGAAAGTATTAGTTAAAGCTTGTAATGGGAAAGTTAAAGAGTGGCCACGACTTTTGTCATTTGCATTATGGGCTAATCGAACAACACATAGTTTGGTGACAGGTCGAAAACCAATTATGTCAATTGAAGAAAAGGTACTTACTTGGAGTATGCTACCATGGGAAGATGGATTGACAAGAGAAGAATTTTTCACTGTTAGGGTTCGACAATTGGAGCAAAGATCGAAATATGTGCAAATAGCTTTGGAAAGGTTAAAAAGAGCAAGGTTATAAAACAAGGTGCGATTCGATAAGCAACATCGATTGAGACCTAAAGCAATTGAGGAAAGTGACTAGGTACTTGTTTATGACAATAGTCTAGATAATCAACATAGTACTTTGCGGAAATTTTTAAAACATTGGTTTGGACCATATGTAGTAACAACTGTTCATGATAATGCGACTTACCCATTACGGGAGTTAGATGGTACAAAATTGAAAATACCAATTACAGAGAAGCAAATAAAATATTTAAACGAAGACACGTGGAGATGAATATAGAAGACCTTAATGAAGGTATAGAGATTCCGCAGCAAAAAGATGAAAGTGATTTGGATAATGAAGGTGACGAAGATGAACTGGACAAAGACGTAGAGAATATATTATAAATCAAACAGCAATTGGATAAATTGGTGCATACCGGAGGATGTACAGGTTCAGAGGGGGTGGATGTCATGTTGTAACATGAGTATACCGTGAAAATATAAAAAAGTGGAATTTTATTAATGTTTAGTTATCTTGAATATTAGGAGCAACAACCGATTCCAGTGCCAATATTCAGAGGCCAGTTCAGACACCTTGTCACAGTTGGTCAGGACATACTTACCAATAACAAAATGCTCCGTTCGAGTCTAATAATGGGAGTCAATAGAATTGAAAGGACTAAATCGATGACTGAGTGAGCCTGACGCGAAGGACCAATTTGACCCAATTACAAGAACATCCACGTCTTACTATGGGCCTCTTAGCCAATCTGACGCGAAGGACCAATTTGACCTAATTACGGATACATCCAGGTCTTACTACGGGCCTCTTACCCAATATGAGACCTGACTTGGTCGCGCAATCCAAGGCGGTCCTATTATGGGGCTTCGATTCTATTTCAGGCTATCTTGTTCTCTGTGCCGTTTCAGGAAACGTTGTTTCCAGAAAAGAACCTTTTAAAAGGCAAAAAATAGAGAAGAAAGCTCTGACGGCGGAGCCAATTCTAGATCTAAGACAAAAGATTGAAGAAATTTAGAGGCTAGGGTTTGAAAGAGGGGAGAATTAGGATTAAAGAAGAGGATAGGTTAAGAAATGAAGGGGGGAGAATCAGGATTTTAAAAGGGTCGGAGAGCTAGCTTCATGTTTCGGGGGGGAGAAAAGACAAAGAATTGGGGTTTCTTTTTTTCATAGGGTTTTGGGAAGACTGAGGCAATCATTGCTGAAGTCAGTGTTGTATTGGTGAATTGGGATTTTAATGAAGTGGGTGTGAATACTCTTGACTGTTTTGTGAAATCAAAATTATGTCTGTGATTGAAGAATTAAAAGGATGTCTATAGGATTGAGTATGCGGAGTGAATGAAATTTTTTGGATTAATCTAACAAGACAATTAGTGGATACAAGGTCATGAGTATAATGCGGTTTCGGAGATTAGCAGATTGAGTTGTTCAGAATTCTCTGTAACATCTAGAGATCTATTGACTGGGGCAAAAAGGATTTTAGCGAGTAGTCGAAGGACATCCGTATAGATTTACAGTATATTCTTATAATTATTTATATTCCAACAGTCAAAAACCGATAGACTGCTTGAATATTAGCGAATCTCCATACTACCTCCTACAGCCAGGCGTCCGACGCATTCTTGAGCAGGAAAGCACGTAATACAACAGCGATGCTTGTCGAACCTATAGCAAAGTTGCTTCTCCAAGTGCAAAAGTTTGAGGCTGGTGCAACCTAGATTGTGCCATCCCAGATGCTCCATCATTATGAAGCCTTGCCACGACTCCTTTAATCTCTACAGTTCTTTGCAATAACATAGCAAGGGCATTCATAATAGCATCCAACTTGGACTCTGAATTTTTCGTCATACTAATGTCTTGGCCCCCGGCAATTCTAAGAGAAGGACAGAAATGACTCTACAAGAAGACAATATTGGTTTAGAGGAGGGTACTCCGCAACCTCTAAAATGCCTTAAGATCTTCAAGAAAAAGAGGTAATCCACTCTCTCCAAGAAGAATAAGACTCCAATATTGTAACAAAAGAAGTATCAGTTTAGAGGAGGGTAATCCGCAATCTCTAAAATGCTAGTACACTTCCAAGCAGAGGGGTAATCCACACTCTAACAAAGAAGAAACTAGCTCTGATATCTGAGGTGAGTGAAGTCTCGACAAACTGTCATGGACACAGAAATACAGACTCAAGATCTAACAAGAAGTTCAAGAAGAACTAGTAAGAACTAGATTAATCACATGAAAAAAATACCAGAGAGGTGAGCTAGAGCTCCAAGAAATGTGTTGTCGAGACTGAAGAACTCTTCAACCTCGATTCCAATATATACTTCTATTTAGGAAGCTTCTCAAGCAACTTCTACTAACTAGGAAGCTTCTAGAAGGTTCCAGAGACTTGCTTCTAGAAGGTTCTAGAAACTTATCTCTAGAAGGTTTTGAAGACTATGTCTCTAATAACTTCTACCAATTAAGAAGCTTCTAGAAGATTCTAGAGACTTGCTTCTAGAAGGTTCTAGAAACTTGTCTCTAGAAGGTTCTAAGGATTATGTCCCTAATAAGATCTTCTTTAGATCCATCATTAGCCCTTCATTGGAAATGATGTATCCTAGGAACTCAACTTGAGTAGTATAGAATACACACTTTTCTAACTTGGTATATAATCCTACATCTCTAAGTTTTTGTAATATATAATGAATATGAACTTTATACTCTTTTGTATTCTTAAAGTAAATTAAGATGTCATCCAAATAATAGATAATAAATTCATCAAGAAATTCATGAAAGACATCATTTATTAGATGTTAAAATGCAATTGGTACATTTGTGAGTCCAAAAGGCATGACATTATATTCAAAATATCTATATCTCATTCAAAACATAATTTTTTGTTCATCTCTTTTTTTAATGCATATCAAATTATATACTCTTTATAGATCTATTTTTATATAGATTTTTTTTAATTTAGTTAATTAAAAAATCTTAAAATCAAAGATAAAAGATACATATTTTTGATGGTGATCTTGTAGAATCTTTGATAGTCTACACATATTTGTAGAGATCCATCTTTTTTCTTTACAAATAAGATAGGAGTTTTAATTAGAGATTTAAAAGGAAATATAAAATTTTTAGCCAAATTATCATCAATGTACTCCTTGAATGCAACCAACTTATTTTTTGATAGACTATAGATTAGTCAAAATGGTGGTTGAGTTTTTTTGTGAAGCTTGATGGAACAATCATAAGAATGATGCTTTGGAAGAATATCTACATTTTTCTTTTCAAAAATATCCTAGAAATCTTGATAGTAGGTAAGAATACCACTTGACATCTTTTCACCATCACAAATAGACGTGGCATATAAAACAAAAGATAATCCTTCTTTTGTAATATGCATAAAAGTTCTTATACCTATTAGTAAAAGTTTGGATGTATTAAACTTATTTATTTCTATTTGACTAATAGGATTTTGGATTAAACCATCTATAAAATTAAGATTATATAAAATCCAATCTATTTAAAGATTATATTATTTTAACCAAGATAATCTTAAAATAATTGAATTAGATAAAAGTCTTATTATATTAAATATTACTATATTATTATGATCTTTAATTGCTACATCTAAAAGAATAGTCTCATGCATAACATCTCTAAAACATAGCAAAAAATCATCTATAATTTCTACATGTATGGATTTTTTTGACTAGTAATATCTCTTATTTTTTGACAAAATCTTCATCTATAAAATAGGCTGAGGCTCTTGAATCTAACAAAGCTAAGACTTTGTGATTTTTTGGTCCTAAATAAACTTCTATTGTAAAAGAAGGTGATGGATTTGAAGAGAAAATAGGACTTTTATTAGGAATTATATAAGATTCAAGCTGCATGGTTCTTATTATAGCTAGAAGAATTTGTTTTCTAATACCTTATTTTTTTTAGCAACCATGCTTTTTATTTTTTGATTACATATAAGGATTGTGTCCCTAACATCACTCCCTCCTTTAGCTTCGAGGTCTCTGAGAAGCAATGTTGTTCTTAATCAGTACCAATGCAAGAAAATGAAGATCTAACGCATAATGTCTGCTATGAACTCCAACTTTTAATTACGAGGCAAGTGGTTCATCGGCCCTTGAAGCCAATGGTAGTGGCCCACTCCTTCAACTTTTGACCAAGCATGAACTTCCGTGTCCTCATTGTGAAATTGTCCTGTAAACACGCCTTTTGGATGACCATTGTAAGCAAGCTCAGACTCAAATACAATCACAAGTGATCGATTATTCGGTATCCTCCGTCTTCGTTGTTGTGTAGGCATTTCTTCAACTCGGGATCGCCTTCATGAGCTAGTCGGTTGAGATAATCTGAATGGCATAGTATCTATCTCTTGGCTATCCTTATCAGAAGACCAAACTATGGCTACTGAAAAAATTCTATTTTATCTTAGAAAAAATAACTACATCAACTACGAATTTTGGTGGTGCTCACTCCCTTTCTTATATTCTTGGGTGAGCAAGCTTCAGAAGGAAGCTATCGTCGAACCGGCTTAGGTTTATGAGGATGTTGTTGATGAAACTCTTGTACCTTTTGTGGCGCATTGGCGAGATTTTCAGCTTCCTTCCACGTTCGCTCATTAATGTCGTAGCCACACCAATGAACAAGATACTCCAACTTGCCCCACTTTCGTCGTGAATCTAGTACCTTTTCAACCTCGTATTCCTCGTGATTCTCGATCTCAATACTAGGTGGTGGACATTGCACACTTCTAAAAAAAGATGACTCTTGATAAGGCTCCAATAGAGAAACATGAAAGACTGGATGTACCTTCATAGAAGCCGGTAATTCCAGACGGTACGCCACTGGATTGATTTGCTTCTGGATGATAAATGGTCCCAATCTTTGATAGTCCAACTTATCACATGGTCGCTTGGTCTTGATATTCCGTTGAAGAAGCCATGCTTTATCTCCAATTTTGAAAGTAGGTACTTAATTCCGAAATCTATTTGCAGACACCTTGTAGGATTCTTGAGCGGATTGTAATTGAAACTTCAACGTATTTTGAAGCTCTGATAGTTGTTTCGCAAATTCTTCAGCTGTTGGATTGTTATTTGTTGACGGACTCAATAAATCAAGCTTCGGATGATACCCATAGTTGGAAAAGAATGGTGTGTATTGAGTCGACGCATGGAGGGTATTGTTATATGCAAACTCGGCTAGCAACAGATATGTGGTCCAATCATCTTACTGATAGTTGATGCTGCATCGTAAGTATTGTTCCAAGACTTGATTCACCCATTCCGTTTGGCCGTCAGTTTGAGGATGAAAAGCCGAAGAAAGCTTGATATCCACCTTCAGTATCTCAAAGAGAGATCTCCAAAATTTTGATATGAACTGGGTTTCTCGATCTGATACGATATCATCTAGTAGTCCATGATATCGATACACATTATCAAGAAAGAGCCTTGCTGTGACTTTACTGGATAATGTCTTCTTGCAAAGGATAAAGTGCACCATCTTTGTAAGCCGATCTACCACAACAAAGATGTTGTCAAATGAGTTCGATGATGGTAGGTCTATGATGAAGTCCATGGAAATTAAAGACCATGGTCAATGTGGAATCGGCAATGGCTGTAGGAGTCCATAAGGGTGATGCTGAGGATTCTTGGATCTTGAATAGATGTCGCAGGAGAGGACAAAATCTTTCACATCCTTCCACATTTGGGGCCACCAAAAATCTCGAGAAATAAGCTCCAAGGTCTTATTGAATCCAAAATGTCTCGCAACTAGAAAATCGTGGAAAGATTGAAGAACTCGGAGTCGTGCTGGTCCTTTTGGGATATATAACTGCTCCTCAAAGTATAAAAGATCTCCCTCCACCTTGAACTTGTCATCATTGACACGCTGCTTAATATCAATGGCTGCTAAATCTTCAATGGTCATCGCACGTACTTAATTCAGGAAGTCAGCATCAATTGGCACAATAGTAGCGCAAAGCTGAAATTGCTCTGGCTTCAACAATGTCATACATTGTTGATCAAACGCTGCTTTTTCAGTCTTTGGTATAAGATACGATCTCCTTGATAAGCCATCAGATAGTCCTTGCTGCTTTCCAGGTCGATCAGTGATAACAAAATCGAACCTAGATAGCAACATACTCCATCGAGCTTGACGTCGATTTAAAACTCGAGCCGACATGAAATACTCCAAATTCTTGTAATCTATGTATATGGTCACTGGGTGTGCAGCTCCTTCAAGAAAGTGATGCCATTCTTGGAAAGAATCCACTATAGCAAGAAGTTCCTTATCGTGGATCTCATAATTGATTTCAGTAATAGAGAACTTTCAAGAATAGAATGCAACCGGATGGAGCTTCTTGTCTTCTCCCATTTGTGAAAGTACAGCTCCCAAAGCAAAATCCAAAGCATCAGTTTCTAAATAAAAGACCTTTGTAAAGTCTAGATGTACCAAGATTGGAGCCTTAATAAATGTGGTCTTCAGGTCTTAAAATACCTTCTCCACTAGAGGTCCCCATTCCAGCTTATCCTTGCATGTCAACCAAGTGAGAGGAGCAGCAACTTGAGAGTAATTCTTGATGAAGATTCGATAGAAGTTGGGAAAACCAAGAAAGCATTGTACGTCTCTAACTGTTTTCGGAACCTCCTAGGACACGATTGCTTCCACCTTCTTGGGATCCATCTTCAAGCCTTCCGTAGTCACAATGAATTCCAAAAAATCCGTCTCTATTTGGTGAAATAAACACTTCTCCAACTTGGCATATAGTCCTCGCTCGCATAGTTTCTCCAAGACCAAACGAACGTGCTTTTAATGCTCTTCCTCATTTTTGGAGAATATCAAAATATCATCCAAATAAATGACAATAAAATCGTCAAGGTGCTCTCGGAAAATATCATTCATCATATGTTGAAAGACCGTTGGAGCATTGGTAAGACCAAAGGACATGATATTATACTCAAAATGGCCATATCTTGTATGGAACACTGTCTTCCACTCATCTCCTTCCTTGATTTGTATGAGGTTGTAAGCTCCCCTTAGATCAATTTTTGTAAAGATCCTTGTAAATCCAAGTTGTTCTAAGAGACTAGAAATCAAGGGTAACGGATAACGATTCTTCTTTGTTACCTTGTTGAGGCCTCAATAGTCTACGCACATCCACAACGAGCCATCTTTCTTCTTCACAAATAAGATGGGTGCTCCAGCTGACAATTTTGAATGACAGATGAAGTTCTTGGCTAGATTCTTGTCGATGTACTTCTGCAACTCCGCCAACTCTATCTGCGATAGATTATAGATTGGGCCAAAAGGCGGTTGTGCTCCTTCCTGCAAGTCTTTGGCACAATCATATGATCAGTGTTCTGGTAGCATGTCGGCATTTTTCTTTTGAAACACGTCTTTAAAATCCTTATATTGCTCCGATATACTTGTTGTCGAGATCTTCTCCCCGGTAGTTGGAGCCGCATAAATGACAAACGGTGTGCCTTCCTTGGACGATCTTATAAATGCTCTTGCTCCAATGAATAAGGATTTTTCTATTCGGGGTTTTCTACTAGGCTTGCTCTTGGGTAGTTTTGTAGGAAAGGTCATCTTCTGTAATCTCCAATCTATGGATGGGTTATACTTTTCCAACTAGGAAAGACCAAGAATAATAGGATTTGATGGGGTTCTAATAATATTAAAAATAATATGACTACTATAGCCTTTAAACGTCACTTCTATAGGTTTTGAATCATGGGTGACACTATCAGACAATAAAGCTCGCCCATCTATGACCTCAACGTGAACAGGTTTGGATTTTTATATTAAAGGGATCTTATGACACTTCGCAAATTCTTTGTCTAAGAAACATGCAGATGCTCCTGAATCTACTAATGCTAAGGTTCTCAGTTTCTGAGGGCTAATAAGCAAAGGGATTATAAAGTAAAGGGTAAGTTTAGCGGAAAGAAAGGAACCTAGTTGTTGTTGCGATATTTCACTCTCCAGCCGCACCATTCTTATTGTGGCTGGGCATCCTCGTTTTCCTGAATAAACGTGCCCCTAGTCCTGACAATATGTCGATTTTGCTTCTTGGGGCAGTTTTCAACTTTGTGGCCTTCTTCACCACAATACAAGCATAGACCTTCTTCCATATGCTGCTTTTTTTCTTCTAGGGTAAGGGATTTGGTACATACCATATCAATTTGCATGTCTTCTACCTTTGAATGTGTATTCACGCTGCTTGCCGACATAGTTGGGGCATGGCAAACCATATGTTGTCTTGAACGTTGGTCTTGGCGGCGTTGGAATAGGCGATTATCGCACTTCACAGCTTGGCTAATAGCTTCATTGAGCATTTGTGGATCAAAAAGAGTTAACAGCAAATCCTTCACATCATCCCTTAAATCCCAATAGAATTGACTCATCAATGCTTCTTCATCCCAATTGATGTCGCATGCTAATTGCCTGAAATCCGATGCATAGATTGATGTAGAGCGCATCTCTTGTTGTAGTGACCGGATCTTTGTTGTAGCCCATCGAACCTTGTCATATTCACCAAATGCTTCCGCAAACGCCTCCAAAAAGGTTTCAAAGTTGTTTAGTATGGACGATCGTTTCTCAAACAAAGGAGCAAACCATGATAAAGCTTGCCCTGTAAGTAAGGTTTCAACAAGTCCAACACGTGACTTCTCCGTTGGATAGCGTTCGGACTGTAAAATTGTTATCAACCTGATTTGATTGACGAATCCTCAAAACTTGGAACGCGTACCATCGAACTTATCCGGAAGGCTAACTCAGGGCTCTTTATGTTGTAGAACCAGCGGTGCTTGTCGAACCTGAGGCAAAGTTGCTTCTCCAAGTATAGAAGTTTGAGGCTGGTGCAACCTAGATTGTGCCATCCCAGATGCTCCATCATTATGAAGCCTTGCCATGACTCCTTCAATCTCTGCAGTTCTTTGCGATAACGTAGCGAGGGCATTTATGATAGCATCCAACTTGGACTCTGAACTTTCCGTCATATTAATGTCTTGGCCTTCAGCCATTCTAAGAGAAGGACAAAAATGACTCTACAAGAAGACAATATTGGTTTAGAAGAGGGTACTCTGCAACCTCTAAAATGCCTTAAGAGTTTCAAAAAAAGGGGTAATCCACTCTCTCCAAGAAGAATAAGACTCCAATATTGTAACAAAAGAAGTATCAATTTAAAGGAGGGTAATTCGCAACCTCTAAAATGCTAGTACACTTCCAAGCAGAGGGATAATCCGTACTCTAATGAAGAAGAAACTAACTCTGATATCTGAGGTGAGTGAAGTCTCGACAAATTGTCACGGACACAGAAATACAAACTCGAGATCTAATAAGAAGTTCAAGAAGAACTGGCAAGAACTAGATTAATCAGATGAATATAAGAACAAGACCTGAGAGGCGAGCTAGAGCTCTAAGAAATGTGTTGTCGAGACTGAAGAACTCTTCAGCTTCGATTCCAATATATACTCCTATTTAGGAAGCTTCTGAAGCAACTTCTACCAACTAAGAAGCTTCTAGAAGGTTCCAGAGACTTGCTTCTAGAAGGTTCTAGAAACTTATCTCTAGAAGGTTCTAAAGACTATGTTCCTAACATCTTCTACCAACTAAGAAGCTTCTAGAAGGTTCTAGAGACTTGCTTCTAGAAGGTTCTAGAGACTTGCTTCTAGAAGGTTCTAGAAACTTGTCTCTAGAAGGTTCTAAGGATTATGTCCCTAACACTAAGATAAAAAAGTGTGTGTTTTACACTACTCAAGTTGACTTCCTATTATACATCATTTCAAACAATGGTCTTATGATGGATCTTAAAAAGGTTGAAACTATCATAAATTAAAAGATTCTAAAAACAATCAAAGATGTGCAATACTTTTTAAAAATTGTGAATTATTATAAGATCTTTATCAAGATCTTTTTTCAAGTTGCATCTTTTTTTATACGTCTAACATAAAGAGATAAACTTATGTAGAGCAAAAAAGTTGAAGTATCTTTTGAAGCCTTGAAAACAACATTTATTTTTGTACCAATTTTATATTACATCAATTTTTTCAAGGCATTCTTTATAGAAACAAATACATCAAATTTTGCTATAGGTGTTATTTCGTCACAAATGAAAGCAGTTAAGAAGCTCCACTTGATAATTTTTTATTCTTGAAATTTTCAGCAATCAATATTAACTATGAGATCCATGAGAATGAATTTTTTGCAATCATGGATTCATTATAGGAATACCATCATTATCTAAAAGGTACCTTGAGTCTAGTCATCGTATATACAAATCACAAGAACCTCAAGTATTTTATATTAGCACATGTTCTGAATTATTATCAAGCTTATTGAAGCATGTTTTTATCAAGATTTAATTTCAAGATCACTTATCAATCCAAAAAACAACAAGGTTTGTCAGATATTCTTTCAAATCATTCTTATCTTATATCAAAAGAAGAAAATATAACTTTTTATTAATAAAAAAAAAAAAATCTTCAAGCTAGAGCATTATCATCTTTGAACAATAAAATCAACATTAACTATAGATTCAGTCTTTATTAAGTAAATTCAATCAAGTATGTCCTTTGATCTTTTTTTTCATGATTTTAAGAATAATTCTTTTAAGTCTCATGATACTTCTAAGTTCAAATTCAAGAATAATATATTCTATTTTTAGAAACTATTATATATTTTAAAAGATAAAATATGATTACTTATTCTTCAAGATTATTATGATTTTTTAGCAGTTGGACATTTTAGATACAATAAGATCTTGGAGCTAATATCAAAAGCTTTTTTGTGGCTTCAAATGTAAAAGATAGTTAAAGATTTTGTACAATCATGTGATATTTTTTCAAGATTAAAAATTTCTTATAATTGAACTTATAGACTTCTTCAACCATTATCTATTCCAAATCAACTATAGTCTTCTATTTTTATAGATTTTATTGCAGATTTTCTAGCCTAAGTTTTGTATGATTTTATATTCATGATAATAGTTTATTTTACTAAGATAGCAAATTTTGTACCATATAAAAAAACTATCTTATATAAAAAAACGACTAAATTTTTTCTTGATAATATCTATCACTATTATGAATTATTCAAAGATATTATATTGAATTGAAAGACTTAATTTGTATCAAGATTTTAGAGAATCCTTTTCAAGATTTTAAAGGTAGATATCAAACTCTCTTTTGTTTTCTATCTTCAAATTGATAGGCAAAAAAAATGAATGAATCAAATTTTTGAGCAATATTTGAGGTGTACCATCAATTATCATCAAGATGATTGGACAAATTTTTTGCCATTGGTAGAATTTTTGTACAACAATTTGATATACTTTTCTACTCAATAAACATCTTTTTTTTACCAATTATGGTTAATATCCATGACTTGATACTTTTTATTTTTTAAAAGTTGATAATTTTGCAGTAGAAGAATTAGCAAATCGTTTTTTCAAGCTACATACAATAATAAAGACACAATTAAAGGAAGCTCAAGAAAATCAAAAGATTAATATAAATATCTATTGCAAGGAATTACCACAATTCAATGTGTGTGACAAGGTATCACTACTTTGTCACAATATTAAGACTATTTGTCTTTGTGATAAGTTACACTATCGTAAGCTTAGACTTTTTTTTATTTGTGAATAAGTCAATCCTATTGCTTATTGATTACATCTATTGGAATCTATGAAGATCCATCTCATATTTTATATATCTCTTCTTTAGCCATATAAGACAATGAATATCTGGAGGAAAAGACAAATACCACGTCCTTTTATAGAAGTGAATAATAATCAAGAATTTGAGATAGAAGAAGTCTTAGATTTTAAGTGGTGCCGAAATAGATTAGAATGTCTTATTCATTAGTGCAGATATAATATTAATAAATATACATGAGAGCCATCAAAGAATCTTACAAATATAGCAAAGAAGGTTGAGGCTTTTCATAGATGACATCCATCAAATCTAAGTTAAAAAATAACAAATCTTTGCTATAAAATAAATAAGATCCAAGAAAGATAGAATTCTACTTTTTATTTTTATTTATAATTTTTGTGTATTTGTGACATTGTTATATTTTGTGTATTTTTACTTGAGAATGCATCAAATACCTAGTTGTAGAAGATAAGTAAAAATACAACAACAATTCTACATAGTCTAATAAATTCTTTAATAAACTTGAAGTCATCTTTAATAAATCCAATCAAATTTCAACCTATTGAAATAAATTTAAAAGAAGTCACAAAAGAAATACAAAGAAGTCATGATTTAATCTCAAAAAAAATAACAAGAAAACTTTAAAAAAATATAAAAATAAACTTTTAAAGAAATAATAATAATTTTAAAGAAATATTATAAATAAAAACTTTAAAGAAATAAAAAAAAGAATCTTTTAAAATACTAAAAATAGATATTTTAATATAATTTTAATTAAAATTGTATTTGAATTTTAATCAAACTTTAGATCAAATCCTAATGAAATCCTAATAAAATCCTAAATCCTAAAAAATCTCAAATAAGTTCTAAATTAAATCTTAAGAAAATCTTAATCTTAACCAAATTCCAAATCAAATCCTAATCAAATCCTAGATCTTAAACAAACTCTTAATAAATCCTATAACAAAATAGAACCTCAATAACTAATAATCACATCATTAATATCAACTCAAAATTTACATACTTTTTAACATCTTATTTAGAAATAAGCACAAGAAAGATGAAATTGATCGTACTTACCAATTGAAATAAATGTAAGATAATCCAATTGAATATTGGATAACCTCTTATTCCAATTTGAATATTGAACTTCTAATGCTAATATTTCTTTTTTGAATTATTGTATTGCTCTCAAATTTCATCCAAACATTGAAAATTGAGACTAAAGTTGATATAAAAAAATTCATTTTAATCCAATAGATAGATTTCTAAAAAACTTAGAAATACTCATTGACCCTCAAATTCTAATCTTTAAGACCTCAATCCACAAAAATCCTCATATACTTCAATCTATTTGTTTAATTGACCTCAAAATTTGCATACATATATACAACTAGCACACCAACAAACTATCTAAAATCTACTTGTATATTCATCATAAAATTCAAAAAATCCTAAAATTTTTAAACATGTTTTTATTTCTTAAATCCTAATTTCACCAAAAACATCATTAATTTTGAAAATCCATCAAAATCTCAATATTAATTCAAATGACATAATATTAATTTTTAAATTATTTTTTTTAATTTTATTCTCAATTTCCACTCTTCAATCTACAAAAAAATCCTTGGATTTATTGTAAGTATATGGTTTTGTCTCTTAGAATCCAATTTCAACCTAGAAAGACAACTAGTCCTCAGTGGATATCAATTCTTAGCTTCTTAAAGTAAATTTAGCTAAAATCTACTCTCAACTTTCTCCTACACATGCCTACATCATTTAATTTTTCCATCTACTTTATTTTACCTTGTTTATGGCCCTACAAAGTAGATAGAAGTCCATTTTGTAAAAAAGATAGTATTAGCATTTTTTAGTTTTATTATCTATTTGACTATTATTTATATTTTTAAGATAATTTGCTACAATATTTTAAAATAAGATCTTTTGTAATATAATATTTTCTTTTTTCTTTCATTAATTAGTCGTATCACATTGTGACAACACTAAAGAGATAGAGAAGTAATAACTAGTAGATTCAACTCAAGAGCTATCACTTGCTCATTTATTAAATAAGATATTGTAATTGTCACAACCTTCAAGATGACATAATTGAAATAAAGATCCTCAAGCACAATATATCCTTCCTTGAATAGATGGTAAGATACAATATGTTTGATATTACAACCTTGGAAGAAACTTTCAATATTTGGTGAATTTATTATTGGTAGAAACGATTCCTAATAGTGTTTCAATTATTTTATTTGAAGGAAGTTACAAAGTCTTCAACAACAATAAAATAACAGGGTTGTCTATCTACCATGGTATAGGATACTATTGATGGTTGAAAAGATCTATCAACCATCTTCAAAGAAAACAAAGATCAAAGTATGTCGCAAATATAATTTATCGCATCTTAGATTTCTTCAACATATGATGACCGCTCCTTCTAGAATTTGTCCTTAGAAAGGAGAATAATGTCACAAATATATATATATATATATATATATATATATATATATTTATTTATTTTAATATTTATTTATATAATTAAGTGGAAATAAATAAAATTAAATTTATTTTATAATATTTCTATGAAAAGCTTCTCAAAAGCTTCATAAATATTTTTTTGACTTTACATGTATTTGTAATTAATTAGTAGACTAAAAACTTGGTCAACAAGTTAACTATACATTAGAAGCTTGCAAAAAAAGTTAACTATGTAGCTCACATATAAAAAAATTACCTTTCAAGTTAAGATATATATCTTATAAAGTCAATATATTTTGAAGGTCCTTTAGAATATTGCTACGTAGGTCCTAGTTAAGAGTATATATGGAGGCAAGAGTCAAGCTCTCTTTATTCTTATCAATGTCATCTAGTTGTTAGTTTTGTTTCAAGACTTTCTAGTCTTCTTGTCTTTGGCAGTAGCCATTCTAATTTAATATTATATCACCTTTAAGTGATTTTCTAGTCTTTTTAAGTGACACAAGGGTGTAGTGATATTTTAATTCTTTGAGTTTTATATTCTTGACATATATATTGTAATTGTGGTATTTGTAACTTTTTTTTGTTTGAATAATTTAATTCCTAATGTCCCATCTTTTTACAATAAAAACATTGGATTATTAGTTTTGACTTAATTTTGGAAAATTTTGGATTTCTTATATTAGATTTTAATGTAGATTGTTGTTATAACTTGTCTTATTTTTTTATAACTTATAAAAAGAACTTGTGATTTTGAAGATGAGCCTTTTATGGTTATTTCTTCTTGTTGAAGAATTGCAATTAATGTTGAAGAGTTGAATTTTTTATTCTATGTAATATTTATATTATGATGTTATATTGTGATGGCTAAAATTTCATTAGAGTGAGTATTTTCATTTGTAATAGAATTATCATTCTAACAAAGTGGCATTATTGGAGTAGAATTTTGAAGTTATGTAAATATTGCATGATTGATTTGTTTGCTTGCATCCTTTCTATTATGAATTTTTTGTGTAGATATACTTGAGTGACAATGTCATTGGCTGAGTATGTGTTTTTCTAGAACTAACCATATATTATCAGTAATTTTACATGCTCCAACATGTGAAAAGATAGTGTTATCAACACAATCCCAAATAGTTGCAAGAACGTGGTATTTCTTTTTCTACATAAGTATTGCAACATGATTTGTTGGAGGAGTTTATATTATTGCATTTGTTTTTGGAATAGGTATCGGTTCTTTTTCTTTATCAAAAACAAGCTCCTACATTTCTTCTATTTCAAACTTCATTTGTAACATATAGTATACAAGGAGCCATCAAATCTTAGCCAATCTTTGATAGAAAAGCTATTTGTAGCCATGTTTTTTTAGATAGGAGGTTTATTGGTGCCTTAGTTTCTATGAAGAAAATCTTTGACACAACCTCTTCCTATTTTACTACTTTTCTTAAAAAAATGAAGTTCTCAGAAAACAAACAAGCTCTAATATCATATTGGAACTTGTATGTAAAATTTTATGATCAACATTAAGTTCAGTAATAAGTAATAAACATTCTTGATTGTTATTGTGTATTAACACATGTGGTTTATACCGTCGAGAAGGGTGCATCTAGAAGGGTTGCACCCCTTAGACAGGGTGTGACTAGCTATTGTTACAATCTGTTTGTGTGACAGTTATGGTTACTAATAACGAATCACTCCGAAGTACTATACAAACACTCTGAGATCTGGATGTGGAATGAGCAGAAAATGTGGAATAATGGGAGTTCAGATATCGATATGGACTTCGTCTTCTTGAACATTCATGCAGGGTAACACATCCCACACAGACACGAATACCCAAAGACTTGCAGTCACAATACTCCACGAGAACCATATGTTTTCTTCACTAGATCGAAGAGCCCTGACCTGAACTGGATCATGCATTGGTCTCGATATAGAGGATGTTCAATGGCCTTACTCATCACCAGCTGTGTCACCGTCTGACAAGACGATCGTCTAGTGATTCATATTAAAGTGATTTGGCTTGTTTCTGATTCTGTGAACCATTTCTACTTGTAATAATGTGATTCCGATCGCACGTAATGTGTTCATATCACCAAGTCTAGTTGACGGCAATGAATTCATGCAATCTAGGTCTATTCTTACTGATTGGGATGTTGGATCAGTAACTAAGAAACTTGTTGTGTAGACCATGTTGGCACTACTTATCAATCCTTTTTCTTACCAGCAGTCGGTGAAACAGAATGGCGACCACAGAAGAAGATAGTCTTGTGAATAAAGATCACACAAGTGTGCAAAAGTAGACTGCCGATTTCCAGAATATCAGGTTTTTATTGAATTTACAATTAATGGGGAAGTACCCGGTAAATGAGCAAGAACCTATGGAGGATGTCTAAGGGGCGACCATACACTGACACCAGCAGTGGAATTCAGGAATCGGTTCCGTTGCATTCCTGTGGACGGTTGGTCAGCCAGAACTTAATACTAGTCACAAGCTAATCTCTTCGGGGCTTGGGGTGAACACGCTTCAGGGAACTTTATATCGTGGCCAATCAAGTGTGAAAAAAGCCTCACGGTTACCCCCATGAATATTTTTTTGGAAAAAAATTATAACCCCATAAGGAATTTGTAACTGTAACTGCATGAACCTGGATCTGGGCCTGCAGTCTATAGCTAAAAACTCCTTGCGGTGATTGTAGAAGACCATCAGGAAGACTTTTACGGTGCTTAACGTCGGGTCCACGCCCAGCTCGCACTCCTATTCGCAATGAATAAATCGACGACAAAAAACTCACATGTAACCATGCGCTTGCATACTTGAGCAATTAGATGATGAAGATACCAGCTCTGATCTTCACGGTCTTCGGAGGAAACGTCGGTTCGGAGGATCCTTCTTGCAAATACAACCTGGGTAAGGGTTGGAGTAGAAATTCTCCTCTAACTTGGGCGATTCTCCAGGCATTCGCCAGCGCGGCGCCCCTATTCGGTTGCTGTGGATCTTGCGCACCTGGCCTTCAAAATTCTTCCACGCGATGGCGCCTCCTTCATAGTCGTCGATCAGCTTCACTAGCTGCTGCCTGCAATCACAATTGAAAGCCACAACAGCCCAGGGTTAACACAACCGCAGTCGAGCACAGAAAACATTTAATTTCTAGAATTGATCCATTATAATACACAATGCATTCTAAGGAAAAAGGAGTTTACGTATGGTGCAAACAAACCTGTCAGGGCTAATGGTCTTCCGGTAACCCTCGAACTGTCGGTGGCCCTTCACAGCTTTGGCCATATTTCCATCATACGTATAAATGAATACATCACTCTCTAAGGCCACCATGTAGTCTAGGCCAGCAAGCCGATTTTGATACTTCTTCAAGGAAGCCAGCTCTGCCTCCGTTGAAAGCGTAGCATGATTATACACGTTCGGAAACTCTTTGTGAAGACTATCCATAGCACCTTGTCCATAGATTTCCCCAGCCACGATGTAGATTTGAGTTGAGGATGGATACCCTAAAGCTTTCAGCATTAGGGCTACTTCGTGGGGAGTGAGAGGGCAGCCACCCAGCTTACGCTTCTCCTCTCCATCGATCTCTTTCTCCTTCCAATGTTTGACTTCGTAACGCATTTGCTTCAGCTCATCGGCCTCCTTGTTGGAGAGACCATGCGCACATCCTGTAAACGCGAGCATATCCTTCTCGAATCTCAGATGCAAAGCTAAGTAAGGACCCTTCTTACGCATGCGATTGGTGAGGGTGCTCGCCAATCGTCGAATGGGTTCCGAGTACTGGAGCGCTTGGTAGTTGACTCGACATCTCAGATGCTGCACATAATCAGGCAGATCATTGTTTGCCAGCCTTGAGTCGGCGTGAGTGAAGTACAGCACCTTGCTCTGCTTAAGGAGGGGTAGCAGTTCCTTCTCGTAGTAAGATGCCTGTTCACGTTGAATGATAAGGACGTCAGCCCTCGCATCACGACACCATGCACCTACAACAGGTTCTATAATAAATATTTGCGGAAACAAACATCGAACGAAGACGTTTCATACATTGTGTGTGGACAAAAAACTTCACCTTCGACCAAGAGACGGGCGCTTTAGTCACAGGCTCAAGCTGGGCGAGATGTGGTGGTAAAGCGTCCACAATATTGACGTCTTCTCCGAGCGATTCGATGAAATATTTCAAGTCAAAAATGTCCTTAAATTCACTGCAAGAAAGTAATATTGCATTCAGTTCACAAAAAACGAATCGACTCATTACGTTAGCAAACTATGAGAAACGGCCATTGGAAGGACCGATAACAGCTGAAGAGCATGATAGCAATTTAGTTGTAACAAACCAAGCAGACAAGAGAACGCGTGCAGACCTTGGATCTGCCCAGAAAGAGCTGTGGTCAAGTTTGGGGGTGACAAGTGTAGCATTCATCAGCTTAGCAATTGCCACCATGTCACAAATCTGCAGACAAACATTCCTGGTGGTGAGATACAATTCATGACCAAAGAATTTTTTTTAAAAAAAAAACAAAACAAAACAAAACAAAACGAAAAAAAAAAAAAAAAAAAAAAAAAAAAAACCGAAGAAGAAGAAAAAAAAAAGAAGAAGCAGTAGTAGAGTTTGATAATCCAACACTCACTCCTGCACGCATCTGATTCAAACCGCCATTTGCATTTACTAGAATGTATCCATTTGTCGCTACTCCAGGCTCTGAGAAACCAAACGAAAATAGCAGATTCAGTGAGACTTCACAGAAATCAACAGAAAGAATTCCTTCACAAGAATTCACCAACAATGGTACCGCATTCACGTCTACTTCATCTCCTAGAATTGCACGAAGGTAAGCATTCTGGTACAGAAAAGTGATACACTTACTCTCTGCCTTCTTAGCTCGATCGATGCACTGGCCATACATCTGACTGGCTGGCTTTCCCCACAGATCACCAGGACCTGAAGCCTGTTCCCGCAAGGTAGGAAACCCTAAACAATATCAGTACAAGCTCCCAAGACGCATGTGAATGCAAAAAATAATAGACCTCCAATTCCAACAACTTCATCACACACCCCAAGTCATCAATACCGCCTCATCAGAGAAAATACTAGAAGCCGACATGTCAAGATGGAGTCCAAGGTTATCACCTGACTAAACTGTTCCGGGATGCCTCGCCGATTGGGCATCTTCAGAATTGAGGAACTGGCAAGGATATTGCCATTCTTGCTCTCATCGATGGCGTTACTTGATTCCAGTTTAAAAGGATTCAATAAAATCGTCCTATCATGGTACTGCAAAGGTAAGAGTTCACGCTATTAGCTATGCGTGTAATCAGAGCAACCTGGATGGCCGATAAACAATTCGAGAAACCGTTGCAAGCTTTGTTATCATTCTTCCAAAGCACCACAGGGGTTTGAGGCATTCTACTCACATCGTAGATGCTTTAACTGCAGAAACAGCGCAAACTCTAATCTCTCAGAATGAACAGAGCTTAGGGTTTCTGAATAGAAGTAAAACGAATTACCTCCAAGACGTCTGGAGAATGGTCCTGAGCGGAAAACAACCCCACGTACATGATCTTGAGCAGGAAGAATATGATAATCAGGAGGGTAGAGAAGTAAAAGGCTGATTGTCGCCAGTTCTTCTTGGGACCCCCAAAATGACCAGAGAGGCTGCTGCTACAATGTTGCAACACTGCGTTGTCTCCGAACATTGAAACATGACCATGATCCTTCTTGTGATCTTTTCCGCTGTCGTCATCGTTAAGCTCCGCCCTCAAGTCTAAGTCGTGTGGGGGGTCTTCATCCTCAAGACTACGCTGACTCTTGAACAGCTTCAAAAGAAGATGCGGCGACGGCTCCTGCATGCGTTTCTGGGACAACGACCTCCTGCTCATGGGATGAAACGGGTTGTTTGTGCCGCCAACTCGGGGACTCAGGAGTACATGAGTGGGATCTCGGCTTCCATTCGTCACGTCCGAATTGGGGGGATGAGCCAGTAATGTACCCATCTCCTCGGAATTGCGGTACCCCTCTTCCAGTCCCGCTCCATCGGAAGGGACTGGAGGATACTCGCAGTCGAGTTGGAGCTGGGAGATCCCGATGGGCGCCAGCTTAACCTGCTTTCTATACCTTTTAACCGTACTTGCTAAGTGAGTACCGAAATTAAAATCTTTGTACAAGCCTAAGTTACAGCGTCCAGTTATAATCAATGAAATGACAGAAAATGGCCGATTCGGAAAATTCACCCAAATTAAACGCTTAAACTTGACGAATCTCTACTTGTTCACAGTGGGGGTAGCATATCCCCTCGGTGCCATAAAAATGAACATTTGATTTTACGTTTGGAAGTGGGCAGGAAGTGGAAATCCTGACATTGATTTGTCTAAACTCGGTTCCTCACACAGTACTAGTTTGCAAATCCGTAGTACTTATAGTAGAAAGTGTACAGGATGCGGTACTATCCTCAGTGCCATTAAACAACGGAATATAATCCTGGTTGCTTTTAGTTGATGGATTATTCCTATATGTTCCTTCCACATGGCATCCCAAGCTGACACTGTTTGTTTCCCTTGCAGTAGATTTCTGCAAATATAATACGCAAATGGTTCTTCAGCATTGCAAGTAAAGATTTCACAACGTTTGCGGAAAATTCGGAGATGATTTACAAAACCTAATAGACTTTACGCACTGTAGAAACTCACTCACAAGAATTTGGCAACCTGAACGAAAGCATCAAAGGAACTAATAGCACGCGAAAAAAGAAAGAAGAAAGCAAAAAAAAAAAAAAAGAAAAAAAAAAAAAAACCAAATCCAATGGCTAAACTGCCGCAAGGGGCAAGAAGCAGCACAAGTCGGAACTTGTACACTTGTTTGTTACAAGGAAAAGTATTTAGCAGCAACTCCGGAAAGTGCCAATGCAACTAAAAAGTAATGTTCTCAAACTCAAACCACGTACACTATCGGAGGTCTGCGAATCATGTGCAATTTCCAAGTGGCCAGGATTTCGGAGCGCACGTCGATCTGAACTATGACTGACTACTTCTGCAACCCAGCGAGCCAGACGCTTGCAGCGTTGATCATCGTATCAGCACAACTAATCTTAACACGTAAATTTGTAGGTTCAATTCTACCGAGGAAGGAGATCTCCGGAGCTTGGGACTAATTTGGTTTCAGCAAACATTTCGAAATTGGCAACTCTATGCATTCGAACAAGAATTGGGCATAGCATTGACAAGCACACCAAGTGAGGTTTGTATTACTAATGACATTTATCTCATTAGGAGTTAGACCTTGAAGCACGGAAGGTGTATGTGTACCTCGCTCTATCTATCCCTCTCTCCACACTAGCAGGATATAGCTATACTACAGTAGGAACAATCTAAGTTTCAGAACGAAAGCGTTACACTGCTCCTCCCAAAACACAACTTGACAGAAGTGACAAAAATAGACCGAAGAATAATTGCAGGTTATCACTTCGCTGACACCACATTCATAGCACGGATTCACACGTCAACCCCAAAAAGGTTCAACAACGAGGCGGAACGTCGGGTTCAGCGAACCACGAGTATAGCCCTATTCCAAGTTTCATCAACTTCTCCCAACATCTCATTGGTCAAATTACAGAAAACTAGCGCGCAACATTCAACCCTAACAAACGCTAGGAACTAGCACAGCTCACCCTCACTACCACATCACATGCTCTGACCAGCAAATCGATGAAGCAAAATCTGATCCGAGCCAAGACATCAATGCCCTGGAACAGACTCCAACCGAACGACACTCACGAGCTTCTCACGACAACACTCTCGCTCCTCAGCACTCTAGCATTCACCAACATGAGCACGAAGGACACTCACTGGAACTACAAGACTATCAGGGGGAAGGGGGGGGGGGGGGGGGGGGGGGGGGGGTAACTGGCAGCGAACCAGTTTGGCAAAAGTCACAGACTGCTATCAAAAATCACAGGGCACGAGAGCTACTGGAATTGTACCTGGTGACGACGCAAGAGGAGATGTCGCGAGACCGAGTGGACGGCACTACGCGGAGGCGAAGTGGGTGATGGACTGAGGCGAGCCTCTGATGAATGACAACGGCGCAAGCGAGAGACAAGCTACGGGAAGGCGCACGCGGACGTTGCGGCGCTGCATCGCAGCCAATCTCCGCAGTTAGTGCGCACTGGAGTCGGAAGCCCGAGGCAGTGTTGTAAGAATAGTAGCCACTTTATCTCCATCGCCCTTCGCCGGTAATTTCTGTGTCCGCCCCGAATGCGACGAAACGTGACACAACGGTTTCCTCGGAGTCCCTTCTCAAGACGCCACCATATATGCTTTACAGAGGTGATTGGGTTTTTTCGGGGCCGCCAGTCAGCGCTTTGTGTTTCAACTCACACATTGTTCATTGCAGGGCAGCCCTGTTTTACGCATCCTATATTCATGTTGTGTATATTTGTAAATCTGTATTTATTTTATTTTCTTCGTTCATTTCTATAGGATTCAAATCATGAGTTTTTGTACTTATGTGATGGGGGGAGGAAGGATTTCACGTGAAAGACAAACTACGAAGAATTATAAACAAAGGGCTGAAAACACGTTCCTTGATTGGCAAAACTTTTATTAGTGCTTTGTCAACTGTAATATTCAGTTTGGTGTAAGAGCTGTCTTCGAAATAAAATAATGTTAAGTTGAGTTTGCAAAAAACGCACATGCGATATCTTTGTATTAATTAGAGTGCATACAGGATTTAGATTTAGCTATCTATCAATACATATATAAACATATATATATATATATACATGTATCTTACCGAAAACAAATCTGTCCTTTGCAAAGACTGAAACACTGACACGTTTTAGTACTGACACCTTTTGTTTTGGAAAGTATGTTCAATTCTGTGTACATTGTATTTTAGCAACGATTCAATCATGTTACCAACCTTAATATTTCTCCGTTTCCCCACATGATACGGTTAAAAACAATAATATGAAACTTTTGGCACTTTATCACGTTAATGCATTGGATGTGAACCTCATCCATATTATTTTTTTCATTTTGGTGTGATTTCTAGCATACGCTCCTTGAACTTTGTTTTCAACATCTACTTCTTTAACTTGGATCGTGCTTCAGTGGAATACGAAGAGTCTCATACAGTTTGATGAGCAAGCTTAGAAGTGCCTAACGCATACCCCAGGGGATTTAAAATGATTCAAAATTCAAAATGGGTATTTTTCTAAAGGATTATTCCATTTCTCTATTATTATACACATTCATAAAGATATAAACACCTTACGTGGAGATGACACATGACATCACAGTAATTCATTCTTCCAATCTCAACACCACATTCATTTTGGAAGGTAAGCATTGAGTCCCTTGTCTCCGTTTTAAGGTTTATAACATAGTCAAATAATATTCAACAACAACAACAGTAACGATAATACTACCATAACCCTTTTTCCCTCAGAACAAAGACACTGTTTTCATACAACATGGAAATGAGAATACATTTTCAGCAAGTCCCAAATTGATCCTTTTTCTTCTCTGTTCAAACATATCAATCATTCTTTTTAAAATTTTCTAAAACACCAATAATGCCACAGCAACAAAATTCTCTAGACCCCATAAAATAATCATAGACAAACAGCGGAGTAGACAACAGAAGAACTGGTTGACTTTATCATTTCATGGCGTAGCATTGCGAGCTCAGCGACAGAAAAAAATTGTCAAGTGGGCACAGGAGCCCAAAGTCAAATCATAATCCAGCTTCGAAGCTGTACAGCATGCGCATAGTCAACACACGCACGAGCACACAAGCACACAAACACACGAGCACAACAAACAGGCGGAGGAGCTTCAAATCTCATTCCGTGTCTCGCGATCGATCGCTCTGGCACCCTGGATTAGGGTTTCGAAAGTCGAGCCTTCCACACTGTTGTTGCTCCATCTCGTGCTCAACTGGAAATCCCCCCCCCCCCCGCCTTTCTCAAAATGAACTACCAATACCCTGCATCCTGGTTTTGAAATCCCACAGGAAGCCCAAACAAGAAAGAAAGAAAGAATACAAAGGAATGAAAGAATAAACAAATAAACAAATAAACAACAGGTGAAACAACAGGTGGGTGTCTACGATGATGGCTGTCTCCACCCACCCACCCACCCAGCTGGGCCCAGCAGCGAGTTCGAATTGAGGTTCAGTTCCATATTATTTCGCCTCGGATTCGTCGGAAACCAATCCAGACAGTCGCGAAAGTTCGAGGCTTGCCAAACCGTTCGCTCGTTCATTCATTCATTCGTGAGTGCAAGTGTGTGTGTGTGGCGAAGCTGGTCGCACAGGTACGGTGTGCCATGGCGGAGCTGTGTATATTCATTCTTATCATATATATATATATATATATATATATATTTAATTTTTTTTGTCTGGGGTTTAGTTAGATAATTAGTGCTGGGGTGAGCTGGAGGTGGAGGTGGAAGCCCTCCCTTCCCTTCCGTCACTACCTTATCGCAGTGAGTGAGTGAGTGAATGAATGTGCACCACTACTTCTGCAGTTGTAGCAGTGCAGTGCTGGCTTGGCGGATTCCCCAAGGTGTCTCCCCCCCCCCCTTTTTTTTCTTCCATGGAGGTGGCTCGAGTTCATCAGCGCTTTTCGTGACATCATTGCCAGGTCATGGTGCGCTAATTAGTGTTGTTAACTGTTTTATCGATTGATTTGTCTATTTATCTTATCTTTTATTTTTTTATTTTTTTATTTTTCTGAAATAGAGCTGAGAGAGAATCAACAAACAGCTTATTCGTTACTCTGAAGCACTTTTGAACCATGATCATCTATTTTATTTATTGCTTGATTTCTTTCTTTCTTTCTTGTTTTTTTTTCGTTTTCTTGCATTTAAAAGTGACTGATTTTATTTAATAAACAAAATTTTCTCCAATTATTTAAATGCCATCCATATCCAAACTTTGATATTTTTTTGAATTTTTAGTTTACAATTAGGTTTCTTGTAATTTTATAAGTTTTTTTACTTGGTTGTGGGTTCATTCTGGGAAGACCAGCTACTCTAATGTATCATACGTAATATTCAGTATATGTAATATATATATATATATATATATATACACATGCACATGAGAGAATTTTCTAAAGTATATCTAAAAAGTACAAAATGTGATGTTTAAAATATAAGAAAAAGAAAAAGTTAAAGAATCACATGGTATTAATAAGTAAATAAATAAATAAACAAATCAATCAACCAAGCAAAACATTATTATTAATCAAAATATGCATCGAAGAAGTTATATTTTATTATCATTGTGCTACTACTACTACTACTAATAATAATAATAATAAACACCATCATATTGATCATTTCGTGATCATTAGCCAATGGTTAGATTTTATGTTAATCACCTGTTTTGATTCTATAAATTGTATAAAAGCACTTTCTTTCATTTCTAGTTCCAAATATTGCCCATATCATCAAAACTAAAGTAGACAGTTTTAACCCATAATGCTCTACTTATTATTTCAAAACTCTCAAAGAGTGTTTATATTTTGTACTTAAAATGTACATTGTTCAATGTCAGCCCTTTTTAATGAGAATTTTCATTTACAAGGAAAGAAGAAGAAGAAGAATAGATTTTCAATTTAGATTCAACTAGAATAAACATCGTTATGTTACAAAAATAAAAATAAAAATAATTTTCAAATGATTGTAGATTTTAGCAACCAATTTCACAAAGGAGATGCCACACTCACACTTTGACCTCTCTACTTCATTTGTTTGTCATACATGCATGTCAACAGAGATAGATGATGTCTATTTGTCTTAAAGTTTGTGCAACTCAATGACAAAAAAAAAAAAAAAAACTGATAGGATACCTTAAAATGTTGGCAATAAGCGATCAGGATTAAATGTTAAAACAATAAAAAAAATAAAAAAATGACAACAGAAAACATCATTTTCGGACAACTTGATAAACATTTTTTTGTTACAATACTTTAGTAAGGGCAGGCATTTTGGATTTTCTGCTCATCCAGCACCGGGTACAGGCTGGGTACCTATTCTACACCCCCTTGACAATCCCGTCAAGGTTACAACAAAGTAGCTGAGGTATTATAGTGCTTCATGGGTGAAGAAGTCACTGTGAGCACCTACCATTCCTAATGCGACATCAAACATTTCATCTAATTATCAAGGAACCGCTTAACTTTCCAGATGCTCATTCATCAATAAGTTGGCTATGAAAACATGAAGGTCTAGAAGGAAAGAGGCAATACCGTACTACCAATCACTTAAGTACGCTAGCATTATTTCCCTTTCTAAGATAAGTAGCACGAGCTCTGACAGCTGAACAATATTGATAAATCACTTTCGATGAGTTCATTTAGTGAGTGCCGTCCTTTCTCCCTTCGAACTACGTGTCCGGTGCGGTTTTGCCAAGTCTAGTGCTTCCTCATGGAGACTTTTTCGTCGCTTGCGCCGCCTTCGCTTCTACCTACAAATCCCACATCGTTGACTACTGATCGAAATTGCTTGATAAGGAGAGCCGTCTGGGTTGTGGTTCAAATGCCACATAATGTGCAAAATTGCTTTTTCCCAGGGTGCCTGTTGCTGTTAGGTCTTGTGACACATTGGCCCAAAAAGTCTGTTGCTTGTACCTTGTTGCTCGCAAGCCCTCCTTGTGAATGCCGCACTACACTGCGACGGTCCCCACGCAGCTCTTCTTCGCATTATCAGGACTAGATCCACTCTTACTAGCTTCACCAGTTTGATCTCAAAATGCCAATCCAATGCTTGAACCTTGGACACAAGGTTTTGGAGATGGTAATTTTCCCTTCTCGGGCAACTAGCATCCAATCAGATACTGAGATCTACATGCTTCAATATTTTTTAGAGTCTTGGGAGATTCGTTGATCTCTGGACACGTCAAAAAGAGCTTTGACAAGAAGTTTACACCCTTCTGACTCATGCTCTACCGTAATGGTCAACGCCGCGGTGACTCCGAAGCTCCGATCGGATGCATATCTACACTCGACTCCTGGCCAACCGTCCTCTACCTCCCACTCAAATTTAATACCATGAAGGAAACCTCATGCATTGAAACTACATATCAATAACAAACTCACTCCAGACCCAAACGTCACAGATCACGTGGTACAGGTATCAACCGGCATTCCGTAGTAGAACCCAAGCGGCCAAACCAAAACTAAATTCACCCAAAAATAAAAATAAAAATCGATGTCGGCTCCAGCGCATAAACATCACCCGACGCTGCGGTTGATTAATCAGAAAGTCACCAATCTCCTCCCCATCAAAGTCTAAACCAGATCTGTACTTCGCTAGGAATTCTCCCGGCTAATGAGAAGTTAGTTCAAGGCTTCGATTGCTTCCTTGTCTACATTGCTTCCTTCTCAATGACTATCCGTTAAAAATGCCCAGGTTCTAGTTGTGCCACAGCCTCTCCGAGCGAACTAGAGTTCAATGGAAGAGCTTCACCAGCAGCTGTTGCAGACCCATTCCTCTCCACAAGTCACAACCATGTTGCCAATGTTAAAAGTCACAGCTGCCAATTTTCTCAAGTAGAGAGTCTTGCCTACAAGATATACCCGTCTGTTTTAAAAGTCTTCGTTCTATTACCCAAAACACCATCCAATCTATTTAAAGAAGCACTGTATCAAACCAACTTTGCAGTTGTGCAATTTGGGTGGAAAGACTATTGCAACTCGCTGTTGAGTTACTTGGTGAGGCACTTGCCTCTTACAGCCAACTTGGCACAACCATGCAAAGGTCCTTGTTCAAAAATGCATGTAGATTTGGTATATAATTGAAAAATTGCAAATATCTTGGACGTGATTCAATTTGAAACCTCAAGCACAAATACGATTATAGGATAGATAAGAGCAAGCTTTTTCAATAGTTTTGAATGAGAAAGAAAAGTTTATAAACCTCATTATGAATAGATGCATGCACCAAGTTGGAGGTTATTACACATATGTCATTGCACTACCTCATTTCTTTTTATGATTTCTAAAACTATTATATTGATTAATAGATATTTTCTTCTGTATTTTTCATGTGTTTTTAGAAGTCAAGGAACAAAAATTAAACTACATTTTTGTAAAATTGAAAAATAAAACCATTTAAATTTAGAACAAAGATATTTTTTAGAAAATAAATTTTATAACTTCTAAGATTATATGTTAAATAAAATTTTTTTTTCTTATAAATTTTAAAATTTTATATTTTAAAATTTTAATTTTAATGTTGTAACTTTTAGTATTGAATCAATTCTAAAATTTTGGCACTTATTATCTCTTTGACATTTTTTTTTAATTCACATATGGAAATTTATACAATAATTATTCATTTAAAAATATATTAACTATTAAATATTAAATATCAGAAAAAATTATTCTTATATTATATAAAATTTCAACATACTATCTAATATTATTATAAATCGTAATACAATTGCAAAATAAACATAGCTCAAAAATAATATTTGTTGAATCTCTTAATGTATGTTGTCAAAAAATTTAAGGCCATTTTTTGATAGAAATAGATGCATCAAAATTTATATTACATATAATTTAATCACAAATGGATGTGTCTAACTTGTAAAACAAGTTACCTACATGTGTGCCATATAGCCAATCTGTTGGCCAAATTTTTAACCTACTAGTAACCTACTAATAACCTACAAACACAAATAAATAGTTAGTCAGTTGAGTTGTGAAAGGAATGCCACAATCGGTTGAGGCCCTTGTAGACGCAGTGCCCCATTCGCCTCACATGAGAGCGGGCGATGCGGGATTCCATGGTCTCCTCCTCCACCTGCAGCATTCGGTGCTCCTCGCGGCTCAGGTTGCTTCGATCCTGCCTGCACTCCTGCAGCAGCCGCCGTGCGGTCCAGCGAGCATACTTCCAGCAGTTTTGATCTCGCAGAGTGTAGTCGGGGTTGTGTTCACCAAGAATGTCTTGCAAGGCTCGCAATCCTATTCTCTTATCCAGGCATTGTATGGTGATGAGCAGTGCCTGGCCCTCCGTTCTCTCGAAATCCAAGTCGACGGCGATGATAATTCCTGCGTCTCCCTCTTCGAACTTAGTCTTCTCGGCTCGTATGTACATCGTCTCACCCATGTCGGCACCGTAGCCCATTTCCAGCACTAAGTAGTCGTGGTTGAGGATAGACGGCGGCCGTTCCGCATATGCGCTTGTGGTGGGGTTGGATGTATGCAATGTTTCCGTCCTGAGTAGCTTGTGGGATTTGGCTATCGATGTCATATCTGATTCAATAAAAAATCGGTTACATTAAATGACAATTTACAGCTCGATCTGGCTTGGCTGTGCTTCAGGCTCTTTCTGCATGTACTTGCATTCTTGTTTGTTCGCACTCCCCTAGATGAACGCAAATCTACTTTATCTGGTTTCATCGGTCGGTTAGTAACTGAGAATATGGACTGCGTCGCAGATCACACAAGTCACTGAGGAGAACAGAAAATCGAACCTGATTGACAGTAGTGGATGTTCTTCAAAATAGTTGGCCGATTGCAAAGCTCCTCATAAAACTTAGTTCCCAGATCGTCCTCGACTTTATCCATAATTTTTCCGCTGATGAGTTCTCTGGAGCTATCGCTGTACCCTAGTGTTGCGCTCGCCACATCCATAACATCTAGAGTGGTCTTTACCAAGAACTGACCGAACCTATCGAGTTTCGATTTCCCTGATCGTCGCTGCCAATCCATCGCTTAGTGATCCTGTTCCAACGTTCTTGTTGCCATAGCTCACCACCTCACTGTGTGCGTCACTATATTGCGAAGATTACAAAAAACAAGAAGAGCTGCTGGTACCGTGCCTATACAACCCAGACGCCACTTAAATATCGGGTGAATCACTAAGATGACACCCATCCTGAAAATATGTTCGCCATAATCAAATGCTCAGGAGCCGGGCAACAACAAGGGGGTAACGAAATACCAATACTGAGTCTGTCGGTAAGTGGAAAGATGCCTCTTCAGACTGACCAGCAGCTGAAATTGGAATCTCTGCTCCTCTTTCGATGAACTGTACCTGCTGGTTTCAATCGTCTACCTCGTCTCCATGCAAAGCCGGCATATCCTTCGCCAACAAATGTTCTTAGTCTTAAAGTTGAAGCAGTCGCTCTTTTGAATACAGTCCAGCTTGCGCCTATTCGCTTTCTGCAGGTATCGTCCCTCTTTGCTTCGAGAGTTCCAAGTATATATTAAGTGAGACTGAGAAACAAGCTGGATCTGTCTGCGCGTTGGAATCTACGCTGCAGCGGGAAAGATGGAGTTGTGAGAGAAGGGAAGCAGTTGCGTGCAGAAGGAATCTAATCAAAAGAAGGCGATGTAACTGACCTTGTTGACTGTTAGGTTGCGAAGATGATGATCAGCCAAGCGAGGATCCAATAATGGACCTAAGCATGACATGGTCATGAGGCTGCGACCTTTGTGACAAGATCTGGGCAGCCTCTCTCGACGCTGTTCACAATTTCCAGAAACCTCGCCTTAGATACCGACTGCTTTCTATGTGCAGACACGGACTTTCCTTTATTTTTTAATACTGAAACATAAGGAAGTGTACCCCCTTTGAAAATCAAATAGTTAACACTATTATAACATTTTTATTTTTCTGTTCATAATATAGAATCCTTCTTAGAGTTCTTTCTACTATTAAGACCTTTAGAATCCATTGTAGTATCTTCTTGTTCTACTTTTTTCTTTTAATCTTCAACTTATTGGTGTTAGTTAGTTTATTGAAGAACTAGCCATGCTTCTCTTTTTAATTGCGCCTGCGAACACCACCGCAATACACTTGAAATCACGTTAAGAAGCAAGAAAGCTTCCGGCATGGTCCCATTTGCCTACCAGGAGGAGCAACTTTACCAGCGATAAATGTCACCGCTGGCTTTTGCGTACCACTTTCCCTGATGAATGAAGTTACCTCTCTTTCGACAGAGCCTCCAATTTCACCAATCAAGACTATGTCTTTAGTATTCGGATAATTCACGAGCTTCTCTAGACAATCTACAAAATCTGACCCACCAAATGAATCGCCAGCGATCTCCACGCAGGGTCACTGCCTTAGGACTGTTGCCGTCGTTTGGAACACTGCTTCGTACAGGAAACTTCCCATACTTTCAGTTCCTCCTGGGAATGATGATCAAGCGAACTGTACTCTCCATCTTAGCTTTTTTGCATGACTCCGACTCAAGAAATTTGAGGATCGATACACTTCTGAAGCTGCTCAACCATCCATGTAAAGAACCGCACAAGGAACACCATTATCGTTGTTCCTTGAGATACAATGACTAGATTCAAAATCTAGATCCACCGCTTGCTGCTTGGTGCGGCTTGTTTTTAAGCGGTTCACATAACTATCCCGCCATGAACTTTCAAAAACTAGCCACGTGATCAAAATAGTCCGCTGCAAATGGGGTGCGTTTATGAGATGTGATCTTCATCAGAGCACACAAAAACATGCATATCTTCAATCTCACAAACTCGACAAGCTGTTCCCCCGTTGTCCAATGAGTCAATGTTCTCGTCCTCGGACTGTAGTGCTTCAAATTGGATCTAGCATGGCACCCTGAAATCCCTGTTCGAATTCTTTACGATTGTCTTATAGCTCAGATTCAGTTCTCACAGAACAAGACAGATCACCATGCCCTGGCCTCACTTCGCCAAATCTGTCAACTTCCAACTCTTCCACAAGTTGATCTGCCTTGCTTGCTTGTTTTTATCACAACATGCGTATTCTCTCTACGGAGGCCTAGCAGTTATAATTGAACCTTGAGTTGATTTACGTGATCTTGCGATCTGGATCTACCATTTTCTGAAACAAACGCTACTCGACGTGTCTGTTTAATGTTTGCTTTGTTAATGATTTTTAGGGTGGGTTTCAAAGCTGTAGACTTTGCTAAAATACTCCAGTCTTCAAGCTTTACTGACGTGTTTCCTAAGATATGTTATTTGATAAGAAAATTTACAAACTTAATCCTGTTTCTTTTGTTCCTCTACATACTGATCTTGACTTGATTGAAATTTTGACTTCTATCTTTCTGAAGCCTTTGGTTTTATTTACCTGTACAATCTTAAACTATTTGAAGAACAAATTTATTCCTATATTTACTTAATTTCACATTAATTTAAGTATTAGTGTTGGTTTTAATTCTATAAATAACCATTTTGATTCTTGAATATGCTAAAAAAATTCTAAAATAATATTAACATCAATATTCGTTTTTATAGAACGACTTATTCTTAACAAGAGGTAGGTAGAAAAAGAATTTTTAACATAAAAGAGCATATTGCACATAAAATGTAAGAGGCTATCATACAAAAATTACCTAATTTTAGTTTGTGATTACCAAATCGTTGCATAATTGCCTCTTGCATTTTATATAATAGATTAATTTATATCACAAAGTTCTAAACAATGACATAAATAAATTGAAGAAAACAAAACTTTTTGCAATCTTTAAGAAATAGATGTTTGGCAAGGATATTTTGACATAAGATATTTTAGAGGATGTATGCATCTTAATTTCTATTGCTAAAGAATGCAATATTGGAATACAAATTTTTGCAGAAGAATTGGAATAATTGACTAAAAATATTGGAGATAGATATTAGATGCAAATGCGGATTTTATATATTATCGTAGTAAAGAGGAACTAAGAATGAATCATTATGATTTATAATAAAGGTTAAGAAAATAATAAAAAATAAAAAATAATAAAAAATCAATAAAAATAAAGAAAAATAAAATCTAAAAAAAGAAGTTAAAATTATAAAATAAAATAATAATATAAATTTATGAAATAAGTTATTTATTAAAATATGTAAAAAAAAATCATACCAATTTAGCATCATTTTTTAAAAATAAACTATATTTATTGCACAAGATTTTTAAATAGTACCACTTTTAAACATAGAAATTTTATAAAAATAGAAATAGATAAAATAGTATATATAATCTATATTTTCTAAAAATATCTTTGTTTATATTTACATCTTTATATATACAATTTCTTTTATTTATGCATGCAAAACTTGCATAAAGTCTATATTATAACCTCTTATTTATATATATAAATTCTCTATTAAATGTATATATTTTTAGTTAAAAATAAATATATAATATAATTTTTTAATTTTTTAATATTAATCTAAATGTTGTAAAGTTTTTCTATCTAGCTTGGTTTTAGATCTTCAAGTAGTATTCAAAAAAAAATAAAAAAAATAAAAAAATTTGCATTAGATTGTACAGAAAAGATTAAGCTTAAACTTATAAAATGTGATTATTTAAAATTTTATTTTCTTGAAACTCATTCTAAAAATAATGCTCTATATATGTTCTTAGTTGTAAAGACCTATTATAGGTTTATCAATTTATTAAAACCAATTTTCATCTTGTCCACTCATCAAAAAAGAAACAATGCTTTATTTAAAATTGAAGCCAAATTTTGGCTATATGATTGCCAAAACACAACTTAAAGGTATTTTAGAGGTTATTATTGATATTAGGATGTAAAATAATAAGCTCTTGAAGCATTTATGTGGTATCATACATACACACACAAGCATTTATAAGGTACTTACATGTGATACTAATGGTCCTAAGAGCTTAAATGCCACATCTTAACACATCAAAATATATATATACATATATGTAGAGAGAGAGACACACACACAGTTTTAGTTTTTCTAAAAATCCTTTAGTCGATCCTATTAAATTTTACTCTTTAATAATAACGTGATTAATTTGTAAAAATTATACTCTAATAACGTAATCCATGTGAAACCTCCTCCTCTCATTCGTTTGCCATCAACGGCTTCCAAAGCCGTCCTCTAGCACCCAAAGCCGAGGGGAAAGGTATAGTCACCGTGTTGAACGCACGAATGCATCCCCAATTTTCATCCATCCATACCCTCCCAACGGGCTCCAAAGCCACGCGCGGGGATCCATATCCGGGGAAAGAGGGGCCAGTAACCGACGGACCCGCAGAGAGAGTGGGTATCGTCCACACGCTGAGGCCAGCTTTCCGCTGCGACTGCGCGCCTCTAGTTTCGCAGATGGGGATTCTCCATAGCACCACCTTTAAGTTAGTCCACACCTGCTTCGTCGCATCATCACTCATTCATTCCCTCGGACCATGCACATCTCTGCGCACCACCCTCGTCGACCATCAATACCACCCCCAGCTTTATGCACAGTCTCCCATGATTTCCTCTTCATCGTCGGGCCAGATTCGCATGCTTTTCCTTGTAACTTAGTGGTGGATTGTAGTCGCACTTGTTATTGGCAACTCGGAAATTTCTATATTCCAACGTGGAGGTGAAACAAGAATTTCCTACTTCTTCTTCTTCTTCATGCTAGAACTTGACGGTAGTAAGAGGCTGTGAATTCCCCACCGGTTGACCAATTCGACTGTGGTGGGCGAGAGAAATTGCACGTGTTTTTGCCGCTGTCAAAGATCTGAGTTGTCTCTAGTGTGGTTGTTGTTTTCAAGTTCACGCAGATGTGCTGGAAGTTGCGGAATTGGTCTTGATCGTAGGAATCAGACACGAGTTGTGGTTTCTGTCGCAGCGATTCTGCGAGCATTTCTTATTTGAGTAGGTAGCGTTGAGGGGAATTTTCGGTTAGATCAGGGAGGTCTTTCGTTGCCACATTCGACTCGCTGACTGTGCGGGGAATTACACTTTCTTCGGCAGCTGCAGACTCGGAGAAGGCGCTGTTGCGTTGGGGTGTGCAGACTACGATGGATCTTTTGGTGTTGTTCCCACTGGAGTCCCTGTGCAATACTTTTCCTGCGAGCAAACCTGTGCAGAATGTCTTGAATGGCAAGGACCTACTCGCAGTGAAAAGTTTGGTTCCGACAGTGAACGGAGCTCTTACGAAGGACGCGAGCAGTGAAAACACTGCAGGTGTGGAAGCTGAGACTGGAAGTTTAGTTCGGGGATAACAGCTCTAGCGTTGAAGTCCCCCCAAGGGCAGGCTGTCAAGAGCTGGATCGTCGAGTGGTCGCCTGGACTACTGTGCCATATCTTACTTGACTTGAATCCTTATCCAAGGTACTAGATGATGTTCTCGCCGAACAATAATTGCCTTACAAATGAGTCTAGGGTTTGCATCAACCCGCCGATATGAACACACAGATAAAAGAAACTAGAGTAAAGATCCCAGATTGGGACCTTTGCGATGGCAGGATGGCCATGGTTGTGGCGTGAGTGAGGTGCTTGTGAAAACGTTCACAAGCAACTATTACACAGTGCATGATATTTTGGGCACTGCTGTGGCTCCTGCATCTTCTCCTGAATTTTATTATTTAACTCCAGCTACGTTTCCCGAGCCATTCGTTGTTTCAGTTGTTGAAACATGGAGTTGGGAGCCTGTGCTTGGGCGATGGAATGACGGAGGTAGTTATCAACTTTAGAATCTAAATTATGAAGCAAATCAAAAGTTATACAATGATAGATAGATACATAGATAGATAGATAGATAAAAAGAATGTTGAAATACTTTCCGAGCTATCAAACATTATCATGCTTCATCATATGTCCTTGGTTTCAAAATGAACTGCAGTGTTTCATGAGAATCGGCTTGTTGGCAGTGAGATATTGTTCTAGCTAATGCATGTGTCATGTATGTACGATCTAGAGCCTTTTAATTGTGATCAGAGGCACCAATACTTCATTTTCAGCTTTCTCTAAGAGCTGGGCTGCTGCAAGAATGATGCAGTTGTAGATTTGGTCTGCACGTAGATGTGGTGAATCTTACGTAAAGGTAATTGTTGTTGCAAGTTGTATTATTTGTTGCCAAAAGAATAGAAAATGGTAGAAGTGAATCGAGAACTGCATGACTTGTCTCATGTGTCTTGTAGACTCATTGTAGTAGAGCAACGATTGTTGGTATAATGATTGGCATGGTTGTTTATAGGTTGTTACATTTTTGTGCTCTTGGAGATCTTTTGGTGTTTATACTTTATTTTTGTGAAGGGAATCGAAGTACAATGAGAATATTATAACATTGTTTCAAATGGAAAGTTTTGATCAGTAAGATATTCAGAGTACCACAAACCATTTTGATCGATTGAAGCAGATTGTACAAGATTTGAGGGCAATTTGCAAAATCCAACTTCATTAAAACTGTTTCTTCATAATTGAGAGTGAAGTGCAGGATTTTGTTATTATTTACAACAATCACAAAAGTAACATAAATCTTATCTAAGGAATAAGTATAGTAAAGATGTCCAAAAGCATTTGAAGAAGTCAGAATATCACATAGCATCTTTGTAAGGTAAAAGCTTATTGGCATACAAGAAACTAAATGGAGATAACTTCTATTTACTGAATTCAACAACAGTGGATTTTTTATTGGACAAACTTGACTTATCAAACATTGGAAAAGGAAAATTATAAAACAACTCTTATAAAAACCTGAGATCCAGAAGTAGCAATACTCTTCAAAAAGTGCAGAATAATATGTACATAACAACACAGTAAAGCATCTCACAAAAGTATGGTGTGTAATTTTGCATATCTAATTATTCAAAATCATAGCAGAATATATATATATATATATATATATATATAATTGACTCATTTATAAGGCAATTATATATATAATGTAATATAATTTTTGTAATAAAAATTAAAGAAAAAAAATTACAAAAAAAATAATTGCAACAATAGTTCATCTTTATTAAGATATAAAAGACTTCAATTACCTTCAAATAGATTTATGTATATTAATATACACTTAGGATATATTTGTGTCCATTTAGATCATCAAATCACTTGCAATCTTAAATATATTATTTTAATTCTACTAGGTCTAAAGCTTTTCTTTGGACTTAGCTTTAGTTTGGAGAAGATGTATTATCACCAATGATAAATTTTCTTATTAAATATTAATTCGATAATATTTTTTTAGATATAATCTTTCTTATCTTAAAATTGATAAGTGTAGATAAATTTCTTATTAAGAAGAATTGTGCACTTACTAGTTTAAGTTGGATTGTATGTAACTTCATTTCAATAGAGTCTATAAGATTTGGACTTAGATTAAAATAAATAAATAAATAAATAAATAAATAAATAAAATAGTAAGTTAAAAAAATAGTTTATATTCATAGATGATTTAGAAAGAATTTATGTATCAACAACAATAGAATTAAAAACTTTTGACCTTATATTAGATACTTAATACTATCAAATTCTGCTTTCTCCATCTCTTTATATTCATATGTCCTAATCTTTTGTCCTTATGGTTACTTGTATAATTTTAATTAATTGTATATAACTAAATATATTTTTATTAATTTATTAAATTTATTCTAATTTGAACTTTAAGATATATATATATATATATATATATATATATATATTTTTAACTTTAATATTTTTCACCTATCTTTTATTGTTCTAATCTTATCATTACAAATTCTAAAAGCAACAACATAGAAGTTGTGAAACAAAATAATGTGCAAAAATGCAACAAGGATTGAAACATAATAATTATATGTAAGGCCAAGAATAGAGCCATAAAAAGTGATTCAAAGAATTACATATTAAGCAATGATTAAGTATTATTTAATTAAGAGGTTTATACCACCATAGATGAATGATATTTTGTGGATTTAATCATAAAAAAGAGAAGGCATGGTATCACAAATATATATACTTATTTCAATATTTATCTATATGATTAAAAAGAAATATGTAAATATAGATTAATTTTATAATATCTTTTAAAGAAGCTTTTTAGAAGATTCATAAATATTATTTTGACTTCATATATGTTTGTAGTTGATTGATAGGTTAAAAACTTAGTCAACAAGTTAACCACATATCACATGTGTTAATAGCTTGTAGAATAAGCTAACAATGTCGCACACATAAAGATACCTTACTTTATAAGTTAAGACATGTCTCTATCAAAGTCAACACATGTTTGAGGTCCTATAGAAGATTGCTAGATAGCTTCTAATTAGAGAGTATATATAGAAGGAAGAGTGGAGTATTCTTTATTTTTGTCAACATTTTTTTAGTCTTTAGTCTTATTTCAAGATTTTCTAGTCTTCTTATCTTTAGCAATAGCCATTCTAGTTTAATATTATATCATCTTTGAGTGAATATTTAATCTTTTTGAATAACACAAGAATATCTTCAACTTTCAATTCTTCAAGATTCATGTCTTTGATGATTCGACAAGAGTATTAACTCATTGTTCATATCTTGTTTTAGAAGTGAGTGAAAATATCTACTTTTATTTTTATATTTTGAAGGTTGCAAATTATCTATCTTAAAATAAAATATTTAGTTTTTTAATACTATTTTTTTATAAAAAATAGTAAATTATTTCTATTTACACAAATTTTTATTTGATATTAGAAGTTATAAATTATCTTCTATTAATTTGATTTGTGGATTTGTTAAGTTATTTGAAATAAAAAATAAATAAAAATCATAGATGCTACATATAGCAAAAGTGAGAATAGATTTACAACTATTTCAAATCTTCACAAATTTATCAATATTCTTAGGATAAAAATTTCACACATTATTAGTGCTAACCTTGAAAATACTAATCCTACATCCATAGAATAAGTTCAAAATTTATGTCAAGAAGTTGTACAATTGAAGGAAGTAAGTAGATTGACTTCACAATCAAATTTAAGAATTTTTTCTTCTACAAATACAATAGAAATAAAGATTAGTATGCCCAAGAAGTTTGATGGAACAAGATTAAAATTTCAAGGATTATTGCAATAAGTCAAATTTTATCTAAGATTACATTCCTTCCAATATTCTAATGGATTTACTTAAGTTGAATTTATAAGTATATTTCTATCTAGAAGTGCTCTCTCTTGCTTTGCACCTTTGATAAAAAAAGAATATATAACTTTTTTATAATTTGAATTCATTTTTAGAAGTGTTTACTGCCACATTCAAAGAAAGTGATAAAAAAAGAGTAATAGACATTAAGTTCTTATCTTTATAACAAAAATCATGGTCAACTACTGTACATATTGTTAAATTCTAAAATCTTGCTTATAAAGTTTTCATATTTTAGTTTGGCTATCATGTGAAAATAATGTGTTTATATATTTAATATACAATATACTAGACAACATGGTGAAAACCATATTAGTGGATTTTTATTGATTATAGGATGTAGATAGATTACTATCCCGAAAAGAGATTATTTAAAAGGACTTCTATTAGAATTTATATAACTTTATTTTCTTTTGATAGTGACTTTTGAAGTTGATCTTATTAGTAGTAACTTTTAAATATTTAGAGTCACCCTTCTTAGACATAGATAACCCTTGAAGTTTTATTTTGGTTCTTTTATTTGATGTTTAAGACATATATTATGTAAATCTTATAAAAGAAAAAAGGCTTGGAGAAGGAACTTAGTAGAAAAAATGAGAAGTTAGGAAATCTATATAGATGAATGGAGATGGATGATAAAAATCTCCATTCCTATTGGCCAAAAATCATGTCCAATGTACTTTAAGGAGGCTGACTGAGGCCTTATTAGGGATTAAGATTACTCTTTTAAGGCCATTTGAGCTTTAAAGGCTAGGATCAGTAATTTTAGGTTTCTGGCTATGGTTTCAATACAAATTTTGTGTGATTTGGAGTTTATATGAAAGAGATATGAGCGCTGAAAGTGAAGGTATTGATTTTGTATCTACTGTCACTCTTTTGGACATAATGCACGTATACATAAAGTAATAAAGGATCAAAAACTAGAGTTGAAGAGAACCTTTTTTTTTACTATACTTTTGGCATATTATTTGATGGATTTTAAATTGGAATGAAGGCGATATTGGAAGTTGAAGTCAATGCTTCAAATCTAAGGGTAGTAAATAACCTGATTTACTAGTGGTTGTATTTTGAACTATATCTTCAGCAATTGGACAAGATTTTGGCTCAAAATTTTTTAGATTGTGTATAATCAAGTTAATAAATTTTATATATAAATTTTTTGGCATTTGAGTTTTGGATTTTTGAAATATGAAGAAAATAGTTTTCAAGTGCTTATAGATTAAGGTTTAAGACACCTACTAGGATTTCTAAGTTTCTAGAAGATCGGTAATAGATTTATAGTTTATTTTTTTTATATTAAAGCTTAAGAATAGAATCTAAGTTATATAGAAATTTGAAAAAAATTCAATAGTTGGATCAAGAGATATGAATTTCTAAAGTTCAACATAAAAATATCCTTTGCAAGAAGAAAATATTTTGAAGTATTTTGTTATAATTTGAGCTTTTGTAAAAAATAAAGGGATTTTTGAAAACTAAGACATCAGATATAAGCCAAAGCTAAACTTTCTATAGTTAGGTACCTAATATATTCCTAAATTATAAATCACACCATACAACAATATGGACTAGAATGACAAATTCCTCATAAACCAATTTTGATAAGAATTGAAAAATAATGTCAAAGAATTATTATTGATAATTCTAAAAGTAGAATATTTAAAATAATTTAATACTCAAGCCATTGAATGTGATAATTAATTATTTGAAAGGCATCAAGAACAAAGACTTAGCCAAAGAGGAACAACTCAAGTAGTGACGATAATTCCTAAGCTTATAGCAACTTATTCATTAAGACCAAAACCAATACAAATAGATACAATATATTTTAAATTTTTTACAAAAAAAAAAAAGATTTGACATTGTTAAGAAGATTTGTACATATATTGTAGAGAAGCTAAGCACAGTACTCAATATTATTCAAAAATATAAAGCAATTATAATATAAAGAGACTTATTGCCAAAGAAGACAATGTGTCAAAAAAAAAAAAAAAAAAAAAAAAAAAAATAGCTACATTAGTGATTGTGCATATAACAAGGTATAGATAAGATATTTGTATTATTGACTCATAGAGATAGATAGTTAAAACCATAATTGAGAAGTTATGGAAGTTTTTAGAATTAAAGTTAGATAGGTGGACTAAGTAGGATCTATTATGGTACCTTCGAGAAAAATCTTACAACAATTATTTAAATGGGGCCTACCATAGAACCTTCTAAAAAGAATTTAAAATAATTATCTAAATAAGATCTATTATCTAAGAACATTCTAAAAAGTCCAGGATAATAAAATAAAGTATAAATAGAATTGACCAAGATCTTTTAGGACATCTAGTCAAATATGGCTTCAGATCCTTTCTATTAATATAATTAGATTTTATATCTTCTTATTTTGTTCTATTCTATTCTAATTCCAATTGCTCAATTTTATCTTTTATGTCCTATTCTATTTAATTTTATTCAGTTTTCTTCAAGATCAATTTGTCTTATCTTGTGATGAGGTTTTATATTGCTTTGAATTAGAAGGATCTTAATTACTTAAAATAGATCAGTCTTATTTCATTTATATCAAAGTAAGTGTTAGATTATTCTTTGGTAGTATATCAATAGTCATCATCTAGTTCATTGTCAATTGTTGTGGTCAAACTAGGTACTGTATTGAGGATACCATGAGCTACTCTTAAAAAATCAAGAGGGAGGTGAGAAGGCATTAGAATAGTGGAATCCAAGAAAGAAATTATAGCATGAGAGATATGACAGAGCAATCTCAAATGGAGGCTCAAATACAATACCTCGTAGATTAGATAGCTACTTTGCAAGGGCAAATAGAAGCCTTAAGGATAAAGGAGTCAACATCTATTAGGCTGAAATTGAATAAGCCTAGTACATACTTTGGAACTTCAAACAAGAAGTTGTATGTCAATGACTCTTTAATATGCGGCAATACTTCTAACTATTTTGAGCAAATATCATTGAAGAAATTATATATGCAATCAGCTATTTGAAAGATACAACAATTATTTGGTAGAGTCGTTGAGTTCAAAATTATAGATCTTAAGGTAGATTTTGTGATTGGAAGGAATTTGAGACCGAGTTTAAGAATTGATTTTGGTCCATCAATGCATAATAGATAGTACATGATTAATTGATAAGTCTTACACAATCTAGATCAGTGCAAGATTATGTCTCTCAATTCAAGTCCAAATGTCTCTAAATTGGTAATATTTTGGAGGCAAAGATAATAGATTGATTCCTACAAGATTTGAAACTTGAGACCGTGTGAGAGGTGGAACTAAGAAATCCACAAACATTTAAAGAGGCAATTCAGATTGAAAAAAAAGTCAATGCTATAGATTTCAAAAATCATGGAGCACAACCTATAGCACAAAATTCTATGGTGCTATCTAATATTATAGCACAACAAGCAATGCCAATAGAGATTGATGGCCTATAATGATCATTGATACCACAAAGATGACAAATATTAGTACAAAAAAAATTATGTTTTTATTGTTGAGAGTTAGGCCATCAGATTGAAGATTGCTTAAAACGTCAAAATTCAAGCACTAGCAAAAGAAAGTGGGTTCACATTTTCAAAACTCACTAACTCAATAACAAGATAAAGTAAGAAAATGGAGCTTTCCAGTAAAAGCACCAAGGGTCAATACTAGAGATAATTACTATCTCTCATAGATAAATGGCATGGCCTTGGATAATTATAAAGAGAGTTGATTGATGCATCTAATGGGACTACTAAAAAGGCAATCATGTCAAGTGCTTGTAGATTGTGGCTCGATAAAAAATTACATGTCAACTAAAATTATCTATTGACTTAGAATTAAAATTAAGCCAACTTAGGAAGGAAGTATATACCTTACAAATGACCAAGGTAATGTAATAAGTGAGGCATGTGAAGAAAAAACCTTGAAGTTGATTGACACCTATATCTTAAGATAGAGATTCAAGGAAACAAAGCTAAGATATGATATTATCTTTGGTATGCCATAAATAGAGATAAAAAATAATCAAGTTGATTAGGTAGCAAGGATAATCTTTTTTAGAGATGGTAGACACAAGGTGATTCTTTACACCTCTACATCAAGTAAAGAAGAAAGAAAATCTACAACCAAAGACTTACTTATAGGAATGACCTTTATGAAGAAGCAAATACAGCATAAGCAACCGGTATATATGGTGGTTCTAAATCTTACATTAGTAGTAGGAAAGACAACCAAAGGAGTAGAAAGGGCAAATCAATTCATATGAGAATATTGGGATGACTTTCCAATCGACCTATCTAGTGGCATGCCTCTTGATCGAGGTCTCTCTTTTTAAATAGAACTATTGTTATGAGCCAAACCAATAAGTTGACCAATTTATTATCTAACACCAAAAGAACTTCAAAAGTTGTAGAAGACATTAGACATACTCTTAAAAAAGGCTTTATTTAAAAAGGTATTTCATCATAGAGAGCACTTGTATTCCTTGAACCTAAAAAGAATGGTAGACTTTGTCTTTGCATCAACTATCAAGGCCTCAATAAGCAAACTATTAAGAATACATATCCACTTCTATGTATAGATAATTTATTTGACTACCTTCAAGGTGTGACCATCTTTAGTCAATTAAATCTTCAAAACGGCTATTAGTAGATACCTATTATAATAGAAAGGATGTAGAAAAGATGACATTTCATTGTGAGCCTAAAATCCACCACTCTATGGAATTAATAGTACACAACAAGCTCTAGAGATAGAATGGAAGAACTCCCAATTGTGAAATTTTTAAGTTAATTTAAATGCAGATGTTTGTAGTTCAATTAAAATTAATGCCTTTCAAGCAATGATTAAATTAAAATATTAAATAAAATTTATTATGTAAAAATAGTAAAAAAAAATAATAATGATAAATTAAGTTATTACTATTAACCCACAATAAGAATAAAAACTTTAATTTAAGTTAAAAGTTAAAAGCTATAAATTAAATTTTAAAAGTTAAAATTAAAAATTAAATTAAAAAATTTAAGTTAAAAATTAAAAGTTAAAAATTAAAGTTAAAGTGAAAATATTAAAGGTTAAAAGTTAAAACTTAAAATTTATTAGCCAAAAATGAAAGTGTGGAGATTACAAGTCACTGTGAAGATAAAAATAAAAATGAAATAAGAGAGGTATAAGCAAAGGTACCTTGACAACGTCCAAAGATTGAAAGCAATGACCTCCTTCTACTCCAAAATTTGCCGAAACTTGTAATTAGCTCTAAATTGAATGATTCTTAGTTTTTTGCAAGGCTAACTTAAAGATTCTCTTTTTCTAATAAATCTCATTGGAATCTAGTAATTCAATCGTGAGAATTTTTCCTTTGAAGTTCAGTGATCTAAATTGCCATGGCGACCAATCTCTTTCACTGAGAAATTTTCTAAAAATCCAAATCATCTTTAAATCTAGCAAAACTTATGCATCTCAAATCTCAACTTACAAATCTCAATTCTTCCAAAATTTTAATTGAATCCAATGATAAAGCACTAAGAAATGCCTTCCCAAACTGGATTAATCTAAACTACAAAGGCAATCAACTCCCTTGGAGTTAAAATTTCACCAAAAATTCAATTCAATTTCAAATTGAGCGAGTTTTATTTTTTTGGAAATCTAACCACAAAAGCTACAACTGTAAAGAATTTTATATTAAAAAAAAAAAAAAAAAAAAAAAAATGACTGATTGATCAAGAGAAATCTGAGGCTCTTGAAACCCTTAGAGTACTTGGTAGGCCAAAGGAGCTATCTACTACAATGATGTATGTTTTAAAATCCAATGTTTATCATTCAGAATTTAAAATCAATGCACACCTATCCACAAGTTCACAATGAGATTTAACAATCTAAATAAAATTAAGATTAGGATTTTTGGCCAAATTTTGGCATAGCTTTGCCTTTCATCAAAAGAAGAGAGAGATAGGGCTTGAAAACCCAAGCCTTTCTTATACAATTGAGTGGAGGCTCGTAGAAGGGTGGCTGCATCTCTATCCTCGATTTCAAAGATCTCTAATCTAGATCCATAGCCTTCATTCATCCTAAAACTAATTTCGTTATCAAGACTGATAGCTATTGTAAGTGGTAAAAAAAACAATTTTTGGTTAATCTAACTTCACCATTGTATTAAAAATACCTTTTCATACTAAGATTAACTACTCACATGCCTCCATCTATGTTTATTTGTAATTTTTATGAAAGTTTTTACCTCTAGAGATTTTAGCAATTATTGTAAAATCCTTCAAAAATAAAAATTTCAATTCTCCACTTCTATGTTGGAGGAGAAGATGATAATCTTGTTTTCTTCACTCCATGAGGTGAATCCAATGTTGCCATCACATTTGAAAGCCTCTATAATTGAAAAAATTACTTTGCTGCTTGGATTTATTGAAGTTGAAGAAGAAGCTTCAAAACCATCATTACTAAACTTCACTAAAGTTTTTAGAAAGTTCTAATTTTAATTCACTCTAAATCATATGAGATGATTGTAGGTGAACTCATAGGCTCACAATCAATCTTTATAGCAATGATTAAAAACCTCTAAATTATTAAAATTAATCAAATTACTATTCTAATTTAATAATCTTTATCATTTTACTCTTAATTAACCTAACTCAAGGAATCAAGCTAGGATTTATACCATCAAAGGTTACAATCCTAAAAATTTAATAAAACTAGATTCTACTCATATAAATCATAATATTCAAGCTCAATTATCATAAAATAAGAAAAAAAAAATTAAAAAAAATTTGGAGCATAAATGAGAGCTTACATTTATGTGCACTATGGACATTTTAAATGGCTCGTTTTATCTTTTGGCTTCACCATTGCTCCAGCCTCTTTCATGGGTCATATGAACAAATTGTTTCAAGACCTTTTGGATAAGTATGTAATTGTCTTCATTAATGATATCCTTGTATATAGTAAAATTCCTAAAAAGCATGATTAATACCTATAAGAAGTTTTGTGTCAACTACAAAATAGTTGCTTCTATTACAAGCAATCAAAATGTCAACTTTGGAAGTCAAAAGTCATCTTTTTGAGGCATGTGGTGTCCTCTCAAGGCATACATATGGAACAAGATAAAGTGAAAGGAGTTGAAGTTTGGCCAACTTCCAAGAATGCTTCTTAAATCTACTTATTTTTAGACCTTGCTAAATATTATTATTATTTTATTCTACAATTTACACACATTGTTGTCTCATTGATAAACCTATTGGAGAAAGGTGCCTAATTTGAATGGAAACTAGAGTAGCAAAGTACCTTTGATAGATTGAAAGAGGCACTTATTAGTCCACTTATATTATAGCCATATGATTCCAACCTTCTTTGTATGCTTGACATTGATGCTTTCGACCTTGCTATTGGAGCGGTGTCATATTAAGTAAAGAATTGCTTAAGAGTACATCTAGAAAATAGAATAAAAATCCTAAAATTTGTTCATATATTGGCCGGCTTCCTTTTCAAATCTTAATGTTGATCTTTTGCTATCAACATTTTTTTTTTGTACCATTCAATTGATCTTAAAAATTTTATATATATAAAAAAGACAATCTACTATCTATAAATATAACTTTCACTCCAATCCAATTGATAGATTATAAGAAATCTTAAAAAACCTCAGTAGACCTAAAATTCTACTTTCTAAGATCTCATCCTTTTAAACCTCAATAATCCTCAATTTAAATATTAGATCAAATCAAAATTCACAAGACATATTTGATACAACTATAACCATTAATTTACAAAGTTTCACTTATAAAATTACTACAAAACTCTTCAAATTATCCAAAATATCAACCCTATTTTATTTCATAAAAACTTGAGTCATCGAAAACAATCTTGACTTTGTAAAGATTTTACAAAGTCATTACAAATTGAAATCACACAAAACCAATGCTCATAGAAACCTTATCAAGTTTGCTATCAAATTCCTTTCACTGATTTTTAAAAGAACCCCAAAGTCACTATAGGTGTGTAGTTTTGTATCTTGGGATTTGATTTCGACCCAGGTTGACAATTGATCCTCTCCAAGTATTAATTCTTAGCTTCATGAGGTAAATTTTGCTAAAATCTACTCTTAACTTCCTCCTACACATGTATATATTAATTTATTTTCTAATTTATTTTATTTTTCTTTATTTATGGTCCTACAAAGTAAATAGAAGTCTATTTTGTAAATGGCAATATTAATACTTTTTAGTTTTATTACCCTTTTTACTATTATTTATATTTCTAAGATGATTTGTTATAATATTTTGAACTAAGATCTTCTATTATATAATAATTTCTATTCTTTTATCTATTAGCCATATTACATCACAATAGTGGTCCTTTAATAAGACTTTAGTAGGGACCTTCAACTTATTGTGTATGAATCACATAAGCTCAGAAAGATAGAGTGCAATTACTTTATACGCGATCGAGAGCAATAAGTGATTGTATATACTACAAAGGTGTCGACATACTATCTATTAGAGAAGCTAGTGGTTGTTCGGACTAACCATTGATCCTTGTTATATGATTTATATCTAAAAAATATGAAATCACTACATCATCGTTGGAAAGAATAATTGCAGCTTTTTGATATCTAGCTTAAGTACAAGTAAGGACAACAACAAACTATACAAGATAGCTTATTGTAGAGATTAGACTTGAAGGATAAATCAAGAGATAAGATAAAAGTTACTACTATTAATAGTATCATTTCAAATCTAACCAAAGATATATAATAGAAAGAATCTATGTATTGAGATGTTTATTTCAAGATGGTTAGCGATTGATTGAAGGTAAGCAATATACACTATTAAGATTATAATCTTAATGATGATTCATTCTATTTCAAGAAACATATTTATGTACCCAACAATGCTATATTTTGGATACACACATTTCAAGAAGGACATGACATCCCTATATTTGGACATTTGAGACAAGAAAAGACTCTAGAACGGATCTCAAGAACATGATTTTAGGCAAGTTTGGATCATGATGTTTGAGCTTTTGTGTACTCCTATAAGTCATGTTAACATAATAAAGTATGCAACGTACTATCTCTTGGACTATTGCATCCAATTCTACTACATACAATACATTGAAAGTAAGTGAGTATGGATCTCAATACATCTTTGCCGCAAATGCTTCATAAACATATTAGAATTGTTGTCTTTATGGATTGACTCTTAAAGCAATTTCACTTGGCCGCAATATACTAGGATATTCATGCCTTGGCACTAACACAAATCTTCTTTGATATTATCTTTTGCCACTATAGATTATCTCATGTTATCAATTCAAATCAAAATCTATACTTCATGGAAAGTATCTAGCAAGCCTTATTCAAGCTATTAAGCACACAACTTATTATATCTACTATCTTCTATCTTAAAATAAATGGATAAAAATAGCATGCAAATCAAACCTTGAAAGATATGGTGCATCCATTTATGGTGGTTCATCATAATGATTGGAACGAATACTTAATGCCTTTAGAGTTTTCTTACAATGATAGTATTCAAGTAAATATCAGTCATTTACCATTTTTCTTTAATACCGGTCAGCATCCAATTACGCCCGTAACTCTCTATCATCCCATTGGTACTAATAATCTTACAACAGAGGAATTTATACAATGGCTTATAATGACCTTACAAAAAGTATAGCATCGCCTTCTTATGGTACAAAATTGATAAAAGCAAAATGTAGATAACTACCAACAACACAAGATCTTCCAAGAGAATGATTAAGTATAACTTTTCAATGCCAACTTTCTACTTGCTACATCAATCTAAATCCATAAACTAACTCCTCAATTGCTTCAATCTTTTTGTATTTTTGTAATCATTTCTGATGTAGCATACTGCCTTAAGCTTCTACCATATATTTGAATCTATCTAATCTTCTATGTTCTATAACTAAAGGAATTTCACACTAAGCCAAAGCACTTTTCAAATCAACATTAACCACTACCACTACCAATAATAATTGATGAACAATAAGAATATGAAGTAGACAACATTTTGGAGCATTACTATTTTTATTATAGCAATAGATGTCCATAACTTAAGTATAAAGTTATTCCATCCACGATGCAATGTAAGAACTTATACAAAACCTCATCTATTACTAAGAGACAATTTAGAAATTCTATTGAGAGCGAAACGAGGACATTCTATACTAGTGGAAGGGGATTAACTATAATATGGTATAGATAAGATATTTGTATTATTAGTATATAAAGATCGATAGTTAGAGCCATGTTTGAGAAGTTATGGAAGTTTTTAGAATTGGAGTTAGGTTAGTGGACTAAGTATGATCCATCATAGAACATTCTAGAAAAACTTTAGAGTAATTATCTAGGTAGGGGCCACCATAGAACCTTCTAGAAGGAATTTAAGGTAGTTATATAAGTGAGGTCGATTATTTAAGAACATTTTAGAAAGTCTACGATCGTAGAACAAACTATAAATATATTGGCTAAGGCCTTTTAGGGCATCTGGTCAAGTATGACTTCAGACCTTTTTTCTTAATACAATTGGATTTTATATCTTCATATTTTATTTTATTTTGTTCTAATTCTGGTTCTTCAATTTTATCTTTTGTATTCTATTCTGTTTAATTCTATTCATTTTTATTCTAATCCAATTAGCCCTACCTTATGATGAAGTTTTATGTTGCTATGGATTAGAAGGATCTTGGATATTTGAGATAGACTAGTCCTATTTCAATGACAGTTTGGATTTTTTTTGAATCCATTATTAAATCTTTGTTGGAAATGATCTATCCTAAAAAATCAATTTGAATAGTATGGAATACATACTTTTCTATCTTAACATATAATCTTGTATTTCTAAGTTCTTGTAATATACAACAAACATGAAATTCATATTTATTTATATTCTTAGAGTAGATTAAAATGTTGTTTAAATAGTACACAAAAAAATTATCAAGAAACTCATGAAAAATGTTGTTTATAAAATGTTGAAAATTGATTGGTGTATTTATCAATCCAAGAGATATAACATTATATTTGAAATGTCCATATCTAATTTGAAAAGCAATCTTCTATTTTTCTCTTTTTTTAATGCGGGCAAAGTTGTATGTTCTTTATAGATCTATTTTTGTATAGATCTTCACTTAATTGAATTGATCAAGAAGTCTTGAAATCAAAGGTAGGAGATACCTATTCTTGATGGTGATTTTGTTAAGTATTTGATAGTCTATGGACATCTATAGGGATCCATCTTTTTTCTTCATAAATAAAATAGGAGTTCTTATTGGAGATTTTGAATGGCATATAAAGTTTTTAGCCAAGTTCTTATCAATATATTCTTTTAATGTAGCCAATTTCTTTTGTAATAAGTTGTAGATTGGTCCAAATAGTAGTTGAGTTCATTCTTGCAAATCAATTGAACAATCATAAGATCAATGCATTAAAAAAATATTTGTATTTTTTTTTTCAAAAATTTCTTGGAAATCTTAATATTAGCTAAGAATACTACTTGATATCTTTCTACCATCAAAAATAAACATGTCATATATAGTAAAAGATGATCTTTCTTTTGAGGCATGTATGAAATCTTTTGTATTTATTAATAAGGATTTAGATGTATTAGACTTATATATTTTTACTTGACTAACAAGATTTTGGATTAAACTAAAAAAAATTAAGATTAAAAGAAATCTAATCTATTTAAAAATTATATTTTTTTAATTATGATAATCTTAAAATAATGAGGTTGGAGAGAGATCTTATCACATTAAGTATTACTATGCTATTATGATCTTTAATTTCTATATCTAAAGAAATAGTATCATGGATAACATCTCTAGAAGACAAATACAATTATCTATGACTTCCATATGTATAAATATAGTTTTCTTGACTAAAATTATTTCTTATTTTTTAACAAAGTCTTGTATATAAAATAAGTTGAGGCTCTTGAATCTAATAATACAAAGACTTTGTGATTTTTAGCTCATAAATATATATCTATTATAAAAACAAGGTGAGGGATCTAAAGAAAAAATAAGATCTTTATTAGATATTGTACATGATTCCGGTTGTACAATCCTTATTTCAACTAAAAAAAACTATTTTTTAATACATTGTCTTTTTTGGCAATCATATACTTTATTTTTTAATTACATTGTATTTTTGGATAATATTGAGCACTGTACTTAGCTTAGGATTCATTCTTCTTTTTTCAATCTTATAAGAATTGAATTGAAAAAGAAAAGATTTTTATGTTGAGCTACTTTTGGAGGTATGCCTTTAAGGTCTTCATAAGACTAAGCAAATACAACCCTATATTCCACAATTAATGACTTATAACTTATTAACTCATCTTTTGTCAATTTAATCTTCTTTGATGAATTTTGAATCCTTTCTTTCCAAAGATACATCCATCAATTTTTAATTGAGGTTGTACATATGAAATTATTTTGTGGGTCCTTTATACCAATTATTTGGTATTTGTAGATAGATAACCACGTCATTTCCAACCATAAGACTATTGGAAGTTTGTTAAAATTATAAGAAAGGATTTAGGTCAAACTCTTCAATCATTTCTTCTAATTCTTAATCTTGAATGCCATCAAAGTTCACTATATCTCTACTTCATTGTTTTGTCAAGTAAAAAATCCTTCTATAAAGTTGATATTTATCATTTTATTTATACTTGAATTAGGATGTTTTACTAATCATAGGATGAATTTTCCATCATCCTCTTAATTGTATAATTTGATGCCTATACAACTTAGTGGAATAGATTTTATTATATTAAATTATATTATGTCATTTCTTCCTGAATTAACAAATTTCACATTCTTTTTCAATTTTTACTTAGATTAAAGAATGTGTATTTCATCCTCAAAAGAATTGATAGAATTTTTTTCTAATGCTAATCCTTGGAGTTGAATGAAGATCTTTGTTGAAATATTTTAGAAGGCCATAAGTTATATGGGATTTTTTACTCTTCTAATTGATTTTTTCCTTTGTTACTTTTAATTAAGATCTACTTGATGGTAAGAAATAAGAGTTCTTACTTGGATGCATATAAATAATATAAAAAATAAGAGGATACTCTTCACCATCTATGGTCATTCTACATTTATTAATTTGGTCTAAAAAGATATCTTGGCTTTTATTAGCCATATTAATTACATAGAAAGAAAGGTCGATGATACTTAAGTCCAATTTTTCCATAGTTCTTAAAGACATTATATTTAATGCATTACCTCCATCTACAATCATGTAAGAAATAATCTTATCAACTATTGATACTTCCAATTCTATTACCTTGACTTCTTGTGCATCTTGAATTGTTCTTATATAGATTTGGATTTTTGCCTTAGACCTTTGATATCTTCTAATAGATTGGCTTATCTTAAAAATCCTTCTCATTATTAGTGAAACCTCTAATAGTTGAGCAATAGTTATATCAGCCTTAATTTCACTAAATTATTTTCATAAATCATAAGATTTTTTTTGTTCTTTAATTTTTAAAAGAAATGAGGTATTATGTTTTGATTCAAGAATCCTATGACCTTTCCAATCTTTTGTAGAAATAGATCTTTTTACACAATTTTTTTTTTTTTTTTTTTTTTTTTTATTATTTTGGATTTTTGAAGGAAGTTATGTTCAAAATTTGAGAGAACTATTTTCGACTTGTTCATGTTATCTATTACTTCTCTTACAGCTTTGTTTAGATCATAAAAGTAAATAGAATTCTCTGAGTTATTTTCACTCTGTATTGAAATAGAAAGGAGACGACTAATATAATTAGACCTTCTAAAAATTTTAAAGAGACCATCTTGTCACGTTGTCTACATACATTCGTAGGAAATTGATTCTAAAATTGGTTTCAATTTTGACTCTTAATAAAAATAAATAAAAATTTGTTTATTCTTGCATAGCGTTCATTTGCTAGACAATTTCATTTTAAAATCCTCGTTGACTTTGAAGGACTTCATTCTTAAAATAATTCTTCACTATATTATTATCCTTTTGATATGTCAATTTAAAAAGATTAAAAGATGGTCTAACCTTTAAGGGTGATAAATAGTAGTTTATGGATTGAAATTAAGTCCCCACAATTTTATATAAATATCCTTGAGAATCTCTTATGTTTTGAGCATGTATAGGAATGAAATTGGAGATTCTATAGGCTTTCTTTCTCCACATTATCTTGCTACTTGTCAATGTCTTCAACTATCTAAGCAATTTTTTTTACTTCTTTTAAATTATTTGGCCTATCTTTAAAGCTCTCCCAAATTTTTCTTTCTTTGTTAAATCCTTGAATAAAAAAATGAATGAAGGTATCATTTGTAAGAAGAATTTCCAAAAATTAGATTATTTTAAGTTCAAATTATTAAATATATTCAATGATTTCTTTTCCTTCTCTTTATCTCAAAAAAAAAGGCCATATGAGCATTATTTTGCCATATTTTTAGTTTGAATTTTTCTAAAAATGCTCTCATGAACATATCCCAAATTTTAAAGGTTTGGAGAAGGTGGTTTCTATATTATTCATAAGTTCCATCTTTTAAGATGCTTGAAAATCATACAAGATAATAATTGGAATTGGTTATTAGATATGTTATAGAAAGTTCTATGAACCTTTCTATATGTGCCAATGAATCATCATCCCTAGTTCTTTTAAAATATAGAGAGATTGTGGAATATAGGAATTGCTAGTAAATCCTTTAGAATTACAATTTGCAAATCCTTTAGTTGAACCAAGGAATTGATGAATTTAAGATTGGAATTAGTTTCTCTTTTGAATTCTATTGGAAGAGAAAGAGATATTAATCATTTTCTTTCTTAATTTGCATCTACAAACGAGTTAAATGAATCAAATTTCAATTCTTTTCTTTCTATTCTATCATCTAGATTCGCCTCAAATGGGTTTAAGATAAAAACATCTTTTAATGTTAGAAGTGTAAGTTATTTATTTAACTATTGAGTCTCTTTCTATTTCATCTTTGATTTATTTTTGTTGGTAGTGGCTTCAAAATTTTCTATAGTTAGTGATAGATTGAATTGCTTAGATTTAATAGAATAATACATTTAAATGACTATCAACTTAATGTTCAACTTAGTACAATTTTATCTATCAAACCACAAGCAATTTAGATTTCAGCTCCTCTACTTAAAACTTATTTAAAGTACCTTTTCACAGGGAAGAGAAATAGAACAAGAACAATTTAAAAAAAAATAAAAAAAATAAAAAAAATCTTACTTGAATATCATCTCAAGTAAGATATTTTTTTCTGTTCTTAATTATTATACAAAACTACCATTATATAGGAGTGATCTTAAGCAATTTTAGTTGTGAAAAGAAATTTCATACTTGGATGGCAAAGAACCTAAGCTTTCTCTTTTTCTTACTTTTTTACAATAAAATAATTAGGAAATTACTTACTATCATAATTAACAATAAAGTTTATATTACAAAAATAATTCTTTGCAATCCACTTTATACCACATTCTAAAAGAACTTACTTGATTGCATCTCCAATTAACCTATCATTTATTAAAGAATCTCTAAAATATACAACTTTCTTTTAATCAATTCCAAACTAATCATGGAAAAGTTATTTTGGAATTGATGAAGGCAAGGATTTTGAAGCTCTATTGATCTCAAAAAAATCTATGAAAAACTCAAGAGATTACTTCTTCTCATGTTTTTTTTTTAGATTCTACCCTTTGACTTCTAGACCTCACTTTCCATGTTCAAGCAAATTTTTAAAAATTCAAGGAAGGAAATAATTGACAAGAGTTTAAAGATTTATTTGCTTGCTAGCTATTAATGCCACTTTCTTCTTCTTATGCTCTATCTCTTCAATCTACAATTTGTATTAGTGAGATTATATTACAAAAATAATTCTTTGTAATCCAATTTACACCATGTTGTAGAAGAACTCACCTGATTGCATCTCCAATTAAGTTATTGCTTATTAAAGAATCTCTAAAATATGTAACTTTCTTTTAACCAATTCCAAACTAATAATAGAAAAGTTACTTGGGGATTGAGGAAGGCAAGGATTTTGAAGCTCTATTGATTTTTAAAAAAATCTATAAAAATCTCAAGAGGTTACTTCTTCTCTTATCTTTTTTAAAGATTCTATCTTTTGACTCCTAGACCTCACTCCTTATATTCAAGCAAATTTCTAAAAATTCAAAGGAAGAAATAATTGACAAGAGTTTAGAAACTTATTTACTTATTAGCTATTAATACCATTTTTTTCTTCTTGTGCTTTGTCTCTTCAATCCACAATCTGTATTAGCAAAATTAATAGAAGCCTTAATGAATTTATCGGAAAGATACTTATCTTGAATTATGACTTGGAATTGTGAATCTTCACTTTTCTTCTTTTCTTCTTTCTTATTTTTTCTAAAATTCTTCTATCTACCTTCTCTACCTACTTCTTCTTCTTGAAATTCTTCTTCTCTTGATGAAGAAATCCTTCTAGGACCATATTAATTCTTCCTACACTACTCCTATGAATAGAAGGGATACAAGGAATAGAAAGGGTAATTAAATCTCTCTACGACTAAAGAAAGACCCTCTATTAGAATTTTACAAGATGAAAAAAAATAGCATGAGTGGAAGAGGTGATTAAATCCTCCTATCACTAGAAAAATACCCTCAACAAGAGAATTTATTAGGAGGGGAAGTGATGACCTTTGTAGATGAATCCTTGCCAAAAAATCCAATTCCTTGGCCACTTCAAGATTGTATTCCACTTCATAATCTTATACACAATTACCAACCAATAAAACAAAACTACTTGCCTTGCAAACAATTAGAACCACCTCACTTTGGACAAATGCACCAAAATGTGAACTAAAAGAAACCCCCACTAGTTAAAAGCCTATTTTAACTTTCAACAATTGAATAATCTAAGTATTCTAACAATTGTTGATTAGTTTTCTAATTGATGCCCAAGAATTTTAATAACATATTAGTTGTAAAATAAGACAGTCATTTTAATAAGTGATTTCATTTAATTTACAACTATTAATTTATTTATAAGTGATTAAATAAAAATTCTTCATACTTATTATAAATAGAATTTAACTAATTTAACAATTAAATTCATACTCAAACAATGACAATCCACAATACAAGCCACACAACAATACTAAAATCACACATAATTAAGAGATTATTATCTTTATTTTTTTATTTTGTGTCATTTTTATTATTATTTTATTTTAATTTAATTTTTATGGTCTTCTTTTTATTTAGTTGTATAATAAAAATTCATTCAAATTTAAACCTTCTTCTAATAATGTTTCATCCGTGAATTAATTTTCATCTACGAATGAGAAATCATCCAATTCAATCAAGTTTCATCCATCTTTTGTCATCCAATTAACTTCTTCATTCAATTTTAATTATTCATCCACATTGACCTAATCTTGATCGTGCCCTAAATTCATTTAAAACTGCTCTTCCATGAGGTCAATCCCTAGAGTACTCACCGAACCAGAAGAAGTTGCATTTGAATGACCTGCTGTAAGAGCTTCTATAGTCTGGATTTTGAGACTCATGTAAACCTCTGCTGCCTCCGCCTCTAATCGTCGTCCAGTAGAATCCGTCGTAAGTGCCAAGATTGAGGGGGCTTAATTGATTCTCCTCTTGCTAGTACAAAAATCGCTCCTTGGTTGTAACCAACTTAACTCCAAGCTTGGATTTGTACTGAACCCATCCGTGGAGGGATGCAACTCTCACAGCTCACCAATGTGGCTCCAGCACCTCTTCGCACCACTATCTGCTACGATAAATCGGGACTTGTAAATCTGCCTTTGCTGCCAATGTGTTCTATCGCAGCTCCTTGTTCAACAATATATCCAATGGTAATCCGCACCTTCACGGAACATAAAAAACATAGCCACAACCAGCCTTGGACATCCAAATGTTGTTCTGTTGCTAGGCTGCAGCATCACTGCTAATTGTAGTTGAACGCAACTCCTCTCCGACCTTAAACCTCAATCTCTCACCGCACTACCGCCACGACCAAATGCTTCACAGAAAAAAAATAGAACCCCAAGAGAAATGGTCAACAACCACCCTTAGCCAGCAGCTCTCACGTCGACTTCCACAGAAGAGAAGGAACAGCGATGGAAACACGCATTCAAAGCCTTCCACCAATGGGCACTTCCGACTTCGAAGCTCTTCACAACTCTCTACATCGCTTCCACCGCACGTCAGCTTACACTACTGCACCTTACAACGGCGAGCACTATTGTCATCGACGTTTAATCAGAGCGTCCACAGCCTGCAATTTCGAGCGCTTGGAGTTCTTAAAAATCAGCTTCAACTCTTCCAATGCTGAGCCGCCACCACAAGGATCACACCCCGAAACGATACTTCCAAGGCGAACCCACACCACTAAACCTAGATCTCGGAGGAGAACAAACCCACCGTTGACGCCACTCCAACATGAAAAATCACCAATAAGGAACCACCACTTGGAAGCACTTCTCTACTACAGCCGTCGAAAATAATCAAAACACGGAAGTTTAGAATGCAACCGTAACACCGCACTTTGCCTACGTCGAGACTTCAGGAGCTCAGGAAGCAGAACACTACAACATTCAAGAGGAAGAGAACATGAAGCACTGCCCAGCAGCACTCCCACCGCTGCACTCATACCAATGCAAAAAAAAAAACAGGAAAAAATTCCGAAGCGCCCTGAGCTCATGAACAGTGAAGAGATGGAAAAAAAAAATAAAACAAAATAAAACAAAACCAAAACCAAAACCAAAAACTTATTTATGATGGAAATTATCTTAATAAATTCTACCCTAAATTGCATATCTACTATTAGCAATTTATTTTCTATTTCTACTAAAGATTCTACTACTAACTCATTAAATCTGTGCTTTTAAGCACTACAAGTGCATTTTTTGTATTAAATTTCCATGTGAGTTAATTCAATGACTCACAAGGACCTACATGGCAAACTTCTATAGGATCTCGAACATGTACTGACTTTGTTAGACACATGTCTTAACTTGCAAGACAAGTTATTTATATGTAAGTCACATAGTTAGCTTGTTTCACGAGCTACTAACATGTGTGGTACATGGTTAATTTGTTGACCAAGTTTCTAATCTATCAATCAACTACAAATACGTGTAAAATCAAAACTAAGTTTATGAAGCTTCTAAGAAATTATTTTAGAAGATATTATAAAATCAATCTACTTTTATCTACTTCTATTTATTCATATAGGTAATTATTAGAATAAATATGTATGTCCATGACATATTGTCTACATAACAAATAACAAAATCATCACAAAATTTAGAAAAGACATCATTCATCACATATTTAAATGTAGGTAGTACATTTGTGAGTCCAAAAGACATAACATTATATTTGAAAAGTCCATACTTGGTTTGAAATGCAGTCTTTTATTCATCTCTTTCTTTCATGTGTATCTAATTGTATACTTCTTATAAATATATTTTAGTATAGATTTTTGCTTGTTTTAATTAATAAAGAAATTTTGAAATCAAAAATAAAAAATACTTATTTTTTATGATGATCTTGTTGATTCATTGATAGTCCACACATATATTCACAAAAATCCATCTTTTTTCTTCACAAATAAGACAAAAGCTTCTATTAAAGATTTAGAATGATATATGAAGTTTTTAGCCAAGTTCTTGTTAATGTATTCTTTGAATGGAAGCAACTCATTTTGCAATAAACTATAAATTGGTCCAAATAATTGTTGAGCTTTGTCTTGAAGATCAATAGAACCATTACAAGAATAATGCTTTAAAAGAATATCTATATTTATCTTTTCAAAAACATCTTAATAATCTTAGTATTAGCTTAGAATGTCACATGAAGTCATTTTTTTATTAAAAATAGATATAATATATATTCTAAAATTTAACTCTTTTTTTATTGCATGCATGAAAGTTGTTGCACCTACCAACAAGGATTTGGTTGACTAGGAAGATTTTGGACTAAACTACACAAAAAATCAAGGTTACAAGAAATTCAATCTATTTGAGGATTATACTTTTCTAGTTAAAATAATTAGATTGGATGGAGATCTAATGACATTAAATATTAATAAGCTATTATGATCTTTAATGGCTACATCTAAAAGAACTATTTCATGGATAAAGTCTTTAGAAGGCAACAAACAATTATTTATGATTTCTACAAGTACGAATTTATTTTTCTTGACTAAAATTATTTTTTATTTTTTTAACAAAGGCTTTGTCAAAAAAATAAGTTGAAGCTCTTGAATATAACAAGGCAAAGTTTTTTATGATTTTTAGTCTGAAGTAAAATTCTATTATAAAATAAGATAAAAGATCTAAGAAGAAAATAGGACCTTTATTAGGTATTATATAAAATTCTAGCCCCATAGTTCCAATTATGTTGAAAAAACTTGTTTTTGGAATTTGAAAGAAATTTTGCTTATTTCTCTCAAAGTTTTTGGAATTTTGCAATATATATATTAGCTAAGCATAATCCATGTAATAAAGATATAAATTTTTCCTCTGCTACTCTTTTTCAATCACTTTTTTTAAAAGTGGTTATAAACACTTCTAACAATGAATTCAAATTATAGAAAAGATATGAATCTCTTTTTGTCAAAGATGTGAATCAAGAAAGAACATTCTTAAAAAAAAAAAGTATACATATGAATCTACCTTGAGTAAATTTATTGAGATATTAAAAAGAATTCAACTTAAGATAGAACTTTATTTGTTGTAGAAATCTTCAAAATTTTGATCTTATTCCATAAAACTTTTTGAGCATACTTATCTTTATTTCTTTCATATTTGGAATAATAAGACTTCTTGAATTTAGTTATAAGATTGATTTACTTATTTCTCTCAATTGCACAACTACTTGGCATAGACTTTGAACTTCATTATTTATCTTTTCTATAGGTGTTAAAATACTAATTTTATAATTGATGTTAGAATTATGTGAGATTTCTACCCTCAGAGTATTAATAAGCTCATGAAAATCTATAATAGTTATAAATCTATTTTTTACTTTCATTGAAAATAGCATCCATTAATTTTTCTTTCATAGACAACTCAAAAAATAAATTTAAGTAAAATAAAGTGAGGATAATTTGCAACCTCTAATATCAAATGAAAGTTTCCATAAAGAATATTAGTCCACTTTCTTCAAGAAAAAAAATCAATGTTCAAAATTAAAAGTGAATTTCAAGGTGGATAGTCCGCAATCATTAAAATATAATAATAAAAGTAGAATAATCTACTCACTTTTAACACAAAACAAGAACAAAAAATTAGCACTCTTGTCAAATTGTCAAGGATATAAATCTTAGAGAATTTAAATATCAATACATTCTTGTATCACTTGAAAATACTAGAAAATCACTCAAAGATGGTATAATATTGAACTAGAATAGCTATTATCATAGACAAGAAGACTAAAAAGTCTTCAAACAAGACTAAGGACTAAAAAGCCATTGACAAGAAAATGAAAAAGACTTCATTCTTACTTCTATATATAATAATAGCTAAAAGCTACATAGTGACATTCTATAGAATCTCTAATACGTGTCTAATTTGTAAGACGTGTGTCTTAACTTGCAAGGTAAGTTTTATATATATATATATATATATATATATATATATACCTTTTCTTTGACTTGTACCACAAGCTACCTATATGTATAACATGCGGCTAACTTTTTGGCCAAGTTTTTAATCTATCAATCAATTATAAATATGTATAAAATATGAATCTGCATCTATGCAGCTTCTAAAAAGCTTTGCGATAAGATAATATCAAATCTATCTACATTTATCTTCTACCTTGTACTTCTTATCTAAATAAATGTATATGTCTATAAAAAAAATGTTAAATCAATTCTATTTACCATTAATTTATCTCTATTATTATCAAATTTAATAAAAAAATATGTTATTACTAGATAATGATAATATATGTATGAATATTAAATTAAAAATTATATTATCAAAGTACAACATATCATTTTCTTTATAATTAAATTAATCATAGATATTCAATATATTAAAGATACTTTATCAAGAATATTTTAAGAATATCTTTTATATTATTTATTGCATTGTTGCTAGCAATGGCAATGGTTCTTTATAAGATTGAATTTGATTTAGACACCTCTTATAATACAACATCCAATATTCAAATTCCTACTTTGAATTGCAATAATATTGTTAATGTTATGCAATGTGATATTTGAATGTGTAAATTCTAAAAAGAGAAATAATATGTAGTATAATTAATGATCTTTCTAAACCATATTTCAGATAATAAAAAGAGTTTCATTTTGCAAATGCATTGTAATTTTTCAACAAAAGCCTTAGATGGATGAATCTCATGACAAACCAATAGGTGATATATTGACCTATAATCTCACTAGGTTGTATGATCTTTACTATTTGTCCCTACTTTAGACTATAGTACCATGCAAGAAGATCATGCTCTTACATCCAAGAGAGTTGCAAAAATAATTCAATGTTTTTTAAAATTTAAAAGAGACAAAGAAAAAGAATAAAAGCATAAAAGCAAGTGTATATCTAAGTCTTCTTCATCATGTAATGCTCCAGCAAAGTCTTCTTCCCTTAAGAAGTAAATACCTCATGAAATAAGGTCTTTATATTATAATTTTATAGCAATTGAGTATCTCGAAAATATTACCAAATTTAAAGATTGGTTATTAAGAGCATTTAAGCACATGTACCTTTTTTTTCACCATCACATAGTTTTTTCATGTTTTGGGTAGAAAATGTAACTAATTTTTGAAAGTATATCAAAATTATAGACATGAATTTGTACTTAATAAATTATGGATGTTATTTGATATATTCAAATGATCAAAAATTGATGTATATGAATTATTGACTAACGTTGAATATTTATTGAGATTAATAATTATAAAGTTATACATTTTAATTGAGATATTTTGCAAGCTTTGGATTATTAAAGCAATTCTTTTATAGCCAATTATATATGAAGTCTTAAAAGAACTGGCTTTTATGATGAAAGTCTAATTAATAGAATTGTAAGTTTTTTTTTATACTTACAATAAGAAAAATAATATCTTTATTGATATCAAAAAATAAATCCATTGGATTCAAAGCTCTCATGAAGTTTTTGAATAAGAAATTACATGAAATATTGTATGTCAGAGATTGCTTCATAGTGAGTCAGAATGGCTACTTATTCACAGTACTTTTATTATGGAGTAGCTATAGTCAATGCTTTTAAACTTAATTAAATGAATTAATGTTGATTCAAACTACGTATGACATTAGCCTAATATTCTAAACTAAAAATTATATTAAAATTTTTATATAAGATTGAATAGTGCTACAATATTGAAGCAAGCTTTGGAATCCATAATATCACTAAAGTGATTTGACTATGATGTCTTCAATTCAACTAATATCTACAATGTCTTCAACGTAATTGAATTGAAATATCCTTTATATCCACTTACCACCCAATATCCACAATGTTTATAACCTTACCAATTCAATGAGATTAAAAGAATTGATTAAAAGATAAAATGATAGGAAAGTGACAACTTTAATTTTTCTTTTGTTTTTCTTATCTTCATCACCCTAAATTCTAATATCATGAGATTACTCATAAACTCAATTTATAAGTAATTTATGAGTAATTGAAATATGAATAAGAAAATCATTCTTATTATCTTCAATATCATATTACTTTTATTTTATCAAGGTGATCTTGTTTTATTCTTTGTTCTTAGTCTCTCTCACTATTTTTCATCAACAATCTTAAATTTATAATCTTCAAAAATTTGAGTAGGCAAACAATAGTAGTCTTGAGCATTGCCATAGTAAGTGATACTATTTGATACTAATACACAATGAATTCAAATATAGAATTCAGCTTAGGCTATCAAATGAAGAGATTTGTGCCTAAGTATGAAGTAACATTGTGTAAGATCCTCTCAATGAGAAGACCCATTTGGATCACCTAAGTACACAATGGCATGAGCATATACAATTATATGAGTAGAACCATAATTATACATTTGTATTGTATACCATAGGTTATTTTAAGTTGAAACAATCATCTCTAGATTAAATTTTAGTTCGCAATATTGGATTCATGAAAAAATTAGATTTGTGTATTTGAAAGATTTTTTTATTTAAAATATTTTTTTATTATAGCTGCTAGATTTTTTGCTTTTAATTGTATGAGATTATTTGATAAGTCACACCTTTGATATCTAACTATGAATTTAGAAAGGATAAGAAGGTCATGCATAAGAGATTATATATGCTAGAAGGACTATTTATAAGAATTGTTGAAGGCTTAAAATTCCAGTTGAAATTTTTTAATTTTGATAAGTAAAATAAAACAATAAAATTTGATCTAGGCTTATATGTATTTATTTTATTGAATGAAACTAGGTCTTTTTTAGAACATAATTTTTTCCTATTTTGAAATGCTTTTGTTTTGAAATACTATGAATTTTATAGCCAATTATTACAAAGTGTCAAAAGAAATTGTGTAAATTATTTTGCATATTGTAAAAAAGTAGTAATAGATCTTTTAGATGGAAAATTTTACACATTTGTAACAAAGAGAGAGACAAGGAGCATGGTTGCATATATCAAACAAAGTTGTAACAAGATAATAGAATCATAGTAGATTATTTTAGTATTAATTTAATTTATGTGTATTTAAGTATGAATCACATGTATTTACATAAGTTCATAAGCTCTCATTTGCATAAATATATAACTTCTATTAGCACATAAACACAAAGTAGAATATAGTAGCTTGCTAGAATTAAATTGTGTTCTAAATCCATTCAAATTGCTTGGCTAATGGATTACTCTAAGCCTTAATTATATTTATATGAAGTGCAATACATCTAATATTAATCTTAATCTACTAAACAAGAAGCTTAGTCTATTAGTGATGTACAAAGATAAATCAATAATAAAGAAAATGTAATTACCAATGCAAAAGCATCTCTTTACATATGCAAGGAATGCTAGTATAGATGTTATATCCAGTACTTTTGTAATTTTTGTAATAGCGCATATTATCACTTATGCCATCAATATATTTAAATTACAATAGATTTTATTGTATTAAATTTATATTTATTCTATTTTTTGAACCATACAAACAATATTTTGGATGGCTTATTAGAAGATTTTCTAAATCCATTATCATTGTTGTAAGTTCTAAGAGCATCTTATACACCTTATCTTGCTCGTCGGATGTGACAAAGTTATGTTATAACAAGGCCATTAGAAAATATATATATATATATATGGAAGATCCTAATTAAAAAAAGATATAGTAAAAAAATATAGATAAAAGATACACAAGTAGTAAAACCTTATAGTATTACAATTATTTTTTATAAAAATGGATTCTATTTATTTTTTATAGCCATAAATAAGGTAAAAGAATATAGATTAAAAAAATTAAAAAATATAAGTATTTATAAAAAAGAGATAGGAATTGATTTTAGCAAAAATATCTTAAGAAAAAAAGAATTAATATCCAAAGAGGAATTTTTGCCAATCAAGGCCAAAATCAAATCCTAAAGCACAAAATCAAGCACTTATACTATTTTTGGGATTCTTTAATAAATATGAGAGTGGGATTTGAGAGCAGATGGAATTGAGCTTCTTTGAATATTAATTTTGAAGGATTTGAATTTGCAATAGCTTTGTAAGAGCTTTGCAAAATTGGAGTTGTTTTGGGTGATTCTAATTTTTATAAAAATATATATATAATTGATATTTTGGATAATTTTGTAAGTTTTGCAATAAATCTACAAGTAAAAATTTGTAGGATTGTGAATATAGTTGTCTTAAATATGTGCTATGAATTTGAACTTAATAAAATAGTTAGGCTGAAGGTTATTCAAGCTCAAGTGGCTTGAAATCTCAAAAATTAGAGTTTGAGGGTCAGTGAGAATTTCTAATATTTTTAGCAATTTGCCAATTGGATTAAAGTGAAAACTATTTTTGTGGATAGTAGACTTAATTTTCAAAATTTACGTGAATTTTGAGAGCAATTCAATAGTTTGAAAAGGAGATATTGGCACTAAGAACTCAACAATAAGATTGGAAAAGGAGGCTGTCCAATATCCAAATGGATTATCTTGCAATTTTTTCAATTGGTAAGTGCAATTGATTTCATTTTTCTCATGCTTGTTTTCAATTGAGTTATTGAAAAGTGTGAAAATTTTGAATTAATATTAATAGAGTGATTATTATTTAATGAGGTTTTAATATGTTATAGGAATTATTAAGAGTTTATTTAAGATTTAAGATTTAATTAGAATTTGGTTTAGGATTTAAGCTTTGATTAGATTTGGTCTAGGATTTAGAATTTATTTAAAATTTTATTAAGATTTGATTAGGACTAACATAGGGTTTCATTAAAATTTGATTTAGATTTAAGATTTAGGATTTAATTAGAGTTTGGTTTAAGATTTGTTTAGGATTTGGTTAGAGTTGGTTTAGGACTTCATTAGGATGTGTTGAGGGTTATATTAAGATTTGATTAGGATCCAATTAAGATTTTTATTTTTGATATTTTTTTAAGATTTCTTTATTATATATACTTCTTTAAGTTTAATTTATGATTTCTTTATATTTCTTTTGTAAATTCTTGAAACTTCCTTTGGAGTTTAATTAAAGATTGATTATCATTATTATAATTTATTTGGAATTTGTTTAGGATTCTATTAGAGTTATTAAGATCATCTTGTTGCAAGTTCTATTTTACCTTCCATAGCCAAATACCTAGTGCATTCTCAAGCAAACTTCATAAAATATGACAATGAGTTCATACATCCAATCAACTTCTTTAAAAATGATAGTTTGATGGCAGCAATACTCTTCTTTGAAATAAATTAAGCCATTAAAACTAGTAAGTTGTCCAAAAATATTATGGATAAATAAAATTGTTGAAACATAAGATTCAATGCATGCATTGTCTAGAATTTGATAGGACTAAAATAAAAAATTATATATTTAAGATTGTGAAAGTAGAAGAAGGTCAAAGAGAATATTGTAAAATTAGAGTAGCAAAGAGTTTGCTGACTAGAATGTTATAAAGCCATTATTATTGTTTTATAGTAGTTGTGTAATTTGAATTTTTTATTGTTCATCTCCTATATTTATACACATATTTACCATAATTAATCCATTTAACCTAATACTATTTATTGTGACGTATTATACTTTAACAAGCTAATTTTTTAATTTAATATTCACACAAGTACATCCATCTTCAAATAATAATATACTTTCTATTGAATTTGATGATGGTGGAATTGAAATAATGGCAAGTGGGATCAATTTAACCTTTCTTTCTCTCTCTATTTGTATACATACATAGATACATACATCGAAGAGAATTTAATTGATTCTATTGAATAATTAAAGAATCAAAGCAAAGATTTTGGATTCTTACTCAAAAACTATGCAAAAGCAAGAGAATGTACAAAACAATCTTTAATCGACAAGAATAATCTACACTTAAGATATAAAACCTTTTACTTAATTTTTTACTTAATTTATAAATTTTTACATTTTTTTATTGATTATGTAAGAAACAAAGTTATAAGTTTATCACCTAGGAACAACCACCATTCTAACAAACATTAACAACTAAGCAAGGAATATTAGTTGATAGGTATACATTACACAAGATACAATTGTAAGTACATTAAAATGTATTTCAAGTGTCTTATTATCAAAAGTAATTTCATTGGATTCAATAATGATTGAAAGGCATATTCCTTTGAACTGACTGTACACTATTTATTTTCAAAAAAACAAATAATCAGAGTACTATTGATTTCTTTTTATTGTTATTCCAATTCTTAGTATTCTAAGCTTGGGCAGGCAGTAACAATGAAAAGAAAAAAATGAAGATGTGTGTTTTATGTGCTTTGATATTGACATTTTAGCGCTTTGTGATTGCAACTCAACTGCTCTAGGTCAATACACATTGGAATCTTTGAAAGTTGGATCAAAAGATTGTAATTTTTTTTCCGTATGGAATGCAAGTGAAATGAAGTGATTTGGTTGGGTACTAGTTATCACACAACTAATGGATCATGTCATTGAGGCACAGATCTTGACTAGGGACCACAAAGGAGAGCTAGCATTCCTATCACAGATTTTGTTAAGTCCATTAACATCATAGATTCCTTTCAAGTTTCAACACAGGTTCCAATTAAAGTTCCAATTAAAGCTGCCTTTGCGATGACAATTAATAAGCTTCAGGGCTAGTCATTGAAGAATGTAGGTATAGACCGTAGAACCCCAATATTTACAGATAGTCATGTATTTGTTGCTCTTTCCTGATGCCTTTTAGATTTTATATACCTAAGTAATGCAAAGAATGCCACTATTAATGTAATCAATCCAAAGTTTTAAGTATAACAGCATTACATATCAAAGTCATGAATTACTAACTTTATTTATACTACTATTGTGTTTATCTTTAATTATTTTGTTCCTAGGCAAATTGTTCTTCAGGAGTACCCATCAAAGTGCTAACAAAATGCTACTACCAAAGCAGTAGAATAGCGTAAAGGGGAGGACACTCACCTGTTCATCACATGCTTTTTCTAGGCTGAAGACATCTGAGATGGTCTTCTGCGCACTTTTGCCTGTATGTATGTCCGTCTGTATGTCTTTGTGAAGACTGTTCTTTTACCTTCTTGTCAGAGCTCTGGAACGAATCAGAGGCTACAGCATCGAGAACAATATCCACGACTCTTTTGATGCTCAGTGCTGGACTGCAGAAACACTCATGATCCAACAGGCAACAGCATATCCAATGTGATGCCAAACCTTTGTCCACGGAACACCTGGTGTGATAGAGCAGCTCATCATAGTAGGTACGAGGGCCCCAATACATTATTCATAATTGGTGACACAACCATGACCTTACAATGAGACATTAGGTACATGGATCTATGCCACAATTGTTCCCAACGCCTGTAGTCAAGTAGTCATGATGAACAAATTCGATGTCATTGAACCACAAGTTAAACACTGGACACACGTTAGGCAATACCATTGAACATAGATTTAGCATTTGGAAATGTTTAAGCACCAGATTGGAACCAGTTGAAACAGCCTGTAGGTATATGTGGCTGAGATTCAATTGAAAAAATGGCCGAGAGACCAGAGCATCATTAACTGTTCTCTCGATTATAAAAAACGAAAAAATTGACACTTGATCCTGGTTACTGCTGTTATACGAATGCTCATATACCTTCATATAGAGCACACAACCCTACGCTGAGGAACTAAGTGACTACTGGAAGCGAGAAAGTTCATTGGTGGTTTGGTATTTATAAATGCAAGCCTTACCTACAAAAGAAAAAGTGGAACTGGACATGTCGTACTGATATACTTCCTTCAGACCGGTTCATATACTGAATCCTGAATTTGATGGAGATGCGAGGATGGAAGATTGGAGCTACCTAAACCTAACTTGAAATTGGTGAAACGTACTAGATATCAGATCCTTGCATCTCTGGAACTACCTGTGCACGAAAAGAATTGAAGGCTGCACATGAACCAGCCTCCGACAAGAATTGTCTCCTCTAAAAAAGAGAACGTCGATGAATGAGGTACAGAAGAACCTGTACCTTTTTGTACTAAAATTACCCAGGGGGGTACTAAGAGGGTTACGAAGCTGAAATTCCTTTGGCTCTAGGAGACCCAGTTGCTGAGTGCATGTTAACCAAAAGGTCTGGTGAGTTCAGCATTGGTAATGAACGGCTATAATTGGTAGATAAAGAATTCGAAAGCTTCGGCACACCATTGGCCTTTGAATGATGCGGTGAACCATTAAGGAATAGCCCATTCGACCTCGTAATTACAGAAGATCCATTCCCATACATGACGTGATCTGCCTCCAATCTGCAGTACAGCACCATATTACAACCACACACGAAAAAAAAAAAAAAAAAAAAAAAAAAAAAGGCTTGTACTTTTGCAATCCGCGACCAGAATCTGGATAGCAAATCAAAAATGATGAAAAGTACACCTTATCTGACTGCTGACTGCATACAAGCTTAAGGGAGAAGTTGTGTCTTACTCGTGACTGTTTGTAGGTGTCCCGCTCTCTGACAGGAGTATACATCCATTTGACAAAGTCGCTTGCACCCCATTTAGTTCTGCACAATCAGAAAAAACTCATCACTTTCAGCTTCGCTAGTCATATAATACCAGAGAAAAAGGAATATCAGGAAGTAGAGGACCGACTTTGGAAGTAATCTGCTACTCCAAGCAGATCCAGCAATCTCAAAAAAATGAGATGTTGGGGAAAGCATCATACGATGTTTGGCAGTGCCATTGCAATGGGTAGATGCAGCCGAACTGCCGAGACCTAGCAAGACCTGCAACATATAACAAAAAAAAACTGATCTACTTTGAAATTGAAAAATGCGGCAAAGCAACATAGGAAACTAAACTCTAACAAGTGATCTTTAAAACCTTGAGAACATTGACCAAAGAACTACGCGCATTTGAAAAGGAACTGTAACGAAAACGGTCCGACTGCCCACCTTCAGCTCTTCGTAAGCCTGATCCAAGTTGGCATTCACAAGAATGTGATCGAATAGAGTAGTATCCTTGGCACGCTCGAGCTCTTGCTTGGCATTTCTGAGCCGCTTCTGTATTTGTTCTTCTGTCTCTGTGTCTCTGAAAAAGCCACAGATATAGATATATCATACCCATCGGCACATTGCCGAATAGGTTTCATGTCGAATGCGGACAGAAGCTCACAAAGAACATCTAATCAGCAGCTCCACATCTCGAACCACATGTGATAAGAGACAAACACGATCCTGAAGAAGGTACTCACCTTCCACGAAGACGCCTTTCGAGCTCTTTTACCTCAGGGGCTGGAGGCTTGATGAAAATATATGTGGCTTTCAGAGCACTCTTCTTCACTGCCTGAGCACCTTGGACATCGATATCCAGTATGCAGATCTGCCAGATTGCTTTTACAAACGCAAGCATCAGCAGAAGAGCGCAAACGGCACTCGTCGCACTCGCGATCAAAAGAAACCCATTCGTCATCAATGATGTACAAAAAACAAAAACCGAATGTGATATTGATCCTAAACTAACCTAAGGACACGGTTCAAAGGGTGCACTGCAGCAGCGCTTGATCGTACCTTGCCAGCGTCGGCGACAGCCTCAACGGCAGCCCAGCTCGTCCCGTACAAGTTGCCATGGACCTCAGCGGATTCTAGAAATTTCCCTTCCTTAATTTCTTGCTCCATCACAGGGCGGGAGGCGAAGTGATAGTGCACCCCGTCGATCTCTCGGATTCGGGGCGCGCGAGTGGTATGGCTCACGGAGAACCCGAACTTGTCCAGGAAATCTTTCATCAACTTTCCAATCAGAGTGCCCTTTCCCACTCCAGATGGCCCACATATGACTACGGGCCGTGGCGGCTCCGGCACGGATGTCACCGCCTTCATACCCATGGTGCGAAACGAAATCACAGTTCTCACACCCGACCTTCTACCTTATCTGCTAAATTCCAACAACTAACCAACCCAATACAAAGTCAATACAAGGACACAACACAATCCTTCTTAACCTGAATCCAACACTTTCTCTCCCACTGCAAACCTCCCAAAATTCTAAAAGCGCACTCACGCAACCAGGCCAACCCCCGTCGTGCTTAGCTATGGAATCCTCACGTCTACGACGCAATGTCTCCAAGAAAAAACTTCACGCAAAGAATCAAGATGCTCTGCGGATGCCACCACACAAGCCAACAGCATTGGCCTCAATTCTCGACTCAAATCCCGCCAACAGACAAAGCAATGGATCCTCCTCCAGGGCTACACGACGAGCATTTGGCTTGATCTCAATTGGCGGATCCCCTGGCAGAGGATACCAGCCGCCTTGTCGTAGACTTCCAACCTTGTAGTTACCTTCCGGGCTTCCCAGATCCGTCACCCTGAGTAAAAAAAAACACGCGCTGGAGTCCACAAGACGACACAACGCAGAGTCTAACTCGCCAATCACCACCGGCAGAAGAACCTTCCTCCCCCTCCTCACCTTTAACCCGCTTCTACTTCTCCTCCTCCTTCAAAGACTTCCCCCCTCCTCGTCTTCGCACCTTCCAATCCCGCAGCGTCGTACTCGCCACAGACTTCAACGGCGAATCTGCCAATCGCGCTTGTCATGCCTCCCAAAAGCAGCGGCCCCTACGCACTATATACTCGCCCGCTCGCTCGGTCACTCACTCGTAGGAGGCGCTACCCGACTCGCTGTGCACAACGCACAGGCGCCATCGTCACACCCCCCCCCCCCCCACAGACCGCGCTTTTCTTCAACGCTCCTCCCTTCTTTTCCTTTTCCTACTCATCTTTTCCGTTTCTCCCTCTTTCTTTTACGTTGTATTCGGCTTGTCTTTTTGCTTCCTTCCTTCCCGACTGGTGGCTTTTTCTTTTTCTTTTCCCATGTCGCAATACATTTCTACTTATTTAAGCATTTGGAGGCATCGTGGGTGCCAAGATTTTCAGGTGTGTAGCGCACGTTGTCGTAGTCGGGGTGTTCATTCGTTCCCCAACTTTCACTCGTTCTGTTCGGGATTTGTCTATCTTTATGATTATTCATCCATCTTTTGCCTTAAAATGGAAGGAATATGCATTTCCGTTTTGAATAGTACAACAGTTCAAGTTTTGTTCCATAGCCAGTGAACTTCACTTGGGTGAAGTGTTTTCCTGGACAATTCTCTTCAAGTACTCTGAACTTTTGTTACTACTGGCATTGAAGGTTTTTGGTTTGCTTTGGAGGTAATATGTAGATGAAAATTATTGGTATATGATAACATTCAGTACAATATTGAATAATAATGCAAACAGTGTGACAAATACTAATAATAACAATAATAATCAGAAAGTAACAACAACAATAACATTATTTGAAACCAATGTTCCCTGAATATACAACAAATACTAATTATTAATTATTAATTAAATAATCTATCAATATAATATAATGTATACTAGTAAAAAGTGGCATAAAAGTAAACGTCCATTGGAACCATGTACACAAATTCTATATATTAGAAAGTTCATATACTATATTTTAAAAAAAAGAAAATGGATATATATATATATATATATATATAATCTATACATTTGTGAAAATAAAATATAAAATATAAAATAAACATATATCAATATTATTTATACAAAAAATTTAAAATTATGAGTGAAAAAACAAAGAAGCAATATTCAAACAATATTAAGAGATATATTTACTAGCCAAAATTGTGTTACTAATTTGAATAAAATGTATTTAAATCAAATCAAGGTTAAAGATGGATAAAGACAATCAGAGTTATAAAGATTAATTAAGTCTAATATTTTTGTTTCATGTAAGTTATTACCTTTTACTTTCATACTTTCATATTATTTTTGACATTCACAAAAATTTATTGCTTCCAGCATCTTTCATGTCTCATATTGTAAACGAACATTTTTAAAAGTTGAAATCTGCACCACTTGACGTGGAATTTTAGCTTCAAAATGGATTTTGCAGCTTTAAAAGAAAATCACAAAACAAACAAAACAGAAAGCAAGACAGACGGACAAAGAGAGCGAGGCTGAAGCAAAAGAAAGCAGTCAAATGGAATACATGCATACATATAATTGTTTATATACATTCTTTGCAGATTGTATACTACAATAGCTGTGATTTTCTGTGCAGGAGCAAGAGAAATAGAATTTTCCTTGCAGAAGCATGAGCATGACAGTTTTCAATAAAAACATTTAACTGCTACAATCTATGAATACTTTGTTTTAATCACACACTGCTATCCTGGTTTCTACCACGACGTAGTTCTGTAGGAGATCGCGCATTGTTACAAATTATTACTACCTTCGTCTTGTCAAGAATCGAAACAAGAGAAGTTTCTGGAATTCACTGAAGTCCATTGAAGTTCACCGAATATGAAACTCACCTGAATTCTCCTAAGCGGCAGATGTTATCAAATCAAACAGCGGGAGTTCCAACGAAAGCAGATCGCGAGCTCATTGTGATCCAATGTGAACACACGGTGGTATGTCAGAAGCACATTGTGAGTCGCCACAACTGTCCACAGAAACTTGTTCCGTTCCTTTTGTTGCAGTTCACATGCTTGGAGCATCTTCAACTGCGCCGCGATGTAAGGCCTCAAACTTCAAACTCCGGTGGAATGGAGCTTTGCACTTTGGTCATGTCATCAGCAGTGCACATGCATTGATCGAACTGCGGAGCACATCCGCAACGACTGTGTTCCGACTGGTCGTCATTGGCGGAAAGCAAAATTTTCAACGAGGAAATATTTTTCTACACTGGAAACCGACGTCCACAACTATCCCAGACTTCAACAAAGCTTTGGTGCATAAATCTCAACGATGATGCAGCGACAACAATCACGCGAGCACATTCCGCCACAAAATCAATGTTGCATTCATTAGAATATTCACCGCAACATTCGCATTAAGAGCTGCCAGTGCAGAATGTGCACAAAGTAATCAAATGTAATTAAAAATAAACTTAATTAATATATTTTTTCTTCCAGAAAGAGAAGAAAATAATTGTGATTTAAAAAAACATATATATATATATATATATATATATATTTAAATGTTCTACGGCACAATGTTTTGCTAGTTCTTGGTATTTTGAAATTAAAACTAAAAAGTTAATAAAAAATTAATATTTTATTTTTAATAATTAATATTTATGATATAATAATAATAAGTGGTTAATTTAAATTTAGACAAATACATTAAGAAGTATAATTAAAATAAAAATAAACCCAAAATTTAAAAAACCTATTTACATAACTAATAAATAATTTTAAAATAACTAACTATTAATTTTTTTAAACAAACTAAAATAATATATTATAAATCTAAAATATAATTTTATGATAATTGTATATTTTAATAATGTTCATTAGCTAATTTTGATATTTAAATTATATATACTTAATATTAAGTATATAGATATGTGTGTATATATATATATATATATATATGGAGAGAGAGAGAGAGAAGAACTGACATCAAATAAAAGAACCAAAAACCATGCCAAAATTACTAAAACTATATGCCCATTTACAATGTAAAAAAGTATGTTGTCCTTTTTTATTGTATGTTGTCCTTTCTCATCATATGTTGCCTTACTTTGTAAAATATATTTAACCATATTGTTCTTTCACAATATAAAAATGTATGTTGCCCTTTCACAGATGTTGCTTTGTTTTGTATTAAAATATTTATTATGCCCAATGGCATATATTTTTTATGATTATAAGACTCCAAAAAATATTAGATAATAGATTATATATATTTTAAGATAAAGCTTTTATGGAGTTGAACTTGGAATAAAAAAAGCTTTAGATGGACTCTACATGTATAGAGAGTTTCTTTATGTATATTTTTAAAGCTAAATCAATGTTTGTTGTAAAATATTTACAATGATATAGACAGCTTCAATGTAGAAGTAGATACTTTAATTATAAAATGTAAATACATATATGCATATCTATACCCAAAAAAACATATATATCTAATCATTAAATTATTTATCTACGACAAAGTTTAGTACTTGTATATACCAACCATCTCAAATAAAACTAAAGTTCTTTTTAAAGTGAATCATCTAAAATTTAAATTAATAATACAAAAAAAATCTATAAGAATCATGTATTTATGTGCTTTTAGTTTTATTATTTACCAAGGCATAATAAATCTTATATATAATCTAGTAAACAAGTTATTATATTGTAATATTGATATATATATATATATACATTTATTGTTCTAAGAATAAAAGGAGAAAGTTATACTTTTTAAATTTTTGTGTGAGAATATATATGTATATATATATATATATATATATGTTACTGAAGAATCGACTGTAAAAAAATTACTTAAAGTTGCAAAAATAAAATTATATATGATGATATAAAGCTATATTTCCAATAACTAATAATATGATTTTAAAAATTGATGATATAGTGCTACATGATATTGTTCCTATTGATTATATTTTTGATAGAAAATGCTTTGCCTGAGAAAGATACTTTTAGCAAGTAATGTGTAATATTTGTTACAATAAAATGATCCTTACTATAAGTTTAACATTGCATTGATATTTTCCTACTTATGACTATTTATTAGAGAAGTATACCTTATAATAAACATATGGCTATTAAAAGTTAATAGTCCATAAGGAGAAAATAATTGTAATATTGCACACTACTTTCTATTTTTTATTAAAAGGTGAAAATAATATGTGTAGATGACGGTGTTTAAATATTTGTAATAACTTCCTGTATTGATAAGTTGTGCGCAAAGTAATAGCTCACTCGTGGTGGGAGATCTGACGTGGATCCGAGTGACACGTGACCAATGATATGGCAGGTGACTTGGCAGGTGACATGGCAGGTGACATGGCAGAGGTGGGTGGTTACAGCGTTGATTGGAAGAGCCATAGTCCAGCATTTGAACTTTGGTCTCTCGTTGGCAGCTTTTTTTTTTTCCAGCCCCGAGGTTTGTTTATTTAATTACGCCGATCTAAGCCCATCGTGATTTGCCCCCAGGGATAATGAATGATCACCGCCAGCTGCAGAAGAGTTTCGGAACAGGGAGATGACTGGTTGTGCCGCAGTTGATCGGAGCGCGCGTACGCGAGGGAGAGAATTTTGTTGTAGGCGAAGATGAAATGAAGCCTTTCCTAGAGGGCTTTGGAGGTCTAACGTTCAAACTCTACGTGTAGCCACGTCGTAGGGCTTAAATCTGATGAAGCAATTAGTTGAGCGGGTAAGTTTTTCGATCATGTGACATCGTGTGACGAGTCCGATGATTTGCTGGAAGCAATCCTTTCGTGGGTACAATTTGTAATTTGAGATTAGTTGCGAATGTGGGAGTGTGGGTGGTGAGAATTTCCCCACACCTGCGCGTGTTGCCGCTGCCTGCCCTCATGCCAGGCGGGGAATTCCACTTTTTGGCGTTTGGAGACGCGGCAGCTTTTGTCCCCAGGAGTCGAGACTCTGTGGGTTGCTTTTGGGGTTTTAAGAGACTGCCACTCGTCGAAGTTTTTTTTTGATTGTGGTAGTGAGCAAATGTCAAGTAGTGATGCAAAATCGTACAAGAGTTAAGAGTGCCGACACGGCGTTTCAGCGTTGGATTAGGTTTTGCATTTCCAAGCAGCGCGCAATCGCTCGCCCTGCGTTGCATGTTTTCTCGGCACCGCTTGTTTGTATTGGAATTGCTACGAGTGAAAGATCTCGCATGGGGCGAAGAGTGTGTTTGTAAGGGTCTTTCAGGGCTGTGTGTGTCCACAGAAGCGTCCCCCCCCCCTGTGAGGGACTCTCGATGACGCCTACCGTTATCATGCAGGTGTAGAGCAGTGTGCTTGCCCTGCCTTGGAAAGGATTTTGCTTCCTTTTTTGATCCGAACTGAGGTTGTGAAGATCCGCCGATGTTGTGACGGGTGATGATATACCGCGTTCTCTTATCAACTGAAGGGCTCTCTTTTTGGTTTCTGCTCTGGGTTTTTTCAGGAGCTGGAAGAAGCTGGATGTCGTAAGTTTCCCTCTTCGTATTATGCGTTTCAGTTGTGTGGATGAGGTGCATTTCATTGGAAAGATTATTTTTTCCTCGTGATTTCTCTACGATAGGTAGCCATTTTCTTGGTTTGCGTTAAGGGGAATTTTTACTCATACCTTGATTGTGTAGAGGACCATTTTTTTTTAACGGTCAGTTCAGCTTCTGCAGTTGAGAGAAGGATTTAATTTTTTGGGGTTAGTGCAACATTTTATTATATTACATGCGGCATCTTAGGTTCATTGACTACCTCCACCTACAATTCAGACTTTCTGTTACGTCAATGTTTGGTACTTTCATTGTCGTGTAACACTTCTAGAAATTTCGATGTGGTATCTGTAGTTCTAAGACGGCGCGGCTTGTATATTCGTGTCGACTTGGAGTTGAGCATCGTTACTGCATTTGGCGACATAATTTCGAATGGCCGCCGACAATACTCTAGGCAGCATAATGTGGCTGGCTGATGGGCTACTAATTCGACCCGAGACCTTAAATGGTGAGCACACGACCGAATTCTGCTATTTACTACAGTGATTCGTGTGGAATCATTCAGTTTAGCTCGCCGCGTCACGTCTGCATGTCAGTTATTATGAGTCTTTTTCACAGTTTAGTAGCAATATGTTTTCGTTGAAAGACTCTATTGTTTGGAACAGCTCTTGCTGTCCAGTGTATCGTTTATACACTTACAGCATTAAGAATGTTGTAATTTTTTTGTCTGCACTGTACCTGAAATATGTTTATGATGATACTTCATGCTTAAAAATTGTCGCAGGTGGTAAACCGAAGGCTTTGTCAGACATTGATTGGCATGTCAACAGCAGGAAAGAATCCCGGGACGTGGACCAGCCTACAGAATCAGGCAGAATCGTGCTGCAAGATGAAGAAATTCTAACTGATCTTGATCACTCAGTGCCTAACGAATCAAGTATTAGTAGTATCCGTCAGACTTTTAAAGGCCAATGGTCTTCTGACCTATTATCAGTCTCGCCGACCCACAGCCCTCGTTTTTGGAGACGTGACACAGACAATCAGGTCCTACAGGCTGAATCTCTGGTAAGTGAGGCTGCAGAAGCCAGGGACACAGTTCCCATGGTTACACACACAAGCTTTTATGTCTTGCATGTGTTTGCCTTATTTTCTTATGTATTTAAGCAATTATCTTTGATGATACTAGTGAAAAGCCTCAAGATAGAGATGGGCTACATACAGAGAATGTAATGTTGATTGCTGTATTCTAACGTCTGCAGGGAATGTTTTACGATGAGAATGAAGTACATGAGTCTGCATCTGTGGAAGAAACCCCTTTTCAAAGATTGGACGCATCAAATAGTCAAGAGAATCGAAACTTCCGTCTTGGGTTGAATGCACGATCACTCATGCCGGACCCCACGACACCACAGAAGATTCATCTCCATCGCAAACGTGCTAAATTTATTCCTCTCCTCTCGTAAGTACTTGCAATGTACAATTCCTGTTATTGACTCCGTGATATCAGGGCGGATTTGGTCACATGATGTGTTGATGTTACCTCGGGAGATTTTTAGCTGAAGCATGTTTTTATGATTTGTAGTGGTCGTTGGTTCTAACGCCAACATGGTATCGACTTCAAAGATCATTACCTGACTTAATTTAGCACTTTTGTTTCACAAATTGTAGTTTGTGAGGGCCACTGGTCTGGTGATTACTGAACCAGGATCTTAGAAGATCGTCAAAATGCAGCACTTATGCAGCAATGCCCCAATTTCCGTGTGCAGGCGACAACATCCTCCAAGTGCCATGGCAGGCGGATCGTCAATAGACTACTCCAGTTCATCTAGCCGTCAGTCATTACAATTTGAAAGCTTTCCCAGAGAGGGCTTATCTTTAGATCCCTCTTTTAATCATCCATCTCAGTTGCAGGGTAGACGTGAGGATAGTATGGAAACTGACAATGCCGGAGATGAGGATAAGGATGAAAATGTCGAAGAGGCGAATGATAATGAACTCCGCTTTGGTCTAACCGATGACTTGCTTCTCAAGGTGCACTTTCTTGATCTGAAATATGATTTGATGAGAAGAAGCAAGGTCACATCTGGGTCTGATTGTCCTTTTTATTTATCTTAAAAAAGTTGGTATGTTTAATTCAGATATTTACTTTAGATTCTTGTGTCTTTAAGCGAAGTTCTACATTGTGCCTGCTCCTCTAGGTGTTCTCTTTTCTGGACCATGTCACCCTCTGTCACGCTGCCATGGTATGTCGACAATGGCGTGCAGCAAGTGCTCACGAGGATTTTTGGAAATCATTAAATTTTGAGTATCGCCAAGTAACACATGCGCAAGGTATCATCTTCTCCACATGAGTTGTGACTTTTTCCATATATTTCAGTCATTCTCTGGACTCTTTGCTCTTTTGAGTTGCTTTCGTATACTGTAGTACCAATTTTAATTAGTGGTGTTCGTTCTCTTCAACCTCGTGTGATTTTATATGAAAGTAAAGAAGTGATTCAAGTATAACCACTATTTGCGCATATATACAGTTGCGGAGCTTTGTGCTCGTTATCCAAGGGCAACAGAGTTGCATTTGAAGAATACAGCCAATGTTGAAGAAGAGCGAGTTCGTGATGCTATGAGTTCTCTCAGGTATGTCCGGTTTAATTGTTAAGTAAACATCTACAGATAAATACGCTATCATTCGCTTATTTTTAATGGATGTGCTGAATGTATTCTTCACCTGAAAAAGTTGAGATTTTTTCCCTCTTAGCTTGTTGAGGCTCTACAAGTTAGTGACCGAATGTACTGCTAGGTCTATTTGAACTTCTAACATAGCCAAAAGGCTGGAAGTTATTCACGGTAAACAGCGCTTTTTTTTGGTTTGTATTGTCTACGTTAACTTTCCATTGTTTACTTGCAGCGAGTTGGCACAAAGTGACAGCTTATATTCTTGAAATGTCTTCTTCGTATGTCGCAGAAACTTGGAGGTGCTCACATTGGGTGGAAATCTCCTAAATGAGCCGTTTTTCCAAGCACTTTCCAATTCTACATCCTTGCGCACCCTGAGCATATCGGATGCCAGCTTGGGAAGTGGAGGTGCTCAAGAAGTGCATCTACGCCATGAAGGTCTACTTTCACTGCAAATTATTAAGTGCCGGGTCCTTCGAATTTCCGTCAGGTTATATTTTCTACATTTGATCACACTTGCTACGGGTTGTATGCCTGCCTCACCTTCAATTGTTATCTTCACTGTAGACTTGTGTATTGATTCTCTCCGTTCGGGCTTTTCTTGTTGCTCATGCGTAGTTTTTGTATAACAGGTGCCCACAACTTGAGAAACTCTCTTTGAAGCAATCTGGGGCCGCCTCTGCTCTGCTGCATTGTCCTCTTCTGACGAGTTTAGATGTCACATCTTGTCACAAGCTTTCAGATGCCGGAGTTCGTGCTGCTGCAATAACTTGTCCACTTCTGACATGTTTGAACGTGTCAAACTGTGCGTATGTCACGGATGACACTCTTCGCGAGATTTCCCTTGTATGCACATATCTACAGATTCTGGATGCCTCTCACTGCCCCAATATTTCCCTCGAGGTAAATCATTTTATATGTCGGAATTATCTTGGTCTGGTAAACTTTGGACACTATTTGTACCCTATATGATTCGTATTTCAATTCCTATTTGAACACTAAACGGCAAACTTACTTACCTGATGGTCCTCGCTTTTAGTCACAGTATAATCCTCTTCTTCCGATTCTTCCACTTCCTTGAAAGAGAAGTTTGTTTCGATTTTTCATCTGAGGAAATGACGTTACTTGCTTTTGATAATTCCATGTGGCAGGGAGTGCGTATGCCTATGTTGACAGAGTTGAGGCTGCAGAATTGTGAGGGCATCAACGCCTCCTCTATGGCTGCTCTTTCACATTGTATAATGCTGGAGGTATGATCTTTTTTCAAGTAGCCTAGTTTATGTTCTTCATAATCGACGTGATGGTTTGATATTTTCACGTTTCAGTATGGTTGGCTCTCTGAACTTCTGGATCCCTGCGTTCATATTACTGCTTCTTTCAATGGTCTGTCATTTGATCGATTGGAGATAACTAAAATCCCGAGTTCTATGATTCCCATGTCCTTGATGTTTCGAAGAATCTGTTGATTGAGAAAGTTCGATAATTAGAATTGTTTCCAAGAGTTGAATTACGGAACTGCAGTCTGTCAAAGTATTGAAGAGCATTTGAATTACGTTAAAAAGAGCCAACTATTTATTTATTTTTACAGAAGACATAGAAATTGTCTGATTCACTGGAAGTTTTATCAGGTGCTGGCTATGGACTGTTGTTGGCTGCTCACATCGGTGAATCTCGATCTGCCACATTTGCGATCCATCAGCTTGGCTAACAATAAAAAGTACACTCTCGTATTTCTACCACTTGTTGAGTGTCAATAGAAAATAAGTTGAAGATCTGTTTCATGTACAGTGCTTCTTGGTATTTCCTCTAAGATATGATGTACCTTATTTAGCTTGCATGTTTGGCTCTGGGACTTCGAGTTTCGTGGTCCTGAGGGATTTAGGATTTTCGCAAGCCTGCTGTTAATGTTAATCTGTCTAATATGTCGTGTTCTAGAATTTTCTAAATACATCGATTTCAAAGAATGATGTTTGCAATTCAACTCCATGTCTGTATTCATGTATGCACATTACTAACAGTATAAAGTTCTGGAGGTTACTCGTTGACTTCGCGAGGTTGGATTGGTACTCCTAGTCGAGGGTGTGTGATAAAATGTTTTACCGATGGATGTTTCCATCTAACTAATTAGGATTGATTCTCTTAGCTGACTAAATGTGTGGTTTATGCTGGCACTTCGTATTTGAAGCAGGTTCTTAAATAAATCGTATTGCACTCTCTAACCATTGTTTTCTAAAACTATAGGTTGGTGGAGCTTACATTGCGCAGCCCTTTTCTTGTTTCCCTTGACCTCACCAATTGTCCCGCTCTTAGCCGCATCAACCTCTCCTCCAGCAGTTTGCCGGTAAGGCTTGTAACCTCTTCTCTGTCTGTCCTAAGCTATATATAATTGTAAGATAACATGTTTAGCATGAAGTTGATACGTGACTATCACTCTGTCTGCTTGAGGTGAACATTTTCATTTGTGTACCAAATTGCCGTTTTAATTGAAGTCAATTTTACTAAATTTTCGTGTTGTCATTGAATTTGACAGATTCTAGACCTGAAGAATCAGTCTAGCTTGGCAAGCTTTGTTTTGCATTGCCCTTGGCTACAAGTTGTAGACCTTTCTGAATGTGAATCCCTGACGGATCTAGTCTGCAACGTTTTCAGCGAAGGGGGTGGCTGTCCAAAGTTAAACACGTTGATTCTTGACAACTGCGATGTATAGCCTCCCATATCCCTTGGTCCCGTAAATCCTTTTTCCTTAATTGTATTGAATTTGACTGAGTTTCTTCTGTGCAAAATCAATTCCCTTTCACCGAATTCCTCATTCCTTATAATTGAGATTCTCATATCCTAGTTTAGAACCTCACGTTAAACCGATATATTTTAGTAATTATTTTCCGTTCACTCATTCCAAGCACTTGGTGACGCTTAACTTGTACAAATATTCGAATATTCTCTGATTTCTTATTAGAATTACGCTTGTGTAGGGGTTGGTGAGCGTGAAGCTCCGTACTGCTTCTTTGGAGAAGCTCTCATTGGTAGGTTGCAAAAAAGTTTTAACACTTGATCTGTCCTGTCCTGGACTTCAGCACCTTCACCTGGATGGATGTAACCAGCTGGTAGTTGCCTCTTTCGCTCCAGTTGGATTACTGTCTCTGAATCTCGGCATCTGCCCGCATCTGACAAGTCTAGTAATTAAGGCTGATCAAATGTCAGTCTTGGATTTGCGGGGCTGTGGAATTCTGTCTCAAGCGTCCATTGATTGTCCAAATCTTTCGTCATTAGACGCCTCGTATTGCAGGTACGTGGTGGCTTGCAGCAAGGATCACTCCCTACTTTTAATCCACTTGCATGTCTAATTGTCCTTGTGACATCGGTGATATTTTTGGGATTTATTACGATACTCAGCTGATCGATTCTATCTGATGCTTTTGACAGTGAATTGGGTGATCTGTGCTTGGCGACCACAACCTCTGCTTGCCCAGCAATACAACAACTTGTCTTGGCTGCATGCTCCTTTGTTGGTCCTGCGGGGCTCTTTGCTTTGAAGAAGCTAGTTGACTTGACCGTCCTTGATCTCTCCTACACTTTTCTTACTGATATGTCACCAATTTTTGAAGCTTGTCCCCGTCTAAAGGTCTGAAAATTATACCCTTCTCTCTGGACTCTCGCTTTCTTGTTTTCTCCTGGTCTCAAGTGTTGCATACATATAACTTTTAGTTTTTATATAATTTTTGTTATATTGTCTTAAAAAGTTGAAGGCAAACGTAGATCATTTACTTTCTCTTATTTTACCTAGATAATTTCTCTTATTTTAAAGATTTGATGCAATAACTTGTCGCGTATGTGTCCAGGTCTTGAGATTATCTGCTTGTAAGTATCTTGAGGAAACAACTCTGGATGCTTTGCACGGCGGCAATAAGCTTCCCGAACTTCAAGAATTGGATCTTTCATATGGCAGCTTGGGTCGAAGGGCAATCGAGGATGTTCTTGCTCACTGTCCACATCTGGTTCACGTAAGCCTTAATGGCTGTGCAAATGTGACCGACCATTTCTGGGCCCATCTTTGCTCCCAGCGTGGCCTTCTGGAGCCTATTGATGGAACGGACACTCTTTCTACGGATGCAGTTACAGCTGACTCGGACGTGGATCAGGACGGTGCATGGGATGCAAATTCTGCACTGGAGGTGGTTGTTGGAAACAGGAATAGCATTGAGGCTTTTACCCCTGAACGTGCATTGCAGAGCTTAAGTTGTGTTGGCTGCCATAATGTTCGATCTGTCACGATAACGGCACAGACGTGCCCTTATCTCTCAATCATCAACTTGTCGCTCTCCAATAATATCCGGGAGATTTATCTTGCATGTGCCAACCTCGTGTCACTTAATTTGAGGTACGATATCTCATATTCGCTCAGCTGTACAGGGATTTCTTCTTTACTTCCATCATTTGATCTTTTGTTTAGGATTGACTTAAGTGATTTACTCCAGCACTTGTGCGATAGCAGCTTATAAGTGATATGCGTTTGCCATCTTATATGTATCAATATTATTGATAGTTTGAGGAGCCGGATTTTTTCTGATGTCTGGATGTTGTCTGTGGGCTCTTAAGCAACTGTGCTGCACTCTCTCTGCTCGATTTGGATTGTCCCCGCCTCATAGCTCTCTCTCTTCACGTAAGTTGCTTACTCTCTTTCCAATTTCGAACCTTATTATAATGCTTAAGTTGCTGTATTATTCGGTTCTATTGTTGCCCATCAAATTTGCTCCTGGCATGCTCACTGGTGTGCAGAAAAGGTTATTATCTTTTTTTTCATCTTTTCTTTTGGGGGGGGGGAGGGGGGTTAGTTCTGACCTAAATCCTTGTACTGCTTTCAATCTAGCAATTTTGAACCGCATTGACATCCAAGTCAACATATGCTGTAGAATTATGTGTTTGCAACTTATATACCTGTTGTGTGTTTGCAGGGCTGTCGAATTGAGTCTCATGTGCTCGAGGTTGGCATTCAGGGCTGTACAATGCTAGAGACTCTAGATCTTCGCAACTGTACTAAGGTATGATGCAAATGCTTAAGTTTCTCTTCTGCTTCGTGGATTATCTTTCCGGTGTCAAAGGAATGTCCTATGATCTCTGAAGGATCTCTGTTTCACGTGAGGGTCCCACTTCATTGTCAGGTTCCTTAGTTTAGCATTATGCTTTAATGATGGATCTTTGAGGAACTTGCCAGTCCATGCAACCTTTGCACGACTAGGGATTTGAGCTAAATACTGCTCCTGTATTCTGCTTTTTGGTGCGTAATTTTATTTTTTCCTGCTTTCGTATAATTACCCTCTGGTTGTGTAGTATTTTGTGTTTGTTGAAACGATGTTCTAGACACATAGCTGAAGTAAAAGTTTGATCGCAGATTACCTTCGCTAGTTTGGCTACATTTCGTGGTCTCTGCCCCAATATCAAACGTCTCTACAGCACTGCCCTTTCAGAATAGTGGCTGCCAACATGCTAACCTGTGACCAATGCAAGGCTTGGTCAGAATTTCTTGGTTACGAACTTTATTATACATCAATTGAGGTGTTGTGCAGCGGCCTTTGTATAAGTAATTTTGTTAATCTATCTACGGACTGTAGTTGTGAAATTCGGAGTTAGTTTTCATCTGCAGCAGTTCTTGCAACGCCTAGGTTTCTTTTCCAAGGATAAGATAACACACCTTTTTCCTATTATACTACCCACCATGGGGCTTGTGACAGATAGGCTTACTAAGTCGAGAACCACATTAGCATATACTTACGAAAACAGTTTAGGTATTCTCTTCATCATATTTTTTTTTCGCCATGTACACCCTGCGTTTGGTATGTACAGCGTTCCGAGTGGCACGCTGCTGAAAGGGTGTTTGAGTCGAGAAAATGTGACAACCATTTAATTCACATAGGTACTCCTTTGAGTAAGATTATAATCAATGCTGGCTTCAAAGGTGAAACCTGAACATCTGGATTGTGCTTGCAGCATTGTATCGTGAATGGCTAAACTGTTTAAGTATTGATTATAAGTGATTTGAAAAATGCAAATAATACTCAATGTGATGAAGCTCATGCAGTATAAAAAACATTTTCAATTCAAATTCCAGTGTTTCTGTCTATCACGAGTTGACGCTGTGCAACTATGAGACAATAGTACTGACGCAAAAAACTTTGGTAACCAATTCAAATGTTTATCTAGTTGCAAAAATTTTTTACAGATTAAAATGCAATTTGATTTCTAATATAAAGAACTTAATGTATAGGAATATTCAATGCAGAGAATGACAGCTGGCATTTGGAAAGATACCCAAGAATAAGCATACAGCACTTTAAATAACCAAGGCATAAGAAAGTCTTCTTAGGCAAAAATGTATTGTCGAAGACAATGATCTTAATGGATGCAATATACATGTTTACAATAGTAAGGTCAAACATATTGAAGACCAGAGATATACTTGTATATTATATTGCAAATAACATCTATATATATATATATATATATATACACACTAGTGAAAACCAGTGCCCTTGCCACAAAAAACATTATAAACTATGTATTGTAAATTAATCTTTTGTTTGAAGCTTCATATGACATGAAATTGTTGCATGTTGTTCAACTGTGTTCCATGCTATTCCATGTTGTGGTGCTTCCAAGCTCCATACCTTGTGATCTGATGGTGCTACTCTCAGCAATCTACAACAACATGTAGATTTTGATCTCTAATTGATTAAAAGTTGAGTTATTGCTTCACTTTTGATAGAAACAATGAAATATGCAGCCAATCACAGATAGTTTTTGTCTCCTTTGGTTTATCCCATTGATATATCTCCCTTGAGTTGTTTTATACAAGAGATATATAGTTCTTATTTCTTAAAAGTCAATTGATATGATTTGAATAAATTATGTATATGTAACAAAAAATCATGGACCATTTCAATCATTTTAAAGACATTTCTATGAAAAGAATGGTAAACATTACAATAAAATGTCAATGGTTAATGTTTTTGATGAACATGTAATTAATTGAGACTTTCATAAAAAAATTAAGAAATTGTGGCAAGTATTTAAATTATGTTAAGAACATCCACCAAAATTGGATTTTATTCAGGGTTCTTTTTTCAACATATTGCAAGGTGGATAGGAATTATAACAATATTAGTCTTAAAAGGCTACAATTACTCAAAACATGTTATTATAATATACTTCAAAGTTAACTATAACTAGTTTTTCAATTGAATAATATTTTATTTTGGTATCAAATTTTTCTTTATTATAGCTCAGATTTCTTTCTATTTTAAAAAAAGGTGTGTTACTTTGTTATGTCATGTAATTTAATCAACTCTAACCTATGTAATTAAATCAAGTCTAACCTTAAATTGCTTATCATATAATTTTATTTTTATGCACTATATTTGTTTTGATTTTATAATAATGATCATTCAAACTAATAATTAAATAATTAAATAATTAAATAAAAAAATAAATGTCTTTTTTTGAAATACTTCTCATTATTAAGAATGTTATTTGTAGACAAAATACCAACATTATCTATTGAATAGGTTTTGACTTAGATCAAAGTATCAACTAACATCTTAATTAGATCCAATCTTGTAAACTATCATATTGTTTTTTAGAAGTTTTATAAAACCACTTCCAAAATGGACATGCAAATAAGCAAAACATAATAAATTTTTATCCATGGAAGTTTCAATCTATACTAAGTGTTTTACTTTTTTACTACTTAATCCACAAATGGGAGACAAAATCTTCTTTTTGATAAATAATTTAACAACAATAAAGATGCACAATAGTTAGAAAAACTTAGTTTATTGAAAAAGATGAATATCTAGTAAGATTTGGTCTTAGATTTGATCTCTCTCAATTCTACAACCAAGTTTTCATAATCTAGTTTACTTTGGTATAATGAACAATATTGAAATGTTTTGAGATGTTTTGAAATGCAACCTTCATCTAGCTATTTTTTTTTGAAGAATTGTCATATTTTTTAAACTTGTGATCTCTAAATTAAACAAAAAAAAACAAAGTAAGTAAATAAAAATAAAAATAAAAATAAATAAAAAGAACTTGCCTAAGATCTCCAAGTGAATAAATATTAATATTATATTTCATCTTCTTCAAAATCTTGCTTAGTCTATAAATTATTTTTAGATGGCCTTTCTTTGTTACAAACATTCAAGAAGAAGATTTTAAAATATTCTTAGAATATTATGTTAAGTTATAGAAGGTTCCAAAAGATTTCTAAAATATTCTTAGAAGGTTCTTAGAACATTTTAGTAGGTTCTAAAAAGTTCTAGGAGGATTAAAGAAGTTATTTGAGAAACTTCTTAGGATTGCTTCATCTTCAAGCAACATGAGAACTTTTCAAGAAGCTTCTTAAGATTGTTTCAACTTCAAGCAATATGAAAACTTCTTCAAAAGCTTCCTAATATCTAATATATATTAGAATTAAGGTTGATGAGATTTTCAATCTCAATAACAAATCTGTTGGAGCTCTATCTCATCTCTCTTGGTATTGATCTTCTACTTATTAGGTTTAATTAAGTTTTTATTAGCTTTTTTATTGAAATTCTTTTGTTCAAAATTTTTTTTTGGTCTCTTAAATAATATATCTATGATAGTTTGTCAAGACTACCCTCTTATCAATACTAGAGCTTAATTCTTCTTAATAGAGTGTGGATTACTCTTCTTCTTCAAGGCATTTAAGTGCTTTAAAGGTTGTGGAGTACTCTCTTCTAAAGTGATATTATTTTAGTTTTTTTTTAGTTTTTTTTTTTTTTTTTCAAGATTTTTGGAGGTAAAGATGTTGGTATGGTTGAATCTTTCAAATCTAAGTTAGATGTTTTTATAAACACTTTGGATGCTTTAATCCATTGAAGTATTGAAATTAAAGGATTTATTGTAAGATTTCATAATAATGCAAGATTTGGAGCAGGTCAACATAGGATGCAGCCACTTTCTTTAGCTTCTACATTCAAGGAGGTGATGGCACATATACTTCAATAAGAAAATTTACCTATTCAATAATGTAAGGAACCTTGAATTAATCTTCCAGAAAAATTTGATGGCATACGCTCAAAGTTTTGAAGATCTGGTAACCAAATTTGATTGGTGACTTTTCTACAACATGAGCACTATCCAACAAAGAGTTGCGAGTTGTTTGAGTTGGAACCTTGGTCATAAGACAAGCCTTATTTTAATTTTCTTCTTTATTTGAGAAAAGATGTCTAATCTTCAATAACTTTGAAGCTTTCTTAAAAGCATTTGTGGAGGCATTTGAAGAACATGACAAGGCTCAATGGGCAACAACAAAGATTTGTTCATTATATTAAAGATTACACTTTGTATCAGTTTATATATCTGATTCTAAGCAATTGGCTTACAACATTAATTGAGATAAAGAAGCTTTTATGAGCTAATTCTATTGGAGACTAAGGCATGATATAAAAGACCTATTATTATTATTATTACTACTTGATCCTCAAATACTCATTAAAGCTATCAATCAAGCTATTAAGTGTAATAATCAATTATTTCAATGCCATGAAGATTAATGCTTATAGACTTTAATAAAACAATGCATTCAAAATTTATATTCTATTTCTTCAATAAATACATTACTTCCACACTTTGGAGTTAAGAATATGCAAATTGATGCAATACAATTTAAATCTCTTATAATAGAAGAAAAAAAACATAGATTTTAATAAGACCTATGCTTATATTATAATGAAGAAGGTCACAAATTTGGAATTTTTTTTGAAAAAACAACATACAACTAAGACTAGGAGTGTAATCATACATGAAAATAAAGATGCCTATCTATAATAGGGATTGTGTAGTTGGATATTTCAACATCTTAAATTTATCAAGGTCCCTCTTTTTTTGCTCAATCTATTTATTGTTTTATTATACTTTTATTTCTTGGCTAATAAAAAATTCAAATAAATATCTTATTAGATTTAGGAGCATATTCTTGCTTTTTAGATGAGAAGTTTTTCAAACTTCATAAAATTATTTTAGTACAAAAGTCAAAATCTATATATGTAGAAGTAATAGATGATCAACTTTTATCTTTAGGCAATATTATTCATAAAACCATATTACTAGAAATATTATTTGAAGGCCATTATAGTAAAATAATATTTAAATTTTATTAGAATCCTATGCAATCCTATCATTTTAGGACTTTCATGGTTAGAAAGATATAATCCATCTATAAATTGAAGGTTTTATAAGATTGGATTTCCTATAAAATTCCTTTGGATAAAACCTATTAAGAAATTATCAATAAAAAAGTTCTTATTTCTTGGAGCAAAGGCTTTTATGAAGATGGCTAAGAAAGAAATGTCATTTGTATTTTATACAACTCCAACTTATGAAGAAGCAAACTTATTAGTAGGTATCTTAAAGTACTATAAGAAATTTTAAGATGTCTTCAAATATAAGAATGGTGATATATTATTAAAAAAATTGACCATATGATAATGCCATTGAACTTCAAAAAGAGGCTCAAACACCATTTGGCCCAATCTAAAACCTATCACAAAATGAGCTTTTGGCATTGAAGGATTATATCAACAAAAATCTTAGAAAGAATTTTATTCAGCATTCCAAATTTTCAGTAGGTGCACCAATATTTTTTATGAAGAAAAAAGATAGATCTTTATAAATGTGTATTGATTAGTGCAACCTCAAAAAAAATACCGCTGAAAAATTATTATCCATTATTATTAATATTAGGACTATTGAAGTAGCTCAATCAATCTAAGATCTATACCAAAATAGATCTATATAGAGCATACAATTTGGTGCATATTAAAAAAAGAATTGAATGAAAGAAAACATTTGAGATAAGATATATATATATATATATATATATATATATATATATATTTTGAATGTAATTTCATGTCTTTTAAATTGACAAATATTCTAGCTATATTCCAATATTTGATGAATGATATTTTTAGAGAATCCTTAGATAAATTTGTTATCTATTATCTTGATGATATCTTAATCTATTTCAAGATTCTTAAAGAATATAAAGAATATATGAGAATAGTCTTGTAAAAGTTACAAGATATAAGATTATATGTAAAATTAAAAATATATTTTTTTATTAGCTAAAAATATAAAAATATAAATATTATATCTAATAAAGACTTATTGATAGGCTTAAAGAAAGTTCAAGTTGTAACAAAATGGATAATTCTAAAGACAATATGAAATGTACAATGTTTCCATGGATTTGCTAATTTTTGTTGAATATCTATCAAGAATTATTGCCAAGTTATTAGTCTTTTCACTTAATTGACATCCAAGGACAAATTGGAATAAGAATCTCAAGCACAAAGGGTTTTTTAAGATTTGAAGGCAATTTTTACTACAACTCCAATCTTCTTTTGTACTACTTCTATGGTTACACCTATTGGTTCAAGTTTACTTAAACAAATAGGTATAGTATTAGTTAAAGCCTCATTATTTTGTAATATCAAACAATGCCTTGACAACATTTAAGTTTGTAGAAGATCTTTTAAATATTCCAAAAAAACCAATGTGACTTTATGTGCTTCAATCTCGTTATGATTTTTGAGTTGCAAGATATTTTGGGTTTAATAAAGTATTAGATCTTATATCTCAAGATTTCTTATGGCTTCAAATGTATAAGATTGTGAAGAACTTTGTCTTCTTGTGTAATATGTATTTAAGATCCAAAAACTATTGACATCATTCTTATAGACTTCTACAACCACTATTAATTCCAAAGTGACCATTATTTCCAATATCAATGGATTTCATTGCTAATCTGCTGTCATTTGATACTATCTATATTATAGTAGATTAAATTACAAAGATGGCATATTTTGTCTCATGCAAAAAAGTAATAATTGGAAGAAAAAAAATTAAAAAATTAAAAAATTAAAAAATTAAAAAATGGCAAGGCTTTTTTTTAATAATATATATAAACATCATAGCTTATATAATGACATCATTTCTAATCATGGACCACAATTTATATCAAAGTTTTAAATTTTTTTTTTGATATATTAAAAGTAGATATCAAATTCTCTTTTGCCTCCTACTATCAAACATATGGTCAAATAGAATGAATCAATGAAGTTTTGGAGTAGTATTTGTGATGTACCATCAATTATTAGTAAGATGATTGGACCTTATATTTGTCTTTAGCAAAGTTTTCTTATAATAGTATTTTTTATGCTTTGACTTAGTAAACACCATTTTACTCCAATTATGATTATCATCCAAAGCTTGATTTGTAAAATACATTAAAGGATGAAAATCTAGTAGTTAAAGTTCTTGCAAAATAATTATCACAACTCCAAACAACTTTGAAGCTCCATTTAGAAGCAACTTAAGATTCTTACAAAGCATCTTATATCAAATTTAAAAAAGAATTTTGTACTCTTCAAGTTGGAGATAAAATATGGCTTCTTTGACAAAATATTAAGACCAATTGGCCTTGTAATAAGTTGGACTACCAAAGATTGGGGCCATTTTGTATTCAAAAGTAAATCAATTCAATGACTCATTGGTTGGAACTACCTACATCTATGAAGGTATATCTAGTCTTTCATGTTTCTCTCTTAGAGGTTTATTTAGAATTAACTATTTCAAGAAGAATAGAACCATCATTGCCTTCCATTGAAATAGATAATCATGTAGAATATGAAGTGGAAAAGATCCTTCATTCTTGACAAAAAAAAGGCCAGTTGGAATATTTTATTCATTGGCATGGTTACAATATCAATGAGCATATGTGGGAACAAGCAAAAAAATCTAATTAATATATCATAAAAGATACAAGAATTTCATCAATACTATTTTCAAAAATCTAAATCTATTTTAGGATTACTTTTCTATAAAGCTATTCTTAGGATGTTGTATATAACAAAGAAAGTAGATATAAAATCGATACTCTTCGTAGAACTTGGAATTAAAAGAGAAGGTGAAGTTATGGACATCCAACAAGAAGATTTTATGAATGTTTTAGAATATTTTGTTAGATTTTAAAAGGTTCTAAAAGATTCTTAAAATATTTCTAGAAGGTTCTTAAAATATTTCAATAAGTTCTAAAAAATTCAAGAAGGATTAAAGAAGTTATTCAAGAAGCTTATTAGGATTACTTTATCTTCAAGCGATATGAAAACTTCTTGAGAAGCTTCTTAATACCTAGTATATATTGGAATCAAGACTGAGGAGATCCTCAATCTCAACAACACATCTCTTGGAGCTATAATTCATCTCTCTTGGTATTGATCTTGTACTCATTAGGTTTAATAAAGTTTTTGTTAGCTTTCTTATTGAAACTCTTTTGTTCAACTTCTTGTTTAGTCTCCTGTATAGTGTATCCATGACATTCTTTGGTTTATGAGCATATTATAAGTGAAAGAGTACATCACGTTTAGAAACAAATAATATAGTACTTCTCAATTAGTTTAGTTCACTTTTCAAATCCTCTCACTTATTAGTGAGCACCTCCATGAACATAAGATTTTTCCAGTGTGAACGCGTCCTCCTTCCTTTCCCAATAACTCCCCACATTGGACAACTCCCAGTGACAGTTCTGACGTGGCAGTCCGACGTGGACTGAAGCGAAGGGCACAGTGTCGGTGAGAACAGGGTTCTTCACATCGGTGCAGTTCGTGGCTTTGGCATTAGAGTTCGATGTTCTTGTTGAAAGCGTTTCCCGGAGTAAGGCAGCCATTGTCTCGCCCAAATCCGGATGGATGGTTGCTGTTGTTCTCGCCGTTGTGTGAAGATTGATTGCGAGGATATCATCGCTATAGTTGCGTCTGGAGCTCGTTGAAGTGTGCTTTGTCTCGCAGTTTTCCGAACGGTCGAGTTTGAAGTTTGGGGTAGAGGATTAGGGTTTGTTTGTGTCGGACGCATCTCGTTTCACAGGATTGGCTGTGCGTTTGTTGTTTTAAGAATTGGAGGAGAGGCGGGGTTGTTCTTTCTTAGTGCTTCGGAAACGAAGCAACGATGGCAGACTTTTCGTTAGATGACATGCTGCTGGAGGCTGCAGGGCGGCCGAAGGGGGGCGACGGTGGGGGCCGGTCTCACGGTCCACCGACTAAGCGTCGACGAGCTTCGTCGATGAGCTCAGACGACGGTAGTGACTCGAGTCCTGATAACGATGATGAAGATGACGAGGAATTCGACGACAGAGGGGGTCGCTCTGGCAAGCAGGCGAAAGGATCCAAAATGCCTTTGAAAAAGCGGTACAAATTCCTGCTGCACTTTGACTTAAGTTGTGTTTTAAACCAGTGAAGGCAGATAATACAATGCAGTTATTAGTCCCCTTAGGCTTGAACATGTTGATTTTGGAATTGGGGCATAGCAGCCATAATTGACTTGAGCAAGAACGTCATTCCTTTATAACGTCTGGATGTGCACTAGGGCACTCAAATTTGCGTGAACGTGCTAGGTTTTCCCGTTTACGTCATATCACAGTGTGTTAGATTATCAGCAGCCATCTTGTGATGATTTGTGGGGCTAATTCGAATTTGTGATATTTCGAATGTGGAGCTTGGCCTCGTAAAATGCTATGTCTTCATCTATGAACGTCATAACAAGTTCGTGAAATGCGTACCTTCTGTATGATCCTATTGAGTTGAGTTTGATGGTCCCTCGCGTTTGCAGATTCGAGAAAGATGGAGATGACGGTGCAAGAGATGATGGATATAATAGTGAATTTTCCTACGGAAGTGATTTGTATAGAGATGAAGAAGACAGGCATAATCTGGCGCAAATGACAGAGCTTGAACGAGAGATGGAGTTGGCTGATCGTAGTGAGAAGCGAGACACTTGGCTTGCTTTGAGGAAAAGTCGAGGGAATAGACAAGCTGAATTTTCGACACCAAATCATAGGCGAGAAAGAGATCTTGGTCCCCCATCGTCTCGAATGCGTTCCTCAGTAAGGGAAGGAACTCGGAGCAAGAAGGAGAATGCTCTCAATGAGCTTGTAGCCAGGAGGCAGAAGGCCCAAGATCCTAGCTCATTACGAAAGAGGGGGCGTGATTCGGGCATGACTCCTAGCCGGGAGGCCCATTCTCCCGGAAGAAAAAAACCCAGCCAGAGTATGAGTTTCAGGTAATCCATTTTGAGATGAGAATACATCTCATGCATCCTTAATGTTAGTTGGTGTGATTAATTTGTTGTGTTCTACCAATGTGAAACTAATTTTTAAATTTTTTTCACTTACAAGAAATCTAATATAACTTGGACATTCCAGTGAATCAGATCCTCCGAGTGAAGACGATGGAGATAGCGAGAGAGATGACGATCGTAGCGATGTGGGCGGCTCAGGCGATGAACTTGAGGATAAGGGAGAGCCCGAGGCAACAGAGGATGAAATAAAAGACATCGTAATTAGACGTTCAAAGCTTGCTAAGTGGTTTATGGAGCCTTTCTTCGAGGAAATTATTGTTGGCTGTTTCGTTAGGATTGGTATCGGGGTTTCAAGTTCTGGCCAAAGCATATATCGTGTGTGCCAAGTGAAGAACGTCGACGCAAAGGACCCGGACAAGCAGTATAAGTTTGAAAATTTTATGACATACAAGTATCTCAATTGTTTCTGGGGAGACGAATCTACTGCAGCAAGGTGGCAGATGGTTCGAGCTTCTGATCAGCCAGCTTCACGTAAGTTCTTCATGACAAGGTCTAGGTCACGTAATATAGTGCTTCGTATCCTAGCTGCAGCAGTTATTCTCAGAAGGAATACTTTAGAATTTTGATTCCTTCCCAGATAATTGAAGAGTTGGCTATGCCGTCATGAGCATTTTGTAAAGACCAAGGACTAACTTTGGATCGATTGTAATTTCAGAGAAAGAGATCAGTGATTACCTTCGAGCTGTTGATAATGCTAAGGGTCGCAGACCTCTGAAGGTAGATGTATTGGAGAAGAAGGCGGCCATATCAAAGGTTAACCAGTTCGTTTATTCAGCATCTACTGTCAAGCAAATGTTGCAAGAGAAGAAAATGGCCGCTTCTCGTCCAGCAAATGTTGCTTTAGAGAAAGACCGCTTGATTAAAGAGTTGGGCATAGCGGAATCGAAGGGGGAACATGCTGAGGTGGAGAAGTTGCAGTCACGACTAAAGGAGCTGGAATTGTTTGCCAATCAAGTAAAGAGCAAAGATGCCAAGGCTATGGCATTGGCAGAAATGAATCGGCGGAACAAGTACTGGCTCATCTCTGAATACTATTTTGAGCATTTAAAATGATACTTGGTTTCTGATTCTCAATTCGGTTGTCACCAGGAGTAGTTTGGTTGTGGTAAGGAACTAATGGAACAGCTTGTTTGAGGATGCAGGATGGAGAATTTCAAGAATGCGTCAATGTTGAAGCCGGTCAACACTTTTGCCAAAGAAGGTGATGCAGGATATGATCCTTTCTCTCGCCGCTGGACTCGCAGTCAAAATTATTATCAGTCACAGCCGAAGACGGAGGAGAAAGAGACGGTTGAAGGCAGCAATGCAGAGGGTAAGTGTGAATTTACAATTGAGCTGCATTTGTCCCCCTTTTCTTAGTATAAGGGAGAGTTTTTGTTGATTCGTATTAGAAACCCGCCTCCACCTTCAATTTCAGAAAGGAGAGAAACGGCTCTGTGACTAAATCTCACCTTCACGCAGCTTTTGTAAGTTTGTCCATATAACGAGTCTAGAGTGGTGGTATATATGTACAAATATGTCCCAAAAGTCGGAGTAAGTTTTTTCTGGCTATGACCAGTTTTTCTTCGCGGTGTCAAATTTTCTCTTCAAAGTTCCCTCTATTCTCTTGATCACTCTCTTCTGCTGTAGGGCAAGTTTTGTTGACTTTTAGGTATGACTAGTCCTAGTATTCCTAATCGTCTCTATGATTCTATTACAGATGGGGCAGAAAAGGCAGGTATTAAGGCAAGTGAACAAAGCGAAATTGCGAAGCATGTCGAATCACAGGCTGCTGCTGACAGGAGAAAACTCTATGCTTTGCACAACTTTGTGTTACCCATCTCATTAAGCAAGCTTGGGAATACCAAGGGTCCAGGTGGTGTTCACCAAGCCTTTGTGCAGGCCTACATGGCTCGAAAGGCTCACCTTGAAGCCAGTTGTGGAGTCCAGGTTAGTGGCCTAGGTCTTCTGTATTCTTGTTATTGATTCCAGATGATTCTCAGGTTGTGTAGCAGCTTCGTACCTCATAATAGTGCTACTTTATTGTATTTGACCCTCGTTTAATATGTTCAACCCTCTTAGTATCTGCATTGAGATGGAATAACTCTTGCGGATCCTTGAACTTCGGTTCATTTGTTCAGTTTCAATTTGAACGCAAGTGTGGAGTTACCTAGCATTCCGTGCCCTCAACTTTAAAATGAGGCATAGTGTCCATTCATCGCTCTGAGCATAAGTGTGTTTTCGTGTGAGCAGGTTGAGCAAAACGATGGGCGGCGGCATAGCTTGACTTTAACTGTGAATGATTACAAACGTCGGCGAGGACTACTGTAGTTCAAAAGCTTTGTACAAAATTTACCAGTAGCTTGTTGTTAAATAGATTTCAATTTATTTCGATCAAAGTTTGACATGACATTTTTTGTGTTATCATATGTTCTTGCATTGATTCGCCTCAACTTTTACTCGGATGACATGCTTGCTGTTTATTTGGGTTGTCTTTCTTGTTTGATTTTCTCTACCTTCTCTCTCTCTCTCTCTCTCTCTCTCTCTCTCTCTCTGTTTCTTCTAGATTTGAGCTAAATATGGGTTCTTTTTATCTAGATGTCATTCTGCACATTTCTTTTAGAGTACCTGACATGCTTGTTTGCGATCATGGTCCCTTGATTCTGCCAGCCTCCTTGATCGCTGGGTTCTGAATTCGGACTTGTCTGTTGTCCTTATGTGGGAGAAAACAGCTTACTTCCAGAGAAACCAGGCGGAAACGCCATCGTTAGAAACCTGCTGCATAGTATTACGTATCTCTCCATTAGTTGGAAAATGTGATTAGTCTGACACGTGAGTCCACACAGCAAGGTGGCAGTGTTGATGTTCCCACCAAATCTTCGGCTGGTGGTCTTTGGTTGGAAAACGGCGGTGGTGCAAGCAGCTTGAGCTTGTTGGGTCAATAATCTAGTTGGAAACATGTTCCGAACAGCTCCAAAACTGAAGAGAAACGTTTGTTTGCTTCATACAAGCTAGATGTCATTCAGAAAAGATCTAGAAAAATCAATGTAGGTCAATAAGAAAATAAAAATGAAAACAAAAAACATTTAGTGAGAGTGAGTGATTGATGTTTTTGGTGGAAATAGATCTGATTTCATTGAAAAAAGTGATTTTCTAATTACTAATTCTATAATTAAGAGATAGAATGAAAGACTAGAGATAGAATGCTTTTGAAGTTCCATGTGTATTCACCAATATTCTCCAAAACTATGTTCTAATCTTCAACTTCCTTCTGAGCAAGTTGTATCTTGTAGTGGATTTCACGTTGACACTATGTCATCAATCTCCTATTTCTGTATTGCTTGCCTTACACTGTCTATTGGCTGTATTCATCAAGCAGTTTTTATTTAAGAGACATGGTACAAGCGAAGAACCTCATGCAGTGAAAGTCTCTGTAAAGGAAGAATGATAGTGGCGAGCCACCAGCACAGGGAGCGCTCTCAGGGCATTGCAAGCAAAATGAAACTCCAGGATACTGACAGAGTCCGAGCAGCCAGGTCTAGCAAATAAAAATACTTACAAACAAGGACAGAAGGTAATCCTGGTCAGATACATGACACTATGAGCAAGAAGAAGCGAATTCGTACTTGTCCTGATAAAAACAAAGGAAAAGTCAGTTTCTGTGAGGTTGCCCTTCTTGATTCCAGAACTTCCGCAAGCAGGATTCTGTAAATTTAACACTGACAAGCAAATTCTACAAGGAACATTGCCAATTTCCATTAAAAATTAAAGACAAAGTAATTACAGCATAAAATCATTGAGCAAATAGTTACAACACGCGTAATATACTGATAGTATTCCTGCTCCACCATATTAGCCGCATTAAGGGCATAGGTGGGAGCTCAGCACAAAAACTATTTAGTTGCTGAACTTGGATATCAGGACAATTACAGTTCAAGCACGTTGCTAGAAGCTTGTGACAAATCATGAATGTAATTTGTATCTCTTCGTCCTTCCTCGCCCGGAAACTTGCTCCCATCTAATTGTTGAGTTGACATGTTGAAACAATGTAAATGTGTAGTGATTAGGTCGTTCCCACTCCACTCACCTTCTAAATATTGCACAAGCACGCAAGGTGGAAGCATCTGCGAAACCAAACTCCTTCCAAGGCCAGGTTCTATACTTGTCACAACCAGAGACATTCGAGCCATTGCAAACCTTGGACGGAAACGGGATATCCGAATGCCAGGTTTGCAACAGCTGGCTGCGCATTGCAAAAGCCTCCTTTCACCTGCGAATTTGTTACAGGCAACACAAGGCGCAGCCAGCCCCACAGCAACAGCAGAAGGAAGCTCTGCGCTCATGACAAATAGGTCACGCGAAGTATCACTTTGTCAGAATTCATTTGACAGGGATGACATAGCCAACGCCGATCTGACAACGGAATTCCATGCGCCCTCCTCACGGGCTCTCTCTTGATCTCTCTCGATCTCTCTCGATCTCTCCTCTGGTCCCTTCCTCACCTGTACTGGTACTGGCTGCCACACGGTTATGTACCAAGCAGTGCGGTCACCTGTCACATCCTTCCACCTCCTATGACCGCAGGGGAATTATCCAATGCCAGGACAGTCGTGGATCACAGAACGGGGGGTCGATGAACAACACGCGGCAAAGCGAGCAGTTCTTCGATAGATGATATTCAGCACAGTTCCATTGCTCCGTTATGTTCAGTCATGCCATGTGGCCACGTCGAGTCTTGCATTAAAAGTAAAGGAAAGGAAAGGAAACAGAGAAAGTAAAGAAAAGAAGGAAGGAAGGAGAAGGAGATTTATATGTATATGGTGTGTGTGTTTTCCTTTCTCCAAAGAAATGGATAAAGATTACATTTCATGGTGAAACCCTGATATCCTAAGGGATTGCTGCTTCTGGGTAAATTCCGTTACTACGTGTGCGACATAAATTTTTAGATTGTGAATATTGTAATAGTCAATGCGGAATCAAAGCAGATGGAATTACATAAAACACATGTTCCTTTTCACAGTCTTATCTCACATCTAAAATCCATAGTTCGGAATCAAAAATTTGTGTGTGTAATTAAAAAAATGTGTAGAAACTGAAAAAGAAAAGTAGAACACTAACTAAACCATCAAAGATTCGGAATAAAACACCGCATTGCAAAAACGTGTGCTAAAGATATATAACTGTAAAAAGAATATATCCAAATGATGTGAACATGATGGAATCATAAATAAAAATTAATTGACAGTGAAAAAGCCAAATGGGAACGTTATGTGAACATGGGAAACTGATGAGGGAACAACAGCACTACCAGAGCCAATCGATCCCTGCCATTTGTCAACCTGGGGATGGCAAGGGCGCTATAATCGGGAACACCATGGTCCGCTGGTTTCCACTTCGAGGAGTAAGGAAAGAGACATTAGGCCATTGGCCCTCTCTCTTGTGACGTCATGCATACGCATGCCTTACCTTTTTCAGAGTCTCACGCAGTGAAGCATTGATGCAATTCTCTAAGCGGCTGATTTCATAATACGAGTTGGCTCCCGGATTTTGGGGGTGATTGAGGGTCGTTGGATCGGGGCAGAGATGGGTTCCTTCTTAACGACAGAGATGGACACAGTTTTCGTCCTTTTCTGCCACTTATTCTTACTCTTCGTCCGTCGGCACGTGCTTTCGTTTAGTTTTCGTTCGTTCATTGTTTCTCTTTTTCTTTTTCTTCTTCGTCTTTCTTCCTCTTTTTTGCTTCTCGTTGATTTGTTTGATTGGAGGTTTTCATCTTCTTTTTAATTTTGTCCAGTTCTGTGTAGATAATGGACCTTCACTACATCAACAATCTGTCTTGATTGTGGGTACTAAGTGTCTATTTTGCCATGTGTTTCACTTCTGTTATGCACAGGCTTGGACAGGAACTCATTTTCATGCACCCACCTTCATGAATGGTGGGAGACCATCATGGTTTTGTTAGTTCATTTTTCTTTTCTTAGAGTCAGATTCATAAGACCATCAACATTCAATGTGGGTTTTGACTTACATACATATGTATTATTTTAATAATGTGTTTTTACATTTTTTGTTATGATTTTGATTTTGATTTTTTATGTGTTGAAACCTTGTTGTGTAGCCTTGTTCAAGAAATGCTCAAGTCTCCAATGACTGAATCTTGTTCATTTTTTACTTGAATGCCTACACAAACTATTGACTGTGAGCATTACACAAGTTTAATATTTTGATCATGTTAAATTTGTGCAAATAAGTATAACCAGTATTAGTTATCATTTTTTGTAAAGGAAACAGTACATGTGGACATATACATGTATGATGACTCAAAATCTTCAAGGGGTTGACCTTACTCTTTAAGATCTGAATATGCACAATCACTATTGTGCACACCGATGTTCCCAGGCCCACATGGGTAGTTTTCTTACATGGGTTTGTTTCCTTTGTTTCTTTTTTCTTTTTTCTTTTTTCCTGCAATAATAATCAAAATATATTATCATTCTTCTTTCTTAGAAGGGAAAACAACTTTGACTTACATACATACATGCTTACATGTTATTCTCTTAATACTTTGGGATTGCTTGAATCTCAATCAATCAAGAAAAGCACATTGTGGAATTCCTAAAAATTGGGGTAAAAAAAATAAAAAAATAAAACACTAACGACCCATTGGAGTTAACCAAGCAAAACAAACCGAGATGGACACCGCAAGAACATCCTTCACACCAGAACAGCCACTATTGGCTCAGTCTGCCCCTGCCAGTTCCCCCATCCACTGACCGGATCTCGCCGCTCGGTGTGAACGGGTTCAGAGCTCTCCATCCACTCATCAACTCATTCATTCATCTGGTCATTCATCCATCCAAGGTGGATGTGCCAAGTCATGACGACCGTGGCCGCTGGATAAACATGTGGCCACAAAGCTATCCAGGTAAACAGGAAATTTTCACAGTCCAGTGGAGAAAGGGGGACATGGGAACTTAGAAGTTACCGCGTCTCTCTCGTTGGAGGCGGTGGGACCAGGCGCTGCCCACCCAGACAGTGAGGAAGAGGGAGGTGAGAGCGAGGGAGCTATGGCTATGGCCAAAGCCAGGCTATGGGCAAGGCCGATCTTCAGTATCGCTCGGTCTCCCCCTTCCTTCCTGCCCAACCCTGTTGCGCCTCATCTTGCACCCCTCCTTCTTTGCCGCCCCGCCCTGATCAATCCTTCTTCACTCCTTTCCCTTCTATTCTTTGTCACAATCGCTCCTACCAGCAAAATCTGTTTTACAATCGGATCATTCGGCGTCGCTCCCTTGCGCGTAGTAGTGAGTGGACATATATATATTTTTCTCCCTTTGCACTATGCTTGGCTATCCGAGGGTGCGTGGTCTTTCCTTGAAAATGTTGTACATCATTTTTTTTGGCTGGAAATCGAGGCAGTGCCATGGGTAGATGGCTAATATTTGGCTTGTGGAGTTTTGGGAGAGGAATGCAAGTAGTGGTGAACGGATGGTGGTAGTAGTAGTAGTGTTGGTGGCTTTAGATTTTCGGAGTGATTTGAGTTTCGCTTTGAGGTTTGGTTGCCGTTGTGGTGACTGGTTTGCGGGAATACTTTGGAGATTAGGTCTTATTTCTGTGGATTGTGGTTGAATCTGGTGGTTACGGAGTTGTCGTCCGGCCGTGAAATTTGGAGCGGCATAAGATCCTCTGTCCGTTTTGTAGCGGTTTTTGCGCTTGGAGCTCGTTTCTTAGTTTTTTGAGGGTTTTCTGACAGATGAGCAGAGGTCTGTGCATTTCTCTGCCCACTCACCGTCTGTGCCCGTTTGCTAGCTTCTTGTTTTGGGCTTTTTCCTTAGGTTCGAGACAAACGATGTGCGGGTAGCTCTGCAGCTTTTCTGATTCGTAGCAATGCTTTGCAGAGGAAACGATCACTTCCAGTCTTTTCTCTTTTTTTTTTTTTTTTTTTTTTTTTTTTGGTGGTATCCCATAGATAGAGATGCTTAGTTTTGCTGCTGTTAAGTTTATACTAGTTTCTTCCATTTTGCTGGTTGAGCTTTGAGTTTGCACCTTGTCGTATGTTATCTGGTTTGAATAAGTTTAGGTCTTCTCGAATTCCGCGTACTTATGTATTAGCTAGAGTGGTGTGGTTATTGGATAGTCCTTTAAATCACTCCGTTTCATGGTGCTCTACCTGTGTCAGGACCCTGTGGATATATCTTAGATCTGGTATTCTAGGTAGTTTGTTGGGAAATGTGTGATTGGCTGTGCTGCTGGAAATTGCCAGTGTTCGATGTTGCTAACTTCCCCCATCATGTTCCAGGTTTCACAGGACTTGACTATTGCAAATAAATACTGTGTTTGAATTCAGAATCATCGTGCTACAGAGCTGTCGAAGATGTGCGCTTAGGATTGCGCACAAGTTTATACCACACAGCTGGAATAAGTAAACAGAAAATAAATAAATAAATAAAAATTGGAGTTGAGCACGAGGACCTTGAACAAGCCGCACATGAATGCTGCGAGTGTTGAGATGCTAGGTGTTATGGTAGCAGGCTCCACAGTACCTGGCATCCCTTCAGTGTCTGTGTCAGAAGAGGGCTCTAAAAAGATTAGAAAGCCTTACACCATCACCAAGTCGAGGGAAAGCTGGACTGAGCAGGAGCACGATAAATTTCTTGAGGCCTTACAACTGTGAGCGTTTCTTACCTCGATACCAGTTATTTCAGTCTGTTACCAACGGACTAGCCGAGTCTATAACATCTTAACTTCCTACCTTCTAGATCTTCGAAGTATAGAATTTTTGCCTTCCACTCGTTTAATGTTTGGGTGCATGATTGGACATGTAGAAGCCTTGCATTCCCCTCAGTGTCTTCAAAGTTAAAAATTTGTTCAACTACCATGAAGATGGCATTCAGTAGTTTAGTTACAGTGTGCATTTGGAATATTGACAGTTTCTAGCACCCTTCTCCTTGTTATTGGTTGGGGAGTAACTTTGCCATTAGATTTTCCAAGCCTAGGTAATAAAATGATCTGTCGAAGGTTGATGTCCAAAGTGGATTACTTGCGTAAATTGAAGCGGTCGTCAGGCGTTGTTCTGTCTCGTTCACTGTAAAACTTTTCTGAAAAGATGAGCGATAATACTTGAATGGGTAGACCAGCTTTTAGTTATGTTACATTTCACACAAACTTCTTTTCGGTAATCTATGTATCTACCACAAGATAGGAGTGTGTTTGTCTTCAATGCATACGGAATGTTGTCACCTTTTTCATCTCTTTTCACCTCTTCAATGTTACGAGCGTCCTCTCGTGGGAATTTTAATACGCAGGATCAATGACACTAATGTGTGTCTCGCCTTTACAGATTCGATCGCGACTGGAAAAAAATCGAAGCTTTCGTGGGGTCTAAGACAGTAATACAGGTACAGCATTGTCTTCATTGGTTTTTTCAATCATCGTTTTCATTCTCACTGTATCCTCTTATAATCTAATCACTGCAGAATATTAGTAGCCATGGGAAGATGAGCATTGATATTTTCCTTGGACAAGCTGCCTTTTGTGAATTGCTTTCATTCCAGTATGCATTTGCCCTGCTAGTTTGAACTGATATTTAGTTTGGTTGTTTGCAGTCTGTCTAGTTTTTATCGTTTACGATTGCTAAAAGTCCAAGGTCAGTTTATGCGACCAAAACAAACTTGGCCTATAGAAGTGAATTCATTTTCTTATTGTCGGTGTTATTTATCTTTAAAATCCATTTTTATGCAGATCCGAAGTCACGCTCAAAAATATTTTTTAAAAGTACAGAAGAATGGAACTGGGGAACATGTTCCTCCGCCACGACCGAAACGCAAGTCAGCTCAACCATATCCACAGAAGGCACCAAAATGTGGTACAGTCTTTTTCATCTATTCCTACGTTGAAATGTGATTATGTGCCACCATGTACAGATGATTAGTTGTGGATTGTAAGCTACACTGTCGCAAGGAAGTCTTCGGTAAGTCAGTGTGTCGTAATCACTGGAAGATCTTGTATACTTGACAGTTTCGCCGCCGGTCAGGTTATTACTGTATCAGTTTCTCGTTCTGCGGCAGGGTCACTTCTGTACAATTCACGAATATGCGTGATCCCGTTTTAGAACATAACTAACACTTATTAACTTGTGAATTCTTGATTTAACACTAACATGAGCATATACTTTGTTGGGGTGTGAAGTACCAGCACAAGTACAAGTTTCAGATGGTTTAAATGCTCAAGCTGTGCAGGCAGAGTCTAGCTATGGTACAGGTTCTCATGTACCTCCCATGTCCTCTGCTAGTCCGTCTGTATCAGCCTGGGTTCAACATTCAGTGTCTCCTAATCCGAGTATTTCATATGATGCTCCTGGTGAGTCCTTGGTCATCGACTGCGTCGACTCCGAGCTGTTTCTCAAACTGATATTGCCCTGCTTAAATCGATCCCATTCTTCCTTTACTAGTGGATTCTAGAAGACTAATCATATAACAATTTGAATCTGGTCGCGGGACGGAGAATTATCCTCAACTTTTTTCCCCTCTCAGCCGACTCTTTTTTGTGATTAGGAACGGATACAGTTCTGGTTGTTTGGTTATTTTGACAAAGTTCGTTTGTCAAGCACACTAAAATGACGATTGCATTTTGGTGTACACTCCATACCATTACTACGTTCGAAAGTTTCCTTTGGTTTTAAGGATTTATAGTTTTCTGAAATTTTTTTCCCCTGAAATACTGTCAGAAACATTGCCAGAAGAAAATTCACTGGGTGCAACTTATTTGTTACGGTAATTTTCTTCACCGATACTTTTTTTTTCTACTGACCTTTCATCTCATACAGGTATCAAATCAGAAGTTGAGGGCGTGAGTTTGACTGCAGTTCGCGCATCTAGTAACAGCATTAGTGGAAGTTCTCCTGGAGGGTGGCCACAACATGTTCTTCCCGCAAGTCAAATTGCACCTGAGTCTTGTATACGAGGTAAGTTGATTAGTTCCTATTGTTTTTTTGTTGTTCGTTAGTTGAATCTGTCGAATATTGTAAATCGTTTAAATGTATGAGAATCAATCAATTCTTTGTATGCTTATTCTTATTCTTATGTTCACTTTTCGCAAAGTTGAATTCTAGGTGTATAGTAACGCTATTGGTCCCTTTCATTGGCTAAATTGACACATGAAATCGTTTCCTCCCTATCCACCAGCTGCTCCTGATTTTACGGAAGTTTACAAGTTTATCGGCAGTGTCTTCGACCCAGGTGTTTCCGGCCACCTTCGGAAGCTCAAGGAGATGTCTCCTATTGATCGCGAAACGGTTAGTGTTCTGTGATTTTAATTTTTAACTGCTGAAGGAACAGGAAATTTACGTCACCGAGGACTGGTGTTCTAATATTAGAGAGTTTTGTAACAAGTGATCACCCAATTAAGGACAGGAAAGTTTTCTTTTTCTGTAGTACATGCCTCTAAGTTCATTAATGTTTGTAGAATTGCACATGAATTGATGAAGTGCGTGGGAATAGCTGGTTAGGATAAAGTCGGTGACTAGATGGAATGCTAAATGACTGGCAACTATTTTCCCCTAATATTGTGCCCTTTGTGTTCCGCAGGTTCTACTTTTGATGCGTAACCTCTCCATCAACCTGGCCAGCCCTGACTTTGAAGAACATGTAAGTACCAGTCTTAACGTAGCTTTAATAGAAATATTCCCGGTAACTTCACATGTTGAATCATTCTGAAAGGTTGCAGCTTTTTGAAATCCTTTTGGCAAATTGCCTAACTTATTGTTCTTGGAACATATTTATATGTCAGAACCTTATGATGGAAGGTGGAAAATATTGTTGCATGATTCATCTCAGAAGTTATTGTTCCCCTCTTTTTTTGTTGAACAGAAACTATATCTCTCAGTTTATGTTAATAAAGAAATAAAAGGAAAGTCCACTGGGACACAGGATTTGACAAGTGCTCCAAGCGCTGCTGCTCAATCTAGTTCGGTATGTTAATGATTCTTGGTTATTTTGAGCCGATTGATTTTTCAAGAGGTTTAGTCTTTTTTATACAACTATCCCGATTGTGTACCTTCCTCGAAGTAAGCTTAATCATGAATTTCCTGTTTTGTAGCAGGATACTGGCGAAGATACCTCCTCGGTTTCTGGTCAAGCTGGAACTCCTCAATCCAACGCCTTATTGGTTAGTCCAAGAAGTGGGGATGCAGATCATACCCAACAAAGAGCATCACTATTGCTAGCATATTCAGACAACACCGCAGATGCAGGGACGCCTCGAAGGCATTCATATGATGGAGGCGGAGCTATTTCAGCTTCTTATACTAGCTCTGGCGTTTCTCCTTCTCCTGGGGACCTTGAGCCGGTGTCATTAGGGCCACCCTCTGCAGCATTGCAGCCCCAGATCCCTGTCCTGACAATGAAACCGGAGAGGGTGTACTCTGCACCTAGTTTGCCCAGTTTGACTAGTTTACCCAGTTTGCCTGCAGGCTTAGTTGATGGGAGTGTAGATACTTGGTGGACTTGAAAAGAATAGTCGCTTTACGATCGAAAATTTGTATCAATAGCAGTGTTACCGCGAGGTTCAGTTTTTGGGTCAACTGTGAATAGGATCTAGTTTGTGTCAAACGTAGACCAGCTTATTGGCCTCGCGGAGAGTTTGAGTTTGTAGAGTGTTTGATAGGTTGATCAGATTTTGTCTGACCGGTATGAAGAGTGTGTAATAGCCTGCGGTATTTTTCCCCCTTTTATTTTCTAGCTGGAGGTTGGACCTCTGAGTTTCTGAGAATCTTGCGTGTACATTTTCTAGCAATCTCTCAATAGTGAATAAATACACGATGTTTTGATTGTTCGGAGATTCATGGTTGCTTCGTCTATCAATTCTAGAGAAATATTAATAGTCATGAGATTGGAATTTTTCCCACCTGTTGATACAAGAGCTTGAATCAGAGTTGGGTTTATAAGTAAATTTGTACAAAACCCAACCAGTTCTGCAGTTGGTCACAGAGCATAGCTGATACTCTTCTGTGGACGTTTGAGACTAGTATCCTGATTAATCGACAAATTCAGATGCTTGTGAATATATTCTTCGCAACATTAAGTGGAGAATGTCTCTGAGATTTGACACTGAACAAGAAGCACCTTTACGTGCTAAATCGTCACCTTCACTTATTTTTTCCGAGTTATCTTTATTGGAGATCGAAGGGAAAGTATGGATTATGTGGGCATCAAAGGAAAAGAACGGATTGGTGAATGAACTTCTATGAATCTAAATGGGTCATTTGTCTACTTTTTGGAGAAAGTTAAAGGAATCAATAAGGATGAAAATATAAAGCGGTTAAAACCTAAAGTGTATTGTAGAGTATAAAAGCATTCTGGCCATTGCATGTGATATATTATTTTTCTATTTTGGTAGTTTATTCTACTTCTAAATTTTGTTCTTAAAACTTCGTAAACGAAGAACAGAGTGGCCAACATATCATAAAGTAAAATTGATTTAATCTTGATCATGTCCTATTGTGTGTATATATATATATATATATTGTTTCATATTTGTCTTATCGCCCAATCAATCCTCCTCACACAAGATGCATAAGACTGTCACAAATCTGAATCTAAACTTAACTTCTAATGTGCAAGTTTCTAACAATACAATTTAACAATCTCTACTCTTTCTACAAGAATTGCAACTTGGTACAATTTGGACTACTCACCCAACTACCACAAAAAAAAATTTAGAGCTACCTTTCTTGTTTTTTTTATTCTAATAGTTTCATAGATTGTTTCTAATGTTTCTAATGTTTATTTTATTTCTATTATGATTGTCATGATTCTTTTTGTTTAGAAATAGATTACAATGTCTTCCAATTGACATTCACAAAATATAAAAAAAAGATCTAATGATCATTTCTAATTTGAATTAAGATTTATGTACTCTAATATGAAAAATAATGCATTTATAAGAAAGCAAAAACACTTAGAGGTAAATTTATAATTTATAATTTTAGAAAAATAAAATAAAATATTTTAGACATAAGAAATATTTTGTGTGTATGTGCAATTTTTTTATTTTATCATTCTAAATATTATAATTATTCTCTTGCAACAAATTATAATATTTATCAATTCCACTAACCTCATAAAAATCACATTTTACTTCTTTCAATTGAACCACTTATAATTTCTTGGTTTATATTGTTCTTGTTAAGAATATAATTATTTAAAAAAATACTAGTAGTTCATATATGTGATATTTATTTACGTGATGAATTATGATATGTATTAGTTATTTCTTTGTAGACAATTAAGTTTGGATATAAAATTTCAAGTAAAAGATAAATTAGACAAAAATTCCTTAATAAATAAATATCATAAAATTAAATTCCATTAATTAAATTAAAAAAAGAAAAAGTCAAATTAGAATTGAAGAAAAGTATTCTCTTGCTTACTTAGAAAAAGAGTATCATTTCTGAGTTCTTTTAATTTTGGCAAAACAAGATGCTAGAATTGATCCGGAAGGATTGGAATTGGAATTTCACCGTTGGTATACAATCCACTAAACTTGGAGAGATACTTTTTAATGCAATCTGTCATTCTTTGGTAATTGGTGATTCAAGTTTATTCTGGACCAAAAAGTGGGGTTATCGAAAGACCTTTTCATGTACATGTGCATTCATGTACATTCATGTATATATATAAATAAATAAAAGGGAATGTTAAATAGACAAAAGTTTTTACTAAATCGACTCACCCATCTTGAAAAAATAACCTATAGATTTATTTCTCCACTATTGGATCTGCAACCAATAAAAACCAACAACATTCATCATGATTATCCTATTCTTCATCAAGTGTGGGTCTATTTAGTAAAAGCATGGGGCTAATTAACATTCCATTATATATATATTGAACCAAAATAAAGAAAAAATGGTGGGAAATATTACAGGTCCATTGCCACCCACCGAAGTACGAAAGAGGATCGAAGACAATCACATTTCTTCTCTTTCCTCCTCATCGTCGTCATCGCCGAGGTCTCAGATTGATGCTTGTATCGATGAAGTTGCGCACGTCTTCCCGCCCCCACAGATGCTGGGTGAGACAACTACTGGGTACAATCGCAGCTCAGCGATGGAATCGGCATTTCACAGCTTCGATTCTGTGTTTGGTGTGCTGCGTCTTCCGTGACCAAGACACCGCTTGCATCAATCCCCATCAGATCTAGCTCTCTGCGTCATCGCTTCAACTGCACATGATTCCAGGGATCCCTGTGTGCACGTAAGGAATGGACAGGAGAAATTTTCACTGTTGCGAGGATAGAGTCGTCGAAGAATGTCATCTCTAATAATAACGCTATATGACTGCGTCTCCTTCGTAATTTCCTTGAAGCGGTCTAAGATGTATAGATTGAAGTAATTACGCTTTACTGTTAGTTGAACGCGTTCAAAACTAGGGTGGGATACACTGAAAATGTTAGTGATGGCTGGATATGTGGATTTATGAATACAACGACCTTGAATTCTGAATGCGTTATTATAGGAGCAACTCGAAAGCAGGGGATGTTGAGCAATGGAGCAAAATTCGAGAACAGTTCAACGCAGTACATTTACTTTCGAGTAATCTGCGGGTGTGTAAAAATGGATGCCTCGAGATCGCCTCTACTTGCTGAGGCCTTCTCATATGTACAACTTCGATGATACTAGGACACGAACCGACTGTACACTTACTATCTCTGAGAAACTATCAATGAAGCGTGAGGTGGCTGCGATGAACTCTACATCCATTTCCTGAGAATATGCACCAGCATCAGTAGCAGTTTTCATGCCCATGCAAACCTTGCTATGTCAATGCGTGATCAAGCTAGTGCTTGTGCTTGTTTATTGTTCGCACCGAATGGGATGTGTTGGCCTGTTCTGGGAAAATTCCGATCGAGAGTGTTAAGAAAAAAAACACTGGTTCGGAGATTTGGTTCTTCATGGTTCTCCGGTAGCAGGCATGACGACATAGCAGACAGGCCGTTTGCAGGGGCGTGCTCAGGTGGTGGCAACTTTCATCATATTTCCGACTAGTTTACGGTTAAAATCTTGGAAGAAACTAGTTGAAAATGTCTCAGAAGAACTGGGGCATGCCGGTTGAATTCCGCCTTGCGACCATTTGCTTGCGGTTGCTCATGCTTCGGCGTCCTGCTGAACCCGACCCCGATCCCGACCTCGTTCTGGTGTGCCTAGGCACAGAGCTCGTCCTCTGAAACAAACACGGAGATTACCTTAAGCATCATGCAGTAGATAGATACTGAATCTTTGCTTCGTCAGATAATTCCCGCAATACCCCATTGAGACGTGCTAAGTGGAAAATGCAAGAGTATGCAATCAGCCTTGGGAAACGCTCTAGCGTGATCTCACTTGTCGCCTCAGTACATGGCTCGTTCGAACGTGACTTTCAGTGCGATGCAATGAAAGCGGGGACATGACAAATAGTTTATCTTGCGAAGGGTGGAAAAGGGTCTCCTAGCGACTTACATTGCTAAGCCCAAGGCGCGGCACAACACACTATTGCACCGGTCTGGTTTGATGCAGTAAGACCATCTGCATTGGGTTCCCACGTCTCTCTCCTGTGTCCACCCCTGAAAGAGCTCTTCCTTCTCGAAGCCTACGCAAATGTCCATGCATTCAGTGAATTATTATTCTAGAGATCTCTCGTGGCGGAGGATGTCGAATTGTTGATTCTCACTGCCTACATGATCTAGCAGTATGCGTAGCTGTCACACATTTTTCAAGCAACCACAAATCGACCGAGAGGTCAGGAATCAGCAGACATGAGAGGCAGCGAGATGGGAGCCACAAATGCATACCGAATTGGAGTTCGAATCTTCTGGAAGGGGCGACTTGTCACCCTCATACTCTATAAGAACTCTCCCGTTCTCATCCTTGAGTGCAAGATATTCTACACAAAATGGACCTTGGCTTCTCCGAGGATCGTGCGAAGGAAGAGGGTGTTTACTGAGTATGGGAGGAGTTCTCAGCGTAACGTGCCACTCAGCGATCAGTTTTATCTCATCATCTATTGTGAATTCGCGGCTGCTCTTCGCATTGTAAAACCATAGGCCCTTCTTCCACAGGAAAGCGCCGTTTAGGGTTGCCTCGATCTTATTCAACCCGAAGTTTTTCTGTGTCGGCCAGATTTTACACCGTAACGAGATCCTCTGGTTATTTCCCACAGTGCACTTTACAATGATCGTATTATCTCGGATCTCATACGAAGGCAACCTACACAAAAGCCACCAAAGAGGTTCAGGCGGAGATTCAAACTGTCACTAGTTAAGGTTCCTTCACGAGGAATGCCTTCCTATTATCACAGTACACATTTGCAAGGCACGCGACGAGGAGAAATGGAAAGGGTATGTCGAGAGGACAGGAAAAGAAGCCTACCCGCTGCTATTCCGGGCGAAAATAGATTGATGGAGTCTTGGACGATCGTTGAAGGAGCTGAAAGTGGAGCCATTGCTGAAAGTAGAATCCAACGAAGTCTACAAAACAAAAACAAAAACAAAAACCAAGAATCCAAATCAGCAATTAAATTGGGACTTAACGTTCCGTCAGAGCGACTGTGCGAGGATTGGGAGGAAACAGAGGAGCGAATACATCGAAACGAACTCGATGCACCAGAAGTGAAGTGCAAGGATTTATTACATCGAGGCTGCTGCATTCAGAGCTGGAGTACTCCTTGCAATGGGCGTTATGCAACCACACGACCACGTCTTTCATGCTAGGGCGATTCTCTTGCCGCTCGTCGACGCACATTTGAGCAACTTTCACCACTTCGTAGAGCTGGTCATAGGAGACGTCGAGAGGGCTAATTCGGCTGTCAACCATGCGGGGGAGCAAATGCCTCATCACGGTCTCCTCAATGTTAAGAAAGTCCTTGCACCAAGTGACCACGCTGACTCGTTGTTGGATGGCACGCCGGCCAGTAATGAGCTCCAAAAGCACGACCCCGAAGCTGTAAACGTCATTCTTGTCGCACGGCGTACCATTGATCAAATACACAGGGTCGACATAGCCATGAGTGCCCCGCACACGCGTTGACACCGTCACTGGATGGTCAGGCAGGAGCGGCTTACTCAGCCCGAAATCTGCAATCTTCGCTTGCATCTCGTCATCGAACAAAATGTTCCCTGACTTGATGTCTCTGTGCACCAGCGACGGGTTCGCATGGCTGTGAAGGTAGTCTAGTCCTTGCGCTACCTCAGCCGCGCAGCGCATGCGAGCTCTCCAATTAAACGCAGTTGACCCATCTTCACGGTCAGGGCTTTTGTGCAGGTGCTGATCGAGGGAGCCATTCGCCATATACTCATATACCAGAAACAAATCATCTCCCTCGATACAGAAACCAAGGAGCGCCACAAGGTTGCGATGGTGCAGGCGGGAGATCACGTTCAGCTCCGCCCAGAACTCCTTCTCTATTTCCTCCTGGGTGGGATTGTCCAAGTTCTGAAGCAACACATTGGTGCCCTTTTGCAGCCGCTTCACTGCCAGCGGCCGCTCGATTGGCTCGTCCGGGAGCGACCTCGCAAAGTAGACTACCCCTTGGCCACCTTTCCCAAGCTCCTGCCGAAAATTATTTGTCATGACCTCGATGTCAGTCACGGTATACTTCCTCACGACGCCTACGGTCGAAGTTCGAAGCAACCGCGGGCTGTTGCTGGTACATGACATGAGCGCGGGGGTAAGTGGCTTCGGAGGGTCCACAACCACAATCTCCCTCCCCATGCTACCATCCGGCACCCCTCTCTGGTTTGCCTTCCAACACAAGCCTGTCGTAACACCCACGATGAAGATGCAAAGCAAAGAGAACAAACTCCCCACGACCTCCGCCCCCATACCACGCCACTGACTCGCAAGAAAACCCTCCGCTTCCAGCTTGTGCGGTTGCGGCCACACCGGTGAGTAGTTGGAGTCCATGCCAGTATCACGGCTGTTCAATGTCGCCTCTCCGTTCACATGTGCCATAGCCATCGAGGCCGCAAACAACAACGTCCAAACCCATGTGCGCAATGCTTCTGTAGTCACAAATTTCTTCACTGGCATCAATATCAAGTCCTTCCATCCGCACACTGAGCTCCGCAGCATCTCTGTCACAACCACTTCGCGACGTCCACTCTCAACCCTGATTCTCCCCATTGCATGCAATACTCAGAGCATCATTGGGATCCCCTATTCCAGCACTCCAAGCACCAGAAGCTTAAATCTCGTATAAATCTTCTTCCCTGTTCGTTTCCAGTGAGGATGGACTGGCTTAGCCCATAACCCCCACAAGTAGTGCATCAAAACGACGGCTACTCCCTCCCCCTTCCCTTTCTTCCCCACAACTCACCCTCAAGTGCAAGCCACAACAGCCATTGTTTTTTTTCTTTTCCCTGCACTGAGTTAGCGCGCTCTGGAGCCTAATTGACGAAGTCGCCAGAATTGATTGCACTAATAAGAATCTACGAATCGATACTATCCAACATGCTCATAAGCTCAATCTCTGATCAAGAGATTCTCAGATGATTGAGAACTCGGACACCGTACGAGGCGGATTATCGATCATCACAGTCATTCACAGCTCCCATTTAAGAACTCCGTGCAAAGGTTCGCTCGCTACAAACTACTCCCAAGCTGCTAGATCAATCAACAACCAGTCCTGCCTGCTGCTCGACTCGACTCGACTGAACTGAACCAACGCCTTCGCTCCTGCAAACACATGCAGCGGGACACCACGACTAGGAAAGAATCATGTCTGGCGGGCGAATAGACAAGGCATGCGGCAAGCCCCCACCCGGAATCGCTGCCCCTACCCAGCCCAATCTAGACTCGGGATGGGCGGATCGATTTACTGGAGGGTAGCGGTAACAGGTCAAGGAGTGATCTCTCTTTCTAGCACACATTTGCATTCCCAACGACCACGATCGCGCGGAATCTAGATTTATCGAATTTAGAGCCTGTGGGTGGGGGGGAGAGGGTCAAAGCATAGCCTTGCTGGTCTAAAGGTTAAGTCCAGGATGAATTCTATTCTCAGCATGTACTATCTCTGCAATTTAACCGCTCCTTTCGTTCCAACACGGAATGCCATATCGTAAACGTTTGGACGTGGTGAAATGATAAACAAGGCTGGCGAATGCCGGAAAAAGTTATTCGTAGAAATTTTGGACAATGACTCAGCTCCATCTGCTCTGTGGATGGTGTGGGAGACATGAGGGGAGAGAGAGTAGCTTCTGGTGTTCCAATTACGCTGTCATAGTCCTAATATAGGTTACCGCCACCTACGCCGAACGAACTTTCGAGTCACTGCGCTGTAGATCCAGTATTTTCACTAGGGAACGGCGGCAAAAGTAAATTAAATCAAGGAAGGAGGAAAAAGATGATGACGAACAAGAAGAAGTAGAAGACGACGACGATTGAGAGTAAAAGGAAGCCCAACGTGGCGGTTTATTCCTGTCAATGAATGAAAGCTCTGGTTGGTGTGGGCGGTATGAAGGGGAGTGCGGAGGGGCTGAGCCGCTCACCAACTTTATTATCATGGCCCATTATGAGAGAGATGGGGGTACGCAAACACCGGAAGCGTGATCAGCTTTTCCTCTTTTTTGGACACAAACGAGGGGGGAAATCACAATACAGAAATTAACGCCCATTTGCGTGTGCAGCTTTTCTTTCTCCTATAACAATGAGGCCTGTCTCTTTCGAAGCATGGTTTATGAGGGTTCCGCCCCATTATAGATTCCATTACGGCGGTCGTCGTCGTCGTCATCGTCAGTTGGACTAGCGTCATTTTCCAGAAGCGGCAAGTTACTTCCCTGTTACCTTTCTTGCACTGTCCGAAGTTAACCGAAGGGAACTGCTAATACGTCGACCTGTACTCAGGGACAAAGGATTTACGGAAGTACGGGGAGGCCAGCACCCACTGGAGATCAGGTTCCCTCTGTTCCAGATTCTTCCACATAAGGGATTTGAATGGGGGAAGCAAAAGCCCTTCTTCTCTGGGGAAGCCGACGTACCCGATCGCAGATGAGCGGCGATCCACGAGCATGGCATGCTTTTCAATACAATCCGACACTTGCAGCATTGGATCAGACCCGAAGCAGATCGGATCTCTGGGTGGGTGAGCGCACATCATGCCCTTCTCCCTCCTTCAATGAGCTTCTACCCTGAAACAATGGTACCATTCTTCAGCAGCAACGGCCAGCTTCCTGGTGTTGTGTTACGTGACCATACTTTAGACAATTAGACATCGTCCATGGTCCTGGAGGAAAAAGGCTCACACCATCAGAATGAGCCCTTCGTTTTCATGACATAAAAAAAACTAAACGATAGTTTAATGTGCACAATTGTGGCAGCTTACTCCCTCAAGGCACACACACCAGATTATGGAGCTCCTCCTGCCTAACTGTCTGTAACGCAGCATTGGATGCCTGACGCACAACTCAAATGCCGCCGCTGCCGCTGACACCCCATGACACCAGCTCATTGCAGTGCATCACAGACAGAATAAAGCGGTACCACTGTCCAGATAATGTATTTCTACGGATTGTGGACAACTGTGGTGAACTTAGACTCATCCCCATTAATTCTTCATTGATTGGGTTACACTAATGATAATCAAACAAATCACCGCAAAAAGCTAGAAAAAAGCACACCGTGGTGATAAGTGTGGTAGATCATCTTTACGTATTTGAGACCTCCATGGAATTTTAAAACGAGAAGAATTCCAATTGTGTCAAGAATTTTGTGGTCTTGAGTGTGCACGCGAAAGGAGAGCCTTCTACAGCACCCATTTCCGCGGTAAAGGAGCACAGTTACCTATTACCGTGAAAGGAAAGGGCCCAATTGATGACGCCAGCTGTACCGTGGGCCACGGCACATGGAACGGGACTAGTCCCAGGTCCCAAAAGAGATCCCGATTCTCTATCCTTTATCCTCTCTCTATCTTTAACTTGCCTGACCTTTCGTTGGATTCTAGATGCTTCCTTGAAGGTCTTGGGCAGATGTTGCACTCCCCCCTGCTGCTGCCCAACATGGGATTCGCCTGCCCGGTTTGAAACTTTTCTGCCCCCGGTTTAGAGTTCAATGTGAATGTGCTAAAATAAGCTCCGGAATGGAGATATTGGAGACACCTGGAACTCTAGTTTGGACGAGCCCACCATGGAAAATCTTCCTAGAATAATAAATCGTATTATATGTATATATATATATATATATATATATATGTACATAAAATAATAATATTTTAAAATACAAATAAAAAACATTGAATGGTTATGCTTGTAAAAAATAAAATGTAGATTTTGATGCAATGGTAAGAGAATAATTCATTTTGCATAAACTAAAAGAAAAAAATTTGGATAAAAATTGTGCTTCACAATCTTATGTGTGGAGGTAAATGTGGAACTTTACACTTCAACTAATGACATAGTGGCTATTATTAACATTAATAACATTATTATTATGATAAAAAAATAGGGTATATTTATTGCATTGATTTAAGCATTGAGAGATAAGAAGTCATTTTATGTCCTAATATTCTTATTGCAAAGCAACCGTGAGAGGACCTATTTAACAACTATTGTATATCTTAATTATCTGGTTGGTTCCTGTCGACTGTGTGTATAATTAAACTATTTTGTGAACTCTATTTTTCTATCTGTCGCATATCCATCATGTTTTATTTTACAATGTTTCTAGTTATTCACAACTTATCCCATATACTATTGATGAATTAATTTCCAGTTCTTTGGTGTTTTTTTTTTTTGTCTTCCTGTAATATTCTTCTATTTTCATTAAGATTTGACCATATTAGTTTTCGTGTGAGTATTTATCTAAATTTTATCTTTAAAAACTTTGGTATGTTGTGAGATTTAAATGGTCTATATACAAATGTCCCTTGGTAGTGATTATATAATTGAAAATCTTTTAAAATGTAAAAAAAAAACTTTTTTGAAATTAAAACTTATTTGCACAAAAGTACACTCTGCATCCTCCCATACTTTTTAGAGGTTACTAGTTTGTTTAGAATTTTACTAGCCCAAACTATAGATTCTATTGGCTTTAGGATATTTATAAAATTTTGCACCATTATTTCAATTGCATTATAAAAATGAAACAGGCAATGTTTTTGTAAGCTATTATTAAATTTTGTCCTCCATTCATTCATTGCTACTGCAGTACACCTAATAAATGAAATTAACATGTTTTCTATTTGTAGAATTCCAACTTTCAACCGAAAAATCCTTATAATAAAAGTTTAATTTTTCTCATATTTTAAAAAATTTATTTCAATGTTTCAAGTATTTCAAGTACTTCAAATATTTCAATAATGCTTTCCATTATTGATGTAATGATCTCAAAGAGATTTTATTAGTTTATCATGTTGATATCATCTTTTTCTTTTATACTACCATTCATACATGAAGAAATAATAATAATAATAATAATAATAATAAATCTATTTGTCTATAATATAATTTAATATTTTAAATAATTTATTTGTTTCTAAAAACATGCCAAACAAAATATCTAAATTTTTATTAAACTTAGTCTCATTGGCCCAATTAATATTTAGACTTGATGATTAATTAATTTTATGCACGATGTTAATAATATTGTTAATTGAATCTTCGTCACTTTAGATGGTATGAATTCACAAACCTATATGTTAATTTAAAAATTGATGGACTTTTTACTCTTTTAATATATTAAAAATATTTATTTATTTATTTTTCATAAAATTAATTCATCTTTAATTCAAATAGTAAAGTTCCAAGAAAATATCATATGCTTAAGAGAAATATATACATTTAAAAATAAAAAGATTTATTTGAATCTTTTTTATCCAATTGATTCTTTTATGTACAACCAAAAACAATCATTTATTGGCTCAATAAGAATAACAGGATTTTATTCATTGTTTCTAATATATATTCTTATCATATTCTCTAATAAATACTCTGTAACTTTGAAAATTAATTCAAAATAAATAATTAATCAATATTATTTTTAAGTACTGTACTTTTAATAAAATTCTTTTATTTATGAATTAATATCAAAAATTATGAATATAGATGTCTTTATTTTTCTATTTTTACTATAAATTCTTATTCCATCCATCTTCTATCTAAGCTTTAATTTAAGTCTTTATCTTTCTTGCTCCTCACTATCTATTTGTAGTAGATATGCTCAAAAAGTTTTTAATATTTGTTATTTATTTAGTTATTTATTCTTATCTTTTAAATTAATAGTGAGCCTAACTAACTTTTAAAGATCTTATATTTCTACCATTTTTATAGCTTATTTAATCTTTGTATTATCATTTTATATAATTAAATAAAAATTATTAATCTAAAAAAAGTTTTTTCTTCTAAATTTCTTATTTTAAATACTTTTGACTCTTTCAATATATATTTTCAGTTCTTTATATAAAATAGAATCATTTCAATATATATGAAAGTGTGATGTATAAAATTTATAAATTTTATTAGTAGATGTTAAAAGATATCATATTAAATTTTATTCTCTAAATATTATAATTTTCTTAAGTAGATGGATATAGGTTTATATATAATCTATCTAATGTAACCAATATTCTTACATCTTCTTGTATTTTCTACTTAAATGCTTTTTGTGGATTTGTCTTAAAAAATAGTCATTAATTTTGAATATAATTTTAATAAAAGACCATTTATCTTTTGCAAAAAATATTTTCATATTCCAATTATTTTTAAAGATTTATTAAATCTTGTTCTGTAAAAATCTATCAAATCAACTCATAGATAAATGTATTTGTAATATTTTTAGACGTATGAATCATTGCTATTGCAAGTACATCTTATAGAATAATTTAAATGTAAATTACTTTAATTTAGTTTTTTTATCAATGAACTGATATTATAAACATAAAGTTTTATATGCAAGGCTATAAATATGCACATTTCTTCTATTCTAAATCTACTAGAATAAATATCTTTTCATAATTTAATTTCTAAAATATAAAGCTTTCATTAAAACATAATGATATTTTTAGAACTTTGACCTATATATATATGTATTTAAGTTAAAATTTGACACCTTTGACATCTTAAAAAAACAAGTTGTTTTTCTCTTTGAGAATTTTTTTAATTTATTTATATTCGTTTATAATAAATATTGAGAAATGTTTTAGACAAAAGAACATTAAGGGCATTATTAAAATATAAAAGATTAATGAATAAAATAAAACCACAATTTTTTTTTTTTTAATATTTGAATGATTTTGAGTATACATTTTTTTCTTCTACAAGCACATTTTAAAAATCCTTGTATTGGTCTAAAAATACAAACAATGCAAAACTTTTTCTGACTGTTGGCTTAGCATTACCAACTAAAAGTGAATTGTATTGTTAGGAACTTTCTTAAAAGCCTTTGTTCTAAGAGAAAAATAGGTGTAAACAACACTGACAGTGAACAACTGAGCACAGTTTTGAAAATGCTTCAGTGAGGTTTCCATCATTATTAAGAGATGCTTATAAGTGAACAAAAAAATAAAAATAAAAAGTAAAAATGTTATCTTAAAGCCTAAAAGAACTATAAAATATCCATGAGGGGTGAGTCAGAACCCACCCACAATAAGTGCAGGACATCCATTTCTTGTAAGTCAGAATGCCCACAAACCCTAATCCCCACGTTGGCACATGCTCCACGCTCTACCGACAGATCGAATGCATCGATCACACCGTCGCCAACGAGATTCACACGCTCACTCACTCACTCATACAGACAGTCAAGGAAAGACAGAAACACAGACAGAATGACGGCAGCAAGCGGCAAACGGTGAGGAGCAGCACAGCACAGAGGAGGAGGAATAGATCCGGGAGAGGTCCCTCCCTGCGCACAGCGCTCTCTCGGCCCATTGCTACGATCGGGACCTCGGGGCAGCAAATGGGCGGCTGGCTCCACCTCCTCCTCTCCGACTGCCCGCTCATCGAGTGTGTGCGTCTGGCTGCGCCGGCGTCTGTCCCAGCTCGAGGAAACTAACGAGCGCGACCCTGGCATTCATTCATTCATTCCCCTCGCGCATTCCTTCCTTTCCCATTCCTTCATTCCCCTTGTGCTCTCTCTCTCTTTCTCCCCTTAATAATTGTGGATTTCATGGCAATACCCAATTGGGTCAATGCGTGCGACGCTTCTGCAGGTTCGCCTCCTGTGAAGACTGGTGACAAAATGTTTGTTTCCCGCCACAAGCTGCCTGGTCCCCCGGCACATTTTTTTTCTCCCGCCATCGTGGTGCGTCGGCGCCCCAAACGTTGTCCCGTTCCCATCCGATCCTGTCCGTTCAAAGAGTGTGCTCCTCCCATTCTTTGCTAAATACACTGTCAGACATACACTGTGGCTCGCAATATATTGTACAACTGGACACAAACATGCCATCTTCTACTTTTTCCTAGTTATCTATTAAACAAATGTATCTGGCTTAGTTAATAATCTTGCTAGATGGAAATTTCTATATTATGCAAGGTTTTATTGTTTATGTGGTGTCATGAAATTTGATAGTTCTCATTTGATATGGGCAATAAAGGATTATGTGGACAATGTAGGGTGCATAAAATATGTATTGTAGGAATATATATATATATATATATATATACTTCTTTTCTTTTCTTTTCTTGTTTATTTCCTTCTACCTTTTTTCATGTCACAAATTGCCAATAGATGTGGAAGTATCAAAGTGAATGAAGTGCTATTGCATATAAATATTTCTTCTTTGCTAAGCTAGGACTAAATTCTAATAATAAAAAGCAAGAAAGTGTGTTTGTGGTGGTAGTAGAAGAAATAATGAGACACTAGATTTCCAACAATGTGCATATTAATCAATCTCTAATTAACATGAACCACCACCATCTTATTATCATTATTATTCACCATGAGCTCTTCTTCTTTAACCTCTTCCTCATCTTCTTCTTCTTCTTTTTGCTTTACCTACTCCTTCACTCTCTTTGTTGGTAACCAAACACAAAGCTTCTTATTAATGTCACTACTCTCAATTCATTTACAAAGTTCTCCTTGAAAATTTTATCAATTAGGTATTTAAGAAGGTGCCACAAAAATCCAGAGCATGCTAATAAAAAACTTCATATAAATAATATGAAATGATATATTATGACTCTTATTATAGCTAAGAAACTCTAAAATTGGTAAAGGCTTAGGAATTTGAGGAGAAAATGTGATATGGCTTGGTAGGCCATACAAAAAATAAAAATAGTTATTTATCATGTAAAGTAAAGAAATTAATTCAATCTTCTAATTTTACATTTAACAATAAAATAAGCTCTTTGATGAAGTATCAATCTATAATAACCTATCAAAAGAAAAAGAAAAAAAACCACCAATAATTTTTTGATAACTACATAATTAGAGTCAAAAAGTGAGATTGTAGTTTAAAAAGTCTAAGATACAAATTGCAAGGCATTATTATTTTTTGATTTTAAAACTACTCATATATAAATGTTAGAGACATATACATTTATCCCACTAGTTACTTATATGATTATGTAGAAGTAAATAAATATAGATTAATTTCATAAAGTCTTTTAGAGTAGCTTCTTAGAAGCTTCATAGACATAATTTTGACTTTAGATGTATTTGTAGGTTAAAAACTTGGTCAACAAGCTAACCACGTGTTGGTAGCTTATAGAATAAGTTAATTCTGTATAATAGCTCGTGGAACAAGTTAACTATGTAGCGTTGTCGTATTGTAACACGAGTATACCGTGAAAATATAAAGAAATGGGACTTTTATTAATGTTCAATTACCTCGAATATTGGGAGCAACGATCAATTTCAGTGCAAATACTGAGAGGCTAGGTTCAGTCAGCCCGTTACAGTCAGCCGAAGCATACTGAAATGCTCCGTTCGATTCCAATAACGAGAGTCAGCAGAAAAGAAAAGGATCAATTCAACGACGAGTGAACCTCGTTTGAAGAGCCAATTGGATCCAATTTCAAGACATCCAATCCAGGTCCTATTACAGTCCTCTTACCCAATATGAGACCTGACTTAGTCGGGCAACCCAATGCGGTTCAATTACGGGAACATCTAGGTCTTACTACGGGCCTCTTAGCCAATATGAGACCTGACTTAGTCGGGCAACCCAATGCGGTCCAATTACGGGAACATCCAGGTCTTACTACGGGCCTCTTAGCCAATATGAGACCTGAATTAGTTAGGCGACTCAATGTGGTCCTGATTACGGGGCTCCGATTCCGTTTCAGGTTGTTCTGTGCTTTGTGTTGTTCCGAGAACGTTCTTTTGGTAAAAGGATGTCTTAAAGGTAAAAACAGGGGAGAAAGCTCTGACAGCGGAGCCAATTCCAGATCCAAGACAGAAGATTGAAGAAATTCAGAGGCTAGGATTTGAAAGAGGGGAGAATTAGGGTTAAAGGAGAGGATAGGTTAAGAAATGAAGGGGAGAGATTTTTTGGGGATTTTTTAAAGGATCGGAGAGCTAGCTTCGTACTTCGGGCGGGAAAAAAAGACAGAGATTTGGGGGTTTTTTTTTTTTTTTTCTTCATAGGGTTTTGAGAAGACGGAGGCAATCGTTGCTGAAGTTAGTGTTGTACTGGTGAATCGGGATTTGAATGAAGTAGGTGTGATTACTCTTGATTGTTTTGTGAAATCGAAGTTAAGTCTGTGATTGAAGAATTAAAAGGGTGTCTATAGGATTGAGTATGCGGAGTGAATGAAATTTATTGGATTAATCTAACAAGACAGTCAATGGATACAAGGTCGTGAGTATAAAGCGGTATCGGAGATTAGCAGATCGGATTGTTCGGGGTTCTCTGTAACGTCTAGAGACCTACCGACTGGGACAAAAAGGATTTCGGCGAGCAGTTGAAGGACATCCATATAGATTTACGGTATATTCTTATAGTTGTTTATATTCCAACAGTCAAAAACCGATTGACTGCTTGAATATTAGCGAATCTCCATACTACCTTCTACAGTCAAATGCCCGACACGTTCTTGAGCAGGAAAGCACCTAATACAACACAAGTGGTGAACCTGATGTGAAAGCTTGAGGTGGAAGGTATTGGATTTTGTTTGATTTTATTTTTATTTTATGGAAAATAAAAATAAAAATTTTGAAGGATCTTTGGGAGAAGTTTCTGGTGGGGGTTCTTTTAAAGGACAAGGTATGCACATGGATCCGTCTATTGCTAGTATGTTTCAAGCCTTCTCATTATCAATGCAGCAACAGCAAAGCAATGATCGAAAGGAAGCTTTGCCAACCAAAGCATTGTAAGCAGTGGTCAATAAAATTGATCAATTTGATGGAAGGAATATTTCAAGGTATTTAAGATGTTATGTTTGTGAAATGGAATTAAATCGGGTTTCTTAGAAAAAAATGGTTGAATTATTTGTACTTGCCACGATACCGGAGATAAGAAATCATATTACATCTATTACGGATCGTTATGGGAATTCATGGGACGTTTTTTTACATGCATTGAAAGACGAATATTTCTTGGAAGATGTTGATCGCATTACTAAGAAGTTATTTCTGGAATGGATTGAACGGCCTAATAAGAATTTGCAAGCAACAGAGCTACTAAGGGAATTTGAGAGGCAGTACTCTCAATTATCGAAGGTAGAAAAATTGACATTGGAGCCGAATAAAGTTGATCTATTTCTTCAAGCTGCTGATGGAGAATTGCAAGGGAAATTGAAACTCCTTCTTGAAGACAAAGAAGAAGATGAAGGATTGACAACAAAGTCGAAGAACGTTGAAGATGCAGTAGGGTTGCTTACAAAAAGAGAAAGGAAGAAGGATAGGAGCAATATTCCAAAAACAGTACAAGCACCCAAAGCTCCAATACGTACAACACCACCAACAATGCCTACAGTTCAACCTTCAACATCCTTATCAAAGAAAGCAGATATGGGGATGGAATAAATTATACGAAGAATGCGAGATCTTCAAATCAAATTAGCAAGACTTGAAGAGAATACTTCTATAAATAATTTGAAGAATATTTGAAAACAAGGATATGTACAAAGATGCATTTGGTGTGATGACGCTTCACACACTAGAAAAGATTGCAATGAATTTAATAATATGATATGGCAAGGAATTATTTGTTGGAAAGAAGGAAAGATAGCATTAAAAGATAGGGAGGATCTTCTTCAAACCAATTTTGGCAAGGGAGGAATGAGAGCATTGGTTCAAGATTACTTAAAAGAGCATGAAACAGTAGCACGAGAAAGTAGAAGTTATGGTGCTAGAGTAGATGATGACCTTGGTGGAAGTACGAAAACTAGTGAGTTTTGGGCTTCTGCCGTTTCTACAATGCAAGAAGGGAAATTACCTCGAGAAGCGTTATTGAGGACTGCAGCTAGAATACGAGGTAGAACAGGTTGGGAGGATCCTGTTGAGTCTCTTTCAGTTCATGCGTATATTGCTAAGAGCCAACATGAAGCTTTGATGGAAGAAAAGAGAGGAGAAAATTTTGATGATACTAGAGAAGGGAATTCTTCTAAGAGGCAAACTCGAGGAGACAAGGCTCGGGAGGCAGCTTCATAAGAATTGCCTGTAAAGGATACCTCAACATTATTCGAAGAAAAAACAAGGGAGACAAAAGATAAGGGCAAATCAATTGCTTATAAGCTACTTTCTGACATTAAAGCGGCAACAAATTTGAAAGGGGTGTTGGAAGAACGTATATTAAACGCTAAGGTGGAATTCACATTGAAAGAAGTTTTGGGAATTACAAAGAAGGAGTTTCATGATGTTATCATTGACAGCATTAAGCGAAAGAGGCAATTAATGGGCGAAACTGGAATGAGTCATGCTATTGATGCAAGAATATATAAAGATGAAGAAGAGGTTGATATTGGTTACAAGCAACCAACAAATGAAAAGAATGGGTATAATCAACGAATACGTTTCGAAGATTAGAGTGATAAGGAAATGGAAACCTTGAGCCATTATACTCGAAAGCATTGGGCAAGGGCAACTACTGAGGTATTGGTGAAAGTAGGAGATATAGAAGAACCAATTGTTGCTTTAGTCGACTATGGTTCTGAAATAAATCTTATGTCTAAAGATCTTTATAAGAAGCAAAAATGGCCAATTGATATGGAACATGGATGGACAATACGAGCAGCTAATAACACACGGGGCGAATTATATGGAGCTTGTCAAGATGTCAAAATTCGGATTGGGGATGTTGCGACGAAGCAACATTTCTTTGTTCAAGATACAATGTCTTATCCGTTGATTTTAGGACAACCTTATATTACGGCAACACGGATGGAAATAAAAGTACTTGACGATGGTTCTGCTTATGCAAGGGTACGTAGGGAAGATGGGAGGAAAGCTGTACAATTTCTAACAGTACCTCCTAACCATGAATGGAATCGACATACGTTGAGGGAGAAACCATTACCAAAGATTGTTGAAGGATTTAAGGATTTTGGGGAGGTACCACTGTAAAGCAAGATTATGGAGGTACAAAAGAGGAGGTACTTGTGCGACATGAAGGTACCTTTAATGCGAGTTTTATTGGTATTTTGGAGAATGGAAATATTATGTATAAGAAAGTTGATGATTTTAAAAGAAAAGAAAGAAAAAGATTATATAATATTGAAGGAGAATTACGCAAGTTAGGTACATTGCAAGATAATGAGAGGATTTTAGGTATTTATAAAGAAAATGGACTGGAAGATTCATTGGAATTGATTATATCTATTGGATTAGGAGATAATGATAAGATTGTTGAGATTCATTCAAGAGAGGTTTATACCATACTTCATTCTTTTCAAGCACCAGAAGTCACTATAGAGACGAGATATAAAACGGCAGATAAGGAAGTAAAGCCTGTTGCTGGACCATTACCAGAAGATTCTAAAGAACAAATGGGAGAAGCATCAAAAGAAGCAAATTTAAGAGATCCAATGAGTATTGAACATTAGTTTACTAAAGAGACTTTTGAAGAATTGAAGATTGGTTCTGATGGTTCTTTATTGCCGGAGGAAATTACTTGCTTCAAAAAGATGTTGGCTAAACAAGATAGATCGTTTGCCTTCGAATCTCATGAAATTGGATGTGTGGATCCGAATATTATAACACCTATGGTTATCTTCATTGTATCGCATGTACCTTGGAATCTAAGATCGATTCCAGTATCGAGGGCACATTTACCTAAATTGGTGGAATTATTAAAAGAAAAGATAAAGATGAAAATATTGGAACCTTCATTTGTGCCATATTCTAGTCGATGGTTTACGGTACCTAAGAAGAATGGGTCACTACGATTTATTCAAGATATGCAACCGGTGAATGCAGTAACTGTCAGGAATGCATGAATTGGACCTATTGTGGATGAATTTGCTAAGGTGTTTGCTAGAAGGGCGATCTATTCAATGGGTGACTTGTATTCAGGTTATGATCAATTTCAACTTGCCGAAGGAAGTAGAGATATGATGACAATGAGGACACCACTTGGATTGGTTAGAATGTGCACTCTTCCTCAAGGTGCGACCAACTCAATTGCGCATATGATGAATGGGATGAATAAGGTATTGAGAGATTTTATTGCGGAAAAGACTTTGCCTTTTCTGGATGATGTTTCTATAAAAGGGTGCAGAGAAGGAGAGAAGGATAAAACTTTAGATAAGAGGGGATGTTGCATATATGTTGTTGATCATATACAAGATTGTGAAAAGATTTTAACTCGGCTTGGAGAAGTTCATCTTACATTATCGGGTATGAAGTCCGTATTTGGGGTACAGGAGGTTGTGATTGTTGGACATTTATGTGGATCTTACGGAAGAAAACCAGATCCAACTAAAGTTGATGCAATTGGAAGGATGAAAGAGGATTGTGATTCTTTAACAGAGATTCGCAGGTTTTTAGGTGCATGTGTATTTTATCGAATTTGGATCCCTCATTATGCTCACATAGCGGATCCATTATATGAACTGTTACACAAGAGTTACCGATTTAAATGGGAGGAAAAGCATATTCAGGCAATGCAAAGATTGAAGAAATTATTGATGTCACCTCCAATATTGAGGAAGGTTGATTATAAGTGCAATAGACCAGTGATCCTTACTGTGGAGGCTAGTCCAATTGCCATTGGATGGGCTGTGGATCAAGATGATTCAAGTGGGAATAGATTTGCAGTTCGATTTGGAGCTAAAGTTTTAAGTATTTGTCAGTGTGCATATTCGCAAGTCAAAAGACAACTTTGGGGAGTTGTTTCGGCTATGAAAGTTGAAAAGGACTATTTGATTGGGGCAGTAGTAGTAATTGAAACAGATTGCTTGCCATTGCTTGGAATGATTACTAACTGTTCAAAGCCAGATATTGCAATGTTGAGATGGATTGCTTATATTAAGTTACTAAATCCAGAATTTAAGCATGTTACTAGGAAGGACAATTTAGTAGCAGACATGCTATCTCGAGCAAGATAGGAGAGGGAGGACGAAATGGTTGAAGACATTGATGATGTCGAATTGAAATTCTATTCAATATCAAATCTCAACAGGGAAGACAAGCTATTTCTTGAAGAATCTTATGAAGGAGAATTATTGGATATTGGTCATTACTTGAATACCATGACTAAACAGGGGAATTGGTCTACAGAAAAATTCAAACAAATAAGAAAAAAAGCATATGGATTTTTGCTTCGAGATGGATTCTTATGGAAGAGACCGAAGAAAGGAATTGGGATGCCACAATGAGTGATAGGCAAAAAGGAAGAAAAACTAAAATTATTAAAGGAGTTCCATGATAGTTTATGGGTAGGGCATAGAGGAATCTGGGCTACTTTTGCTAAACTCAAGGAACTTTATTGGTGGAAAAATATGTATCGAGATGTGCTCTCATTTGTAGAGTCATGTGAAATCTGTCAAGTATATTCTAATATCTGACATCGAGATAGTCTTCATCCTACGTATCCTCTGGCTGTTCATTTTAAATGAATTATTGATTTGGTCATTATGTCGGTTGGGTTATGGCATATGAGATATTTGGTTTTAGCTCGTGAAGATTTATCAAATCAAGTAGAATGAAGAGCATTGAGGACAAAATCTACAGAGGAGATTTGTAGGTTTTTGCTTGAAGATGTCATTTGCCGCGACGGATGCGTAGGAAAAATCACTGAAGATCGTGGAGAATTAAATGCACAAGAAGCTTGTAAGTTCTTTGAAAGATGTGGAGTTAAACTATCACTGACTACTGCTTATAATCTGGAAGGGAATGCAAAAAGCGAACGTGGTCACCCACCGATTGTGAAAGCATTAGTTAAAGCTTGTAATGGGAAGGTTAAAGAGTGGCCACGGCTTTTGTCATTTGCATTATGGGCTGAGCGAACAACACATAGTTCGGTGATAGGATATATGCCAGTAGAACTTATGACAGGTCGAAAACCAATTATGCCGATTGAAGAAAAGGTACTTACTTGGAGTATGCTACCATGGGAAGATGGATTGACAAGAGAAGAACTTTTGGCTATTAGGATTCGACAATTGGAGCAAAGATCGGAAGATGTGCAAATAGCATTGAAAAGGTTAAAAAGCGCAAGGTTACAAAACAAGGCGCGATTCGATAAGCAACATCGATTGAGACCTAAAGCAATCGAGGAAGGTGACTGGGTACTTGTTTATGACAATAGTCTGGATAATCAACATAGTACTTTGCGGAAATTTTCAAAACGTTGGTTTAGACCATATGTAGTAACAACTGTTCATGATAATGCGACTTACTCATTACGCGAGTTAAATGGTACAAAATTGAAAATACCAATTGCAGGGAAGCGAGTAAAAATATTTAAACGAAGATACACAGAGATGAATATGGAAGACCTTAATGAAGGTATAGAGATTCCGCAGCAAGAAGATGAAAGTGATTTGGATAATGAAGGTGACGAAGATGAACTGGACAAAGACGTAGAGAATATATTATAAATCAAATAACAATTAGATAAATTGGTGCATATCGGAAGATGCACAGGTTCAGAGGGGGTGAATGTCGTGTTGTAACACGAGTATAACGTGAAAATATAAAGAAAGGGGACTTTTATTAATGTTCAATTACCTCGAATATTGGGAGCAACGATCAATTCCAAGGCAAATACTGAGAGGCTAGGTTCAGTCAGCCCGTTACAATTAGCCGGGGCATACTGAAATGCTCCATTCGATTCCAATAACAAGAGTCAGCAGAAAAAGAAAGGACCAATTCAATGACGGGTGAACCTCGTTTGAAGAGCCAATTGGATCCAATTTCAAGACATCCAATCCAAGTCCTATTACGGTCCTCTTACTCAATATGAGACCTGACTTGGTCGGGCAACCCAATGCGGTCCTATTACGGGAACATCTAGGTCTTAGTACGAGCCTTTTAGCCAATATGAGACCTGAATTGGTCGGGCGACTCAATGTGGTCCCGATTATGGGACTCCGATTCCGTTTCAGGTTGTTCTGTCCTTTGTGCTGTTCCGGGAACGTCCTTTTGGTAAAAAGATGTCTTAAAGGTAAAAACGAGGGAGAAAGCTCTGATAGCGGAGCCAATTCCGGATCCAAGACGGAAGATTGAAGAAATTCAGAGGCTAGGGTTTGAAAGAGGGGAGAATTAGGATTAAAGGAGAGGATATGTTAAGAAATGAAGGGGAGAGGTTTTTTGGGGGTTTTTTAAAGGATCGGAGAGCTAGCTTCATGCTTCGGGCGGGGAAAAAAGATAGAGATTTGGGATTTTTTTTTCTTCATAGGATTTCGAGAAGATGGAGGCAATCGTTGCTGAAGTCAGTGTTGTAGCGGTGAATCGAGATTTTAATGAAGTGGATGTGATTACTCTTGATTGTTTTGTAAAATCGAAGTTAAGTTTGTGATTGAAGAATTAAAAGGGTGTCTATAGGATTGAGTATGTGGAGTAAATGAAATTTATTGGGTTAATCTAACAAGACAGTCAGTGGATACAAGGTCGTGAGTATAAAGCGGTATCGGAGATTAGCAGATCGGGTTGTTCAGGGTTCTCTGTAACGTCTAGAGACCTACCAGCTGGGGCAAAAAGGGTTTCGGCGAGCAGTCAAAGGACATCCGTATAGATTTACGGTATATTCTTATAGTTGTTTATATTCCAACAGTCAAAAACCGATTGACTGCTTGAATATTAGCGAATCTCCATACTACCTTCTACAATCAGACGCATGGCACGTTCTTGAGCAGGAAAGCACGTAATACGATAGCGTATATATAAATAACTTGCCTTGTGAGTTAAGACATGTAGCTAACAAAGTCAACACATCATAGAGGTCCTATAGAACATCGCAACATAGCTCTTAATTAGAGAATATATATGGAGACAAGAATGAAGCCTTCTTCACTCTTGTTAATGCCTTTTTAGTTCTTAGTCTTATTTTAAGACTTTTTACTCTTCTTATTTTTGGCAATAGCTATTCTAGTTTAATAATACATCACTTTTTGAGTGACTTTTTAGTGCTCTTCAATGATATAAGAGTATATTTAGGATTTTCTTTTTTCAAGATTCATGTCCCTGATAGTTTGACAAGAATGCTAACATACTGTTTCTATCTTGTTTTAGAAGTGAGTGGATTATTCTACTTCTATTTTGTATTTTGAAGGTTGCAGACTACTCACCTTTAAAAAAAAAATCTTATTTTTTAATATTAATCTTTTTCTTAAAGAAAGTAGATTATTCTACTTTGTAATTTTTTTTATTAGAGGTTATGGATTATCCTCCTCTAATTTAACTTTTTGGATTTATTTGAGTTGTCTATGAAGAGAAAGATTATGAATGCTACTCCTATCAAAAGTGATGATAGATTTGTAACTATTGCAGATCTTTATGAGCTTGTCAATATTCTTAGGGCAGAAATTTCACACATCACCAACATCAAATATGAGAGCACTACTTCTATATCTATGGAAGAAGTCTAGAATCTATATCAAGAAGCTATGCAATTGAGAAAAACAAATTGATCAACTTCACAATCAAATTCAAAGGGTCTTGCTTCCATAAGCTTAAGAGAGTCAAGAATTAGTATGCCCAAAAAATTTGATGGAATAAGATCAAAATTTTGAAGGTTTTTACAAAAAGTTAAGCTCTACTTAAGGTTACATCCTTTTCAATATGTAGATGGATTTACTCTAGTTGGCTTCATAGGCACACTTCTATTTGGAAGTGCTCTTTCTCGGTTTACACCTTTGATAGAAAAGGATTCATGACTTCTTTATAATTTAAATTTATTTTTAGAAGTATTTACGACCATATTTAGAAATAATGATAAAAAATGAGTAGCAAAGATCAAACTCTCATCTTTATGGTAAAAATCACGATTAGTCACCACACATGCTATTGAATTCCAAAACCTCACTTGCGATGTGGAGTGGAATGATAAAACACTTATCAATCAATTTTGATATGGCTTGAAGGATAACGTCAAAGATTTATTATTAATAATACTAAAAGAAAAATCTTTGGAACAATTTATTACTCAAGATATTGCATACGACAATTGATTATTTGAAAGGCGTAAAGAACAATGACTTGGCCAGAGAGGAACAAATCAAGTAATGGTGGCAGCTCCTATGTTTTTTCAAACATATTCATCAAGGCTGAAACTAATACAAATTGATACATTACATTTTAAACCTCTCACAAAGTAGGAAAAGACTTAACATCGCCAAAAGGATTTGTGTTAATATTTTGGAGAAGCTAAGCACACTGCTCAACATTGTCCAAAAAAGCAAAGAAATTCCAAAATGAAAAGTACAATTATCAAAGAAGATAATGTATCAAAAAACAAGTTTCTCCAACTATAATAGGGACTTTGCCGTTGAAATCATGTGTAACATCTAATAAAGGTCATATTCTCTCATTGGACTCCTCACCTTGCTTTACAATAGATGTGTGTTTAGGACCTAAAAATCACAAAGTCTTTGCCTTATTAGATTCAAGAGCTTCAACTTATTTTATAGACGAAGATTTTGTCAAAAATCAAAAAATACCTTTGATCAAGAAAACTAAAGCCATACATGTAGAAGTCAGAGATGGTCATTTGTTATTTTGTGGAAATGTTATCCATAAGACTGTTCCTTTAGATGTAACAATTAAAGATCATAACTACGTAGTTGTATTTAATGTAATAAGATTTTCTTTCAATCCAATTATTTTAAGATTATTGTGACTAGAAAAATATAATCCTCAAATAGATTGGATTTTTCATAATCTTAACTTTTCTGGTAGTATAATCCAAGATTGAGTTAGTGAAGTAGAAGTACATAAGTCTAGTACATCCAAACCTTTATTGATATGTGCAAGAGCCTTCATGCATGTTGCAAAAGAAGGATCATCTTTTGCTATATATGCTACATCTATTTTTAATGGTGGAAAAATATCAAGTGGTATTCTTAGCCAATTTTAAGAATTTTAAGCCATTTAAAAAAAAAAAAAAAAAAATGTAGATATTCTTCTAAAGCATCGATCTTATGATTGTTCAATTGATCTGCAAGAAGGAGCTCAACCACCATTCAAACCAATCTATAGCTTATTGTAGAATGAGTTGGCTGCATTAAAAGAATACATTAATGAGAACTTGGCAAAGAATTTCATATGCCATTCTAAATCTCCAATCAGTGCTTCTATCTTATTTGTGAAGAAGAGAGATGGATCTTTGCAGATGTGAATGGATTATTGAGGACTCAATAAGATTATTATCAAAAATAGGTATCCTTTGCCTTTGATTTCAGGACTTTTTGACCAACTCAATTAAACAAAGATCTATACCAAAATAGATCTATGAGGAGCATACAATTTAGTTCGTATCAAAGAAGGAGATGAATGGAAGACTGCTTTTTGAACTAGGTATGGATATTTTGAATATAATGTCATGCCTTTTTGGACTCACGAATGCATTGGTCACTTTTAAACATCTTATGAATAATATTTTTTTATGAATTTTTAGATGATTTTGTTGTTTGTTATTTAGACAACATTCTAATCTACTCTAAGAATAAAAAAGAATATGAACTTCATGTATGTTGCATGTTACAGAAACTTAGAGATGCATGATTATATGCCAAGTTGAAAAAGTGTGTATTCTAAACTACTCAAGTTGACTTTTTAGGGTACATCATTTCCAACGAAGGCCTTATAATTGATCCCAAAAAGGTCCAAACTATCATAAATTGAAAGATTTCAAGAATAGTATGAGATGTGCAATGCTTTTTGAGTTTTGCCAATTATTATCAAATCTTTATTAAGAACTTTTCTCAAGTTACAACTCTACTTACACGTTTGACTTGTAAAAATAAACTTGAGTGGAATAAAGAAGCTAAAGCATCATTTGTCACTTTGAAGAAGGAATTTACTTGTGCACCAACTTTGTATTGCATTGATTTTTTTACAACATTCTTTATGGAAACAGATGTATCAGACTTTGTTTTAGGTGCAATATTGTCATAAATGGGAACAAATGAAAAATTCCATCCAATAGCTTTCTATTCCAAGAAATTTTTAGTAGTTGAGATTAACTATAAGATCTATGATAAAGAATTCTTTGCAATTATGGATTCATTTCAAAAATGGTATCATTATCTAGAAGGCACTTCAAGTCTAGTCTCAATATATATAGATCATAAGAATCTCGAATATTTTATGTTGGAATGTATTTTAAATCGTTGCCATGTCCGTTGGAGCATGTCATTATCAAGATTTGATTTTAAGATCACATATTGATCCAGAAAACAACAAGGTTTATCAAATGCTCTTTCTAGATGCTCTTATCTTGTACCAAAAGAAGGAGACATATCTTTTGATCAACAAAGAACAATCTTCTTAAAGTGAAAGCATTTTCATCTTTAAGCAATAAAATCAACATTGATTATTGATTTAATCTTTGTCAAGTAAATTCAATCAAGTATATCCTCTGATACTCTAATTCATGATATTGAGAATCTTTCTTCTAAGTCTCATAATATTTCAAAATTCGAGTTCAAGAACAACCTTCTCTATTTCGAATGATGCCTATATGTTGTCATGGACATACTCATGTAAGCTAGTAATTACATATATAAATAAGTAGAAGTAAGTAAAATTAAATAAAAGTAAGTTAATTCTATAGTATTTGATATCAAAGCTTCCTAGAAGCTTCATAGATGCTGCTTTGACTTCATATGTGTCATTAATTGACTTTTTGGATTAGAAACGTGGTCAACAAGTTGGCCATGTACCACACATGTTGTTAGTTTGAAGACCAAGCTAACTATGTGGCCTACATATAGAAAAATTAGCCTTGTAAGTCAAGGCAAGTGTCCTACAAAGTCAACACATATTAGAGGTCCTATAGAATGTCGCCATGTAGCCCCTAGTTAGATAGTATATATAGAGACAAGAATGAAGCCTTCTTCACTCTTGTCAACTCCTTTCTTATTTCTAGTCTAGTTTCAAGAGTCGTCATATTTTCTAGTCTTTGGTAATAGCCATTCTAGTTCAATATATTATCACCTTTGAGTGATTTCTAAGTATTTTCGAGTGACACAAGAGTGTATTGAGATTATCTTTTTTTAAAGTTCATGTCCTTGATATATGTTCCAAAAGGAGAAGCATGTTTACATGTTCTTCAAGCACGTCATGACTTTTCAATAGCATGACATTTTGGATACAATAAGACTTTAAAACTTATATCTATAGATTTTTGGTAACCACAAATATAGAAGGCGGTAAAAGACTTTGTCTAGTCATGTGACATTTGTTCAAGATCAAAAACTCCTTGTTATCGATCTTATCAACTTCTCCAACCATTTTTTATATCCAAACAACTATGGACTTCTCCAACCATTGTCTATACCCGAATAACTATAGACTTCTATTTCTATGGATTTTATTACAGATCTTCTAAGTTCAATTTTATATATCTTTATATTTGTAATTGTAGATCGCTTCACCAAAATGACATATTTTGTACCATGTACAAAACCTATTTTAAGTGAAGAAATAACTACGCTTTTTATTGACAATATCTATGGCTACTATGGATTACAAAAAGATATTATATGACATAGGAGGACTCAAATTGTATCAAGATTTTAGAGAATCTTTTTTAAGATTTTAAAAGTGGATATAAAGCTCTCTTTGGCTTTTCATCTTCAAACTAATGGGCAAATAAAACAGATAAATCAAGTCTAGAGCAGTATTGGAGGTATACCATCAAGTATCATGAAGATGATTTGACAATTATTGTTTACATACAATAATTGAGTATATTTTTCAATTCAACAAATACTTTTCTTTGCCAATTATGGTTATCATCTATGACTTGATATTTTTGACTTTTCAAAAGTTAATAATTGTACAACAAAAGATTTAGCAAATCATTTTTTAGAGCTACATGCAATAATAAAGATATAATTAAAGGAAGATCAAGAACAACAAAAGACCAATACTGATGCATATCTCAAGAAACAACCACAATTCAATGTGAATGACAAGGTATGCTTACTTTGTTGCAATATCAAGACTACTCATCTTTGTGATAAGTTGGACTATTGTAGGCTGGGACCTTTTCCTATTTGTGAATAAATCAATTCCTATTATTTATCAATTATGTCTATTGAAGTCTATGAAGATCTACCTTGTATTTCACGTATCCCTTCTTGAAGTGTATAAGACAACAAATATCTTAGGAAGAAGACAAATGCCACCTCTTCCTATAGAAGTGGATAATAATCAAGCGTTCAAGGTGGAAGAAGTCTTAGATTCAAGGCGGTGCCAAAATAGGTTAGAATATCTTATTTATTAGCATATATATATGGTATTAGTAAATATACATGGGAGCTAATAAAAAATCTTACAAATGAAATAAAGAAGGTTTAGGCCTTTCATCAACAACATCCATCAAAACTAAGATGAAGAATTATAAAGATCCATAAAAGATGATGACTGCTCCTTTTGGAATTCGTTTCTAGAAAGAAGGGTAATATCATGGACATATATATTTATCCCACTAGTTACTTATATGATTATATAGAAGTAAGTAAATATAGATTAATTTCATAAAGTCTTTTAGAGTAGCTTTTTAGAAGCTTCATAGACACAGTTTTGACTTTAGATGTGTTTGTAGGTTAAAAACTTGGCCAATAAGTTAACCACGTGTTGGTAGCTTATGGAATAAGTTAATTCTGTATAATAGCTCGTGGAATAAGTTAACTATGTAGCATATATATAAATAACTTGCCTTGCTAGTTAAGACATATGGCTAGCAAAGTCGATACATCTTGGAAGTCGTATAGAATATTGCCACGTAGCTCTTAAATAGAAAGTATGTATGGAAACAAGAGTAAAGCTTTATTTACTCTTTTCAATGCCTTTTTAGTCCTTAGTCTTCTTGTTTTTGGCAATAACCATTCTAGTTTAATAATACATCATCTTTTGAGTGATTTTTTTAGTTCTCTTCAATGACACAAGAGTGTATTGAGGATTTTCTTTCATCGAGATTCATGTCCTCGATAACAACTTGTAACAATGCACAACTATTTTTTTGATAGTTTTTTTTATGTAGAATCTAAAAAACTTGAACGTCTTTTAATGTAATAATAATAATAATAATAATAATAATAATACATGCATGCATAATACAATCAACTCTTACATAGTAAATAAAATATGAGTTTTTTCTTATAAAAAATTCATCACAATTAGAAATCTTAAACATCTTTTTATATCATAAGGAATATAAAAAAGACCATCTAAGAATTGACTAGTTGCTGCAAATATAAGCTACACTTTTTAACAATAGACATCAAACTTGCAAATTGGGTTTACTACTATAAAACATCAAACTACCTCTCATCCACAAGAAAAAAAATAATTTCAATAAAAAATGATTAACATCCCAAAAGAAAAAAAGGCCTAAATCCTTAAATCGCTAAATGATATATTTTAAGAAGAAATATATATTTTCTCACTTGCCACTTCTTTCTTTCCAATACAACATCTATTTTCTTTCTTCCTAAGAAAACACCCAAGTAACACATCTCTATCACATTCATAGCCAATAGTTTAGAAACTAAAAAACTTTGACCATTTATAATTGATAAAGTCTAAAAATCATTTGTATTTGAAAGAAAGTATAAAGAGAAATTTGAATTAATTATTTTTGAAATAAAAAAAGATTAAATAATATCTATTTTATTTATTAAATTATTCAAATACTTTGATTGTAAAATAATTGTAAAATGAGATACCAAAATTGATTTTTTTTTTTTTTTTTTTTTTTTTGAGAACTATACAATTCATAGCTTGAATAGTGTTGAATCCTAAAATATCACTTTTCACTTCTTTCTTTTCAATACAACATTTATTTTTCAATCAATAGATATTAGATTTATTGTTTCATTCAAAAAGTAATTTTTTTTACATCCAAATGTGCTTTGCTATCAATAAATTTGAAAACATGACTAACAACCATTACAAGATTCATGTCTTATAAGTAATGCATTAGGCAAGACATGTATGGAATGAAATATTCTTATATATAATTATATAGTATTAAAAATATTTTATGCTAATCAATATAATAACTAAGTAAGATAAATAGGAAAAATTTGATAATGACATTGAGATTACAAAATAAGATATTGAATAAATAGTATTAGGTTTGAATGTTACAGAAACATTGTTAGAATTTTTCATTAATTTGTTATATGAATATGATTTGGTATGCGAAAATTTGGCAATCTTCTTGTTCTTAGTTATGTTTACCTAGCCAAATTTAACAATGATTTGGAAATCATTGATCTTATAGCAATAAAGCCAAAATTATATATGAAATAACTTACTCCATAAATGTAATATTCAAAAAACTTGATAATGCAGATGTCAATATATACATCAACTTCTAAATTTATCAAGACTTATACAAAATACAAGATTGGATTTATGCAAAGCACAATAAGTCACTTAATTGATGAGGGGATGTAGAATGATCTAGAATTGAATTGCACAATACAGATACTTTGCATCTAAAGGCATCCTTTCTTCAATCTTCCATTTTTCTTTATTTCTTTATTTATTATCTATTTTTCATGTTTCCAATTTCTTTTCTCTAAAGTAAGAATTTGCAAGTTTGGTAGAGGCTCAATGTAATGCAAACCTCCTTTTTCATCATTTGCCCACATGGTTTATTAGATTTTACTTACTTCAATTCTTTCTTGTATTTTTTTTTTGAAAGAGCCATCCAAGGAAGAAATGGACAAAAGAAAAACAGATAAATTTAAGAATACTACAGTAAAGATAAACATTGCATGCATAAATAATTAAAGAATGCAGATTTCTCCAAAGAAAATAGGGAATTAATTCTTAAAAAAGTATGAGATTCATTTTTTTTTATTTTTGGATTTTTAAAAGGACATCACAAGGAACCCAATCCACACATTAAACCACGTAAATTCTTTAGAATTTGTTTTCTCTGATCCATTGTGTCCATGTCTTGGCTCCATCTGTGCTGGGCTGCAAATTGTATCCCTCGCAATCATCTTCGTGAAATGCACATAAACATCCCACAAGTAAACTAGGAATCTCAAACCGATTTCTCGCTGTGCCGTAGGAATGACAGAGGGAGCCGCGGCACTCCATGAAGGTGCTTCACATCCACCTGGTAGGAAAAAAACACAAGAAAAAAAAAAAAAAACAAAACAAAACAAAAAAAAAACAAACAAACAAACAAACAAGATAATAACTACACTGTGTTTCGCTTCGGGGAAGTCAGCAGTAGCTTTCATCGACTACATTCCAAACAACCAGCAGCGCCATAATATGTACTCACGAACCCATCTTATTCCAATCCTTCATGAACTATTGCTGTTTCCGACGTGTTAGAACCAGGCAGGGTCATCCGCGCCGATGAACTCAAGTGCACGTTATGTTATCCTCGCAGCCAGTGCACACAATGACCGAGCACGAGCCCAGGCCTTTGAGCTACGCCACCATAAGAGGCAGTGGTCAAGAACCAGGACCATTGTCAATTCGAAACCAGAGACTCCAACTGGAGCTATGCTGGGGTTCTAGTGGGCACTCCACTCGCTAAGTGACAATCCAAGGTCGGGTACTTTCCACTTGGGAACAAAGCAAGCACCCAGGATCCTTGTGCCACAAGCAGGGGAACACGAACGAGTGATCGATATCGAAAGCTCAGATTGTGTCGAAGCAGTGGAGAACGGTTCCAAGACATGGGCCGAGTCCACAGGGTAAGCTCAGAGCTACATCGGGAATTGAGGCATGCTTTGTCTGGATTCTCAAAAGGGGGTGGCGATGAAAAATAGATATTGCGGAGAGAAGGCCCACCTGCAGGATATGGGGATTCAAGCTACAAATTTGCGCACATTTCCTCAATTTGCCAAACAAACTCCGCGACGCATCCACCGTCTGGCCAATACCGTTGCAGGCGCTACGCGACAAGCCGGATTGGAACCGGTGTCGTCTAGCGGACGACGTGGCCCCGGAGTCCACCTCAGCATTTCCATGGGGTCGCACTCACCCCTAAAATGCTGAGCTGGAGGTCGCCGTTGATTGGTGGTCCTTCTTAAACATGTGCCGCAGTAGTGGGGAATTCTTGTTGGGCGGGGGGGGGGGTCATGACGAGGTGGCCTTATCGTTATGGGATATCTGGTGCCCGAAACCCTCCTTCAGGAATATTTTGACTTCATTATTCTGCCCCCATACTTTAAAAATATGAACTATGTTATCATCTTTATAAAATTTTGAAAAAGAGTAGAATATAAAATTTAAAAAGAATTTATAAGAAGAAGAAAAAAAATTTTTGAAATATGTGTTTGGACTTCATTTCTTTGTCTATTTATTTGTTTATGTGTTTTGCATGCATTGGTAATACACTTGAATGGTATCCTTGACCATGGGAAATGAACATATAAATTTATTCTTAAAGTTTCAACATTTATTTGTTGAACTGTGAATCATTGCTAATCATTGGGTGTAAATGGAATATTTCTCTAGTGCACATTCACTTTTATCCTTTCTAGGTCTAGCCCCACTTTTACTGCATTTTTCATGTTGGCGTAATACATTATTTGTGTCTACCTTCACTTGCAATGCTATTTCCATTTAATACATATTTTGAATTTTAAAAATTGTATTCAAGTATTCTAAGGACTTGAAGTGCATTTCGTTAGTTGGTTTCAAATGCAATAAATACAATAGTTGGTGCACATATATAATATATCCTCTAACAAAACAACAACAATATTATGAGTTGATTACAAAAAAAGAAAAAAAAAAGAAAAAGAAAAAAAACTTTGAACTTATGTTGTTGAAGCCAAGTTAAAATATTTACATCTCTTTATATAAAGAAAGGGAAAAAATAGTGACTAAAATACAGCTCACAAAGTATTGTATTCAAAAACATAGGTAGATAATTATATGCACACACACACACACATATATATATATATATATATATATTAAGAATCCTAAGAGTTGCAGTATTTAAGCATTAGATTTACAAAAACAAATAACAAAACAAAAACAATGCATTGACAAATATTGGAATGGTTGTCATGAAACATATCATCTTTGTTTCATAGGTAAAAGCAAAGTGGTGGAATTCTCAAAGCATGCTTTTGACAAATGATGTACAGAAGATTTGTAATAAAGTTGAAGATCTTTTTCAAAAACTTAATGAAGATAAGGCTTCCAACAATAAAATAAAAGAAATAAAGAAATCAATAACTGCATTCTTTGTATGGTCAAGGATTATATGTGCATTTGTATTCTTGTGATATATGGTATGTGCTAATATGCATTTCATAAATAGTCAATGAGGCATAAAACCATACATTTTTGCATTGCACAGAATTTTTGTATATTACTGATATTTTTTTAAAACAAAAATGGTTTCACTTTGTTTTAATCTTCAATCCCAATGTCCATTATATCAAGGTCAATGGGTCATTTCATTTGGCCTAGACATATTTTAAATGATTCATCTTCACTTGCCATTGAGTACGATTATAAATATATCAAGAAATTAATAAGTTTACAATTTGAACACCTAAATACAAAATTTCAAATAATCATCCTTCTATAAATGAGCCTTCTCACAAAACATGTGGCAAATCTTTACTTAAAACCAAGTGTCAGTATTTCAAGAAAATGATACTACTACTACTACCAATAATAATAATAACCTCCTTTTCCTCCAATATTTAGTTCTCTCTAAAAAAAAAGTTCACTTCCTATAAAATAAAATAAAATAAAATCCTCCAAATTAGGAAATTTAATCAAATTTATGTGATCTATTTTCCTGCTCTATGGAACAAAATTTCCGCCACTTGTTGATATGGATGGAGCTAGTTGGTACAAGAAGAGGTAACGACACTCAACGCCCACAAGCCGAGGTATTCGACACCCACAAGACGGCGATCCCTGCAAGGGAAAGGAATGTGGGATCCGTAAGAATAGTTGGGGCGTCAGGTTCTTCGCAATGCAGCGGCCGATCATGAAATTGAAATGGACATGGAGATAGCGACAGAGAAAAAGATGAAGAGACTGGAATCATGAAGGAAATGAAGCACACACTACACTGCACAGTCCATCAAAGAGTATTGTATATGCTGTTTTTCCGTGAAAGCAACGAGCCTATGGAAGAGAAAGAAGTAAACAAGTAGAGACAGTGTTGTGGAATCATCCTCTCAAATGGGTTCACACCCAGAGTGGACTTCTGAGTTTTGTTGTTTCCAGCAGTTATGATTCTAGATTGTGTTGTAGCGAACTTGGGATCAGCAATAGCGTTGATCAGATAGCTTGAGTTCGCGGCTACTCATGCAGAGTCTGTATGAGTTACATTATGTCGGTATGAACACCATGGTTAGAAAAGACAGTATAAGTCGTTGAACAGCATTGGGTGGAAGAAGTTTGACTTGTCGATAATAACCTGTTTACTGAGAACATTCTGGATTTAAGTTTTAGGATTAGTTTTAGTTCATTTTTTGTTTTGTTTTTGCTACCGAAGGGTCAAGTGGTTGGTTTGAAGGAATCGTCCTCATTCTACCTCTCCGAAAAAGCTAGCGTCTCCTTCATTGCCCATGGCATGACTGGATTGAACACTTTCTCATGCCAGTTTTGGAATCGTTTCCTTACCCGTATGAGGAAAAGTATTGTACAAAGGTCTGAAATTGTTTTTGGTGCATCAGACGGTGTTGAGTTTCAAAAGATTATCTCTGTTGAAAATTGATGTACTTGATTCCAATCGCAAGAACAGCAGCGAAAACCACAGTGAACACCAAAGGCATGGCAACTGAAGGCCCAATTATGTTCGAAGTCATTCCAAATGTCTTCTCCACGTAATCCTTCACCATGATCGGAGGTGACCCGTCCGAGGGGATTATAATACTAGCCACGTCTCCGAACTGGGTGATAATTAGCCCGTAGAGTGTCCACGCCACAGGGCAGGCCCAGTAGTACCACACCCACCACACCGGGATATTCTGCACATTGCATGAGGAATTTGGAAACGAGTCTAGATGTGAAAACAAATATTGACCCTAATTGGTTTCGAATCAACATCAGCGACGACGTGTGCTCTACACAGAAAGGAAGCGTCGTGGAGAAGCAGGGACAAAGTGAAGATCAAGAACTCGCAGGTCTGAAGACCATGAAACCTGAGAAGAGGTTGAAGATGGAATAAAACCCAGAGGAAACAATCGCCACGATTTGGTGATTGGGTGTGAGGGCCACCGGCATCATGCCGTAGTACGTGAAGTAGAGGAGGGTGAAGTACATGATGAAGATGTAGTAGAAGAATTTTTTGGATGTCCAGTCTAGACTCATCATTGAGTAGGAGAGTGAAGAGAACACGATGCTTTGTATCAAGCAATAAGGAATCTCTATCAACACCTGCAACCTCAAGAAAAACCCCGCATTAGTAAGCCAGAAAGAAATTGAGCATCGGAAGATGGTTAAGCCGTCAAGTTGAGAATGGACGCAGAGATCGATTGTCACCTAGCCAATTGCGTATGGGACGGCTGAATACATCTATGCTGCGCGCTCTCCGTAAAAGACCGTCCTTTCAATCGCCACTAGGGGCTGAACATTGGACGCATTGTTGACACCCAGAAACAATGTGGCGGCGAACAGACCTCCCAAGACGCTGAACAGATTCACCTGATCGTTGCTGCACATCCGGCAGGTTATATAAAGCTAGTGGAAAAACAACTTCGCAGTAATAGGAGGAAGCATTTTGTTGACAACTTTGCCAATAATGTTATGCTTTAGGGTTCTGCAAGATCAGTCCCGTTCGCAAGCTGCTAGTCAAGAGGGAGTTGAGAGCGAATCGTTTGCAAGCTAACATGTTCCTGCCAACGCGCCAAAACATTGAGCCTATGATGAAGGCCGTCATGAATGTGAAGAAGTACCGAACGCAATTGTAATCGGGGCTATGCCAGTAGGTTAGCTTCGTCTTCCACAGGCAGGCAACGATTTGGGTACAGAATGATTGCGAGTATTGTGTTGGAAAGCTCAAGTCCTTTGCTCGTTGTGCCGGATTGCTGAGAGTCTTCACCATCTCCTTGTTATGCCTGCTTCACAAGAGTTTCAAAGTCGACTAACAAGTGTAATCGGAACCTTGCAGATTAGAATGCGCTGGACATCCTTCACGCCTCATAAGAAGAGTGTGGGCTATGCGAGTAGCACACGTGCAGAGTGAGGATTGCCTATATATTTCGGCAAAATCCAGTTGTAGTTGTAATTCCACAGCTGCACTAGTCGACTCCAACACCCATGTCGCTGGATTGAAGCCTTCCTTTATCTTGGGCACTCCAGGAATTTCCTGCAGAGCAGCGTGTAAGAATTTCAGATTGTTCTATAGTGTCAACACTCATGGCCGGAATAAGAAAACCCACATAACCAATATCAATCTGATTGGAATTGACTTACGTCAAAGTACTTGATAAGAGTCTCCGAATTCCGTCCCAACGCTCCATGTAAATCACCTGTCCTCCTCGCTTCATCAGCAACATCTGCCACAAACCCAAGGATATCAACATGAACGAACAACTCTACGTACTGTGCTTAGCGTTATGATTGGCACTTGAATGCAAGTGTGATTGATTTCACTATGATGCTCACCTCATCAATAGATTCAAATATGTCGATGCTTGGCTGATGGATGGTGCAAACAACAGTGCGCCCTGTGTCGACTGTGTTCCTCACAGTCCGCATCACGATGGCAGCTGCACGAGCATCAAGGCCACTTGTAGGCTCATCCATGAAGACAATAGAAGGATTGGAAACAAGTTCCACTGCAATAGCCAGTCTCTTCGTTTGCTCGGTGGAGAGACCAGTCACGCAGTGTAAGCCAACTAGGGCGTGCTCCACAGATTTCAGCTCCACTAATTCCATGACTTCCTCCACAAATTGCATCCGAGTTCCTGCTTCAGTCTCGGGAGACAAACGCAGTCAAGCCGAGAAAACGAGCGACTCCCTGACGGTCACTTGTGGCGAGTGAATGTCGTTTTGCTCACAGTACCCACAAATCCCCGCAAATGTTTCTTGCACCTTCGGAAAGCCGGATATGCGAATCTCTCCCTCAATATAGCCGTTGGTTTTCCTCTCTGCCAAGACATCCATGAGCGTCGTCTTCCCGGCGCCACTCACACCAACCAACGCTGTAAGCACTCCAGGCCGAAATGCTCCCATCACTCCACATAAGAGCTGCAACCTTTCTTCCGCCATCCCTTAGCTCTCATATCTGCCGGCATGTCCACATAGTATTTAATGTCCCTGAAAGCCATCGCGAACGGCTTGAATGGCAGTATCATTCCCCGTTTATGTCTTGTCTCTCGAGTAGACAACGGAGCCGTGCCATCACCACTGTCATTGCTTATTTTCAGAACGTGCTCTTGAACATGCTCTTCTCTGTTTCGAGAGACACTCTCGTACATGCTCACAGAGTCCGTCGCCCTTGGTCGAAGACTCTTCGTTTTATGGCTGGTCGACACCACTATCTCCTCCCCTGCCCGATTGGCATTCTTCTGAGCGAGTACTTCTTCCGATACGACTGCTTGTGGCTTTCCCAAGGCTATGCAAGGCAGTAGCCAAATTAATAGATATATAAGTTCGAAAGCCAAGTCGACCAGATCACCTCAAGTGGTTCTACAGAGTTGATACTCGAACATCGCAGTGCATCCCTCATCATTGTAAACTAACAGCGAATAATAAATTGGGTTCTAGATGCTTACGATCCAGATACGTGAGAGTGAGGGTGAACAACATGTTGAAAGCCAGTGTGTAAGCAGCAAGCGTCCCCACTCAGAGCCAATACCAGTAAGCATCTTGATGGATTCCAAAATTGCGCATCACCTTGTGACCAAGGGTCACGGTGCTGTTCGGTGTTTCCTGTCCAAATTCAAAAAACGGTCAGGATTCGTTGTTAACAATATCTCTAGCTCCTAGAAAAGTTTCTGATAATACAGATTGTGAGTTGCAGACAAGGAATAGAAACTACTGACTGTAGTTCATCGGGGTGCGAGAAACTCGTTCACGGTGATTGCCGTCTCGACATATGTGATTGGCGATGACCAGTAGCCCCAGATCCACCAAGGTTTGATTTTCTCTTTTGGAATGATGAATCCTCCAAGGAGAACAAAGATGATCAACACGCAGGTTCCGCCGGTGTTCGCAATCAACCGAAACAAGGCTCTCGACATGAGGTGCACTAACGTGAGCAACAGAAAGAAACTGAAGGACCTGAAATGGCCGATCAATTATTAGAAACACACTGTCCAGAAATACCTCGAATTCAATTGTACCTTCGTGAGAAGAACACTTAACAACTCTGCTGGCATGCATACCTGCTCGCTTCGGGAGCGAACCCCATTCCGTAGTAAGAGATGAGTGTATAGATTCCCGCCTCCACAACGGACGAGGGGATGCTCAACACCATGCTTGGCAAAGCAAAAGCCCATGGTGGACAGAACAGCAGGTCCTGCTGCTTGTAGAACACTGGAAGGCGGAAGATTATCATCGAAAGCTCAGCATAGCCATTGAACATTACATTGAGTATGCCAAAAAATAACGATCCTAGATACGCTGCACCTTCTACCTCCGTCTCGTGATCCATCGTGGTGCGGAAGAAAGTGGTCATGGCGACGAAGGCCATGATCCCAATCTGGCACGCTTTGAAGATATGGTAAAAGGACTGTCGTTTCATGAGTAGAAACTCCTTCGCGAAATTGGCCTTGAAGAGCTCCATGTTGCTCACGCCATAGCGATCGAAGATGAGGGACGCCTTGTGCGAGCGTTCCTTCTCAAATGGGGGGGCGAGATCCTCCGTCAAGTCGATTCCGACAATGAACGACTTGAACCTCTCCGCGAACTGATTTACCGACACATACCGGTACTTCAGCAGTTTGTCACTCCAATACTGCTCCTGATCCTTCTGCGACGTCACCTCTTGCAGAAAATCCACCACGCCTTTGCGATCGGGACATACGAAACCGCACGACTGGAAAAACTCGAGAATGAACTCACGAGGCCCGTGGTAAACAACTTGACCTTCGCTGAGCAACACAACGTCATCGAAGAGTTCGAATGTCTCGGGCGCTGGCTGTAACAGTGGCATCATAATAGTAGCATCCATGACATGCCAGAACTGTGAAAGGCACTTAACAATCTGGTAAGTGGTGGAGCTGTCCAAGCCTGTCGAGATTTCGTCCATGAAGAGCGCTTTTGTGGGGCCGACTATCATTTCCGCTGCACAGAGTGAGCCTCTTCCTCTTCGTGAGCATGTTCTAGTTACACAAAGCCCAAAACGCACCACAATCGAATTAAAATTCACTGCAGTTTGTTTACCATACCAGTGGTGACGCGTTTCTTCTGGCCACCTGAGATGCCTCGGTGCATGCTATCGCCGACGAGTGATTGGAGCACAACGAGTTTCACGAGCGGTCATTTCACATCGGAGGACCTTCTACACCTCCGATGTAAAACTTATAACATACACATTCAAATAACATTGATGAGCACCTCGGCGTGAAGCCAAGTTCCAATACTGAGATTTGAAACAAGTACTACCTGCAGGCTTTTGTCCAATTTTCCGGAGAGAGTAAGCAGCAGTGTGGTTTTCCCTGAGCTTGGTGGTCCCTGCAGTAATGTCATTCTTCAGTGCGAGTCCCAAGATTACGGGTTTGGTTCCAGTTTTATTGCAAGTAATCCCCACAATTTTAGTAACTTCTGTGGTGAATTTGGAGGAAAAACGTACCGCCCTGGTTTGATAATTCCACTAACAATACGAAGGATGTTCAGCTTCGTTTTTCTTGCGGTAGACAAACCTAGAGAATCCAGAATACTCTACATCATCACAATAAGATTCAGTACTTAAGGTGAACGAAGAATAGCCTTTTCTTGAAGGAAACTAACTAGTCTATCTAGAGCTTTCAAAATCTTTGGCCTTGGGAAGTGAATAATCCATCTGATACTTCTTTGTTGCAAGAACAGCTACAATTAGATTACCGGCTTACTTATAGATGCGAGAAAAACTCAGTTTAAATTGTAAGGAACATGGATAAAATGTTTTTGAGACCTCAAAGACGTTAATTGTGACATTCTTGAGTGTCGGTAATGCTCGTGATCCTACGAAGCACTTGGCGTCAACTATCAGGTTTCGTGCCTAATCTCAATTGTAGGAAGCTGAATTCCAACCCTGCACAAAAAGATTTTACAGACCACCCACGTAAAACATTACACAAGACTTGTTGTGTTTCAGTGCCTAATGAAGCAACTTGATCCATAGAGATTTCTTTGCCATTTGTCCATTTCTTACGAATTGAGATGAGGTCTAAATCTGCAACTTGGTCGAAAGCCTATTGCCTATTCTTAGACACCCCAGGTAGAGGAAGAGTGCAGTTTGATTTGCTGCATTTCTGCTTCACAACCACCCGAGGAAGTATCTGTACTGGTCTATCCGATTTCGAAGCTTCGCTAAGAAGCGTTCGTTGTCTTCGTCAGCAACTCGCAGCAAGTTGTCAATGATCTCTCGGCGCTTGTCATACCCGATTTTTGAGACATCCACTTCCTCGTGCACCACTCGGCTTCCAAGGTTCTTTTGAAGAATGGTGGTTTGCAGACGGTCGTAAGTAGGCAACTTCTCCAGGGCCGCCCACTTGAGCGCTTCCTCATCGTGCTCGGCCTCCTCGTGCCTCCTGGACGGCGTTGTGTTTCCCGTAATGAACATGTCGGAGCCCACATTGAAGGCCCTGGATCTAGACCTGCAGGCAGCTCCTCCAGATGTCGACGCCTGACGACTCCCCCATATGTCAATACCTTCCGGTGAGGTAGATGCATCCATCGTCAGCAAAGCTTTAGCTTGATTAAAGCGATTCTTACAACGCCTTCATCGCATCATCAGGAAGCTTGAGCTATTCCCTCTCTGTAGCTGATGCTCCACCTTCGCTGAAAACTCAAATCATCTCAAATTCCATTGTAGAACTCAACTTTCCTAACATCTTCTCACCTATTCTCAGCTTATTCACTGAAAGTTACACCTCAAATTTCTCTTCCTAAAATGCTCTCTCTTTACGCAATGTGAATTTCCCTCCGTCAAATTAATAAAGGCAACTCATTCCAAGCATGGCAATTTGTAACTGTGCCTGACATTGCAATCGAGTCTTTTCATTGAACCGCTACTGCTTGGAATTGATTCAAAGTATCACCCTCTTCTCAAAAATTCCTCACTTCGAGTACTGCAGCAGGCAATGCCATGCCAATATCGATATCGGTGTCAGTCTTTAAGTAAGTGGACCAACTACTGGTGTACCTCTCAAACGGCAAAATAAATTAGCAAGGCAGAACTGCTACCGCCTGGAAATGTTTCAAAGGGTCACCTTCCTCTCAAACATTGTACACTCAGAGTGTGTTCACTGCAGCCGGCAATGTAGAGTCCATGTCAATGTCAGTGTCAGGCTTAAAATGGCAGCACCGACTCATCGTGTACCCCTCAAGCTGCAAGTAAATTCGCAAGCTTGGCGACTCTCTAGATGTTCCTCGGTCAGATCCGGCACTGAACCTCGCGTTTACAGTGCACAGCGATTTGGAAATCCCAGAAACCCTTCGGCCAAACCGCGACTCCCGATCAGCTGTTCCCACCCAAACAACATTTTGGAAGCCTCGAAACAACAGCCAAGAGCACAAACCCAAGCTGCACCGCCGTCCTTCTTTCCTTCCTTCCGACCTCCCACGCACCACACCAGCCTGCACAATGTCGCCAGTCTTTAAACTACAGACAGGCGTGCGACTGATTTACGGTCTGCAGAAGCTAGAAGCCTCTGTGAACAGCGACACACGCGGGGACTCCCACCAGCGAGCTGACTCACACAAGCGGACAGTTTCAAACTCAGGATGTGCCCCAAGCATTGAACTGCAGCGTATCAGTGACTTGCACTCTCACGCTGTGGCGGCAGATCCATGACAGCAGCGTCGCCACGACTCAAGTAGCTTCTCCCAGCCGCTACCTCTCCGCTGCTTGCTGCATTGATTAGGGGGTCCGTCACGAATACTCTGAGTTGCGATTAAGACCTGGGGATGCAGCGACAACGGAATGAGTTCAAGCTGCTCAGCTGCGATTTTACGTATTCCTGGGAGGGGGTCGCGTCTCGTCTTGTCGGTAAGTCTCGCCATGGCATCCCGGCACGCACGCAGGCCATCTGTCGCTGCCGCTACTGCCGCTAGTCTGTAGCGACCCTGAGCAGAGCGGGCAGCTGCAGGAGGAGGCGGCTGCCCCATCAATGTCAAGCTGCGGGCAGGCCTAGGAATTTTTCGTGCTTCCCGCTTCGGAAGATGCGCGAGATCTTCGATGGGGCAGTGCGGGCAGCGTGGGCAGCACCAGAAGAAATCTCATGTTCTGCATTGGAGTCGAGCCCCATTCTTGGTCCATTTCAATTACGCTTTGTATTAAATTTTTATCTCAAAAAAGGGGGGGGGGTGTACCCAAAAACCTTGTTTAAAAGATTATTGCACAATAGCGCTATGAAGGGTCCCTATTTATTGAACAAAAGCCATCTTTGGGAATAGTATTAAGCAAGACAAAGCCATTGGTGGGATAACATGACTTCTTTTTTTGTTATAATTCAATAGAAGGTAGATTGTGGTATAATTGCCATTGTTCCATTAACCGCTCTATTCTCATGTTAACTCAATTTTATTTTTTGCATGATCTTTTTTTTTTTTCTATTTTTCTTTTTTAAAAAAAAGAAAAGAAACTCTGACACTATAGAAGATGAGAGATAGAAAATAGTAATTGTAATGGTAATGTATTGGTACTTGTATATATTAATAAATAAAAACTTGTCAATATGCTAGAAGAATTTATGGTATGAAAAGAGTGGTCGGATATTATATTTTTTTACTAGTTTTCCTCATAGTTTAGATACAAGATAATAAGTTATTAGTTAGCATAAAAGTCCTTGTGGTTTTGAAGATCAATTTTAATTGGGATTATAAATTGAGAAGATGTTTGAGAAATAAAATAGATATTTTTCATGTTACTTTTATTTATTTGTTTAAAAAAATAGAATTTCAGAATATTAAAACATAAAAACACATACACAATCTTTAAAATACAAAAAATACAAAAAACTACAAACAAATATGATGTTTAAAAGTAATATTTCTTGATGAAATGAGAATAGTAATATTATTATATCAATTTTGAAATAAAGATGGATTGCAATGTACATGATATTTTTCAGAATTTCCAAAAAAAATAGCATTAGTACTTTTTAGAATATCTTATAAAACTACAAGAATACATCTGCAATTGCTTTATGATTTCTATATAATGCCAAATTTAAGGTTTTAGTAAGAAAATTTGAAGCTTTATATCACATAACTTATGTAGTAAGAGCTATAAATGGTTTGTACATTATAATACTTCATCAATTGATGGTTAAAATTACTAATACCATAAGTTATTCTATTTGACTTTTCTGCAAGATGCTGTAGATGCACATTGTGGTTTTTGAAATTATAAATATAAATGAGCAAGTAGTCTTGACAATTACACAATATTTTAAAGAAAAGTTTTAAAAAATATATATAAAAAATGAAAATATTTATCATACAAATTGCTTAGAGATGTGGCATATTTGGTGAAACTTTTGATGCAATTCATTTAAAAACTCTTCAATCAACTTATCATTCTTACAATCTATATATGATTTATTTTTATTCTTCTTTTTTCATAACTTTTATAATCTATTAATTTTAAATATTATTTCCATAATTTTTTTAAAAAAATTTAATCATACAATATATCTACATAAAATCATCTATTTTAATTTGGTAAAAATTAAAGACTGAAATAGTAATAGAATTATTGAAATGGCTTTAAAATACTTTGAATAAAAAAATTCCTACAATAATATTGATTGTGGGATTTTATTAAGTGGATAGTATGGTAATATGAGACATTAAAAAGATATAGTGGTTTGGTATAAGGTAGTAGACATGAGATAAGATAAAAAGAGCAAAGCCATTAGAATTAAACTTGGTTAGTTCTTTTTCTTATTGCATGCATCAAACATATTCTAAAGAGAAAATAGTAGCAAAAAAAATCATAATGGAGCCCTTTCAGCCTTTTTCAATCCTTAGACAAAAACTATATATATATATATATATATATATATATATATCTAAAGCATTTAAATAAAAAATCTAAGATTATGTAAATTATAAAAAAAAAAAAAAAAAAATAGATACTCACTTAATTTATATTTTTTGTGAATAGAAATCAAATAGTCCACATCAAAATTATTTTATTTTGTTGTGATTTTTTTTTGTTCTTTACTTATTTTTATTTTTTTCAAAATTGAAATCTTTATAATTAATATCAACGATTATGCTTTTTCTTTTGTATTCCTACAAATTTTTCCTTCTTTTTTGCTTTAATTTTTTTTTGTAATTAGCTTTATTTATATTATTAATATAATTTATTTTTATTATAAAACAGTCTCCAAGACTTTTTACTGTTGCATCATTTTTCTTTCCAACAAGTAATGTTTTTGCTCTAGTAATTGAATCTTCATTCATTTACATGATTACATTTCTAGAAATACGTTGTCCAAAAAGATCTCTCTATACTTTTTTCAAACTTTTATTACTGTAACTGGGCTTCAATATTACAAAATTAACAACCTTGTATTTTCTAGACCATTAAGAGATGAACTTTGTTTACAAATAGGTGAAGAAACATACTACGATTCACTCATTTAAGAATTATTTTGGCTCCAAGTTCAAGATCAAGAAAGCTTCTTATATAATGAGCAGCCTTCTTTGCTGAAATTATTGTAAGGAGTAAGCAAAAAAACAAACAAGCAAAGAAACAAAAACTATTTAAGATAGAAACTTATGTAAAGAAATAAACAAAAGTTGTGTATATGGTGGTCGAGGTTGCTTCAGAAGCATACAACATGAGGCCCCCTGAAAATCCTTCAGAAAATCCAGTCCCTGGAAGAAGGTGCTGCTGCTGGCCCAGGTGTTGGTGTGTATTTCTACATCATGCTTCATCTGTATAGTAAGTAGAGTGGAGTTGGGCAAGTGCAGTCAAAAACATTAGGTCAAAGGGATGCAATCCAACAATCTATATGTATGTATATATACATATATATATATATATATATAGAATAAAAAATCACCTATGGTGGAAAGAAGAAGAGTGGATTCATAGTCAAGGACATGGGAGGAGAGTGAACAATTATTATTTTTTATTTTATTTTATTTTTTAAAAAAACTAAATGATACCAAAATTTTGAGGTGAGTTGTTTGTGTGAGGGAGAACTTGTTGACAGCTTTAAGAACTTTATTTTAAACATAGTCCACTGTGTTCTAAGAGTGTAGAGTAAATTTTTTTTTATTAGATTTGTTTTATTTTTTTTTGTTTATTTTTATTTTTATATCAATCTACATGTTGCATCACACAGTAGAATAACCTTGTGATGGGCATTGAAGGAGCTTGATTGTGTGTTGGAATTGCAAACTTTGTTTTGGAGCTGTCCGTGTCTACGAACTAAGTTGTAAGGTTATAGTAGTGTGGGTTGAAACTTGATTTTGCATGCTGGGATTTATCCAGATTCAAGCTCCATGTTTTAGGGATGATGGTGCACAGTGGCATAATCCAGAATTATTTTAATTATAGGGCGGGATGATGTCCTCCATATGCTGAATCAGACAGAGTTTATTTGTTTATTTATTTATTTATCATGCTCCAGGGCATCTTGACAGTGAGAAAAGGGACTGGCAAGAGAGTGAGTTTGTAAAGATTGCAGCTCTGATGCTGTGTTCACAACAAAAATGAAATTTGTGGAATGTTTGTTTAATGAGAGTTTCTGTAAAAGGGCTTGTGTCTGCATTTAGTTTCAAGGCCTAAGTTTATTTTATTTTATTTTATTTCGATTGTTATTTTAACAAATCATTAAGGTAAATTGTTTGTATTAAGTTATTGGTAACTTAGTAGCAGCCTTTTAAAAAACATTCTTCACACCAAATCTTTCATCATCATGTGAAGGGCTGTTACTCATGGGCTCTTCCATGAACTTCCATCTCAGTTGAATCAGGTAGGTAATGACAACCCATTTATTTATTTATTTAGTTTCTGTTTAGGATAATTTTAATTAGGTTAAACTAATAAATGTTAAAATAAAAAGTTGACTCACAAACTTTGGTTCCATCTTTCTCCATTGCTACACAATTAACTTAATGCTTTTCACATGGCCTGTGCTGTATCTAACAATATCCTTGCAATCAGTAGAATCATCAATATTAACTGCACTGATGCCTTAACCTAATCCACAAAGATCTGGGGTCTAAGTTTCTCAAACTCCCACAAACTCATTGGACACAAATATAAATATAATTAAATAAATAAAAACAAGGGAGGTACCCACCTGCCACCAGTACAAACAGAGTCATTCTCCCTTCCAGGTGCCAAAAGGTTGTCTCTGTGGTAATCACACTTCCTTAATATATATATATATATATATATATATACAAATGAGTGGAAACTTGTGCCGTTGAGTAAAAACCTAACATTTGTAGCTCTAATTAAGTTATTTTTTGTTGTTTTGTAATGTTCTTGTGTTGAAGACAATGGTTGTTAATGCAATGTAAACCTAAAATTTAATAATAAAAAAAAGGGTATGCCTATATCCCTTGTTTATTTCTTCATACCTTGTTTGTTACAATAACTCCTCCTTTTGTTTACAATATATGTGTGTGTGTATAGATACATATATATATATATATATATATCTGTACATCAATATCAGTGCATATCTTAGACAAAAGTTTGAGGCACACAAACAGAAAGACAAAACTTGTGCAGAGCTTTGTGAGAATCGCCCAATGTGAGGCCAGATTATGAGGGTACAGGACAAGGCTGTCAAGAGCTAATATCTCTAGATCTCACAAGGACCACATGCAAAGATCTCTCTCTCTCTATCTCGCTTTCTTCTGCTTCATCATCTTCCTCCCTTTCTTTCATTCTTTCTTGCTACTGTGTTTTACTTTGGCCTGCTGATCACTTGTACTGCTAACCTCCCAGTGGGTTGTTTCCGGGATGTCACAATCTCTGTCCTCAGGGCTCAGAGTTCACTTCACAGTTGCTGACAATAATCAGCAGGTTTTTTCCACAAGCGTTTTTCTGGTTTGTCTTGTGTCCAGGTCAAACATGTTGAAGGCATGGCAAGCCAGAGTCTGCACGTCTTGTCGTGGCTAGAAGAGACCTGGCTGACGGTGGGTGTAAGCTGCTTGGAGCTAGTCGACGGTGATTAACAACATTAGAACCCATTTCCATAAAACTGGATTATATGAAGTTGCTCAACTATTGAGAACCAGTTTCGTTGGGCTATACTTCATGCGGCAAGTTGCTGTTTTTAACGCAATTCATGTGTACTTCCCTGTCTCTGGCCGGTTTTTCCTTCTTCGACAATTTCGGTGGCATGCCAAGGAACACGTTGACAAATCGGACACCTGCAGGATATCTCAACACAAGTGAGCCATGTTTGTGTCGCAGCTTGAACTAATCGAAAAGCCCTGTTCACAGGTCCGGAAAGCCACTTCATGGCAATTACAGATTCTACAAATGGATTAGTGTGTCTAATCCACAGAATCCGGACCACTCAAATGCCTCGTGAGGTTCACACCTTAATCAAAGTGAACACAAAGATACTTGACGTGATGGAACCTCCTCATGTCAGCTCTTCACATGAACAGACCAGTTTCGAAAATATCATCAAGGAGAATTCAATGTCAGAAAATACACCGATCAGAAATTCATTCTACCTCTGAAGGTTTGCTTGTTGTGAAACCACGAAGCGATGACTCGGCGTGGCTCTAAATCAGATACATGACCACTGAGGTGCAAAGCAGAAGTCATGGATCAGCGACACTCAGCTTGCTCACAGCCTTGTAAACAACACCCGCATGAAGCCAGACATGTTAGTGATTTAGCAGAACTGAATGCAATTTAGTTCGGACCATGACTGTCGCTCAAGAGGGAAAAGTGAATCAGTTGCGGTTGATTTCGGAACCAGCCCTGAGACATCATTCCACTGCATTTCAGGAAGATCGCCACTGCATAATAGAATGACGCCTTATCAGAAGTAAAAATCTCCCCTGGTAAAATCAAACTGTTTAGAGTTCACTATAAGAGGTTAATATTTTCGACTTGAACCTCTCCAACGTGAGAATCTTATTGCTTAAGGACGCAAATCCGAAATATGATGCAGACCAAAAATTATCCCAACAATTATATGATTATAACCTTGGCTTCTTGCTATTTTTGCTGGTGGTTGGAATCTGTTGATGAAAACAGCCACGTGAGTTTTTATCTCATCCTGAATGTGACAGCCTAATCCTTGTTACTGCTTTAGAATCAGCTGCATGCTGTGCAGGAGATGTCACAGAAAAAACGGTATTTTCTATGTACATGGACGTTGCCAATGTACATAGAAAATACACTTCTGATGTCGACATGTTTCAAGAAACGATTAAAAGAAGCCAGAAAAAATTCATTCACTGCCCTTCTTCTCCCAAATAACAAACTGATCACTGCTCGCACAGTTGGACAAGATGTTGGGAAATATCACCGATACCAACAGATGCTGAAGGAATAGTGATATTCGGTCTGCAGTTTCTTCAAGCACTGTTTCTGAAAGCTCCACACAGAATATTTGCTAGCTTAGGAAGTTACTATGTTCACAAGGATCTGTAAACTAATGAGGTTTCAGAAAGACTTGCTATTGAGAATATAGTTTCTATTGGGTACGAATTAAGTGGACTATTATTAACAATTGGAAGAACAATAGTAGCAATTCTATATAAGAATATAATGTTAATAATATTCTAATTGAATCTAAGGTTTCTTTGAGGAGACTATGTAGAGTTGTGGAAGTTTAGTGCAATGTCTATATGATTAGTTGTCAATACGTTGCTCCAATTGGTTAAAGTCCAGTGTAGATTAAAAACTGGACAAAGAATGTTAGTTACAAAAGAACAAAGTTCTTAAGTCATATTTATTACCAATTGATGTTAGTTAAAAGTACCAAGTTGCTACAACACTTTATTTGAGTAAATTGATTGGTAAATGTTTCTATTTGTATTGATTTCCCTCTTTGACAGAATGTCTCCTTATATTCAAACCTGTAGAAAAATTAGCTAAACAAGACTAGTAGAAAAAACTAACTCAACACACATCTCAAAAGTAATAATTTCAATTCTCTTCAAATCAATTTTTACCTTGGTACACTAACTTTTACAAGAAACTCTAAAACTTAAAACATTTCAAATTCTAGAATTTAATATTTTTTCATTGTAATATATATATATATATATATATATATAAATTAAAGGTTGAGTAGGACAAGAAACAATGCACAATCATAGTAAGATCCAAAAATTTGTAAGATGAGGTCATAAATAATAACACAACAATGCTCTTTGCATGTAGCATAGCACAATCAGCTAGTGCAATAAAATCAGACTAGGTTTGGAGACCCTTCCTTGTCCTCCTAGATGGCCTAAATAAAGCTTCTTTTTCTTCAAGATTTGTAAATACAACTAACTTGTTGAAGTAATACTTTTTTCTTTTCTTTTTTCCCTTGTGAAAAATTTGGTAGAATATTTAATGATTGTATTAATACAATATATCATTTCACAAGATCTTTGGTTAAATTGACATTTGATGATAGATTTTATATTTATGGTTGATTGATTTATTTATTATAACATAAAACAAAAGTACATTTTGAAGTACAATAATTTGGATCATAAAACTGTTCTATTAATTTATGTTTTGAGATCCATTATTTAGAAGCACCAATGGTATTACTTAAAGTAAAAATTGATTAGGATTTGCAGGCATGTTATAAAATTAATCTCATAACCAATATTTTTTATTAACATTATTAAGTATAGTATTTATTTTGAATTGATGAAATTGATATTCTATTAAAAGACTTACTAATAATATATTTTCGTAAGAACTTTGTTTATGTATGTCTTTGTGTAAGAAATAATTTTGGTATATAAAATTGTAATATTTACTTGTAAATGGTGGAAGCATCATGAATCAACAAAGTTGTTATGTTGAATAAATTCTTTAAGTTCCTTGAGAACAAAAGTTTTTTTTAAAATGTGAGAACAAAGAAAACATCCAGAATTCAATTTTATTGTTACATGAATGAGCAAGTAAAATACATAATTCTAATACTAAATATTTATGTAAAGATTCTGTGAGCTCAAACTAGCAAGATTAGATAGATTATGTAGAGCCTAACAAGATTCAATTGCAACATGAAATTCAAATTGGTAAACTTAAAATGAAATAAAAATAAATAAATAAAATAAAATGTTGTCTCTTGAAATGGTTTATGAAGTGAATTCACTCCAATGTGCAAACTTATTGCTTATGGAAGTATACTCAATTCCTAGGATTGACCCACATAAACTCGTCCTTGAAGAACAAAATATTAATCATCATTGAAAAGCAAACATTTTATAATGTAAAAAACAAACACTGGAAGATGTGCAATGGAATACCAGTTTTGTATGTATGTACGTATGTATACATAAATGAATATTTACATAATTATACATATATATAATAAATAAAATTTTAATGCTAAAATATCTTATATCCTAGCCTATGTAAAAGTTTGTTCATACATTCATTACACATATAAGAAACCCATGAACATCTTTATTTATTAATCTCAATATATATATATATATATATATATATTCCTCACACATACAATTGCTGCCGTGACACAGACTTCCATTGTGGCATGGGTGAACATCAAAACCCTAACTTGATGCGACATGCCAAGTGGACATATCATGTCATGGCAAATCTGTGCAGAAGCAATTGAGAAGCTGCACTCACTCACTCACACTCACACTCACACACTCACTTTCTAACACACAACAAGAGCGATGATTGAATCTTAATTTGCTCCCATTTTGCAAATCTGTTTGATGGGATTGCACGCGGATTGTGGGGTACCCCACTAAAGACCTCATTTGAGTCCTCATCAGCACACTTGGTAGACAAACTGCAGAATTGGGCAAACATGAAGCCATAGTGTTGCTGTTGCTTGTGTTGGTTTTGCAACCAGTGTTTGATGTTGCTGCTGCTGTTGCTACTTTATCTTCGGCAGCTTGTTGCAGAAGCTGAGAGTCCTGAGTCTCACTAAATCAGTCCAGTCATGGCAAGAATGCATGGTGCATCGACGGTGGGGGATGTGGATGTCGACGCCAAGGAGGACGAGGAGGAGGCCTGGAAAGTTCACCGAGGCAACGTGAAGAGAGAACAGTTGCTGCAGTCGCTGCAAGGCAGCATTCATTTTGAGAAGATCTTGACCAAGTCGAATACAGACCGGCCTGGGAAAAAATCTTGTTTGTTGGTATGCTGATGGCTTGGTAGCTTGAGCCTCGTCGATTGGCTTCTTCCTGATGTGTTGTGCTAGTTGTCCCACCTGTTGATTATTCCTTGTGAAGGGTGTTTATGAGTTGTGATTGCTTGAAATTGTGACAGCTTACTTGGGCTGAAGAATCTGCCGAGTGACTTGAAGGGTTTATTCTGTTTGTCGACACGATGATAGTATTTACGGGTTGGAACGTGTTTCTGAACTTCCTGAACCGGGTCTGCTCCAGGGATTGCCCGTCTGGTTTGTGCTGGAGCATGGGGATAAGTTTCAAAGAGATGTTGTTCTTCGATCTGGATCGTCCCCGAAACCATGGATGCCGTGGGATGTACGGCTCAGCGTCCACGTCAGATATTCTACATATCCGGATGTGAATTTTTCTTATGGCTGGAAGGGTTTTTCTGCCGCATGTGACCTCAGGGTGGGCGATTCGCTGATTTTCCTTCTCACGGAATTTTCAGAATTTGAAGTCCACGTCTTTCGGAGGACTGAAAACCCGGATGTATCCTCTCTTTTAACAGGGGAAAATCAGGGGGATGATTCCGATCTTTTTCGGGAGAAAGTAAGTAAATCCCATGGGAGCACAAGTCGATACATGCCTACCGAAAGTTTTGTGGAGTTAGTGCCACATGACTCCTGTGGATCAATTGAAAAGAGGGGGACTATCGGAGGTGAGGGTGCAGTTTCTGCCTCCCCGGGTGGTACGTCACTCAAAAACTCCAACTGCAACATGACTACGAAGGTGAGCATATATTTCTTCCACAAAGTTCACCCACTTCACCATTCTTCAATCTTGAATTTTAAATATTCAAATCGCACTTGGCGCAGGGAAATGAGCAATCGACTGCTATGAGAACCCTTGTTGGCACATTGGAATGCCAAGTGCAACCCACAGTTCACCACAAAGAGAACGCGATTCACTTCCCTAAGACTGGCAGATTCGGACAACATACCAGTAAATCGCCGGAAGTCGCTTATTTTAAGAAGACAATAACACCTTCAAATGTGGATCGGAACAATAAAAAATTTTGTTCCTTGGTATGCAATCGATCGCAGAAATTGATCCTCGATTTGTCTTTGTCAAATCGGTTCTAGATATTTCTTTGTGACGGTCGACCAGCTGATAACCGCTCAGACATGTGCGTTTGCGGCGATAATTTTGTTGAGTTTACAGTGGATTACATGTGGATTCTGATATGCGGAGGAGTCTTGCACCATCATGTGAAAAGCTGATTTCGTTGACTGTCACTCTGATACAGCATGCAGAATATTGTGTGCTAGATCTGTCAGGGGTGCACTTAACTTCGACGCTTATATCTGTGCCCTTGTTTGTTCCAGCTTATGCCCAAGTGGTTTGTTCTACAGCATGGAGACAAGTTTCAAAGGTCTGTCGTACTTCGGTCCGGATCATCTGCAAAACCGTGGCAGCCATGGAATGTCGTCGTCAAAATGTGGAGAAGACCAGAATGTGAAAATTTCTCACCACGGGTGGCTTTTACCGCTGGATGGAAGGATTTTGCCACTTTTTGTGGTCTACGAATAGGCGATGCGGTTGTTTTCAATCTTCGGAAACTGTCCGAATTCGATGTCCACGTCGTTCGAGGAGTGGGGACATCCATGCCATCTGCATTTCAAGGACCGCGAAATTGGGATGTTGTTCCTGAACCTTTACAAGAGATTGAAAACATTCTCTTTACCCCACCAGAACTTTGTATGGATTTGCAGAAAAGCCCGGAACATGCTGGAGGAGACCATCAGGAGCACATGATATCTTTTCCTTAGAAAAGCAGACTAGCACAAAACACCAGACTCATGCAGATCCAGCTCGACAATAAAATGAGGTATTATTTCGAAGCTTCCATGAGCAACTAACGCTCACCCACGTTCAGGAGTACACTAAGCCCTTGTAGGATACATTGAGCTCGAATTGTAAGTTCTTCAACCTTGGTTATTGATACATTCCCGCAGTGATATCTAATCCTCAATGCAAGCAGTACAATGTCCTGAGACGCCATCACTCCTCGCCCTGTGGTCGGAATAGCGTCTCATCCTGAGTCACCCACCTGTGCCACACTAGTTATTAAAACAACTATCGTAGGTTTAAACCTTCACTTTGAGCTGGATAAGTGTACAGTGACATTCACTGACTCTTGAACTGATCTGCCTGCCGGAAGGAAGACTTTTCCAACTACAGGAATTTCACGGACTTCAAGAACACCAGGTTCATGTCCTCAAGGTTAACTGCGTGGACGATGGTTGTTTTGAAAAATGTTGTAACGAGTGTAATTCCTGCAGATTTTAGATATTGGGAGCTGGTGTGCAGAACGTGTCCTCGGGAAACCGACTGTTGCATAAAAATCCCTCAGTTCTGTAGGCTACTCATAAACTGAACGCTCGTACAACATGGTCATCAGAAACCATGCTTTACATCTTTACACTCGGCACAAACTCTGCCAACTCCTACACGAAATACAGATATGAATCCCAAACCCCAGACTGTTTCTAGATATTTCCTCTTGCTAATCATACTAAAGCAAAAGTAGACTTCTGCGAGGACGCGGTCTCCGAGAATATGTATTTCATCAGCAAACTTCAAGGTCCACAGCTCCGCGCCAAAACTGTGCAACAAAGAAGAGGCTGCAAGCATTTAGTCGCCGCCAACAGCAAACAGCCGGCGACAGACTGGGTGGTTGTGTCAACAAAGGTCAAGTGGAATATGCACTTCTATGGTTAACATGGTTGAAGATAGCACCTAAGAGCTTGCGATATTCGTGCGGCCCGGGAAGTTGGGCACCAACTCACGCATCAAAGCTGCAGGAACAGGACAACTTTCTTCGAAGACCCAAGTAAAGGTTCACCGTAATACACACACCAAGCATGCATGTGTGAGTGCTGGTGACAGGAAACTGTGCAGCTCCAACAAGAGGAGGGAAATATGATAGTATTACTCTTCAAAGTTGAAGAATCTATGCATCTCTGGCATAGGAGATGGGATTGACCCTAACTGTTTATAGTCAAGCTTTGGTTTTACTGTTGCTGATGAGAACCATTATTCAATAAATGTGTCTGTGTAAAATGCTCATATCGGTTTTGCTTGGGAGACAAACTACAAGGAAATCAACAAAGGACGTGGGCAAGCCCTCCCCTTGGTCATAGCTTTGCAGTCACTTTGTCTAGGGCTTGCATGTCTCTGAATCAAGAGATTCTTTTTAAGAAAAATTAAGGAATGAAACAATAATGAACAAAGGGTTGATTAATATTCATGTACTTTTTAATATATATATATACTTTCTTGTGCTTTTTTATTATTTATTTGAAATCATTGCTTACTGTCTGTATAATGTTGATTTAATCATCTAATTTTAATTTTTAATTTTTTAATTTTTCTAAATTAGGTGTAACTATGATAACATATATTACTACATTGAATTTTTATTAAGAATAGTTGTGATTGTTAAGTCAGTTCTTGGTTTATTGAGGTGATAAACTGATTAATTGCATAACGTTTTGTAAAAAAGATAGTGTGCATGTAAAAACTGCAATATTTTCATTTTCTCTTCTTCACAAAGAGTTTTGATGAAAAAAATTATTGATTCACAAAGAGAGCACAGCCATATTTGCTGGAAAAAAACAAAAACAAACAAACAACCAAACAATCCAAGGGGTCAACATACTTTGAGGAGTATAAATTACAAGATCCATGAATCAAAAAATAAGTAAAAAAAATAAATGTAAGTACAATATCTTCATAAGGCTTTGATTTGCCATATTTTGCCATATTGCACACATTTGTATTACTTAAAGCGTGTTTGTGCTCAAGCTACTCAATTTCATAATCATTAAAACTAGGCAGGCAGAATTCAAATTTCTAAACCTAATGAAAATATATATACGGTGTGGGATTCCGATATATATATATATAATGTGCAAAACTACTCAGGACATTTATTTTATTTTATTTTACAAATTCCTAGTAAATTCTGGTGGAAAACATGTGAACAAGTAAGCGTTAATATATTCCTATTTAAATAAGTTTGAATTTTTCACAAAATCTTGGCTAATGTCATCATTGGTATGGGTCTACATAACAAACAATAAACATGAATATACAAAATTTTGCACTTGGTACTTGAGTATGTGAGAATCACATGTGGAAAATTCGTCTCATCATAGAATCACTTGTGTAAAATTTGTAACATGCATGAGTTAAACCTTAACCAAACATTTATGATTCTGACTGTTGGATCCAAATTTTTAGAAGTTGGGTAATGCATAACGTGAATCTATATATCATAACACAAGAAATAACAGTATAATACAAGTTTCACTTATACTTGTGAAGGAACTATAATAATGACGGTAAACATGAACATTACTACTATGATTAATATTATCATTATATAATTTTTAAACTTGAAAAATAACACCTTGAAGCAATCAATGTTGAAGTGTGATACATCGTCAAGAACGAACGATGTACAGAGTTGTGGACCAAAAGTGGGTAATTTTTCCAATACTTTTATATTAAGCAAAAAAATACGGTGATTACTGAGAGTAACTTCGTAGTGTAGTTTTGCCGAGGTCTGTACAGAGACCGTCGATAACACGGGAATACTTGGAGTAATCAGCACGCATATCGTATGCGTATTTCATACGTATAAATTGAACAGAGGAAGAGCCCTAACCCTAATCCCCTTTATGGTCTTCGATAGGTGCAATTCCCGGGTCTCGGAATCGTTGCAGACGGACAGTGCAGAGATTGTTGAAGAGAACCCTGTTGCAGGTGTTGCTGTACTCGTGGCCTTCTACACCCGAAGCGAATTGTCCCCGCGGTGTTGCTAATGGCGGGGAACGCGGATGCAGGTCCGTCGAGCAGCGGGGAATCCCCTTTGCGTCTCCCCTCGCCCGATGAGATCCGAGCCCAAGACATTTTCAATAATTGTGCCGTGCGAACCGCCGTCAGTGGTGTCATGGGTGAGTGTGTGTGTGTGTGTGTGTGTGTTTGTTTGTTTGTTTGTTTGTTTTTTTTTATTATTATTATTTTTTATTTGTACAGTTCTGTGATTCATGCGGCTCTGTTTAATGTACTGAACCTCTGTCTCCAGCTATCTGAATTTCTGCTAGTGGAATTTTCCTCGGAAGTCCATTTCTTTGGATAATTTGCGATTTCCTGATCGTCGCGCTGGTATTGGAGATTGTGTAGTCGTGTGAGGCTTTGAACAATTTGTGTCTTTGTCGTTGTCTCCGCTTGAGATGCTTCCTGTAGTATTTCCGCTCTTTGTCTTCTCGCGATATTCTCATTACGTTCTGGTTGCTGAATTGTGGCAATCTCTGGGGCGTATGGTCGTCAGAATGTAGCTGAATTACATAGAAGAGGCCGCAGTAATTACTGGTTTGGAATTTTAGTACCATCGCGGTCAATTTAAGTAGAGTACCGAATTGAACCTATGTAGGTTGTTTCATTTGCGTAGTGGCTGGTGATCAGGTTTTACATGCCTTCATGGTTTTCATTTTGGATTATATTGCAGGCGGTGGAATGGGAATCTTCATGGGGATGTTGTTTGGAGCACTCGAACAACCCCTTCACACTGATACCATGACAGCTCGACAACACTTCGTACATGCAGCTCGAACGATGAGCTCAAAAAGTGTGCAAATGGCTAAAACTTTTACTGTCATGGGTGCTATTTTCGCGGGAACTGAATGCGTGTTTGAGAAGGTAGAATGTCACAACTGAGTATTATGTTTTTCAAGCATTAATTTGCCTTCTCACAATTCCTGGTTTACAATTTTGACTTATCTTCGTGAACTCTTGGTTTATATGTTGTTTTTTTAAATTGCAATTAAACAGCTTGAATACATGTTGGACCATGTTGCCATTCAAGGTTCCCACGCCTGGCATAACTGACCAAGTGATCATTGGACTTGTACTGGCTTTTATATATAAATGGCTTTCTCTCTGTTCTTAGTAATCTTGCTTTTTTGATTTTTGATTGTTACACCTGTTGTATAGGCAAGAGCAAAACACGATGCTACAAATACAGTATTAGCTGGGTGTGCGACTGGAGGGAGCATGTCAGCAAGGGGTTCGTGTTTTTTTTTATCTCCTCTTTCCATTACTTCTTTCGTAGGATCTTATTCAACAATATCACTCCATGATGACCACTAGCCGCAATGTATCCAAAGCGAGCCATTTCGGTTTCTGATCGTTTGAGCATTCTTGTTTGAGATTTGGAGCCTAATAGTTTTGTGTTAATAGTGATTTTCCTTTCTGTCATCTGACTTGGAAATCTTACACCAAAGCCACCTTGTTTTGTGTATTGCAGCTGGACCACAGGCAGCCTGTATTGGATGTGCAGGCTTTGCAGCCTTCTCTGTAGCCATTGAAAAGGTTTTTGACCGTCACAATTAGTTCGCTTACATGACATGTCGTCACTGGATGGTCTTCTCTGCTTCAAGGGGTGTTCATGCACATCGTCCCTCGATACAAAATTTTGACCCTTTCAAACAGTGTATAGAGATGGTTTTCCTCTTACAGAACTGTAGCTTTGTGCTACACTAGACAACACAACATTCATAGAAATAATGATATTCTTTCTGCAGTAGTAGTATTATTCTTTAGTCTATTCCAATGAGAAATTTTTCGAACAGGACATAGGGTAGACATTCTTGCGAGGCCTTCGTTATAATATGCCCAAGCAGATGGATTCATAATCATTGGTTGACCTTGTTGGAATGGTTTATGATTTGCATGCTTTGGGGCATTTAAAAGCATGACTTGTTGCAAGGTTACCTGTTCATTTTTAATCTCTTGTGTATGTAAAAATTCTGAACATCCATTGCTTTATTTTTGTAACTTGACCCCCAAATTGTTGAATGTGTTTATTCATAATATACAAACAAGAGCTCATTTGTAGAATTTGTTTATTAGCGACCGAATTGCCTGTACATAAAAGATGCTAGGGCGAGACTTTTAAATTTTATTCGTTGTGTGGTTGTGAATTTGTTCCCCTAAACAGGTTTGTAAAGGAAGGAGATTATGTAGTCTTACGCTTTGCAAAAATGAAGGCACAAACACATTCGTGCAAAACTGATTTTTGTGTTTTGCACAAATCAGCATCTACCTTCATCTTTGAGGAAGGCCGAAAAAAGACACGACCCATATTTTGCGGCATAAGTCAAATAAGGTGGATTCATTTGGGACTTCAACGAACCCCAAACTTACACTGAACCATCCTTAGGCATACTTTCACAAAAAAACCATTATCTTTCTTGATTAAACAATCTATGAGACCAGATTCATTACTCTAATTTAAATGCATAGATCAAATATAAGGTGCTAGGCTTGCCCATGGAATATATACCTAAAAACTTTCTTTTTGTCTTCAGTGATGACTTTCACATTTACGATGTAAGATAATTCTGAGAGATTTACAAAAGGGGTAAGTTTGGAGATTCTCCACAATCTAAGGACGTAAGTGTAGTGTAAGTGAAAACGGATTGGTATGTGAAATATTTGAAGCAACAGAAAGGCTATAGAAAAATAATACACATCCTGATTCAAAAAGCTCATTACTTAAAGTCACAATCTTTCTTTCACGAATTAAAAAGTGGAAGTCGTCTGTGACCGTAGTTACTACACAAATTACCAAACATGCGTGGCACGGTTGTGTGAATGTCGAGGTATACCACGTAACTGGCTCAGATGCTTCCTAAAGGACCTACACCATTTAGTGTCTGTAGTTATGCAAGTGTGAATTAGGTTACAGCATAATGCTTTAAATACGATTGGGACATAAATCAGTATAAGTAAGCAGAATTGGAAGAAACCAGTACGGACACATACGGAAAAAGTATGGAACTCTGATACGAAAGACATTTCACTGAAAGTACGCAGAAAAAGTATGACAAAGAGCATGGATTACATTGAGCCCTCCATAACTTCAAGAAAAGAACAGGAAAATTAGAAAAACTGGGGGCACCCTAGAGGGTAATTTTGTGGTGAATACCACCACTAGGAACGCAGATCCGCGATAAAATGTGCGGGCCACCGTGACACTTTAAACTCGCCACACTGGCGGAGCGTGCTCCCCCTTCGTTTGCTGTGTGAGGTTGCATAAATTGGTACGCATTCGTACAGGTGGAGAACTAGGGCCTGCCGACTCCTCAATCAGTTCACAGTTCAATCAATATCCAGAAATTCCATGCGCTTCCTCATCGTACCCTTCAACTCTGTTGCATCTTTCTCAGCTTTCTGTGCCTGTAACACCACAAGGTTTCTAAATTACGTTCTGCTACGTCGACAGAATTTGAGAACATCCAGAATGGTATTTCGAAAACGAAGGCATGGTTTTATGACTATTACGACGTTATTCGTAGCCAGCACAAAACTCCAGGAGCACATAGAAAATAACATATTTATAGGTCCAAGAAAGAAGTAAAGAGTATTTATGAGCAGCGCACAAAATACCCCAGTTTCATTTCATATTTCAAAACGTCATACCAAGTACATATACAAAAGTTGCAACTCCTGGTATGTATACGCGAAAGGAAACACAGACAAACCAACGAGCTTACTTGTTTAATTTCGGTGGGAGTGACCCGCACCATAAAGGATGGCAACTCCTCCCTCTCCAAATCCTGTATCAACGAACTAGTTTCATAAGTCCTCTTTACCCAAAAAGAAATAAAAGCTGGCATTACTTATTTTCAGTCTTGAATCGAAAGTAAGACGTGAAGAAACTTCAAACCTCCTTTAAAAACTGAACATGAACTACCTATACCTACTTGAATCTACAAAATAAATTTATGTTATTTTCTAAATTTTAGATGTTTATCTGATATTGGTTTCTGAACTATCTTGGTACCACTATGCGCTATTCCATTTGTGCTCCACTTTGCACCAGGTAAGTGAATATTCCAAGCACCGTCGCCTTTTATAATCTATTGCCACTGCTCCTAAGACGCTGAGGTGATGAATCAAGACGAGACTGTCGTAGGTGTGAAGATGTCATGAAGGATAGCTGCGATGCAGCTTCAGAATAATCTTACCAGTTCACCAATGAGAACAACATTTTCTCCACGGATAATATACAGGCCTAAAGGAAGATCGCAATACAGCTCTCCAACCGTTATCCTTTCAAGTGCTCCCTCCAACACTACATTTGCTGTTTTGCCAATATTCAGGAAGGTGCATTCAGTGCTTATTACAAAATTGCATACAGCCAATAACCTAAAGAATGCACAAAGTTTCAAAACTTAAACAAAATGGGAACAACGAAAAAGCTTCGTTAATGAATGTGCTCAAAACAGACTTCTTCAGATGATTAAGAATAGATGAAAAGTATAACTACATGGCATAATAGAAACACCTCTACGCGATTCAGCACTACAAAAAGACCTGTGCAATAATAAACAAACTTGCATTACATATGCAGGGACAGGGAACCCATACCAAATTGATCAAAAGATCGGAGCACACCAATTAGTTTCCTTCCATCCCGCAATATCACCAATAGCTTCTCTGCAAAATTTTGATTCGCACCAGCATATGAAATTCACATATCTACAAATAAAATGCCACAGAAATGTAGAAAAAACACCACAACTACTTGATGAGGGTGTACAGCTAGAAATGCCCGTCTAAACAGTGACTGGCTGATCGGTAGCTAGCTGTCAAATGTAATGCCAATCAGCACCCACTACCTCCAAAGAACATCACATTTTGGACATCCTGAACTAAGCACAGATATAAAAAAAAAAAAAATTGGCTCCGTTCCAAAAGTACTGACCACCCAAGCTCTTCCCAATCACCAACTACAAGCCTCCGAAAAATAGACAGTTGGCGTTGAAACGTGGATCAAATTTTTCCTTAAATTATGGCCTACTAGTGACAGATATACTCAGACAGCATCCGATGAAGCAAATATCACTAGTCATATGCATTAGCTAGGAGTTGATTCAACAATTAGACAGAGTCTAGCAATCATCTGGTAGACCCCTTGAAACCCTACAATCCTCCGTTTCAGCTATTGCAAGAAACTAGGAGGTACTGCAGCAATTGCGCACGACCATTCTTCGATGGATAAACGTATAACGGTGCCTGAAAGAGCTCAACATCCAGACATCATGTCCGATACCCTAATTCGAACAGAGCAGGGTAAAAATGATTGCACTCACTGATAGTGTGCTTGCGACGGTAGCAGCAGCAATTAGATGAAACAGAGCTACATTGGCGGAACAAAGGTAAAGAAAGGCGTAACGGCGGAACCCAAGTGCGAAACCCTTGGATATAAATAAAAATCACTACATAATCCAACTTCCCAGTTATGCCATCTCGGGGTACCATGAGGCATTACACTATCGCTCTGCTTCCATTACAACTACCGCACAATACGCAGCACCAAGCATACTTAACAAGTGCGAGCAGTTACAGGGCACAAAAAGAACTCACTGTCGAGATTGTCTGCGAGAGAAGTAGCAGGAAAGTTGTCAGGTCCTGACCACGACATTCCGCTTTCTTCCCACCTCCTCCAGTTCCACGTTCGGATGCAAAAACCGTAGTCTTACCACCAAACCACACCAAAACGGGCAAAAAAAAAAAAAAAAAAGAAAAAAAAGAGAGACTCTTCCCAACTAATCCTCCCCCCTCGTCTGCCACCGCTCTCACACTTGACCTAATTCCTTACCTCACAATCCCAGAACCCCAAAAACAAAAAAAACCAAAACCAAAACCAAAATCGAAACAAAATAAACTCAACTCGCTTCTAATGACCTCGAAACATACAAAATTCTTCCAAGCTGCTCCTTCTCTCTCAATCACTCACGCACATCTCAGGGAATACCCAAACCCAAAACAGGCACCCAACCCAACCCAACACTAACTAACTAACAGACAGACAGCTACATATCAAAGGTCGACCACCGAAGGGAGCAGCAGCAGTAGACAAAGAAGGCTGAACACAGAAAAGGGGGAGAGAGACAGGAGAGGAGAGAGAGACCAGAAGAGAAGAGAATGGTAGAATGGGGGTGGGGGTGAGGGGCGGACTGAGCGATGATGATGCGAAAGAAGGAAGGAAGGAAGGAGGAGGGGGAGCGATCAGCACCCACAACAGAACAGGAACAGAGCTCAACAGCAGCACAGCAGCAACGCAAGCCAGAGAGAAGAAGAGAAAGTTACGGGAACAGGGGCCCATGTGCACTACTCTACTCTGTCTCTCATGCCTTCCTTTTCCTTTTCCTTTTTCTTTCTGCTTTCTTTTTTTCTTTGTTTTTCTTTCCCTCCGTCTTTATGGGGTGCTTGGCCTCATGGCACCCTCCACGCGTTCGGAAAAAGTAGTAGGAGGGTTTGACAAAGTCCCCTGCCTTCCGGCCCCCCCCCTTTGAAAAAGTAAAAGGTGCTTCTACTTCTTCTTCTGCTCCTTCTCTGTCTTCTTCGCCCTTCTTCGCCTCCTGCTGCTCCACTCTTCTTCTCTCCCACTGTATTTATTGCCTCGTGTGTTTGTACATGGCAACGGTTTAGCATAGCTGGTATTACATTCGTTAATTAAAACTATTAAAAAATAAAAACTATTCAAATTATGAACACTTACAAATTATATATTTGAAATCACTTTGAGAACTAGAGATTTTTCCATGAATTTATTAATTGTTGGATCAGTTATCAAATATATTTTGTTCTACACTTGAAGTTCTTATATATATATATATATATATATATATCTTCTTTAAGACAAGATTTTATCAAAAAAAAACATAATATAGAATCTTATGGTTATTTTAATGCATGCATATATATATATATATATATATACATACATACATATATCCATCCATTATATAAGACAAGAAGGAATTTAGATAAAGGATATGTTGTTGAAGATAAGAATGACATTAGTTGTGAAAGATATGAATTGAAAGAAGATGCATAAACCTATGAAATCCATGTCAAAAGAAAAGTAAAAAAATAGAAAATAAAGTATGTATATTAAAACGAAACTAGAATGACTATTGCTAAAAGACAAGGAAATTAAAGACTCTTAAATCTAGACTAGAAGTAAGAAAGGAATTGACATGAGTGAAGAAGGCTTCACTCTTGCCTCTATATATACTATCTATCTAGAATCTATGTAGCAACATTCTGTAGGACCTCCAAAAATATATTGACTTTGTATGATATGTATCTTAACTTACATGGCAAGTTTTTTATATAGACGATATATAATTAGTTTATTTTATAAGCTATCAATATATATGGCATGTGGTTAACTTGTTAACCAAGTTTCTAACCTATCAATTAACTACAAACACATGTAAAGTCAAAACAACATCTAAAAAGCTTTTAGAAAGCTTTTCTAGAAGGTATTATGAAATTAATCTACTTTTATCTATTTCTACATATTCATATTACTTAGGTAACAATTACAATAGATATATATCCATGACATTATCTTCCCTTTTAGGAACGAGTTCCACAAGGAATAGTCATCATATGTTGATGAAGTCTAATATGTGGCAAATTTTTTGTTGGTTCCTATGTATATTCATTAATATCATATCCGCACCAATAGAAAAAATATTTAATACTACCTTGAATCTAGAACTTCTTTGATTTCAAATTCTTTATTATTGTCCACTTCTATAGGAGGAAGTGAGACTTATCTTATTCTTGATATATTCACAGTCTTGTATGATTCAAGAAGAAATATGTAGAATATATGATGGATCTTCATTGATTCTAATAGATGTAATTGATAAAAAATTGCATTGATTTGTTTACAAATAGAAAAAGGTCCAAGCCTATAATAATCCAACTTATCTCAAGGATGACTAGTTTTGATATTACAATGAAGTAACTATACCTTGTCACTTACATTGAATTGTGGTTGCTTCTTTTGATAGGCATCCACATTGAATTTTTGTCATTCTTGAGCTTCTTTTAATTGCACCTTTATTGTTACATGTAGCTCTAACAAATGATTTACCAAATCTTTTGCCACAAGATTATCAACTTTTGAAAAGTCAAAAGTATCAAGTTGTAGATGATAACCATAATTGGCAAAAAAAGGTGTTTTTTGCATAAAAGAATACATTATTATAAGCAAAATCTATCAATCGCAAGAAGGTTGTCCAATTGTTTTGTTAATAATTAATAATATACCTTAAGTATTGCTCCAAAACTTAGTTTACATGCTCTGTGTATCCATCGGTTTGATGATGAAAGACCAAAGAAAGCTTCATGTCCACCTTTAGAATCTTAAAAAAAAAAAAAAAAAAAAAAAATTCAAAACCTTGATGCAAATTGAGTTTGTCTATCTAATATAATATCTTTCAACAATCTATGATACCAATAGATATTGTCAAAGAAAAGCTTGACAATTTTTTCACTTGTGATAGATTTTATGCATAATATAAAATATGCTATTTTAATAAAATAATCTTTTATAGTGTTCTATATTTGTAATCATAAAAAATCTCTAGTTATTAGCTTTAAAGTCTCATTGTATCCAAAATGTCATATTGCTAAAAAGTCATGATGTGCTTAAAAAATATGTACACATGCTTCTCCTTCTAGAATATATAGACATCCTTCGAAATAAAGTAGGTTGTTTTTGAAGTCAAACTTCGAAGTATCACAAGACTTAGAAGAAGTATTCTTGATATCATGAATAAGAGGATCAAAAGACATACTTGATTGAATTTTCTTGAAAAAAGTTGAATCAACAATCAATGTTAATTTCATTACTTGAAGATGAAATTGTTTTGGCTTCAATAAAACTATCCTTTGTTGATTGAAAATTACATCTCTTTCTTTTGGTGCAAGATAAGAATGTTTAGAAAGAGCATTTAACAAACCTTATTATTTTTTTGGCTGATATTTTATATTGAACTCAAATTTTGATAAAGATATGTTCCAACAAGCCTAGCAATGATTCAAAATACTTGCTAATATGAAATAATTGAGGTTCTTGTGATCTGTATATATAATGATTAGATTAAAAGTATCTTTTAGATAATGATGCTATTTTTTAAAAGAATCCATAATTGTAAAAAGTTTTTTGTTGTAGATCTCATAGTTAATCTTGGTTGCTGAGAATTTCTTGGAATGAATAGCTACTAAGTAGAGCTTGTCATCTTTTCCTATTTGTCATAAAATAGCACCTATAGAAAAATTTGATGCATTTTTTTTCATAAAAAAATACCTTAAAGTGGATATTATATAAGATTGGTACAAAAATAAATGCAGACTTCAAGGCTTTAAAAGATGTTTTAGCTTTTTTGCTCCAATCAAGTTTGGTTTTGCATGTAAGACATATAAGAAGAGCTGCAACTTGAAAAAAATTCTTGATGAAGATCCAATAGTAATTGGCAAAGTGTTAGAGACATATACATTTATGTCAATAGTTACTTATATGATTAGGTAGAAGTAGGTAAATATAGATTAATTTCATAAAGTCTTTTAGAAAAGCTTCTTAGAAGCTTCATAGATGCTATTTTGACTTTAGATGTATTTGTAGATTAGAAACTTCGCCAACAAGCTAACTATGTATTGGTAGCTTAAGGAAACAAATTAACTCCGTGTAGTAGCTTGTAGAACAAACTAATTATGTGGTGCATACATAGATAACTTACCTTGTAAGTTAAGACATGTGCTTAGCAAAGTCAACATGTTTTAGAGGTTCTATATGACATCACCACGTAGCTTCTAATTATAAGTATATAAAGAGGCAAGAGTGAAGCCTTATTCACTCTTGTCAACGTCGTTCTAGTCTTTAGTCTTGTTTCAAGACTTTGTAGTCTTCTTGTTTTTGGCAATAGCCATTCTAATTAATATTATATTACCTTTTGAGTGACTTTTTAGTTCTCTTCAGTGACACAAGAGTGTATCAAGGATTCTCTTTCTTTGAGATTCATGTCCCTAGCACAAAGTCCAAAAAACATTCTATATTTCTTATTGTTCTTAAAATCTTTCAATCTATAAAGTTTGAAACTTATTTGGATCCATTATAAATCCTTTGTTGGAAATAATATATCCTAAGAAATCAATTTGAGTAGTGTGGAATATACACTTTTTCAACTTGGCATATAATCCCACATCTTTAAGTTTTTGTAACACACGATAAATATGAACTTCATGCTCTTTTATATTCTTAGATTAGATTAAAATATCTTTTAAGTAATAAACAATAAAATCATCTAAAATTTACAAAGAACTTCATAAGATGTTGAAAAGCAATTAGTGCATTCGTGAGTCTAAAAGACATGACATTATATTCAAAGTATCCATACCTTGTTCAAAATGCAATCTTCTATTTATCTCCTTCTTTAATATGGACTAAGTTGTATATTCTTTGTAAATATATTTTTATATAGATCTTAGCTTGATTTAGTTAATCAAGAAATCCAGATATCATAGATAAAGGGTACCTAATTTTTATGGTAATCTTATTGAGTCCTTGATAATATACTTACATTTGCAATGATTCATCTTTTTTCTTTACAAAAAAGATAGGAGCTTCTACAAGAGATTTCAAATAGCAAATAAAATTCTTTGCCAAGTTCTTGTCAATGTATTTTTTGAATTCAACCAAATTATTTTGTAATAAACTATAAATTAGATCAAATGGTAGCTAATTTTTTTCTTAAAGATCAATTGAGCAATCATATGTACAATGCTTTAGAAGAATATTTGCATTCTTTTTTTCAAAAATATCTTAAAAATCTTGATATTAACTTGGAATACTACTTAAAATCTTTCCATCATTAAAAATAAATGTGGCATAAATAATAAAAGGTAATCTTTCTTTTATCGCATACAAGAAAGCTTTTGCGCCTATGAGTACAAGTTTGGCTACACTAGACTTATGACTTTTTACAAAACTCTTAATAATGTTTTAAGGAAAGTCAAGTTTACAAAAAATTTAATCTATCAAAGGATTATAATTTTCTAGCCATGATAAACCTAAAATGACTGGATTCAAGAGAGTCCTAATTATATTAAAAATTATATAACTACTATGACCTTTTATTACTACATCTATAAGAAGTGTTTGATGAATAATATCTCCAAAGATTATAGATGGCTATCTATAACTTCTACACGTATGGATTTAATTTTTTGTACTAATGCTATTATATAGTTTTTAATGAATTCTTCATTTAAAAAATAATTTGAGGCTCTTAAATCTATCAAGATAGACGTTTTATTATTATTAGATCTTAAATGTACATCTATTGTAAAACAAGGAGATGGTTATGAAGAGAAGATAGGACCTCCATTTTAATAAGATTCTAGCAACATGGTCTCTATTATAGCTACACAAATTTGTTTTCCGACATTTTTTCATCTTTGATAGTCGTACTCTTTATTTTATAGTTGCATCATTTCTTTGGACAATATTGAGTAGGATGTTTAGCTTCTCCACAATATAAATACAATCTTTCTTAATAACAACAAATTTTTCTTGTTCAATAAGAGGTTTAAAATATATTACATTAATTTACATATCTTTTACTTCCAATTATTTAGATTCAAAGGTCATTGGTATTGTCATTGAATTACAATAACGTAGAGGTTTTTTTGTGCAATTTTCAAATTTGAAACTCAAAAAGTCAATTGTCTCACTTCATCGCAAAGTCAATTACTTGATTTAATGTATGAAAATTAGGTAAGTTGAGCATTAATTTCTTTGCTTCATATTGTAATTTATGGAAAAATTGGCTGATAAAGGCAGCATCATCTCACTTGATATCAGTCACTATTTTTCAAAATTATGAAGTGTATGATTTAACTAATCCATTGTCTTATCATAAGATATAAATTTTATTAGTTATAATACAAATTACATCATATTCTCCATACATTGATCAAAATTTTGCCAAAAAAGCCTCCAGTATTAGATAATCATTTAAGAAAAGACAAAAACCATGATAATGCCGAACTTAAAAGAAGTTTATCAATGAATCCAATTTGTGATCTTAGAGTTGAATAGCTTTGGAGTTAAAGTTCAATTATAAGTTGTATTTGATTGATAAATCTTCAAAACTTAGAACTTGAGCTATCAAACTTCTTAAGTAAGGTAATTTTGGATTTTCTAACATTAAAAGAGTATTCTACTATTAGAAAAGAAATGTGATTTGATGTAGATGTTGAAGTGGCTTTAATCATGTTTGAATCTTCACTTCCTATCATTTTTTTTGCTCTAGGTGGTGATAAATTGAATTGATGCATCACAAGCATCAACTCTCTCAATTACTCTTGGATTTGTGCTATTGCACTTTTCATTTCAAGAGGCTCTACCATTATAACACTAAAAAAAAAATATATCTAATATCACTCAAGACAAGCAAAAGAGAAAACTTGAGATCAAAGAAAATATTAAGAATAACATTAGTTTAGAAAAAGGATAATCCGCAATTTCTAATACACTTATGTCTGTCACGGCCATAATCATGTAAGCTAATAATTACATATAGAAATAGGTAGAAGTAAGTAAAAGTAAATAAAAGTAAGTTAATTCTATAATATTTAATATAGAAGCTTCCTAGAAACTTCCTAGATGCTGCTTTGACTTCATAGGTGTCTTTAATTGACTTTTTGGATTAGAAACGTGGTCAACAAGTTGGCCATGTGCCACACATGTTGTTATCTTGAAGATCAAGCTAACTATGTGGCCCACACGTAGAAAAACTTGCCTTGTAAGTCAAGGCATGTGTCCTACAAAGTCAACACATATTGGAGGTCCTATAGAACGTCGCCACGTAGCTCCTAGTTAGATAGTATATATAGAGACAAGAGTGAAGGCTTCTTCACTCTTGTCAACTCCTTTCTTGCTTCTAGTCCAAATTCAAGAGTCTTTAGTTTCTTGTCTTGTGGCAATAGCCATTCCAGTTTCCTTTTAATATACCTACTTGTTTATATTTTGACTTATTATATCGAGATAGTCTTTTGGTGTATATTTTCCCTCATCGAGTCTTTGTCCTTGACAATGTCTTATCAAGAAAAAAGAGTAATCTGCTCTTAATCAAAAGAAGACAAAGCTCTAATATTGAAAGTCCACTCTTATCAATTTATCAAGGATATGATGTCACAGACATACTCATGTAAACTAGTAATTACATATACAAATAAGTTGAAGTAAGTAAAAGTAGGTAAAAGTAAGTTAATTCTATAGTATTTAATATGGAAGCTTTCTAGAAGCTTCATAGACGTTGCATTGACTTCATAGGTATCTTTAATTGACTTTTTGGATTAGAAATGTTGGCCATGTGCCACACATGTTGTTAGCTTGAAGATCAAGCTAACTATGTAACCCACACGTAGAAAAACTTGCCTTGTAAGTCAAGGCATGTGTCCTACAAAGTCAACACATATTGGAGGTCCTATAGAACGTCGCCACGTAGCTCCTAGTTAGATAGTATATATTGAAACAAGAGTGAAGCCCTCTTCACTCTTGTCAACTCCTTTCTTGCTTCTAATCTAGTTTCAAGGATCTCTAATTTTCTTATCTTTTGGCAATAGCCATTCCAGTTTCTCTTTCAATATACATACTTATTTATTTATAATTTGTTACCTTCCTTTGAGTGAAGGCTTACTTATCTAAATTTCTTTTTTATCGAGTTCTTGTCCTTGACAGGTTGACAAGAGTTCACCTACAATATCAGAGCTTTGTCTAATCTTGATTAAGAATGGATTACCCCTTTTTTTGATAAGATATAAGCATATTAGAAATTACGGATTAGAAACTGATATTGTCTTTAGTATTTTTTTGGTTCTCAAGTCCTCTCTTCTATTTGTCTTAAGCGATATTAGACATCTTCTCTTTTCTAAGTGTTATCATTGCAGAACTTGTTGAAATGAAGAGTGCAATGGCACAAATGCAAGAGCAATTGAGAGAGTTAATGCTTGCAATGTATCAACTCAATTTACCACCACAAGGAGCAACAAGATTGACAGGAAGTGAAGATACAAAAATGGTTGGAACTACTTCAACATCTGTACCAAATCATGTCCTTTTTTTTTATGGTGGAACGCCCTTCCACTGTTAGAGAACCAAGAATTGCCCTACTTGAGAAGTTTGATGGCACCAGATCCAAGTTTCAAGGATTTATCAATCAAGTGCAACTTGTGATTAAACTTCAACCCCAAAGCTATCCAACTCCAAGATCGCAAGTTAGATTCATTGGTACGCTTCTTTCAGGTTCAACACTATCATGGTTTTTATCTTTTCTTGAATGATGAGATCCAATATTGGATAATCTAGAGGCTTTTTTGGCGGAGTTTCAATCCATGTATGGAGAACATGATGCAATTTGTGTTGCAACCAATAAAATCATATTTTACGATAAGGTAATCGATTAGTAACATTGTACGCTTCACAATTTCGACAACTTGTAAATGATATTAAGTGGGATCATACTGCACTTATTAGCGAATTTCTCTATGAATTACAATATGAGGTAAAAAAATTAATGCTCAACTTACCTGATCCACAAACATTGAGTCAAGCAATTGACTTTGCTGTGAAGTGTGACAATCACCTTTTTGAATTTCGATCTGAGAATCGACCTCAACGTTACTATAATTCAATGGCAACACCATTACCTCTTCAACACATACATTCGAAAGTAGAGGATATGCAAATTGATGCTGTATATTTCAAACCTCTTACTGAGCAAGAAAAGACTAGTCATCGTCAAGAAGGATTATGTTTATATTGTGGAGAATCAAAACATACTGCTCAACATTGTCCAAAGAAACGACGTAATCACAAAATGAGGAGTATGGCTGTGAAAGAAGATAATATGTTAGAAAACGAGTTTGTCCAGCTACAATAGGGACCGTGCAGCTGGAACCTTGCACAACATCTAGTAAAGGTTCTATTCTCTCCTCAGAGCCTTTTCCTTGTTTTACATTAAATATTATTTTAGGACCTAAATATTACAAAGCCTCTGCCTCGTTAGATTTAGGAGCCTCAGCATGTTTCTTAGATGAAGAATTTACTAAAAGACATAGCATATCTTTAGTAAAGAAAACTAAACCTGTTCATATAGAAGTCATAGATGGTCGTTCATTGTCTTCTAGGGATATTTCTCATAAAATCCTTCCTATAGAAGTAATAATCAATGGTCATAATAGCTTTGTAGTATTTAATATCATTAGATCTCCCTCTAATCGAGTCATTTTAGGTTTATTGTGGTTAGAAAAATATAACCCTCAAATAGATTGGATTTTCCAAACTCTTACTTTCTCTAAAAATAAAACTAATAGTGTAATTAATCAAGTAGAGAGTCATAAGTCCAGTTCAATTAAACTCATATTTATAGGTGCAAAAGCTTTCTTGCATGCTGCTATAAAAGAATCACCATATATTATTTATGCCACACCCGTTTCTACTGATGGAAAGACTTCAAGTGGCATTTCAAGCCAATATCAAGAATTTCAAGATGTATTCGAAAAAAAGAATGCGGATACACTCCCGAAACATCGTCCCTATGATTGCTCAATTGACCTTCAAGAAGGAACTCAACTGCCATTCGGACCAATCTACAGTTTATCACAAAATGAGTTGGCTGAACTCAAGGAGTATATTGAAGAAAATCTAGCCAAGAATTTCATACGCCATTCTAAATCTCCGGCAGGAGCTCCAATTCTATTTGTGAAGAAAAAAGATGGATCATTGCGGATGTGTGTTGATTATCGAGGACTCAACAAGATTACCATGAAGAATAGGTATCCACTACATTTAATATGTAAACTTCTTGATCAGCTGAATCAAGCTAAGATCTATACAAAAATAGATCTTCGGGGAGCATATAATCTAGTACGCATCAAAGAAGGAGATGAATGGAAGATTGCATTTCGAACTAGGTATGGACATTTTGAATACAACGTCATGCCTTTTAGACTTACAAATGCACCAGTAGCTTTTCAACATCTAATGAATGATATGTTTTGAGAGTTTTTGGACGATTTTGTGGTCTGTTTTCTAGACAACATCTTGATCTATTCTAAGAATCTAGAAGAACATGAACTTTATATTCATCGTGTGTTAGAAAAATTAAGAGATGTAGGATTCTATGCCAAGATAGAAAAGTGTGTATTCCATACTACTCAAGTCGATTTCTTAGGTTACATCATTTCAAATGATGGACTTATGATGGATCCTAAGAAAGTTCAAACTAATATAGATTGAAAGATCCCAAAAATGGTAAGAGATGTCCAATGTTTTTTGGAATTTGCCAACTACTATCGAATCTTCATCAAAGACTTCTTTCGAGTTGTAGCTCCACTTACACGTTTGACTTGTAAAGACAAACTCCAATGGAATCAAGAAGCAGAAGTTGCTTTTGAATCTTTGAACACAACGTTTGTTTCTGCACCAATCTTGTATCGTGTTGATTTTTTCAAAGCATTCTTTATGGAAACATATGCATCAGACTTTGCTCTAGGTATGGTTTTATCAGAAATGGGAACAAATGACAAACTTCATCCAGTAGCCTTTCATTCAATTTCAACAGCATAAATCAATTATGAGATCCATGACAAAGAACTTCTTGCAATCGTGGATTCTTTTCAAGAATGGCATCATTATCTAGAAGGTGCTTCCAATCCAGTCACCGTATATATGGATCACAAGAACCTTGAGTATTTTATGTCAATACGCATATTAAATCATCGTTAAGCTCGTTGAAGCATGTCTTTATCAAGATTTAAGTTCAGCATCACTTATCGGCCAGAAAAATAACAAGGTTTGTTTGATGCCTTGTCTAGATGTTCTTATCTTGCACCAAAAGAAGGAGATGCAGCTTATGAGCAACAAAGAACGGTTCTCTTGAAGCCAGAGCAATTTCATCTTCGAGCAATAAAATCAACATTGACTGTTGATTTAACTTTTCTTAAGCAAGTCCAATTAAGTATGTCTTGAGACCTTCTTGTTCATGATATCAAGAATAATTCTTCTAAATCTCATGATCCCTCTAAATTTGAATTCAAGAACAACCTACTCTATTTCGAAGGATGCCTATATGTTCCAGAAGGAGAAGTACGTTTACGTATTCTTCAAGCTCGTCATGACTTTTCAGCGGCAGGATATTTTGGATATAATAAGACTTTGGAGCTGATATCTAGGGATTTTTGGTGGCCTCAAATGTGGAAGGCAGTCAAAGATTTTGTACAATCATATGATGTTTGTTCAAGATCAAAAACTCCTCGTCATCGACCTTTTGGACTTCTTCAGCCATTACCCATTCCACAACAACCATGGTCTTTTGTTTCTATGGACTTCATCACGGATCTTCCAATCTCAGGTTCTTATGACTCTATATTTGTGATAGTAGATCGTTTTACCAAGATGGCATATTTTGCACCATATACAAAATCTATCACATATGAAAAAACTAAGCTCTTTCTTGACAATATCTATCGCTATCATGGATTATCCAAGGATATTATATCAGATAGGAGAACTCAATTTGTATCAAGATTTTGGCGGACTCTTTTTAAGATTCTTAAAGTGAATATAAAACTATCTTCGGCATTCCATTCTCAAATTGATGGACAAACGGAGCATGTTAATCAAGTTTTGGAGCAATATTTAAGATGTACCATTAATTACCAACAAGATGATTGGACAACTCTTTTGCCGTTGGCAGGGTTTGCTTATAATAACACAATACATTCTTCTACAAAACAAACACCTTTCTTTACTAATTATGGTTATCATCCACGACTTGATACTTTTGACTTTTTTAAAGTTGATAATCTTACTGTGAAAGATTTGGCGACTCATTTATCAGAGCTATATGCAATGATGAAGGCATAATTAAAAGAGGCTCAAGAACAACAAAAGGTCAATGCGGATGTCTATCAAAAGGAACAACCACCATTCCTCTTGGGTGATAAGATATGGCTACTTTGTCGCAATATCAAGACCACTCGTTCTTATGACAAGTTGGACTATCAAAGACTTGGACCATTTTCTATTTCTGCACAAATCAATCCAGTTGCATATTGTTTACATCTACCAGAGTCAATAAAAATCCATCCAGTATTTCGCGTGTCTCTTCTTGAATCATATAAGACAGTGGACATAGCAAGAAGCTGACAAGCTCCACCTCCTTCTATTGAAGTGGACAATAATAAAGAGTTTGAAGTAGAAGAAGTCTTAGATTCAAGGTGGCACTGAAATAAATTAGAATATCTTGTCCATTGGTATGGATATGATATTAGTTAACATACATGGGAGTCAATAAAGAATCTTACAAATGCAGCAAAGATGGTAGAGGCTTTTTATTGACGACATCTATCAAAATCAAGATAAAAATCTTCTTTATAAAACAAACAACATCTAGGCAAGATAACATTCTACTTTCAATCCTTGTTCGTAGCTTCTTTATAGTTGTGATGCTCAGGAGATGGAGAACCAACAACCAGCAGATTCGACTCAAGAGCCTTTATTTGTTGACCTGTCAGATGAGACATTATGAATGTCACAACCTTCAAGACGACGTAATCAAGATGAAGATCTTTAAGAACGACATGTTCTTCCTCGAATAGATGGCAAGTTACAACGCATTTGGTATCACGATTTGGGAAGGGACTCCCGATGTTTGGTGATTTTGCTAGAGGTAGGAACAATTCCTGATGGTGTTCCAAATGTTCTATTCGAAGGAAGTTATGAAGGCCTCAACAATGTTCAAATAACTGGGTGGTCTTCCCGCCTTGGTATAGGACACTACCGATGGTTGAGAGGCCCTATCAATCAACTTCGAAGAGAACAAAGATCAGAGTATGTGGCGAATACAATTCGTCGCATCATAGATTTCCTCAATATATGATGACCGCTCCTTGTAAAACTCGTCCCTAGAAGGGGGGGTTATGTCACGGACATATTCATATAAGCTAGTAATTACATATACAAATAGGTGGAAGTAAGTAAAAATAGGTAAAAGTAATTTAATTCTAAAGTATTTAATATGGAAGCTTCTTAGAAGCTTCATAGATGCTGCTTTGACTTCATAGGTGTCTTTAATTGACTTTTTGGATTAAAAATTTAGTCAACAAGTTGGCCATGTGCCACACATGTTGTTAGCTTGAATATCAATCTAATTATGTGGCCCACACGTAGAAAAACTTACCTTGTAAGTCAAGGCATGTGTCCTACAAAGTCAACACATATTGGAGGTCCTATAGAACGTCGCCACGTAGCACCTAGTTAGATAGTATATATTGAGACAAGAGTGAAGCCCTCTTCACTCTTGTCAACTCCTTTCTTGCTTCTAGTCTAATTTTTAGGGTCTCTAATTTTCTTATCTTTTGGCAATAGCCATTTTAGTTTCTCTTCCAATATACATACTTGTTTATTTATATTTTGTTACATTTCTTTGAGTGAAGGCTCACTTGTCTGAATTTCTTTTTTATCAAGTTCTTGTCTTTGACATATGAAGTGAAAGAAGATGCATAAACCTGTGAAATCCTTGTCAAAAGTAAAGGGACAGAATAAAAAATAAAGAAGTATGTATTTAAAAAAAAAAAAAAAAATAGAATGGCTATTGCCAAAGACAAAGAAACTAAAGACTCTTAAATCTAGACTAGAAGGAAAAAAGAAGTTGATAAGAGTAAAGAAGACTTCACTCTTGCTTCTATACATACTATCTACTTAGAATCAACATAGCGACGTTCTATAGGACCTCTAAAAATATGTTGACTTTATATGACATGTAACTTGACTTACAAGGCAAGTTTTTTATATGGATGCTACAAAGTTAGCTTCTTCTGCAAGCTACCAATATATGTGGTATGTGGTTAGTTTGTTGACCAAGTTTCTAACCTATCAATCAACTACAAACACATGTAAAGACAAAACAACATATAAAAAGCTTCTAAGAAGCTTTTCTAAAAGATATTATGAAATTAATCTACTTTTACCTATTTCTACATATTCATATTATTTAGATAATAATTACAGTAGATATATATCCGTGACATTAAATTGGTTAGAATTATTGCATTTTTATTTGCAGTTATTTTGATTAATACCAAAATTTATAGTAAAATTTAAAATAAAAATAATCAAGGATAAGAATATAAAGAATAAAAAATAATACATAATTTTATATCAACAAAAATATTATTCAAAATGCATTATCAAAATTTATTTATATATTTTGAATAATATTTTTATAAAAATGTATGGTACAAAAATATAGCTTAGAATTTAAATATAATAATAATAATAATAATAATACTAATAAATTTATCTCCATATTAAAAAATATTTAAACAATCACATTAATTATATTTAAATTATATATTTCAAAAAATATTTATAAATAGGTACACATGATAATTTATTATTTTTCATATGTATCTATGTATATGAACATATGTATATATAAATTTTTTTTAATTATGAAATGTAGTAATATTTAAATGTTTACTATATTTTAAAAGTATTTATGCATTTAGAAAACAATCACAAACATGCAATGAAGTGATGACATTTCATTTTTTACTCTTGATCTTTAAAACAAATGTGAAGTATGTCAATAAACAAGAAACCATTGAATTTTTGAAGATACAATAACATTAAATTTATTTCTAGCATGTAGATCAAAATGCTTTAAGTCCAAAGTTTTTCAGTGTCTCAAATAAGAAAATAAGAAAATAAAAATATTGAGTTATATTTAGCTATATTTGAACATCATAATATTCTTCAAAAAAAAAGACACTGATATAATCCAAATATCATGAAAAGAAATCAAAACATACATAAGATTGATTCATACAATCCAGATGCATGTAGAATACAACACATTCATTTACAAAATATTCGTGACTGGATTGACAACCGTGGAAGCCAAGAACACATCGCTTGTTGCGAACGTGCTTTCGAACGGCGAATGGACATAACCCAGGTATCATCCAAAATCCCGATGAGGCCTTCCTCTGGGGTATAGTAGCACCACATACCCGGTTACACTCCCCCACTTCCACACTGGACTGGACAAGTTATCAGCACCGGGCGTGGCATGAGGGGCAGCGGCGGGGGTGGGTGAACCACCGCCAGCATTCCCATCCCCACGCGCGCCATGTTCCATCCCCTATCTCCGCGATTCCCCGCCCTGCCGTCCCGCCCTGCCCTGCCCCGCGCCCTTTCTCTCTTTCTTTCTTTCGTTCTCTTTCTCTTTCTCGCTCACTCGCTCGCTCTCCGTTCCTGTTTTGTTTGTTCCCTTCCCCGTTTCGTTTCGTTTCGTTGTGTTCCTGTTCTGGTGTAGTGGGCAAGCACAACCTGCCTGCCTACCTGCCTTTCCTTCTGACGACCCATCCTTCATTCTGCGCTGCCACGATTACGTTGCTGATTCCGCATCTCCCGACCAAGTAGTTTATGTCCTTGTCTCCAACTTTCTCTGTGGGCCTTCCTTCGTTTTAAAACAAAAATAAACACCAATTTGTTGTTGTGCTGTGGCGGGTCAATCGGCGTCGCGTGGCTGGCCTTGGGGGTTGTGGGGACGTTGTGGCGGGAAAAATGTCGTCTCCTTCCAGAGTGGGCACAGTGCTAATGTGACAAGTTTTGGTTTGCATGCCTACAGTGTTGGATGTGAGTAAGTGTGTGTGTGCGTGGAGGCGGTCTCCGCTTAAGTCGCCTGATTTTGTGGTTTGTAGCGTTGGCATTCGTTACGCTGAGATCATGTGAGGCAAGTTTACGTGGTGGAGTTTGGAGAGTTGGTTGCTGCGAGGAATTGGCTTTCCTACGAGGTTGTTTGTTTGTTTGTATGTGAGTCTCTCTGATTTCGCTACGAACTTTTCAACTAACTACTGTCTGGGTGTTCTGTGTTTTTTGTTTTTTGTTTTTTGTTTTTTTATAGTGTTTTTTAATAAGTAAAATAAGTATTGGGGTTACTTGTGGAAAGTAACTGTTCTGCTGGGAGGTGCCCGTTTGGCGATAACCGTCTTGGCTGCTTGAGCTTATTTTTAATTCTCATCTGAGGGAGTTTGCGACAGAGAGACGAGACACCATGGTGGTTGGCGGGAATCAGTCGGGTAAAGGCGCCAAAGGGCTGCTCATGGGTAAAGCAGCAGCAGCTGCTGTTGTAGACGACAAGCTCAAGGATAAGAAGAAGCCTACTTCTCGATCATCCCGGGCCGGTCTTCAGGTTCGATGTTGAAGCCTTCTCTTTGTTTGGAGTTGATATTTGCCTCTCTCGTACATGGGCTTTTATTCAGCCTTTTCTTGGCAATGCTTCTAACTTGGGTGCACCAAATGCCTTCTTCCTCGTTGCTCTGCACAACCTGTCTTACGTGGTTTCTATGGTACACAATTAAATACAGGGGTCCTCATCATGCTCTTTCTATTTTCTCTCCCGGTTCGTAGCAAAGTCGATGTTGATACCTGCGTTTCCCTTCCCTTAGATGCTCTTAAATGAATTCAGGACTCTGTTAATCTACTTCTGTTTGAGGAACCTCGCTTGAAGATTTCAGATAGGACGGGACTAACTGGCAATGGGATGATCTATTAGGCAAAATGAGTCAGTGCTGTGTTCACGAGTAATTGCAGTCAGCACATTAGGACACAAGTGTTGGTTGAGCTGAGTGCAAATGTGCTCTTAATGGACTCTGAAGTTGGGTTCACTTCATTGACTCGTAATTGGGACCACGACCGATTAATATTGCAGCTTTTGAACATAGTGCAGCTATTGGCATTGTGTACACATTAAGGTCCTCTTAAACCCGGGCTTAGTTTTGTTAAGCTTTGACTACCTGGAATCTCAGGGAGATCCTTCCGATAAGTGCTTACATGTGTTGTGTTTAGAACAGTTTCCAGTCGGACGTATTCACCGGCTGCTTAAGTCAAGGGTGGCCGCAAATGGAAGAGTGGGTGCAACTGCCGCTGTTTACTCAGCAGCCATCCTAGAATACCTTACCGCCGAGGTATTGGAGTTGGCGGGAAACGCTAGTAAGGATTTGAAGGTGAAACGTATCACTCCTCGTCATTTACAACTTGCCATCCGGGGTGACGAGGAACTAGACACTCTTATCAAAGGAACTATTGCTGGAGGAGGTGTCATTCCCCACATTCACAAGTCCCTAATCAACAAAACGTCGAAGAAGGACTGAAAGGGTTGTACCCGCCGTACCATAGCTCAGGAAGGATTTGTCCAGCGGTATCAATATTCCATCATTTCGAAGAGGGAATTGAATTTTATGGATACATGAAGACGGTTCCTCTTCTTCGGCATTCTTGACGAAGTTGCGGGCTGTCGATGTGTGGGATTTCTGATTTTTTAGTTAATGCCTTGTGTATATGAGACGATGGGATGCGTACAGGGTTAGCCCTCTGTGTGCTGGACATTAGCTTTCTCGGTGTGTCTCTAACGTTACAGATTTTTTTCATTTGTACTTCACTGTACCCAATTCTTGTGTACTTCAGCTTTCAACGGCCTTAAACGCTCCAATTGTCAGTTCTTTGCGCTTGAGCGTATATGTTTGAGTGTATATAATTTTTTCTACATCTCAGCCGTTCACAGGACTAAGCTTGCACTCCTTTGCTGTTAGGTTATCACCTCATTTACGGTCTTAACGTGATCTCCAGGGTGAGACTTCCGAACCTTTTGCATCTGTTAACATGAAATATGTTTCGCTCAGTAGTGATGCCCGTCCTAAAGTCGGTGTGTTAAGTTGGCCTTAGATATGCCTATATGTGCTCTTTCTAAGCATCTTGCATCTCACCTCCGAGTTATCTGTTCTGGAAACTGACGAATGACCGCTTGAGATGGTTATTGATGGTACCACATTCGTACTAATGGCTAATTTTGGGAATTAGTCTTTGACGTGGAATTGAAACCTCAAACAATCACGTTATTGTAGGAAATAATCCTATTGCCGCATCTTCATTGAATACTTAGCTGTCTAGGGTTGCCACTACATGTCGGTCTTTTGTTCTTCGGGGTGCAGAGAGTCTACCTGACAGCGTTAAATTTTCAGAGTCCTATTCTTGTGTACCTCTCTATTTACAACTTTTCCATTTGATTCCATGGATGGGCGGGCATGTCTTGGACACTTATCATCCTTCTACAAATTGGCAATCCCCGAAAGTGCTTCCCACCTCCGAAATCCCTTGATTTCCTCATCCCTCGTGTTTCAAGCACATCTTGTTGTTTCAGCTGAATGTGTTATATTCATTTTATTTTTATTTTTATTTTGTAACAAAAGTGCATATTGGATGCCATAAAAGCTAGAAGCCATTAGAGGTAAATTTAGATTGTAGCTTGTTGATAAATGAAGGTTTGCTAATTTTAAATATGTAAAGTTTTTTATGAAAACTAAAATGATATCATATTATTTACTTTTTTTAGTTTAAAAATCAAAACACTGCAAAAGTTATATAGAATTTTATAAAAAATATTTTTTTAGATGTTAATTGTATTATCTATTTGTTGAAACAACCATATCAATGATTGTTAACAATTTTTAATTTTTTCATAATATGCTATTTTTTAATCTTTACTTTGTAGCAAATTAAAGAAAAATTGCTGTCTTATTATTTGAATGCAATAATCAAGTATGATAAACTGCATAAAAGACTGTTCTAACTTAGTAGATTATTCAATAAATTGTATGTTGGTGCTCTAAGAATATTATACAATATCAGAGTTGAATTGTTTTGATAGATCATATCAAAAAAAAGTTTAATCACAATGACTAATTTTGTAATTAGACAGGTTGGTATTTTTAATATAAGTATATGATTTTACTGAGAAAAACAAAGATAAATAAGTTGTAGGATTCTAATTTTAGCACAATATTTTTAAAATACACTTAAATTAGAAGTTGAATTGCAATTAAAGATTTAAATTAGAATGACCAAGTACAAGATATAAAATGTGCCCAATCAAGTATTAAATTTAATTTGATGGTTTCTACCAAAGAGTGGATTTTAAAATCAAGTAGAACTAATTACATTGCATAGAGGGTATAAAATTAAATAATTATTATTTCTTATTCTACATGTTGGCTATGCATTTAGAAATAAATTATTTAGCATAATTTATGAAAGAATTAAATCAATATCAATGAATGACGATGATGTTTAAATGGCTAAAAAGATAATAGAAAAAATAAAGAAAGATGAATTAGATTTAGACTAGGTTGAACAAAATAGTTTCTAGATTTAAGAGCTAATAAAGAAGTATAAAATACAATGAAAATTATTTGTATACTTTACTTTTATAAAACACTTTTAGAATAAGTTTGTTCTTAGTAAATAATGTGATATAAAAATATTTGGAATATAATGTTTCTTGCAAGGCTAACTTTAAAAATCTGACATGCCAACAATACTTAAAGAAACTATTTAAAATAGATTATCACAATACATGTGTGTATATATATATAATTTAAAATTTTAAAAAATATTACATCTAAAAGAAATTTATAATAAAAATGTATTATTTGTGAATGGCTTTAGAAATTTAGACATTAATCATAAAAAAGAAGACAATAGAGATATGGTAACATAGTTTATTAATATAACTTATTCAAGATAGAATAAGTTATATATATATATATATATATATATATATATATATATAGATGTAGTTACAACATTAAAAGTTTGCAAGAGGTTTTTGCAAACTTTTAATGTTTTTGCAAACTTTTAACCTTGTGGTTTCTAAGATGCTTTTATGATACTTTCTTGGTAGTTGATATATATATATATATATATATATATACAAACAAGGCAATACTAAGGCCAAACTTTAGTCTTGTCATGATATTTCTTGTATTTTAGCCTTTGTTTAAGACTCTCTAGATTCTTTGTAATTGGCAATAACCATTGTAGTCTATTTCTATCATGTATCTATTGCTTATTTGTTTACTTTATTTCTTTCAATGATATAAGATTATATTTTACCCAAAACCCGTAATTGAAAAAAAAGGTACTTTTCAACTCAATTCGTAATCTTCTTCACACATCACGAATACTCACTCACTCACTGCCGAAAATATTCGACTCTAACAGTTAATACGTTGGGGTAAACGCAGCAGGAACGTTTACATGTTGCCCGGGGGAAGGTCCGGGTATCAAACGGTTACATCATCCAACAAAGAAACGGAGGAAGTTGAAGAGGATGAATGAATCGGGAACGAACGAATGAAGGAGAAGAGTGTAGACAAGGAAGAGCCCCCTTCCTCCGAGGTTTGTGAGTGTGAGAGTGAGAGAGTGCTGCCGCCAGCTTTTGCTTCAGCGCTGCTGCTGCAGATTGTTTCGCACCATTCTACATCATCATCGTCGCAGAAGGGCACTCGTTCCCTTTACTTGGCTTCTCGTCATGGCGGTAAGACGTTATTCAACCTCACTCCTTGCGTTATATATATATATATATATATATATTTTTTACAGCAGTCTTTTTTGGAGCGTTTTTTCATTTTGATTTCAATTATGATATTTACCTTTTCTACGTCGTTGCTTTTGTGGGTGTTGTTTGCATACTTTCTTATGACTTGTTTTTCGACAGATTGAAGTGAGTGTGATTATTTTTGTTTTGTTTTCGTTTTGTTTTGTGAGCTCTTGTGCAGACCATCCCCGTGAATCCGAAACCCTTTTTGAACGACTTGACAGGGAAGCCGGTGATCGTGAAACTGAAGTGGGGGATGGAATACAAAGGTGCTCTGTTTTGTTTCTTGTATTTGTTTTTATTTTGCTTTGTTTTTGTTAGCAATATGGTCTTATGGTTTTCGGGTTTTCCAGGGGTTGATTCCTTTGAATACATATGTATTTGAGGGTAATACATTTAATCGTGGCAGTTGAATGTCTGGTGTGGTGAGAACAGGTTATTTGGTGTCGGTCGACTCATATATGAATCTCCAAGTAAGTATCAATCCTGGAACTTTTTTTAGTTGTCAAATCCAAAATCAAAGTTGTTGTTGAATGATGATTATGGCTTTTGCCAGACCTAATTGTGGTTGGTGTGTGGCTACCAGCTCGCAAGCACGGAAGAGTTTGTGGATGGGGCATTCACGGGCAACTTGGGAGAAGTCCTCATCAGGTTCGTCTTCCAAATCTCCTAGGGTTCCGTTTACGTATTGCTGTATTCAATGTTGTATACCTGGACCTTCCAGAATCACATCCAGAGGCAACTTTTTGCTCTTGACCTAATTTTTTCTTGTATTTGCAGATGCAACAATGTCATGTATCTGAGAGGTGTTCCTGAGGACGAAGATGCTGCTGAAGACGATGATTGATAATTCTTGATGAGGCACTGTTTTAGGGCCTGTTCTGCTCCGAAGCTCAAGATGAAGCTGTCCATTTAGTTACTCGTTGTAATGAGTTAAGCGTAGCTTGTGCTAGTGAGCATGAACCACCGGCGAGCATTAATGGAATCATTGTTGCAAAGGACTTGGTGAGCGTTATGTGCTCTGTCTTTTATCAAACGTGTCAGTGGTTCTGGATTTTTCGCGGTCTCAGGTGCGACAGTCCTTTCGGTCCTTTTGGTAGCATGGTAGAAGTGTGAGGATTAGTATGGATATCCACCTCGACAAAATGGTCCATAATTTTGTGATGCATTGCGTATTTTACTGAAGGGCCTCAGTTGAATCTTACAAATATGCTCTTGTTCATTTTTTTGGATTTTTAAGAAAGTTTCTTTTACTGCCAGAAGTTGTTTTTGGCTCATTGTTCAGGTCCTCTAGTCATCCGATCTGGTCAGTACAATGTTTGTAGTGCACAAGGTCGAGGAAACCTTTCCTTGCTGAGAACTCAACAATTTCAAAGTCTTGAAAATTATCCTTATCATCCCTGGGTTGGATGAGTTGTGCCACTGATACCAGCCGGGACGAGAAAATCTGCTGCGGCGGTTTTATGCCTGCTCATATTACTTTTTTAATATGGACAGAATTTTTTAATCTGAATTTCTTTCAGCTTATAAAATACAAATTTTGTAAACAAACTTGTCACGCTTGTATCCTCTGCATATATCCACCTGCATACCTCCTAACAATAAAATCCTCATTAGACTGAACAAAAGTCAATTTCATTGATTTGTGGTTACATTAATGCATCCGAAACTAAACCTTAGCATAAGATTGCAAAGCAGACATTAACGGATACAATTGAATCCACAAGTAATTTAAGAAGCTACAAATGCGCACGTAACCGTGTTAAGCTCAGTACCTGTAAGATAATAAAATAGATTGTTTTAATGCATTATCATTGAGACCCACAGTTGTTAATACATACTTTTTAAGAATGTATTTTGACCACCTTATTTAGCCATTGTTGTTAACCCTTTACATCGCATTGCAAATGCTAGCTGCCTAACAACCAAGTCGTTTTGACAAATCTTTAACATGTTATTTATAGAAGTTGGCTTATAAAAACGTATTAACACTGACGAAACTAATTAAAACTAGAATTTTATCGTGACTTAGGAACCTCTTTACTTTATTCAATCATTTGCAAGCAATCAAATCACAATAATACATGACTTTACCATGTCTTCATTATCATCAGATAAAATATCAGATGACTAGCTATTTTGATTATGCAAAAAATGTATCTATACAGAACCTCATATATTTATACACACATATACACATGCTTATCAAATATGTTTTAGAATGTGATAAGTTCTCACTAAGAAAGAACCCACGTAAACATAAAAAATATATTACATTCTGTGCATTCTCTCACAGAATCCTAGAATGTATTAATTTATCAACTATGTATAATAATCGATGTCTGTTTCATCAAGCGCCCATGCACACAATGGAGATTTCACCCACAATGAATTCAATCGTCGAAGTAGTTGAAGAAAAAATTTAATTTCAAACCTTTCAACGAGAAAAAAACGAACATCCATCTCAAACAAAGTGACCAATTTCCATAAACCCCAAACACAATAGCTTCGTTTCGAGAACCCTTCACTGTCTGCATCTGCACATTGAGAACATAATTCGACGACTGCTTTTCGTCTACCAAATGCCCCCACAACAATCCACGAAATGAACTAAACTGGGAGGAATCTACGAAGTGTGTAACAATCTTGGATGTGTGCTGAGCCCTAGCGGCGCTTTGCGGGAAAATAGAGAGAGAAGGGGCCTCGTCGAGGAATCGGAGCTCGATCGATCGAGAGACGCTCTGCGTGGGCGGTGCGTGTGGCGTTTCTCGGCCTCTGTACGCCTCGTTCTGGCCTTCTCAACGGGGAATTGGAGTTGCTGCTCTGCTTTTCGGTGGGATAGTGGTTTTCGCCACTCCGTTTTTTCTTTTTCACATTTCATGTCTCATCGTGTAAAGCGGGCTCTTCTCGTGTGTGTCTCTTGTGGCGATTCCTTTTATATTTGAGGAGAGCGCATGAGAATTCCTTTGTGTGCATTGTCGACGTGGGTTTTGCGTGGTTGCTGGCTGTTTGGTGTTCGATCAGGGTTTAAGCTGAAATGGAGGGGTTCTAGGGTTTAGGGTATAAGGAGTGGCCATAGTGGGTTCAGTTTGGGGGAAGAAGAAGAGAGGGAAGGGTATTGATGAGAGAGTAGACTAATTTTCTTAGGGTTGAAGGGTTTTGTAATCATTTGCTTGCATATGTGATATTTGAGAACGAGCCTTGCGCAAGTGCAAAGTATTTAAGTGCAATGAGTCGGTTGTGGTCTAACTCGAATGCGTCCTCTTTAGTTCGATGCTTTCGGAATGTTGTGTCTCGCCCTTCTTCTGTAGGTCCCCACTATGAATCATCAAGGTCAATCCAGCCGGCGTCAAGGTTTTTCGCCAGCGCCGCAGCTGAACCCGATTACGATCCTACTGAAGCTAGAACAGCTCCCTCGGAGAAGATCCAACGGATTGCGGACGAAATCTCGACGCTCTCGCTCCTTGAAGTCGTGGATTTATCCACTTTGTTGAAGAAGAAATTAGGGTTGCCAGCAGGCATGGGAATGATGCCTATGGGTATGATGCCACCAGGAATGGGAATGCCCGCTGGTGGTGGTGGTGCCCCTGCTGCAGAGGAGAAGAAGCCCGAGAAAACTTCCTTCGATGTGAAGTTAGACAAATTTGATGCAGCTTCTAAAATCAAAATTATCAAGGAAGTGCGCACGTTCACTGCATTGGGACTGAAAGAGGCCAAGGAACTGGTTGAAAAGGCACCTATTGTATTGAAGTCTGGAGTTAGCAAAGAAGAAGCGGAGCAAATTATTGAGAAATTGAAGACCGTAGGAGCTACAGTTACGATGGAATAATACTTTGATAGGTGCTGTGGCACATCGCTTGTAAGTTTTTGCAACTTATATGAATTCTGCCTGTGTTTCGGTATTTCAATCGCAAGCTATCTTGCTCACAAGAGGATTTGCAACGAAGTACTGGGGTTCAGAGTAATTATTGAGTTTATATGCTTCCTTGTTGACAGTCCATTAATTTTTCTTTCTTAAAATGATGGTGATACTATTTCGTTCCGTTGGGTTCTGAATTTATTGCTGTGGATGTTCCATGTGGTTGGAATGGATTTAAGCAATAATTGGTGCTTTGAACAGCTTGTTGCCTTCTGCCTTATAGAATGAACCAAATGACTCACTCACGAAATAGAGGTGACATGCTGCCCTTTTGTCAGCTGAACTTTTATTCCGAATGTGTTCTAGAATTTGTTATATGTCAGTACTGATAAGAATACAGGCTATCATGGTTGGCACGAAATGCCAGTTTGGATTTCTATTTGCATAATTTTCGTAAGCTTTTGAATTGATTGAGTGGAGCAAGCTTGCCGTATCCTGAAAGGGTGGAGACATGCGCTATTTACTAAATGTTTCTTGTCGAGCTTTTTTCACCAACTGGAAGGTGAGTGTTGCTGGCGTCTAGACTTCGGATCAGTAACTACACTATGTTGGTCTATGCTTTACAACTCGATCCTATTTGTGGAACTGTCTACATGCTACACTTTCGTGTCGGAAGCTTACCCGCTCAGTCAAACAAGTCCCATCCTTGAGATTGTTCACATCAATGAGGAACACCTGTTGAAATTATCGGCGAATTCAATAACATAGTCGTACCCAAATTGTGAAACTCATCATGATAACCCTGGACACAACCAAAGCATGAAATTGTGATCTGTTAAGGAAGTCTTGTCTCATATTGTTCAAGGTGTCACCACGAAACAAGCTTGTTCTTCTCTTGTACATTCGGAAGCTGCGTTGTTCCAGTCGCTTTTGCAACTAAGCTTAACAAGAAAACTTTAAGACAGAGTGAACACAATCATATGCATCAAACGTCGATGCTTGAGTTCATCTTTATTGACAAGGCAATATCGCGTGTTACCATTGTCGTCGGGGCTGCTAAATTATTGTCGGGGCAATCTCTGCCGAAGCTCGCCAATTTCCTGCTGTGTCAAGGGACGACGATCCTGCAAGACAAGATTCTCAACTTCCATTTTTGTTGTCTGTGTTTATCATGTCTCGTCAACTCCCTCATCTCAAACCGGCTCACCCCCCAACCAATTCGCTGCTCCAATCGCTCCAAAGAATCTGCAGGGGAGGATGGCAGCTGCCGGTCCATGTTGCGCATGCTAATCTCATCAGGGTTATGTCCAGCATTGTTGGTACGACTCGATTCATCTGCATCAACAGTAGAACGAAGATGGATGAGGCCAATCATGGAGCCATAGCCATAATCTCCATGCTCTAAGCAATCTTTAAAGGGACTCTAACTGTAACTAGAAATCGCAGGAGACTAGTTAACAGGCGCAAATCCCCCGTGCTTTCGAACTTGCATTAGAAAGGAGCTGTCGTTGAAAGGGGGTCTAGGGACAGTCCGAGGAACTGATCTCCTGTCAGACTGACACCTTCTGGTCTTCAAGCGGTCCTGGTTTCGAAATCTTCAGTCGAGTAATCTTGTATCCCTGCTCATTCATCCCCTCGTGAAAGGCTCTAGCGTACCCATGATTGTTTTGCCTTGCACTTTTGTTCCACCATTTGCGCTTCAGAGGAGTTCCACTTCGGGGTGTTTCAGGGTACCCGAATGGCTGATCTGCCATCTCTAAAGCTATGGCCAGACCCACAGAAAAGCTTAATCGAAGCTGCCGAGACCGTCAACCACGCACCAGAAGACACACGAGTCCAGAAGAATGAAGTAAAACAAACACCTTGAAAAGCTTTCAGTAAGATGCTTAGACCCGCTGGAAAATGTTTTATGACTACGTTCGGAAGCAACGACAGGAGTTGCGTACGGAATTGACGGCTATGACTGCCAGCGGAGAAGTTTGAACTTAACTTCAACTGAGCACGAAGCTTGTGACACCATACGTTACCTCTTATATTCTGTTAGAGCAGGAACAACACTGAACCCAGACAGTCCTGAAGATACGACAGCACTACTAAGAATACGTTAATGAGGTAAAAACGAGATAAGTAGTCTCTGTGGCTGCTGGGATTCGAGCCCAGGTCTCCACGGCCACAACGTGGAATTCTCACCACTAAACTACAGCCACTTTGATGTCTATGTGTGTACATTTCATAATATTTATATATAGTAATTATAACGAGCCCATATAATTAGATCGGATAATTTTATTTCGGAGACAATCCTGTAATGTTGTTGCGAAGCAAATCGAGGTTAAACTGGGCGGTGGAATGCACTTTCCTAATTCTAAAACAGGGCTTTTCAACGAACAGTGAATCTGTCTGTAAAGGTTCCATTGGCTGTGAGGAAAGTGTCCACATAGGGGTGCTGGCGAATTTCGAAACGAGTGCGTGGCGCTACATGTCGGTGGCCTGAAATTCGTTTCATGCTGTTCCTGGTTCTGAATCAGTGAAGTAGGGATTTGAGAAAGGCTGGAGAGAATTCGTGCTGCATACTCAACCAGTGGGATGGGCACAGACTCACCTCGAGCAACTGGAATAAAAACTTCAGTAAATGCATTGTGTTCAGAGCTGTGTTCGTCGCAAACGGAAAGAGGTTGTACAAGCTATTCCACGGAGCAGAACATTCCACTTCAACTGCAAGAAAACGCGAGCTTACAAATATGTGATGGAGAAGAGTCGGAGGGTTTAGGGTCAAGGGTTCTGAGATTCCTTCTCCGCTTTCCCGTCAATGACTGTACGCTACCGTTCGTTTGCATGCGATGCCCATCCAGGATGCCAACTAACTCCGTGGTCACCTTCCAACCTTGACGGTTACTTTGTGGTATCACCCTCGTCTCTTGTTGACATTATTTTATTACACCTGCAGTCTAAAACACAGACATTTTTTGGAACGTTTTCCTAATAGTCTTCTGATGGATTTGATACAAATTTGAAAAATTATTTGTACATGTGTACCTTCAACTTTTAAATCTGATTACTTTGTGCCTTAATCCTGTTGAAATGGTTTCATGTGTTGGTATTTCGTATCATGCTCGTCAGGTTAGTCTCTTCCCGAAGCATAATCGGAGGAGAACCTTGCTTCTTTCAGCTTATGTTTCAATTTTATTTTGTAGCACTTTTCTAGAGTCACTCTACCACGACCTGCAAACGTAGTGAATAACCTCGGTCATGCAATTTGATATATTCAGTTTGCCATGTTTTGGATCTTCCATTTGTGACAATTTTGTGTCAAGATCAGCATTAGTTTCCTAAGCACTTGGGTGCAGGATGAATTGGAACTATGCATCTTCATACAAATGCAATGTGGTGTGTTGGAATGGACAGATGGCCACAGCCGAAAGCGTGCTGTCGTTCGATCTCGTCCATGAAAGCCTACTCCATTGAAGAATTAGGCTCGTCTGGAAATGATTAAATCAAGATACATAAAAGTTCCTTGCGAGTACCTCAACGCCCATGAAAGTTCTCTGCATCATTCGAGAAATGGCATTCCGCAGTCTCTCACATCCTCGAAAATTCCCATACAAACCAACTGTAGCAGGAACTTCCCTACAGTTCCTGCTCTTGCTGATTTTAAACCGTCGATGTCAAATCATGCAGATCGCAACAATAAAGTTCAAATAGCAAGGCTAACTTACAAAGTGAACCGTATCTATAATTATATATATATATATATATATATATATTAGACTTACGCATCCAAGAGTATGCTAGATGATACAATTAACATGAGTAAAGGAAGTTAAAATCACCGTATCTTATGCTTAATTGTTTCCAGGTTGATCCGAGCCATATATGCATCTCTAGTGGTGTTACAGCGTAAGCACCCATAGTTCACTCTACGATAACTTGTTGTGAAGCACTGATCGGTTTCTTGTTGCAAGTTTTTGGGTTTTTCATTTCAGTCTGCTCTATTTTCGGGCTGAGTTCTGCAGTGCACATCCTTGGGCATGGCAATTAGTACAGCTGTTATGTTGTTAATGTTCTTTGAGCAGCTGAGAGGTATTTTTGTGTATTTTTTGTGTTTCACATTATGTTGTAACGACAGTGTCTTGGATCTCTTCTTCTTCGCAACCTGTAATGCTGGCGACGGATGCTTGATACCAGCATCATACTTTCCCGCCTTCGACAATGACATGTCTATTCGGGTGAATCTTTTGCGACGATTTTTACTTCTTAGAAGGGAGATTTTCACTAACTCAGACGATGTTCCTATCTCCACATGAGCCCCTTCGTTCTCCTTAGTTGCTTCCCTTCCATGCCATGACCAAACCTTTACTTTGTATCCTTGCGCTTGCTACAGCAGTGTGAAATATAGATTATTTATTTATTTCTTGCATTGTTATTGCAGAATGACGTCATTTCTATTCCAGTCCAACCAACTGATACTCGCTCTTACACCCTAACTTCAAAAGAGATGGAAGAGGCTGTACTGGATGCAGAATCGAAAGGCATAACTGCTCGTATGCTGCTAGTGACAAACCTTGGGAACCCACTGGGCACCCTCTATCCAGAGGCAACCCTCAAGGTGTTTATTTAACACATTGGGTCTTTCTTGAATGTGATGTTGGTGAGCAAGCCTAGTTGTACTTCATGCTCATTTCAAGCGTATATGTATGAGCAGGAGCTACTTCTTTGAGCTGTTGAACGAGGTCTACATGTACTCTCAGATGATATTTATGCCAACTCCAAATTTGGGTTCGTGGTTGGGCTTCGAGGTATTTCATGCGCAGTTTTTGCAGTTTTTGGTAAATTGGATTTGCTGATTTTCTTTAGATAACAGCTGAAGTAGCTACATACGTCATTATCTGAAAGAGTAGCCTGTTGTTCAGACTTCTCAATCCAAAAACGTTCTTGGTCTAGGCCCTCTATGGACGAGTTTGTGAGTATGGAAAAGGTTGCGAAGAATGCTTTTGCGGAGGGCCTTCTATCTGCTCAAACTGCTGCTGAGCTGGTCCACACTGCCTACGGCATGAGCAAAGACTTTGGAATGAATGGGTTTCGTGTGGGTTGCCTTCACACAAAGAATAAGGATCTGCTTGAGGTGAGGTTTCCTTTATTTTGTTCTTTTTTAAGTCTCTTTTCTTGAAAGCTGAAATTGTTGAAAGAAATCCTTCCTACATTTATATCCCGGAATGAAGCCGAGTTTATTGGGTTCCATTAGTGGTAATGCGTTTGTCATGAATGCTATCTAACCTTAGATGTGGTGGAATACAGTTTTGGCAAAATATGGGCATGTTTGCCGCAGTTTCAAACGACACTCAGCATGCCCTGGCTATCATGCTGGAAGATGAGAACTTTGTTGATACATACGTTCAGGAGAACAAGAGGTCTGTGATTTATCCTGTAAATATCGAGGTACTCTTTTAAAATGTGGAAGTGGCGCACAAGTATTGAAGTTTTTCAAGTGCAGGTTTCAGTGTTTTGTAGTCATTTTCCCATAAAATAGTGATTGAACCTCCTGAATACTGCTGTGCGACTTGCCACATTCTGTTATGAGTTGATGCATATATTTGTGCCAGCACATTAACGGATGAAGTGGAATTGTGAGTGGCGCTTCAGGCGATTGAAGAACTATGAAATTTTGACGAAGTCTTTTGAGGCAGCAGGTCTTCGGTACATGCCTGGATGTGCAGCTATGTTTGGCAGGATTGACTTGAGAAACCTTCTAACAGAGGTATGTGAACCTCCTCATAGCATGGAACCCACATATTTAATAGGATAACGTCAATTTTCATCATAACCTAATAACAGTAATAATTTTATTAGACGTAGGATTTGATGGTAAGATTTCAAATACAGTATATGCTATGTGTAGCTTTGTTTAGCTCGTAATCTAAGCAGGTTGACGAAGTTGTATTGAAACCTCTTTGCAGCCCACCTTTGAGGCAGAAGACCATCTCTGGAAGGAAATTCCGGATGAATCTCGAATAATACTCGCGCCAGATATTGAAAGAAATTCGTTGTTCTATCGCTTAATTATATGATGAATTTTTTAAGGCTGTTGTTTCATAGAGCCACCTGTAAAAGCCCATCTTGATTCCATGATCCGTAAATCATCTGGTCTGCATGAAGAGTTCAGCTCGAGCAGGTTAATAGGGCTTGTATGTTCAGGTTGAGCACACTGACTGAAATATTCTCACTGGCATTCAGGTCAAGCATGCCATTACACAGAACCAGGTTTCTTTCGGGTCTGCTATGCATCAATGGCACCGTCAAGCCTTGAAATAGCATGTGCACGGCTAATTAGTTCTGCAGGAAAGAGGCGACGGAAAAGGAAATCTAGGAGTGGTGGTGCAGATGTTGATAATAAAGTGGGGAGTGAACATTGAATTATGAAAAGAGATTCTTTGTTTACTGTACTTTCTACTAGCCACATTACAGTAAGGCCATTACTTTCTACGCAGCAGTGAAATATTTGTAGGCACCTTTGTGTGTAGTTGAAAGCATATGTGATGGTTAGAATCACTGCAATTTTGACAGTTAATACTAAGATTTGTCTTGTCCTTGTTAAATAACAGCCTCCGTAATTTTCTCATTTTGAAAATTTACACTTCTACCGAACTAACTTCAACTGGAATCTAACACTGGAATAGTTTAAAGTTGAAAAAGTTGACACTTGTTGTAGGGTTTCAAAGTCGTCTTATAATCAAAAGACAGATTAAATTTTGAATGGGAAGAATAAAAACATATCTTCTCATGTTTCACCACCACATGAATCTTTAGATAAGTTGGATATTAATGAGGCTAAAAAGTATTAAAAAAAAAATAATATTCAAAATTTCAAAAATCAACAATCCACCACAAAAACATCAGCAGTACAGTAGCTATACAAAGCAAATAAACAAAGAAATAATGTCTACCAAAACTTGAGTCTTTTAGGTAGAAATATCTAAACTTGTCTAGAGTAGTTTATTTTGTATTGTAATGATTTTTCAGATACATGAAAAAAATCTCTTTAAAAAGTATTGATTTTGAATGATATCTTTTGAAATTATCTAAAATTGATTATGTCATAAGTTAGCTAATTAAGTGAGTTACATTCTTCAATATTATACATTGACCTTTTGGACTTCAAAATGGTAGTATTGATGTTCATGGTGTTATAAAGTTATTACAATAAGTATAATAGGTAAGTTATACAAAATACAAAATAGAAGACTACTAGAGATTTTACTTGTACGAATGAATAAATATGCAATTAATTACTTTAATTATTTATAGAAAATTACATAGTTGGTATGTAGTTCAAATCATCAGTTGTTTTATTTGGCTCCTCAAAATAATAGACAGATTGAATATACTTAAATTCATGTAATTCAAGATTGATTTTGCTTGGTATACACATGAATTATTGTGTATGATTGTTTTGCAAAAAATCGTCCATTTTTTTAATGTATGTTCACTTATGTAGAAAATATTTCCCTACTATTTTCTAACAAAAAAACACTTGTTTTGCAATACCGTGTTAGAAATGTTCTTTTGACATAGATTGTTTTTGGAATATAATATTGAGTACAACAAAAAATACAATATTGTTTAATAGTCATAAAAAAACTTAATCTAATTTTATGGGTAAATTTTAAAAGATTCCATATACATCTAAATATAAAAAAAATTGTTAATTTACATATTTTATTTTTGAATAAATGGAATAAAGCGATTTATAAAAATTTCAACACGTGTTATTCTACAAAGGTATTCATAATTTTTAATATGAAATAATTTTACAAAAATTCATTAAAATAAAAAAATAAAAAATAAAAATGAAATAAAATAAAAACTTAAAATTTTAACCTCCAACTTCATTAGGCTCTTTGTAACTAAAAAAAAATGAACATTATTAACGTTTGTTACAACAAGGTATAAATTTCAAATACATTCACAGATTCATTGCTTAGGCTTTAACATTCAAAGTTTGATAGTGTTTCTAGAAATTAAGATACTATTTCATTCCAAATTCAAATTACATTAGCATAAAATTAGATTAAATTTTTTAAAAAGGAAGCTCCTTTGACAGTTTTACTTCAAAAATGATTATGTTAACATCAACCATGTTAATATTTTTTTGATCCAAAGTGAAAACAAAAATCCAACTCAAATAGCTATGATAAGATTTTTGATTTCACTTTGGATCAAAAAAAATATTAACATGGTTGCAAACAAAAATCCAACTCAAATACCATATTTGGAACTTGCACACCAAAACAAAACCCAGAAATAAAAAAACATAGTAACTTGAACGGCAATGAAGCAAATTAATGAAGGAAGCTATTGATGAAATATGAAAATATGAAGAAAACACATCGCCCCCGGAGACGATCTGAGAAACCTTCATTGTTACCCGGGTGTATATCCGAGAGGGGATGGGATCCGGGCGGGTGAGAACGGGTTGAAGACCCGGGTAGCGGGAAATGCGAGACCTGAATGAGGCTGGTGTTTCTGAACGGGAGGTTTCGTGCAAGGAAGGGAAGGGCTCTCTTTGTTGTCAGGCTCCTCCGCTCTTCGACGCCGTTCTCCTCCTCCACGCTCGTCCTCGGAGCCCAACTCCATCGCTGCTGCTTCCTGCCTCTACAGCCCCGCCCCTGCTGCTGCTGTCTTCGAGAATACCAAGTTGCAGACCCTGCCTGCTTATACAACTCCGCAATCATGAGGTACTGCTATCAATCGTTTCTTGCTCTCCGACTGTGGTGGTGTTTTGGAGTTTTGTTGGAATGGCGCTTCTGGGGCATGTGTTTTCTCCTAGCTGGTGTTATAGAGAATATCAGTGTTGTTTGCGTTTTTTTTTTTCTGCTTTTATGCTTATTGATGGGGTTTTGGTTTTTGTGCGATGATCCCGACACAGAAGAAAGTCCGCTGGGGTTTAGGGTTTCCATGTCGTTTTGTTATTAACGTGGGGGTTTTTGCAAAATTTTGGTTATCGGATCGTTGAGGGCACCTTTGTGGGTTGGTTGCTAACTGTTGGATTGCGGTCTGTTTGTTGTCGCAGTGCAAGGCCGATGGAGGAGGACACTGTAAGCCTCTCTCTCCCTCTCGCCCTCTCCCTCTCTCTCTTTTTCTAGGGTTTTTTGATTATGCATAAGTTGAGCAATGGCGGGGGTCTATGCTGAGTAGAACATCTACTATTAGGAACATTCCCCTGTTGTACGGAGTTATGTGTTTAGATCCACTTAATTTGTAAATCGAAAATTGCCGTGTACAGGAAAAGACGGAGGAGGAGGAGTTCTCCACTGGTCCGCTGTCCGTCCTTACGATGTCTGTGAAAAACAACACTCAGGTACGTGGTTGTCATGCTGGGAAATTGTTTTAGCATTTTGATTTCGAATGACAGTCGTGAGCTGTATATTCTATATACACATATTGATAAGGAAGTGTGCGATAGTTGTAGGCTTATACAGCCTATCCAGATGAATGTCTAGACACAAACAGATATTGGTTTTGGCCTTCTCGGCGCTACTATTTGGTCTGGTTCACCTAGTGAAGTTCACACATTTATTTTTGCTGCAAAGCAGGGTATGGAGATAATCTTCACATGCATGGTAAACATCTGTGTGTGTATGTGTGGCAGGTCCTTATTAATTGCCGAAATAACAAGAAGTTACTAGGGCGAGTGAAAGCGTTTGACCGTCACTGCAATATGGTTCTGGAAAACGTGAAGGAGATGTGGACAGAGGTAACGGTTAGAACCTTGTTCATTTGTCCTTCTATATTATCTTGTTTTTGCCACTACTTGTTGTACTCATAAACGTCGCGAACTGAATACCATCGTCATCTGCAACGTCCCTCAAAATAAGATTATCACATGATTTAATCTCTATCATTCTCACATGATTTTGGCTTCAGGTACCCAAGGCTGGTAAAGGCAAGAAAAAAGCTAAGCCTGTGAACAAAGATCGTTTCATCAGTAAGATGTTTCTGCGAGGGGATTCCGTTATCATTGTCTTGAGAAACCCCAAATGATCTATTCAAGCCTGAACCAAATGGGAGGATGTGTAGTGTCATGTATAGTCGAAGAGAGCTGTGACCTACTGAACAAATGGGCTTCTATTTTGAAACTGAATTACTTTCCAGAGGTACATGCGTAATAGATGCCAAAAGATTCACGATTTTTTCTTTTCTTTTCTTTTTTTTTCTTATTACCATTAGAGGCATTATTTTTTCCAGTTTGATTTTCCAGGCCGTGTGCCTCAACACACCGTTCCCGTTTTTGCTCTCTTCAGCTGACACAAATACAGTTCGGGTGATCTGATTTGGGTGTAGCCTGTTGGGATACGGAGGCGTACTATCAGGCTCGCTAGCATGTGTTCACGGTGATACATCTTTTATCCTTGTTGGTTATGACATGTTTGCTGGCATAGCCATCGAAGTAGTAAGAACACATTGCTTGGTGAGTTAAGTTTCAATGCGTCTACAGTGTTGGATGTTTTGTATTGCATTCTTGCTTCGAAACTGCCGGTGGAAGGCCAGCAGTGGCCTACATCAAGTGCAAGAAAGAGTAGAGATAACTTGTTCGGCAGTTTATTAACTTGAAACTTAGGATCACATTCTTGTTCTGTTTTCGCAAGTTTGACAAAGAATCATTGGTTTTCACAACAGTTTCTGCTCCACTGAGAAAATATGTTGACCTCACTGACCAATGGAAGATTATACTTTCTGTATGCGTATGCATCATACTTGGGGTTCGTAGCATTTTCTCGTGTGTAGTATAGTTGTGGTAGTAGTTGATGTGTACGCTCTGAAAAATGTTATACGATGAATTGAAGAGAACTGTTTACCCTACTACTGTAACATGCAGCATTACAATGCACAGCAATCTGGAACACCGCTTTTTATTTCTTTTCTGTTCCTTGAAAGAAGAAAGGGAAAAATTCGATTTCATTACAGTAAGTTTCTTTTGGGGACGGCTAGCACCGATCCCTATACTACCGTAATACAATACCACAATATTCCTTTGCCACTGACCCTAGCACTCCCATGGGCAGTGTGGGTAGAATCCAAGATTGGTATTAGTCATCCATGTGTGAAGCTGAAGCAAAACTCCTTGCACTTTTTCGGTCATAAAAGCCCTTAAAAGACATCAATCGAAATTATAGTTGTGGTTAGTGAGCTACAATTATCCGCTTAGCCAATAACAAAATTAAAGTATCTTTTGATTAGTAATATCTATGCTCTACTTTCCTTAGAATCTGCAAACACTTTCTTAGCTATCTTGGATTTTGTTGTAGATTAACAACCAATTTTAAAGAAGTTTTATTCCAAAGCTTTTAGCTTACAATAGACTTTAAAAAATTGTGCCTAACCAGAAATAAATTATGAAACATATATATATATATATATATATATACATAAATAAGACATCCAGAGTATAACACTGAGAAAAAGAAGTTTTTTGATGGGCCGTGAAGAAGGGAATGTGAGGAACTAGGAGAACATGGAAACAGAGGACATGGGAACAAGGGGGCATGGATGAACAAGGAGATGGATACATGTGCCAAAGATCATAGTGATTAACCGCACAAGTTTTTGCTAGTATATATATAACATAACACAACAATATCAACTATACTAGTACTTCTTGAAACATTTAATCATTTAAAATATCAATAAATCAAATTTTGTTGATTTTTAAGAATAAAAATTTATTCATGTCTTTATTTTCTAATAAAAAATCAAGTAGTAATTCAACAATTTTATTGATATTCTTTTGTCCAATTGTTGTCCTACTAAAAAACTAAAGTTTGGAATTAATATTAGATTAATAGTACATTTAAAAAATCACTAGATTGATTTTAAAGCACCACGCTTTGCAAAAACACAAGTGTCTAAATAATTTATTTCACTTTACATGTTTCTCTTATCCTTTAATGGAAATTATTGAATTAATTGCATATTAGCTTACAATTTGTTTTTCTTTTTTTTTTTCCTCTTTAGTTACTTTATCTCTTTTGATTTTCCATCTTGTCTTGATTTTTAAAATGTTAAGTTTAAGTCCTCTTCAACGATGATACCATACATAAAGTTTATTAACAAGTCCATCAATTTCTAATGTCGATTTTTGTAGAGTGATTATTCTAATTTTGGTAGACTGAAAGCAAAATTAGGGATTTTTTCATCTATTTGTTCAACATATGTTTGCTCCACGTTCATTACAAAACCTACTTTCTTTGCTGAACACCTTTGTTTAACACTTCAAATGCTCTCACATTTCCACAATATGATCCAAAGTAAAACATTTAACTCTTCAATTCTACAGAGCTTGGAATCTTTCCAATGATTCTAACACTGTCATCCAACTAATATAGATTAGTATTTTTATTTTTTTCTCAGAAGTATATTGTTCCACGTCAGACTTACACAATAAAAGAAAAAGGGGGGGTAGAATCAGGAAGGTTTTGTCCCACACACAATAGGAGATTCCAACAATACTGCATGCATGAAGAGGAACTCACGCAATCCTGTGAGTTGTTTGTCAAGGCCCCACAAATGGATGACGAATGATTTGGATCCGAAGTAGTTAAATATTAACACACACACACACACACACATATATATATCTATATATATATACATGCATACCATATGGAATTTAATGGGGTACAATTATTGGACCAAACCCTAATGCCAGCAAGGAAGGCACCAACCTCCACGTATTAGTACCCGTATTCCCCACCCCACCCCTGGGCCGTTTCCAGGCCAGCAAACCAAGATGTCCAAGTCAGCAACCCAAAACGTTCCAGGTCAGCACACCATGCAATGAATCACTCCTCGTCAGAATACTTTAGAATGCGGCTCTATGATTTTAATGCCCAGGTGGCATCCCACGTGTCGCCTATCTTCGAGTTGACTGTTTCAATTATTGACAGGTTGGCAGAGACACTCACGCCACGTGTCATACCCTCTTCACACCATCATGCATCGCATAAGACAAAGCTCAGTTGACAACTGGAATTTGGACTGTGGCTTTGGGAATTGTAAACCGGAATCCAATTTTCTCAAAACCCTAAATTCATCCGTCCATACCAGTAAAACCTAATTCACCAATCCTATTAAACCATAATTTAGCAAAACCCAGCATGAACCAGAACATGGGGCTGGTCCCATGATGCCACGTGTCACCGCTGGCCTGCTGGCATTCTCAACGCCCACAGATTCCTGGAATTGTCCACTTGGCAGTTCATTTTTGCATAGACTAAAATTGTACACAAAGGATCTTTTTAGTAAAATCTAGTTTTGAATTTAAATTCTACAAAAAAATTAATCTGTGAAAAATGTGAAGATATAATAATAATAATTGTAAAAAAAAGAGCAGTTGGAAGCAAATGCACAAACAACAAGATTTTAATTTGAAGAAGAATTGCCAAGAACTATGTTTGATAATTAATTAAGTTTTTATATGAGATGTACCTGTAGCTTTTTGTTTGTATATTTTGGATTGGAAGTATTATTTGATGGTGTTGTTGTTATAATTAAGGTGGGTTAATGTTGCAACAGTAATAATGATTATACAAATGGGGCCAAATTGCTGTATCACATCCATTCAGAGTTTTTGATAGTAACAAGACCCAAGAGAAAGTGGGGCACTTAATAGTAATCAATAAAAAAAATTATACACATGTTGCATGGCATTGTGATGAGGTACAACTGTGATTATTGTTATCACCACAGATTGATGTGGAAGTAAACTAATGTTGCATGATACTGACATGTAAAAAATGAAATAAAATAGGACTTCCATCCAAATTTACATGAATATGAATAAAGGATCAAATACAAGTAGATTAAGTAACTCGAAATAAACCCTCAAATAAATGATAGTAGACTCATGTGAAACACTATAAAGACAAAACATTCTCTGTGGATATTATCTAAAAAGAAGGGTAAGCATACTGGTGATAGTCTACAAGATCCCAATTCTTGAGTTACGATATTGTGCAACAATCTACTCCCTTGAAGTAGAAATTATTCATATTTAAGTTTCTCTTTATAGCAATAGTAGCCAACTCGACTTCAATTACAAACTTATTAAGAAATAGTGGTTTTAAATACCATATTAATAGCAATAACGGTAATAAAGATATAATAATAATGTTATTATAACAATATAAGAATGTTGCCATTATTACAATAATATGGTATTGTTACTATTGTTACAGTACTATAATTTTATCACTATTAAAGTACTAAAACAATAATTTCATTACTATTATTCTCAACCATTGTAATGATAGTACTAATAGTAATCTAATCCAATGATTTAATTAAATTGAATTAAATTTTCTCCAAATCTCTTTAGAAAACACGATTTTTTTACTTGTTTAGTTTCAGTTAACATCAAAGTTTTTCTTGGTGAAGATTTTTATTTTATTGATTAGTGTTTTCAGATTTTTATTTGACCTTTTTCTAAATCATGTATGTAATTCTTTATATGTAATAATAAGCAAAGACAGGTAAATTCATTGTATACTACCAATATCCAGTGTGTGTATATGTATATAATTAAAAGGAAAGCAAATTTCCTAATTTTCAACGTGGTGTAGAAGTACTGTCTTCAAAATGTTGTCTATGGTATTAAATTGGAAAATGAAACATTTTTATCTTGTTAGTGATATTAATATTTAATGTCTTTCTACTTAAGAATAAGATATTCAAATAAATATATTTTTTCTTTTACTTCTTGTAATTGGGTGGAACATTATCCAACATAAAAAAATCTGATACATTGTCATTACAAAGAAATCTTGAGGTGATTAGTGGAATGGCTGTGACTAAAATTTAAAGGATAATCCATTGCAAAATATACATTTCTCCAAATTATCAATTTAATTTTATAAAATGATATAATGAAATAAAATTTTCAGGTTGTAAATTACATGCCCAAACAGTTAGAAATAAATAATGATTAATTCTAAAATATGAGATCTGAATTGATTAATTTTTTAAGAGCAATTTCCAGTTGAATTAAGGTTCACAACAATGTTAAAAACTAGGTTTATTTTTATAATCCATTGGACCAATCTCTTGAAATACAAAAATTTCAAGGAAAATCAGATAATTTACATTTATATTTTCATATTAATTGTTATTTTTTATGTTTATTTTTTAAAAAATTACCATTCCCCAATCTTTCTAAAATTAAACCTTTTTTGTTTCAATGCATAAAGAATCAATGTTTTATTTTTAAAATCTAGGCAATATAGTTTTTTGCTGTCATATGAGACAAACATGATATCATTAAGCAATACTATTATTAATTTTGTCCCTCCATGCATTCATAGCTATAGACTAATGTCATACAAACCTAAGAAGATCAACTTCTTTGCATTCTTTCTACTTGTTCCATATATTACTTTAACATAACTTATATGTAACTAGTAAGATACATGCCTATTTGGTATCTATAATAGCTAGTAAAATATGAGATGTCATCCCATTTATGTTAAGTAGATCAAGAAGAAAGTCTAACATAATCAACGGAAATTGGTCTTGATTCCATTGAAGGCAAGCCAATCAACAATAATATGTATATATATATATATATATATATATATACTTCTACATGCGTTTTACTTACTCAATGCATATTTTATGTATAATATTTTGAGAAAAAAAATTCTTAATATGCCCTATTTCAATCTGAGTATCCATTCTTATATAGTTAGTCATATTAATGGCTACTATGTTATGGATGTTTGCTTGAATTTGTTATATTTCTTCATATCGGAAAAAATAATGCATTTGCTTGTATTATAATATAAAGGGGTGAATTTTCATTTGATATATATATATTCTCACTTACTTTCTTTCTATAAATCTCTTAATTGTCACACATAGGTTATATTTCTATGCATTGTATATTATCTAGGTGGTGGCTTCTCATACTTTCAATTTGCTTGGTAATAAGTTGAACTCAGCCTTAACTTTTACAGCTATAAAGAAGTGCTTTTCATTCCATACTTTGATATAGATATGCATGCTTGAGTAATATAATTAAAAACTATGATATTAAAAGAAAACCTTGTGCCAATCAACAAAATAGTGAAATAGTACTGTAGGCTACAACTCATCAATTCTTTGAAATTTTGAGATTGCTTAATATAATTTCTAAAAGAATTTTTTTGTATGATGTAGTAATTTGATTCCAAATTGTGGAGCCTCAATGATTTTGGTGAGATGGTAAAGTGAAGTAGTGAAGATTGAGTAGCCATCTGCTCAAATGTAAGGTTGAAAGCAATATAACCAATACTATAATAGGAGTTGGAGGTTTGATTGACCCAGTTCAAGCATCTTAATGATCCATTTAGTCATTAACACTGACATAATATTTTCTAGGTGAAAGATATTAATTCCTTCTTTTGGTCTTAGTTGACAACATTGCACCTACCTTACTTTTGACCACGATTGTTCCATGTTTCCCAAGTCTAAGTATGTCCCTAACATGGTCTTAATTTTCGATATACCATTCTTTGTCTCCCCCCTCTTTCTACAAAGATAGGAAGAAAAATGGAGATGACATCAAGATGATGTTCATCAATGTTCACCATTAATGCAAGTCGTGCACAGACATGTACGCTTCTTCTTTATGCATGCTTCGAAGAACTTATTCACGTCCTAAGACTTCAAAGATAAGCCAAAGAAAGAACCAAACAATTTAGTGACAACATCATGATCTCTTCATGTTATCCCCAAGTGATCAGTCCAAGGAGGTCGTAGAGTGCCATTGAGTGCCATTGACCAGCCACCAAATGATTGAGATGGGGAATGCTGAGCCTTGTTGGGTGTAGTACTGAACATGTTCTTACACCCCTCTTTGTTAATAGTTCAGTACCACACACACACACACACACCAACTCACCTCACTTGACAACAAAGCTTTTCAACTCACCCCTGCTGAGGAGGAGGGGAACCACTTCCTTTGCTTCCTTACTTGGATTCCCACACTCAGCAGGCAGGGGGCATGAAAGAGAGTTGGTTCATGTCTGGGAGAGGGGATAAGAAAGCTTGATAAACATACACAAAACACATTACATTTGTGAGGAGGAGCAAGCAGCAGCAGGAGGAGTAGAAGGAAGCCAGCTATGGGGCTTCCAAGTGCACAATGGTGTGTGTATATATGTGTGTACAAATGGGTACCCTAAATCATGGGATGGATGGGTTAGAGCTATAAGTCCTCCCTTGATTGATTGATTGCCACAGCTCTACCCTCCCTCCTGGAGTTTATGTCTACAGGATGGATGGATGTGAATGAATACTTTCCTGGCAGCGTGGATGGATGAATAGTGAATAGAACTAATACTGCCTAATGTGTCCTTTTGAATTCCAACTGCAAGGTCCTGCCTTGGCTTGAGACTTTGTGTGCTGGAAAGAGCCTCTCTCTATGTCAGTTTCATTATAGGCTTGCTTGGTATAACTGCCTATGTTCCCCGAAATTAATGCTTAATCGTTTTACCGAATTGGGGCATAAATCCTCCCAGAATGAGGATTAGATTCGAGCATAATTGGCCATCCCCATTCAATTAGCATTCTTCAATCTCCTTCTTTAGAATAAACTGGAACTTAATAGCATCGACGATTGTGCCCTAAAAAGGCCTTGGCATGGGTCCGTTTTCCCTCCATCCAGCCCCACAGTGGTGGCGAGACTAATAATTGACATAATTCATCCAACTATTCCTTTCTGTGTTTTTTTTTTTATTTTTTAATTTTTTTCATACGATGTTTCCATTTCGATGATATCAATGTAATGAGTGACGGTATTCATTCGATTTTATTCATTCATCTATATTGAGGATGATGGATGACGGGCTCTCTCTAATGCTGGAGCTCTCCGTCCTGAACAGAGTCAGTCAAAAGCTGGGACCTTTGAAAAGCCCCTCTGTCGCCGACACTTTTCACGGTTTGAAAATTGTTTCTGTAAGAGCCTGGAGGGTTCCGTGATACCGACACGGATGGATGTTGTCCTGGGGCAAGGGTCGTGGTCACCAGCTGAATCATTCATCCGCCTGGCGTTCATAGGCTCCAAACCTTTGTTGTTAGCCAACATCTTTTCAACATTAAAAATTAAAAATTTGTAAAGTATTTATTTATTTATTTATTCTTTGACCATATGTTTGAGGAGCGAGATTATGGAAATTTTCCTCTTTCGGAAATTGAAAATTGCTGTGAGGCTACTGGATCCTCAACCTAATCCAAGCTCAAATGGAAATCGATATCCCAACTCCTGGAACTTCGATTTGAACATAATCAAAAAAACATTCCTGCAATACAATTGAGTGTGTGTTTGTGTGTGTGTATTTATTTATTTATTTATTTATTTATTTATTTTTACAGTTTTTAGTTTGTTATCGAAATAAAAATAAAATATTTGTTAATTGGACATAGTCAACTATTCCTGCCAAAAGAGACCCAACACTGAACATGCAGGGTGGTTGAACCTTTACACCAACTAATAAATATGAACCCAGTGCACCACAGTTATGCACCCTCATAAAAAAGCACTATTTGTCTTCCCCTTTTCAATATATGTATATATGTATATATATATATATATATATATATTGTCACTTTACTTTTTTCTTTTCTGTCTTTCTCCAAGAGTATGTTGTTTGTTGTATCTTTCTGTCTTTCTCCTTGTAGAAATAGAGTTTGGTACCGTGAGTTTTTCTAGTTGAAAGTACTAAAATATGCATATTTTGTGATCATGAGGACAGAGGTGTGACCTGTCCAGAGGATGTCACACACACACACACTCCCATCAGCACCAAAAAAAAAGGTTGGGTATTTTTGAACTGCTAAAACTGGGTGAGAGCATCAGGATCTGCTGAAAGAATTTAATTCAAATATGGATGATAATCAGTACCCTATATTTCATCCAACTATGATACAACCACAAAATTGTGCCAAGGAAAAACCCATTCTGTCCTCTTTTGGGAGATGGATGATTTATCTCTTCATCCTTTATTTGTCCTGTCGAATGGCTTTGAATGTAATCCCCACCGCTCTTTGCTTCACATGTTAAGACCATCAAACTGATAATTTTGGGTTTCTGATCCTGAGTAGGCTTTTGGGTATGGTTTATTAAAAATACGAAACCTAATCCAGATTAAAAAAGAAGAAGAATCTTGTTGTCTTTTCCTTGCCTAATGAAGACCAAGATAAGAGAATCGGTGTTGATAGCACACTCTACAAGTCCACGGATATGAGGGCGCTACTCAAGAAAAATAATAAAATAATAAAATAAAATTCTACAAATTTAAATCAACAATCCAAATATAGAATCGATGGTTTTCTTCCCTTTTTCTTTTTCCATAAACTTGGCGAAAGCGTGATCTTCTTCTCATCTCCTCGTCAAACAGAGAGGCGACGAAAGTGAACATTCACACGGATGAATGAAATTATGATAGCTCACAACACACAACGCCATCACCACACCCCCAGAAAAGACGTGGCGAGGTGAACTGAACTTGCTATGGTCCCAAAAGGAACGACGAGTCTAAACATACATCCACGAACTCAACGTTCCATCCAAAAGTATCACTACATCTATCCATCAATCCACACCGATTCTTAAACCAGTCAGTTGACGAGCCGCTTCGTTCACCCTTGGCAACAACGTGCCGAACGAGAACGAGAACGACGACGACGTGAAGAAGAACGAAGAACGAAGGGGGCAGAGGAAGGGAAGGGAAGAAGGTCCAGGGCCAGGAAGGGAGCGCCAAAGGTACGTGTGCTAGAAAAACAGCTGGAAGGGGAGGGCAAGGGGATCAAGGGCAAGGAATAGGAATCGAAGAAAGGGAAGCCAATGTGCTTCGTCAGTGAATGTGCCTGCCTCGAAGGAAGGGCTGCACACCAGAACAGATACACAAACACTCACAGAGAGAGCGCGAGTGAGAGAGCGAGAGAGAGCCCCTGCCCTCGTCTCGAACGCAGCAAAAGCAGCTTGGGGGGTTGATTGATTGTTTATGGGGGGAATCATTATTATTATCTGGAATCATCCACACATACACATGCATCCTGGCCATAAGTTGGCAGACCAGCCACTTGGGGCCTTTTTCCCTTTTCCCAGCCAGCCTTTCTCCCCTTCCTTCCCTTCCCAGCCCAGGCCAGGGCAGACCAGGCTTGCTTGCTTCTGTCATATCATATCATATCTGTCTCGTTCTCCGTTCTCGAGTCTGCATCCCCTTCTGCCGTGCCCCAATCCTTGTCTTCTTCCTTTAGCTGCAAAAAGTAGTACATTCCTGCTTTTTGGGTTCTTTACCAACGGGAGGTGGGGAGGTGCTTGAAGTGGGAATTTGGAACGAGAGAGAGAGAGAGAGAGAGAGAGAGAGAGAGGAAGGAGGAGGGTGTTGAAGGGTGGAACCTCTGGTGGTCATTGTGTGCTTTACGGTGAATCCAGATTATAGTGATCTGTGTTATTTTGAGGAGCTTCTGGGTCGCAGATCTGGGGTTGGAGATTTGGGGAGTGTTTAAGAGGGTTGGGATTTCGTGGGTTTGTTTGTTGCTGTAGGGGGTTTGACTGGGCTCGGTGCTCGCCGTGGCATCGTGTGGTGCGGTGTCGGTAATTGGGTTTGGAGAAGGAGAATGAGAAGCAGTGGAGGGACAAGAGTGTGGGTGGAGTGGTGGATTGCGATTAGGTGTAAAGACGGCGAGTGTTAGGATCGAGGCTTCTTTCTTGGTTATGGGCGGCAGTTTGGAAGGGTGGTTTTGGGTGTTTATGAAACGCGTGAGGAGAAGTGGCAGCAGCGGGCGCGGCGGCGACGACGAGATTTTGTAACGGAGTGAGAGGAGGTGACCTGTCGTTTCTATTTTAGAGATTACGATTTTGGATCCGGTTGCCATTTCAGTTATAAGTTGGGTTACGAGGAATGGTATCCTGTGAGTTACCGGTTGAAATAGTGTCATGGTGTTGTAGGGCTTCTACGCTTGCGTCACATTCTTCGATGAGTCGATCGGTTTCATGTGGGTGTTTAGAAGAGAGTAATGTCCTCAGAAACCGGATTGAATTTCCCGGACGTGACTAAGATCTGGAATTCGTATGCAAGTTGGAAGGATTAGGAGGACGAGAGATTTTAAAGACTGTTACTATTTGTTTATTGGTATGTATTAGTGGCAAGGTACTACCTGATCGTAGTAGATTCGAACGAGGGCTACACGATGACGGCTTCAACTATGACAGAGTGCATCGGAAAGTGGAGGCCATAGTTATGGATGCATTAAGGTGTTTCTCTACGCATGTATCTCCTCGAGTTTGTCGAACGACCATAGGTTGTCGACATTGGAGACAACAACTTTCTTTCCCATTGGCTTTTCAAATACTTTGTAACGGCTGCCGAGTGAATCCAGACTAAGTGCAAGCCACTGTGAGGAGCATTGGGCATTGAATCTATGGGAGGTTGGCCGTCCCCTGAAGCAGAATCCTTCGTTAACCTGCCTTAGGGTCTGTGCGTCTGGGTGGGCTTCTTCTTGCTTCTCGAATCCACTGGCCAGTTGGGGGGATTGACGCCCTTATAAACTCATTAAAATCGTTTTGTGCTTTTAATGGGCTTAAATCGAAGATGTGGGAAAACCGGGAATGGAGATTTTGCCCGATCAATCGAAGTTAGCGCTGTCTTCATGCTCCAATCGTCAATTGCTGTAGGCTTGCTAAACTGTCAAGTTGGGGTGGCGCGAAAGCTGGGCGCTCCATCGTTGACATGTGAATGTATAGCTGCATTTTCCTCAATATGAAGTTTTTGTTGACATTTTATCAAGTCCTGTGAAGAAGTATGGGAGAGGATTTTGTGTCGGACGATGAGTTTCACGAAACTTTCGAAGACATCACTTCCTCGTCAAGCTCTGACAGTGCGGACGAAGGAAATGGTCGATGCGTAAGAATGCGTGCTGCTGGAGTCGCTCCTGCTGTTGGCATTGATCGTCCCTCTATCTGGACGTCTTCCGCTTTCAAATCCAAATTCTCTGTTTGGAAGGATGTCCCTGGTACTATCAATGAACGCAGGGAGCGGTTCTTCAAGCAGATGGGTTTAAAGGGCTTCAGAGACGACTCTACAGATGCGCATGATGCTACTCTTGTGGGGGGATTCGATTCAAGCGAGGTGGGGTTAAAAACCTCCCGCACATTGCGTGAAAAAGTCGCCACAGGAATCCGTGCTGATGAATACGTAAGCCCTCAACCGTGTCTTCTTTAGCATGTCATTGGGGGCAACTACATTACTGTTCAAAGAGTTTCTTAATCCCAAATTCTGTCAGTTTGCAATAGAAAGTGCCCAGGGAGGACGTTTTTGCGTATTCGCTACTGGTGAAGGCTCTAATCCATTTTACAGGTTCTGGGTTTTCGGTTACGTGATCCTTGGATTCTGAAGCTTCGCTCGACAAATGGGTTCACGGTCGGAATTACTGTGACTCGAGTGAAGCACTGATTTGAATTTAGGTTCATTAAATGCTGTTATGTTCCTTGATGTGTCTTCTTCTTCCTGTTCTTCTTTGTTTATTTGTTTGTTTGTATATGTTTCTTTTTAAGTTTGAAGTAAACCGTATGTCTGGGCAATGAACGCAGGTGAAGCTAATTTGTGAAAAGTGTGGGAGTAAGCGGAAGGGCGTATTGACACAAGGCAATGCACATTTGGAGAGTTTTCGACCCGAGGATTCAGGAATACATGCAGAACGAGCTTTAAGCTCATTGTCTACGGAGAATGGTTTCAAAACTGATTCGGGCATTGGTCACAAAGGCCCACAAGCTAATCATGAAAAAAAAGTTGCAGACACATATAGTATTGCACGGGAAGGAGATAGTGAACCAGACTCCAACCCTTCAGGTCCCAGGTTCTCCATATCTCCAGGTCAGAAAACATGTGATTGCGCCGATTCTGTAACTATTGATGGAATCCACCATTTGGATGAAAATCGTGGAAACGGATCCGAGTTTATTTCTAAACTAGGCAACATTCATGAAACACTCAACAGCAACAGTTCTTCACCGTTAGAAAGTGCGCCTCGTGTAGAATCGATTTTCCAACATGTAGCGTCCAGTTCCCAAGACAAACTTTTTCAGTTCCTCGATACGGATGGTGAATACGAGATTGGCAGCCCCGATAGCCAAAATCCAGTTGAGAATTTAATGGAGGAGCGTTTCAAAATTCGGGACTTGGATAGCGGAAAGCAATTTCTAATGAAAAAGTTCAATAGAGATGGGTCATTGAATATGCTTCGAGAGATTGGCACTGGCAAGGACTTGACGTTTGCTGAGTTCGAGAAGGCTCTGGGCCTGATATCCCCAGTCACACAAGAGATGAAAAGGCGCCAACGAGTTTCTGATGGTCAGATCAGGTCAAAGAATCCTGAATCAAAGACAGACAACAAAGCTCCAGCTGTCACGAAAAGGAAGAGCTGGTTGAGAAAGCTGAAGGGTTCGATGAAGAGAAATTCGAAGGGCGGACTGGTCAAATCTACAAGTGCACGAAGTGTTGCAGTTTCTGATAGTGTTGATGACACAGATGCATCTTCAGTGGCAGGCAGTCTTTCCGGCGATGCATCACCAAAACGGGACAGCTCGTTTGCAGGTCTGGATAGGGGCGAGTTCACTAAACGTGGCTCACTCTCTGGGCTGCCTGTAGATGACATCGACGACTCTATTCGGAGAAAACCGCTGAAGGTGAAAGTAAGACTGCGTCAGAAAAGTTCGAGAGACCTTTCTGATCTTCATTTGACCCAAGAGATTCTAGCCCATCAAGGTGCAATATGGACGATGAAATTTAGTCCTGACGGGCGCTATCTTGCCAGCGCAGGCCAAGATCGGGTTATCCATGTATGGGAAGTTGTTGATAGTCCAATGATGGCCGAGTCAGGTAAGCCTCCTGTAAACATCTTACTCCAGAGGCCATGGTGTCATATACAGCACGGGATTTTCTATTCGCAAACTACACAAAATAGCAAAATCATCACAGAGGCGGAAGATATCTGCATTCTATCAAATTGAGGACGTTTTGCTGAAAGTATGCTTAGTTACAGAACGGTCAAATTGAGAAAGATGACCCTTTTAAGATGCTTATCAATCTGAAATGATTGGTTTCAGATCTTTGGGGCGGCTTTGGAAAGAGTGACAGAGAGCTTGGGCGGATGGAAGATAGCCTCAAAAGCGCCAAGGCAGGGCAAGATAGAAATACGACCAAAAACGACAATGAAGGAAGCACTAAGTGTGGAAAAGGGACTTCTCGAAAACAGAAATCTACCAATCTTAGCAAGGGCCCAGTTCCTAAGCTCTTCTGGCTCTCTGAGAAACCCATGTGCTCTTTCAAGGGTCACACAGAGGATATACTAGACTTGTCATGGTCTCAAAGTCAGGTATGCTGTTGTGTTCACAACCGAATCTCCTCACTTCCTCACTTCTGTTTGCCCGCACGAATGAACTGATTTACATGGCATACTTTCCTTCCTACTGTGGTCTATTCTTTCCATCTACGCCCTATGTGGCCATATTGTAAAATACAAACGATGTCAAATGACCAGATCTTAACAGCTGTTGTGTGGCCTGCATGTCAGTTTCTATTGTCTTCATCAATGGACAAAACAGTACGTCTGTGGCATATTTCATACGACGAATGTTTACGGATTTTTCCTCACAATGACTACGGTAAAGTAGAATGTATTATGTATTGTTATCTTGTGGATAACCATTTTCGTGTATGCATCCTTAAAACTGTTTTCTTCATCTGATGACGGAAGGAACTGCTGAACATATTTGATATATCTGTTATTATACTGGTTTGTTGCTGATGAATTGATCCAAGGTTGAATATGTTGATGAACAATCTCAACAAGCAGTTTTTTTGTATTTTATGAATTTGTACTTTTGCTGGTATTCAGATTATGGATTGAATGGGTGCAGGATATTATCTCTCTTTTATTGAACGTTATTGACGACATGGAATGGTTGTGTATTGGTTGGCAGTTACTTGTGCGCAATTTAATCCTCTTGATGATCGCTACTTTCTTAGCGGGTCGCTTGATGACAAAGTGCGGATTTGGAGCATTCCCGATCATCATGTAGTTGACTGGAGTGATCTTCAAGAAATGGTCACAGCTGTATGTTACACTGCAGATGGCAAGGTATTTTATTTCTTCTCTTTTTTGTGCGTAAATCCTTTTTTGCTTCTGTGTTGGCTACACGCTGCGGTACTGAGGGGTTATTGGATCGTAATGGTGTTTGGGTTTCAGAGAGCGATTGTTGGTTCTTACAAAGGGACCTGCCGTTTCTACAACGCCACAGGTGGGAGCGTTTTTTAAAACTACATGTGTTGAGTTGTTATAGGAACATTGTGTGATGATACCATTTAAAACTTGCTCTCTGAATTGTAGGTAATTGCTGAAGGGTTGCTAGAAGTTTAATTGGTAATGTTGGGTTTATGCACAGATTTTAGCATTTTAAAGTAACCTTGTCATTTTGCTTCCTCTAATTCAATGCATATAATCAATATGTTGCAGGGAATAAGTTGCAGTTGGAAGCTCATATAGATGTACGCGAAGAAAGTAAAAAGGCACGGGGCAAGAAGATCACTGGGCTACATGTATGTAACACTTACTCAATCTAATTAGATGATTGTGTGTTCTGTGAGCTGTCAATAGGGAATATCTACGATTTGTGAGTTCAGTGAATTGAAGTTTACTATTCAAATCTTGTTGAAGTGCTAGCTTGAACGAACGAGCAATTCAATCTCAATTTACTGTTCAATTTGGTTATGTTCATGTGGATAGTGCAATGGTATTGCTTTACAAGTTCGATACATAAAATTCTTCAGATTCTGATCTTAATCCATTTCCATGTAGGATACTGACATTGACATCTCTTCGCATGCAGTGTATGCCTGGGGATCCTAAAAAAGTTCTTGTGACTTCAAATGACTCTCGCGTCCGTGTGTATGATGGCTTGAATTTGGTTGCTAAGTACAAAGGTACGTTGTATCTCATGCGATTTTTGTCTGACGTATTTTTTGGAACCGGCACTTCCTCTTGTACAATCCTCACTACCTTGACTGCTGTCTTTCTACTGGTGAACTGTTTTCCCTTAGAGAACTTCCATAATTGGACTGGCAGTAATTTTGTTTATGCTGATTTTACTGTGCAATTTTGAATTGCCTTCTGTGCTGATTCATTCTCGCCTGTACTTTCTCCATTTCAGGCTTGCGTAATGTGAAAAGTCAAATCTCATCATCCTTTTCACCATCTGGAGATTTCATCGTCAGTGCGAGCGAGGACTCACGGGTTCTTGTATGGAGTTCTTTTAACAAAGACACTTCAAACAAAACATCTCTCTATCGAAGGGACAAGCAACTATCGTGTGAGGAGTTCACAGCACGCCATGTATCAGTAGCAATTACTTGGCCAGATTCTTCAGCTCGCTCAGCGTCTGAACCTCTCGGTCGATCAGATAGGTTTGGCAGTGTACAGGTTGCAAGTGAGTCCGAATCGTCTCCGCCAAAGGAAGAGTCTTCGATGGTTGCAGTGAAGTGCACAGAGGATAACTCGAAATGTCCATCGTACTGTTTAGGACGATCCCCTCTGGGAATTTTTGGATCTGGAAGAAAAAATAGTGTCGCCGTGGCTGACGAACTCACCTCTACAAAGCAGGTTGAGTGTGAAAATCTCGGAAAGCACGGTCATCAGCTTGATGCATCCCCAGTAGATATTAGCGCTAAGGTGCCAGTACAATCACTTTCATTAGAAAACTCTCCTCCTCACCTGCAGCGGCGTCCAAGCTTCTTTCCCGAGGGCGGACTCAGAGGAACTGCCACTTGGCCTGAAGAAAAGCTTGATTCCTTACGAATGACTAGGCCCAACATGACGCAGGCAGCCTCCATCACTAGCAACATAAGTACAGCCGAGGCCACCCCAACTCGGGACTTGGCTCCTGTTTCCGCTGCTTGGGGGCTAGTCATCGTTACAGCAGGTTTGGGAGGTGAAATAACAGCATTTCAAAATTATGGCTTTCCTGTCCGACTTTGAATGAAATTGCGCTTGATTCAGCGCTGGAACCCATTTACTTTTGGCACAATCTTGATGATGAATTAGCTCTACATGATATTTGGTTTCTGTTCTACTAAATCGTGTTTATTTTCCTGAAGTTCTTCGCCTACCACTGAGGTTGATGTTCCATTTTGTCCATGGATCTAATGCTAATGCTGTTGGTGACGATTGTGACAAATTGTCACCCCAAGTCATGGAGAGGATGGGAGGTAGACGTTGTGACCAGATGTTCGGAATGGCCACCGAGGTTGGTTTCACTTTAAACGCCGCTCTACATGCTGCATGCCTAAAAACCTCACCTTTTTTGCTGCCAGAGATGGGAGTAGAGTGAACGAGAGACGCTGAGGAATACTAACCTCCTCATTGTTGCTGGAAAACTCATATATTTTTTCACTTCAATCCCATGTTTCAGTGTAAGAAAAATGCCCACTAACAAGCACAAACCAAAATGGCAGTGACAATGTGCAGCTCCATGGCCCTTGGTGGAGCTCATGAAGGTTGCCTTCAACAAGAGCTTTACAATATGCTTTCAGATTTTGAACTAAATATTTGCAGGAATCATCTTACTCAAAAAAATCACAGATTATTTTTAATGTAAAAATAGATTGTTTCTCTACCTTCATGTATTCATATTGTGTGTTTGCACGATAAGATAGAAGAATACAGTTCAAATTGCATAAAAACAGATTCAAGCATGTTGAAGTTGACACTTTTTGATATTTTTACTCATCAACCTCTTCAGTGACAACTTTTCTTGTTCATTTCTAAGAACAAACCCAAAATCAAGACACTTAAAAATAAAATGGATCAATAAATATAGAAAGATAAAAACAGGTCTTAAACCTAAAAAACATAATTTTAGAAGTCATCCAAGTTTTTGTAATAGTAAATATGATTTGGGATACATGTGCACAGTTTCTTGAAAATTTTAAGGTGTTTTGATGTGAAAATAACCACAAAGTTTGAAAATCTTATAGTGTTATTTACTTATTTGTAAACAAATATGTCAATTAGCAGTGTAATTTTTATTTGTGAAGTGCCTAATATCTCTTTTTAGCACATCAGAGAAATCCAGTGATAACCTTTGAGTTTTGGGTTGGTCTTTTTTAATAAAACATCAAAAAGACAAAGGAATGAAAGAAAATACACAAAAAATCATCTAAATAATTAAAAGAAAAAATCAATATTTTGAAGAATGATTTAACCAAATTCAGACAAAAAAATATATCAATTTGATATAGGGTTTTTTATGTTGATTATTTTTTAACTATAAATTTTAGATTAAAAAAAGATATGTATTGTTGAATTCCTCCCTTTTAAACTCAAATTTATCAAAAATTACATAAAAAGTATATAAGTTAAGCTTAGAATAAAAATTGTTGTGATTTTTTATAGTAAGATGTTATACAGATTTCAAGTTGCTAGAATGAAACACCATCAGTTAAACTACATGATAAGCCATTACATCAAACCAACTAATAGTATTACTTTGAGAAATGAACCGTAATTTTGACAAATTACAGAATATTCAAATTTTAAGTGAAAATTAATTATTGACTTAGTTATCTCAAAACATAAAATACGCATGAAAATTTATTAATTTATTTAATTATGTATCAAATCTTCACTCATTCATGTTAGAAAGAAGAAAAGATGTGGTGCCACAGCAGGTTACTTTATTCTTCACTAGGTTAAGTATAGTAAGCGATGGTTCATCCAAAAATAAACGAGCGACATTCATCCTCTATATTCATCAACGACATTTATCAACGATATCTATCTCTATATTCATCCGCAACCGCCCGGCGGCAGCGGCCGTTGGCGTTAGCGGCACCAGCGTCAGAGTCCGGCATTACCGCCTAATCCTTCCTGCACTGGCTTGCTTGCAACACAATTGCTGCTGCTGGATTGGCGTCGTCTCTCAATCTCCTCGAGCTTCGAACGCAGTCGCTCTGACTACCTTCAATTGTTGCAACAGCTCCGCAAGTAAGTCTACTCACTTCGCTTCTGGTTCTCAACTGAATTTTCGCGGCGACATGCCCTTGCTTGTTAGAATTTTGAGACAGGAATTTTCATCTCAATTGAGCCAGAGGTTGTTTGTGGTCGATGAGAGCATATAAATTGTTACAAATAATGGAGGCGCTTCCCTGTATGTCGCATTCTCTTTTCCTCCTTGTTAAGTGCGTAATTCGGAATCTCTGAAGTAGTTTACGCGGAGGAGAAAAATCGAGAGAGAATATGAGCACGTTACTTCATGTTTTGTTGTTATGTTCAATAAAATCTTGTGTAGCACGTTTGAAGCTTGGTAGGATCTCATAGCTGGTGGTCTTACCCGCAATGCATTCTGCTTGGCACTTTGTTGTTCTTTGTGTAATCCGTCTTGGCTGGTGATGACAACAGTCTCTTTCCTCGAGGATTTTGTTAGTTTGGGTCCGTTGGCTTGAATGTTGCAGGATTAATATTTCTTCCTGTTTCGTTTAGGTGCAAGGTTACATTCTTCTGACTTTTGAGCATATTAAGCAGGCACCATGGCGTCATTGAGCGTCAGGGGAGCTACTCTTTATTCTGCCACTTCACTGTGGGCGCCCTTGGTATCCCCCCGCTGCGCGTCGCCTAATCGGTCTTCTGTCCGTTTCGCGGACCGCCACTCACTATTGTGCACCGAAACTAAGGCCAATTGGAAATCCTCAAATTCAGTTTCGAAATATCTGAGACGTAGTGTTGCCAAATCTTTCGTCTGCTCGGCAGCCCTAGATACTTCTACGCACGAGGTACAGACATAGTGATTCTAGCATGTTCTGTTTGACAGAATAAGTTAGCACGTTGTCTAAGAAGAATCACACTTTAAAACTTGGCTATATTCTACCTGGAAAACTAACTTTCACTAAGAATTTTTGTATTGTCTATGGTCAAGAATGTGCTGAAAGCTTACCTAATCGGTTGAAAGAAATTCAAGTTTTTCTAGTAGCTAATGTTTCTTCTGATAAGTCTGCTCATAGGTATCGTTCTAAGCCCTGATAAGCGTCTTTGTTCTCACCTACACTTTGTAACGAGATACATTTTCCACTGATTTACTGCTTCGCGCTTACATAGATAACCGTTGTTGGGATGGCCAGTTTTTTGATGACGGTGCAGAACTGGAGGTGCGTGTTCGAATACCGGATGGGATGGTAGGAGAAGACCACGCTCCTGTGAGTGCTCGTCATGTGAATGTTGACTCTCAGGATACTGCTCTGTTCATAGCTGTTCGAAGTCCTCAAGGACCCCGTATGATTTTTTCTGCTATGCGACTGTATGGCCGTGTGAAACCGGCTGAAACTGTCTGGTGAGTTCAGTTTTAGCAGTAATCGTGGTTGTCTTTTAAGTCGTGCATGAAATGTGGTCTTTGCTTAGTCGAGATTGCAGATTGGAAACCATGAACAATGTAGGTGTTGATTTCCTGCAAATATGTATGCTATTCTCAGTTGTGTTGGTCCCCAGGTATATAGATGATAGCGAAATCGTTCTGAGCTTGAAAAAGACGGACGATGATGTAAAATGGCCTTCGTTGGAAGAAGCATGGGCTTCATTGACAGAAGGGGTATCACAGCTGTTGAAGGGTACTTCTGTATACGTTGTTGGGGGGTCCACGGATATCAATTGGGCTGTTGCAAAGGAGCTAGCTGCTGGTCTCGAGTAAGTGCTTCTCATTATGTTGATCAGTTTCTGTTCTGAAGTTTTGGAAAATATTTCTTTCCTGCACTGAATTTACCCTTTTCTTTGACAACCAACAGTATTATCCTTCATGTCATTGTTATATTATGGGCACCTGAACATAGGTCGATATTTAATGTTAAGAATACACCTTGCGTGCATCTGACCGGATTAAGTGGTGCTAATACATGCAAGAGTTCACTAAAACTAACAGTAACTCAGGGCTAGACTTCTCTTTTTTGGGATCTGTTGTTGGCTCTGAAATCTCTTGCCAGATCATTGATTTTGTGCATCTTCGGGGCTTTGCTGTATTTGTTCTTCACATACAAATCAGTTTCAAATACTTCTATGTTTGTCGTTGAATTGAGCTGATTTTATTGGAATTTGTTTTGGAAACTGGGTCTCTTTTACAGATATGTACCACTTCAAACACAGCAGCTGATACAAGATTACATTAACAAATCACCAGTTGAGTGTAAGTCAAGGCAATCCCTGCAAGCCTTTTTTAAATTCTCGATTTGCCGCAATTTAAAAAATAACTATACTAGTTTCAACACTAGCTGTACTGAAGGAAAGATCCTCCGGTGTGTATATTGAAGTCCCTGACTCAACTGAGGTCATCTGGAGGGTGCACTTTAAGGGTTATATTCTATGCTAATGCTTATCTTCTTCTGTGCAGTGGCAGCTGAAGAAGGCGATAAATCTGTTACAGAAACTGAATCTGCAATATTGGATAGCCTTAGCTCGTAAGTCTACAACTACCTATTGAGTTCTTGGACAGGCACTATGACGGAGGAAATGAACCACCTCCAGCAATGCATAAACGAAGTTTCTGATGGCTGTTGCTGGATTTTATATCATAAGCTGTGTCTAGTTCAAGTAGGAAACAACTTATTTCAATCGTACATTTGTTTTCCTGTTTCTCAACTGTAACATTGTACGCAGACATGTTCGCTGCGTTGTTTCAACACTAGGTGGCAGCCCAGGTGTGGGTGCTCAGTTAGGAAATTGGAGAAGTTTACATGCTGGATTCACTGTCTGGATCAACCAGACTACCGCTACAGGTATCAATTAACGTCAGCCAAATCTGTTACAAGCTGATGTCTCATCTGAATATATCTTTTCAAATCTTCAGTACACGTAATCAACTACGTCTCCTTTCAGAGCAGTCTATCAGACATGTTCTGCGTACAATGTTACAGCGAAAGTATTGCAAATCTAAACGCCCGTTTCCCGTAAGAATACTTTATTTGTGAGTTGTGTTTTTGGGGTGTATAATTTGTTTCCTGGTGGGGTGTTGTAGACGAGGAAACTGCGGAACAAGAAGCAGCAAGGGCGAAGCAAGATGGCTCAAAAGCGTATGCACAGGCTGATGTTGTTGTAGCCCTTGGTGGCTGGGATGAGAACTCGGCTAGGCCTGCCGCGGAAGGTGCACTTCGTGCTCTTAAGGCTTTTCTTGAAGGCGACAAGGAGCTGCCAGGTTTGTTTCTTAACCTTTTCAAACTGTAGGAAACAAATTGAATTTGTTTAGGGATTCTGCATTGTTGTATGAGGACCAGGACTTATTAGACGATTGAATTGTCTCAAATATCAGTGACAAACCACTCTGTGGACGGCATTTGAGCCAATTTTTCTGTTGCCAGATAGACCTTGGTGCGGGTTTTGGGTTACTAAGCGTTTCATTTATCTGTAAATGCAGGTAAAAAGAGCATGTATGTTCGACTTGGATGTCGCGGGGACTGGCCAGATATTATGCCTCCAGGTTGGAATCCTCTTAGTGGCAAGGAGGAAGCCAAAAGCACTGCGTACTACTAAAGAGATATTTACTATTTATTTCATCAGCGGGGATATGTTGGACGATGACGGTGAGGAATGAAGCTGCGCATTTTTTTCTCTCAGACTCTAGTTAACTGACGAATGACCTAGATGCTAAGATGCTTGTAATGATCTGTTGCTTCAGTGGTTCACCAGAGTCCACTCACTGCATACAGCATTTATGATGTTAGAAAGCTCAGTGCGAAGTTGCGGATAGTTTTACTGCTCTCATCAGATGGTTGTACAGACATTTCTTACAGAAATGTCCAGTGTGTCAACTTTATAGTGCTAATAGTTTAGGGCGTCCCAAAGTAAGAGTAAAGCACCTGTAGTTCCGAAGATTAAGATTTTTTTCTTTCTAAAATTCAATATTTACAAAGATTTTTTTTTCAATTAATGGTTACCTTGGACAGAATTATTTCATGATCTTCAATACCCTTATTCTTCATCAGATGCAGCCAATAAGATGAAGCTAGACTTTCAGTGCCACATTCTAGATTCTTTTGATGGATCAAGCACTAGATAACACTCGTTCATACTACCCAATGCCCTTGTCATTGGTCTATTATCTTTGTACATGTCTGGAGGATTCTACTCAATTGGTGAAAAAGAGTCTCAAACTAGGTGTCCTCCATGGAATTCAAAGTGCCTTCCCTCCCACTGCTTCTGAACATATCATTGACCATCATAATTTATAATTTATGCAGTGATATTAAAAACTAATAAAAAATATTATTGTTTAATGGTGTTGCTAATGCCACTACAATTTTTGTTCTTGCCATCTACCACTTGACATCACAATTTTTGTTAATGTTGTCACAAGCTGCTCTAAATTTGCATAGCACATTATAATGCATTTTTTGGGACACTAACATATATATCCAAAAAGAATGTGCACTTAATCTATTGTAATATGCATAAACAATATTTTGTAAAGTTGATTGTAGTGTACAATGGAAGTTCAAGGCAACTTGTGGCATTAGCAAATTGTGGTGGCATTACCAACATCTTTGTTTAAATAGCAACCAATGTAATGTTATTATGTGTGCCTATTGTTCTTTTGCCAACTCTCTTAAAATCCTCTAAATTTGATTTGATTTAAAAAAAAATTGAAAAAAAATAAAAAATAGTTTTTTTGGATAAAATATTATGGTAATAATAAATTTGTTTTGAGAGAAATAATATGAATTTTTAAGATTGATGGTTTCATATCATGAGAAAAATCATAAGATTTTGATCTTTATTAAGAAATATGGAAACAATTATTCTTTGGTATTCAAATTCTACAAGTACCACTGCTAGATAATGTAGAAAATAACAACTAGAACTTTGTGTTAAATTTTATATACATATCAAAATGTGACTTTTTTATATACTTTGAAATTCAAAGAAAAAAAACACCTTAAAATAATTAGGAGAACAAAAATTAATCCAATCTAAAATAAAAGAAGATAACAACTTTCCACCAAGTTTAGAGTTTAAAGTTTTGTTATTATTATTATTATTATTATTATTATTATTATTTTTTTAAATTTTATGAATAAGACTCAAATATTATTATTCTTAAATAATAATAATGATTATTATTATGATGGTCAAAATAAAACTAAAAAAATTTAAAGATTAATTATAAACTATATTATATATGTATACATTCAAAACATATCAAAATAAAAATATATACAAAGATAAAGCAAATATTTTATGATAGAAATTACTTAATAATTATAATAAATCAGAATTTAAAATTATATACATAAATAGTATCAAAAAAATCTTATATATATAATTATAAGTAACAATCTTCAAAAATAACATATCATTTATAAATTTGGCATAGATACTTAGAAAATATCAATGTAGTTGGGAGAAAGTAATATATATATATATATATATATATATATATATATTAAAATTATTTAATCATTTATTAAATTAACCTATTATATTATGGAAAACAAGGGGAATATAGGAGATTATGATGAGAGTTGAGAATACGGAAGGAGGAACATCAAAGGAACAAGAGGAAGGAGGAATAAGAGCGTTGGAATGAAGAAAGCTGGGAATGATGCCATATAATGTGAATTCTTGCTTGAGAATGCATTAAGCACCTAATTATGGAACGAAAATAGAAAATATAATAACAAGATCCTACCAAGTCTAATAGAATCTTAAATAAACTTTAAGTAATCCTTAACAATCCTAATCAAATTTTAACCAATCTAAAAGAAATGTTTTAAAAATTACCAAAAAAATATAAAGAAGTCATAATTTAATATAAAAAATAATAATAAAAAATCCTAAAGAAGTAAAAAATAGAAATATAAAAAATGATATTTTAAAAGAAATTCTAAAAATAAAAAATTTAAAATAAAATTTTAATAAATTTTAATATAGCTCTAATCAAATCCTAATTAAATCCTAACCAAATTTTATATCAAATTCTAATGAAGTCCTAATAAAATCCTAATGAAATTCTAACCAAATTCTAATTAAATCTTAAATCCTAATCAAGTCTTAAACAAATCTTACACAATCTCAAAAAAATCCTAAGTAAATTTTAATCAATTATTATAGTTATTTTAAAACCTAAATAAATATTAATTGAACCATTGTTCTTAACTAAAATTTTACTTACATCTCAAACCACAAGCAAGTAAAAAATACACAAAATTTGAAAAAAATCAATTCACTAATTGGAAAGAAAAAGCTCCTAAACTGCTTGGATGTTGGTTGTCTTCTTTCTCCAATCTAGATGTTGATATTCCAATAGAAATTTTTCCTTATTGAGCTATTCAATTTCTTTAAAATTAGCTAATGTATAGAAATCTAAGTTCAAATAGAAAATCTTCAAAATTCCAAACTTCTTTTTATTTTTTAAAATCCAAATGCACTAAATATATCTCTCTTTTTGAAAAGCCATCAAAACCTGAATATGCCTTCAAATTATATAAAATCAACTTTCAAAAATCCTATCCCAAGTCTATTCTCAAATCTCCCCTTTCCAATCAACCAAAGAAAATTGGAGTCACTATATGTATATGGTTTTGTACCTCAAGCTATGATTTCGACCTTGATTCACAATTGGTCCTCTTCAAGTATCAATTCTTGATATTTTGAAGTAATTTTTGCTAAAATATATTCTTAACTCCCTCCTAAAGATATCTACATTAATTAATTATCTCATTTACTTTTATTTGGCTCATTTATGCTGCTATAAAGTAAGTAGAAGTTACTTCTATAAGAAGGTAATATTAGCTCTTATTAATTTTTATTACCTCCTTGTCTATTATGTATATTTTTAAGAAAATTTGCTAAAATATTTTTATTTAAGCTCTTCTATAATAAAATATTTCCTTTCTTCTTTCATCTAATGGTTGTGTTACTATATGATAATAGAAGAAGCAAGAGCTAGAAACAAGGAGGTGGGGATGAAGATCATAATTGTAATGATGGTTTCTTGAGATAATCTATTTTTCTTATGATGGTTACAATAAGATGGATCAATTTAGTAAATAGGTGGATCAATTCATTAATTTAGTATATATATATATATATATATATAATTTATTATTATATAATTATAAAAAATACATAAAAAAGATTAATTCAAAAATCAACTTATTTATTAAAATGGTTAATTTTTTAGTATAATATACTATCAAAATATAACAAATGCTACTAATAAAAAAGTGAATTTGAATCATTTGAGATAAATAATTTAAGGTATATTATAATAGATGAAAAACTTTAAGTACAACATTAAAAAAAATTAATCAATTTTAGAAATCCTACAGATAAAATTTTAATCTCAAATTCATCTTTTTTATTTGTAATTAATTTCATAACTTTAAGAGGTATTTGCATTTAACTTAAAAGAAAAAAAAAACAATTTGCAAATATAACTTACATCTTGTAAAAAAATTATAGCCTATTATATTTATTTTTAGAAAATTCTACTATTAGTCCTAATTTAAAACCAACCATTATCAGCTTTGTCTTGCTTCTTTGCATTGATTGTAGTGAAATGGATTCCAATATCCAAGTTTTCTAATCTATATGAAATAGAAACCTATGGTTTATCATTATTAGAAAATTATAATATTAATGTGATAGTTTTGGAAAACACTTCAAATATTCTTTAAAATTTAGATATTTCATTGGCACAATTTTATGATAAAATTTAGAAGATATTTGTACATAAAATCTACCTTGCTATGGTTGAAGTACTATTGCTATGGTTGAAGTACTTAAAGTTAATAATTTACTAAATTTAAGTCATTTATAAGTCATAGCTTTCCAATCTTCTATGATAAAATTTCTTATTTATTGTATCTTTGTAATTTGTATAAGGTGGTATTAGCTTGCTATTAATTTATGTCACAACACTCTTTAAAAATTTTCTAAAAAAAACCTTAGAAAGTGTTACATATTAATATCTATGCATGCTACATATACTAAATATCTCATGATTGTATTTTTTCAATGTTTTTTTCAAGTTTGTTTAAAGCAAGTATAATTATTTATTTATTTATTTATTTTTTAAATTTAAGATTTTTAAAACATATAACTTAATTTCATAACTTGATTGTACTTGGTGGTATCAATATCCTTTCATTTCTTATCTATGATATTTCTATGATTTTTTTGGTCACTTTAGATTTACCATTAAGATGCTAGTAGCAAAAAAAGAATTTCTCTCTTCTAACATGTTTTTAAAATATTTTGGATACAAGATATTCTTTTATATATTTGACTATCTTATCATATTATATTTGAAAAAATATTACCAATAATTAGACTCTATTTCTAGACATTCCATATGTTGAATTCCAAGCACTTCTATTAAATTTCATATATAACTTTTTAAGAATTTGACAAGAATTAATATCTATAAAAAACTACTAAAAATTAAACATCATTGTATGATTCTATAAATATCTAATTTATTTTTTTAATTTACCTACTCTATGATGTACTTCTAAATTAAAATATGTGTTGCCATCTATTTAGATATTAAGAGGGTTTTGATTCTATTTAAATTTCAAGTGTATTGAATAAAAGTTTTAGAAAATATTTATACCTTGTAGAAAGAAACATTTAAGTTTGGATTTACTTTTTGGATAAATACACAAAAACCAATATTTTATAAATTTTTATTGGTTAGATGTCTTGTTTCATTTTCAAAAAACATATAATATTATTTAGAATTACAATAAAATGTTCAAAAAAATAAATTTAAAATTAAAACCAAAAACTGAAATTCCAATAAAAAAATTACATGCTTTATTATGTCTGAGTTTAGAGTTTAGAACAACTTCCATTGGTTTTCTTTAAAAAAATTAAAAAACTAGATCAATTTAGTATGTTTGTAAATCTGAAATTTATGTGTGTTAAAAATTCAATATTCTCAATTAAACTCTTAACATAAACACTTACATCAAAATGATGCAAAAAAAACTATAAGAAGTTAACAGTAAAGATAATATTATTATAAACTGAATTTGATATCATGATAAAAGCTAATAATAATTATAAAACCCACAGATGTATACATACATACATACACTAAATAAAATATACTTTAAACTCTTGTATAAGTTGTTGACTTTAAGGATGGGCTCATATTCTTATATTTTCTCCAGAAGCCTGATTGAGCACACATTACCACAAACATGGAACATGGAGACATGACCCATGAACACCACTCTGATCTCAATCATCCAACATGGAAAAGTGTTTTCAGGTGCAGATTTGGGCACAACTCACATCATGTTCTATATTAAAATCCATGAGAGGTAACATGCAAAATTGGACACTACATGCCACCACAAGGTGAGTTTGAATCCTACATATACACACATATATCAACTAAAAGGTGGGAAGGGCATTAGATTAGAAACAAACAATGAACAGAACCAAATTGTTATACAAAAGCATTTTCACCTCATTAATTTGAGCATTGACTGATGCTAAAATGATAGTTCCAAAGCATGGGATACAGGTCACAAGAAGAATTTGTGCCCTCACCATCACAACTTTCTGCGATATTCTACGACCGTTGTTTTATGCAGGACACTTTACGTGATTAATTGTAAACAATAGTCACCACATGTGTTGGGCACCCAATCAATATTTCGTCGTCACACAGAGACCACACGGCAGGCATTTATGCCTGACACTGCTACTTCTGTGCTAAGCTCGAAGTAGTATCGAGGACGTGATTTTTGAATAAAAACGGTGTCGGTGTTTCGTAGAAGCGAACGGAGCGAAGTTCTTGTCGTAAAACACGAAAAAAATGAGGCTGCATGCTCCGACTGATAAAACTCGACAAGATTTGGCACAATCACACACCCGACTGGGTGAGCAAGAGTAATGACATTGTATGAAAAATTTGCTTTTCTTCCCGGGTAAGGAATACATGGGAGAGCTCAGCACAGAAACAGTGCGGTTCTCATGGTTGACATCCGAGTGTTGGGTTGCGTTAGTGTTAATTTTGGTTTAGTCTTGCTCTGACTAGTGTACAGATCTAAAAGTTCTTTTGGTCCTGCCTATTGATGTTCAGATTTGCGCCCTGCCAGAGGCGATAATTGGTAGCTGTGATCGCCCAACGGGGTCAGTGAAGATTGCCGCACGAAAGTGGAAAACAAGCTCGAGTTTCCTCGTTCCATCGACACGTAACGGACAATTTGCCACTCCTGCTCCGTCAACTCTTCCTCTTCTTCGGAATCTTCATGCCAGGCGGATTCTCGTGGACCGGCACGGCAGCTTTCGTCGTCGGATTCATGGCTCACGTCGTCGTCGGAGAGGGGCAAACTCCCCAACTGCTGAGACCCTGCCTGGCTCGGCACATTGGGGTAGCTCCCATTGGAATCCCACGACAGAGAGGAGCTCAGAGAGTTCATTGAGCTGGTGGAGGTCGCCGTATTCGGAGTATCTGGATGTTCGAAGGTGCTGCAGGACGACCACGACCCCTCGCCTCGCTCATCTGAATCGTAGGATGATCGGCTCTGCATGCTACCTTCTGGGCTGCTCGTCCTTTTCTTGTGCTCAGTGAGCGAGCGAAGGTTTTCGACCGAGAGGGATGCAGCCAGGACCTTGGATTTCTTCTTCAACTTCCCTTGCAATTTTTTAAACAGCTTCTCGGCAAAATGCTGCCCAGAAGACTTCTGCTGCAATTCAACCTCGGGAGCAAATCCATGAAACGCAGACTCAGAGAAGTTCACGGGTCGTCTAGCGCCCTTCGAGCCAGGAGGTGGAGCAAGAGGAGCCATCCTCGCCTCAGACGCAGCAGAACCAGCCTCCGCAATAGGCTTCCCAGGTGCTGTCTCCCAACTGTAAGGCACCGCCGCAGCGATACCACCATCGTAACCCATCGCTATCTTCTCTATCCCAGGCATATCAATCACACCGCCGAGTCTACAACAATCCTTAACCTCCACCACCGGGATCACAACTCAAACGCACCAATCAAGTTGCAACTGCAACATTCAGTTCACCGATGAAGACTAACAGCGAAAAACCCCAATGCACGAATTCCAAATTTCACAGACTTGTGTAGATAATAGATCCACACCCAGCTCACTCACTCAATCGAAACACTACACAAGAAGGTGGATTCCGATGAGTGGAAGTGGCAAAGGAGAGGAATACAACTGAGAGGAGGGTAGGGGAGTGATATATAGAAGCTTGTACTCCTCCTACTCCTCCTCCTACTCCTCCTCCTCCTCCACCAATGATGGCGTTGCTGTTCCACCACCGGCGATGGCGTCGGGTGCGGCAACGACAGGCGTGACAAAGGGGCGGGGGACGTGCTCGGCTGCGTGCAGCCTCGGCCGTGACTTGAGGCCCCATTCACCCCCTCTCCTCTCCCCCTTTGTAGGTGGGTTTGGGTGAGACCTCCTTTTGCATTAAAGCATATCTTCGGATCTATTCTATTTTATTATTTATTCTATTTCTACTCTTTTGAAACACATGATGTATTGATTGAGACATTGATCAATTTCTACTATTTTGAGAATGATGTTCATGACTTGATCAATGAATTGAACTCACAAAACTTGGAGAAACTCAATCACTTTTTATTTTATGTTATTGATATAGACATTAGACGTACCTACTAATTATTCATTGTTTATGTATGTATGTATATATACATATATATAAGAGAATGTTATATGAACAGATACTTTTACTAAATTGGTCCACTCATTCATCAAAAAAGAAAAAAGAAATTATATTAAGATTTATTTTTCCACTACTAGATCCAAAACCAAAAAAAAACCAACCACATTTATCATGATTATCATCATAGATAGGTCAATTTAATAAAAACCTTTGTCTATTTAACATTCTCATATATATATATATACACAAAAAAAAAAATCTACATATACACTAGAAGAAATCTAGTCAGCAAGCTAAATGATTGTCAAAATCGTTAAACTATTGAATTATTTGTAGCTAGTGAAACATTGGTCACGGATTTTTAGAAATAAATTATCTGGGCTTTTATGTAAATATATATTTTATTTGTTTTCTTACAATCTTCAGAGTAGGTGACCCACATGTTTACAAAAAATGAGGTAAGAGGTGAACACATGTTACTGGTTTTGTTAACATCACATTTTTTATAACATAGTTTCATGTTTTTATTTTTCCGATCAATTATTTCCCAGACTCTCTTGGGGACTCATGCGCAGTGTGAACACCCACAGCCTGCGACAATTTGGTGTTGGGAGTTTGAAAATCCGAAGAAGAGCAAGAACTATCCATAGTTAATTTCACTTCAAAGAAACAGTGATTTTGTGAGCACTGCTTGAGTTGTGAGCATTGGAAACACAGGGAACACTAGGAACACTGATTTTACAAAATGCTCAGAACTGATTTTATGAAGTGTCAACCACAGATTTTTAAGGGTGCTAACAACCTCAGCCAATTTGTGGACAGACACCTTTCTATTATGTAAGTAGATGTGTATGTGAATTTGAGAAGAAACCTCGTTTGATTCGAATGTGAGATGGGGCCTCGTAAAGGTCGCCAAGACAGATTCGCGGAGTCCCCGATGACGAACGACGCAAGCCAAACCGCTTTTTGGCCTCTCCACAGTTGGGCGCTGAGTTTTCCGATTTGTAATTTGCTCCTGCGGCATAAATTCGGTTTTGAATTGCATTGCGGTATTCGTGGTTCCGAGGCAGTCATCGTGAATCTGGGGCAGCGGATCCGACATTCGAGGCGACGGGCGCGGGGAGGTCCCGATTGTTGTTCCCTGGGTTATGGCGACGCTCCTAAGTTTAGCAATCGAAGGGGTGTCGAAACTTTGGGACGCTCATGGTGACCCCTCGCTAAGTGAAAAGTTTCTCCGGGCCAACCCGCGCATTTACCGGGGTGAATAACTGAACTAACTGCAGCGTACATAGAAATCTACGATTCAACCTGTCGAATCCCACATCCCAAGACAACGATTGGAACGATTGCTGCTGGGAAAGTCAAAAACTGGATGAGCTTGCATGAGCCACAAAACTCGCTATCTCCTTATTATGCTGCATTAATTGGCGAAAAGCTAGGTTCGCTATATCACCGCATTACTTCAGGGCGTTCCATTTACTGTTAGTGCTTGTCAAATCACAATGGTTTCCGGGCTGCAACTTTTAACTTTTCATAGGATGTGTCGAATTCTACCGCTCGTAAATGTGAATAGTGTTCGCTTTGCAAATTGAAACAATCCATTCAAATGTCTTCACAACCAATCGGTATCAATCAGTTTGCCAAGCGGTGTTTCCTTCAATTGCGGTGGAGTGAATTGCGGCCTAGTCGCAAATTGACCGGTTGACTGACTGAGCGCCCGTTTTCACGTTACGCGAAATTGTCGTTGTCCTTTTGAGATTTGTCGAAAATTTGTCCTTTTCTGTTGTGGCGATTTGGATTAACAACGACTGTCGTAGCGATGGACTATCATGTGGTTGACGCGATTTGCGACACAATAGTACCGTTGCAATTCCGAGCAATGTGGTGTGCGGAAACTCCTGCATTTATGGTGCCTTTCGAGGTAACTGCAATCGATGGCCTGTTCGTGCATGGAGCCTCCCTGGTATTGGGTGTTGGACTCCGCAAAATTTGCCTTCAACTGTGCAAGTCTAATTTTGTTCCTTTGCCAACTTTGAGTACTTTGTTCAAAGAAGACTGAGAGGCTTCTCGATCTATGACTAGAGGAACACGAACCTTTCCAGTTCCCTCCCTTTTATTCATCCGCGGTTCATAGATCCTCAGCATCTGGAGAACAACGCTTGTTTTCCGGCCCGCCTATGGAGATTCTTGAACAGGAAATGCAGAGGATCTTACTAGCAATGCGGCTTTCAATCTTGCTTCCCTCCTGCTCGTAAATCGAGGATAATTTCTCCATTTGTTTATACCACAATAACATGGTCCCCAACGGTGGACGTATTCACGTCACAATGACAAGAACTTTTTCAGAATTAGGCTTCTCGTTCTCTCTCCCTCTCTGGAATCGCCTTCGATTCCTCCCACATCGTGCTAATTCTACCTCCTCGTGACTGCCCTAAAACTTGCATTTCCAAGTTCGCCAGTATCGATGCCGTCCCCCGAGCGGGAGAGATCACCTAAATTGGGGCGGAGCAGCTGCATCATGGGAGGAGAGACGCGCGCACAATTCCATGGCTCTGTTCCCTTTCAGTGCATCGAAGAAAAAGGCCAGGCGCACGAAATTAGCCATGCATATTCCGATGTGCGAATTGGAGGCAATGATCCCCCCCCCTCGGACCTCAGATTCGCTGACCAAATTGACCCAGCAGGGACGTTCGAGCGCTCGATACCCCAGTCGAATTGTCAAGACCGTTTGCGGTTGAAACTAAAACAGAGGGCGTAGGAATCAGGGCACTTCGACACGCCACAAGCAAAGCGTGTCGGATATCTCGGCCACTGTGTTGGTCTTCATCCAAGACAAGCATCATCGTGCGTTCCCCACTATTCCCACTACAACAAAAATGTATCACCTTTCCAAAAGCAAAACACCGCATCGAAAACGGAAGCAACAAGTGAACGATGGAAACTCTGTGTCTGTGTTTGTGTGAGGCTTTCTTCCTCAAAGTGGTGATCCACTTGTGTGGAAGACAGCTCGCGTGAGCGAAATCACGGCACCGATTGCTGCAAAACATTGCATCAGACGAAGTTTCAAATGCTGCAACAACGACACCACCATCACGCATCGAAACTTTACGACTCTCGTCAATTCGGGTTTAGCAAAATTTCTCACTTCAGATTTTCTATTTTATGACTAACTTATACATAAACAGTAAAAGATAAGTGTCAAAATAAAAAACAAAAGGTTTGCGGTTTGTCTAAGCCATGTATTGTACAATAAATAGAGGTTACAGGTGATCATACACAATTGTCATTAAGAAATAAGTAAGATTGGAAATAAATTGTGAGATTGAGAAGGGTTCTATGCACTTTTCAAAAATATTTGTCAAATTATGTGTGTAAAAGTGTATGTGTGTGTGTATATATATATATATATATATATATATATGGTTGTCCCCTTAATAGTCAATCCCTGAAAATTAATCTCCTTTAATAATCAATCAAAATTTTGGAACAATAATTACAATTCTATTGTTTGTTGTAATAATAATCAATAACTTGTAAAAATTAATATGTTTTTTTTGCAATAAATGGAAAGATCATTGTATATTAAAAATAGTAGTTTAATTCCCACCAAGCACATATATTATTAACTTATAGATAACAATTAATAGTTGTATATTATTATAAAATATTTGATTACAAACTATTGACATATTTACAGTGAGAAATATTTGTGATTTGTATTTGCATAATGTATTATTATCCTATTCATAAACAAATAGTATACATATCTCATTGTATATGTTTCTTGATAGCATTTAAATTGTGTGAATACATATTAAACAAAATTTTAAAAGAATATCTGAGATAAAATATCCTTTAGCTCATAATTAATTAAAAAAATACTTTAAAATTATAAGGATAATTAATTATCTAATACAAAATTTAAGAATTTAAAATATATATATATATATATATATATATATATATTAAATATTTGGCATACTAGATATATTACATATTAGACATATTAGCATAAAATTTTCTAATTTCATAATAAAATATCAAAGTAATAAATAATATTATTTCATATATATATATATATATATATATATATATATATATATATTCTTTCAAACATAAATTATTACTTTTAATTTCTTTATTGATATTTTAGTTGATATATCATAATATTATAAACATACGTATATACTTAGATTAAAGGAGTTAGCTAGAAGTAAATAAATTTAATAACATTTTGTGGAAAAGCTCCTTAGTAGCTTTATAGATGCAAATTTGGCCATGGAGGCTTTTCATCGACGACATCCATCAAAATCAAGATGAAAACCTTCTTTATAAAAGAAACAACATCTAGGCAAGATAACATTCTACTTTCAATTCTTGTTCGTAGCTTCGTTGTAGTAGTGGCGCTCAGGAGATGGAGAACCAACAACCACTGGATTCAACTCAAGAGCCTTCATTTATTAACCTGTCGAACGAGACATTATGATTGTCACAACCTTCAAGACGACGCAATCGAGATGAAGATCTTCAAGAACGACATGTTCTTCCTCGAATAGATGATGAGATACAACCCGTTTGGTATCACGATTTGGGAAGGGACTCCCGATGTTTGGTGATTTTGCTAGAGGTAGGAACAACTCCTGATGGTGTTTCAAATATTCTATTCGAAGGAAGTTACGAAGGCCTCAATAATGATCAAATAACTGGGTGGTCTTCTCGCCCTGGTATCGGACACTACCGATGGTTGAGAGGCCCTATCAATCATCTTCGAAGAGAACAGAGATCAGAGTATGTGGCGAATATAATTCGTCGCATCATAGATTTCTTCAACATATGATGACCGCTCCTCGTGGAACTCGTCCCTAGAAGGGAGGGTAATGTCACGGCCATAATCATGTAAGCTAATAATTACATATAGAAATAGGTAGAAGTAAGTTAATTCTATAATATTTAATATGGAAGCTTACTAAAAGCTTTGTAGATGTTGCTTTGACTTCATAGGTGTCTTTAATTGACTTTTTGGATTAGAAACGTGGTCAACAAGTTGGCCATGTGCCACACATGTTGTTAGCTTGAAGATCAAGCTAACTATGTGGCCCACACATAGAAAAACTTGCCTTGTAAGTCAAGGCATGTACTCTACAAAGTCAACACATATTGGAAATCCTATAGAACGTCGCCATGTAGCTCTTAGTTAGATAGTATATATAGAGACAAGAGTGAAGGCTTCTTCACTCTTGTCAACTCCTTTCTTGCTTCTAATCTAGTTTCAAGGGTCTCAAGTTTTCTTGTCTTTTGGCAATAGCCATTCCAGTTTCTCTTTCAATATATATACTTGTCTATATATATTTTGTTACCTCTCTTTGAATGAAGGCTCACTTGTCTGAATTGTTTTTTCATCGAGTTCTTGTCCTTGACTGTTTCACAAGGAGTAGTCATCATCTTTCATAAATCTTACTATTTTTTTTTATCTTGATTTTGATGGATGTTGTCAATAAAAAGCTTCAACCCCCTTTGTTGCATTTGCAAGATTTTTTGTTGGCTCTCATGTGCATTTTTTAATATCATATATGTACCAATGAATAAGATATTTTAACCTATTTTGGAGCCGCCTTAAATCTAAGACTTCTTTTACTTCAAACTTTTGATTATTATTCACTTTTATAGGAAAAGGTAGCATTTGTCTTCTTTCCAAGATATTCACTATCTTATATGGCTTAAAAAGAGACATGTGAGATACAAAATGGATCTTCATAGACTCCAATAGATCTAATCAAGAAGCAATAGGAATTACATGTTCACAAATATAAAATGGTCTAAGCCTATAGTAATCCGAGTTATTGCAAGGGCAGCTAGTCTTAATATTGTGACAAAGTAAGTATATCTTGTTGCCAACATGGAATTAAGGTTGCTCCTTGCAATATGCATCCGCATTGGTTTTTTATCATTCTTGAGTTTTTTAAAATGTGCCTTCATTGTTGTATGTAGCACAGATAAATGATTTGCTAAATTTTCTACTATTAGATTATTAACTTTTGAAAAAAATTAACAGAATGAAGTTATAGATAATAATTATAATTAAAAAATATATATATATATATATATATATATATATATTATATAGAAGAATGTAACATATTATTATAAACAAACTCTACTAACGACGAAAAATTATCCAATCGTCTTGTTGATAGTTGATGGTACATCTTAAGTACTAATTCAAAACTTGATTTATGCACTTTGTTTGTTTATTAGTTTGAGAATGAAAAGCCAAAGAGAGCTTGTATCTACTTTTATAATCTTAAAAAAGATTCTTTAAAATCTTAATACAAATTGAACCCCTTTTTTTGATATAATATCATTCAGCAATCTATGATAGCAATAGATATTGTTAAGAAAAAGCATAGCTATTTTTTTACATGTGATAAATTTTATACATGGTATAAAATGTGCCATCTTAATAAAATAATCTATTATTATAAATATAGAATCATACAAACCTATGACTGAAAGATCCATAATAAAATCTATAGAAATAAAAGACCATGGTTGTTCAAGTATAAGCAATGGTTGGAGAAGTCTATAGAATCAATAACGAGGAATTTTTGATCTTGAATAAACATCACATGACTATACAAAGTCTTTTATAGTCTTTTATATTTATGATCACCAAAAATCTTTTAGATATAAGCTGCAAAATCTTAGTGTATCTAAAATGTCTTCTTGTTGGAAAGTCATGACATACTTGAAGAACATATAAACGTACTTCTCCTTCTAAAACATATAAGCGACCTTCGAAATAGAATAGGTTGTTCTTAAACTTAAACTTGGAAGTATCATGAGACTTAGAAGAAGTATTCTTGATACCATGAACCATAGGATCAAAGGACATACTTGATTAAATTTGCTTGACAAAGGTTGAATCAACACTCAATGTTGATTTTATTATTTAAAGATAAAATTTCTCAAGCTTCAAGATGACCATTCTTTGTTGATTTAAAGCTGCATCTCTTTCATTGGGTACAAATTAAAAATGTGCAGAAAGTCCTTCTAACAAACCTTATTATTTTTTAGATTGATATATGATCTTAAAATCAAATCTTGATAATGACACATTCCAAAGAGCTTAGCAATGATTGAATATCTGTGCTAACATGAAGTACTCAAGGTTCTTGTGATTTATATATATGGTAACTAAATTGAAAGTGCATTCTAGATAATGATGCTATTTCTAAAAGAAATCCATAATTGCAAGAATTTTTTTTATTGTAGATTTTGTACTTAATCTCTGTTGCTGAAAATTTTCTAGAATGAAAAGCTAGTAGATGGAGTTTGTCATGTGCTCCCATTTGTGGCAATAGCCAAGAATAAGTCTAATGCATATGTTTGCATGAAAAGTACCTTAAAAAAATTGATGTGATACAAGATTGGTGCATTAATAAATTTCTTCTTTAAAGCATCAATAATGGTTTGGCTTCTTTATTCCACTCAAGTTTTTTTTTACAACTCAAATGTATAAGTGGGGCTGCAATTTAAAAAAAGTTCTTGATGAAGATCCAATAGTAATTGATAAAGCTCAAAAAGTATTACACATCTCTTATTATTCTTAGAATCTTCTAATGTATGATAGTCTGGAAATTTATTGGATCTATTATTAGGCCTTCATTTGAAATGATGTATCTTAAGAAGTCAACTTGAGTAGTATAGACTACACACTTTTCCATCTTGACATATAATCTTGTATCCTTAAGTTTTTACAACATAAAAAAAATATAAAATTCATATTTTTTTATATTTTTAGAGAAGATTAGAATATCATTTAAATAATATACAACAAAATCATTAAGAAACTTATAAAAAATATGATTTATAAGATATAGGAAAGTAGTTGGTCTATTTATGAGTTCAAAAGGTATAACATTATATTTCAAATGTCCATAACTAATTCAAAAAGTAGTCTTCCATTCATTTTCTTCTTTGATATGGACTGGATTGTATGTTCTTTGTAGATCTATTTTTGTATAGATCTTTGCTTGCTTGTGTTGATTAAAAAGTTCTAAAATGAGACGTAGAAGATATCTATTCTTGATAGTGATCTTATTAAGTGTCAGGGACAAGAACTCGATGAAAAAATAATCCAGATAAGTGAGCCTTCACTCAAAGAAAGGTAACAAAATATAAATAAATAAGTATCTATATTGAAAGAAAAACTAGAATGGCTATTACCAAAAGACAAGAAAACTAGAGACCCTTGAAACTAGACTAGAAGCAAGAAAGGAGTTGACAAGAGTGAAGAAGGCTTCACTCTTGTCTCTATATATACTATCTAACTAAGAGCTACGTGGCGACGTTCTATAGGACCTTCAATATGTGTTGACTTTGTACGGCACATGCTTTGACTTACAAGACAAGTTTTTCTACGTGTGGGCTACATAGTTAGCTTGATCTTCAAGCTAACAACATGTGTGGCACATGGCCAACTTGTTGACTACGTTTCTAATCCAAAAAGTCAATTAAAGATACCTATGAAGTCAAGCAACATCTACAAAGCTTTTAAGAAGCTTATATATTAAATACTATAGAATTAACTTACTTTTACCTATTTGTATATGTAATTACTAGCTTACATGAGTATGTCCATGACATTACCCCCCCTTCTAGGAACGAGTTCCACGAGGAGCGGTCATCATATGTTGAGGAAATCTATGATGCAACAAATTGTATTCACTACATACTCTTATCTTTGTTCTCTTCGAAGATGATTGATAGGGCCTCTCAACCATCGGTAGTGTCCGATACTAGGGTGGCAAAACCACCCACTTATTTGATCATTATTGAGGCATTCATAATTTCTTTCGAATAGAACATTTGGAACACCATCAGGAGTTGTTCCTACCTCTAGCAAAATCACCAAACATCGGGAGTCCCTTCCCAAATCATGATACCAAACGCGTTGTATCTTGCCATCTATTCGAAGAAGAACATGTCTTTCTTGAAGATCTTCATCTCGATTGTCTCGTCTTTAAGGTTGTGACAATCATAATGTCTCGTCCGGCAGGTCAGCAAATGAAGGCTCTTAAGTCGAATCCACTGGTTGTTGGTTCTCCATCTCTTGAGCATCACAACTACAAAGAAGTTACGAACAAGGATTGAAAGTAGAATGTTATCTTGCCTAGATGTTGGTTCTTTTATAAAGAAGATTTTCATCTTGATTTTGATAGATGTCATCGATGAAAAGCCTCCATCGCCTTTGCTGCATTTGTAAGATTCTTTATTGGCTCCCATGTGCGTTCACTAATATCATATCCGCACCAATGGAAAAGATATTCCAATTTATTTCGACGCCGCCTTGAATCTAAGACTTCTTCTACTTCAAACTCTTCATTATTGTCCACTTCTATAGGAGGACGTGGAGCTTTTCATCTTCTTGATATGTCCACTATCTTGTATGGTTTAAGAAGAGACACGTGGAATACTAGATGGATTTTCATTGACTTCGATAGATGTAAACGATATGCAACAAGATTGATTTGTACAGAAATAGAAAATAGTCCAAGTCTTCGATAGTCCAACTTGTCACAAGGACGAGTGGTCTTGATATTGCGACAAAGTAGCCATACCTTATCACTCAAGAGGAATGGTGGTTATTCCTTTCGATTGACATCGACATTAACCTTTTGTTGTTCTTGAGCCTCTTTTAACTGTGCCTTCATCATTGCATGTAGCTCTGATAAATGAATCGCCAAATCTTTCGCAACAGGATTATTAACTTTTGAAAAGTCAAAAGTATCAAGTCATGGATGATAATCATAATTAGCAAAGAAAGGTGTTTATTTTGTAGAAGAATGTACCATATTATTGTAAGCAAACTCTGCCAACGGCAAAAGAGTTGTCCAATCATCTTGTTGGTAATTAATGGTACATCTTAAATATTGCTCAAAAATTTGATTAACTTGCTCCATTTGTCCATCAGTTTGAGGATGGAATGTCGAAGGTAGTTTTATATCCACTTTTAGAATCTTGAAAAGAGTCCGCCAAAATCTTGATACAAATTGAGTTCTCCTATCTGATATAATATCCTTGGATAATACATGATAGCGATAGATATTGTCAAGAAAGAGCTTAGTTGTTTCTTCACTTGTGATAGATTTTGTACATGGTACAAAATGTGCCATCTTGGTAAAATGATCTACTATCACGAATATAGAGTCATAAGAACTTGAGATTGGAAGATCCATGATGAAGTCCATAGAAACAGAAGACCATGGTTGTTCTGGAATGGATAATGGCTGAAGAAGTCTAAAAGGTCGATGACGAGGAGTTTTTGATCTTGAGCAAACATCACATGATTGTACAAAATCTTTCATTGCCTTCCACATTTGAGGCCACCAAAAATCCCTAGATATTAGCTCCAAAGTCTTGTTGTATTCAAAATGTCCTGCTGCTTGGAAGTCATGACGAGCTTGAAGAATACATAAGCGTGCTTCTCTTTTTAGAACATATAGGCATCCTTTGAAATAGAGTAGGTTGTTCTTGAATTCAAATTTAGAGGGATCATGAGATTTAGAAGAATTATTCTTGATATCATGAACAAGAGGGTCTGAAGACATACTTAACTGGACTTCCTTAAAAAAAGTTAAATGAATAGTCAATGTTGATTTTATTACTCGAAGATGAAATTGCTCTAGCTTCAAGAGAACCGTTCTTTGTTGCTCAAAAGCTGCATCTCATTTTTTTAGTACAAGATAAGAACGTCTAGACAAGGCATCAGACAAACCTTGTTGTTTTCCTGGCCGATAAGTGATGATGAACTCGAATCTTGATAAAGACATGCTCCAACAAGCTTGAGGATGATTTAATACACGTACTGACATGCAATACTCGAGCTTCTTGTGATCCATATACAGGGTGAATGGATTGGAAGCGCCTTCTAGATAATGATGCCATTCTTGAAAAGAATCCACAATTACAAGAAGTTCTTTGTCATGGATCTCATAATTGATTTCTGTTGCTGAGAATTTTCTTGAATGAAAAGCTACTGGATGAAGTTTGTCATCTGTTCTCATTTGTGATAAAACCGCACCCAAAGCAAAGTCTGATGCATCTGTTTCCATAAAGAATGCTTTGAAAAAATCAACACGATATAAGATTGGTGCAGAAACAAACGCTATCTTCAAAGATTCAAAAGTAACTTCCACTTCTTGATTCCATTGGAGTTTGTGTTTACAAGTCAAACGTGTAAGTAGAGCTGCAACTCGAGAGAAGTCTTTGATAAAGATTCGATAGTAGTTGGCAAATCCCAAAAAATATTGGACATCTCTTACCGTTTTTGGGATCTTCCAATCTATAATAGTTTGAACTTTCTTAGGATCTATCATAAGTCTATCATGTAACATGATGTAACCTAAGAAATCGACTTGAGTAGTGTGGAATACATACTTTTCTATCTTGGCATAGAGTCCTGCATCTCTTAATTTTTATAACACACAATAAACATGAAGTTCATGTTCTTCTAAATTCTTAAAATAGATCAAGATGTCGTCTAGATAACAGACCACAAAATCGTCCAAAACCTCTTGAAAAACATCATTCATTAGATGTTGAAAAGCAGCTGTTGCATTTGTAAGTCCAAAAGGCATGACGTTTTATTCAAAATGTCCAAACTTAGTTCGAAACATAGTCTTCCATTCATCTCCTTCTTTGATGCGTACTAGATTGTATGCTCCCCAGAGATCTATTTTTGTATAGATCTTAGCTTGATTCAGCTGATCAAGAAGTCCAGATATTAAAGGTAGTGGATACTTGTTCTTGACGGTAATCTTGTTGAGTCCTCGATAATCAACATACATCCACAATGATCCATCTTTTTTCTTCACAAATAGAATTGGAGCTCATACCAGAGATTTAGAATGGCGTATGAAATTCTTGGCTAGATTTTCTTCAATATACTCCTTGAGTTCAGTCAACTCATTTTGTGATAAACTATAGATTGGTCCAAATGGCAGTTGTGCTCCTTCTTGAAGGTCAATTGAGCAATCATAGGGTTGATGTTCCGGGAGTGTATTCGTATTCTTTTTTTTTAATACATCTTGAAATTCTTGATATTGGCTTGAAATGCCACTTGAAGTCTTTTCACTAGTAAGAACATGTGTGGCATAAATAATATATGGTGATTCTTTCAAAGCAGCATGCAAGAAAGCTTTTGCACCTATAAATACGGGTTTAATTGAATTGAACTTATGACTCTCTACTTGATTAACTATATTGTTAGTTATACTTTTAGAGAAAGTAAGAGTTGGAGAAATCCAATCTATTTGAGGGTTGTATTTTTCTAACCACGATAAATCTAAAATGACTGGATTAGAGGGAGATCTAATGATATTAAATACTACAAAGCTATTATGACCATTGATTATTACTTCTATAGGAAGGGTTTCGTGGGTAATATCTCCAGAAGACAATGGACGACCATCTATGACTTCTACATGAACAGGTTTAGTTTTCTTTACTAAAGATATGCTATGTCTTTTGGTAAATTCTTCATCTAAGAAACATGTTGAGGCTCCTAAATCTAACGAGGCAGAGGCTTTGTAATATTTAAGTGCTAAAATAACATTTAATGTAAAATAAGGAGAAGGTTTTGAAGAAAGAATAAGACCTTTACTAGATGTTGTGCAAGGTTCCACCTGCACGGTCCCTATTGTAGCTGGACAAACTCATTTTCCAACATATTGTCTTCTTTTACAACCATACTCCTCATTTTGTAGTTGCATCATTTCTTTGGACAATGTTGAGAAGTGTATTTTGGTTCTCCACAATATAAACATAATCCTTCTTGACAATGACGAGTCTTTTCTTGCTCAGTAAGAGGTTTGAAACGTACTGCATCAATTTGCATATCCTCTACTTCTGAATGTATGTGTTAAAGAGATGTTGGTGTTGCCATTGAATTATAATAACGTTAAAGTCCACTTGTACGATTCTCAGATCGAAATTCAAAAAGGTGATTGTCGCACTTCACAGCAAAGTCAATTGCTTGACTCAATGTTTGAGGATCAGGTAAGTTGAGCATTAATTTTTTTACTTCATATTGTAATCCATAGAGAAATTGGCTAATAAGTGCAGCATCATCCCACTTGATATCAGTTGCAAGTTGTCAAAATTATGAAGCATACAACGTTATTGATCGATTACCTTGTCGTAAAATACGGATCTTATTGATTGCAACACGAATTGCATCATGTTCTCCATACATGGATCGAAACTCTGCCAGAAAAGCCTCTAGATTATCCAATATTGGATCTCGTCGTTCAAAAAAAGATGAAAACTATGATAGTGCTGAACCTGAAAGAAGTGTATCAATGAATCTAACTTGCGATCCTGAAGTTGGATAGCTTTGAGGTTGAAGTTCAATCAAAAGTTGCACTTGATTGATAAATCATCAAAATTTAGATCTGGTGCCATCAAACTTCTCGGATAGGGCAATTCTTGGTTCTCTAATATTGGAAGGGCGTTCCACCATAGGAAAAAGGACATGATTTGGTGCAGATGTTGAAGCAGCTCCAACCATTTCTATATCTTCACTTCCTGTCAATCTTGTTGCTCCTTGTGGTGGTAAATTAAGTTGATGCATCACAAGCATTAACTCCCTCAATTGCTCTTACATTTGTGCCATTGCACTCTTCATTTCAACAAGTTCTGTCATGATAACACTTAAAAAAGAGAAGGTGTCTAATATCGCTCAAGACAAATAGAAGACAGGACTTGAGAACAAAGAAAATACTAAGGACAATATCAGTTTAGAAGAGGGTAATCCACAACTTCTAATATGCTTATATCTTATCAAGAAAAAGGGATAATCCACTCTTAATCAAGATTAGACAAAGCTCTGATATTGTAGGTGTACTCTTGTCAATCTGTCAAGGACAAGAACTCGATGAAAAAACAATCCAGACAAGTGAGCCTTCACTCAAAGAAAGGTAATAAAATATAAATAAATAAGTATGTGTATTGAAAGAGAAACTGGAATGGCTATTGCCAAAAGACAAGAAAACTAGAGACCCTTGAAACTAGATTAGAAGCAAGAAAGGAGTTGACAAGAGTGAAGAGCGCTTCACTCTTGTCTCTATATATACTATCTAACTAAGGGCTTCGTAGCGACGTTCTATAGGACCTCTAATATGTGTTGACTTTGTAGGGTACATGCCTTGACTTACAAGGCAAGTTTTTCTACGTGTGGGCCACATAGTTAGCTTGATCTTCAAGCTAACAACATGTGTGGTACTTGGCCAACTTGTTGACTACGTTTCTAATCCAAAAAGTCAATTAAAGATACCTATGAAGTCAAAGCTACGTCTATGAAGCTTTTAGGAAGCTTCCATATTAAATACTATAGAATTAACTTACTTTTACATATTTGTATATGTAATTACTAGTTTACATGAGTATATCTGTGACATTAAGTCTTCAATAATCTAAGAATATTTACAAAGATCCACCTTTCTTCTTTACAAATAAGATAGGAGCCTATGCTGGAGATTTTGAAGGGCATAAGAAATTCTTAGTAAATTTCTTGTTAATATATTTTTTTAATGCAATTAACTCATTTTGTAATAAGTTATAGATTGGTTGAAATGATAATTAAATTCTTTTTTACAAATTAATTGAAAAATTATAAGATTGATGATCTGAAAGAATATCTCTATTTTTTTAAAAAAAATATCCTAAACATCTTTATATTACTAATAATATCATTTAAGGTCTCTCTACTATTAAAAATAGGCATAGCATATATAACATAGTATGACCTTTCTTTTACTATATGCATAAAAGCTCTCCCACCTACTTCCAAGGATTTTGATGTATTAGACTTATATATTTCTACTTGACTAATGGAATTTTGGATTAGACTACAAAAAATATTAAGATTATAAGAAATCCAATCTCTATAAGAGTTATATTTTTTTAACCATGATAATTCTAAAATAACTGAGTTGGAGGGAGATCTTATTACATTAAATATTACTACGCTATTATGATCTTTAATTACTACATCTAAAAGAACAGTTTAATTGATAACATCTTGTCACGGACATACACATGTAAGCAAGCAATTACTTGTATAAATAGGTAGAAATAAGTAGAAGTACATAAAAATAAAGTTAATTCTATAATATCTTCCATAGAAACTTCTTAGAAGCTTCATAGATGTTGCTTTGACTTTATAGGTGTCTATAATTGACTTTTTGGATTAAAAATGTGGTCAACAAGTTGGCCATGTGCCACACATATTGTTAGCTTGAAGATCAAGCTAACTATGTGGCCCACACATAGAAAAACTTGGCTTGTAAGTCAAGGCATGTGTCTTACAAAGTCAACACATATTGGAGGTCCTATAGAACATCGCCATATAGCCCCTAGTTAGATAGTATATATAGAGACAAGAGTGAAGCCTTCTTCAATCTTGTCAATTCCTTTCTTACTTCTATTCTAGTTTCAAGAGTCTCTAGTTTCTTGTCTTTTGGCAATAGCCATTCAAGTTCCTTTTAATATACATACTTCCTTATTTCTATTTTGTCACTCCTTCTTTGACACAGATTTCATTGGTTTATGCATCATCTTTCAATTCATGTCCTTAATAGATTGACAAGAGTACACTTACAATATCAGAGCTTTATCTGGTCTTCATTAAGAGTGGATTATTATTTTTTAGGATAAGACATAAGCATATTAGAAGTTGCAGATTACCCTCTTCTAAACTGATATTGTTCTTAGAATTTTCTTTGTCCTCAAGTCCTTTGTTTTACTTATCTTGAGTAGTATTAGATATTTTTCTTGTGATTGTTATTATGGCAGAGCTTGTTGAAATGAAGAGCACAATGGCACAAATGCAAGAGCAATTGAGGGAGTTGATGCTTGCGATGCATCAACTTAGCTTACTACCACAAGGATCAACAAGAATGGTAGGAAGTGAGGATATAGAGATGATTAGAGCTATCTCAATATCTGCACCAAATCATGTTCCTCCACCCATAATGGAACATCCTTCAAATGTTATAGAACCAAGAATTGTCCTACCCGAGAAGTTCGATGGTACAAGATCCAAATTTTGAGGATTTATCAATCAAGTAAAACTTGTGATTAAACTTCAATCTCAAAGCTATCCAATTCCAAGATCACAAGTTAGATTTATTAGTATACTTCTTTCAGATTCAGCACTATCGTGGTTTTCATCTTTTTTTGAACGACAAGATCTAATATTGGAAAATTTGGAGGCATTTTTGGTAAAATTTTGGTCCATATATGGAAAAAATGATGCAACTCGTATTGCAACGAACAAGATCCATATTTTACGATAAGGCAACCGATTTGTAAGATTATATGTTTCACAATTTTGACAACTTGCAACTGATATCAAATAGGATGATGCTGCACTTATTAGCCAATTTTTCTATAGATTACAATATGAAGTAAAGAAATTGATGCTAAACTTACCTGATCCTCAAATATTGAGTCAAGCAATTGACTTTGCTGTAAAGTATGACAATCAAATTTTTGAATTTCGATCTAAGAGTCGCACAAGTAGGCCTCAACGTTACTATAATTCAATGGCAACACTAACATCTCCTCAACACATACATTCAAAAGCAAAGGAGATCCAAATTGATATGGTACGATTTAAACCTCTTATCAAGCAAGAAAAGACTTATCACCGTCAAGAAGGATTGTGCTTATATTGTGGAGAACCTAAATACATTGCTCAACATTGTCTAAAGAAGTGACAAAACCACAAAATGAGAAGCACAGCTCTCAAAGAAGTTAATGTGTCAAAAAAAGAATTTGTCCAGGTACAATAAGAACTGTGTGGCTAGAATCTTATACAAATTTTAATGAAGGTCCTATCCTCTCCTCAGAACCCTCTCCTTGTTTCATAATAGATGTACATTTAGGACCTAATAATTATAAAGCCTCCACCTTGATAGATTGAAGAGCCTCAGCTTGTTTCTTAGACATAGAATTTGTTAAAAGTCATAAAATACCATTAGTACAAAAAACTAAATCTGTTCATATAGAAGCCATAGATGGTCGTTCATTGTCTTTTGGAGATGTTACTTATGAAACACTTCCTATAGATATAGTAATAAATAGTCATAGTAGTTGTGTAATCTTTAATATAATTAGATCTCCCTCTAATCCAATCATTTTAGGTTTATTGTGGTTAGAAAAATATAATCGTTATATAGATTGGATTTCTCATACTCTTGACTTCTCTAAAAATATAACTAAGAGTGAAAATTAATCTAGTAGAAAGTCATAAGTCTAACACAATAAAACCTTTGTTTGTAGGTGCGAGAGCTTTCTTGCATGCTGCAAAAGAAGGATCACCTTGTGTCATTTACGCCACACTTATTTTTAATGATGCAAAGACTTCAAGTGGCATTCTAAGCCAATATCAAGAATTTCAAGATGTATTTGAAAAGAAGAATGCAGATACTCTTCTAGAACATTGTTCCTATGACTGCTCAATTGACCTTCAAGAAAGAGTACAACCACCATTTCGACCAATCTATAATTTATTGCAAAATGAATTGGTTGAACTCAAAGAATATATTGAAGAGAATTTGGCAAAGAATTTTATACGTCATTCCAAATCACCAGCAGGAGCTCCAATCTTATTTTTGAAGAAGAAAGATGGATCATTGCGGATGTGTGTTGATTATCGAGGACTCAAGAAGATCACCATCAAGAATAGGTACCCTCTACCTTTGATATCCAGACTCCTCGATCAACTGAATCAAGCTAAGATCTACACAAAAATAGATCTATGGAGAGTATACAATCTAGTACGTATTAAAGGAGATGAATGGAAGAGTGCGTTTCGAACTATGTATGGACATTTTGAATACAACATCATGCCTTTTGAACTTACAAATGCACCCGCAACTTTTCAACATCTTATGAATGATGTTTTTTGAGAGTTTTTGGATAATTTTGTTGTCTGTTATGTAGACAACATCTTAGTCTATTCTAAGAACATAGATGAACATGAACTTCATGTTCGTCGTATCTTACAAAAATTAAGAGATGCGAGACTTTATGCCAAGATAAAAAAGTGTATATTCTATACTACTCAAGTTGACTTCTTAAGATATATCATTTCAAATGATGGATTCGTGATGGATTCTAAAAAAGTTCAAACTATTATGGATTGGAAAATCCCAAAAATGATAAGAGATGTTCAATGCTTTTTGGGCTTTGTCAACTATTATCAAATCTTCATCAAAGACTTCTCTCGAATTGCAGCCCCACTTACATGTTTGACTTGCAAAGACAAACTTAAGTGAAGCAAAGAAGATGAAGCATCTTTTGAAGCTTTGAAGTCGGTCTTTATTTTTGCACCAATCTTGTATCGTCTTGACTTTTCCAAGGGATTTTTTATGGAAACAGATGCATCAAACTTTGCTTTGGGTGTTGTTGTTGGGATAGAGAGGTTTTGCCTCAAGAAAGCGCTAGGCTTCTAGTTGTCACTAATTGCTCAATCAAGCTTAAAATAAGAAAATCCTAATTTTATATATATAGGTTCTCCTTTTAAGGCAATTACACCAAATATTTAAGTCTTTAATAACCAACAACACCCAAAATATGGTAGAAGCACTCTAAAACCTTGTATATCCTTGTGTGGAAATTCTCTTGAATCTCAATACCTCATAACTCTTGATCCAACCATCCAAACAAGATTAAAATTTACATGAAGTACAGATGTGTTGTTATCAATTTATACAACAAATTTCAACTGCAAATTTATTGCTGATCTTGAGATATCTTCAAAACCCTAACAGCCACTTGAAATCCTAATCTTTATACACTTACACGTAATTTTCTTTATATCTCATAAACCACAAGTCCAAATGCCATGAAACTTATATAAATAGCTTTTTAATACAAATTTTCACATTCTCCAAAACTTTGAGCCAAAATTTCATCCGAAAACTCAAGTTATGGCTCCAACCACTACTATGAATCAAACCGCTCACTTACTGCTTTTGATTTGAATGCGCTGTCTTTAACTCTCTATAATTCCTTCACTTAAACTCCAAATGTAATATTTTCTTTACAAAAGATATAAGTCGTGAAGTTGCCTTTTGAGTTACATCATCCGATCTCCAAAAGCTTCAATAAAACTTCTCTTAAACTCAAAAGAATAATAGTAGGTCTCAAATTGACACCTTAACTTCAAATGGCTATTACTTATTCATTGTAACTCCAAACCCTAAAATTTTTGCACACAAATTGTAGCCAAAATTCTAAAATTTACAATCCTTACCTCCAATTTCCTAATGGCTTCTTTGAAGTCACCGAAACCCTTATCAAGATCACGGAAAGCCTCCTAAAAGTCCATTGGGCATGGATTTCGACCAATGGGGATGAAGATCCTTATTTCTACCTTCATCCAACCATGCCTTGGTTTCATCCCTCCTAATTAGCCTTCTATTAGTTTAAATCTTCATCTTTAGGCCTCTATCTCCTCTCAAGGCTTCATACTTAATATTAAGGTTCTATAACCTTTATATGCTATAATCAAAATAAGTAAGAAAAACAAAATAACATTTTTTCATACCAACTCTTTTTAATTTAATCTATTAACTACTTTAACATACATTTAGATTTATTAACATTTAATATGTTCTAACTAATTTTTACATACTATAAGCATTTACACTACGACACCGTATTATCACATATGGGAATAGATGATAAACTTCACCTAGTAGCTTTTTATTTTAGAAAATTTTCAGCAACCGAGATTAATTATGAAATCCATGACAAAGAGCTTCTTACAATCATGGATTCATTTTAAAAATTTCGTCATCATCTAGAAGGTCCTTCCAATCCAGTCACCATATATACGAACACAAGAATCTCAAGTACTTCATGTCAGCACATACTTTGAACCATTGCCAAGTCCATTGGAGCATGTCTTTATCAAGATTATATATTAATCCAAAAAATAATAAGGTTTATCACACACCCTTTTTAGACGTTCTTATCTTGCACCAAAAGAAGGAAATGCATCTTTTGATCAATAAAGAACAATTCTCTTGAAGCTAGAGTATTTTCATCTTCGAATAATAAAATCAATATTGATTGTTCATTCAACCCTTGTGAAACAAATCCAATCAAGTATGTCTTCTGATCTTCTTGTTCACAATATCAAGAATCATTCTTCTAAGTCCTAAGATACTTCTAAGTTTGAATTCAAAAATAACCTACTCTATTTTGAAGGTTGATTATATGTTCCAAAAGGAAAAGCATGATTACGTGTTCTTCAAGCATGTCATGACTTTCCAACAGCAGGACATTTTGGATACAACAAGTCTTTGGAGCTTATATCTAGAGATTTTTGGTGGCCACAAATGTAGAAGGGTGTGAAAGACTTTCTTCAGTCATGCGACATTTGTTCAAGATCAAAAACTCTCCATCATCGACCTTACAGACTTCTTCAACCATTACCCATTCTAGAACAACCATGGTCTTTTGTTTCTATGGATTTCATCACAGATCTTCCAACCTCAGGTTCTTATGACTCTATATTCGTGATACTAGATCATTTTACCAAGATGGCATATTTTGTACTATGTACAAAATCCATCACATGTGAAGAAACAACTAAGTTCTTTCTTGATAACATCTATTGCTATCATAGATTATCCAAGGATATTATATCGGATAGGAGAATTCAATTTATTTCAAGATTTTGGCGGATTCTTTTCATGATTCTAGAAGTGGATATAAAACTATCTTCGACATTCCATCCTCAAACTAATGGACAAACGGAGCGTGTTAATCAAGTTTTAGAGCAATATTTAAGATGTATCATCAACTACCAACAAGATGATTGGACAACTCTTTTGCCACTAGCAAAGTTTGCTTATAATAACATAGTACATTCTTCTACAAAATACACACCTTTCTTTATCAATTATGATTATCATCCATGACTTGATACTTTTGACTTTTCAAAAGTTGATAATCCTACGATGGAAGATTTGGCAAATCATTTGTCAGAGCTACATACAACAATGAAGGCGCAATTAAAAGAAGCTCAAGAACAACAAAAGATTAATGCAGATGTCTATCGAAAGGAACAACCACTACTCCACAAGGGTGACAAGGTATGGTTACTTCATCGCAATATCAAGACCACTTGTCCTTGTGACAAGTTGGACTATCGTAGGCTTGAACCATTTCCTATTTTGTACAAATCAATCCAATTGCATATCGTTTACACTTACCAGAGTCAATGAAAATCCATCCAGTATTCTACATATTTCTTCTTGAATCATACAAGACAGTAGACATATCAAGAAGAAGACAAACTCCACCTCTTCCTATAGAAGTAAACAATAATGAAGAGTTCGAAGTGGAAAAAGTTCTAGATTCAAGGCGGCGCTGAAATAAATTAGAATATCTTGTCCATTTTTGTGGATATGATATTAGTGGACATACATGGGAGCCAGTAAAGAATCTTGCAAATGCAGCAAAGGTAGTGGAGGCTTTTCATCGACGACATCCATGAAAATCAAGATGAAGATCTTTCTTACAAAAGAAACAAAATCTAGGTAAGATAACATTCTACTTTCAATCTTTGTTTGTGGCTTCTTTGTATTTGTGATGCTAAAGAGATGAAGAACCAACAATCAACGGATTCGACTGAAGAGCCTTTGTTTGCAGATTTGCCGGATGAGACATTGCAATTGTCACAACCTTCAAGATGACGCAATCGAGATGAAGATCTTCAAGAACAACATATTTTTTCTCGAATAGATGACGAGATACAATGCATTTAGTATCACAACGTTAGAAGAGACTCCCGATGTTTGATAATTCTATTAGAGGTAGGAACAACTTCTGACGATGTTCCAAATATTTTATTTGAAGGAAGTTATAAAGGCCTCAATAATGATCAAATAACAAGGTGGTCTTTCCACATTGGTATGGGATATTATAAATGGTTGAAAGGCCCTATCAACCATCTTCGAAAAGAACAAAGATCTGAATATGTGGCAAATACAATTCATTGCATGATAGATTTTTTCAACATATGATGATTGCTCCTCGTGGAACTCGTCTCTAGAAGGGGGGATAATGTCATGGACACACACATATAAGCAAGCATTTATTTATATAAATAGATAGAAGTAAGTAGAAGTACATAAAAGTAAAGTTAATTCTATAATATCTTCCATAAAAACTTTTTAGAAGCTTCATAGATATTGCTTTGACTTTATAGGTATCTATAATTAACTTTTTGCATTAAAAATGTGGTCAACATGTTGGCCATGTGCCACACATATTGTTAGCTTGAAGATCAAGCTAATTATGTGGCCCACACGTAAAAAAACTTGGTTTGTAAGTCAAGGCATGTGTCTTATAAAGTCAACACATATTGGAGGTCCTATAGAACATTGCCATATAGCCCCTAGTTAGATAATATATATAGAGACAAGAATGAAGCCTTCTTCACTCTTGTCAACTCCTTTCTTGCTTCTATTCTAGTTTCAAGAGTCTCTAGTTTCTTGTCTTTTGGCAATAGCCATTCAAGTTCCTTTTAATATACATACTTCCTTATTTCTATTTTGTCACTCCTTCTTTGACACAGATTTCATTGGTTTATACATCATCTTTCAGTTCATGTCCTTGACACATCTCCATAAGACAAAAAATAACCATCTATGGCTTTTATATGCATAGATTTAATTTTCTTGACTAATAATATCTCTTGTTTTTTACAAAGTATTCATTTATAAAATAAGCTAAGGCTCTTGAATCTAATAAGGCAAATACATTATGATTTTTAGGTCCTAAACATATATCTACTATAAAACAAGATGAGAGATCTTAAGAGAGAATAAGACCTCTGTTAGGTAATGTACATGATTCTAGCCGCATGGTTCTTATTATAGCTAGAAAAACTTGTTTTTTGACACATTGTCTTCTTTGGCAATCATGTTCTTTATTTTATAATTGTGTTGCTTCTTTGGACAATATTAAATAATATACTTAGCTTCTCTATAATATAAGTATAAATCCTTTTGATGACGTTAAGTCTTTTCTTGCTTAATAAAAGGTTTAAAACATATTGTATCAATTTGCATTGGTTTTAACCTTGATGAATAGGTTTATGAAAGCTTAGGAGCTATCATCATTACTTGAATTATTTTTTTTTAGCCAAATCTTTATTCTTGATTCCTTTCAAATATTCAATTGTCACATATAATGGCTTGAGTAATAGATTGTTTCAAAGAATCTGCTTTTGGCATTGTTAATAAAAAAATCTTTGATATTATCTTTCAATCCATATTAAAATTGATTTATAAGGGCTTTATCATTCTAATCCATGTGACAAGCAAGGTTTTGGAATTCAGCAACATATATGGTGGCTGATTGTTGTCATGTAATAACATAACCATTAGATGAAAGAAGAAGAAAAGTATTTTATTATAGAAGAGCCTAATTAAAAATATATAGTAATAAAATATAGATAAATAAAAGGTACGTAGTAAAGTCTATTAGTATTAGAATTGCCTTTGATGAAAATAGATTCTATTTACTTTATAGAACCATGAATAAGACAAAATAAGATAGATTAAAAAAATAAAAGATATAGGCATAAATAGAAAGAAGTTAGGAGTTGATATAAGTAAAAATTATCTCAAGAAGGTAAGAATTGATACCTGGATAGGATTGGTTGCTAATATGGATCAAAATTAAATCTCAAGGCATAAAATTGAGTACCTACATTAATTTTGGAGATTCTTTTGTCAATTGGAGAGTTGGATTTAAGAGAAGACTAGAAAGAAGAATTTTTTGAGAGTTGATTTTATATCATCGAAATAAGTATTGAGATTTTGAAGGATTTTCAAAGTTGGTGATGTACTTAATAGATTTAGATTTTGAAAAATAAAATAAGCTTAAAAATTTCAAGACTTTGTGAATTTTGAAGCTTATTTATGGATGAAATTTTGAAAGCTGATTGTTATGCTTGTTATAAATGTGTATGAGAAATTTGAAGTACATGAAGGTTTTTGTGGATTATGATCTCAAAAATTTGAGATTTAAGATTAGTTAGTGATTCCAAGATCTAGGAATACTAGCTAATTAGATTAAAATAAAATTTAATAAAAGTATTTAAGACTTAAATACCTACACAAAATCTAATTTTTAGAGCAATTAAATGGTTCAACTAGGAGAAATTGGTGTTGAGAGATCAACATTTTAATTAGAGAAAGAGGGTTGACAATGACCGAGAGGTTTTGGAAGCTTTTCTTGCAATTGGTAAGTCCAATTCTTTTCAAATTTTGTATGTTTATTAATTGCTTATTGATTAAAATGTTGGTGAAATTTTAATTAAGATCTACTATTCAATTAATATTTATTAAGGTTTCAAATAGCTATAGTAATTGATTAAAATTTATTTGGGATTTTTTTAGGTTAGTTTAAGATTTAATAGATTTTGATTGGGATTTAGGATTTCATTGAGGTTTTGTTTAGAGTTAAAATTTAGGATTTGATTAAAGATTAATTAAGTTTTATTTAGGATCTAAGATTTGATTAGGATGTGGTTAGGATTTATAATTTTTTTAGGATTTGACTAGGATTTGATTAAAATTCATCTAAGATTTCATTTGGATTTGATTAAGGTTTGGTTTAGAATTAGGATTTAGGATTTGATTAAGATTTTTTTAAGATTTGATTTAGGATTTATAATTTTATTAATATTTTATTAAGATTTTATTAGAATTTATTTAGGATTTGATTAGAATTTAATCTAGAGTTGGAATTTAGGATTTGATTAGGATTTGATTAGAATTTTAATAGGATTTATTTAAGATTTCATTGAGGTTTGTTGAAGATTATATTAGGATTTAATTAGGATTTAAATAAGATTTTTATTTTTTATATTTTTTTAAGATTTCTTATGTTTTTTTTATAAATTTTTTAAAAAAATTGGATTTAAATAAAGATTAATCAATATTATTATAATAAAATTAAAATTTATTTAGGATTTTATTAGAATTTTTATAATCATCTTGTTACAAGCTCCATTTTTTCTTCCATAGTGAGGTGTTTAGTGCATTCTCAAGCAAACTTTATACAATATGATATTGTGATTCTTGTCGTAAAGATAAGAGCTTGGTCTTTATTTATTTTTTTAATTACTTTCTTCAAATTTGGCTATAAATACTTCTAAGAATAAATTCAAATTATAAATGATTGGTGAATCTTTTTCCATTAAAGGTATAAATAAAAAAAACAAATCCAAAAAAAATACGCTTGTGAATCCAACTTGAGTAAATCCATGAAAGTATTGAAAAAGATGCAACCTTAAATAGACCTTAACTTATTGCAAAAATCCTCAAAATTTTGATCTTATTCCATCAAACTTCTCAAGCATACTAATCCTTATTTTTTTTATGCTTGTAGAAGCAAGATTTTTTGAATTTAGTTGTGAGGCTGATCTACTTGCTTCTCTCAACTGCACAACTTCTTGATGTAGAATTTAGACTTCTTCTATAGGTGTAAGAATAGTGCTTCTATGGTTGACATTGGTGATGTGTGAAATTTCTATCCTAAAAGTAATGACAAGCTTATAAAGATCTGCAATAGTTATAAATCTATTCTCATTTCTCCCAAGTATAGCATCCATGATTTTTTTCTTTTATTTCAAAGAACTTAGTAAATCTACAAGTCAAATTATAGGAGGATAATCCATAACTTCTAATGTGAAATAAAAAATTTTACAAAAAAAGGTGATCCATTTTTTTTACAGAAAAATCTGTGTTTGAAAATTAAACTATTTGTTTAAAGATGGATAGTCCGCAATCTTCAAAACACAACAATAGAAGTGAGGTAATCCATTCACTTTTAAAACAAGAAAAAAACAATGAATTAGTATTCTTATCAAATTGTAAAGGACATGAATCTCAAAAAAAAAAAATCTCAATATACATTTTGTGTTACTCAAAAAGACTAAAAAATCACTCAAAGATGGTAATATATTGAATTAGAATAGCTCTTGCTCGAGACAAGAAAATTAAAGAGTCATGAAACAAGACTTAAGATTAGAAGGTGTTAATAAGAGTGAAAAAAGCTTCACTCTTATCTCCATATACAATGACTCAAAAAATTGTTTCAATGTTGACATATTTTGGAAAGAATGATGTATTATAGATAAAATATAGTGAATAATGACATGTGGCTTGTATAGCAAATAAAATACTCTTTTACAACCACTAAATGAGCTCAAGTTAAAAAAAATCCATCATCTAATTGTAGAACTATGACCAATTCAATTTTGTATAATATTAAAATATTTTTTTGAATATAATATCTAATTACATATCAGTACTTTATAGGATCTTCTTTGGCCTTAATAACTACTTTCAACCTCCTAAGCATACTTTCTATTAACTTTTGGCACAAATTTACTTCAAAATTATTTTATTCCATAGCTATTCTTTTCCATAATTTCCAAACTCCATTTGGTTTTATCTTCCAAGTGTTGAGCTGGTGTTTGAGGTGCTCTCAAAGATATTCAATGGAATTAAGATCAAGAAACAAAGCACGCTGTCGTGATGTAGTACGACTATATAGTAAAAATATAATCAAAATTAAATTTCTAATTAAATATCTAATTATCTTGATTCAATAATAATTCAAGATACTTAAACATGGCTTTTATAAAAGCCTCTTAGTTTTTTTCTTGTCTTAATAGTTAGTAGATTGAAGGTTGGTTACTAATTTTACCTTCTAGGATATAGAGACTCTTTTACTATCTTAAAAAAACCATAAATTAATAAAATCAAATTAGAAGAGATAAATAATTAACATGGTTGATATTAGGATTAAATTGAAGATAGAGTTAGCCTAAAAAATCCCTAAGATAGATTAGATTGATACCTACGGGTCGACTGTTTGTGAGACATGGTCAAAATTCTACATCTAGCAACTAAAACGATTGCCTAGGGCAAAATAGGATTTCATTTGAAGATCAAAGATTAGAATTGAAGAGCTAGCTTAGAGCTTATTTCAAAGATGTAAGGCTGGTTTTTGTAGAACTTGTACATTTTTGGCAATTGTTGTTGAAAGTTAGGGTTTGTATTGATAACTTGAGTTTTAAACAATACAATTAAGGCTAGTACTCTCAACTAGTTCGTAAAATTGGTGTAACATCTACAATTCAAATTTTGATAGTGCTTAGTTAATTAGGTTTTCTAAGTGTATGTAAAATTTTGTCATAATCTAATAGTACAATTAGAAGATATCTGGGTTTTGATATGAGAAGGTACCGAAAATTAGTAGTTTGAGGTTGGATAGGATTTCTATGATATCTAAAGATCTACTAGTTGGATCAAGGTGAAATTTGGCATGGTATTAGAAGACTTAAAGATTAAGCTGCACACCAATTTTGAATTGAAGTTAATTGTTGGAGAAGGAGAAATTGCTACCAAAACGTTTGCATTAACTTTCACATTGACAGCCAAGTAACAGCAGTATAATTTTTGGGCGTTTTCTCCCAATTTGTAAGTTGGATTGGAGTGAGTTATTTTTGAGCATATAAAAGACTTATAGTGGCATTTGTGTGAAAAATTTTGCTCTAAGTGGATGGTTAGATTAGGAGCTACAGCTCTCTAAAGTTTACTGATTAGGGTTAAGGTTGCAAAGAAAATTCAAAATTGCCTAATTATGAAAGTAACAAGGCAAATGGAGTTTATGTATGGTTGAGATTACTAAGAAGAGTATTTTTGAGTACTTTATATTCAATTTAAGTACTTTTGAATTAAAGTTCAAATTGCATTCTTCATATAAAGGTGATACATATTAGGATTCTTAGATACTTGTAAAACACGATCTCACTTTTCACAACAGGATGCCTAGTGCATTCTCAAATAAGATGACATATAATATAACAATGCCAATCCATTACTTTAATCTCACAAGGATCAAACCACTTCCATACTAGTTTTGAGTTATGTTTGGAGTCATTATCTTACTCAAAAATCACCTCTTCCTCAAAAATGTCAAATTCTTCAATGCTAGGAAGCACGTTTTTTTCAAGAATTTTTACAAATTGTTTGGCATCCATCCTCTCTTCAACCTCTACTATCTTCTCAATTCTATTCCATCCCATACAACTCTATATAATTATATTTTTACCTCTACACTGAACTATTTTTTAGTTCTTCTAGTCAAGTGAGCATTGACCCTTTTGTTTACACACCCACTTTCTACCATCTAATCTAAATCTATTGATTTTTGTCTCATCTGGCCAAATAAAATCCTTTCAATCATGTACTATCTATTCCTTCTATTTTAAAGTAAATCTCAAGCATTATTTTCAATAGCGGATAGATAATAGTGGTTTTTTTTTTTTTTTCACCAGGACTTTCATATACCATTTCTTGACAACATTTCAAATGGTTTGGGTTGACATAAGATTACTAATAATATTATTAAGGTTTTTAGCAACTTCAAGAGCATTTTCAACTTTCTCAATATTGATTTGGCAAATAATTGTCCTTTTATCTACTATAATAAGCTTTTTTGGTCTATCTAATTTATGATTCTTCCTATTAAAAGTGATCTTTTTTTCTAGCTTAGAGATAGTAGCTTTATTGCAGCCAAGTTCAAAAGCAATTTGGCCATAAGATTTTTGAGAATGAAGAAGAGCAAATGTGATGTTGTCTTAGAAGAGCTAGGAATGGATCTTGTAGTTGTTCAAGGAATTATCAAGGATATAAGAATCTGACAAAGAAATATGTCAAGATTAAAGACAAAGAATGACATTGATAACAAAAGTGGTTCCAAAGACTCTTATTTATACTATAATAAAAATTACAGAAGTCTATGGTATATTCTATGGAAGTTTTTAAAAGTCTAAAGAGGCTTTTTAGAAGCCTATGGAACTTTCTAAAAGATTGTGAAAGATTCTACAAGTATCTAAAAGGTTCTAAAAATTTTTAAAAGATTTTAGAAGGTCTTAAAATCTGGTAATTTAGAATATGTCCGTGCTAGGAATTGTAATTAAGAATGGTACTTTTATAGCTATTAGTAAGCATTAATGATGTCATTAGATTAGTAATAATATTGTCATAGTAAATTTGATGATGATAGAATGCCATAATATTGAGTAATTAATAGAATTCAAAAATTAGACACCACATTCAAAAAATTATTTCAATATCACTTCAAATTAGATTGATCATAGCTTCGCAATTACATAATGGATTCTTTTCAATCTAGGCTCATTTAGTAGCTGTAAAAGAATACTTTATTTGCTATATAAACCATGTGTCATTATTTACTATAATTCATCTATAATATACCATTCTTTCCTAAATATATCAACATTAAAATAGTTTTTTGAGTCACTGTATACTATCTAATTAAGAGCTATTTGGCAATATTCTATAAGACCTCTAATACATGTTGACTTTGCTAGACACATGTCTTAACTTGCAACACAAGTTTTCTATATATGCACCACATAATTAGATTATTCCATAAGCTACCAACATGTGTGACACATGGTTAACTTGTTGACTAAGTTTTTAACCTATCAATCAATTATAAATACATATAAAGTCAAAATCGCATCTATGAAGTTTTTAAAAATCTTTTCTAAAAGATATTATGAAATAAATTTATTTTTATTTACTTCTATCTAATCATATAGATAATTAATAGAATAAATATGTATATCCATAATAGTAAAAGATATGATGGAAATAAAAATATTTAATATTTATATTATTTTTTAATTAAAAAAAGACTTTTATCTACTTTATATTGTCTTAATCAAGGATTTAGGTTTAGGATTTAGGATTTTAAAGAAATATATCAATTATGATCACTTAAGTGAACTTAATTAATGTATTGCCTCTGAACAAGAAGCTTATGATTCTTATCTCAAAAAAACAACACATGCCCACTTAAATGAGCATGGTCAAGATTGGCCTTAACCCTTAAATGCATGCAAGTGTCACGGACACAGAAATACAGGCTCGAGATCTAATAAGAAGTTCAAGAAGAACTGGCAAGAACTAGATTAATCAGATGAATACAAGAACAACACCAGAGAGGTGAGCTAGAACTCCAAGAGATGTGTTGTCGAGACTGAAGAACTCTTTAGCCTCGCTTCCAATATATATTCCTATTTAAGAAACTTCTTAAGTAACTTTCATCAACTAAGAAGCTTCTAGAAGGTTCCAGAGACTTCTTTCTAGAAGGTTTTAGAAACTTGTGTCTTGAAGGTTCTAAGGACTATGTCCCTAACATCACCTCTTCCTTTACCTTCGAGGTCTCTGAGAAGCAATGTTGTTGTTAATCAGTACCAACGCAAGAAAATACAGATCTATTGTATAACGTCTGCTATGAACTCCAGCTGTTGTTCACGAGGTAAGTGGTTCATCGGTCCTTGAAGCCAATAGTAGTGGCCCACGCCTTCGACTTTTGACCAAGCATGAACTTTCGTGTCCTCATTGTGAAATTATCCTGCAAACACGCCTTCTGGCTGACCATCGTAAGTAGGCTCGAACTCAAATACAATCACCAGTAATCGGTTACTCAGTATCCTCCATCATCGTCGTGGTGTAGGCAGTTCTTCATCTCGAGGTCGCCTTCGTAACCTAGTCGGTTGAGATAATCTGACTAGCATAGTATCTATTTTTTGGCTATCCATATCAGAAGACCAAATTATGGCTACTGAAAAAATTCTACTTTATCTTGGAGAAAATAACTACATCAACTACGAATTTTGGTGGTGCTCTCCCCTTTTCTTATATTCTTGGGTGAACAAGCTCCAGAAAGAAGCTATCGTCGAACCGGCTTAGGTTTATGAGGATGTTGTTGTTGAAACTCCTGTACTTTTTGTGACACATTGGCGAGATTTTCAGCTGGTTCCCACGTTCACTCATTAATGTCGTAGTCGCACCAATGAATAAGATACTCCAACTTGTCCCACCTTCATTGTGAATCTAGCACCTTTTCGACCTCGTATTTCTCGTGGTTCTTAATCTCAATATTATGTGGCGGACATTGCACTCTTCCAGGAAAAGACAACTCTCGATAAGGCTCCAACAGAGAAACATGAAAGACTGGATGTACCTTCATAGAAGCCGGTAATTCCAAACGGTACGCCACTGGATTGATTTGCTTTTGGATGATAAATGGTCTCAATCTTTGATAGTCCAACTTATCACATGGTCCCTTGGTCTTGATATTCTATCGAAGAAGCCATGCTTTATCTCCAATTTTGAAAGTAGGTGCTTGATTCCAAAATCTATCTGCAGATGTCTTGTAGGATTTTTGAGCGGATTGTAATTGAAGCTTCAACGTAGTTTGAAACTCTGATAGTTGCTTCGCAAATCCTTCAGCTGCTCGATTGTTATTTGTTGACGGACTCAATAAATCAAGCTTCGGATGATACCCATAGTTGAAAAAGAATGGTGTGTATTGAGTCGACGCATGGAGGGTGTTATTATATGCAAACTCGGCTAGCGGCAGATATGCGGTCCAATCATCTTACTGATAGTTGATGCTGCATCGTAAGTATTGTTCCAAGACTTGGTTCACCCGTTCCATTTGGCCGTAAGTTTGAGGATGAAAAGCTGAAGAAAGCTTGATATCCACCTTCAATATTTCAAAGAGAGATCTCCAAAACTTTGATACGAACTGGGTTCCTCGATCTGATACGATATCATTTGGTAGTCCATAATATCGATACACATTATCGAAAAAGAGCCTTGCTGTGACTTCACTAGATGATGTCTTCTTGCAAGGGACAAAGTTTGCCATCTTTGTAAGCCGATGTACCACGACAAAGATGCTGTCAAATGAGTTCGATGATGGCAAGTCCGTGATAAAGTCCATGGAAACTAAAGACTATGGTCGACGTGGAATCGACAATGGCTATAAAAGTTCATAAAGACAATGTCAAGGATTCTTGGATCTTGAACAAATGTCGCACAAGAGGACAAAATCTTTCACATCCTTTCACATTTGGGGCCACCAGATATCTCGAGAAATAAGCTCCAAGGTCTTGTTGAATCCAAAATGTCCCGCAGTTGGAAAACCATGGCGAGATTGAAGAACTCGGAGTCGTCCTAGTCCTTTTGGAATATACAATCGCTCGTCAAAGTATAAAAGATCTCCCTCTATCTTGAACTTGTCGTCATTGGCATGCTGCTTGATATCAATGGCTATTGAATCTTCAATGGTCACGGCACGTACCTGATTCAGGAAGTCAGCATCAATTGGCACAATAGTAGGGCAAAGTTGAAATTACTCTGGCTTCAACAGCGTCGCACATTGTTGATCAAACGCTGCTTCTCCAACCTTTGGTACAAGATACGATGTCCTCGATAAGGCATCGGATCGTCTTTGCTGCTTTCCATATTGATAAGTGATAATAAAATCGAACCTAGATAGTGACATATTTCACTGAGCTCGACGTCGATATAGAATTCAAGCCGACATGAAATACTTCAAATTCTTGTGATCCGTGTATACGGTCACTGGGTATGCAGCTCCTTCAAGAAAGTGACGCCATTCTTGGAAATAATCCACTATAGCAAGAAGTTCTTTATTATGGATCTTATAATTGATTTCAATAGTAGAGAACTTTCGAGAATAGAATGCAACCGGATGGAGCTTCTTGTCTTCTCCCATTTGTGAAAGTACAGCTCCCAAAGCAAAATTCGAAGCATCAGTTTCTAAATAGAAGGCCTTTGTAAAGTCTGGATGTACCAAGATTGGAGCCGTAGTAAATACCGTCTTCAGGTCTTGAAACGCCTTCTCCGCTAGAGGTCCCCATTCCAGCTTATCCTTGCATATCAATCGAGTGAGAGGAGCAGAAACTTGAGAATAATTCTTGATGAAGATCCGATAGAAGTTAGCAAAACCAAGAAAGCATTGTACGTCTCTAACCGTCTTCAAAATCTCCCAGGACACGATTGCTTCTATCTTCTTGGGGTCCATCTTCAAGCCTTCCATAGTCGCAACGAACTCCAAAAACTCCATCTTTATTTAGTGAAATAAACACTTCTCCAACTTGGCATATAGTCCTCGCTCGCGTAGTTTTTCTAAGACCAAACGAACATGCTTTTCATGCTCTTCCTCATTTTTGGAGAATATCAAAATATCATCCGAGTAGATGACAACAAAATCGTCAAGGTGCTCCCGAAAAATATCATTTATCATATGTTGAAAGATCGCTAGAGCATTGGTAAGACCAAAGGCATGACATTATACTCAAAATGGCCATACGTTGTATGGAACGTTGTATTCCACTCATCTCCTTTCTTGATTCGTACGAGGTTGTAACCTCTCCTTAGATCAATTTTTGTAAAGATCCTTGCACGTCCAAGTTGTTCTAAGAGACCAGAAATCAAGGGTAACGGGTAACGATTCTTCTTTGTTATCTTGTTGAGGCCTCGATAGTCCACGCATATCCGCAATGAGCCATCTTTCATCTTCACAAATAAGATGGGTGCCCAAGTTGACGATTTTGAATGACGGATGAAGTTCTTGGCTAGATTCTCGTTGATGTACTTCTGTAACTCCGCCAACTTCATCTACGATAGATTGTAGATTGGGCCAAAAGGCGATTGTGCTCCTTCCTGCAAGTCTATGGCGCAATCATATGGTCAGTGTTCCGGTAGCATGTCGGCATTCTTCTTTTAAAATACGTCTTTAAAATCCTTATATTGCTCCAGTATACTTGCTGTCGAGATCTTCTCCCCGGTAGTTGGAGCCGCATAAATGACAAATGATGTGCCTTCCTTGGACGATCTTACAAACGCTCTTGCTTCAATGAATAAGGATTTCTCTATTCGAGGTTTTTTACTAGACTTGCTCTTGGATGGTTTTGTGGGAAAGGTCATCTTCCGCAACCTCAAATCTATGGATGGGTTATGCTTTTTCAACCAAGAAAGACCAAGAATAATAGAATTTGATGGGATCCTAATAATATTGAAAATAATATGACTACTATGGCCCTTAAATGTCACTTCTATAGATTCTGATTCATGGATGACACTACCAAACAATAAAGGTCGCCCATCTATGACCTCAACGTGAACAGCTTTGGATTTTTGTACTAAAGGAATCTTATGACGCTTCACAAATTCTTCGTCTAAGAAATAAGTAGATGCTCCTGAATCTAATAATGCTAAAGTTCTCAATCTTTGAGGGCCAATAAACAAAGGGATTGTAAAACAAAGGGCAGGTTGAGCAGAAAGAAAGGAACCTGGTTGTTGTTGCGATATTTCACTGTTCAGTCGCACGGTTCCTATTTTGGCTGGGCATCCTCATTTTCCTGAACAAATGTGCCCCTGGTCCTGACAGTGCGTTGATTTTGCTTCTTGGGGCAGTTTCCAACTTTGTGGCCTTCTTCACCACAATATAAGCATAGACCTTCCTCCATACGCTGTTTTTTTTTTTTCTAGAATAAGGGATTTGATACGTACCGCATCAATTTATATGTCTTCTACCTCTGAATGTGAATTCACGCCGCTTGTTGACATAGTTGGGGCATGGCGAACCATATGTTGTCTTGAGCGTTGATCTTGGCAACATTGGAATAGGTAGTTATTACACTTCATAACTTGGCTAATAGCTTTGTTGAGCATTCACGGATCAGAAAGAGTTAACAGTAAATCCTTCACATCGTCCTTTAAACCCCAATAGAATTGACTCATCAATGCTTCTTTATCCCAATTGATGTCGCATGCTAATTGCCTGAAATTCGATGCATAGACTGATGTAGAGCGCATCCCTTGTCGTAGTGACTGGATCTTTGTTGTAGCCCATCGAACCTTATCATGTTCACCAAATGCTTCTACAAACGCCTCCAAAAAGGTTTCAAAGTTGTTTAGTATAGATGATCGTTTCTCAAATAAAAGAGCAAATCATGATAGAGCTTGTCCTATAAGTAAGGTTCGAACAAGCCCAACACGTGACTCCTCCATTGGATAGCATTTGGGTTGTAAAACTGTTATCAACCTGATTTGATTGCCAAATCCTCGAAACTTGGAATGCATACCATCGAACTTGTCCGGAAGGCTAATTCGGGGCTCCTTATGTTGTAGAACCAGCAGTGCTTGTCAAACCTAAGGCAAAGTTGCTTCTCCAAGTACAGAAGTTTGAGGTTGGTGCAACCTAGATTGTGCCATCCCAGATGCTGCATCATTATGAAGCCTTGCCACGATTCCTTCAATCTCTATAGTTCTTTGCGATAACGTAACGAAGGCATTCATGATAGCATCCAACTTGGACTCCGAACTTTCCGTCATACTAATGTCTTGCCTTCGGCCATTCTAAGAGAAGGACAGAAATGACTCTACAAGAAGACAATATTGGTTTAGAGGAGGGTACTCCACAACCTCTAAAACGCCTTAATAGCTTCAAGAAAAGGGATAATCCACTCTCTCCAAGAAGAATAAGACTTCAATATTGTAACAAAAGAAGTATCAATTTAGAGGAGGGTAATCTGCAACCTCTAAAACGCTAGTACACCTTGAAGTAGAGGGATAATCCACACTCTAACGAGGAAGAAACTAGCTCTGATATCTGAGGTGAGTTTAGTCTCGACAAACTTTCACGAACACAGAAATTGTCACGGACACAGAAATACAGGCTCGAGATCTAACAAGAAGTTCAAGAAGAACTAGCAAGAACTAGATTAATCAAATGAATACAAGAACAACACCAGAGAGGTGAGCTAGAGCTCCAAGAAATGTGTTGTCGAGACTGAAGAACTCTTCAGCCTCGATTCCAATATATACTCCTATTTAGGAAACTTCTAAAGTAACTTCCACCAACTAAGAAGCTTTTAGAAGGTTCCAGAAACTTGCTTCTAGAAGGTTCTAGAAACTTGTCTCTAGAAGGTTCTAAGGACTATGTCCTTAACAGCAAGGCCCACATCAGGCCTTGGATTTCAATCAAACTAAAATTTCACAATTAAGATGAACTTTGAACAGATTTTTTTCATAAAGAGATCCTATCTAAAATCCATCAAACCTTTTAAGGCAACTATCTAATCATGTGAAACTTCAATCAATAAGCTATACCAATGTAAAACTAATAACATGCTTAATGTACATTTTTCTTATTATAAATAACATATTTACTTGTCAAATCTATACATGACATTATTTTTATTTTATTTTTTAGTACAATATGAAATAACCATTGAAAAGAATATTTATTAAGAAATAAGTATTAATAAACACTTTGTATATTTATGGCAATTTTTTTGCTTATACAATTGAAAATTAAATATTGACTTGCTGAAGCACTAAAATAAGATTTCAACTGTACTGATGGATTTCTTTTCCAATTTACAACATCTCTTTTGAAAGAAACAATTTTAAGCCACAGAAGCTCCTTATCTTTACACATGTGCCTTTGTTCAACACACCTCTTGTCCTATAAAGGCTAAACAATGCTTCAAACTGAGCATTCTCATCTGCCCCAAAGTAGAACATCCTCACTTGACCCAAATCGTTGGATGGAGAAACATAGAATATCCAGCCACCATTATAGTATCTATACACAAATTCAGCCGCCAACGACTTAATATCCAATTTCAATGTTGGGCAGACTTAAGACATCTCCACCAATCGGCAAAGTGGAATGCTCATGCAAGACTTGAAGTGAGGCTTCATTTTGAAATTTGAGATGACAAACGTTTTCTTCTAGGCAGCACAATCATCATCTTTAGCCTCCTGATAGGTGTGCCCATCATGCTCATGATTCTCATCATCATTTAATCAGGTGTATTCCCTAAAGAATCCCAAATCTTTGAAACAATTTGAAAATCATCCACACCAATAACCACCTCAATATCTTCAGTTTGCAAGATCAAGAATGAAGAAGGTTCAGCCAAGATTCAAATAAGCAAGTATAAAATTAAGTGACCCAACGGCTCAGCAAGACCTCAAAGGGCTCCATTCTACAATCAACAACAGCAAAACCATTACTACTTCAGAGCCTACTTCAGAGTAGACCAAGGTAGGTTCAAGCGTCACTCTAGCCCTTGAAAGCAAGCGAGATGTTCCAAAGATGGGTCTTTCAGCACCGAAAGGCCACCGGAAGACCCTATGACAAAGCTATCATGATGAAGACGATTGGGAAGGCCAATCTTGAATTCAAACTTTACATTACAGCAATCATTCACAAAGCGAAGGAAGGATTAAAGTGCCCCCTTGAAGAGTCTTTCGGCATAGCAAGACCTCGGATAGGGCCCATGCTGAAACATGGTCTCTGCTACAGATCGTAGGTGTAACATGAGGAAAGAAGCAAGTGTACAAAATGATCCCTTCATATTCAAGTAGTGCACAAACAAAGGAGAATGCAACATGCAAGTATTCTTATGGCATCCACTTCTAATGTCCTAATGTGATTTTCTCTAGGACATATAATACCCCATTGAAGTGTGTTGTCCTATCTCAAAAACTCAATTCGCATGGGAGAAAGGAGCCAACAAATTGGAATGAAGACCATGCTCAAAGGTTTTCATCAGGGTTTTGTTGGACAACACTCGTGTTTGCATCACTACTTTAGTAAGGCTTGAAACCTCCCAAACCCTAACTTAGACCAAAACCGTGGTTTCCCGGCAACGGGTCCCAAAAACTCGAAATTGGCATAACCAAAATTTGAACCTCAATTGAGCAGCATTATGTGAAATAAGTGGAATTCGTACCTTGAACACAATGAATTATTGCAAGGCTTAGTGTTGCAACGACGACTGTGGGCGCTGTGAGGAAGAAGGTGATGCAGAGCAAGCAGTTTTGAAGGCAGCAATGTGTTCCGTGCCCTTGTGCTCCTCCAAGCATTTCTCCACTAGCAACATCGCACGGCATCATCGTGCTCACTGAAACGTGCACTTTCTCTCAACATTCTAGAGCTGCGTATTAGGGTGCCATTTCAAAACAACATATATGCAAAATATATTGTACAAATTTACTTTCTGACTCACCAAAATGTGACACACACCCACAGATCCCATAGTACTCGGAAATGCATCAACAGCAGAACGAGCAATACGAACACTCAGTGTAGCCTTCCTCAAAACTTGCTTCGGAAGAGGATCCCCAAGAACCATAATCCAGATACTCCCGGTCAATTCACTCCCTGTTACTATGATTCCTGTGCGGCGCATGTGGGTCGAGACAAAATCAGCAAAAGCAACAATCGCACAAGCTAAGACCGGCTACGACCAAACAATTGTCAGATCTCTGATCACATTAGGGGGTGAGAGTAGCATGTTACAAAGAAAGTGATATGAGATTCCTAAAAGCTCGACAAATGAGAGAACTTTCCCTTCCATAACCCTGCTCCTGCTCAGTATTGGAGTTACGGAGGCGTGGTATGTATCACGGTAAAAAGGGGAAGCCGCTCTGACATCCTGTTTCGGCTTGGGTCTAGCTCTGCTTTCCTTCCGGAGCTGCCCAAAGTTTTCATCAACTCCGGGTCCCAATCTAATTCATGCTCAACCTCCCTTCTCCCTTGCAGGAATCTCTCACTTTCTCTCTCCTGCAAGCTCTCTATCTGCCCACATTGGGTCCTCTCTCTCACCATCGATTCTTCTTCGATGTGCTTGTTGATTTGCACAGGGAGGCTTGAGGGTCGAAGTGGAGATGAGGGAAGCAGCAAGGTGGAGGTTGCGATGGTTGCTGACTTGGCATCGTCTCCCCACATTCACCGTCATTCGCTTCTCTTTCTCTAGGTGTACTGCTGGTCCTCTTACCCTTGTGGTTTCTGTGGTGAGGCATTTCTGATTCCTTGCCGATCTTGAACCGACGCCCGTAATCATGGTGCCTACAGGTTTCTGTGTGCAGAGTTCACAACGAAGAGTGCACCAACAACTATCAATTCTTCAATGGAAGGCTTCAGATGCTCGCAGTTTGGCATTCTGTGAGTGCATAGGGTGGGTGGCCGGGATTCCTGGTTGTTGTGAAGGAGAGTTTCAAAATGGGTTTTGTGTTGAGTGTTTGTTGCAAGAGTAGATATGGTGAGGCTGCAGAAGAAAAGGAGAAGAAAGCTCCCTCATCACTCCCAAATGGCAATCACTTGGTGGATCATGCCAAACAATGACTCGTCGGTAGGGTCAGTGCAGCGAAGCACGAACCTGATTAAGTCAAGGTCGAAGTTCAGGCTTGAGATGCTATGCAGACGCATCAGAATGGCTACATATAGAGCCGACCTAGCGACAGAGTCGGGGTTAAGGTTGTCTTTCACGCATTCCCAGTTCTCTTTGGCTACACTCAAACTGCGCACCAGCCACCGCCGGGCAGTACTCCACTCGCCCATGGCTCCATACACCGTGCCCAGATACCCACACCCCATGATCTCTCCCACCAGGCCGCCCTCCTGCTCCGCTTCCTTCATCTTCTCATTTTGAACTTCGGCCATATTCTGCAGAACCATATCACAAATCTCTTGTGGCAAGGCGTGAAGTGGTCCCATATCTGTGACGACATTTAGTCGTCGCAGACAGTTCATTCGGACAGTGTCCAAATTCACATGATCAGTTCCTGCAGCATTTGAATTCTGCGATTCTACAGCAGGACCAGGTTGGTGCGCAGTTTGTGTCTGGGTAGAGAGGCACAGACTGGGCGACCCTAGCACCGTCAACGATGCCCAATGGCGAATTTCAGCCGACCTTACCATGTCCTTCATGGATTTCTGCATCGAAAAAAGCACGTCGCTTCCTTGTTTCAGCTCCCTGAATACAGAGGAAACTAGAGGCTTCAGGACCTCATCGTTGACATCCCAGAGTGATACAATGACAGAGACAGCACCAGCTTCAAGTGCAGCATGGCCGAGACCAAGAAGGCCATCTCTGTTGACAGCCTCTTGATCCTGCTGACCTTTGTGGCAAGCTATGGTCACCACAAGGCTGGCTCTCATCATCCCTGCTAGAGCTCCAATTTCCTCACAGGTCAGCACCTGAGCTTGATCCAGTGCAGTGTCTTTCTTCAGAACCATGGCTCGGTAAGGATATGGCTGCTCCCTTTTGCCACCTACAGCAAGTGTGGCCAACATTACGATATCGCAGGTGCTCAGGGCTTCAAGCAAGGCCTCCTTAGTGAGACTGGTCTCGGGACAAGGCTCTACATCTAGGATGCCAGCCACCTCCTGCGCTGTTTCACCTGCACCTGGGAGTTGCTGATCCCCATAATTGCCGCCCACAAATGCATTTGAATGCTCTTTAGGATTGAAGCTACTCTCAAATATATGCTGCCGGGAAAAGCAGCATTGCAAAGAACGGAGGGAAGGAATCACACCCACTGCCATCTGCTCCACCAGGAATTTGCCTCCTGACGCATCGTAGAGGGCAGCAAAGGGGACTTGGCACAGGAATCCCTGTGGGGCAAAGATGATCTTGGTGTAGCCATCGAAAAATTCCTTGTACTCTGCTAAGATCGGCGTCACTAGGAGTTTGTAAAGGACCGCGAGACCAAGAACAGCTACCTCGTCTTCTCCTGTACTGATGTGGTGGCGCACATTGGACACCAATTCTACTAAATTGGTTCCCATAACGCAGTTATCCTCCTCATTGAAGAACTGTTTCAAGTATTTTCGTGAGCATACAGACACCTTGCTGCTCAATCCATACAACATAAGAAAGTTAGACTGGTGATGGTAGGAGAATTTGATGATGAGTGTGTTCGGGCCACAAAGCGCCACAGCTTTGAGCATATTACTCGCAGCAGCACTGTCAGTCGCAACATCGTCTCCAGACACAAAGCTGCGGCCTTGCTCTGCCCATACGACAGCCTTATTCACATCACCCTGTCCAAAGCTCAGCATCTCGTACAAGCTAAAGGGGTTGTGTACGCCTGCATCATCCACAAACGGTATCCACGCAGATACGCCTTCCGAGCTTGTCTCCAATTGAGCTTCTTGCACAAGTGATGCTGCAGACTTAAACTCCCTCTCATCGCTCAAGGCAAAGCTGCGAAACACCTGGCTATGGTAGAGCAACATGCTGTCATTGCTCTTGGTTACACTCTCCAAGGCTCTATCCAGAGCGGCACTTGCTGCACTGCTGTCTCTCAATTTAATGTAGGCTCTGGCTTGTTCTAAAAATACGGCAGCAACAAGCTGATCTGGCGTCTTGTCAAAGTCTGGTAGCACTCTAACCGCTTTCTGGAGCTCCTTCAGAGCCTCTCGTGTGCCTGCATTCAAGTGATTCATATAGCTTGCTCGCCATAGATGTAGCTTACACTTAGCAATAGTGCTCAGAAGCCCGTTCTTCTGCAATTTGCTTTCCAAGAGGCTCACAATTGCAATCGCCGCTTCGAAGTTGCCCTCATCATGTTGCTGCCTAGCCCAGTCTTGGTAGTGGTGTACTACAGCACGCATATACATCGTGCTCCCTCCAATATCATCCGCCGATAACTGAGAGCCGCTGTAGTTGTACTGACCCAAGTTATCCTGCTTTGGATTCACCTTGGAGTCTTGCATGTGGATAGGTAACTGAAAGCTAGGAGAACCCAACAATGTCAAGGCGGCCCAGTCTTGGATATGTCTCGGCTCCGGGCCTCTCAGCATGTCCACCACTGCCTTCTGCACCGAGTGCAAGACATTAGTTCCTTTTCTCAGCTCCTTGAACACGTCTGCAATCAGGATCGCCATGGAGCCATCATCGACAGCCCAAAGGTTAACAAGGGCAGAAGAAGCGCCCGCCTGAAGCAGAGCATGACCTAGACTGAGGAGCCCTTCTCGGGAGACTTCTCCCTCTCCTGAGTGGCAGGCGCTGAGCACCACCAAGCCTGCTGAAATTCCTCCCTTGATATTTGCAAGTTCTTCGGAAGTCAGCACCTCTTGCTGCTCCAAGAGTGAGCTTGAGTTCCCTGAGTGAGAGATACTGTCGAGACCAGTTGCTGGATTATTGTTGTCCAAACGTGCACTTCGAAGCACGACAGCTCCAGAAGGATAGTTATCCTTTTCAGTAAGACCATGTGTTGCAAGTAGCACAACCTGAACACTGTTCGTAGCGAGAGCCTTGACCACAACCTCCTTGGTGATGTTTTCTTCTTTACAAGGTTTGACACCGAGGATTTTGGCCACCTGCTGAGCTTCCTCAGCTGCTCCTGGAAGTGGCTTCAGGAGAAGCCTTTCGGCCCCCATAGGCTTTGGATTACCAGCTATAAATGCACCATCCAGTACCTGAAACCTGTTCTCTAACATTTGCTGGCGTGCAAAGCAGTGGTGCAAAGAGCGGATGGAAGGGATGACACTAACTGCTTTCTGCTCAATCAAAAATTTCTTAGCAGATCCATCATACAGGGCCATGAAAGGAATCAAATGCAGCTTTCCTTGTGGGGCAAAGATGATGATGGTGCAGAAACGCATCGCCTCCGGATACACCTTTAGCATGCTCTGCACCAGCATGGAATGGAGAACGGATAGACCAAGCATGGCTATTTCATCTTGCCTGCGACAAATTTGTTTCCGCACCGTGAACACGACCTCGTCCAGTGTCATTCCAGCAACACAATTTGTTGGAACCTTGAAGAACTCATCCAAACTCATATCATGGCTAAAACATCCTTCACCCACCTTGGGATGGAGGAACAATCCATATAGAACAAGTGTAGACTTCATTATGGTACACTCTAGAATTACCGTGTTTGGACCGCATAGCTCAATGCACTTGAATATTATGTCCTCAGCATATTGGTCACTTTGGTCAAATTCCTTTGTGCTCAATTGGTTGGTACGATGCATATAGAGACGCGCACGACCCCGCTCTGCCCAAATGAGAGCTTTCACTGCATCCTTTTTTCTCCGACATATCGTCTCACCATTAAAAAAAGACAACGCCATTGAAGTGTTCTCTAGATAGCCCACCCATGCAGACTCTATTCCCAACTTTGATTGTGCATCCGCACACGATAGAGCAATCTCACGAGCCAACTCTTCTGCCATCTCGGATTGCCCCCCATTCCACCACATATAACCACGCCAATATCTGATGTCTCTTAACTTAGAATCATTCCCAACGCATGCCTTCTCCGCCTTGTCCAAGGAAGCATGGGCAGCATCAGCATCTTGGAGATCCCAAAAGATTCTTGATTGCCAGAAGTAAACTACCCTCACAAGCATAAGGTCTTCCTCCTCAAAATCCTGCATGATGTCCGTTGCCTTTCGAATCTCTTCCAAAGCCAGCGAGAAATCTCCTCCGCTATGCAAAAAACTAGCTCGATTCGAATGCAGAATGACTGCACCCTTCTTACCTAAAACTCCTCTTTGCCGTAATTTCTCTTCCAGAACATTTAAATAATATACAGCTCCTTTCCAGTTGTGTTTCTCGGCTTCTGTTTTGGCGAGGTTCTGGAAGTGATCAGCTATGGCAAAGCGGTATGTATAACCTCCTCCAATATCCTCATCCAGCATCAATTCTGAAATATCCCAGCTAATTAGTCTAGAAGATTCTTCATTCACATGGTATTCGGTACCGGTGACCTCCCTGAACAATTCTAGAGCTTGCTGCCAGATACGCCAGGCTGTGTCTTTCCAAAGTTTATCCTCACCAGTAATGGATTTCAGTTTCACCAGTATTGGACTCACTGCCTTGTGCAGAGCAAGTGCAGCCGCTAGATTTTCCTTCTTCAAGTACAATACCAAAAGTTGTGCAAATCCTATAACAATCTCAATGACATGTCCTCGATTACCAGTATCCAACGGAGTAAAAGAAAAGTTATTTGCTAAACACAAATTTATCCCAGTTTCCATATGCTTAAGTGCTCCCTCCTCATCTCCTGATTCTTGGAGAGCCATACCAGCTTGGAAAAACAGAAATGCTTGCAGCACCCATTCACAAGGAAATATTTCCAATGCCATCTTAATTGCAGCTTGAATTTTCTCCATTCCGCTGACACGTTCTTCTGGCACCTTGATCCACTGTGAGGCTGCATCCATGTCCATCACCAACTGAGTGTGCAAATCCCTTGCTGTCTTTGAGGCAGCTTCATACATCTCTGCAGCTTTGCGGTGGTCTTTTGTTGGAAGTCCTTTCCCATAAGCACGCGCAAGTACCTTCTGCATGTCGTGCAAGGACACCCGCGATTTGGAATCAGATTCAAACGTTTTACAAGTAATTTCCAGGTAGTATAGTCCCTCCTCCTCCTCTCCCAGAGCCGTGAGTGCCATCCCTAATAACAACATGCATATCTCCAACTTGGCCTCTACATGCTCCTCAACTGTAGGCATTTGAAACCTGAAAGTCAAATGCTCAAACGCCAGAGAGCGCATGGATTCCTTGGTCCACCAGCAGGCATGCGACAAAAGATCAAAGCTCTCTAAAAAATCATCGCTCTCTATCCTCAGTTTTTCCACACTACATTTCAGGACTTCCACAAACATCTTGAACCCCGCGCCCGCAGATTTGCGACCATCAAGCTTCTCATCAAGCTCCTCGTCAGTCTCGTCAGTCTCGTCATTGTCCGCTTCAAGCTTCCGCTTGTGAACCTCCTCAAGCGCCGATAACCCCGAGCAAAGCTGAGAAAGCAGCCGTTCCAAGTCCTTCCGCCCTAGCTTCCTTGCATATATAGCTACTTCGTTGTAGACCTCCTGCACCTTCCTAAATACTCCGAACTCTAGTAAGCCCTGTTGCAGTTTGATGATCACTTTTGCCACCTTGCCAAAGGTTGTCAGAGCCCATACCGCATCTTCATGATGATCTACAGTTAATTCACTCTCCTGCGCAATCTCCCTAGCACAAGCTACCAGCTCGGGCAGAGCCATCTTTAGCAAGGCACTCTGCATCTGTGAGTTTCCATCGCAGTTATTGAATGCTACTTGATACAATGTGTTTCCTAAGGCATAACGAAGGTGAAAGCACCATCCTCTACGGAGCCCTGTCAGTTGACCACTTGTATAAAGAGTGCCTTTCAGCCACACCCCTGCTTCCTTATAGTACTGCCTCACATCCGCCTTCAACCCAATCAACCACAAAATCGACCAAATATGCTTCATGAGGAACCCAACCTTGGTGGGGCTGCCTTCAAGCTCCAGCTGGTTAGCCTTGATTACGCTGCGCTCAATAGTGGCTTCAGTACAGTCTTCCGTGACCGCCTGCAATATGGTAGTGTGGTGACAAAAGGCGTGGAACGTCGCAATCTTGACCTGGCTTGATATGTCTCCACCCTCGCTGCAAAACTGCTCCATGACCTCCAGCTCCTGGCATCCTAGACGTCCTTCCATTGTTCCCAGAGCACTCAACATCGCTCTCTGGACGCTTTCCATAATGTCGTCGTGTGTGATCGACGACGCCATGCCATTCCCAACGTCCTGGACTTCACCTTCCTGGATGAGACCCAGCTCGTCGTAGAAGGTGGCTATGGCATGCAGGCCCTCCAAACCACTCTCGCCAGCCATTCCGCTAGAAAAGCAGGAGCCTCAATTCTCCTCTAAGTTACTCCTAATAGGCATAATTGTTCTGAAAACCAACTCAGAATATCATCATTTGTCAAGGTATGATCATTCAATCCTGACTAGAAATGCAAAAGAATCTGTGCATGTGGTACAACTTCCTCAACCCACAAATATGCGTTTATGCGTATAACTTCCAACTCTCAAGTACTTGGCTCGAATTGGACTGAAATGCTAACTCGACAGCACTGTTTTGGGAGGTGCCCTAATTTGATCACGAGAAATGCATGTTCAGGACACATATTGGTTTCACGATATTCATTGTTGAGACTCGACATCTCTACTCATTTACGGATTTCACTACAAAATCGCTTCACCTGTTTGCAATATCATTGTTTGGCTGACTTCACTACATCCAATTTGTAATCTTGGTATGAAACAATTCATTGATCATTTACAGGATCTTGAAAACAAAATTTTAATTGATTTGCCTCGGTATCGATATGTAAGAATCGCTCTACTCAGCTTTCCAACCGTCCTAGCAAAATCATAGTCTGTTGCAGTGTCTAACGTTGCATAATGCTAGTATTCCCTTAGAGCCGAAAACCCCCAGAAAACTCCTTCCAATATCAATAACCTAATCCTCTATCTTCTAGAATCGGCCTGAGATTGACTCGACACCAATCTGTCGGTGAGCGAGTGCAGGGTCAGCTTATCAATTATTCCTTAATTAAAGATGGAGAGAGCCGAGGACTAGGGTTTCAAGGTTGTAGACATGGCAGCAAGAGGAAGAAGAAGCAAACCCACGAATCCAAATCAACAACGAACAAAGACGATTGAACACCAGCTTCACCACACCCAGAAGCACCCTCCAACCACAGTTCATCTACTTTGTGAAATTTGAGTTCACATGAAATCCGAGGCCCAGACTGGGCCTCGCGTGCGTTTAAGAGTTAACGAGCCCGCTCAGAAAAGTGCCGTTGGTGAGTCTGGGTGCGGATGCCCTTGGTACACCACCGTAGAGCCGCGCGAGAACTTGTCCGAAGAAGCGTGATTTAGTATGTACAGTGTGCGCGCCGAACCAACTTGCCCAAATCAATGCGCGGCGAATCTACTTCCGGAAAGTGCTCACAGCATCTATTCACACGTCGCATGACCAAAATATGGTCTAGAAACGTACAGTGTACGCATTTGCGCAAGGAAACGCATGATGTTCTCATTCTCGAAGGAGAGTAGCCACCAGAGGACCTCGGCCCTCTTACAAGAAACCTCCATTGTCAGAAGCAGCCTGGTCGGAGCTGGAACGTAATCTTGCAGCAGCAAGGGTTGCAACTCGGATGGTTTCAGGCAAAGAGTGGAGGAGATGGAGGTTCTAACTGTGCTGTCAGGGCTGGACTCGACCTCGTCGTTGCTGGTCTTAGTGCGGCGCCTGGTGGACGCAATTCTGCAGGCGCGAGGGGAGGTGCGGAACGCGCCAGAGAAGACGAGCAAGCTGCTGGAGAAGGTGGTGAAGGTGCAATCCTCCTTGCAGCGCCTGAAGAGGGGCCCTGGCGGGCAGCTGCTCTGGAACGGACCCGAGGATAACCTGAAGGATCTCGGAGCGGTGCTCTGTCTCGCATGGGAGAAGCTGCAGAGCAACGTGAAATCGAACGAGCGCCGGGAGGCAGGCAACCTGCTTGTGGCGACGGCAAGGAGCCTCATCGGCAGAGGCGCCAGCCAGCAGAACAGGGAGACGGCAGCCATCATCCAGAGGCTGGACGAGGTTTTGGAGACTCTCGACCGCGATGTGCTCTACTTCATCGGCGGGGTGGTAGCAGAGCTTCGCGCCCTCTCAATCCCTAGAGCGTCTCCGCCTCAGCTGCCTCACGACGAGCACGAGCTCGTGACGAGGATGCTAACCCTCGCAAGCGAGAGCGATGAAATCCTGTCCTTGAAGGTCGAAGTCTCGATAGGAAACGCCTGGACTGATCCTTTGCACTCGAAGAAGCAGGTTGGGAGGAAGCCAGTGGACAGGCCTGTGGGGCGCAAGCGCGATGCCAGAGAGGGTGGATACGAGGTTTCGAACTGCACGAAAGTTAGGTTTTGCATGTCCATCACATATAACAAGTGGTATTTCTATGTGTTGACGTCCGACCGATGGGCAAATGCGGAGCCGCGGGTCGTCTTCCCCAAGTCTGCGAAGTGCGTGACCAACTTGGTACCTAGGTAGGTGGTTTCTTCTCAACATGTGAGCTGCAATGTGCCGGAGCTGAACTTGTTGGTGAGCCTACCCTGTTTCTCAATTCGGCTGTCGCGTGGTGATGCAGTGAATCCAAGAGACCCGTGAGAGTGTTTCCGAACAAGGAACTGCATCGCGAGGATCCTGTGAGCTTGAAAGTTGAGCGAAGTGCAAACCTCCCTGATGATGAAGAAGGCCAAGTGTCCATATTTATCGTGCTCACCACCACGCCTCTGCAGAAAGGTACTTGACAAAACCAGTTTGTTTCAAAACAGAGCACCATCAATGCAGCTGCCTGGAGGTTACAAGCACTCACGTTGTGTGGCAAACACTGCACTGCATGCAGATGATGCGCATGGGCAAAGAATAACGATTCAAGATATTGAACGGCACATGGATTCAGCGGGAGGGAAACTGATTGTGAAGCACATCCCCATCGATGTCTTAAAATGACATCTGAGAATATTGGAGTAAGGATACCGTCTCAGCAGCAGTGATCCCAGGAGTGGAAAGTAGATTAGTTGGCTACAGCTGTAGGAAATGCCAGCTATTCAAGCGAAATTAATATACTTTATTAGAATAAAAATGATAATTTTGTTTTTTTAACTTGGTTTTTTACTGTAATTCTTTTTCTGGAGAGTGTCATTTGCAACATGATGAAATATTTTGCATGAAAACAATGGCTATTTCTCAAATTCTGTGATATACAAATTTGCAACCCAATGAAAATTCAGAACCTAAAATGGTTAGTTGCTCATGAAAATTTTGGAGAAAGATATCATTAAACAACCTAAGTCTTTGGCAAGAATAATTGAAAAACAAATTTAACACAAAATTACATCGTTGCAATATAGATTTATGCAACAAAAACGAAAACAAACAAACAAACAAAAGAAAAAGAAAAAAAAAAAAAAAAAAAAAAAAAAAAAAACTAAGAAAAATCCATATAAAAAAAGGTTGATCAACAAGAGAATTGAATCCTTGCTCCAAAGCAGCACTACCCATTGCAGCATTGATGTCCTGCACACAATACAATACAAATTGTTTAAAAAATAATTCTTTGTCATTCCTTTGCAACCTTGGGGTTGCTTCCTCCAGAAAACATTTGATGTTTGGTTGCAACACCTTCTTCAATCCCACATTTGCTTCTTCAATCTCACATTTGCCTGTGAAAATCTAGTTGGTCATCAAATTACACTTCAAAGTGAACTTCAAATCTTCCTTAGCATAATGGAAACTAAAGAAAATAAAATGTTTGAAGATACTGATAGACACTTTGATCAAAGATCTCCTTGTCCCCCATTCTTCACTGTGTTTTTCTAAGAGTCAATTGCCTTTTTATAAAGAAAAATCATCAAGAGTGAAGAATGATTGACTAAACATACAAATCACAAGTGGTAGATGCTTGTCTAACCTGTTCCATGACAAGATTTGAGAAATTTTATTGAAGAGATACATTTCTCATCCTCCATCAAACCAAAAACCAAAACACTTCTGATTTCAGCCAACTTTAGGTCTTCAGAAATGAGCTTGTTTAAGTGACCAGAGGCAAAAATAGTCCTCCAAAGCTTCACAAGAGGGTTTGTCTTCAAATAAAGGCTAGTGTATGCAATGTCTCACACCATAATTAGAAGTTACTCCAACTAGCACTGCCACATGTCCAAGATGTCATGCCCAATCATGACATTGGAATCTAAGGCACACCACATAGTGGACATGTACAGGGATGTGATTTCTCCACCAGTCACCTGTTGACGTCATTTACATAGTATGAGTGAGTTGTTGCACCAACAAGAAAAGGGCTTCATTGTCATTTGTATCTTCCATCTTCTTACAAACCTTAAATCCTTGTAGCAAACCCTAACCCTAATCAACAACTTTGACAATGCACAGCCTCTAATCAATTTGTTACAGTAATGTGAAATTTTTTGAACTGCTGCCAACTAAAGTCTTCTACATGCTCACAAAATTTGAATCAAATCCAACTTACAGATCAAGAGAAAATGTCAAAGAACTGCACTGATATTGCTCTATTTCCTCCAAATTTGTTGAATAACTTCCAAGAGCAAGATCTTCCAATATCACTGTTAGTTTTTCCTCAAACTTGACAATTCTCTTGGACTTCAGGTCTTCTACGAGCTCCTCAAGTTTCAGCTTATTCCAATAATTAGATCTTCAAATATCGCAAAAACCCTAACCGGCCCCGAAAAACGCTATTTGTTATGTAACGATGGTGGGCCCCTCGCCACGCACGCGCTGTAGCCCACGAGACCCAGGCCCGGTCAGGTCCGGTTTCACCCAGGTGGGGTAACTCGGGCACGGTAGCACTATTCCATCCCCTTGGGTCCCGAAACGCGGATCGAGGTACCGTTAATGTACGTGTTAGATAACGGGGCTCCATTAATTTGCCGACCAGAATTACGGTTCACCACAATGATTGCAGGTAATGCACTCAACAGAAGCTCCACGGAAGTGACATCTTGCTGCAGAGGAGCACATTGTAGCTGGGAGTTTGTGCTAGTAGAATGGAGAAGTTTTGAAGCAAGCGCCATGGTGGTTATTTTCCAGCGCGTATGTTTCCTCCCTTTTGCTGCAATGTTGTGGGCGTCAGGGGCTGTCCAGGAATTAGAACGTGAGGGTGCCGCCACTTTGTTAAAAAATGCAGTCTTGGTCGCACAAAATCAGCGCAGTAAACTCTCATCGGCTCCATCTCCATGTTGGTCAATCCCGAGGTTTCCCACTCCTATACTCCCACTCACCACAAAGAAATTTTCATTCGCTCCTTGGTGGACAAGGATTTCAATGCCGCTATGTTCTTTATTTATGTCATTCTTAATGTTCAGATGTCCTCCCATGAACTCAGTCATTGTTTTTTGCGTTACGTTTTCGGGTTTAGGGTGTTGTTACGAGAGTTTTCTGCAGCATTTTCTGAGACCCATCAGTCTCAAATTTCAGAGTTTCCGATTTCTGGGTTTAGACTTTTGCAGCTTGACGTATATGTGTTGCTTCTCTATTTACATTTTAGGGTTTACACAGCTCCGTGCTTAAACACGGACCAGATTTAAAACATTCTTGATCTTCTTCATCCCTATAGTTCACGGTCGAAGCTTCGTCACTTAGGTGTTGTCGACTTCCTTGACACACAATTGGACAGACAACTAGGGTTGATTACTTTCGAATTTTGCTTGCAATCACATCGATGTATCTTGAATAGTGCTGTAATACAATGGCCCATCTTGGATCTGAATGTGCCTATGTCTTGACGTTGTGCAGAGACGACGTTCACATTCCTGAGGAGCACTCGTTTTACGAGCCTGTGTACTGTACGGGCAAAGGGTGCAATAATTTGGCTAGATTGTGGAACAAGTTTAGATATATCTCATTTTCTCACGTTGGTTGTGCACATTGCTATCCCCAAACTTGCCCCTACACGCCTGACATGATGGCCCCTGAACCTGTGACAATGCTCGTCAAGATTTATGATCGGACCTATAGTGTTATATGTCCCAGCGAGCAGCGGATGAAGGATCTTATGCTGGAGTTTGCTACGCAATGCAGAGGCCGCCTGAAGCCCACAGGAGGACGAAGATTTTTCATCTGCATTCACTGCAGGAAGTCTACATTCTCTAACAAGCTCATGCTTAATCAGCACAGGTTTGAGAAAGGATGTGAATCTGCGAAGTATCCGGACGAAATTAAAGCACTCTTACTTCCTTATCCCGACTTTCTTCCGAGGCAAGGGAAGATAGTGGAGGGCATGCAGAAGTGTGCAAGTACGAAGGGCAAGAAGAAGTCCTGTAGTGAAACTGTAAACACTCCAATTAAAGAAGAAGAGACCATTGTAGAAGATGAGGAGTTGGGTGCTCACTTTGTTGGGTTGCCTCCATCAAAGAAACAGAAGGGTAGAGTTACAGAGGATGAAGCATCTCATTTGGTAGAGACGGTCGTGCCATCTGATTTGTTCTTCGAGGCAGCACCACTAGAGTTGGAGAAGGCGATTCTCAAAGGGAAGAAGGGTAAAAAGGCCGCCGCTTTTGTATAGAAGGCGGATGAAGAACGCGACCATGAAGAAGAGCCCTCTCCTTCAAAGAAGGTGGTGCAGCCGGGTGGGACTGGACGAGGATTGATGAAGGTTACAGCAATGGCTCGTGACAAAAGCCTGTAAGAGTCAAGATGCACGGAGACGAGGCAGCCAACAAGACAGGTCCCGTGCAACGATGGTGGTGAACATCTTGATCCGTGTTTCGGTGTCAGCAAAAATGATAAGAGAACACGGGCGCGTTATAGGGCCAGTCACAATTCTCAAGCAGAGCCTTTGGATGCAGGTCTTACGTGTGGCGTGACACAGCCTCCACCAACATCTATGTTGTCACTGTCTTCCGCTGCCCTCCCTGTAACACTAGCTCAACCTGAATTGAAGATTGTACCAGAGGCAGGTCGTACACAAGAAGTTCTACAACAAAGAGTTCATGTCTCAAGGAGGGTGTCAAAATGATTACAATTAGGAAGGCAACTTAAACTTTCTTCAAAGACCAAGTGCTCGGTAAGTTACTGGGACAAGCCTTGTAGTTTCTTGCGTGTAACATTACAGGAGAGGTTTCATTTGCCAATTTGTAACGAGGCAACATGGGCGTCAGAGGAGGTGTAGAGAAATTGACTGACATCTAACTCTCTGGTTGGCCAAGAACAACCTCAGACGAATTAGCAAGTGGCGAGTGCAGCGATTGGAACACTCAAAGTCGTAACCATTGCTAGCAGATCATGGGAGTCCTTGAATACTAGAGACCATGACACTGCTCCAATTGACGCTGATCGAAATGGCGCTAACGTGGGGCCATTGCTGGATTCTATGTCGCCATGCGAGGATCTCAATGACCTGATTTGAGGTCGGTAGATAACTGTGAGGGCAGATTAGAAGAGGCTGTGTCACGGATGGCGATGTGGGATGAGAACTGGGAGGCTAATGTGCAGCTGTTGTAGTACTGGGCAGAGGGCAAAGGCACTCCGAGGCCATTCAGTTATCACCCGCACATGGAAGGACAATTTAATGCTCGAGTAGAAGAATTGCATCGCCAGGAGAGGATTTATGTTGTACAAGCAAAGAGAAAGGCAGGTGACAAAATGAATGCCGCGTCGCCTCCCTCTGCGCCAAAGAAGCCGAGGATGCCGGGACTATTCGACTTGCGGGCATTTGAAGGGTCTGTAACACTGCCATGGTCTTGAGATCACAGTAGTGGTGAAGGTTTCCGCCGTGCTTGGGAGGAAACTTTCCCAATTCCAGAGTTCCAAGAGAAACTCATGGGGTGTCTTTGGTGGTGGACATCAAAAAAGGTGAGCAATAGCTTCATTTTTTTGGTTTTGTATCTTCTCACTAATTTCCTATGGCATTGCGCTAGAAACAGGGATTTTACTTGGATATGTGCTAACTATAACGTTGGACAACCTTTTGCAGTGCGACAAACACTTGGGCGAAGAGGTTAAAGCAATTCGGGAAGACATTTCAGCGTCCATGGATCAGCTCGTGGCAAGTAGAGTTGCAAATGAACCTTACCCTGAGCTCGAACAAATGTGTGCATATTTGCAGTGGACGATTGATTTTTCTCGGTTCAAAGAAGAGAGCAAGGGCTACATGCAGAGGATGAAGGATGAGAGTAAAGCAATGGTAGATAGGGCTCGGATTGAGTTTCGAGAGAAAAATGCGATGCTTCGAGAAAAAATTCTATGGGACTCGTGTCTGATTTGGCTCGTTCTTGCAGCTAATGAGGAGGTTTTTGCCAAGCTACCCCACCTACCGTGGAGCCTCGACAGTAAGTGTTAATTGCCGAATTTTAATGAGGAACTGTTTTGACTGTAACACTGGTTAAGTCTGCGACGCTGGCTTAGACTGTAACACTGGCTTAGCTTCTTGCTTATTTTTTATTGATTCCCAAGATGCTTTTCAAAATAATATAATATCTGACCATGGATCCGTGTTCTTTGCAATCACTGAATCCCAAATTGTTCGACGGAGGCTACTTCAACAGCGCGTTGAATGGAAGAGACCTACCTCTTTGATTCTGGTGCTGAGGATCTTGTTTCTACATGAGAATGGGATGTATCGTCAATTAACATGCCCAAAGTTTGGATTGACTTCTGCTATCATTCGAGAGACCTGTGTACAGGACACAAAGATCACAAAGGCCTTATCGGTGTTGTGTGCCTATGGACCTTTTCTGTTTGCTAAAGTTGGGGAGGAATCGCAAGAAGCTCTTCGGCATCGTCTCAACATCGAGATTGCACAAATCCAAGAGGGCAAGGGGGATGATCTCATTGACGGAGCCATGGATTGGGTGAGGGTTGTGCAGATGCGCGCGCTTCGGGGCCACGCAGCGGAGTATTCACAGTGTTTTGACGAGGCTTGGATCACGATACACTACTATCTTTGGGGAAATCAATCGAAACACTAGTATAACACTCTACGAATTAGGGAGGACCGTGACATTGGATGGGTGTCATCTCTTATTACACCTTCGTGGAGCAGCGGAGTAGCGACGTTGCACAACGATATTCAAAAGGCAGCCCGATGCCTTGCAGTAGTCGTCCGAGAAGAAGACAATGATCGTTGGATTTCTTGCGTGGAGAGCGGCAGTGTTTTAGAAGCTCAGACCTCTCTCCCTGCTGAGCCTAATGTCGAGCACGTGAGCATCAAAAATCCAGCGTTGGAACTAACCGCGATGGGTGCTGTCTCAAAGAGCAAAGGGCACCGCGAAGTCAACCTGGTGCCTGGTACCTTTCAATCCACTGTGATGCATAGATTCTCCCTGATGAGTGAGCCAGTAGAGTCTCAAGGTCGGTGTCTCGGTGATGAGGCAACCAGTGTTACAGATTCGGTAGCACTGGGTGCTACCGTGGCCAGCTTAAAAAAGGGGGAAATTGAGGAGGGAGAGGACGCTAGCAAGGTGAATCCCTACGGAGAGGTGAGTCCATTGAGGTGTGGGCTTCATGCACTATCATCTACTAATTGTTTTGGAAGTTTGCCTTCTCATGAAATGCCGCTCATGACATCAAAGGAAATGGAACCAGTACCTAGTCAACAAGGCAATGGTGAAGGGGACGCCCAAGGAAGTGAGCAGGGGCCGGCACTGATATTCCCAGAAATCAAACATGCAATGGAGGCTGCTGAAGTTCCTCAAGATGGTGAGTCTCTTTTGACCGTCACACAAGTTTTTTAAGGGGCATACGGTGTTGATGACATGCCTCAAGCAGGGATAGAATTTGAATGCAGTCTCTCTCAATGGATGGACACCACAACATCGTTGATGGCAAATACTCCCCCACGAAGAGTGTCCCAAGTACACGGAACATGAAATGTAGATCCTCCGATTGTGCCTAGGAAAGACTCCTGTTCTAAAAAATTAGAGAAGTTCTTTGATGAAGACAGAGACAGGGAGGCTGTGAAATAATTCGTGGATCTCTCTCAAGATGGTCGTGACACTGTTGTAGGGGGCTCTAGTTCAGTGTTACACGTACCAGTACCCATCGAATCTGTGGAGTGTTGCCAATATGGTACACTTCAGAAAGCATCAGAGGAATGCAACATTAGTGATGCAAGCGCCTTCAAGATCCACAGCTTGACTGATGTGTATGACCAACTTCGGATAGACGCGCTGCTAAAGGGAGTTCCCACTAGGGGCGATGGAACAGTTAGTAATTTGAGCACAGTTTTCTTCAACCATTCTGAGAAAGAGGTAGAAGTGAAACATATAGCCATTCGGGACCTAAAAAAAGTGAGAAACCGGCTTGGGAATGACGTTGTAGACTTTGTCCTCTCGCGGCTATACATGGCATATCCGGGAGAGAGCCGACATGAAATTCAAATTGTTAGTTCTCGAGTGTGTGCATACCTGGTGTCGGTGGTGTCAGGGAGCATTCCTATGGAGAGGTTTGTGAAGGATTGGCTGCAACCCCCTCGGGAAGTGCAGGACTAGGTAAAGGAACTGATTGTTCCCTGGGTTTGTGATGGACACTGGTCCGTCCTGATCTTGCAGCCTTAGCGAGTGTTTCACTTAAACTCCTGCTCTAATGTGGTGCATTTTCCCAAGGGAAAGCATGCCGATTTCGTAAGGTTGTTATGCTCGGCGTGGAAGTGTCTGAGGGGAGTAGAAGAGTATCAAGTGGATAATGTTCTATCCATTGAGGTGTTTCAGCAAATTGGAAGCAACGAGTGGTCATTTATGCATTCGCATAATCATGTTGTACCTAAAGGTAATATATGTTACTATTGCCTATTCTGATTTGCAATGTTATCTAAAGGTTTTAGGGTTGGCTGGACTCGTGACATGGTATTTTTTCTCTTACAACGTGTGGACCTTGATCTGTGTGACGGTACAGTTTCGAACAAAGGAAACATCCACAAGGGAAGCGCAGTTGCTGTGCTAGTATTTAAAACCCCACACTACAATAGAGATGAACAAAGAAATATTGGTGCTTCTGGCAAAGAAGTCAAACCCACAACGAAGAGATGTCAGATATCAGGCCCGTTTTGTCAACTTCAGGCTCGTAACGCAGAACAAGCTGAAGACGAGGGGTTGGCGATAGATGGCGCATCACCTCCTCTGGCAACAAAGCGCCGCACTCATGCATCTCAAAGGCCTTTGTCGAGAGACGGTCAAGACCAGGAGGCTTGATCATACTGTCACAATTGCGACATCTAGGTCTATCTTGTGTTGATCATAGATGACTTTTGTATTCATTGTGGTAGAGATATACAGTTTGGTGTGGGTAACTGCTCCACAAAACATGTAACCTATATCCAACCAGGGTTGTTCAGTGGACCTCCCCGTCCGAAGTGCCGTCCGGTCCGCATGTCCGTCCGTTAATGTCCATGAGAGGTCCGTTATGGGTCAACTTAGGGTTGACCATCTGAAGGGTTAAAATGGAGTTACCTTATCCACCTAGGATGCCACGCGTCTGACATGTCACCAAATATTCTGAGGAATAAAGCTGACATGGAGGGGCGCGAGCATCTGGGGGGCGCGAGTGTCGGGGGCGCGCACGTGGGATGGGGCGCGCGCGCCAGAACCTAGGAGAATGAGACAGAACTTTCATGCTTTTTGAGGCATGCCTTCCATGGACCATAACCAAATTTCAATACATGTTTATGGAAAAATACATTCAATAACATTAGTCAATGTTTTATGGACATTGATTTAAATAGATATCAAACCCTATATCTATTAAACTTCTAATTGTAATATGTTGAATTCCATATCAATGCTTTTCCCTAGTGGACCTGAACCGTCTTGGATTCTTGCGAGTACCGGTCGTTTCCGATGGTGCTCTCACGACAATATCTTCATCATTAGGTGAGGATGAAGAAGCGGCTACATGTTTTGAACAACCCCGCAAAGCTGGCATTCAAAGGTTGGGAGGACTAGCTAGAGCCATGGAAATATTCCACATGCGAGGAGTACATTGAGTGGTGCTACATCACTAAGCAATTTCCGCTTGAGCGCCACAGATATCATCGCCATTCAGACAAGGCAAATTTGACTCATTGTCTGAATGGAGCACCTGTTGAACGCTGTATAGAAGTTTATCAATTTCTGTACAAGCTCAAGCATGTGGAACGCAATGAAGCACCTCTCTTCATTTGCAGAATGGTGTATGCCGAGGTGGTTCTTCACAAAGTGGTGGATTGGACCACCATTAAATTTGTGAAGAGTATTACCATGCTGACGGAGCCAGACATTCCAAGGCGGAGGACATCCCCTGATGGTGGCTTGAGAAGAATTCTAAAGGTGAAGCCAAGCGATAAAGAATACGAGACAGATGAAACAGAACCAGGCTCTGATTCTGATGGTACTCGCGTGCGAAGAGTGCCACGTGGAGCTGCAGTAGAGGCCACTAGGACTGTACTGGAAGCAAATCGTGTGGCGGTGAACATTGCACCACAACGTGTTGATCAACACGTAGACACCGTGGACAATATTGGAGAGAATCAAGTGACAATGGAAGCCATCGCAGACGTCGAAGAAGATATTGTGGAGGGGCATCCAGTGGTGGTCGAAATTAGACCTACCATAGTTGATGGTGTGCCATTTGCCGTGTGAGGCGACCAAATCAATGAGATGGATAAGTTGCGAAGTGAACTTGCAGAAAAGGATGGTCTCATCGCGCAATTGCAAGAGACCATCCAAAATCTCATGTTGGAAACGGCGATGAAGGATACACTAATCTCCAATTTGCGCAATGAGTTGCAACAAGGGAAACAAATGCACCAAGTCTGAGTGAATCAACCAGTCGTGGTTGATGATCCCATGGAGGTGGATGACAACATCATCAACAATGTGGTTGATGTTGCAACGGCTGGCGTGTTAGAAGAGATTCACACACCAGCTAAACGACGACATGTTCCAATCGTTTTTCCTCCACTAGGCCCATTAGCACGATAGTATGTGGACATTGATGGTCCACATAGTGAAGATTCATTGTCATTTTTGACCAACGCAAGAATGGAGGAAGTGAATGCATTGAGAAATGCAAATGATGCATTGCGCCTTCGTGTTTCAGCCTTGTCTGAAACATACTACCAGTGGAAGGTGGCAACCATTCTCAGTGTCGATCGTGGCCGCCAGATGGCGATGGAGTTCAAAAAGGTGGACAATGAATACTTGCAACACAATGTGCGGAGGGATTTTGGGCTCACCTCTTGGGCCAATTCAGATGATTTGTTTCCATCTGAATTGCCAATGCAAGCTAGTGATCCATCTAAGATTGATTGGGCAAAGTTGGATTTTGATCACGCCAATGCCATGTCGTGCCATGATCTCCAAATGAGGCCAGAAGTTTAAGGCAGAAAACTTTGGCCAAATCCTGCACCATGGGTGTTAGATGGAACGAAATGCGCAGTGTGTTACAATCCATTTGGCCCCGAGGGCGGATGGGCACTTGGATCATGCCAATGCATGTTCCATCCGATGTGTTTTATTGGTATGTTTTTGGTTAGAAAATTTTGCCCATGCTGCAAATCTCCCTTCCACGAACGCCTTTACGAGGTATTTGGACTCACTCCATATATGCCACCAAGCCATGAGAGAGATCCAGTGAACACGCCTGGTGAAGGTTACCGCAATCAATGGGGTGAAGATTTAATTTGGAGTTGGCGTGCCAACACACATTCGATCTTCAAAAACGATATCAGTGCAAAGTTTGGGTGGGAGCACAACCACGAAGAGATTGTCAGGGTGTGTAAAAAGATCATTGGATCGGCTCCAGCTGACCAGGGGAAGCGGAATTTCTTCTACCAAACTTTGGATAGATATTGGGATTCACAGAACAATCGATTCCAATTTGGTCAGCATCCTCAAGGCCTCGTATGGAACAAAGAGGGGAAATTGATTACAGATCATCGTGGTAATGCCGACATTGATAGTCGAATTGCAGTCCAGATGGATCTTTCAGAGTGGAAGGAGCAGTGGAAACAAGATGCTGTGGACTATCTTTTGGATGAGCATAGTCTATCCACATTGCAGATATTGGAACAATTGAGAAACTCGCAAATGTTGCGTAACCTGACTGAAGTGGATGGTCCATTTCGGCGGACTCGAACGAGAGCAAGGCGCAACATTCTTTGTTCTTCACCTGGTTCCCATTTGTTTAACATTACTGGCTACATCGCCACATGGCGAGCAGTAGGCTAATCATGATTAGAAATCTATAAAATTCACGCACAGCTTTCGAGAGCCTCTCGATACCGAGAAGCCCCTTGCGATACCCAATTCTCTTTATTTTCACAAGCATCAATGCTACGACACGAGCAAGAGACTGATCAAGAAAGGAAATCAACAAAATTCATTGGCGGCCTTAGGTAGCCTCTCGCTACCGAGAGGCCTCCTTGGGGTGTACATATTTCCTTTACGATCAATAGCATCAACTCTTCACCACGAGCAACTGACAAATCATCAATAAGAAAATACAAATTTCAAGCGCAACTTTGCTAGCCTGTCGGTACCGAGAGACCCCCATGAGGTACCCATTTATATTAAATTTCACCAACATCATCACTTCATAGCTAGCAACACACAGAAAGATTTAACAAAATTCAATGGCAGCCTATCACTACATCACGAGCAACAGCCAGATCAATAATATGATTCAACCAAATTCAAGGGCAGCTTTCAGGTGACACCGGTGCCGAGAGGTACACCTATGGTGCACATATCATATAATTTCAGAAGCATCAATACTACATCTCGAGTAACAGACGGATCCACAAAAGGAATCATCAGAATTTATGGGCTGCCACAGGGAGCCTCTCGGGATGCCAGTGTATATTATACTTTCACTAACATCAACGACATCACGAGAAACAGACTAATAATGAAAAACAACCAAATTCAAGGGCAGCCTCTGGGAACCTCTCAGTACCGAGAGACACCTTTCGGGTTCTCAATTTTTTCAATTTCATTAACATCATCACTAAATCGCCAGGATCAGACAGATCTTCAATAGTAATCAACAGAATTCAAGGGCAGTCTTCAGCGGACTCTTGGTACCAAGACGACCTTTCGGGATATTCATATTGCTAAATTTTCACAAGCATAAATCCTACATAACGAGCAACAGACTGATCATTAAGAATATTGAACATAATTCAGTCTTAAGGAGCTTCTCGGTACCGAGAGGCTTCCATAGGGTGCCATTTATGAAAAATTTCTACAACCAACACCACAACCTTACGAGCAACAGATGGATCATCAAAAGGACTTAATGAAATTCATAGGCAGTCTTTGGGAGCCTCTAGGTGCCGAGAGGCCCCCTCGAACTGCCCATATTTCCTTTACTGTCACAATTATTAGCACAATATTACGAGCAACAGAATAACCATCTTAATGAATCAACTTATCTCAGGGGCAGCCTTTGGGTTCCTCTTGCTACCGAGACACGCCTCTGGGGTGCCCATTTTTTTGAATTTCACATACATCATCACAACATCGATACGGACAGAATATTCATCAAAAAGAACCAACTAAATATATTGGCAGCCTTTTGGAGCCTCTCGGTACCGAGAGGCCCCTTTTGGGTTTCAAATATCTTTAATATCATTAACATCATCACATCATCGCCAGGATCAGACAGATCTTCAATAGTATCCAACAGAATTCAAGGGCAGGCTTCAGCAAACTCTCGGTACCGAGACGACCTTTCGGGGTGTTCAAATTATTAAATTTTCACAAGCATCAACACTACATAACAAGCAATAGACTGATCATTAATAGGAATGAACAAAATTCATGGGCAGCATTAAAGATTCTCTCGGTACCGAGAGGCTTCCATGGGGTGCAAATAATTATATATTTCTACAACCACCACCACAACCTCACGAGCAACAGCCGGATCATCGAAAGATATTAAGTAAATTTTAAGGCAGTCATGGGGAGCCTCTCGGTACCGAGAGGCCTCCTCGAACTGACCATATATGGTTTACTTTCAAATCATCAATAGACTAATCATCATAATGACCCAACTAATCTCATGGGCAACCTTTGGGATCCTCTCGGTACTGAGACACCAGGTTTGGGGTGCCCATTTGTTTCAATTTCACTTACATCATCACAACATCGGAATGGACAGAATAATTATCAAAAGGAATCAAGTAAATTTATTGGCAGCCTTCGGGAGCTTCTCGGTACGGAGAGACACCTTTTGGGTCCACAATTTCTTCAATATCATTAACATCATCCCTACATCGCCAGGATCAAGCAGATCTTCATTAGTATCCAACAGAATTCAGGGGCAGTCTTCATCACACTCCCTGTATCTAGACGGCTTTTCGGGATGTTTAAATTATTTAATATTCACAAGCATCAACACTACATAACCAGCAACAGACTGATCAAAAGTTGAGATCATTAAATGTAGCCTACGCTCTCCATAATATTTAATGTAGACTACAGTAATTACTGTAGCTACAGTATTTAGAGTCTAGTGGAGAAGTACTGTTCATCCTCTTATCTTCTCTCTTCTTGTGTACGAGATACAACCAGATCAATAGATTTTTGTGTGTGTGAAGCTCTCTCTCCTTAGAAACCCTCTTGTGTGTATAACTTACTACTACTCGTGTGTGTGTATGACTTACTATTACTCTTGTGTCTTTCTAAACATTCTCAACACATTATCAGCCCGATTCTCTTCTACACACTATCACAATTTTTTTTTTGCTCTAGTCTTTGACTCTTCAAACCTGTTGCTACACTTGCTTAGTGTCTGGGTCATGATCTTGTTCTTCTTGCTGGCCCCTCACACATTAGCTGCTTGATTAGAGCACTTGTTCCACTCTCTGCCTTGCTTGCTCTGAATATTTGATCCAGCCCAACTCCACCCTGTGCTTGCTCCCTGCTCCCTGCTGCGCCCCGAACTGCCGCCGAACAGATGCCAAACTGTCGCCAAACAAACGCCGAATCCGTCGCTGTCGCTGCCGCCATCGCCGTCGTAACGCCGCTGCCGCCGCCCCTGCCGTCGCCGTTGTCCGCCGCTGCCACCCTGCCGCCCTACCGCTACCTGCTGCCGCCATTTTATTGCTGTTCTACTGCCTTAATCTACAACTCTTTCTCCTTAAAAAAAAAAAAAAAAAATTATATATTTTAGTTTTTTTCAAATTCAAGTTTATCATTTTATTTGACTTTATATTTTAAGGTACATCTTACTCAACTTTTCTACCTGATCTTGTATTTTTTTTACAGATTTAATTATAATGAGTGCTTCAACATCTTCAACTACTTCTACTATAGTTCCTATTATTACTAGTGCATCCCAACATTTTTAAGCTCTTTTATTTCCACCATTGACTGTGGATGGAAACAATTATCTATTATGGGCAAAAATCGCAAAAGTAAATTTATTTGCAGAACAATTCTCGGATGCCATTATCTTTGAAGAATCTCCTACAACAAGTATTTCTATATCTCCTGCTATTCGTTGGAAAGCACTTCTTCTCCTTCGTCGTCATCTTGTACCCGCATTACAACATCAATATTTGAAAATGGAAGACCCTGCAGAACTTTGGAAGAATCTTAAATCTAGGTTTGATCATCAAAAGACCATTTTTCTTCCACGTGCACGTCATAATTGGACACATTTACGTGTCTTGGATTTTCCAAATTTAAATACTTTTAATAGTGAAATGTATAGAATTGTCTCACAATTACGATTATGTGGACAAAGCATTTCTGAAGAAGAAATGATTGAGAAAACTCTCTCTACATTTCATCCTGTATCTGTTGTGCTTGCACAACAATACAGGAACATGAAATTTCAGAGTCATTATGATCTCATGTCCTATCTATTTCTTGTGGAGAAGCAAAATGAGCTACTCTTGTGCAATGCGGAAGCTCATTCTATTGGAACTACAGTTCCTAAATCTCATGCACTTAATATTTTAAAGTCTAAGAAGAAATTATATAAACATGGAAAATGTGCTCATAAGTATCAGGGTAGTCATAGTCAAGACCATTTCTATCCATATTGAAAGAATAAACATTCTACTATTAATTATAGTAGAAAACAAAAATCAGAGATGCGTTCTTGCCATAAGTGTGGAATGATTGGACATTTAGCACATGCATGCCGTTGTCGTATTACATGCTTTCCTGCTCGAGAACGCGTCGGGCGTCTGGCTGTAGAAGGTAGTATGGAGATTCGCCAATAGTCAAGCAGTCTATCAACTTTTGACTGTTAGAATATAAACGACTACAAGAATACACCGTAAATCTATACGGATGCCCTTCGACTGCTCGTCGAAGTCCTTTTTGTCCCGGTCGGTAGGTCTCTAAACGTTACAGAGAACCCCGAACAACCCAAACTGTTAATCTTCAATACCGCTTTGTACTTACAATCTTGTATCCACTGACTGTCTTGTTAGATTAACCCAATAAATTTCATTCACTCCGCATACTCAATCCTATAGACACCCTTTTAATTCTTCAATCTCAGACGTAACTCGATTTCACAAAACAGTCAAGAGTAATCAAACCCACTTCATTAAAAATCCCGATTCACCATTACAACACTGACTTCAGCAACGATTGCCTCAGTCTTCCCAAAATCCTATGAAAAAAAAAAAATCCAATTCTCTGTCTTCTTTCCCTGCCCGAAGCATGAAGCTAGCTCTCTCCTCTTCAAAAAAAACTCCCAAAAACTTATTCTCCCCCTAACCTTATCCTCTGAATTTCTTCAATCTTCCGTCTTGGATCCGGAATTGGCTCCCACCGTCAGAGCTTAGATCCGAAATTGGCTCCCGCCATCAGAGCTTTCTCTTCCGTTTTTACCTTTAAGAGATCCATTTATCGAAAACAATGTTCCCTGAAACGGCACAGAGAATAGGACAGCCTGAAACAGAATCGAAACCCCGTACTCAGGTCCACATTGAGTCGCTCGACCAATTCAGGTCTCATATTGGGTAAGATGCCCGTAGTAACCTGGATGTTTGCGTAATTGGGTCAAATTGGTCTTCGCGTCAGATTGGCTAAGAGGCCTGTAGTAAGACCTAGATGTTCTCGTAATTGGATCAAATTGGTCCTTCGCGTCAGACTGGCTGAGGCCCATAGTAAGACCTGGATTTTCCCGTAATTAGACTACATTGGGTTGCCCGACCAATGCAGGTCTCATATTGGGTAAGAGGACCCGGATTGGATTCTTGAAATTGGATCCAATTGGCTCTTCAAATCAGGCTCACCCATCGTGTGAATTGGTCCTTTCTCTTCCTGTTGACTCCCGTTATTGGAATTGAATGGAGCATTTCAGTATGCCCCGGCTGACTGTAACGGGGTGATTGAACCTGGCCACTCAGTATTTGCACTGGAGTTGGTCGTTGCTCCCAATATTCAAGGTAACTGAACATTAATAAAAGTCCCCTTTCTTTATATTTTCACAGTATACTCGTGTTACAACACGACATTCACCCCCTCTGAACCTGTGCATCCTCCGGTATGCACCAATTTATCCAATTCTTGTTTGATTCTGAATATATCCTCTACGTCTTTGTCCTGTTCGTCTTCGTCACCTTCATTATTCAAATCACTTTCATCTTCTTGCTGCGGAATCTCTATACCTTCATTAAGGTCTTCCATATTCATCTCCGCGTGTCTTTGTTTAAATATTTTTACTCGCTTCCCTGCAATTGGTATTTTCAATTTTGTACCATCTAACTCCCGTAACGAGTAAGTCGCATTATCATGAACAGTTGTTACTACATATGGTCCAAACCAACGTTTTGAAAATTTTCGCAAAGTACTATGTTGATTATCCAGACTATTATCATAAACAAGTATCCAATCACCTTCCTCGATTGCTTTTGGTCTCAATCGATGTTGCTTATCGAATCGCGCCTTATTTTGTAACCTTGCTCTTTTTAACCTTTCCAATGCTATCTGCACATCTTCCGTTCTTTGCTCCAATTGTCGAATTCTAATAGCCAGAAGTTCTTCTCTTATTAATCCATCTTCCCATGGTAGCATACTCCAAGTAAGTACCTTTTCTTCAATCGGCATAATTGGTTTTCGACCTGTCATAAGTTCTATTGGCATATATCCTGTTACCGAACTATGTCTTGTTCGATCAGCCCATAATGCAAATGACAAAAGCCGTGGCCACTCTTTAACCTTCCCATTACAAGCTTTAACCAATGCTTTCACAATCGGTGGGTGACCGCATTCGCTTTTTGTATTCCCTTCTGGATTATAATCAGTAGTCAGTGATAGTTTAACTCCACATCTTTCAAAGAACTTACGAGCTTCTTGTGCATTTAATTCTCCACGATCTGCAGTGATTTTTCCTACGCATCTGTAGCGGCAAATAACATCTTCAAGCAAAAACCTACAAATCTCCTCTGTAGATTTTGTCCTCAATGCTCTTCCTTCTACTTGATTTGATAAATCTTCGCGAGCTAAAACCAAATATCTCATCTGCCATAACCCAACCGGCATAATAACCAAATCAACAACCCATTTAAAATGAATAGCCAGAGGATACGTAAGATGAAGACCATCTCGATGTCGGATATTAGAATACGATTGACAGATTTCACATAACTCTACAAATGAGAGCACATCTCGATACATATTTTTCCACCAATATCGTTCCTTGAGTTTAGCAAAAGTAGCCCAGATTCCTCTATGCCCTGCCCATAAACTATCATAAAACTCCTTTAATAATTTTAATTTTTCTTCCTTTTTGCCTATCACTCGTCGTGGCATCCCAATTCCTTTCTTCGGTCTCTTCCATAAGAATCCATCTCGAAGTAAAAATCCATATGCTTTTTTTCTTATTTGTTTGAATTTTTCTGTAGACCAATTCCTTTGCTTAGTCAAGGTATTCAAGTAATGACCAATATCCAATAATTCTCCTTCATAAGATTCTTCAAGAAATAGCTTGTCTTCTCTGTTGAGATTTGATATTGAATAGAATTTCAATCCGACGTCATCAATGTCTTCAACCATTTCGTCCTCCCTCTCGTATCTTGCTCGAGATAGCATGTCTGCTACTAAATTGTCCTTCCCAGTAATATGCTTAAATTTTGGATTTAATGACTTAATATAAGCAATCCATCTCAACATTGCAATATCTGGCATTGAACAGTTAATAATCATTCCAAGCAATGGCAAGCAATCTGTTTCAATTACTACTACTGCCCCAATCAAATAATCCCTTTCAGCTTTTATAGCCGAAATGACTCCCCAAAGTTCTCTTTTGACTTGTGAATATGCACGCTGACGAATACTTAAAACTTTAGCTCCAAATCGAACCGCAAATCTATTCCCATTGAAATCATCTTGACCCACAGCCCATCCAATGGCGATTGGACTAGCGTCCACAGTAAGAATCACTGGTCTATTGCACTTATAATCAACCTTCCTCAATATTGGAGGTGACATCAATAATTTCTTCAATCTTTGCATTGCCTGAATATGCCTTTCTTCCCATTTAAATCGGTAACCCTTGCATAACAATTCATATAATGGATCCGCTATGTGAGCAAAATGAGGCACCCAGATTCGATAAAATACACATGCACCTAAAAACCTGCGAACCTTTGTTAAAGAATCACAAACCTCTTTCATCCTTCCAATTGCATCAACTTTAGTCGGATCTGGTTTTCTTCCGTAAGATCGATATAAATGTCCAACAATCACAACCTCTCGTACTCCAAATACGGACTTCATACCCGATAATGTAAGATGAACTTTTCCAAGCTGAGTTAAAATCTTTTCACAATCTTGTATATGATCAACAACATATCTACGACACCCCCTCGTATCTAAAGTTTCATCCTTGTCTCCTTCTCTGCACCCTTTTATAGGAACATCATCCGGAAAAGGCATAGTCTTTTTCGGGATAAAATCTCTCAATACCTTATTCATCCCATTCATCATATGCGCAACTGAGTTGGTTGCGCCTTGAGGAAGAGTGCACATTCTAACCAATCCAAGTGGTGTCCTCGTTGTTGTCATATCTCTACTTCCTTTGACAAGTTGAAATTGATCATAACCTGAATACAAGTCATCCATTGAATTGATCGCCCTTCCAGCAAACGCCTCAGCAAATTCATCCATAATAGGTTCAATTCCTGCATTCTTGACAGTTACTACATTCACCGGTTGCATATCTTGAATAAACCATAGTGACCCATTCTTCTTAGGTACAATAAATCATCGACTAGAATACGGCACAAACGAGGGTTCCAATATTTTCATCTTTATCTTTTCTTTTAATAGCTCAACCAATTTAGGTAAATGTGCCCTCGGTACTGGAATCGGTCTTAGATTCCAAGGTACATGTGGTACAGTGAAGATAACCATAGGTGTTACAATATTTGGATCCACACACCCAATTTCATGAGATTCGAAGGCAAACGATCTACCTTGTTTAGCTAACATCTTTTTGAAGCAAGTAATTTCCTCCGGTAATAAAGAACCATCAGAACCAATCTTCAATTCTTCAAAAGTCTCTTTAGTAAATTGGTGTCCAATACTCATTGGATCTCTTAAACTTGCTTCTTTTGATGCTTCTCCCATTTGTTCTTTAGAATCTTCTGGTAATGGTCCGGCAACAGGCTTTACCTTCTTATCTGCCGTTTTATATCTCGTTTCTATAGTGACTTCTGGTACTTGAAAAGATTCAAGCATGGTATAAACCTCTCTCGAATGAATCTCAACAATCTTATCATTATCCCCTAACCCAATAGATGTAATCAATTCCAATGAATCTTCCAGTCCATTTTCTTCATAAACACCTAAAATTCTCTCATCATCTTACAATTTACCTAACTTACGTAATTATCCTTCAATATTATATAATCTTTTTCTTTCTTTTCTCTTAAAATCATCAACTTTCTTATACATAATATTTCCATTCTCCAATATACCAATAAAACTCGCATCAAAGGCACCTTCATCTCGCGAGAGTACCTCCTCTTTTGTACCTCCATAATCTCGCTTTACAGTGGAACCTCCCCAAAATCCTTAAATCCTTCAACAATCTTTGGCAATGGTTTCTCCCTCAACCTATCTCGATTCCATTCATGGTTAGGAGGTATTGTTAGAAATTGTACAGCTTTCCTCCTATCCTCGTTACATACCCTTGCATAAGCAGAACCATCGTCAAGTACCTTTGTTTCCATCCGTGTTGTCGTGATATAAGGTTGTCCTAAAATCAACTGATAAGTCATTGTATCTTGAACAAAGAAATGTTGCTCCGTCGCAACATCCCCAATCCAAATTTTGACATCTGGACAAGCTCCATATAATTCGCCCCGTGTGTTATTAGCCGCTCGAATTGTCCATTCATATTCCATATCAATTGGCCATTTTTGCTTCTTATAAAGATCTTTAGACATGAGATTTATTTCAGAATCATGGTCGACTAAAACAACTATTGGTTCTTCTATATCTCCTACTTCACCAATACCTCAATAGTTGCCATTGCCCAATGCTTTCGAGTATAATGGCTCAAAGTTTCCATTTCCTTATCAGTATAATCTTCGAAACGTACTCGTTGATTATACCCATTCTTTTCATTTGTTGGTTGCTTGTAACCAATATCAACCCCTTGTTCTTCTTTATATATTCTTGCATCAATAGCATGACTCATTCCAGTTTCACCCATTGATTACCTCTTTCGCTTAATGCTGTCAATGATAACATCATGAAACTCCTTCTTTGCAATTTTCAAGACTTCTTTCAATGTGAATTCCACCTTAGCATTTAATATACGTTCTTCCAACACTCCTTTCAAATTTGTTGCCGCTTCAATGTCAGAAAGTAGCTTATAAGCAATTGATTTGCCTTTATCTTTTGTCTCCTTTGTTTTTTCTCCCAATGATGCTGAGATATCCTTTACAGGTAATTCTTGTGAAGCTGCCTCCCGAGCCTTGTCTCCTCGAGTTTGCTTCTTAAAAGAATTTCCTTCTCTAGTATCATCAAAATTTCCTTGTCTCTTTTCTTCCATCAAAGCTTCATGTTGGCTCTTAGCAATATATGCATGAACTGAAAGAGACTGAATAGGATCCTCCCAACCTGTTCTACCTCGTATTGTAGCTGCAGTCCTCAATAACGCTTCTCGAGGTAATTTCCCTTCTTGCATTGTAGAAACGGCAGAAGCCCAAAACTCACTAGTTTTCGTACTTCCACCAATTTCATCATCTACTCTAGCACCATAACTTGCACTTTCTCGTGCTGCTGTTTCATTCTCTTTTAGGTAATCTTGAACCAATGCTCTCATTCCTTCCTATCTTTCAATGCTATCTTCCCATCTTTCCAGCAAATAATTCCTTGCCGTATCATATTATTAAATTCATTGCAATCTTTTCTAGTGTGTGAAGCATCATCACACCAAATGCATCTTTGTACATATCCTTGTTTTGAAATATTCTTCGAATTGTTTGTAGAAGTATTCTCTTCAAGTCTTGCCAATTTGATTTGAAGATCTCGCATTCCTCGTATAATTTCTTCCATTTCCATATCTGCTTTCTTTGACAAGGATGTCGAAGGTTGAACTGTAGGCATTGTTGGTGGTGTTGTACGTACTGGAGCTTTGGCTCCTTGTACTGTTTTCGGAATATTGCTCCTATCCTTCCTCCTTTCTCTTTTTGTAAGCAACCCCATCGCATCTTCAACGTTCTTCCACTTCGTTGTCAATCCTTCATCTTCTTCTTTGTCTTCAAGAAGGAGTTCTAATTTCCCTTGCAATTCTCCATCAGCAGCTTGAAGAAATAGACTTTGTTCGGCTCCAATGTCAGTATTTCTACCTTCGACAATTGAGAGTATTGCCTCTCAAATTCCCTTAGTAGCTCTGTTGCTTGCAAATTCTTATTGGGCCATTCAATCCATTCCAAAAACAGCTTCTTAGTAACGCGATCAGCATCTTCCAAGAAATATTCGTCTTTCAATGCATGTGAAAAAACCTCCCATGAATTCCCATAACGACCCATAATCGATGTAATGTGGTCTCTTATCTCGGATATCGTGGCAAGTCCAAATAGTTCAACCATTTTCTTCTCAGAAACCCGATTTAATTCCATTTCACGAACATAACATCTTAAATACCTTGAAATATTCTTTCTATCAAATTGATAAATTTTATTGACCACTGCTTGCAATGCTTTGGTTGCCAAAGCTTCATTTCGATCATTGCTTTGCTGTTGCTACATTGATAATGAGAAGGCTTGAAACAAACTAGCAATAGACGGATGCATGTGCATACCTTGTCCTTTAAAAGAATCCCCACCAAAAACTTCTCCCAAAATCCTTTAAAATTTTTATTTTCATTTTCCATAAAATAAAGATAAAATCAACCGAAATCCAATACCTTCCACCTCAAGCTTACACTTCGGGTTCACCACTTTTGTCGTATTACGTGCTTTCCTGCTCGAGAACGAGCCGGGCGTCTGGCTGTAGAAGGTAGTATGGAGATTCGCCAATAGTCAAGCAGTCTATCAACTTTTGACTGTTAGAATATAAACGACTACAAGAATACACCGTAAATCTATACGGATGCCCTTCGACTGCTCGTCGAAGTCCTTTTTGTCCCGGTCGGTAGGTCTCTAAACGTTACAGAGAACCCCGAACAACCCAAACTGTTAATCTTCAATACCGCTTTGTACTTACAATCTTGTATCCACTGACTGTCTTGTTAGATTAACCCAATAAATTTCATTCACTCCGCATACTCAATCCTATAGACACCCTTTTAATTCTTCAATCTCAGACGTAACTCGATTTCACAAAACAGTCAAGAGTAATCAAACCCACTTCATTAAAAATCCCGATTCACCATTACAACACTGACTTCAGCAACGATTGCCTCAGTCTTCCCAAAACCCTATGAAGAAAAAAAAACCCAATTCTCTGTCTTCTTTCCTTGCCCGAAGCATGAAGCTAGCTCTCTCCTCTTCAAAAAAAACTCCCAAAAACTTATTCTCCCCCTAACCTTATCCTCTGAATTTCTTCAATCTTCCGTCTTGGATCCAGAATTGGCTCCCACCGTCAGATCTTAGATCCGAAATTGGCTCCCGCCATCAGAGCTTTCTCTTCCGTTTTTACCTTTAAGAGATCCATTTACCGAGAACAACGTTCCTTGAAACGGCACAGAGAATAGGACAGCCTGAAACAGAATCGAAACCCCGTACTCAGGTCCACATTGAGTCGCTCGACCAATTCAGGTCTCATATTGGGTAAGATGCCCGTAGTAACCTGGATGTTTGCGTAATTGGGTCAAATTGGTCTTCGCGTCAGATTGGCTAAGAGGCCCATAGTAAGACTTAGATGTTCTCGTAATTGGATCAAATTGGTCCTTCGCGTCAGACTAGCTGAGGCCCATAGTAAGACCTGGATTTTCCCGTAATTAGACTACATTGGGTTGTCCGACCAATGCAGGTCTCATATTGGGTAAGAGGACCTGGATTGGATTCTTGAAATTGGATCCAATTGGCTCTTCAAATCAGGCTCACCCGTCGTGTGAATTGGTCCTTTCTCTTCCTGTTGACTCCCGTTATTGGAATCGAACGGAGCATTTTAGTATGCCCCGGCTGACTGTAACGAGGTGACTGAACCTGGCCACTCAGTATTTGCACTGGAGTTGGTCGTTGCTCCCAATATTCGAGGTAACTGAACATTAATAAAAGTCCCCTTTTTTATATTTTCACGGTATACTCGTGTTACAACACGACATCGTACTTCAAAATATTTTATTAAAATGTTCCAAAAAAATAAGAAATTACGAGCTGAGGCTCGTGAAGTTCATACCATGGATGCATCCATGGATTCAATTGGTGTTGATGACTTAGAGGCTTATATGACTGATAGAACCTCTAATGATGAATCAAATGATGCGCTCATTGATTCTGCAACAACACATACTATCTTGCGAGATAGACAATTTTTTATTGAAAAATCTTCAACTTAGCAAACTAAAAATATGATGACCATGGCTGGAATAAATACTTTTTTTTTCCAAGAGGGTATAGCGATGGTAAAATTACTTGTGGATTCCATCATAAAATGTAAACATGCGATGTTTGCATCCTCAGCACCTCGCAGTCTGATCAGCTACCGAGATGTGCATATTAATGGTTATCACCTCTCGACCACCACTTTAAATAGAAAAGAAGTTTTGATTCTTGCGAAGAACCATAAAGTTGTTGAAAAATCATTTGTTACAGAAAATGATTTATACCGAATTGTGATTTGGCCTTCCATTATATTTAATTTTACATCATCTATCTCAGAGAGTCGTGTTTCTCTCTAGCATGGACGATTGGGACATCCAGGATCCACATTATTTAGAAAGATCATTCCATGTATAACTGGGCACAATTTAAAGTATGTAGATGTAGACTCTATGGAATTATGTTGTGCATGCATGCAAGATAAAATGATTACTCGGCCTTCAATTTGGAAACTTCCACAAGAATTACCACCAATGCTTGAAAGATTGCATGGTGATATTTGTGGTCCTATTAATCCAATATCAGGACCATTTCATTATTTTTTGGTCCTTGTTGATGCATCAGGTAAACAATCACATGTTTCATTATTATCAACTCGAAACATGGTGTTTGCCAATCTTATATCTATGCTTATTCGCTTTCTGGCACATTTTCTTGATTATCCTATAAAATCATTGCGTATGGATAATGCAAAAGAATTTGCATCAAAGTCTTTTGAAGAATATTGTATTGCAACAGGAATCAAATTGACATATTGTGTTCCATATGAACATGCTCAAAATGGACTTGCAGAGTCATTTATAAAGCATATACAACTCATTACGCGGCCACTCTTCTTTCATGCAAATCTACCTACATCTATGTCGGGTCATGCAGTTTTACATGCTGCAACATTAATATGCCTCCGCCCTTCTTTTCTTAAAATCGTTTCACCATATGAGCTCATTTTGGGTCGTGTTTCAAATATATCTCACTTACGAGTATTTGGTTGCCGTGCTTGGATTCTAGTACCAGAACCTCAACAGCGTACCATTGGAGCTCATCGACAAGAAGGCATATATGTTGGTTTTGATTCACCAAGCATTATTTGTATTGTTGATCTATCAACTGGCACATTATTACGTGCACGTTTGTAAAATTGCCGTTTTGAAGAAACTATATTCCCATCTCTTCAAGGAGGAGTATCCAATCAACAAAGAAATAAAGTACTCATATTTGAAGTACCAGAAATATTTACAATGAATCCCGATCCTAGGACATCTTTGGCAGAAACTGAAATTGCTAAGATTTTGCATTTAAAATGGATAGCGGATGAAACACCTGATGGCTTCAATGATGCACCTAGAATTACAAGAGTTCCTATTAATGAGGCTCAGAATGCACCTGCTCAGATTGCAGTGCCATTGACTACAATACCTCAAGTTATAATAACAACAACTAAAAGAACTCGTGGACCATATAAGCAACTATGTAAGAAGAAAGCTATAAAATTAACTAATCCTGGTATTATTTCTCAAGAAATTGCGACTCATCTTGCAAGACTACCAATTCATGATGATATATCTATGCATAATGTACCTTCAATTCCTATGAAAAATAATCTTGGAATTGGAAGGAATAAGAACAAGTTGAATAAAGAATTATCTATTCTGTATTGTGCTACAAATGATATTTGAGACAGACCATCTATTACGATAGATGAATCATTTGCATATATGATTATAGAAGCCCTTTCTTACAAGGAAGACGATCGTGAACCTCAAACCATCGAAGAGGCGATGCGTCGCTCTGATTGGTCAAAATAGAAAACTTCTATTGAGAAAGAGTATGCCTCTTTGCTTAAGAGGAAAGTCTTTGGTCCAATTGTAGACACTCTTACATCTCGCCCTGTGGGATATAAAATGGTATTAATATGCAAGCGAGATGCTCAAGGGCAAATAACCCGCTATAAAGCTCGTCTTGTTGCTCAAGGATTTACTCAACGATTTGGCATTGATTATGAATCCACATATTTTCCAGTCATGGATTCAATTACATTTCGATATATTATTGGAATGACAATTCATGCCACCCTTGAGATACATCTGATAGATGTAGTTACTGCATATCTATATGGTTCTCTTGATGCAAATATTTATATGAAAGTTCCACCTTGCTTAGAAACAGGAACTCCAAATCAACCCGCTCCAAGAAAATATCATGGTATTAAATTATGTAAGGCCTTGTATGATTTAAAATAATCTGGATGAATGTGGTATCAACGTCTTCGAGATTATTTAATTAAAAATAATTTTATAAGTGATCCACTAATCCCTTGTTTGTTTATCAAACGAGATAAAACTGATTTTGTGATCATCGCTGTATATGTTGATGATCTTAACCTAGTGGGTACTACATCTGCATGTGTTACAGCTACAAATCTACTTATACATGAATTTGAGATGAAAATGCTAGAAAAAATAACTTTCTACATTGGTCTTCAGATTATGCATCTTACACATGGTAGCATTTTTTTCTACCAACTAACGTATATTAGACAAATTTTGCAAAGATTTAATATGAATGATGCTTATCCATTGTCTACACCAATAGTTGGACGTGGTCGTGATGGTCATGATCCATACCGTTGTTGTGTTGTAACAAGAGTATACAGTGAAAATAAAAAAAAAGGGGAATTTTATTAATATTCAGTTACCTCGAATATTGGGAGCATCGACCAACTCCAGTACAAATACTGAGTGGTCAGGTTCAGTCACTCCGTTACAGTTAGCGGAGGCATACTGAAATGCTCCATTCGATTCCAATAACGGGAGTCAGTAGGAAGAGAAGGACCAATTCACACGACGGGTTCGAGGAGCCAATTGGATCCAATTTCGATAATCCAATCCAGGTCCTCTTATCCAATATGAGACCTGAATTGGCCGATCAACCCAATGCAGTCTAATTACGGAAAATCAGGTCTTACTACGGGTCTTAGCCAATCTGACGCGAGGACCAATTTGACCCAATTACGGGAACATCCAGGTTACTACGGGCATCTTTCCCAATATAGGACCTGAATTGGTCGGGCGACTCAATGTGGTCCCGATTACGGGGTTCGATTCTGTTTCAGGCTGTCCTGTTCTTTGTGCCGTTTCAGGGAACGTTGTTTTCAGTAAATTGATTTCTTAAAGGTAAAAACGGAGGAGAAAGCTTGACGGCGAGAGCCAATTTCGGATCCAAGCTTGAGGTGGGAGCCAATTTCGGATCTAAGACGGAAGATTGAAGAAATTCAGAGGATAAGGTTAGGAGGGGATATAGTTTTGAGGGGGGAGGTTTTTTTTCGGGGAATCGGGGGGGGGGGAGCTAGTTTTCAAGCTTCTGCAAGGTTACCAGTTCGGTTTTTCATTGGAGGTTTTTGGAAGATCAAGGAAATTAGAGAGAGGAGCTTCATGCTTCGGATCGGGGAAGGAAAGACATAGAATTTGGATTTTTCTTCTTCGTAGAGTTTTGGGAAGACTGAGGCAATCGCTGCTGAAGTCAGTGTTGTAATGGTGAATCGGGATTTTTAAATGAAGTGGGTTTGAATACTCTTGACTGTTTTGTAAAATCGAGTTACGTCTGTGATTGAAGGATTAAAGGGGTGTCTATAGGATTGAGTATGCGGAGTGAATGAAATTTATTGGGTTAATCTAACAGGATAGTCAGTGGATACAAGATCGTAAGTACAAAGGGGTATTGAAGATTAACAGTTTGGATTGTTCGGGGTTCTCTGTAATGTCTAGAGACCTATCGGCTAGGGGAAAAAAAAAAAAAGACTTCGACAAGCAGTCGAAGAGCATCCGTATAGATTTACGGTACATTGTTGCAGTCGAAGAGCATCCGTATAGATTTACGGTACATTGTTGCAGTCGTTTATATTCCAGCAGTCAAAAACTGATAGACTGCTTGACTATCGGCAAATCTCCATACTACCTTCTACAGCCAGACGCCCGACGCGTTCTCGAGCAGGAAAGCACATAATACGACATAAGTGGTGAACCCGACGTGAAAGCTTGAGGTAGAAGGTATTGGATTTTGGTTGATTTTATCTTTATTTTTATGGAAAACGAAAATAAAAATTTTGAAGGATTTTTGGGAGAAGTTTCTGGTGGGGAGTCTTCTAAAGGACAAGGTATGCACATGGATCCGTCTATTGCTAGTTTGTTTCAAGCCTTCTCATTGTCAATGCAGCAACAACAAAGCAATGATCGAAAGGAAGCTTTGGCAACCAAAGCATTGCAAGCAGTGGTCAATAAAATTGATCAATTTGATGGGAGGAATATTTCAAGGTATTTAAGATGTTATATTCGTGAAATGGAATTAAATCGGGTTTCTGAGAAGAAAATGGTTGTATTATTTGGACTGGCCACGATACCGGAGATAAGAGACCACATTCCATCGATTACGGATCGTTGTGGGAATTCATGGGAAGATTTTTCACATGCATTGAAAGACGAATATTTCTTGGAAGATGCTGATCGCGTTACTAAGAAGCTGTTCCTGGGATGGATTGAACGGCCCAATAAGAATTTGCAAGCAACAGAGCTACTAAGGGAATTTGAGAGGCAGTACTCTCAATTATCGAAGGTAGAAAAATTGACATTGGAGCCGAACAAAGTTGATCTATTTCTTCAAGCTGCTGATGGAGAATTGCAAGAAAAATTAGAACCCCTTCTTGAGGACAAAGAAGAAGATGAAGGATTGACAACGAAGTGGAAGAATGTTGAAGATGCGGTGGGGTTGCTTACAAAAAAAGAAAGGAGGAAGGATAGGAGCAATATTCCAAAAACAGTACAAGCACCCAAAGCTCCAGTACGTACAACACCACCGACAATGCCTACAGTTCAACCTTCGACATCCTTGTCAAAGAAAGCAGATATGGGTATGGAAGAAATTATACGAGGAATGCGAGATCTTCAAATCAAATTGGCAAGACTTGAAGAGAATACTTCTATAAACAATTCGAAGAATGTTTCAAAACAAGGATATGTACAAAGATGCATTTGGTGTGATGATGCTTCACACACTAGAAAAGATTGCAATGAATTTAATAATATGATACGGCAGGGAATTATTTGCTGGAAAGATGGGAAGATAGCATTGAAAGATAGGGAGGATCTTCTTCAAACCAATTTTGGCAATGGAGGAATGAGAGCATTGGTTCAAGATTACTTAAAAGAGCATGAAACAGTAGTACAAGAAAGTGCAAGTTATGGTGCTAGAGTAGATGATGAAATTGGTGGAAGTACGGAAACTAGTGAGTTTTGGGCTTCTGCCGTTTCTACAATGCAAGAAGGGAAATTACCTCGAGAAGCGTTATTGAGAACTGCAGCTACAATACGAGGAAGAACAGGTTGGGAGGATCCTGTTGAGTCTCTTTCAGTTCATGCATATATTGCTAAGAGCCAACATGAAGCTTTGATGGAAGAAAAAAGACGAGGAAATTTTGATGATACTAGAGAAGGAAATTCTTTTAAGAGGCAAACTCGAAGAGACAAGGCTCGGGAGGCAGCTTCACAAGAATTGCCTGTAAAGGATACCTCAGCATCATTGAGAGAAAAAACAACGGAGACAAAAGATAAGGGCAAATCAATTGCTTATAAGCTACTTTCTGACATTGAAGCGGCAACAAATTTGAAAGGGGTGTTGGAAGAACGTATATTAAATGCTAAGGTGGAATTCACATTGAAAGAAGTCTTGGAAATTGCAAAGAAGGAGTTTCATGATGTTATCATTGACAGCATTAAGCGAAAGAGGCAATTAATGAGCGAAACTGGAATGAGTCATGCTATTGATGCAAGAGTATGTAGAGATGAAGAAGAGGTTGATATTGGTTACAAGCAACCAACAAATGAAAAGAATGGGTATAATCAGCGAGTACGTTTCGAAGATTCTAGTGACAAGGAAATGGAAACTTTGAGCCAATATACTCGAAAGCATTGGGCAATGGCAACTATTGAGGTATTGGTGAAGGTAGGAGATATAGAAGAACCGATAGTTGTTTTAGTCGACCATGATTCTGAAATAAATCTCATGTCTAAAGATCTTTATAAGAAGCAAAAATGGCCAATTGATATGGAATATGAATGGACAATTCGAGCGGCTAATAACACACGGGGCGAATTATATGGAGCTTGTCCAGATGTCAAAATTTGGATTGGGGATGTTGCGACGGAGCAACATTTCTTCGTTCAAGATACAACGTCTTATCCATTGATTTTAGGACAACCTTATATTACGGCAACACGGATGGAAACAAAGGTACTTGACGATGGTTCTGCTTATGCAAGGGTACGGAGCGAAGATGGGAGGAAAGCTGTACAATTTCTAACAGTACCTCCTAACCATGAATGGAATCGAGATAGGTTGAGGGAGAAACCATTGCCAAAGATTGTTGAAAGATTTAAGGATTTTGGGGAGGTACCACTGTAAAGCGAGATTATGGAGGTACAAAAGAGGAGGTACTCTCGCGAGATGAAGGTGCCTTTGATGCGAGTTTTATTGGTATATTGGAGAATGGAAATATTATGTATAAGAAAGTTGATGATTTTAAAAGAAAAGAAAGAAAAAGATTATATGATATTGAAGGACAGTTACGCAAGATAGGTACATTACAAGATGATGAGAGGATTTTGGGTGTTTATGAAGAAAATGGACTGGAAGATTCATTGGAATTGATTACATCTATTGGGTTAGGGGATAATGATAAGATTGTTGAGATTCATTCGAGAGAGGTTTATACCATGCTTGAATCTTTTCAAGCACCAGAAGTCACAGTAGAGAGGAAATATAAAATGGCAGATAAGAAGGTAAAGCCTGTTGCCGGACCATTACCAGAGGATTCTAAAGAACAAATGAGAGAAGCATCAACAGAAGCAAGTTTAAGAGATCCAATGAGTATTGGACATCAGTTTACTGAAGAGACTTTTGAAGAATTGAAGATTGGTTCTGATGGTTCTTTATTGCCGGAGGAAATTACTTGCTTCAAAAAGATGTTAGCTAAACAAGGTAGATCGTTTGCCTTCGAATCTCATGAAATTGGGTGTGTGGATCCAAATATTATAACACCTATGGTTATCTTCACTGTACCGCATGTACCTTGGAATCTAAGACCGATTCCAGTACCGAGGGCACATTTACCTAAATTGGTGGAACTATTGAAAGAAAAGATAAAGATGAAAATATTAGAAGATTAATTTGCGCCGTATTCTAGTCGATGGTTTACGGTACCTAAGAAGAATGGGTCACTGCGGTTTATTCAAGATATGCAGCCGGTGAATGTTGTAACTGTCAGGAATGCAGGAATTGGACCTATTGTGGATGAATTTGCTGAGGCGTTTGCTGGAAGGGCAATCTATTCAATGGGTGATTTGTATTCAGATTATGATCAATTTCAACTTACCGAAGGAAGTAGAGATATGACAACGATGAGGACACCGCTTGGATTGGTTAGAATGTGCACTCTTCCTCAAGGCGCGACCAACTCAGTTGCGCATATGATGAATGGGATGAATAAGGTATTGAGAGATTTTATTCCGAAAAAGACTATGCCTTTTCTGGATGATGTTCCTATAAAAAGGTGCAGAGAAGGAGACAAGGATGAAACTTTAGATACGAGGGGGTGTCGTAGATATGTTGTTGATCATATACAAGATTGTGAAAAGATTTTAACTCGGCTTGGAGAAGTTCATCTTACATTATCGGGTATGAAGTCCGTATTTGGAGTACGAGAGGTTGTGATTGTTGGACATTTATGTCAATCTTACGGAAGAAAACCAGATCTGACTAAAGTTGATGCAATTGGAAGGATGAAAGAGGTTTGTGATTCTTTAACAAAGGTTCGCAGGTTTTTAGGTGCATGTGTATTTTATCGAATCTGGGTGCCTCATTTTGCTCACATAGCGGATCCATTATATGAACTGTTATGCAAGGGTTACCGATTTAAATGGGAAGAAAGGCATATTCAGGCAATGCAAAGATTGAAGAAATTATTGATGTCACCTCCAATATTGAGGAAGGTTGATTATAAGTGCAATAGACCAGTGATTCTTACTGTGGACGCTAGTCCAATTGCCATTGGATGGGCTGTGGGTCAAGATGATTCCAATGGGAATAGATTTGCGGTTCGATTTGGAGCTAAAGTTTTAAGTATTCGTCAGCGTGCATATTCACAAGTCAAAAGAGAACTTTGGGGAGTCATTTCGGCTATAAAAGCTGAAAGGGATTATTTGATTGGGGCAGTAGTAGTAATTGAAACAGATTGCTTGCCATTGCTTGGAATGATTATTAACTGTTCAACGCCAGATATTGCAATGTTGAGATGGATTGCTTATATTAAGTCATTAAATCCAAAATTTAAGCATATTACTGGGAAGGACAATTTAGTAGCAGACATGCTATCTCGAGCAAGATACGAGAGGGAGGACGAAATGGTTGAAGACATTGATGACGTCGGATTGAAATTCTATTCAATATCAAATCTCAACAGAGAAGACAAGCTATTTCTTGAAGAATCTTATGAAGGAGAATTATTGGATATTGGTCATTACTTGAATACCTTGACTAAGCAAAGGAATTGGTCTACAGAAAAATTCAAACAAATAAGAAAAAAAGCATATGGATTTTTACTTCGAGATGGATTCTTATGGAAGAGACCGAAGAAAGGAATTGGGATGCCACGACGAGTGATAGGCAAAACGGAAGAAAAACTAAAATTATTAAAGGAGTTTCATGATAGTTTATGGGCAGGGCATAGAGGAATCTGGGCTACTTTTGCTAAACTCAAGGAACGATATTGGTGGAAAAATATGTATCGAGATGTGCTCTCATTTGTAGAGTCATGTGAAATCTGTCAATCGTATTCTAATATCCGACATCGAGATGGTCTTCATCTTACGTATCCTCTGGCTATTCATTTTAAATGGATTGTTGATTTGGTTATTATGCCGGTTGGATTATGGCAGATGAGATATTTGGTTTTAGCTCGTGAAGATTTATCAAATCAAGTAGAAGGAAGAGCATTGAGGACAAAATCTACAAAGGGGATTTGTAGGTTTTTGCTTGAAGATGTCATTTGCCGTTACGGGTGCGTAGGAAAAATCACTGCAGATCGTGGAGAATTAAATGCACAAGAAGCTCGTAAGTTCTTTGAAAAATGTGGAGTTAAACTATCACTGACTACTGCTTATAATCCGGAAGGGAATGCAAAAAGCGAACGTGGTCACCCGCCGATTGTGAAAGCATTGGTTAAAGCTTGTAATGGGAAGGTTAAAGAGTGGCCACGGCTTTTGTCATTTGTATTATGGGCTGATCGAACAACACATAGTTTGGTGACAGGATATATGCCAGTAGAACTTATGAGAGATCAAAAACCAATTATGCTGATTGAAGAAAAGGTACTTACTTGGAGTATGCTACCATAGGAAGATGGATTAACAAGAGAAGAACTTCTGGCTATTAGGATTCGACAATTGGAGCAAAGAACGGAAGATGTCTAGATAGCATTGGAAAGGTTAAAAAGAGCAAGGTTACAAAATAAGGCGCGATTCGATAAGCAACATCGATTGAGACCAAAAGCAATCGAGGAAGGTGACTGGGTACTTGTTTATGACAATAGTCTGGATAATCAACATAGTACTTTGCGGAAATTTTCAAAACGTTGGTTTGGACCATATGTTGTAACAACTGTTCATGATAATGCGACTTACTCATTACGGGAGTTAGATGGTACAAAATTGAAAATACCAATTGCAGGGAAGCGAGTAAAAATATTTAAACGAAGACACGCAGAGATGAATACAGAAGACCTTAATGAAGGTACAGAGATTCCGCAGCAAGAAGATGAAAGTGACATAGATAATGAAGGTGACGAAGACGAACTGGACAAAGACGTAGGGGATATATTCTGAATCAAACAGCAATTGGGTAAATTGGTGCATACCGGAGGATGCACAGGTTCAGAGGGGGTGGATGTCGTATTGTAACATGAGTATACAGTGAAAATAAAAAGAAAGGGGAATTTTATTAATATTCAGTTACCTCAAATATTGGAAGCATCGACCAACTCCAGTACAAATACTGAGTGGTCAGGTTCAGTCACTCCGTTACAATTAGCCGAGGCATACTGAAATGCTCCGTTCGATTCCAATAACGGGAGTCAGCAGGAAGAGAAGGACCAATTCACACGACGGGTTTGAGGAGCCAATTGGATCCAATTTCGATAATCCAATCCGGGTCCTCTTATCCAATATGAGACCTGAAGTGGCCGGTCAACCCAATGCAGTCTAATTACGGAAAATCCAGGTCTTACTACGGGTCTTAGCCAATCTGACGCAAGGACCAATTGGACCCAATTACGGGAACATCCAGGTTACTACGGGCATCTTTCCCAATATAGGACCTGAATTGGTCGGGCGACTCAATGTGGTCCCGATTACGGGGTTCGATTCTGTTTCAGGCTGTCCTGTTCTCTGTGCCGTTCCAGGGAACGTTGTTTTCAGTAAATTGATTTCTTAAAGGTAAAAACGGAGGAGAAAGCTTGACGGCGAGAGCCAATTTTGGATCCAAGCTTGAGGTGGGAGCCAATTTCGGATCTAAGACGGAAGATTGAAGAAATTCAGAGGATAAGGTTAGGAGGGGATATAGTTTTGAGGGGGGAGGTTTTTTTTTCGGGGAATCGGGGGGGGGGAGCTAGTTTTCAAGCTTCTGCAAGGTTACCAGTTCGGTTTTTCATTGGAGGTTTTTGGAAGATCAAGGGAATTAGAGAGAGGAGCTTCATGCTTCGGGTCGGGGAAGGAAAGACATAGAATTTGGATTTTTCTTCTTCGTAGAGTTTTGGGAAGACTGAGGCAATCGCTGCTGAAGTCAGTGTTGTAATGGTGAATCGGGATTTTTAAATGAAGTGGGTTTGAATACTCTTGACTGTTTTGTAAAATCGAGTTACGTCTGTGATTGAAGGATTAAAGAGGTGTCTATAGGATTGAGTATGCGGAGTGAATGAAATTTATTGGGTTAATCTAACAGGATAGTCAGTGGATACAAGATCGCAAGTACAAAGGGGTATTGAAGATTAACAGTTTGGATTGTTCGGGGTTCTCTGTAATGTCTAGAGACCTATCGGCTGGGGAAAAAAAAAAAAAAAAAAAGACTTCGACAAGCAGTCGAAGAGCCTCCGTATAGATTTACGGTACATTGTTGTAGTCGTTTATATTCCAGCAGTCAAAAACTGATAGACTGCTTGACTATCGGCAAATCTCCATACTACCTTCTACAGCCAGACGCCCGACGCGTTCTTGAGCAGGAAAGCACGTAATACGACACCGTCTATGCAAGGAGGAGGAGGAAATATTGGAAAATCAATATCCATACCTCGTAGCGGTTGGAGCACTTTTGTATTTAGCTACATCTACAAGACCAGATATTGCATTTGCAGTTAGTATTCTTTCAAGACACTGCACGTCCAATACTACGACATTCGAATGGCATCAAATATTTATTACGTTATTTAAAAGGTACTGAAGACTTGGGATTATATTACACAAAATCTGGAGATCCAAAATTGATTGGATATTATGATGCAGGATATAAATCTGATATTGCAACAGCTAAATCTCAAACAAGATATGTATTTTTAAGACATGGAATTGCAATATCATGGAAATCAATGAAACAAACAATAATTACAACTTCACCCAACCATGTAGAAATTATTGCCTTACATGAAGCATCCCGAGAATATATTTGGTTGTGATCAATTGATAAATTCATTCAAACAACCTATGGATTTTCATATGTTGATTCTCCAACTATCTTGCATGAAGATAATAGTGCTTGTATTGCACAGATGCAAGTTGGTTTCATTAAAGGTGACAAGACAAAGCATATTGATCCAAAGTATTTTAGTAATACCCATGACTTGATTATTGATCAAGCACTTATAATTAAAAAAATTTAATCTACAAATAACCTTACTGATCTCTTCACCAAAGCTCTCCCATTAAGCAATCATTGTTGACTTACTTATGGCATTGGTATGTGGCGACTTTCTTTTCTTGAATAAGAAAGTTAATAAGCTCTTTAAATAATTAAAGAAAATGATGTTGTACTCTTTTTCCTTCATCTATGGTTTTGTCCTTAAATAAAATAAGGTTTTCCTAGATAAGGTTTTAATGAGGCAATAATTCATGATCTTACAAGATCACAGAAAAGTATAGATTATAAATCTATATAAATCTATATAAATTTTATATTATGTAAATATTATGATGAGCGAGGAGGAGTGTTGAGATCATTAAATATAGCCGACGCTCTCCATAATATTTACTGTAGACTATAGTAATTACTGTAGCTACAGTATTTAGAGTCTAGTGGAAAAGTACTATTCATCCTCTTATCTTCTCTCTTCTTGTGTATGAGACACAATCAGATCAATAGATTTTTGTGTGTGTGAAGCTCTCTCTCCTTAGAAACCCTCTTATGTATATGACTTACTACTACTCTTGTGTGTGTATGACTTACTACTACTCTTGTGTGTATATGACTTACTACTACTTGTGTGTATGTATGACTTACTATTACTCTTGTGTCTTTCTAAACATTCTCAACATCAAGAAAAGTAGTGAACAAAATTCTTGGGCAGCCTCAAGTAGCTTCTCAATATTGAGAGGCTTCCACGGGTTGGATTTAGGGTAGAGTTGGCCTAAAAAATCCCTAAGATAGGTTAGATTGATACCCAATAGTCGACTATTTGTGAGATAGGGTCGAAATCAGACCTCTTGCAACTAAAATGATTGCCTAGGGTAAAATAGGATTTCATTTGAAGATCAAAGATTAGAATTGAAGAGCTAGCTTAGAGCTTATTTCAAAGATGTAAGGCTGGTTTTTGTAGAACTTGTACATTTTTGGCAATTGTTGTTGAAAGTTAGGGTTTGTATTGATAACTTGAGTTTTATGCAATACAATTAGGGCTAGCACTCTCAACTAGTTCATAAAATTGGTGTAACATCTACAATTCAAATTTTTATAGTGCTTAGTTAATTAGGTGTGCTAAGTGTATGTAAAATTTTGTTATAATTTAATAGTAAAATTAGAAGATATCTGGGTTTTGGTACGAAAAGGTACCGCAAGTTGGTAGTTTGAGGTTGAATAGGATTTCTATGATATCTAAAGATCTACTAGTTGGATCAAGGTGAAATTTGGCATGGTATTAGAGGACTTAAAGATTAAGCTACACACTAATTTTGAATTGAAGTTAATTGTTAGAAAAGGAGAAATTACTGCCAAAATATTTGCATTAACTTTCAAATTGGTAGCCATATAACATCAGTGTAATTTTTGGGCGTTTTCTCCCAATTTGTAAGTTGGATTGGAGTGAATTATTTTTGAGCATATAAAAGACTTATAGTGGCATTTGTGTGCATAATTTTGCTCTAAGTGGATAGTTAGATTAGGAGCTACATCTCTCTAAAGTTTGCTAATTAGAGTTAAGGTTGCAAAGAAAATTCAAAATTGCCTAATTATGAAAGTAACAAGGCAAATGGAGTTTATGTATAGTTGAGATTACTAAGAAGAGTATTTTTGAGCACTTTATATTCAATTTAAGTACTTTTGAATTAAAGTTCAAATTGCATTCTTCATATAAAGGTGATACATATTAGGATTCTTAGATACTTGTAAAACACAATCTCACTTTTCACAACAGGATGCCTAGTGCATTCTCAAATAAGATGACATATAATATAACAATGCCAATCCATTACTTTAATCTCACAAGGATCAAACCACTTCCATACTAGTTTTGAGTTATGTTTGGAGTCATTATCTTACTCAAAAATCACCTCGTCCTAAAAAATGTCAAATTCTTCAATGCTAGGAAGCACGTTTTTTTCAAGAATTTTTACAAATTGTTTGGCATCCATCCTCTCTTCAACCTCTACTATCTTCTCAATTCCATTCCATCCCATACAACTCTATACAATTATATTTTTACCTCCATACTGAACTATTTTTTAGTTCTTCTAGTCAAGCAAGCATTGATCCTTTTGTTTACACACCCACTTTCTACCATCTAATCTAAATCTATTGATTTTTGTTTCATCTGGCCAAATAAAATCCTTTCAATTCTGTACAATCTATTCCTTCTATTTTAAAGCAAATCTCAAGCATTATTTCCAATGGCGGATAGATAATAGTGGCTTTTTTTTTCTTCACCAGGGCTTTCATATTCCATTTCTTGAAAATATTTCAAATGGTTTGGGTTGACATAAGATTATTAATAATATTATTAAGGTTTTTAGCAACTTCAAGAGCATTTTCAGCCTTCGCAATATTGTTTTGGCAAATAATTGTCCTTTCATCTATTATAATAAGTTTTTTTGGTCTATCTAATTTATGATTCTTCCTATTAAAAGTGATCTTTTTTTGCTAGCTTAGAGATAGTAGCTTTACTGCAGCCAAGTTCAAAAGTAATTTGGTATCACGAATATACTCATGTAAGCCAGTAATTACATATATAAATACGTAGAAGTAAATAAAAATAAGTTAATTCTATAGTATTTGATATGGAAGCTTTCTAGAAACTTCATAGACACTGTTTTGACTTTATAGGTGTCTATAATTGAGTTTTTGGATTAGAAACATAGTCAACAAGTTGGCCATGTGCCACACATATTGTTAGCTTAAAGACCAAGTTAACTATGTGGCCCACATGTAGAAAAACTTGCCTTGTAAGTTAAGGCATGTGTCCTATAAAGTCAACACTTATTGGAGGTCCTATAGAATGTCGCCATGTAGCCTCTAGTTAGATAGTATATATAGAAATAAAAATAAAGCCTTCTTCACTCTTGTCAACTCCTTTCTTGCTTCCAGTCTAGTTTCAAGGGTCTCTAGTTTTCTTGTCTTTTGGCAATAGCCATTCTACTTTCTCTTTCAATATACATACTTGTTTATTTATACTTTGTTACCTTTCTTTGAGTGAAGACTCACTTGACTGAATTACTTTTTTATCGAGTTCTTGTCTTTGACAGATTAATAAGAATATACCTACAATATCAGAGCTTTATTTAATCTTGATTAAGAGTGGATTACTCCTCTTTTTTGATAAGATATAAGCATATTAGAAGTTACAGATTACCCTCTTCTAAACAGATATTGTCCTTAGTATTTTCTTTGTTCTCAAGTCCTCTCTTCTATTTGTCTTAAGCGATATTAGACATCTTCTCTTTTTTAAGTATTATCGTGGCAGAACTTGTTGAAATGAAGAGTGCAATGGCACAAATGCAAGAGCAATTGAGGGAGTAAATGCTTGCGATGCATCAACTCAATTTACCACCACAAAAAGCAACAAGATTGGCAAGAAGTGAAGATATAGAAATGATTGAGGCTGCTTCAACATCTGCACCAAATCATATCCTTCTTCCTATGGTGGAATGTCCTTCTAGTGTTAGAAAACCAAAAATTTCTCTATCCGAGAAGTTTGATGGCACCAGATCCAAGTTTCGAGGATTTATCAATCAAGTGTACCTTATGATTGAACTTCAACCCCAAAGCTATCCAACTCCAGGATCTCAAGTTAGATTCATTGATACACTTCTTTCAGGTTCAGCACTATCATGGTTTTCATCTTTTTTTTAACGATGAGATCTAATATTTGATAATCTAGAGGCTTTTCTAATAGAGTTTTGATCCATGTATGGAGATCATGATGCAATTCGTGTTACAACCAATAAGATCCATATTTTACGACAAGGTAATCGATCAATAACGTTGTATGCTTTACAATTTTGATAACTTGCAACTGATATCAAGTGGGATGATGCTGCACTCATTAGCCAATTTTTCTATAGATTACAATATGAGGTAAAAAAATTAATGCTCAACATACTTGATCCTCAAACATTGAGTCAAGCAATTGACGTTGCTATAAAGTGTGACAATCACCTTTTTGAATTCGGATTTGAGAACCGTGCAAGTAAACCTCAACGTTATTATAAATCAATGGCAACACCAACACCTCTTCAATACATACATTTGAAAGTAGAAGATATGCAAATTGATGCAGTACGTTTCAAACCTCTTATTGAGCAAGAAAAGACTCGTCGTCATCAAGAAGAATTATATTTATATTATGAAGAACCAAAATACACTGCTCAATATTGTTCAAAGAAACGATACAACTACAAAATGAAGAGTATGGCTATCAAAGAAGAAAATATGTCGAAAAACAAGTTTGTCTAGCTACAATAGGGACCATGCGGTTGGAACTTTGCACAACATCTAGTAAAGATCTTATTCTTTCCTCAGAGCTCTCTCCTTATTTTACATTAAATGTTATTTTAGGACCTAAATATTATAAAGCCTCTGCCTTATTAGATTCAAGAACCACGGCGTGTTTCTTAGATGAAGAATTTACTAAAAGACATAGCATATCTTTAATAAAGAAAACTAAACTTGTTCATGTAGAAGTCATCGATGGTTGCCCATTATTTTTTGGAGATATTACTCACAAAACTCTTCCTATAGAAGTAATAATCAATGTTCATAATAGCTTTGTAGTATTTAATATCATTAGATCTCTCTCTAATCTAGTCATTTTAGTTTTATCGTGCTTAGAAAAATACAACCCTCAAATAGATTGGATTTTCCAAACTCTTACTTTCTCTAAAAGTATAACTAACAGTGTAGTTAATCAAGTAGAGAGTCATAAGTCCAATTCAATTAAACCTGTATTTATAGGTACAAAAGCTTTCTTACATACTGCTATAAAAGAATCACCATATATTATTTATGCCATACTTGTTTCTACTGGTGGAGAGACTTCAAGTGGCATTTCAAGCCAATATCAAGAATTTCAAGATGTATTCGAAAAAAAAAATACGGATACACTCCCAAAACATCCTTTCTATGATTGTTCACTTGACCTTTAAGAAAGAGCATAACCACCATTCAAAGCAATCTACAGTTTATCACAAAATGAGTTGACTGAATTTGAGGAGTATATTGAAGAAAATCTAGCCAAGAATTTCATACGCCATTCTAAATCTCCGGCAGGAGCTCCAATTCTATTTGTGAAGAAAAAAGATGGATCATTACGGATGTGTGTTGATTATCGAGGACTCAACAAGATTACCATCAAGAACAAGTATCCACTACCTTTAATATCTCGACTTCTTGATGAGCTGAATCAAGCTAAGATCTATATAAAAATAGATCTCTAGGGAGCATACAATTTAGTATGTATCAAAGAAGGAGATGAATGAAAGACTGCATTTCGAACTAGATATGGACATTTTGAATACAATATCATGCCTTTTTGACTTACAAACACACCCGCAGCTTTTCAACATCTAATGAATGATGTTTTTCGAGAATTTTTGGATAATTTTATGGTCTGTTATCTAGATGACATCTTGATCTATTCTAAGAATCCAAAAGAACATGAACTTCATATTTGTTGTGTGTTACAAATTTAAGAGATGCGAGACTCTATGCCAAGATAGAATAGTATGTATTCTACACTACTCAAGTTAATTTCTTAGGTTACATCATTTCAAATGATAGACTTATGATGGATCCTAAGAAAGTTCAAACTATTATATATTGAAAGATCCCAAAAATGGTAAGAGATGTCCAATGCTTTTTGGAATTTGCCAACTACTATCGGATCTTCATCAAAGACTTCTCTCGAGTTGCAACTCTACTTACACGTTTGACTTGTAAAGACAAACTCCAATGGAATCAAAAAGCGAAAGTTGGTTTTGAATCTTTGAAGTTAATGTTTATTTCTGCATCAATCTTGTATCGTGTTCATTTTTCCAAAGCATTCTTAATGGAAACAGAGGCATCAGACTTTGCTTTGGGTGCGGTTTTGTCTCAAATGGGAACACATGAAAAACTTCATCCAATAGCCTTTCATTTGAAAAAATTCTTAGCAGTAGAAATCAATTATGAGATCTATGACAAAAAACTTCTTGCAATTGAGGATTCTTTTCAAGAATAGAGTCAATATCTAGAAGGCACTTCCAGTCCAGTCACCATGTATATGGATCACAAAAACCTTGAGTATTTCATGACAATATGTGTATTAAATCATCATCAAGCTCGTTTGAGTATGTCTTTATCAAGATTTGAGTTCATCATAACTTATCGGCCAAGAAAATAACAAGGTTTGTCCAATGCCTTGTCTAGACATTCTTATCTTGCACCAAAAGAGAGAGATGCAGCTTTTGAGTAACAAAGAATGATTCTCTTGAAGTCGGAGTAATTTCATCTTCGAGTAATAAAATCAACATTAACTGTTGATTTAATTTTTCTTAAATAAGTCCAGTTAAGTATGTCTTTAGACCCTCTTGTTCATGATATCAAGAATAATTCTTCTAAATCTCATGATTCCTCTAAATTCGAGTTCAAGAACAACCTATTCTATTTCGTAAGATGCCTATATGTTCTAAAAGGAGAAGCACGTTTACGTATTCTTCAAGCTCATCATGACTTTCTAACAGCAGGACATTTTGGATACAATGAGACTTTGGAGCTGATATCTAGGAATTTTTGGTGGCCTCAAATATGGAAGGCAGTCAAAGTTTTTGTACAATCATGTGATGTTTGCTCAAAATCAAAAACTCCTCGTCATCGACCTTTTCGACTTCTTCAAGCATTATCCATTTCAGAACAACCATGGTCTTTTGTTTCTATGGAATTCATCACAGATCTTCCAATCTCAGGTTCTTATGACTCTATATTCGTGATAGTAGATCATTGTAACAAGATGGCACATTTTGTACCATGTACAAAATCTATCACAAGTGAAGAAACAGCTAAGCTCTTTCTTATCAATATCTATCACTATCATGGATTATTTAAGGTTATTATATCAGATAAGGAAACTCAATTTGTATTAAGATTTTGGCGGACTCTTTTCAAGATTCTAAAAGTAGATATAAAACTAACTTCAGTATTCCATCTTCAAACTGATGGACAAATGGAGTGTATTAATCAAGTTTTGGAGCAATATTTAAGATGTACTATTAACTACCAATAAGATGATTGGACAACTCTTTTGCCATTCGTAGAATTTTCTTACAATAACTTGGTACATTCTTCTACAAAACAAACACCTTTTTTTGCTAATTATGGTTATCATCCACGACTTGATATTTTTGACTTCTCAAAAGTTGATAATCCTATTGCGAAAGATTTGGCAATTCATTTGTCAGAGCTACATACAACGATGAAGGCATAGTTAAAAGAAGCTCAAGAACAACAAAAAATCAATGCGGATGTCTATCGAAAGGAACAACCACCATTCCACTTAGGTGATAAGGTATGGCTACTTTCTTGCAATATCAAGACCACTCATCCTTGTGACAAGTTGGACTATTAAAGGCTAGGACCATTTTCTATTTCTACACAAATCAATCTAGTCGCATATCGTTTACATCTATCGAAGTCAATGAAAATCCATCCAGTATTCCATGTGTCTCTTCTTGAACCATACAAGATAGTGGACATACCAAGAAGACGACAAGATCCACCTCCTTCTATAGAAGTGGATAATAATGAAGATTTTGAAGTAGAAGAAGTCTTAGATTCAAGGCGGCGCCAAAATAAATTAGAATATCTTGTCCATTGGCATGGATATAATATTAATGAATGCATATGAAAGCCAATAAAGAATCTTGCAAATGCAGTAAAGGTGATGGAGGTTTTTCATTAATGACATCCATCAAAATCAAGATGAAAACCTTGTTTATAAAAGAAACAATGTCTAGGCAAGATAACATTCTACTTTCAATCTTTGCTTGAAGGTTCTTTGTAATTGTGATGCTCAAGAGATAGAGAACCAATAACCAGCAGATTCAACTCAAGAGCCTTCATTTGTTGATCTGTTGGACGAGACATTACAATTGTCAAAACCTTCAAGACGATGCAATCGAGATGAAGATCTTCAAGAATGACATGTTCTTCCTCGAATAGATGGCGAGATATAATATATTTGATATCACGACTTGGGAAGGAACTCTCGATGTTTGGTGATTTTACTAGAAATAGGAACAACTCTTGATGGTGTTCCAAATGTTCTATTCAAAGGAAGTTATGAAGGCCTCAACAATGATCAAATAACTAGATGGTCTTCATGCCTTGGTATGGAACACTACCGATGGTTGAGAGGCCCTATCAATCATCTTCGAAGAGAACAAAGATCAGAGTATGTGGCAAATAGAATTCATCGCATCATAGATTTCTTCAACATATAATGACCGCTCCTCGTGGAACTCGTCCCTAGAAGGAGGGGTAATATCATGGACATACTCATGTAAGCCAGTAATTATATATATAAATAGATAGAAGTACATAAACGTAAGTTAATTCTATAGTATTTGATATGGAAGCTTCTTAGAAGCTTTATAGATGCTACTTTGACTTTACAGGTGTCTTTAATTGACTTTTTGGATTAGAAACGTAGTCAACAAGTTGGCCATGTGCCACACATGTTGTTAGCTTGAAGACCAAACTAACTATATAGCCTACATATAGAAAAACTTATCTTGTAAGTCAAGGCATGTGTCCTACAAAGTCAACACTTATTGGAGGTCCTATAGAATGTCGCCTTGTAGCCCCTAGTTAGATAATATATATAGAGACAAGAATGAAGCTTTTTTCACTCTTGTCAACTTCTTTCTTGCTTCCAGTCTAGTTTCAAGGGTCTCTAGTTTTCTTGTCTTCTAGCAATAGCCATTCTAGTTTCTCTTTCAATATACATACTTGTTTATTTATACTTTGTTACTTTTCTTTGAGTTAAGGCTCACTTATCTGAATTGTTTTTTCACCAAGTTCTTGTCCTTGACATTTGGCCATAAGATTTTTGAGAATGAAGAAGAGCAAATGTGATGTTGTCTTGAAGAGAGCTAGGAATGGGTGTCATAGTTGTTCAAGGAATTATCAAGGATATAAGAATCTGACAAAGAAATATGGCAAGATTTAAGACAAAAAATGACATTGATAGCAAAAGTGGTTCCAAAGATTCTTATTTATACTATAATAAAAATTACAAAAATCTATGGTATATTCTATGGAAGTTTTTAAAAGTCTAAAGAGGCTTTTTAGAAGCCTATGGAACTTTCTAAAAGATTGTGAAAGATTCTACAAGTATCTAGTAGGTTCTAAAAATTTGCAAAAGATTTTAGAAGGTCTTAAAATGTGGTAATTTAGAATATGTCCATGCTAAGAATTGTAATTAAGAATGGTACTTTTATAGCTACTAGTAAGCATTAATGATGTCATTAGATTAGTAATAATATTGTCATAGTAAATTTGATGATGATAGAATGCCATAATATTGAGTAATTGATAGAATCCAAAAATTAGACACTACACTCAAAATATTATTACAATATCACTTCAAATTAGATTGGTCATAGCTTTGCAATTACATAATGGATTCTTTTCAACCTGGATTCATTTAGTAGCTGTAAAGGAATACTTTATTTGCTATATAAACCATGTGTCATTATTTACTACAATTAATCTGTAATATACCATTCTTTCCTAAATATGTCAACATTGAAACAGTTTTTTGAGTCACTGTATACTATCTAATTAAGAGCTATTTGGCAATATTCTATAAGACCTCTAATACATGTTGACTTTGCTAGATACATGTCTTAACTTGCAACACAAGTTTTCTATATGTGCACCACATAATTAGATTATTTCATAAGCTACCAACATTTGTGACACATGGATAACTTGTTGACCAAGTTTTTAACCTATCAATCAATTATAAATACATATAAAGTCAAAATCGCATCTATGAAGTTTTTAAAAAGCTTTTCTAAAAGATATCATAAAATAAATTTATTTTTATCTATTTCTATCTAATCATATAGATAATTAATAGAATAAATATGTATGTCCATAATAGTAAAAGATATGATGGAAATAAAAATATTTAATATTTATATTATTTTTTTAATTAAAAAAAGAATTTTATCCACTTTATATTGTCTTAATTAAAGCAATTCAAAATAAAGTAGAAATATGAATAATATAGACATCTTTAGAAAAGATTTAAGAATAGTTTGTAATAAAAATTATCTTAAGAATCTAAGAATTGATACTCAAAGAATACTGATTGTGAACTAGAGTTGAAATCACATTCTAAGATACAAAAGTGTTTATCTATAGAAATTTATAGATTCTTTGGCAAATTAAAGAGAAATGTTGAAAGAAAACCAAAATTAAGATCTCAGAATATTGATTTGAAGTAATTTGAATCTATAATGACTTTAAAAAGATTTTAATGTCACAGTTGTTTTGGGATGACTTTGGGATTTTGAAAAATTTAAAGAGTTTATACTTTAAAAAAAATTATATAAATAGAAGATGATTTATAGGTGGATTTATTTTTATTATATGATTATAATTATAATAAATCTATACTATAAGTTTGAGTGCAACCAAATGGTTTTTTTGAAGGTTATTAAAATATAATAGTTTTAGAATCTTAAAAATTAGAGTTGAAAAGATTAGTGAAGATTTGCAGTTTTTTGCTATTAAAACTGTGATAAATTTATGCATACTAATTAAAAAATTGATTTCTAATAATTATACAAAATTTGAGAGCTAAAAAATAATGAAAGCACAAGATATTGGCACTAAAAGATTGACATCAAGGTTAGAGAAGAAAGCCAATTGACATCCAAGTTGATTATGGGATTTATCTTTGATTTGGTAATTACAATCTTTTTTAAATTTTTTGTATTTGTTTTTACTCAGTAATTAAAAGTATAAACTCTTTAATAGTAGTCAAAATCAATAGTTTAATTATTAATTATTCAAGTTTTAATCTATTATAGGATTGATTAAAGGTTTGTTTAGATTTTAGAATTTAGGATTTGATTAGGATTTTATTTTGATTTGAGTAGAATTTGATTTTTATTTGATTAAAATTGGATTAGAATTTGGTTTGGGATTTAAGATTTTATTAAGATATAATTATGATTTATTTGGAATTTCATTAGGATTTCATAAGGATTTGATTGGAATTTATTTAAAATTTATTTAAGATTTTTTAAAGATTTTTTAATATTTTTTAATATTTTATGATTTTTTATGTTTCTTTTATGATTTTTTTATTTTTCGATATAATTTCTTTAAGTTTTTTTTAGATTTTATTAAGGTTAAATTAAGATTATTATTGTTTAATTTATGTTTATTTAAGATTTTATTAGAGCTATTAAGACCTTATTGTTGCAATTCTAATTTACCTTCCATAGCTAAGTGTTAGGTGCATTCTCAAGTAAGACTTCATATAATATGATAAAGTCTCCAACTTGCAATATATGTATCTAACTTATAAGATAAATTTCAACATGTGTACCACATAGCCAACTTGTACCACAAATCACCAATATGTGCAACACATAGCAAACTTGTTGGCCCAATTTTCAACATATCAAATTTTTTAATTTATAAAACTTTCTATAATAGAATCATTAATCAAAAAAATTATTTGGATATATATATGAATATATCATTTAAATATAATTTTTATTTTAAAATATATATATAATTTAGATTAATTGTTGAATATTTTATACTGTTATATATTAAAGACAATTACCTCATTTTTTTAGCCAATCTAATATGATAGAGTATAATGGGGTATTTTAACTCTTATTCTTTATATTTTATTAGATAATTGCAACTTTACTAGATAATTGAGTAACTGTATATACAATACTAGGATTAATTTTTAAGTCTTGTATTGCACCATTGTAACTAAAGACAACTAAACTAAAGACAAAGTATAGTTTAATTTAAGAACTTGGTTAGTTAAAAACAATAGAAATTTATATAAAAATAGTGAAAATAATAATAACGAAGAAAAAACACCTAATAAGAATATATAAATAATAACCATATAGAATAATTTCTATATTATTCTATTTATGTATATTATTATTATAACCTAGAAATATTCTATATTATTTTCTATTACTATTGTATGGTTAATATTCCATAAATATAGAAATTATTCTATATTATTCTATATAATTTCTATATCATTCTATTATATAAATGGTTTTTTATATGATTATAAGAATATATAAATAATAACCATATAGAATAATTACTATAAAAAAGAATTATTTTGATGAAATAGTTTTTAAATTTGATAATGTCAACATGTACTATCTTTTACCAAAACAATAAATGATTATCAATCTTCTTTTTTTTTTGTACCTAAAACAAATTATTTAAATATGAATAACACATACAAAACCAAACCATGATAAAATATATCATTTGCAAATTTCCATTATTGTAAAATACATACATACATACATGTACATCTTCCTTTTCTCCAAAATGTGGTAGGAGGCTTCAAATTGAGCTTTAAGAATTACTCAAAGAGCACACGAGTAGCAGGGACAGTCATAAACAATATCTCCGTCTTTTATGCGGAGTTAGTTTAAGAAGTCATTGCCCAACCCTCGTCGTTCTTGTTGTTGTTGATTTGCTATTTCTTTTTCTTTTTCCTATCGTTTTCAGTCAGATTATACATTTCGACGAAAGGATTTGGATTTCCTCAATCAATGGAGGCGAGTTTTGGGATTCACGTAGTGAAATATTATCTATCAAAGTAAGAAGTACCCTTGCGATAGAAAACAGATTTTTCTTAAGGAATTCTAACTGAGTTCCCTCAAATGTCACTTTTATTGATTCCACGTGAAATCGATCTTGAAGACATCCTTTATACTGGTAAGTTCATACCCTACTTTGTAAACTAGTGGTACACGAAAGATTATTGGCGTTGCGATTTGTTGATGATAAGGTATCACGAGAGTCGCGCGATGTAGCACATTTGGGTATCAAAATTTGCATTTAGAGTTACACTAACTGCAGTACTGCACTCTATGACTGAGTGGGTCTCGTGAGTTGTTCCGCTTCAGTTTACTCTGCTAAAGCAAGCAGGTTTGTCAAATGCTTTCGTTATGACGGCGGCGGTATTCCTGACCCACTCAGTCATAGAGTGGAACGCTCCCCATTCAACAATCATATAGATCGTCATTGAAGCAGATAAAACAACAGAAACGCACAAGTGAAGCAACTCTGGTCCCCGCACTCTTGAAGTAAACTATCGATCAATGAAGGAATTACTTAAGTTTTGGCAATGTATGAATGAGACTGCAGCAGGGATTCCCAACTAATGTTCCCTCTCCGAACATGCGTAGCACACTTTCCCAAGCCTTTCGATGTTCCTGGAGTGACTACACCCCATTCAATAAACAGCCAAACAAAACTACAATGTGCATAATACTCGAAGCCACATGGTTGCATCCTCTACCAAACCAGAATCTTACTAATCAGATTCAGAAAATGGAGGTAGGTTTATGGAGGTTCTCTTCAAAAAGACTTAAGCACAGTGATCACCATTTCACACAAAATACTATTCGTGCAGGGCATGCAGAGGTAACCCTAAAATCTCAAATGACATTCAAATAAATCTCCCAAGTACAGTAAGTTAAAAGAGGTAGAGGGATAAAGAAAAAGGGATATCCCTCTTGCTCCGAAACTGTATTCCATTCTGCATTCCGAATCTTAATTCGCTATCCATGCCTACTCGACATCAAGACGGCGAGCACTAAACAATTCCCAGCGCCAGTGCCATCCTGGAAGCATCAACAGAGAAAATCATCGCTCTACAAGTCGTGAACAGTGAGACCAGGGGGCAGGGACTGCTTCAGCTTGTCAGCCTTGTCGGAGTCGAAGACGCATAGGGTGTAGAGGTACTTCGAGCACCTCACCTTGAACTTGACGACATCCTTGGAGCGCTTGATCTTGACGCTGCGGGCGTCCTTGCGCCGGGCCGTGAGAAGAAAGTCCTTGATCTCACTGATCTGCTTCGCCATGCTGGCTGACGAATCTTCACACTGCCCTACAAGGAGGTGAGAGAAATTGGCGATGGCGGCCCTGCAACCAGCAACAAAGACGATTCCAAGACCAACAGAAAGACTTAGGGTCGGCTCAGCCGTGCGCCTTAACTCCCCCGACCCCTAAGTCCGGTTCCCAATTCTTTGTTCCCATGCTTCGTTCCCTTCGTTCACTTCCAGCCTGTCCCGGTTTTCGAATTTTTTAGGGGCGCTCGTTGTTTGTTGTTCGTCGTGACGTGGCATACACGTCGGATTCGGTGCCGCTCTCCCGCCACATTTCAACCTTTTATTTATCCTCGGCAACCATGTATTTGCAAAATGTAGTTGTTGTTATTCCCATGAAATTGTACACGTTTTAATTTCTGGAGGAGTTGTTTGTGTTGGAAAAAAACAAAAAAAGCATATTAATGGATTTTTTTTTTTTAATACTTCTCTGGTGCTTCAATAGTTAAGCTTATGGATCATGGTGCTTGTGCTTATCAGTGACTTTTGTTGGAGACATGATTTTATTATTCTTTAAAACTCATTTACACAGCAGTAACTGTCAATCTAATAGCGATACAAGGAACATGATGAATGGTTGGTATGTATATATATATATATATTTAAATAAGAAACACTGTAAACATATGGAGTGGGGTTACAGCTTTATTTTGTTAAAAGTAGTGAATGTTAAACATGTTTTATTTGTTTAGCAATTTACTCATATTCAAGTTGCATTAATTAGAGAAATATTTTACATGACCATATTTGTAACCATACCAGTAAACAGCTTTTTCATAAATTAGAAGATTTTTCTCTTCTTCTTTTCAATTGTAGACTACAATGATTGGGGCAATGTTGCTAATAAATTTTACTTCTGTGCATCAAAATTTTATTGAGACAATAAATATTGTGGTAAAATTATAGTGTTTTATTTTTTGTTTCTAAAAGAATGATTTTGAAAAAAATATATATATCTTTAAATAATATATATTTTGAGCTAAACTAATTTGGTTAAATATACATAAAATATGTTACAATAATAATAATAATAATAATAATAATTTTTTAAAATCATTTGATTATACAAGAATGTTGTTAAGCAATTATAAGATGTGCATACTTTGTATGTTTATATACTTCTAAATATTTCAATGTGAATTTGAATTGCTCATAAAAAAAATGTATAATTAACTTTTATGATTATATCGTATCTCATAAAATTTAAATTATAAAATTAAATTATTTTTTATTTTTGTGCCCAAAAACACAATTTAACTCTAAAAATTGAACAATTTTTTATCTCTAGTTCAACTCTTGTTTATCCCTAGTTGAATTCTACTTTATCTTATCTTAGTGTTGTGTCCTTAGTTTAATTCAAATTTATTTTAATGTTATTTTGTTATCATGGTGATATGTTCTTAGTTTACCTTAGTTTGTCTAGTTTATCTTATTGTTCTTTCATTTATCTTGGTGATATATCCTTAGTGATATTCCAAGCAATCAATGAGAGGCCTTTTTCATGTCTCTTTTGTTTTAATCATTTGTTTGTGTAAAGTTCAAAAGGACCAAAACAAGCTTTCTTATTATATTGATAAGTTATTTATTCTAGTTGTATATACAGTGTTGTTTCAATTTGCTTGCAAATCATAGTATTTGCTTATTTGAGATTAGAAAATGTTATTTAACATCAATTTAGTCTTAATTTACAATAGATGCTTTTGTAAGTGTATAATCCTAAAAGACAATGATTTTAATAGTTTGTTTTTGCAAAGGGTCATGTTTTAGAATAATCACCTACTAAATTATTATTATTTATTTTTTACTTCACATGCAATTAATTCATTTAATACTTGCAACATAGCCTATTATTATTAATGTTGTTGTTTTTTGGACCATTGAGTGATATATTATGGACATTATTTTATCAATGTTGCATATCATTAATATATACAAATTAATTAATATCACCTTATGATGCTAAATACAACTGTTTTATATGTACACAAACATCTAATATTTTTCAAACATATCTTTAATCAATATATTTTTAATCCACTTTTTATATATTTTATATATAGTATTAATTCTATATTGTGCAAATTTTTCAAATTTAAATGCTCTTTTGTAATTAAATGAAATAAATATTTCTTAATATATTATCTATAGGAAGGTTTTTCCCAATATATTAAACTTCATTACATATCAATGTTTGTCTTGCACATTTAATTACATGCTATTTTTATATGTGGATGTATTCAAGTTGGTTCATAAATTATTGTAATTTTTTGCAATTATTTCACTATTCTATTAACAAAATTTTATACCTCCTTTGATTTGTTATGTTTAATACACATGAAAGTTTCTATTACCCTTTTGTATATCACAGAGCTCTTTTTGAAAGAATTTTTTATATTTCAAAAGAAAAAGAAAAGTATAAATAAATAATTAATAAATACATCTTGATTTTTTACAATATTATATTAAAACAAATTAGTGTGTAGGCTAATAATGTTACATGAAAAGAACACATGTATTTCTGAATATTTTATTTATGTTTTGAATTAGCATTTAAGCCACTGTAAAAATTTATGATTTTTCCTTTGAAAATTTATAATTTTAGAATTATATATATATATATATATATATATATATATATATATATATTATAAAATTTTGATAGATAAATTAATAAAAATAATAATATGATACAGTTGTTTTCATAACATTTATGTAATGAAAATTATTCATTATGTAAAAATGTTAAAAAAATTTACAAGAGTACATAATTTTATCAAACTACGTTTATCTTTTTTCTTTATTTCTTTTTTCCAAACAATCAATTAAATATTATTGAAAATTTTAGTAGACATTAAAATATTAAAAATTTGGCAAATTAAGATTTTTATTTTTAATAATCTAGTTTGAATATGAATCGAAAAACATTTTTATTTTTAATAATAAAATTGATTTCAGTGCTATCTTTCAAAAAAAATTGGTCTTTTTAATATCTAAGTAAGTTTTTGTAATTATATTATGTATGCAAAAATTTCATAAAAATATATAATTTACTACTGAGTCATTTGTAACATTCTTATTCTGCAAATAAATTTTTATTGTACATTTAAATACACGGCTCTGAAAAAAAAAATCATCCTAATATGTAAAGAGCCTATACAAAATTAACAGATATTAAAGTGTCCATTGTTAACATTTCTTTTGTAATATTAATAACAGGATGAGATACCATCCAATTTTTTTAGTATTTTCATGCCTATATCAGTTAAATTAAATATTTAACAATTCTACAAAAATTACCGTTATTTTTTCATCTCTAGTAGCTAACTAAAAATTACTCTTGATATTTCATGAATAAATAATGTATAAATTTAGATTAAATATTAAATTTTAAAATAAAAAATCAATTTTATTACAAATATATTCTTTTTGTTATGATGTTTTTTTAATGGCACATTTTTTTTATATATAAATAATTAAGTAAAAAAATTCATTGATTTTCATAGCTATGCATATATAATAAAAAATTAATAACATATTTTGAATATTATAAAGTAGTAGTCTAAAAAATAAAATCTAACTTTGCAACATAGACAGAGTTTTTGCAAATTTTGATATGAACCATTTCAGCATCCATTCAACAAAGAAGGTGCTCTATTGCTACCTTGCAAGTATGCATTATGCTATCAGATATATTTACACAAATAAATAGGCCAATCTGCAAATTATAAAGGATATTCAACTGTATATCAACTACTTGCTTCAACACATTATAATGAATTTTTGCAGCATGGCAAATTAAAATCAGGTGAAGCTAGTCATTAAATAAAATTTGCCATATGAAATGCCACATGCTCCATTATGGAAGTATGGAGCATAAAATAGGAAATAAAGGAAAAGAAAAAATAAATGAAAAAAAGAAAAAGAAAAATATATTGTTAAATACAACAAGCTTCACGATTACAAAACCTCTGACATCCACCTGGCATCAAAATCTACGCAGTCGCAGCACCGCAACATCTACAGAATACATCCTCCAGAACTGAACATAACAATTTCTGGCTGGGACAATTTCTCACCAAGCTTCGACGCAGCTTCTTTCTTAGAATACCAATTTTCTTGTGCACCACGCCTTCACAAGAGCTGCCCGTAAAATAAAATAAAATACAAAACTAAATCTACGTGTCATGTCCAAGTCATCAAAACGTCCACCTCAGCGAATTATTCACGTCCAGGTAAATCCACGTCACTGAATGGCGTTCGGGGCGGCGCGGAGGACACTGAGCAGCGTGTTGGCCACTCGAGGGCGGTTAGGTCGTGTGATTGGCGTCCAGATTGATCTTCTATGGTGGTTGTTTTTGTTTCGAGCATAGCTGCAATTCGATTCTGGGTTTTGGGTTTTTCGATAGCTTGGATGGTTGTTGTTGGGTTGTGAAGCGATTGTGCATAGGTGAAGAGCGCGTGGTGGGGCGGGTTTTGGACGTGTTGTGAGGAATTCGCGGGGCTCGTGCGCGAGAGAGAGATGGCTACCAGATTGCTCGCGAATCTGATCGTGATGGGGTCGGGCGTGGTTCTGAGGGCCATGTCGCAGGCATATCGACAAGCTATCGTGAATGCGAGCAAGACAGGCGTGGCGCAGGAGACGGTGCAGAACATGGCGCACAAGGTGAGCAAGACGATGACGGAGCACGAGGCGCGGCAGATCCTTGGGGTGGTTGAGAGAGCGCCATGGGAGGACGTGGTGAAGAAGTACGACACCCTGTTCGAGAATAACATGAAGTCGGGATCGTTTTACCTCCAATCGAAGGTGTTTAGGGCGAAGGAATGCTTGGAAGCGGCCAGGCAACGGGCGGGAGGTCAGGCGCAGTGATGCTGTGATTTGGGATAAGCAGACCTTGATCACTTCCGACCTTGCTGACGAGTTGTATGTTGTGATTTTTCACGATCGTAATGAGCCTCCCATGAGAACTCGACAACGTCTTGTTTTGGGTGCCCCTGGGATTTTTAGCGAGAATCTTTCAGAATGACGTGATGGTTTACAGCCCGATTAGGCGTTGTTGGTTCAGCAGTTTGAGATTTGATCTTCGAAGACGTTTTAAGCATTTAGGGGAAAAGTATGATGAGCAGTAGTGACAATTTGCTGCTGGAAATTTAGTTTCTACTTCTGACCTGGGTATCCAATTGTGTAGTTTCTGGACCTGGAGTACGGGAAGTGGAGTTTAAAGAAAAGAGGAGACAGTTTCAAGAGAGTGAACATTTCTGCTACTCGTGTCAAATGAGAAGCTTACAGGACTATAGGGTCAGTGAGGCGAAATAGTGTAGAGTATTCGAGGCAGAATTTTTTTTTCAAAATGGATTGTTGGTCGTGAAATCAGGATTTTTGAAAATTCTTCTTAATTGTTACGTTCTCATAATAAGGATGAGGATGTAGTATTTCAATTTATTTATTTTACTACGGCGAAAGTTTGCAATTGCAAATGACCTAGAGTTGTTCTTGCCGCATGGATTGTATCTGAATGGCGCTGAAACCAGTATGGCACGCTGAGTACAATTGCATGTGATCACAATTTCCGTTGTCGGAAGTTTCTTTTTGAACTTGCCCATTTAAAATGCAAAGTTTTCTACAGTTCGTATATGTGGGTTTCAAGGTGATTGTCAAAGGAGTTCGAGGTGGTACAACGATCCTTTCTTCTGCGACTGTTTTAAGTTGCTACTTGAATGCCTCCATTGGATGTGCAAGTTCGGTCTAAGATTCCCTTGGCACTTTGAGGAGAACCAGCATTGCTTTTACCAAGACGAATCACTCAGGTCTGTTCTCATACCGCGGCTTTGGCATTTTGTTTGTGCCAGAATATATGTCATAATTGCATTTCTAGAAGATTGGACTTCTCTTGATGTAACGTGCAATTTACATGGGTTCTAAATGCTACGGCAACTTGTCCAGAACTAGTCTCTTTTTTACCACTTCGTACTTCTGAATTAGTTGAAGTACACTCTGCCAGTTTGATACTGTTTTCCTTCACAATAGGTTCATTTGGAGATATCTATTATCTTCTCGGTAGAACTCACTTTACGAGTGCATCTTTCATTATAAGTCACCATGGAACAATGCGTTGGATGAGTTGGTTTATGTGATTGTATCAAAGAACTGAAACCGACCATCAGTGTCCATTAGTTTCCAACACATTGGTGGACCTGCATCTCTAATTAGATTGCTGTATGCCTTGCTTACTTAGTATAGACTCATGGTTACCGTATAAACTTTGATTGTAACATGTAGAATCGAAGGCATTAACTACAAAATGAATACTGTAAGATGAATATTGTAACGTCTTCAGAAGTTAGGAATTAGGTAGGGGTCGTTGTCTTCTTCTTTCTGATTGAATTGAGAACCTTTGTGGTGCAGTGAAAGTTTGCGACTGCGGGGAAGACCAAGTCCATTCCAGGTTCATGGGGAGCCCTCGGTAAAGAACTATTTCTGAACGTGTCATGATGATTCTTTTTAACCGGAAGTCTCCATTTTGCCTCTTATCTCATGCCATGTTCATGCAATCTCGCTTTGTATCACCTCACTGCTACATTATTGTTAATGCTCTTGTAGTCTCAAGGGTATGAAGAGCAAATAGTGTGAAAAATGTTATACTTTGAGTGGGCAACCCAATTGGGCCATCTCAATCCAAAGAATGGCAACGTTGGATTGAAAAGTACTAACAACTCTTGGGTCAGGCTTCAATCCTTGCAGCTTCATTTCATCAGCTGTTCACATACATTAGATCTATTGTATGAGTGTTACTTGTGTAGTTATGTTGTTTTTTGAATTGTATTTATTAGATGGTAATTTATTCTAGTTGTAACAAAGGTTGTGGTTGGAATATGTTTTTTTTTATACCGGTGGTGTTGTAAATTAAATAATTATGTAGGTTTTTTGGAAAAACGGATAAGTAGTTCATAGATAGTCAAAATTCCTAGTATTTCATCAATATTTTCAAGTTATTTAAAAAATAAGTATATTTAATCAATTTTTAGTGTTATTTTGTTTTATTATATAAAAGGTTTAATAATTTTTGTTTAGTAGTGATGGTAATTTATTAATACAGATAGGTGTTGTATCATTTTTATATTTTGTAATTGTTCTATTTTATTTATTAAAAGTCTTCTGATATTTTTTTGTTATTTGATTTGGAACAATTAAGTTATTCAATTCCATTAATTTAGACTTTGATATTTGGCTTTTTGTAATATCTACTTAATAAAAGTCTATTACATTTATATCATAGGCCATATCTTGGTTGCATTTGATATATGATTAGAATTCTTATTAACAAAAATCATACTCCAAAGATATTAGCTTAAAATCTTATAGAGAATTTATATTTATCTAAAATTTTGTGGAGTTATGTTTAGTATTGTAGTCATGTATCTTGTATTGGTGGGTGATAATTATTAAAAGTTGGTAATGTGAACATAATTACCACATTAAATAAAGAAGTTGTATTTATAATTATGAACATATAAATATCAAAAATATTGCACACAAGAAAAGTATGGAATGAGATGCCTTTCACTTCCAATACTTTTTACTTATATGATGAGTTTACATCTATTATAGTTGAACTTCATCTATAATTATCTTCATCCTTATTTGCTTCATCCAACTAAATTCTAAATTCCTCTTAACTTAGCCACCACTTGAAACCTTAGCCGCCACATTAATAACTTATCTTCACTTTTTTGCTACTTTTGAGTATTAATAATTTATTTAAGATAATATCTTCTATATAATATCAAATTTTTATTTTAATTTTCTCACTTTGCTATTAATCAAAGGCTTATAAATATAATATCTTTCTCAACTTCTCATGCCTATCATTCATTAGTGTTTTTTTTAGTAAATCAACAAACATGTCTTTCATTACACAATATTTCATGTCAATTACTCTCATTTCAATCTTCTATTTTATGTAATAATATTGAATATTAATGTGCTTGGTTTTTGAGTAATGTTTTGAATTCTTTGCAAAAGCAAGACATCATTGGTTATCAAACTTCATTAGAGTTGCTTCCAATTGCACAAGTCTAATGTCTTTTTAAACTTGTCTTAGTTAAATTGCATCCATTGCATCATGACTTGCTACTATGTATTCTACCTCTATTATAGATCTTGCAATTCTTGGTTGTCTCTTGAAATTCCATGACTTTGCTCCCACTCCAACAAAGAATACATATCTCATTGTTGACCTTCTATCATTTGAATCTCTAGCCCAATTTGCATCACAATAACTACATAATATAATATTATCTCTTCCAAAATATAACTTGAAGTTCAAACTTTCTTTTAAGTACCTCATAATCCTCTTTATGGTTATCTAATAGATTGCTCTAATCTTTGACATGTGTTAACTCACAACACTCACTGCATATGCAAGATCCATCTTTGTGTCAACCATTGCATACACAACTGAACTTATTGATGCTTTGTATAGAACATCTTTCATTTCATCTTTAACTTCAATAAATTCTTCATCCATGACCTTCATCAACTTCAAATTTGCTTCCAAAGGTGTTTTAATGGACTTGTATTCTTTTATGTTGAATTATTTAAACACTTCTTCAATGTACTTGCTTTGGTTCATCGTAATGGTCTTCTTACCACAATTTCTTTCAAACTCCATTCGTAAATAATTAAAGAGTTTTTTCAAATCATTCATTTTATATTTCTTTTTTAACTTTGTCTTTAACCAATCTATCTTGTTTATGGTGTTATTCAATATGATTACATCATCAACATAGAAGTTAATAGTCAATATGAATTCATTTGACTGCATCACATACAAGGAATGATCAACCTCACTCCTTTCAAATCTCTCATTTACAAAGAATGTGCTAATATGTTGATATCATATTCTTGATGATTGTTTTAGTCCATACAAGGATTTTTTCAACTTACAAATAGGGTGTTATTTGCCTTCTTCAACAAATCCTTGAGGTTGATCCATGTAGATGTTTTCTTCAAACTTTTCATTCAAAAAAACTATCTTCACATTCATTTGATGCATCTCAAAGTCTATTGTTGCTTCAATTGCCACAATAGTTTTAATAGTGGTGAATTTGGCCACAAGAGCAAATGGCATTGAAATCAACACCAAAAACTTGTGAGTAGTCTTTGGAAACTAATCTTACCTTATATTTCATAAATTTATCTATTACATCTTTTTTGCTTTTAAATACCTAATTATAACTTATTGAAGATTGATTTGATGGAAGTTGAGTCAATTTCTATGTTTCATTGTCTATGATTGATTTGTACTCTTTTTCCATGGCCTTCTCTCACTTTATAGTATTTGTGGATTTCATTATATTACACAAATTCAATGGATCAACAAGAAGTGTAATATTAGCATGTTCTTCACTTACTTTATTAAAGATGTAGTTCTTCCACCATTCACCACATGGTCTTCTTTTTTCCAAAAGATATCTTCTTTTATTTGAAGAAGATTCATATTGTTGCACTTCAAGTTTTTTTTCAAGCTTCTTCTCTTTTAAAGCTTGTCTTTTCTCGCTCAAAGGTTGGTACTTTTCATCATCATAATTATGTTCAACATCTTCGTTACTAGTTTTAAGAATTGTAGATGCCTTCTTTTTCATCTTCTTTGTCTATTCATCTTCATTTATACCTTTGTCATCTTCATTATCTTTATGTTCTTCTTTCTTTGCTGAATTTAAAGAGGTATCCACAAACATACCATTACTCATACTTAGATACATCTCTAAGTGCTCACAAACATTCTTATGCTCCAAAAATTCAACATCACAACTTTTAATGATTTTTTTGGTATTCAAACATATTAGCCTATATGCCTTGGTACCTTCATAATATTCAACAAATATACATTTTGTACCTTTTGTATTAAGTTTGGATCTCATATAATTTGGTATCTTTGCATAAACAATGCATCCAAAAGTCCTCATATGTAAAATATAAGGTTTCTTTCCATACTATATTTCTTCTATAGTAATTAATATAAATGCACTTATAAGGCACTTATTGCTTCTATACATTGCATTCACTATGACTTCTACACAAAATTCAATATGAAATTGAGGCCTTTTGTTATTTGTCTAAAATACAACCTTCACAAGCAAGAAGCATGGCATTATTGCATGATGGTCTAAGATCCAAGCTACTTACTATGGATTGGAGTTCCTTCATGCTCTTCGTATTCAAATGACTAAAGATGTCAAATACCAAATTTGTCTTGATCATGTGTAAATTTAGCAAATACAACCACTTCAATTCTATTCACTTTTTTATACTTGATGAAGTAGAGATTTCCATCTCTAAAGCTCTTAGCAATATCATATCAATTCAATGTCTATACAAAACATCCATTCTTATCAAATTGTACCTTGTAATCATATGAAATTAATTTACTCATCAAAAAGAAGTTTTTCTTGATCTTAGGTACATGTAAGATATTTTTCAATTTGATCTTTTTGATTTTCCATCTCACAACAATCTCCACTAAAATGAAGCCCATTTCAATGGCTTATACCATACCATTATCTCCCATAAAAATATTTGTTACTAAAATTTCTTCATAAGTGTTAAATAAATATTTGAATGGAGTTATGTGTTTGGTGGTACCTGAATCAACAATCTACTTGAATATGGTAGCTATAGAAGTGCCTTCACTTGTCATAAATGTAAAAGCATCACTTCTAAATTTTTCATGTATATTATTAATATTTTTTCTTTTTTTTGTAGTAATTTCATGCAAAATGATATCATTTTCTACAAATGAAGGAAGTTCTCACATTGCTACATTGTTTAAAATAACTCTCCTTGTCTTGCCTTAAAAAAAGAGGCAATTCTTCACTTTAAGGCTCTTTTTCTTTCTTCTTAGTTACATCATAGGTAAGTCTTGTTGTCATGTAAACCATTATAAGTTGCTTTGATTTGATGGACTTCAATACTATAATGAAGTAGTTATAGGACTCAAAAAGGTTCATAAGCAAGGTCATGACAATATCACCTTCTTCTAAAGGCTTGTCAACAATTGCTTGTTGGTTTATAAGATTCTTTATCTTATTGACATAAGCCATGAGGTCTTTACCTTCTTCCATCTTGCAAGTAAAGAATTTCTTCCTTAAGAAGATGATGTTGGAGAAGTTCTTGCTCTCATATATGTTGCAAAGAGTCTTCTATACTTCCGCTAGTCATTTATAAGAAATAATGTGAAAAAAATTGATTTCATCCAAATTAGTAGAAATTATGCCAAAAGCCTTCTTTTTACGCCTTTTTAAGACTTTCTTTTCTTTAGCATTTGCATATATGCTTTGAGACTCTTCACTTTCCTCTACAATGTTCCAAAGATCCAAAAATACCAATAAAAGCTCTATTTTGATCTTATAATAGTAGAAGTTGTGTCTTCTAAACTTTCAATCACTCTGAAATATTTATCCTTACTAAAAGCCATGTCTAAGAAGAATTCTATCAAAAAATATCAAAAAAAAATCTTTATAAACTCAAAATTATCAAAACAATTTTATACTAGGAAAACCTCAAAATGTCTTTTTATAAATAATTGAATGCTTTCTCATTCAAAACACTCTCAATTCAAGTTTTGAAGCTTCTAACATATATATATATATATACTCCAATAAATCTTACTATTAAGATATTTTATTCTTTCAAACTAATTATTTTATAATATATACAAGGTAAGTGAAACAACTTCAATAATACAAAAAAGCACTATCAAGGTCTTTCTATAAGATCTTAAAATCACAATCTTAGGAGTTAAAAATCCACAAAGCAATGTTAGAGATCTATAAGGTCAAAATCAGCATATCTTTATGCCAAAATACAAGTTTAGATCTTACATATCCTAACATCAGCAAATACCATAAGATCTATTTTACACAAGTACAACCACTAGAAAATGACATCAACTTACTTGAATGGTACAATAAAGTGTGTGTGGGCCCATAATCTATTGAAAAAATATAACAAGCAAGACTCAAGTAAGTAGAAATAAAAAATATTGCATACAAAAGAAGTATGGAATGAAATGCCTTTCACTTCCAACATCCTTTACTTATAGGAAGAGTTTACATCTATTATAGTTGAACTTCATCTATAACCATCTTCATCTTTCTTTGCTTCATCTAAATAAATCCTAGATTCTTCTTAATCTAGATGCCACATTAGTAACTTATCTTCATTTTTTTGCTACTTTTTTACCATTAGCAACTTACTTAAGATAATATCTTCTATATAGTATCTAATTCTTACTTTAACATCATAAGTCATATCTTCATTGTATTTGGTATATGATTAGAATTCTTATTAACAAAAATCATACTCCAAAGATGTAAGCTTAAAATCTTGTAGAGATTATATATTCATGTAAAATTTTATAGAGTTATGTTTAGTATTGTAGACATGTGTCTTATATTGGTGGATGATAATTATTAAAAGTCAATGATATGAATACAATTACCATATTAAATAAAGAAGTATATATATATATATATATATATATATATATATTATGCATGTGATTGCCAAATTATTTTTATGTATAGTTGTAACCAAAATAATATTCTTTTGGCCATCTAAAATATTTTAAATCTATTTTATGTTACAAAGACTTTGATAAGATGTTCTTTATTGTTTTAGTTGATATCAAAGTTTTGCAAGTCATGCAAATGATTACAATTTATATATAATTAAGCAATATTTCTTATTATAAAATATTAGTAGAAATAATTTAAAATTTTACAATCAAAGATATCATGTATTTATGATGCATATAAAAAATACATATTAAAAAAGCTTAAAAATAAAAAATAATAAATAAATTGTTATCATTATTGATAATGTATTAGTATCAAAAAATTTAAAATATAGATTACTTTATTTAAATAATTATCTTAGTAGAAATGGCTGAAAATGATATATTCTATATTTATATAATTCAAAGTTTAAATATAGAACTTAGATTCTTTTATTTTAATTTAAAAAATAGAAGTAGAGTTTGAAAATTATATAGACTTGTATAATATATTGATGTAATGAATAAATTCTTTTCTACATGCCAATTGTATAAGTCTTAAGATTATTTTTTTCAAAAAGGTTATAAAGAAAAAAATATAGATATTTTTAAAATATTTTATTAAATTAAATTATTAAAAGATATTCTAATAATATTATCAATAAAAAACTATTATTATCTTTAATATTAGATATAAGAATTTTGAGTAGAATTTTAGTAATACAAAGGTGTATGCAAAAATATTTGAAGAAAATTTATTTAATTATGTATATATTTAAATATTAATAATCTTATGACTTATTTTAAAACATATTTTATAATTACAACATAAAAATCTAAATTTATTTTTAAAAATTAATTTGAGGCAACATGATGTTATAAAAATTGTTAATAAATTCTATAAAAAAAAACTTATTACAAATAAAGTTTCGTGGATTTTTTTTGAAATTCCTTTTAATATGCCATTTTTTATATATCAAAATATTGATATTTAAGAAATTTCAAAAAAAAACTTAAACTTTGGTCTGCAATCATTTTTAAAATATCAATTTCTATCATATATTTTATTTCAAATTATTTAATGTAGTGAATTCATTTTATAACAAAATCATCAAATTTGATAATATAAAAAATATCAAAATACATTATCTTTTTAAATGAACTCTATTAAAATGAGCCACATTAATTTTATAATATTTTAGATTTGATTATCTATTAAAGTTTTCTAATCTCAATTTTAATGATTTTTTTTCAAAATTATGATTAGTACTTTAAATTCCTTTATCTTGATTTTAAACTCAAAATTGGCTTTATCAAGCTATGTATGTATGTAAATATATATATATATATATATATATATTAAAAGTAATACTTTTGAGTATGTTTAATTTCATCAATTATATGTCAAGGTGTATAAAGTGACTATATGATCCTCATTTTTAGCTTAATTATATATTATATTGTAGAATCTATTTTAAACATTATTTTTCTTATTGGTGGCCAAATTATAATATATATATTTTCAACCAAATACCTCTTTGTGCCAAAAGATATAAATTTTTTAAAAAAATTCTATTAGTACATAATAATATTGATAATAAATTTTTTTTAATGTATTTTTAATTTTGTTATAAAAACTTATAAGATAATATTTTACTTATAATTTTTTTAAATTAAAATTTAAATTATAAATTTTTACAAAATATTTTTATTTATATTATCACTTTTATAATTAAATAATATATTTTTATGAATTGTATAATAATTAAATTTTGATTTTAAAAACTTCCATAAATTCTTTAGATTCTATGATAAATTAGAACACCTAAATTACTACTTTCTAAATTCTTTACTTGCTCTTTGCATATTCAATATTTTTTATTTTTCATTATAAAAACTTTTTTAAAATTTTATCCTTTGAACATACTAAAATTTCTTTTTTCTTTAATTTTTAAAACTAATATAACAATAAAGAATTATAAGATAGAAGAATTTTTTAAGTTTTAAAAAAAAAAATTATCTATACTTGAAATTTTGTATTTAAATCTCCTTCGTTATTATGTCACAAGTATTTTAGATTATCACTTTACAATGCTTTGCTAAATTACCATGTTAAATTAATTCAAAATTCTTGTAAAATAATGTCTTTATTGTTTATTTTTGGAAACTTAAAATGATTTATGAAAGACTTATACTTGGTTAATGCATCTAATTGGTTAGTTGTTGCTAAAACAAATTATCGGTGTATTATTTTAGTCAATGACTTATTCACCTCTTATAATATTTGAATTTAGATAGTTTAAAAATAATATAAAAATATTTTAGAATGTATTTAAGAATTTATTTTTTTGCAAAAAACTAAAATATAAATTGGAACTCAACATCTAAAATGGCTTGCATTTGATATATGACCAGTAAATAACTTTTTTTTATCAATGTTGCAGCTATAGCTAAAGTAGTGGTTTTAATTCCAAGTCTAAATGCAACAAAAATTCTAATTTTTAAAAAAATCATTAAATAATTAAATGAATATAAATTACTTATTTTAAAGTATTTTTCTTTACAATCAAAGATATTCTAACTTGTTACAAATTTATAAAATATTTTAAAATATTATAAATGAAGAAGATAAATTCTTAAAATTTAAAATTTAAAAATAAGGAAATTTTTTTGATTACAAATATCTATGTTGCTTTAGTAATTAGAAATAAACATAAATAAATAGAAATATTTCAAGCAGTTAAAATCTTCTTTGAAGTACATTAAAATAATTATATAAATCCAAGTTGAATCTAGAAGTGTCATTTGATGCACCATGTTGCCTTAAAAAATGTTTCTTGAAAATTCTTGGTTCTCAAAAGCTACTATAAAAGTATTATTCATCTTAGATACTTGTCATGCAAACCCTGTGGTCTCTGGAAACTTCCATATGGCCTTCTTTGTGGCTCACAAATATGAAGTTAAGATTAAAGGCATTCTTACTCTTATTCATGCCCTTATTGTACTTCACTCTTGATTCAAAGTTGTGTAGTTTTTTACTATTTAACATTGGCCACTGAAGTTATATATATATATATATATATACATATTAAATATTTTTAAATTTATTCTATTCTTAATTATTTGTGTGTTAATTTTTTTATAAGTTTGTATAGATTTGTATCCCTAATGTTTATTTATTTTTTGAAAAACCTATTATATCTAATATTATAAAAGATAAAAAGATAAATAATAAAATTAATTTTCTTAAAATTAAGTAAAAAAAAACCTTAACATATGTAATTTTTGTATTTATATGAAAATTCCAAATTTTTATATTAAAAAAATAAATTTATTATTTTAAATTTAGAAAACTCTATTATAATATGTATAGGTATTTTACTTATTATTATCTTTTAAATTATTTTTTATACATCTAAATATATATATATATTTTTAAGATGAGTTATTTTTATTAAATTTATTTTTAATTATTAAAATGATTCTTTGCATCATAGAACAAAGATTACCTTGCTATTAGTTAATATGCATATGACTTTATTATTTTTTAAGAAAATCCAAAAATTCATTTTTATGCAATAATAAATATATATATATATATATATATATATATATATATATAAACATATAATAGTAACTTGATGCAATTTTTATTATGTCTTTAAGACTTAATATAAACAAATAGAAATCAATTGGTCTATAATACTAAACAATCTTGAAGTCTTATAGCTATACTATTAAATTTTGAAATGGCTCTATATTTCCTTAGATTTTGGTGGATACATAAGGCATTTATGCCATATCATACTTATAATTTATTATCATTTAAAATAAAACTAATTTAATTCAAAGTTTTAAAGAAATACCAAGATAGTTTCAAAAATTGCATCAAATTACTAAGTCTTCAAAAAATATTCTACAAAGTTAAAGGTCTAAATAAAAAAATTTAAGGTCTAAAAACTATTAGCAAATTTTTTTGAGCATAATATTTTTTTGAAAATTTTATATTAATTTTTATAGAAAAATTTAGATTTAAACCTTTTTAGATACAATCATGTTACAAACAACTATAACCTATCTATGTAAGATTAGGTTATATTAAACCAAAGATCTTTGGTACAAACAAGCAAAGCATATTGATTTACAGAGAATATCTCAACTAATTTTATTTTTCTAAATTTAATCAATATCTATGGAACTTTATATGGCATTGAATCTTCTAATATTAAATATAAATTTTGCAACAGATACCTTAAGCCTTCAAATTCAATAATTGGTCAACACTTTACTATTACATAAGAAAAAATCATATATACATTTTAGAATTGTTTGACTACTAAACCTGTTTACAGATAGGAAAAAAAATATTCTATGTTACATCACCTATCTTGTATCCAAACATGTTTGTCAACCTCTAACAAGAAATTTATACAGTATTAAATCTTTTAATATTTAATTTTAATTTATATACATACACACAATGATAGCAAGTCTTATATCTCAAAATACACATTTTTAAAATTCTAAAAATAAAATAATGTAATAATTTTTATTGGAATATTTTAGCAATATTACAAACAAGCATTTTAAATCGTTTGACAAAGTTTAGTTCATTAGAAATTAATTGATCTACTATTTTAAAGACTTTATAAATATGTTGTGCAATTTAAAGATTTTCTTCTTTTATTTATTTTTAAAATATTTTAATACAATTGAAATACATTAGTTATATTAATTGATGAGGAAAACAAAAGAACAAAACTACAAAGGCTTTAATACCTCTTACCAAAGCAAACTTTAGAGTAGAAGATATCGTACCTATCTGCCTATTTCTTAGTGGATGTAAAATCAAATGGTTATGAAAAAAAATAAAAATAAAAATAAAAACTGTGTTGTTCAAGAGGGTTGTCAACTCTTCTTTAGATCTCAATATTCTTTTTGACATCCATTACTGGTCCGGCTCTCTCAAAAATGAATCTATAAAGTCAAGTTGCTTTTGTATTTGCTTGCACGTATTTTCCCACATCATATTTCCATATTCAAGAGTATGTCAAAACTTTCAATTCTTCTCGAAGAAGTTGAAGTCAGATTGCTGTAGAATGATACTTATTCTGCTCCAGACTGTTTTGTAGAAGCAGCAAATAGACAGCATCATCTCAATGATTGTCATCATCCAGTACTTATCCAGAAATAGATTAAACAGGGTGTGCATATCGCTTCGAAGTCCATAATAACAACATATAAAATTAAAATAAAGTACTGGCATATTACATGAATAGAGCTGTAACATCCCAAGCACTGTGCAACACTGTAGAATGGCAAAGCTACTTTACTTCAGCGAGTGGAGCTCCAACTAATCCAAGAACGATGGTTGCCACACTGTCGACAAATCTGCTTCAATCAAACTAGAATTTAAGCCAATAACTTCGTTCTACAATCATTCTCCTCTCAACAATCATTCCGCTGTTTGAACAGAACCATGCATGGACCAGATCTGGGTCATGGCCGGTTAACAAATTTTACAACCTCTAGCAGTGTTTTGCATAAATTCATCACATGAGTGGAGCTGTCGCAAGTTTCTCACTAAATCTGAGGAATCTCTGCAGCTCTAATCTCGGCTACAATTGGCGATGCTTTCATGTAGAAAGAAATCTGTGAACCAGAGCGTCATGCCAAGCTTAAGATGGTGATAGGTACGAAGAATTTACCAAAATTAACATATACAGCAATACTGTAGCTGTTATGTGATCCAAGTGCTAGGGTGTGTATTAACGGAAAGGGGATTGAGAAGCTGTTTTTTTCAGAGTTCGACGGGTTTCACTTATCGTGGAGATTTATGAAAAGGATTTCCTCGCAAAGCGCAAACCTTGTCGACATGGGAAGACGAATTGAACAGTAGGAATCAGGTATGCACCAGAGCAGTGAAATGAAACAGGTATTAGTGTGGGGTGGAGGGAATATAGAAGCATAACCGGGAAAAAGGGGTGGAGAATTGAAATTATGAAAAATAGTCAGCCTAAACACGGGTTGCTAGAGAAATCCTGCGTCTACAATATCGGCGGTAATTTAACCAATCAATTTCTGTTGATGTCCAATAAAAAGCAATGCCAAAATATGCACCATCACATTTCTTGATCTGACTTGTGCACTCCGCCTGCCCTTATAATACCTGTCTAAATTCACAGACCTGAATCATCGCGGAGTCTATCCTCAGCGGCACACATCGGCCCTTTCTTTGTGTGGTGAACTTGCCGCTAATCATCCTGTGCACCTAAATGTGTAATCATTGATGAAAAGAATTACATATGTGCATGATTTTTTTTTCTACCAAAAAAATACACCTTATATTACATCAGTATATACAAGTGTATCCGGATTGGGAGTGACATCCTTCTTACTGTCGGTGACACCTCGGAGTCCACATCGTGGACGCGCCACCACGTCGAGCTCTTGACCAATCTTCAAACTCGCACCGTAGATAATGTACAATATAGATGGTCTGCACAGCTTTATGTATAGGATTGCAGCATACCCATCAATGAGAGAAGAGGATCAGTGTATGGAGGACCACCCTTCCTTTTTCCTTTACAGTTTGAGAAAGATCCTTCTGAGGTTATCTTGCACCAGACCCTCACTCTTGCATAGGATGCAATGAGTACACTGGAGAAACGCTTGTTTGCGTCAGCAACACCAGCCTAAGATTTCGGTCCCAAGGCCAGAGTCGGCTAGCGCAGTAATGTCCTGCAATCGGTACTTGAAGTTATTCATATGGTCGCCACTACAAAAGCTCCCACTCAAGCAAGACAACTCGGTGCCTCCAGTGGAGCTTTGCAATGGTGATGACGAATCGTCCGCTGTGCCGTCATTATTATTGTATAGAGAAGCCTCGGCGTCCTCAGCTTGCCAGCCGTCGTAGCCATACCCCTCCGGAATGCTCTGTGCTTCGTCTTCGCCTTCGCTGAAGGATGATGGCTCAGTCTTCGGCCGCAAGCTCGTAACTCGTAATCCTGTAGGCGTTGTCATGTTGGCGGGTTGCAACAGCACTTGTGGGGTAAACCCTAGCTGCCTTGACAGGCTCATGCCCTTCTCGTAAGCAGCATCGTACACAGGGTACTGCTTTGAAAGCATGTTGCTGAGATTGTTCAAATCTCCTACTTGTTGCAGGATGTCCATTCCAGTCGATTGCGCATTGATCCACGACATGACGCTATTGGTTTCCTTACCATGATCAAAGTCGTCAACGCAGTTGTAGCAAGCAGGCATTTGCTCAGTGCCGGCACATGTCTCGCAATCTGTGCAGGTCCCTCCATCAGTGACAGTTGGGTTTGGTGAGTTATTATTCATGACTGGTGGCAAAGACGACCTTGTGTCCTCAATCTGGTACATCACCGCATGGCTGCGCATGCAGGAATCCGAGAACAAAAAACTTCCCTTCCCTCCAGAATTCTTTTGAAAAATGCGACACACCACCCACTCGTCCTGAGCACAAACACATCGATGTTGTTCAATATTTCGGGCGCAGAGACTTGCCTCAACACACCTAAAATCTATTCAGATATGTTCGGACATGCGACGTGCACTCGCTCAAGTTCGTAAACGGGATGCGAAATGGCAATTGCTGCATACCTTGTTGACTCGAGGAGACAGAGAATGTCCACCATCACCCTCAAGCCGATACTCGTGCATGATCCAGCTGGTCTTCTCACCCTTAGGAGCGCGGCCCCTGTAAAAGACCAGGGTCTTCTTCATGCCCACCAGAGGAGGCCGGCCATGTGCAAATACATCTCGATCTTTTCCAGTCGCTTTCCAGTAGCCTGCGTCTGTGGCTCGGTTAGTGCGAATGCCTGTGGGATATTTGCGATCACGCAGGCTGAAGAAATACCATTCCTTCTCCCCCATCTTAGCTTTCTCTGCGCTCCACACCACATTAAATTTCAGATCACTTCAGCCGTTTCTACTCCAGAAATTGACAGGCAGAACCGACTCCACGTTTTCTATCACGTATTTGCGAGATGGCTATGTAAACTAACTACAAGTGTCACACTAACTTTCCTCGGAGATAGTTTCTCTGGAAACTTGAGGAGGCGGAGTTTTACTAACCAGGAAGGTCCCAAGGTTCGCACTTGTTGAGGTCCACTTCCGCAATGGCGTGAACAGCAAAGCTGCTGTCAAGAACCTTGTTGGTCAGATAGTAGCTGACCAACTCCTCATCCGTCGGGTGAAACCGGAAGCCAGGAGGCAAGAATGGCTCTCCATGCTGACTTTGCACCTGGCCTTGTGGCCCCTGGAGACATGCAGTAGCCATGGTTGGACTGACCTCTTAGATAGGTCCGCAGACAAATTCGTATTCAGAGTGGAGTCGGAGCTGTGCAGGACTTTGTGTAACTGCTACCTGAGTTGTGGTGGCGTGCTGCGGATTGTAGACATGGAACGGACGTGGAAAAGTCAAATCATAGACATGAAGTTTGGCTGCCGAATTGAAGCGTTTTTAGTTTAACTTGTCGGGGACACGATGCTACCAGCAGAGATGTTTGTGGTATCCTCGAACGGAAGAGTCCATGACTCCTATCTTGACCCTCCGTATGTCATACCTGATTTTTGTTGCGTAAGGACTCGATGGTGGAGGCCCTCAGGAATACCAGCAACTAGCTGCAAGTTCTCGTGAAAGATAATCCTAGGTTCCAGTGACTAAGGTGTTTGCATCGCAAAGCTGTGTGCGGGGCCTTGGTGCTGCACCTCTTCATGCCACCGGGTGCTGAACTACGTCGTGAGCGGCCGATTGTTCACGTCGATTATACTTCAAAATCAAAGACGCTCTCCAGTTTCATTACTACAGACTTTCAAAGCGTCATTTGACGTATAACACCCTGAGAATAACAAATAAGGTCGTAGAATCTTACATGAGCACCAGATACATCATCTACCTATCAAATAAAGAATTGCGAACGTGAAAATTGGGATGAAGGCTGAATATAAAGAGAGCAAGAGACGGAGAAAAAGCACGAGAGAGGAGGTTGTTCACAGTGGACACGGACAACAGAATTGAAGAAACCGCCGCGAGACTGAAAGTGCGAATATGAAATCAATGCTTCAAAAACAAGATACTGATGACAGATACTGCGGCGGAAAAATAGCGATCGAATTTGCAGCGAATTGCGGAGCTGGTGAACAGAACCTCCTAAACAAAGTATGACTATAGACACCTCTTTGACTGTAGCTCAACGTAGCACTCTCCAAATAAAGGAGGAATAACAGATCAGATGCTGGCAAGAGCGAAGATAAAGAGTACAATCCCGGACCATCACCACTTCGATTTCAACACAACTATTTCTCGAACCTCGAACGACACTATTGGATCCACAACAACTTGAGCTTCGCAAACTAAGCCTACGACTCCCAGAAACACTGTCAACACCACTTCACAACGGCAATCCAGTGCAACGTTGCCTCAATTCAACGACACATTCACCTCACGACGAACCAAAAAAATAAAACACAACAAAATAAAAATAAAAGTACAATTAACTATCACAACAAGTAACAACAACAACAACAGCACAAAAAATAATAATAATAATAATAATAATCTGCACTCACGGACTCAGGACAGACACGCGCAAACAAACACGCCAACAACACAAACGCTTACAATCCAACAGCAGAGAACAATTCACAACAGAAGGACGTCACATGACAGGGAGGGATCGAACGAAGCTGCAGGCCAGCAAGAAAACAAGAAGAAGAAGTAGAAGAAGAGGAAGAAGAAAAAAGCAGAGGAGCGCAAGGCATGGAAGAAAAGCACAAGGAATGAAAGCTGGAAGATCCCGGCAGAGCAAAGAGCGAAGAGCAAGGAGGCGCAGAAACAGTGGAGCTTTAGAGAAGGAAAGGAGCAGGGGGCTGCAATGCAAAGCGATGCGAAGGGGCTGCGATGCGAGTGGGGCCAACTGGGGCTGGGGCTGTGTGAAACCACCGTGGGTACAAACCTCCCTATATTGGGCCGAAACTTTCTTTTTCCGGGCAGCGCGGCCCGACCCGGCCCGTCGGGCGGCCCACCCCCTTGGCCCCCGAGACTTTTTTGCGGCGCGGATCCCTGACTGGAGACAAGCGCCTCCGCTGCTGCACTTCTTCACCCGCCCTCCCTCCATCCCTCGCTCCGTGCATGTACCGCGGGACGGGCCTGAGAGCTTCTGCCGTTGGAGCGTTACAAGGCTCACCCCAATCAAAGGCTGGAGGAGAGCGGTTTACACAGTTCCTTGAAGATCCCTGTGGTCCATGTGAGTTGAGTTTATGACCCTGCTGCAATCTTGCTTGCTTGCTCATGCTCCCTCTTCCTTTGTTGCTGTTTTGTTTCACATTTGTACACATAGAAGAAGACGAAGAAGAAGAAGAAGACGAAGAAGAAGAAGAAGGAGAAGAAAGAGAAGGAGAGACATTGACAGAGGACATTGGGTGAAAAGTTTTAACCCAGTTGGGACAAAACTTGGCCTGTAGTGGGAAATGAAGTGTGTTCTTTTTAAAGAATGCAAACCTGCATGCTCTGAGATTTAGAGTGGGTGTGTTAGGCCAAGCTGTTCTGTTTTGTTGGACTGTACATTATCCACTGTAATGTGTCTCTTGGATGAATATAGGGAGGATTTGGGTGTGATGAGAAGCAAGTTTTGTCATGTTGTGAAGTCACAGACACCAACTTTGTGTGAAGTTAGAAATCTCTGATGTTGTGCCATGGCTTAGTGTAATGAGCTAACACCCACATGCAGTAGACAGCCAATAGAAGAGCAAAACCTCTTTCTGTAAGTGAGACCTTGAGGAGGCTGATGCTGGTTTCACTGTGTTTGATCCTAGTGATATATATATATATATATATATGTATACGTACATATGCACATTTCTTAAAATAGAGAGAGAGCACGTGCCTGTGCAAATAAGAAACTGTCCTCCCTACAATATTCTCTGAACTTATTTAAATTTATCATGGTTAATGGGAAGCAATATTCAGGAATAATTCAAGGTGCTGTCTGTTTACTTTTTATTAATTTATATGTAGGTTATGACTGTGTTAAAGCTTTGCCAATCCCAGCACCAATGTGTGGTATCCATCCAGGCAGTACACATCATTCAAGGCAAAGCCTGTATTGTTCAGCAGTGGATGAGCAACAGAGATGAAAAAACCAAATAAAATAGTAAAAAGAAAATCAATAGAAAAGGAATAAAATAGCAACTTTACTTGCCTCTTAAAAGCAATAAATAAATCTTTGTGATTACTTTGGGACACACATGTGAAAAGCACCAAAAGGCCACACAGAACATAACACCACTCTTTCCCATTCATATGAACTGAACAAACCCCCAGTCCACTCCAACTTGTGGTAACTGGCACCCAAGTTGAAAATTAGGGTTCAACAGTTAATCTCTTATGAAAGCCTGTGTAAAACCGTCCAAGTGGGGGGGGATACCCTCCTTTACAACAGGCTCATCACTGAAAAGTCCTTTCCATACAATTAGACAGCATATAAATATTCTTTTATGGTCCTAAACCTCCAAGTTCCTTTGACCCAACTGCCACACTTGTCACATTTCATTGACCACAGACTTAGTCAATCCCATTTTTTAAAGAATGCATATATATGTACACGTTCAAAGGTACTCCCAGTTTTCATCAGCATTATACTGTACATCAAAACTTGTTGGGACTCAGGCTCATGATGCCTGTTTGTTGATTTGCTTGATTCTTCCCCTCTCTTTAACTGCCAGACTGGAAGTAACCCAGCTGGGAATTCCAGCATTTAGATATCCCATATGAGTTTGTAGTGGCAAGTCTTTTTTTTCTTTTCTTTTTTTTTTTTTGGGGGGGGGGGGTTACCTTGTCTTCAACATTGAAATTGTATCCCCTGAACTGAGGCCATACATTATGCAGGAGAGGAGTGGGTGGGGGTGCAGTGCTTGATGAGCATATGTATTCTATAGCAGTTAACAGAAGGGGGACTAGGGAGGAGAGGAGGGGGCTTTGAGAGGGTAGATAGACTGTACAAGATTTTAAGGTGAAGAAAGAGTGACTTTGATGGAGGATTTTTGCATTGAGCTCTCTCATATCAAGAAGACAAATGATAGGATACAGCTAATTGTCAAGCATGGACCATGTGGCTTCATGAATCTAGTATTGCCCCCTTTCCATGCCTGTGGGTCAATTAACTTACAAAAAAGTGATTTGTCCTTGATTTTATTCTCTCAAAAGCTTGAAGGGTTGTTTGTTTGATACCAGTTGACAAAATTGAGGTGGTGGCTGGTATTAAGGCCAAAATTGTACCCTCAATCAAGCTCTTTAGTGTGATTTGATCAGGTGGGGATTGAAAATTGGAGCAAAAGGGATATTATAATCATAACAATAATGAAAAAGTAGCTAGTTGAAGTGAATTATTTACATCATTTTTTTATGTATTGGAGAACCTTGTAGTAAATGAACACAAATAGGTAGTCGCCAAACCTCATATGGATAAGCTTTGGAGTAGGGATACTAATGATAACAGAGCAGAAGAAGTGATGTAATGCCTTGGAAGTAGTAAAGGACCATGCCATGTGTGTATGTGGGGGAGGGTGGGTTCTGTTCAAACCCTGCATTGGATGTTGTGCCAATGCATTTGAGAAATTGGTGGCACAGTATGAGCCTACTGCAAACTTCAAGGCTTTTTCCTCCAGACTCTCCTTGGGTCAAGTTCCCTCTATAGGAGGTCATCCCTATGAGATTATGCAGAAGCCAAGGGTAAAGAAAACCCACCAAGTTGGCACCTGGTGGGGGGCAGAGAGAGAGAGAATTTTAATATACAAAAATAAAAATAAAAAAACAGGTGTGCTTCTGATACAACTTGGAAACTAAAGGGATATTGTTCCCCTGAGAACAATGAAATGCACCCTGGTACCCCCCTGGCCCCAATTTTCACAATGCCAGCTCCAATCCAGTCTACGCTGGGGAGCAATCTCAACACAGAGAAAAAAGAATGAATGGGGGACGAAGGGAAAATTGATGCTCTGCCCTGCCAGAGCCAGATCCCCCCCCCCCCTCCACTCCCCACTTTCTTTCATATTTTCCCCCTGTAATGGGAAGGGAAAGGGAAAGGATGGGAGGGTTCTGCTTGGCTGGGCTGGGCTGGGCTTGGCTTGGGGTGATGAGAGAATTGGGTGGGGGTGGCGGTGGGGCATTGTTGTGTTTCTGTTTAGTGTCATTTTTGTAACTGTCAGCTCCATACTTCCTGGAAGGCTGTGCCAGGTGGTATAACACAACCCCCACCACAACAGCAACACCCTGTCCTCCTCCTCCTCCTGCTACTACTCCCACTCCCACTGCTGCTGGTCAAGGTCAGGCAAGGCATATAGTTTATTGGAGCAGTGCTCAGCTTCCCCTCTTTCCCTCCTCCTTTTCCCTTCTGAATTAATACCAAGCAGGGGGGGGGGGTCTTCTTCTCCTTCTATCATTCATTCAATCTCTCTCGCTCTCTCTCTCACTCAGTGAGCAAGCAACCACCCAGTCACCCTGGTGATAGACAGGTAGATAGATATCTCCCCTGCTCCCTCCCTCCCTTCCCCTGCTCTTCATCACTTGAAAAGATACTTGCACACTGCTGCAAGGCTTCTGCTCCAATACTACTACTGTAGGTGTGTGGAGTTGGATCAGCAGCCAGGGTTCAGAGAGAGTACTGGGGGCGCAGCAGAGGTGGGAGTGGGGAGTGAGGAGTGGGGGGGTTCAGTTCAGTCAGGCTAGGCTGCCTGCCAGGCAAAGAGTCAGAGATCAGCTTATCCCATGATGAGGAGTTTCCAATTCCAGTAGTAGTACTACTGCCTCCCTCCACCATGATCATGATCATTCCCCTCCATTTCCTGCTTCCTACTTCTACTGCTGCAGCACCATTTCCACCTCCACTTTAGTGCCACAAGAGTGAGACAGTGGCAATGCCCATGACCGCTGCAGCAAGCAAGCAAGCAAACACATACACAAACAAACAAACAAATGCAAACACACAGCTTAATATCCCTCTCCCCCCCAATTAAAATGCATATGAAATGTTCTCATGCACCATACCTTTCTGTGAACACAAAATTTTGGACCATTCTTCTTTTTTTATGTCTTCTACTATACCACTTCTACCAAGAAAAAAAAAAATTAAAATTTAAAAAAAAAAAGATGAAGTATGCACACATGTATTTTACCACCCTCCCTTTTTCTTTCCTTGTGTTATAGAAAAAAGAAGAAAAGTCAAGCCATCATCTAAAGCGGGGTCCAGTACTTTTTGCTACTGTAGAATCTTTACTCCACCCTGTATATTTTTAATTTTAGAATACAGTTCATCTGTTTCATTTTTTTAGAATCATGTGTATTTTGAGAAATACAGTGATAGGTGTATTCATTTACAATTAGTATCACAAAGCATTACAATGATATTTTACAAAGACAATTGACACCAAATCACTTGGTCATAATTTGTTAACTGTTATATTATTTTAGTAATCATTCAAGTAAGGTTTCACCAATTTATCAAGAATTCATCTTGGTTGCGAAAATGTGTATGAAAATGAGAAAAGTTGTCTAAATTTTAAAATTTTAAAATTTAGTAGTCACTCTAGTTGATAATAAGTGTGCATTGAAAAGTTCAAACTCCAAATCATTAACTCGTTGCATTGAAAAATCAATCGAGTGATGAGCACTTTAATTTCTAGCATAAAAAACACATTCTCTCATATTTTCTAATCATATGTCTAACTCTTTGAATGGTTGAAAATCATGCATTCAAAGGTTTGCAACAACCTTTGAAGGAGAATAAAAATGATTACAATAATAGTGAGAACAGAAAATGGTTTTTTTTTTTTTTTTTTTTTTTTTTTTGCAATGGGCAAGGAGTTGATCTCAAAGTCAGGGGAGGACCACATCTCATCCTAAATGGATGAATATAAATAACACATAACAAAAGTGACCTGTGGAACACTACTACTTTTATTATAATTCTCCAACTAAATATAACTTTGAAGTAATCAATTTTATACAATTTTATTTTATTTTGTTGTCATTTATTGAATTTGCTAGTAGATGATTCAGTTTTGCTTTACAGTGAATCCTAGTGGGCTAAATATAAAATCTGCAAATTTGTTACTTCTAGATGATAAATCTGAATATAAATACAAACACACATACACAGTTATAAATACTGAATATGAATACTCTTTATCTTTTCCCAAGAAAGTACAGGAATATATTTACATATGATTTGATTATCTTGTTGTTATTTAAAATACTTATTTTCATGACTACCAAATATGGATTTAAAAAATAAATTAAATAAATGAATTTTATGGTAATGATGGTATACTACTGATGTTATTGAGTGTTTTTAAACTTATTCAGAATGCAACCATGAACAATATGGCAAAAATTGATTAACTTTATCCACAAAATGTATGTATGTATGTATGAAGAAATGGAGGTGAGGGGTTCTGGTATTGATCAGAGTTGTGTCTAGCAAGAGTGTTTTTGGCTTTTGATGAACTTTACAATTCTAAATTATGAGAAAAAATATTATTGATATATGTTCATTTTATTCCATATTTCAATTGTTTTAAAACCCCATTCAAGCAATCCCATGTGAATATTTATTACTTTGGTTAAGTGAAAAATAAACCAGCAAATTTGCAGACATGAATACAACCCAGGATGTAGAATGTATGTATGTATGTATGTATGTATGTATGTATGCATGTATAATAAAATCCATACAATTTTATCCTATCCTTGTATGTGTGTATGTATGTATCATGGTAAAAAAATTTAAAGTTAAAATTAAAAATAAATAAACACAAATATTGTGCAAAGTCTAAATTTGGAAAATTCACATGGACTATGAATTATCTAAATAGAGTAGTATATTAATTTTTAATATTTTTCTAAGAAAGAGTTGCAATAATTCAATCCTCAACCCAGACTCGACACATCATTGATTACAGAAAAAATGGCTCTTTAAAAATTAGGAACAGTGATGGTCCACAAAAGAGAAGAAACACAAAATTTTACACAAGAAAATCAGCATTTTGTCTCACAGCGAGTTACACTTGAACGAGTTTTTAAAGATTACTTATTGTCATTCACAGCCATATTCAAACTAAAAGTCATGTTTAAGAATAGCACAGTGTGACCAACAAAAATTGAGACTATTATATCATGTGGGTTCTCCCAACATCTCCCCCAGTGGGAAAAGTTGAGGCACATTAGGATGGATGAAACATTGGTCAAGGTGGTTGGGAGTCACACATTCACATATACACACACATTCACATATACACACACATTCACTCATTCATACATGCAATACTTCTTATTGTGAATTTCCACGCTAGGAAACGAGAGCCTTTTGTCCATCATGATTTTCCCAAAGAGGGTTTTTAATATTTTATTTTTTATAGTTTCCATACTTTGGCTGATTTTGACTTTGATGCTCAACTAATGCTCACAAATAATGACATTAAAATCTGTAGTTTTTAGTTTTTAGTTTTTAGTTTTTTTTTTCAAAAAGCAAACAGATGAAGAGAGAAATGCAGCGGCAGTTTCAGTGATTAGAGGAATTAAAGCCACACAGCTGAAACAAATTAGATGGATTAAATTCAGGGGGGTCAATGGACACACATGGAGGCCGAAATGGATAATAACTGAGCATAAGGCAGGAAATGGATGAAACATTGATGGATGGATACTAGGAGAATGAACGAGCGGGGCTGGGGGATGTCAGCCCAGCCCAGCCCTGCCCGGCCCGTCCCACGGCAATAGAACCCAACGTAGAAAAGTGGGGGAGACTGAGGAAGTAGTGGGGACATCATAGAAGGCATTCTATTGGCTAGTATCCACACCACCACCCTGTCACTACTACTCTCTACAGCAACACTCAGCCCCCCCCCTTTTCTCCTCCTCTTAATGAGAGAGAGAGCTATTTCGGGGCATACATACATATGTATGTATGTATACATGTATATATATATATATCACAGCCTCCACCATTGTTACCGTTTTCTTTCCTACTGTACAGATCCTTTTTGTCCTTCATTTTCTGTGTATATACTTTTGAACTGTTAAGATTTTTATGCTGATATGTTTGTGTTACATTAACTTATTTTTTATATTGATTGATGGGTATGAAAATGCACATGTCCCCTGTAAAGTGAGTGTGGCATTATTAGGAATGAAGAGGAGGGGTGATGGATTAGTCTTTCTGTCTGACAGGAAGCAGAGCAGATATACCCCCTTATGGCTGCCTTGCTGAATTCCTTATTTACTTTGACCCAAATGGAGCTTGTTGTTGTTTGCTATGTCTCTCTTGCCTCCCTTGTTTATCTTCCTCATTTTGATTATAGTAGATGCACGAATAGTGATTTTGTTGTAGAAGCCTGAGCAAAGTTGTGTTGTTGTATGATGTCTTTGTGTTCACAAAATTCAGATCTAATCCATACAATATGGCTAGTTCTGTGACTGATGTACATGTGTATGCAGGGATATACTATAATATGTATATTTATTTATACTAGAAAAAATTGGGCAGCTGAATTTCTTCATATTTTAAAGTAACATTAAATATATATAAATAAGTTGAATAGGCTCAAATCATATGCTTAGCATCCAATTGGTGAAGATAATTCACATTTCAACAAAAAAATCATTTAAAAATAAACCATAAGAAATAAATTCAAATGTATGGGCATTGTATATGTACATGCACATGTTTCTTTAATTACTCACATTGGTTTCTTCGTACAATGCAATCAAATAACATGTATGACAAGTTTGATTTATATATAAATATACATGTTTTTTGATGATTTATTTTGTACCACTCAAATATGTTCTTCATGCTCTCCAAATAAAATTTAAAAACTTTAGTTACTAGAGATTATTTTCCAAATAACATATTATTATTATTATTATTATTATTTAATTTCTTTGAAATTGTTCCATTTTCTCTAATTTTTCACACATGAAATAGTTTTTAATTATATAAATCTATAGAATACATTAAAAATTGTAATTCATATACATATAATTGATTTTTTTTAAAGATAAATATTTGAAACATATATATAACTATAATTATAATAAGCATTGATATTTACAATAAATAAAATAATTAGTGTGTAAGAAATTTATTTTTGATAAAATCAAGTTTGGCTTTCATCTTGCTTTTGTGCATACTAATGAATAAATACCATGTGAAAGCTTCTTAAGAACCACAAGGCATGCATAAAAAATGTATATGTTGTAGGACACTTTCATAATAGAATTTTGTAATTTATGAACATATTTGAAGTTTCTATAAATTTTTGTGGCAATGTTGTTTTTATTATATGTATATTTTACATATTTTAAATTAATCGCTAATCACATACTAATATTATTATTGATTTTCTTACGATTTTAAATTCTCAAACAAACAAGCAAATGCATATAATGAAAGTAAATAAAATATTTGGAAATATCACTTAAGGATTAATCTTTAAAATATATGTTGATATTGTGAAGATTCTTTTATCTCATTATTATTCCCATAGAAAAAAATTAATGAAAAATATACCTCTAAAAATATATTAATCATAAAGACTTGTTTTGACAGCATTTTTAAACATGCAAGTCCAATACTTTTATGATTTATTCATGCTTACTGACTTTATTATGATGATCACTGGCTTGAAATTGAATTTTAACATTGAAGAGTAGAGGTAATCTCTTCTTCTATTACTATTGAAGTGATGCATAGTTTGATAAGAATATAGGCCAGAGCATATCCTTCCCCACACTAAAAACCTCTCAAATGGAGTGGGATTGGGAAAAAGACACTCCCAAACCCCAACCCCTAGTCGGACTCGTGAGATCCACGTCAGAGGAATGACAACTGGATTGCACAGGTTGCATGGGAACTTCATAGGCCAGATAATCCTACGTCAGCAACGAGCGGTATGCAATATATCTAAATCGGGGAAGGGGGTGGGGAGTGGCTGCATATAATTAGAGGACCTACCATTTATGGGAGCCAGTGTCTGGGTCCCTAAATCCTGGGGGGGCTCTGCTATTATAATTCCGCCCCTCCCTACGTGGATCCTACGTGGCATTGACCCCACACCATGACTAGAGCTCATGGCTTGCTTTTTTCGTGGTGGGAAATGGAGGACGGGAAAGGGGCAGGAAATCTTCTAAGTGGTTTGAAAGTTGTGCTCTGGAGTGTTATGGTCTCATATGAATTACCCTGGTATGATTTTTTATTTTTTAAATTTTTTGTTCTGATCTTTAAAATTATATGTGGAAATTTATCATAACATGTATCTGTTACTAGCTTGCTTGTATGCAAGTTAGAAAAATCTGTTCACACTTTTTCAAACTAGATTGATATATAAGATTTCAAAGTATTTTTTCGGAATGTAATAATGCTTTTTGTCCCTACTTAAATATCACATTATTAACAACAGTAACTTTGTTTGTTTGTTTGTTTGTTTGTTTGTTTGTTGTTTGTACTGAATTTGAACTAGTAATACTTTTTGCATCAATCATGAAATAATGAAAAAAAAAACATGGGTTAAAATTTTCGTTTTAAGTTTAGTTTGTGGAATATGTAATATTTATTGGCCATGTTTAATTGGAATGATTGGTTGGAGTAATTTTGTTGAGAGATAATATCTTTAGTAAAGTTCATTTTTATTGCAATCAAAATAAAATAAAATAAAATACATGGTAAAGCGTTGTCTATATATATCTATTTATCACAAATAATAATAATTAATGCAAATGAAGTTCTAAACAACTTACAATCAGCTTACATTTATCATAATAAAGATCACATAAATAAGTCAATAACAAACCTTTCTATTGTATGGATTATAATAAGTTAGTATAATGTTGTTGTTGTTGTTGTTGTTGTTGTTATCATTATTAGTATTATCATTTCTACTATTATTTTTCCATTTACACACACATGCATATTGTTTGATTGCTAGTTTGAATGGCATTTATCAAATTGTATTCAAAACAGTTCAACTATGTTACATTTTTGGAGAACCAAAAAAAAAAAAAAACTCATTTGATAGATTTGAAGTGTGTTCCATGTTCCTCCTCTGAGGAATTTTTACCAAGATTTGTCTGGTATAGATTTATTGGAATAGTCTAGTAGAAAAAAAAAAATGCTTGAAAGGAAGAAAAATACACACATACACACAAATTTATCAAGTGTTTACATTTAAAAGTAAAGTAACTATACAAAAACAAAAGAAGAAGTCACTCGTGATTTGATGAAGAAGAAGAAGAACTCACACGTAGTATAAGAGAATATAATCAGAATCTATAGATTTCCTTGCATTTACACTTTGCAAATAGAAAGAACAATCCGATGAAATCTAGGAAGTAATTAAATTACAGGGTCTATTACAATTTCAACTTACCCACATGTTTCGTATGAGTACAATGTATATATATATATATATATATACATGTGTGTGTGTTCTTTTTTAATTCGTAAAAGTTAAATTTTCAGTTGTATAAACGATGGCAATCAAATCCTGGTTGGTGAATGTAATCTACACTCTTTTAAGATTTTACTCTATCAGCAAACATTTTCTACATTTAATTCGTGCCACATTTCCATTTACTATGTACGTTTTTGAAGCTATATTTTGTTTATTATTTTTATTTTAAGTAGTACGATTAAGTTGTAATCACATCGGATGAGCCAAATCCTAACAGAGAAAGAGGTGATTACGTGGATATGAGAAAGAAGTAATTACGTGGATATGAGGAAAATGGTCAACAATGGTTCACCGAGGGGGGGTCTTTGGTACTGAACAGTGCACCGACAGTCGTAACGCCAGCGTGTGACTGGACGGTCACCGTGTCCGGGTATCGCAGACACAACGAGAACGCCGTCCATCCATCCACACAGTATCTTCTTTGTTCATCGCAGTGTTCCCAAAGGCGACGCGCCTCGTGCCAAAGGAATGGGGGGAATAGGGGGGGGGGGGGAGGGTGTTTGTGTCACGATTATCCCAAGACGTACCCCTTCCTCTTCTGGCCATTAGGCAGGGCAGTTAAGTCAGGAGAACACGTACTCCAATGACTGGAGCATGGTTCCCAACAGCTCCCATCATCACCCTTCCCCCGTACCCCAGCCCTCTGTGTCCTATTCGGGCAGGTCTGTTCCCGTTCAGAAAAACAAACGAATCAATCCCTTTGTTAGCTGTTATCTACTGTAATCCTCCTCCTCGTGTTATATGAGCGTATCTGTATACGAATATATATGAAGAGAGATCGTATTGTTTTCCCTTTGGAGAAAGGAGAGTGTAATAATAAAAGGGGGGGATAGAGTAGTGGAGAACCTGATACTTGTCATTTCGTGCCTACGTGGAAGCCACGTGGGAATGTGTTGTATCCATGTTGGAAGGGAGCAGCATGTGGACCCGCCTTTTTTCTTTTTTCTTTTCTTGTCTTCTGCAGTCCTGCCACACACCCTCTCTCTCTCTCTCTCTCTCTCCATTGAAATATAGCTTCACAAAAATACAAATTAGCACATGGCTGAGAGCATATCCAGACAGACCAAGAGGAGGCTCCCACCATCCTCTCCCTTCGCCTTTACCTAATTCATTTCGCAAGTATTTCATCCACTTATTTTTCCCGTAACCCTCTTCAGGCATTGCAAGTGGACGGTCGTGGAAGTCAGGGACATTCATGCACGAATAAATCGGTGGAAGGATGGATGAATGTGAGGTAGTGAGCTAGGGATAGGCTGGTCCAGAGCCGTAGTCGGGGGGGGGGCAATTCTTATTTTATTTTGTTGTTTGTTTTTTCTGGTTCCCAATGGGGCTCCCTGCTTGTGCACGGGAACTTTATCGTGAGTTACGAAACTCTGTCTCTTCCCACTTCTGTCAGTGGATGCATGTGGGTGAATTGAGTGCAGATATTAGGATGGATGAATATGTTTTCTCTTTTCCTCCCTGAATGTTGTTCCATGTTCGCCACTTTACGTTCCCTTTAGAGCTCTCCAGGTTCCCAGCCTGCCGCCTCTAGAGGAACGAGGCTGGGAAGCGTACTTCTGATGTATTGGCAATGTCAGCTGAGCTGGCGCGGTGATGTGGCAGGAAGTTGAGCTGGGGTTTCTGTCCAGGAAGGGGGGTTTCTCAACGCCTGTTCATCCATCCATTCGTTCATTCGTTCATTCGTTCAAATTTCCTTGGGTGTGAGGCTTTGTCACAAGGCCCCCACGGTATGTGTCATTTTTAAAGTATTGATTGAGAGCCCCATTTTTAATAATGATACAAAAAAACACATCATATATCATAAATTCTTCATCATGGCACTTATCGCTCATTTTTTTTGTTTCTTTTTGGTTTGTAATAATATTTAATGGATTTGTTCTAATATGAATGTGAATATATATACATATATATATATATATATATATATATAGAGGAAAAAAATTAAGAATATTAAGCTATGGCCTGCTAATTACTTTGCAAGACACTATTGTTAAGATATTATTAACTTGGACTTTGTTTTTAAGGTCATTTTCATTTACTTGTTTTGAGAAACTTTTTAGATTTTTCATCGACATCCCTATCTGACTCATGCAAGTTTGAATAATTTGTACACAATTTTCTTGACCACATGCATATAATGTTATATATTCTATGTTGAATAAAAACATTTATAAAATTTAAAATAAAATTTCATATATATATATATATATATATATATATGTTCAAATATACATATTATCTTTTACATTTTGGCATAGATGTTGTTATTTTTAACCAATATATGTAATATATATGGAATTTCTACATATTTCTAACTAATCAAATAGACCACTTTATATATGTGTATTTTTTTTTCACAATCTTTATCCACTATAGAAATTTGTGTGTTATTTATTTTAAATAAAAAATTACAAGATACAAATTCTATAGTAGATATTTTTTAAACTTTTTATTGACAACACATTAGTAACATTACTTTGGAATCTACTAAAATGGATGTTTCTTAAGTATTTATATATAATAAGTAGTGGTTCTATAATATATAGAGAAATACTAATAAAAAAGAAACGTGCTTAGGTTGTAGCATTGGCTATGTCTAACAAGTATATCTTCGAAAATAACTCTCTATATTATTATTATATGAGTCAATTTTACAAAAAATTGTATTATTTTAAAAAATAAAACAACATGTAATATACATTAATTGAGATATAATTTAGAATAATATAAAGTTTTAGAAGTTGAAAATATAAAACCATGTGTACATTTATAATATGTGAAGGAAATGAAATATGATTAAGCTATCAAATATGGATGTATGTATCAGAAAAAATAATACAAAAGTTCATAGTATATATATGTAAGTACAACTCAAGGGAATTAGTGTAATATAAAAGTGAAATTTATTGCAGAGTTAAAATAGAGTAAAACATTTTACTGCAAAATCTTGAAGAAAATAAAAAGAATGGTAGTACAAAGGTACAACCAAGGAAAAAGAATGTATTAGTTGTAGTATTTAACAATGACTTAGGAATTTACAAGCATAGAAACTATCAAATCTATATTGTTAATCTATAATAGACATAGAATCTTGTAAAGTGTAATCTATATTGTACTATCTGGATGCACATGTGTAATACATCTTACACATAATATATACAAACAATCACATTTGGATATGTTCTGATCTATACAACAAATATGCAATATTTACTTGTATAAGAAATATGCCCAAATAGTTAAATATAACAAATTTATTCAATACAAAGTTTTTGCATTGTGGTGTCAATTACTAAATAAAAAAAATGTATGTACTTCAACAACCACAAGTTTATATTTATTATAATTAAAATATATGTCAAATTTTCTTTGCAATATGACATTAATGATAATTTTATTGGACATACTTTAACACACATATTGCAACAAGTGTACTAGAAGTGAATAATATGTATGAGATGGTTTATTACAGTACAAACAATAGCACAGTGAGCAAAGTAATGATGGTTTCATTTCTTACAAATGCACAATGATTTTTGTATAGTGTCTAGTATACAACATGCTTTATTAGATGTTTTTTATATAAAAAAACTAGAGTTCTCAATAACATGAATAAAAGAATATTACTAATTGACACAACACACACACTTTTATATACCTATATATATATATATATATATATATACATATAACCAAAAAGTAATAATTTAACAAGATGAGCCAAAAATAAAAGTCAACAAGAAATATAAATCACACTCATAATCTAACAACATAGTTAATGCAGATATCCTATATAAGAGATTTAAACACACCATTACAATAAATTGGGAATGAAAAAGAGAAAAGGAAAAAACCACAATGCAATTTTGAATATGAAATAATATAATCTAGTTGACTCAAAGAATACATTACTCATAAGCAATAGTTTTTGTTTATTAAAAGAAATAATTTCTAAATGGACATATGTATGTGAGATTAAGTTTCATTTACACAATAACATATTTATTAAAATAAAAAAATAAACCTATACAAACTTTGACCAAATCCTTGTTGTAAAATATAATCTACAAAATTACAACTATCAATATTACAAGTGAGGTATCTCATTTTGGGTAGCTTTTGAACCATAATGGATACAAAAGGACAACTAAACCACCTACATAATTGCCTTTTATCCTTTCCAAGCAAACAATTATGCGCACGAGAATAAATTCCCACCTCTTCTCAATGGTTAGTAAAACTATCAACAAAAATAAATCAAAATCCCATAATTGACAAACTAGCTGTTGGTTTTCTCTACCCTACCTACATCCATCCATTGATGCCCATCCCATAATGACATTGTGGAGCAGTTTGCACACGAATGAACGAATGAATGATAAGTATTCTGAATGAATGAATTAACTAAGATCGTTGAAAATTGGTTCTAGTTAGTGGCCTACGTTTAATGAGCCGCCCCCTAAATGAGAGAGAGCAATAGAGATTAACTAAAAGTGGGCTAGTCCGAGTGTGTTTTCGCGCCATCGAGCTGGCTGGCTATGGCGTTTTCATCCATGGCTATGGCGTGGGGAAAGAGGAGGAGGAGGAACTTCAAGCCTTGGGCCGAGCTCTGGTCCCTTCATTTCTGGTACTCGGCGCCTCGATCAACACGCCTCCACGCTGGCGCGTCAGACTCACAATTATTTTTGTTTTTTTTTGTTTTTTGTTTTTTTGGTTTGGATTGAATCCGTGAAGAAAATCGGGTTGAGGAGAGCCGACGGGGGTGGATCGGTGTCGGTGAGAATGGACGGAAAAATACGATTTCGTTTTGGTGTCACGACGGCGTATTTGTCGAGGAGGAATTCGAATTTAAGTAGGAAACGGCGGATGGCTGGCAAAATACGATGGCGCAATTCATGGACAGAAGGTGGTGTAATCTTTGCAGAGTTAGAGTTAAAGTCCGCCATGAGAATAGTTCCAGGTGCCGACGCTCTGAATTCGTCGCCGTTGCGGTGTTCCAGTCCCCGCAGTAAACAGGGGCTTTCCTCAAGTATCGCTGCATGCCACTGTTCCATATGATCGTGAACGGAATTCTCGTGATCACGTTGAATTCCTCTTTTGACCTCACAATTTTTCCTCTGCAGAGATCTTACAGTCGCAGTGTTAAATGCCGATGCTTCCCGGAAGTGAAATGTTTGTTCCATGAATGAGTGTTTGAGGGTTTGATGCTGTCGCCACTGGAACCGCACATGCTAGCCTGGTAAACTCAATTACAGTCGGATTCATGATCCCATTTCGATTGAAATCGTGAAAGAGAATACAATAAAAATGAAAAATAAAACTAACCGCGATTATTGGTGCTGCAAACTGCAACATGGAGGAGGATGGATCCGGCAGGACAAAGCCAGCAGCGCAGCAAAGATACGAACAACATAAGACTGTGCAGAACAATGCAGAGAATTCGTTCAACTAGTCTGGAAATCTCCTGCCTCGCTCAAAGCGTGATGAGTACGAAGCCACATCCGGTGCAATCATCGCGAATATTTATGGAATGGAGCCACAATGTCGAAAGTGGAATCATGAAACAGTTGCAAACTCTGACACAGTGGCATTATCATTGTGTCTGCGCTCGTTGGCTTTATGATCTGAGAGACCACACAGTCTAAGGGGGCCCAGTTGAAAGCAGACTGAGTGGTTCAATGGGTTTTGAAACATGGGCGTTGGGACGTCAAGGAATATCGCATTCAGTGCTGCGAGATCGTCAAGGACATCTGACAACAGCTCTGGGCGCGCTTGCGATGAAGTGATATAACCCTTGATGAGTTGTGAAGCAGCTTTATATTTTAGAAAATAATGTTTCAGCTTCTAAATTGTTTACGAAGCTGCAAGGTCGAGAAAAGTTAAACGACATGAAGCCTTAAACGCCGAGTCTTCTTTACGTCGCTGACCCCACAAAAAAGCCGATATCAGTCGGCGCTTCCTTAAGTTTTTATGTCGGGGTGTGAACATTGCCAGTTCGAAAGCCAGACATGCTTCATACGAACCCAAGTCTAGATGGTCATGCCAAGGACGATAGCAACGACAACAACATCAACAAACAAACAAACAAACATGGAGAATCCAAGTTGTGACGTTGTCACGATACTACAAGCCCCGCAAGGCCAATTTATTGGGGATGCCTAACTATTCCATTCGGCACGGATTCTTCGAGACTGTGGCTAGAAGACGACAAAGAGAGGAAGAGAGAGAGAGAGAGAGAGAACATCAAGTACACGAAAGATATCTCGTACAGGACCCCACATTGGGCTCGGCCGAAGTGGAACAGCGATCAGGGGATGGATCGCCGAGGAAGCTGAGCTCGTTGATTCCGGGGGAATCTGATCAATGCAATCTGTTGCGGTGACCCATGTGGGCGCACGCCCATCACGAGGAGCGTGTCCTCGGTTGTGGGCGCCCACCATCACGCACCGCTTTGCTTCACGAGGGGTGTTTTGGCTTTTTCTTCTTCTGCTCCTGCTGCTTCGTTTGTTTGTTTGTTCATGTGTGTGTGTGTGTGTGTGTGTGTTTTAATATGTTAATTTTTGGCTTTCTCCTCCACTGTAGAATCTCGAATGACGGATGTATGGACTTGTTTCTCATGGTCTTCGATCATCTCCGGTGCTTGCCCCGAAAGACGGCCTCTCGTCGCGACGGACCGTTTTGCTTCGGCGATCTCCGCCACCGCTGGCAACGCGGACGCACAACCTTATAAGAATCTAGGGGCTTACCAGGACTTCACTCGGGACGCGGACCCACAGCCTTATCAGGATCTAGGGGCTTATCAGAACTTCACTCGGAGACGCTTTATCAGACACTTGGGCTTTCGAGGGGGAGGCTTCATCAGGATTGTATTCGCCCTTACAAATAAATAAATAAAATGATTGGAATATTTTACTTATTTTATAATTTCTATTATTATTATTTTTGATGATAACTAATATTTTGGGTCTTTCAGGAGTATTTCCACAAATTTTAGAAGAATAAAATTCTGTTCCATGTCTTTAATCATGATTTAAAATGTTGTTAACATTCAAATTTGACTACGAAGAAAAGTGTGGAATAGTAAGTCTTTTCATGTAATATTTAACACACAATGAGTAGTGATTTTTTTATTTTTTTATTGACATATAGAGCAAACAATACCACAGAATATCCTTTTGATGTTGTGTTGTTTAACAACATAGTTCTTGTTACCACCAAACATCCATGTTTTCTTGTTTCTTATGCTTTAATTCATGTGTAACTTTGTACTTAAATGATATTTTTTTTTACAATAGAAACGTATCTTTATTTATTTTTATTTTTCTTATTATGCACATAATTCTTTTAAAATTTTGACTAAAAAGTGCAACTTTATTAATTCAAGTACTCACAAAACTTGAAATATTTTGATTGATATTAGACAATTATTGATGAAATCAAAATATCAGAACAAAAATATCAAATAGATTAGAGACCCCTTAATCTTACTGTAAACTGCTTCTAATGACAATTATAGCTCAAGATGTTTATAATTAAATTATATAATCCAGCTGAGTTTAAGTTATTTTTAATAAATTTTGGAAATGAAAGAACTAAAAACCACTCTATAAGTGACTTAGTTTTATTGAAGTTGAATGTTTTATACAGTCGTAATTATATATATTTTTAATAAAAATATATTAAAAGGTGTTATTACCAACATTAGAAATTGTACACACGAAAATAAAAATAAAAATTGTATAATATTTTTTTTAAAAAATAATTGCCATTATAAATGATGTCACAGGGAAGAAATTATTTGAGATTTTATAAATATACTGGTTCATTTTTTAAATGTAGTTATTTCATAATATGCTCTACTTCTATTATCTCCACATGTAACTTCAAGTTTCTTGAAATAAGATTAAAAATTTATTTACAAAAAAAAGGAGAAATTATAATAAATAAACAATATCTATAAATCACACACGTTAAATAAACCTTGAAAAATTCAAAGCATTTAAATATGCTTATATACTTAAGAAGAAGCCAATAATTTAATTTATGTCAAAACACATCAATTTTCAAAATTAGTGTCATTGGTTTCATCAAACTAAATTTTTGTAAGTGATCTTGCTTCTTTACATGCACAAATTTTCAAATTGCAAATGTTAATGTGAAAATAAATTATTTAAATTTATTTAGATAATCAGAATAATTGTAATATCGAAAAAAGTTCCAAGTCATTCTAATAACAAGATGCTACCAACGATAAAAACAGTCTGCTATCGACATCACAATAAACTCACAGTAGTGGACTGTCCACATTATCACGAAAATGTGATGGAATTCGAAACATGAGAAGATTCGAGCTCATTCCCACAACGAAAGGACTTACTTCCCGATTCCAGATCCACTCGCCTAAGGCTCCATATTCGGCACTGCTTGTAGCAGAAAACAACGATATAATCCACTGTTTTGGAAAAAGAAATGAAAAGATGTCTGGAAAGATGAGCTGGGATGTTGCTGCAGTAGATGCGATCCACAAACACACACAAATATATATATATATATATATATAGAGAGAGAGAGAGAGAGAGAGAGAGAGTTGATCAGATCGTGTGAAGTTGGGTGAATCAGTCCAGAGCAGTCAAAACTGCGCCGCTACGCATCATCAGTCGCAGATTCGTCAACATTGTGGTTAGAAATGTTCACAGATGTCGACGATCAGCAATCCAATGACTTGAAGGGAGATTAGGAAACTTAAATGGAGACGCTTCGGGGAAAGATTGATCTAATACGTTTCACAAGGCGTTGCCTTCTGCAATTGCTGCAGAGTTGGTACCTTTCACACAGTGAAAGTCGCCGAACTGAAGATCACCATTTAGCTCTGCTTGTCTTGTGTTCTCCTGCTTCCAATATACTCATCCACGTGCATCAGAACAAAGCTGAACTACTTCATCGGCTGACAGACAAAGAACCTGCAGTAAGTTGTTCCTTATTCCTTGTTGCTGAGGAATTTCGCATTTGCTGTATGACTGAGCTACAGCGTATCGTAAACTAGTGATTGACCTCCGACGCATCCCACAGACTTCGAGAATACTAAACTAAAACGTATCGAGTCTGGAAGAAGGAATACAACACCAAGCTCGTTGCAGTAGATACGTTGAAGTTGGTCATTCGATCAACTCCTGGAGTGACCAGGTCCGAACTTCAACAGCTTGCAAGGTTGAAGAGCCAACTAATCCTCGATACCGCTTCATGAGTTCATGGCTCCGCGGCATCGCGGTCTCTGCATTTTGCTCAACACCTGCAGTGTGTAAACAGTGGTGGTATCTGCACTTCTGTTATTTTCTCAGTTTTCCGAATCAAACGAATAACCCTTTTCTGCTTCAGAATAAACTAACTTCTGAAATAGGAAGGATTAACTGATTTGGTGTTAAATATCTGCAATTGGACGAATAACAACACTCCTACCTGTTCCATGAACCACCAGGTGACTGGACTCTCTGTCTTTTTCCACCAGCTACCATGAATATGGAAGTGTGTCCCTTTCCTTCCAATGTTGGGCATTATCTAGTTGCCATCAGAATTTTCTGTCGTTTCCTTATTTGCCTACCGAGTTATTCGATATAGAAGCTAAACTAGTTGAGATTAGATGATCTGGATGATCTTGCTCACACTTTTGACATTGTACCCTCGGAAGATACATTTATAGCTCTGGTAACCTCTGAATGTGGGTGTGTTTGTGTTATCTCAACCCATTGGACTATCTTGCGATGAATCGTCGTTTAAATGTCAACTGTGTAATGTTTATCATTTCCCAAAAGTCGTCTTGTCAGGCAAAATTTTAACCATAAAAGGAATCTGAGGATGTGGTCTACAATTGATGTTTCCATCAGGAGTGGGGTGAAGCATTACAGGCTTTCAATGTTGACGAAGATTTTCAAAACGCTGAATGTTGATAGGGTGGACATTGAGTCGGAGTTTTGAATGCCCCCGTCCAACTTTGGCTAGTGATCCTGATCTCATTGTCATTATTGTTTCAACAACTACGAGTTGCCATAGAAACTCCACTAAAAGAATTGGACACAAGAAGCACATTTAATGCAACAAGTCATTAAACTTAGGTCACCAACGACTGCTTTGAAAACATAATGTTAGTTCTGTGAACTCTACATGACATGAAACTCGAACACAAGTCCATGGATCACATCAGAGGGAACCACTGAAAGCCTCTAGTGAACGATTTACACTTTTAACTAATATTATTGAGACCGGTGAACCGAGTTCAAGTCGCGTCTTTCTGCAAAAACATCCCTTTTTGTCACGTTGAATCTGCAATCAAAATCTGATCCATTTTCGAAAAGTAGAGCCAGGTAATGAATGTAAGCATCGAATACTTCACTGCAACAATGTACTGACTCACTTGCGGCACGCTTGACTGAAGCGAATCTGGAGAAGGAACGCCATATCCACATCCCACGCCCAGCTCACCTTCAAGCTGATTGTCTCATGACAATCACAATTATCTCATTGAATGTAAACTTGTGGGTGTCATCTCGCTGTGTATACATGGATGTGGGCACCATGTTAAGTTTGAGACCCCATCGACACAAACACAAGTTTCTATAGACTGCGCGCACTTTTCAATTCCGGAACCTCGTGATGTTGTTCTTCAACTTTCTGCAGTATCCTTCTCTGTTCTTACAAAGCTTCTGCGCGTTCTCAAGAGTCACAGCACGCATTTCAACAAACCTTGAGTTCTTTCGGGTCGTTTACTCCAGTCACTTCCTCCTTGAATCTAGAAAGCTCTACATTGGCCCTCTTGAAATGAGAAGTGGACAGGAAACATGTTTTGAATAAGGTGCAGTCCATGTGAATTCGTTTGTATTAAGGTGGTGTCTGTGAGAAGGTCAGAGGCAGCGTGAAGAGGAATGGATCGATAGATTCATGCATGCAAACGGGGCCTTGAAACTTTTAGATTATGATCCACCAGATACTGCATGTAAGGCCTCTACGCTCACCAGATGGGTCTCGAGGTTGAGCTCTATCTGTTCTAGAAGGGTCTTCAAGCATCTCCACAAATGCATGGCATAATTATGCATTACACAGGTGGATGCTGTCTTCAACCAAGTTTCGGCATTTCTTCTGTAGATTTCGGATACAGATTCATGAAAGCACCGGGGTGCGTCACCCACTTTGCAGAATCTGACCAGACTGTGGCACCTCGATGATGAGATCGGGTCCGGGAGGCTAACTGTGTGAAAGCTCAGATTGAGTTTGAACCGACAAGCACTGCTGTTGTAAATCGACACGACCATAATCACACTAAGAAATTGCATTGTGATCTTCATCACGGACAATGGGGTGCCGCGTCCAATGCATAGTTACCAGGGAATCCAAGTCTCAAGATGCTATGTAAAAACGCATATTTAGTATGTACAATGTTAAGGTATGTTTCAATGTTGATGATGTACTGTAACATTGAGTACCACACCCCTTTGTTTTGATGTGAAGCACTTAGAGTTCCCTGATTTTGAGACGGAAGATATTCAGCCACAGCTTCTAATCATCTATTCATCCAGTGAGATTCCATGTGGCAGCAAGAACCATCACTGGCGATGACCTGGACATTCTCGCATGTTACCTGCTATTAGGATGCGCTAACAGAATGTCTAGCCAGAGTAAACCTTTCAATGGTAGAGCTTAAATATGTACCTTGCCTGATGAGAACATAGTGTAAAGAGGTGTAGGCTTTGAACCCCTGATAATCCCTTTAAACCCTTCTCAACTCTGTCCACTTCCTGCCAGATGAGAACTATACGGAAAATTCGAAATTGCTACAAGGATCAGGAGAGGAAAATCCTGGTAAAGCTGGAGAGAAGTGAGCATCAAAGATTTCAGACTGAACCAGTCTTATAATTCCAGAAAGAAACAACAAAATAAACCGAGGACCTGAAAAAAACTACGACATCCCTACGACTAAGACTTTACATGCCTGTTGAAGGAAACTGAAATATTTCACTTGAAACAGGCCTGGTAACAAATTCGTGTGTTCTTCCAAATTCAAATCTAATCTAACAGCGTGTACAAATCTATCCTTGAAAATGAGCGTCATGAATGATACCCACCTTCAAAGTAGAGAGGGGAATGAAGACAACAGCGATTAGACCATATCAATTAAATGGCAGTTTCTTACTAGATGCTGACAGTTCGAACATCACTCTGGCCAAATGCTATCCCGCAAGCAGGACATTTTCGATGTCTGATCTCCAAGTTCCTCTGGATACAGGGGCCGCAAAATAAATGGAAGCATTTTGTGATGACGACCTGCAATCAGGATAGAAGTTGGATCAAACCTTGAAATAGTCAACTTTGCACGACAAGTCTTGACAAATTGAAATAACAAAGTGTCTGCAGTCTACGATCTATCCACGAAAAAGGTGTAAAAATACTTACATCTTTTGCACGGTCATGACAGACGCTACACTTCAGAATAGCTTTATATTCTTTTATATCCTCCTGAAGCCTTTCTATAGCAGGGCCTCTCTCATGATGTGATCGCAACCGTGACAACTTATTGTTCAGCGCCTCCAGCTCATCCTGAACCCTTCGTTTCTCAAATCTGAAACGCATGAAACGAATGTTTTAGATTACTAGTTTTGTAAGAGTTCTTAACAAGATTTTTATTCAAAAAATGGCTGCACAATATCACGCGCCTCACATTTTCCACAATAATAGCTCCGGTCTAACACAAGGTCATAGCTCAAATAAATATTTAGTACATGCAATAAGTGGCTCGACACCACATGCTACGACTCACCTTTCTTTGTCAAGCTGCTGTTGAGCTTCAGCGAGTTTGTGACCACGATCTTCAATCCTTTTGTTTGTAGCTTCTAGTGACGTCTTTACAGAGAGAAGTTCTTTCTCAGTTTCAGCCGTCTTTCGTCTGAGAGTCTCCATGGATAATGTGTGTTGCCTGCCATTGTCCATGACCTTGCCTATTTGCTCTATGTATGATCTGGCCTGCACAATACACCCAAACCCATCATGTTGAAATATAGCCAAACCTGAAAACATCTAGTACCACATTTATCACACTGTGACGGTCGTCTGACAGCTGACAACTTTCGTATTATACAACTTGGACAAAATTAAAATGCTATAAAATGTTGGCTGAGATAGATCTGGTCGCTAATCACTGGAAAGCTTTTCAAAAACCTAAGGTTCTTCATACCCAGAAAAATTTCAAGAATTAATTGCTACAAAAAATTTCACATACAATCTGGTCGGATCATTGAGAGATCATACCTGATCTTCTAATCGGCTTACACGCTGCTTGTGATGCTCAGCAGTAGCATTTGCATGCTGCACACGACTAGCCAATATTTGCTTCTCTGACTGAAGAGAGGCCTGCAGCTGTTTAGCCTTCAGACTCTCTGCCACAAGCTGGTGATTATATGGAAAAAAAAAAAAAAAAACAAAACAAAACAAAACAAAAAAAAACAACTTAGATGTCGTTCATATAAATTTAAATCCGCATAACAAAATTGGAAAAGCCCCCTAAACTCTAAAGTACACGTTCCTACAACTCCCAGTACTGTCGCATATTTTCCTACACGCTCCACATTGGTGGCATTAATAGTCCCTGCCCAGTCCTAATGGCAAGGGACATCTGTATACTCGTGCTACCTGCAACCTCAAGCATTCTCCTAACCACCTGCGTCTGGACCCTTCGCAAACGAAAAAAATTGCATCTCCTAAATCATACGTTTACATTTCACCCAAAAGCCTAACATTTTAAAACTCATACCTAAGTATGGTGATGGCACCTAAAAAACTCAAATGTACAATAGCTACCAAAAATACCTGGGTATTGTAATCATCGCGTTCAGTGATTTGATGAATTAATCGAGAATTTTGTGTTTGCATCTCCTCGTATGCTTGACCGATAGTCTGCTCAGTCAAACAATACACGGAGTAAATTTCCAAATCATTCAGAATCAGGAGAGCTTAACAATTCAAATTCTCTGAAGAGTTTTAACATGAGAAACATCCAACAAACCTCAATTTCAGCGATGTATGTGTCCCCTTCCTCACTCTTGGATTTTAACGTCTCCTTGAGTTCCATCACAACCCTGTAAAAAATAGAATTTTCATGAATCGACACATCCCCACAAATTGTAGATGAATATATTCTGGTATTCAACAATAAGCATCTGATCACGGAAGCCTGTAACACAGCAACCCTTTTAAAGAAAGAGGTTACTGCCAGATTCGAAGGATGTGACACTAACTTCCAAATAGCGTGTGCTTCACTGTTTAAACCTGAATAAAACAACTTCTCTAAACAAATAATGAAACAGTCAAAGGAGAACCAACAGCAAGGACAACATAGCTATAATCAGAGCAGGAGTAAGCACACAATACACCGCACACACCACATCAATAGGGCGAAAAAAAATAAACGAAGAAAAGAAAAGAAAAGAAGACACGGCATTGTCGTAACTGATATCCGAAGGACAAAGAACAAACCTTTCGGAATCGTCTAGCCTCTGCCGATGCTCAGAAATCTCAGTTTCAGCAGCTGCAAGTCTTTGTTCACATGCAGCCTTGACCTCGTTGGCAGCTTTCACCCGAAGCTCTAAGTTGTGTTCATCCAGTGCTCTCTTCAAGCGCTCAACTTGCACTAATGTTCTGCTATGATCCTGCTGCAACTCCATCATATTCCTACATACCCACTCCCAATAATCATTCACATGTCACTAAGCTCCTGCAACTTTGTAGTAGATGTCTAAAAATAAATGTTTCAAAAAGAGAGAAAACAAGAGTAGCAAGGCTGTGATGAAACCCAGCATCCCTTCAATTCCAGCCTGAATAAATCCTGTAACACACCTTGGACCAGTCGACTCTCTCTCATACATTTCCAGAATAAGCTGCAGTTCTTGATCACTTTGTCTCAAAATTTCCACCTGCATAGAATTGAACAATTCAGAGAAAATTGTGCAATATAAGCAAAAAAAAGACCTATCTGTCCATCCCTACTTGTCTGATGCAACGTCAAGGTATTTGCAGAGAAGTAATATGCAAGACTATGTAGGAGAGATAAATACATATTACATACATCCAGCATCAAATTGTCAACTAAATCGTAAATGAAAGTGAGAAACAGGTTTGATAGTTTGCAATGCAAGATAGAGAAACACAAAATAATAACTCAGACATGCAATCATTTTAACAACACAAGTTTAAAATCACAAGTCGTACAATGTCCGACACCCAGTCCCTGACAAACCTCAGATTTCAAGGCTATCAAATCAGCAACTTGGGAGACATATTGATCTGACAAGCGTGTGCATTCCAATGTCTGCAAAGCATAACATATTTAGGATCAGGTAAAGAAAGAAACTCGGAGGTGACTGAGAAGAAGTTCGCCCGATTGGCATAAAATCTATCATGACAACAACATCGATTCTGCTCAAGGACTTTTGAAATGAACGACGCACCTAAAAAGAGGAGGAAGAAGAAGAAGAAGAAGAAAATAATAATAATAATTATTATTATTATTATTTTAAAAAAAGGAAGAAGGGTGATCTCCATTTCTTTCCGCCTAACTGACTTGTTCAATAATCCATAACGGCAATTCTGAATCAGATTCCTACTATAATGCACCCAAACGTACATGGTTGTCCCATACCTTTCTTTCAAGGATACCAGCCAAGGAGTGTATCTCTGCACGAAGAGACTGAACCTCGCAAGCGGCTTCCTTGAATTTATTTAATTGTGCCTGCATCATGCCCATCTCCTTGTGCAATGTGGAGATCATCACCTGTAATTCAGGCACTGAATCTTTCCTTCCTACAGACGAATTTGAAGACAAGTTACGAACAAAAGGGATGTATAGCCTTTCCATTTTCAATGAAAATAAGTGCATAAAATCAAGTTCAGCGTCCAGAAATACAACACCGTACAAGCCTTAAAGCACAGAAAAATAGATGTCAGCTATTCTACCTGAAGATTGACCGACTTCCTCTAATCTGAATTGCAAAACGTCCCGATCTGCCAAGCACTCTTGAAGTTTAGTCTCTATTTCTGCAGCTCTTGCATCAGCAATGGCACTTGCCTTACGGGCTGCTTCACCAGCCTCCGCCTTCAATAAAACCTCTTTCTCTCTTCGGGACATTGCGTCACGATCACTCTGCAAAATTTGAAGCTAGCATTGAGGCTGACATGCCATAAAAGGACTGCGTTGATCATTAAATATACAGTAGGAAATATGAACTGCTAGGTGATGAAATCGCAAAGATAGGGAATCGTATCTAGAAAATACCTGAAGCTTGTCGGCCAGACCTCGATAGCGCTCGACCTCACCCTTTAAAAACTGAGCTTGGTCGTTGAGTAATAAATAGGGACGAGATGACAAGATCCTGTGCTCATCATGCAGCGCATCCTGTAACGACCATAACCAGGTCCAGGAGACAAAGTTAGATTAGGTGAAAAATCAAATAGGTCCACAACTATTAGCGAAAATGCCTACTAAGAGAACAGTGCAAATTTAGATCGTATGAATTTCAATGCATTCAAATCCTGGGAAAACCAAAGCCAACTACGATATAGGATCCATAGACTGAGAGCACAAAGGAAGTCAAACTTACCTTCATGTGTTGCAACCGCTGTGAGAGGTTCAGTTGCGTTTGCAACGCATCTTGTAGCTCATTTAACCTTATCGACGCCAATGTCTGCATACAAAACACACCAGCATATCCACAATTAGCTAAGGATCCTATATGCGATAGAAAACACAACTATAAGGCAGCCTACTAAACGCATCCAGCTTACAATCAACACGTGAGTAAACAGGAAACTATAAAAAGACAGAGATGGTGCAGACAAATTAAGAAAATCTACACGAGTAAAAGGGATTTCATTCAATAACAGATCTCTAACTTGAATAAGATAGGCATTGTCATATAGATTTACAGGTATGAGCTACAAATATAATACTACTAACAAGCAGGAGCACAAGCTGCACCTTTGTTTCTTCTAAAGCAGCTTCCAGCTCACGAGCCTCTCTTGAAGCTTTATCTGCGCCTGGAACTCGATCTCCAACCTCATTCTTGACACCTAGCTTAGGTGTACCTACAGTAGGCGGTGCAACAGCTGCAGCTTCCTTTTGACTGCGAAGTGTTGCTAGCTTCCGCCGACACATTTCCAGATCAGCTGCTGTCTCCTCCAGTTCCCCTACATCACCGAGATTACGCACAATACAACATTAGGGTAGAAACAAACAAAACTGTAATCAAAGACAATGACACTGAGGTACAACTCCAAGTTTCATCCTGAGAAGCTCCAGATACCATAAAAGCCAGTATTAAGGGAAATATAGGGGTTCTACTACTTGAGAATCCACGCTCTATGGATCCTACTTAGCCTCAAGCCAATATGTAGAGATAATCGTCATGAGAGATGTCCACCATGAAGTTGTAAAGTTATATGATAACACTTCGTTAATCAACAGGAACAAATGAAGCAAATACGTACCAGTTAGGCGTTTGATGTCAGATTGGTCTTTGGTTTGAAGGTCCCGAGCAATCCCAATTTCAGCCGACATTTCTTTGTGATTCAATTGCAATAAATCCATAACACCACGTATATTTGTTATTTCCATACGTAACTCATCATTTGATTCCTCCAATATTCGTCCTGCTTCTGTTACATATCATAATCCGAAGAGCAAGTTAACTTCCAACACTGCTCAAAGTGCAATTGTATATTCATAAAAGGCAGATTCATAGTCAAATTTCTAAAGCAGAAGCTAGCTCAACTCGTCGCCCTAGGAGGTAGTAACTAATTGAACAACCGCCAACAGCAATGCCGATGACTATTAGATCTGCCGAAAATATGACATAATAAGTTACAGTATCCTGTAAATAGGATCCGCATGGGTGATTTTCTTCCACGAGAGGAGACAGGCAACGACCATAAGATATTTGGTGTTGAAACATAATCGGATCCGAACTCACCTGTAGAATAAGAGGCTAGGCAAGAAAGAAGGCAAAAAAGCCCCAGGGAGAGATGCTGAATGTAAATAAAGAAAATTCTAACTAAATACAAAGAACATCGAAAACTCCATCTACAAAGTCCAGCACTAGTGACTTAGAACCACGGTAATCGGAGTTCTAAAAACCACCATATCCACTAGCTCAAGAGTCGGACGCGAACTTACCGTGAGGACTCACAATATTTTGCAAGGACATTGCAAGTTCGTCATTCTTTGACCGTTGAGTTTCAATAGCTAGCAGGAGATATTTCATGGTCTTCATAGTCGCAGCCTTTCTAGAAGCTAGCCCAGCCTCCACTGCAGACAGACTAATACTTCCTTCACAATTACTACTCTCAGTAGCCCCTTTATCCAAGAGCCTCTGCAGGAAAGTCTCTTCAGGCGGAACAGCCGGACCTGCCCTATCTGCAAAACACAATGACCGCGTGAGATTCAGGAGATTGCTTTAGTTTAAAGACACTTTAGTTGAACATAAGCCGTTGAATTGATCATAGCAATCTTCTGTAGTTGAGGACTAGACTGAATTGAAGTACATCGCCAACGTGTCACTGCAAATAAACAAAATATTACTACACGGCGCGTTCCAAGCACTTCAAACAGTTCCACATTCCCAATTTCAACCTACTATCCATTTTCTGGCGATTTGTCACGAGGATAACGATGAACCTTGTTTTTCACGATGACGGCGAAAGATAAATAACAAGCAAACAAAAAGGATTACAGCATTTCTCTCATTCACAGGCAAACAAAAATGAGATTTCGAAAAAAGTATACCCTTATTCGTCGGCACAGGTTCAAGCACTCGCAAGCCATTCGTGTTGGCGTTTGCGCGCACTGCAAGCAACTCTAAGTCGTCCTCAAGCTGTAGGTCACCTCCCAGGTATTCAATACAAGTGTACCTCCAAATGCAGACAAAATCTTCAAAGTAATCTAGCTTTCGAGTACACAACTGCTACTTCTTACCTGAAAGCATGTGCGGGCTGCATGAAATAATGAAATGAAAAATTGATGCATTCAACATAATCACGAATTCGCCACATTTACGGGGAGCGTTGCTGTGTTGCTAAATGCACCTTTTCTTTTTCTTTTTCTTTTTTTTCTTTTTTTGTCTCCTATCATTACTGAGAGAGCTGAACTGCAAATGCTTGACCCAAACAAATCCTTTCGTATAAGCAACTACTCATCTAAAACGTCGGGAACGGAGAGAAAAATTAGCACGAACCAGATTCCATGTACGGTTCACAGTGATTAGAGTGTCGTCGTAAGAAGCCTGCTTGCCCTTCAACTGACAACACCTGTTCTCCAAAGAACTAATCTCTGAACGCTGGTGATCCAGCTGCTGTGCCAACTTCTGATTCTGAAACTGGAGCATTCCTGCATCCGCCTGCAAGAGTTTTCAACTTGTAAGTTTTTCATTTTTTTTCTTTTCTTTCACCACACACACACACACCGATTTAACAGCGTACTAGACCTAAAAGTTGTAATAAATACAGAATTGTCATCACGCGTAGAGTATCTTAAGTAAATCAATATACACCACTTTTAGGGCAAGTGTGGAAGTCCTGGTGCTGCATGTATCAGAAGTTCTTTAAATAACCCTAAACTCAGATAGTTCTTAAAATGCTCGTCTGTGCTTGACAAATATAGTTAGCCGTGCCTAACTAGGATTATCAACGCCTGCTGTGAAGAATGTAGCAAGTCCCTTATCATGGGTTGAATCGTTTGTGTGCACAAAATTTGTGATTCACGTCTTTAACGTAACTAAAAGTGTTCATGGTGAAAAAAAGCTCTCAAGATTTTTCACTCGGCTCTCTATCAACAGACCCGTCCTACTCTGAAACTGGATCAGCGCCCACTCACTCAGCGTTAACCCGCCATTCTTAAACTGAAATTCATTCTGTAATGTCGCTATGCAGAGGAATCAAAAATCAGCAACAGTGATAATTTTCCAAAAGAATGGAGGTGTAGAAAATCCTTCTGTAAACCGCAGCTGTGTTATTTTCACCTTCGATTTCTTTCTGCTAGATCGCTAGTCAACTTTATGAAAGGTGGTAAAGAATTGTACCGGCGTACGCGTATTGTACCCGAAACAGAACCGTGAGAGTTCTCCCCCCCCCCCAAAAAAAAAGGAAAATATTAAGATTATACCCTTGTATGCATGTCGCGTAATCCACAAAAAGTACCTTCTTCTCATCTGAGACGGAAGTAATAGCCGGCTTTTTGAGCGGCGGGGATACAGGATGGTGGTGGTGGTTGAGGTGGCGCCGTTTGCGCTCAAGCTCCTCTGTGCTTCCCATGCTGCCCCCGCCCAGGTCTTGGGGCACATTATCAGACTCTATCTTCGTCAAATGCAACTTCACAGCCTGAGCAGCGACCGCCTCGACCGGCTGCAACACTGCGAGTGCCAGAAACCCTCTCTAATGCACAAAAGCCATCACAAACTCCGCCAACCTCATACAAACACTCTCTAAACGAACGATACCCTTACACGCGCATTTTCATGCACGAAATTCCCCTTCCTGGACGCCACTTTGCTCATGCCCAAGGATGACCACTCTCCTTTTCACCCGCATGTTGCTACAAACCCTAACCGACCTGCCCCTTCCAGAAACAACAAACACGTTCACGACCCCGTCCCAAACCAACACCAAGTATGGGAAATGATCACCACACCACGGAACCTAATCAATGCACGCTCCAGCTTCTCCTCCGATGGCCTCCGCAACTCCCACCGCCGCCGACAAGCCTCGAAACACAGCACGCATCAAAGCAAAGCACCTTGCTATCCCACTAACGCCACAGCTCCCCGTTGCACCCGCGCCCACTCCAAGGAAACGAAGGGCGAAGAATTATGGAAATGAGCATAGAGGAAGCAGCAGCAGCAGCAAGAGGTGAAGAGGAGGGAGTGGTAGAGGAGGAGGTGGAGGAGAAGAAGGAGGAAAAAGTGGCGCAAGGCGTGGAGCTGCAACGAGGGAGGGTGAGAATGCAACAGAGGTCCACGACGGCTATGGCGGCCCCAAGTTCGCCAACAGGGCCCCCTCCTCCCTCCTGCCATGGTTTCTGTCGTACCCCCCCCCCCCCCTCTCTCCACCCTTGAGAGACTTCCGCTTCCTTTCCTTTCGAAGTCCCCCCCTGAAAAAAGGTGCTCGCCTAAAAGTTTGCCCGAAAAGCGAATAATCCCCCCTTCTAAACGAATGGATAAATATCTTCGGCCTGGAGAATCTTCGTTGTCTCGCGGATGTAACTTCGATTGGTGCATGTATGGATGAATGAACGAAACTGTACATTCACGGTTGGTTTTTCCGAGGTGCACGAAGAAGGTCATAGAGAAAATAATTGGTTTCTTGGTCAGTTATTAGTTGGTTTTCAGTAGTATAATTTCTCGCTTCATTTATAGATACACAGTAAAAATATTTAGTGTTGCTTCTGGAAGCACCATTTGAGTAGTGTCGTAACTTTGAGCTGAGTTAAATTTTAGTTGGGCAATCTTTTACTTTTTATATTTGCTGTGGTGATAGTTGAGTGAACTAATAGAACTTGGTGGTGTAAAAAATATCAGAAAAGCTTGAATCAGGTCAGTAATGTTTACAATTAAATTTTATTATTTATTTAGTATAAACACTAATTTTTCACATTACTAACATTGTTGTGGTGATAAATACAATTCTTGAATTCCTATACATATATATAGAGATAACTTTATGACTTCATAGCATAGTTTTTAACTTTTAAGTAATTACATGTAAGTTTTTTTTCAAAATGGTCAATAATGTAAAAAATATTGTTCAATTTCTTACAATTCACTCTGCTAGGTTCATTTTTTAAATCTCCATTGTGCTGTGGTGTACAATATATACAAAATCTACAGAGAGGTTGCTTACTGTCTTCAATAATGGTGACAACAACCATAATCAAAAAAGTTTGAAAGAAATTTTCATTTATATTTTTTTATTTGAATATTTGGATATGAAGAAAGAAACAATTAGATTATAAGTTCCATCAAAGTATTTATACCAAAATTAGATTTTTAACAAAGCTTACTTTACTATTGTGTAGAACAAATTTGCAAATCGCTGAACACTTGTACCTAAACAAACCCTTGCATAATGTACATTGTGTAGGTAAACCAAATCATGCTCCTTCAAATCCATAGAAGCATGTGTTATTGACTTCGGAATAGATACAAATAAATAAATAAATAAATAAAATCAACACACTACTGAAAAGGGCATTAATATTAAGCCACAGTTAATTTGTATAGGTGTTTTGAAAATTTGTGCATGGATTCAAAATAATTACTGTAAAACTAATCAAATATCAATTAATGATACCTTCAAGGTAAATAACTATTTATTTAGGTAAAAAAAGTATATCACACAAAAATTTAAAAAAATAATAAAAAATACAGTTTATTACATTCAAACTTAAATTTTAATTGTTACAATGAAAAATATCAAATTTATTAAATTATACATTTTCAGTTGTCTAAAATTTCAGTAAAACATAAAATAATTTGACATGATTGTATTTTATAATTACTGAATTTAATTCAAAATATTATTCATATATTAATTTTAATTAAAACTATTTGTAGAAGCTTAACATATTAAAAGATGTAATATTAGACTTGTATTTTAAATTTTGAATTCTTTTTGTTCACTAAAATGTGCATCATTGTTTGTAAGATGTTTTATACTTGAACATGATTTTTTACATGTCTAATAATTTATAATTATTTGTTGGTCATATAGATTTTGAATAATCTACATAACAACATCTTAAAAATTGATATAGATTAACATCAAGCATATGCATTTTAATTCTATTAGTTTAAAAACTATAAACAAGTTCGCACAAAAACATCCTGAAGCTACAAATTAGGTATCAAAAGGGTTAAGTGTCTATTTTCTATATTAAAAGGACATGATTTATAATTTTGTAACAATTTGTAAAAGATGTAGAATTATTTGACCTCTCTTAAAATTCAATCCTAACTGTTTGCAAGAGTAACTGGTATATATATATAATCATACTTTATTAGATTGTAACATTTATAAATCTGTGTGTTTATTTGGTGTATTATTGAACAAAATTTGTACTATTTTTGTAGTTAAAGAAGACAGCTTAAAGGTAAATAATTATTTGAAATGGCAATAATTCTTTCATCAAAAATTTTTATATTTCACAATGCTCTTATTATATTATGAACTCAAAATAATAAATAAATAAATAAATAAAAATCACGTATAATCAATTTCTTGATTACAATTAGCTATTTTGAAAAAAAAAACATATTTAAAATTGTATAAATCAAAATTAGTTAACGTATTATTATCTGTGCAAAGAATGAACATTTTAAATACAACATTCTGTTGGTTAGATTATCAAATAAAAATTTGCCACATAATTAATGTTGTTTCTTTTGTAAGTAGTTGGATAATATTTGAATCATGTATTTAAATGAATTTATAACTTTCAGTAATTAGATGACAAGCACCAAACTTGCCTGCATTTTAAAATATAATATAATCTAATAAATTGTATTAATTTTAAAAGATTATCTATGTTTCACTTTCAAAGAAGATAATCTCGATTTAAATCGTATTCAAAAATATTATAATTTCAAAAACTATACACGTTTCTAAATTTAATATAAAATTAAGGAATAAAAAATTATTTCAATTCTTAAAGAACCCATTTAAGACATATGCTGGTTTTGAATTAAAGATTTAGGTATTCTTATTCAATATCATTTATAAGAAATATTTCGTTCTAGTCAAAACATTCTTGAATGAAAAAGATATTAATAAAAGTCAAAGATTTCAGCAGTAACATTCCATTTTATATTGCTTGAAACATTCATAATTGCAGCAATGTACATGTAGATTACACTAACCTCAAACGACGTTCTTCGGTTTTTTAAAAAACTAAATGTACTATGTTACAATATTTTTGCTTTATTTTATATTGGTTTTTAATTGTCAAACATATTTTGCATTTCACTGACATGATTATTTTTAGTACCAAATTCAAAATTTTCTTTGAAATGAAATTATACACATCTTAAAGTTTCAAAAAGGCAATCAGTATATATATATATATATATATATATGTACATGCACATACTAGCAAAACTAGTAAAATGATTTGTTGTATATACAGTAAACTAGAGATTTTTCTACATGTTATGCATAGCTGTTTGTTGACTTTTTTTTATTTTATTTATTTTATTTATTTTGGCCGATAAGAAGGGTCCTTTATGTCTATATCACAAAAAATAGGGTTCAAATGAAGTATTTTTTTGAAATATATGTTTGTGAGCCCATGAATATTTATCAAATTTTTTTAAGAAAAAAGAAAAAAGAAAAAAAAACAATGAGGCTTTCAGCTACAAAGTAAGATAGCTAAACGTAGCCATTGTCATGGATAATCTGCAAAAAAAAGTAATTAATTTTTTCAAGGAATTACTTGTGAAATATTCAAAAAAACATTGAATTACATTAAAAAATCATAAAAGTGTGTTGACATTCAAAGATGTATTAAAGTCAAATTTAAAAGATATGAAGCAATTTATTATGATGTCTTTAATAAATCACTTTATTATATAAATTCAATCTATAAATATAAAGGTATAAAATTATAAATATAAAATTATAAAACTATAAAAATTGAAAATAAATATATATATATATATATATATATATATTGAGAGTCTTTTTATCCATTGAATCCACCTTAGTATTAAACAATTAAGATTTCATGGTTCTCAAAGAATAATTTATAGTAGTTTGGAAACATGTAGAAGTTTGGAAATTGGCTTGCCTTTGTAAAAGTAATATCTAGATGGTGTAAACGCAGTCTAATCAAGTAAACTTGATTGAATTCAAGCCAAAAAATAACACTTGCTTCACAACAATTATTTGGTGTATTTTTAGATAATTCCTTATTTCATTACACCTTCACTATGTTATTACCAATGATAATAAAAGTGCCTTCAAATTGAATGAGTTGCATGTTATCTCTTATATTGGTCCACTTCCAACAAAGTTGATTGCCCAACTCTTGAATAATAGCCCATTACTTACGATGACAAAACAATGAATTTCCTTACCTTGCAATAAATTCTACAAGGATGATACAAAAATTGAAGTAAAAAAGAAAAAAAGAAACAAAAAAAATAATAAATTATAAGTTTTTAAGAATAAAATTCATTGTAATCACTTCTACATATAATGCCTTGAAATACCTCTAATCCTATACTTCTTGTGTAAGTCAATTAACACAAAAAGATACAAGACTTGAGGCTAATTTGAATACCTCAAATAAAAGATCTTAAATTAAAAATCAAATAACTTTCAAATTCTCTCCAATGCCAAAATATTATATAATGTCATACTGACTTTCAATAATTAGCTTTCATTTGATTTTTCATATGTTCTTCCTAAATTTAAACAATTAACTACTAAAATAAAAAGTTATAAAAATTCAAATCATTTCATCTTAAGACACTCACTTTAAAATTTCTATAAATACATTCATTTCATAATGCAAAGTATAATGAATTTTTTGTATATTTTAAAAATTACATAATTTTTTTTTATATAATTTTTTATATAATATTATATAATGTAAAGCACAATGAAATTTTAAAATGCAATGCAATGCTAATACATATTAATTTTTGAATCTTTTAAAATATCTAAAAATACATTTATTTTGCTATATAAAGCTTGGTAACATGATTAAAAAGAATAGAGAGTATAGTTTTTGAAATCTTTCAAGTTTTGTTAAGTTTTTTTTCTTTTTCTCAAGTCACATTATAAACTTACCTTCATTATGTACTCTCATTTACGAATTATTCAAAAAATTCTTTGAATAAAGCTCAAATACAATGCACAAATATCTGAGATATAAAAAATAAAAACTTTTGACAAATGCCTATTGCTATTGTAGAGTGCAACTTCAAGAAAGTACAAAAAAACTACAATTATGTCTTCTTCTCCATCAAAGACCAAACTTTACTTTTAATTGCATTGTGTGTATGCAATAAACAATACAATGCTTAACCTACCCATTTTCAATTAAACTTTAATAATGACAGTGTCATATTACATGTATTCTTGTTTAAGAATGCACCAAGTATCTAGGTGTGGAAGATAAGTAACAATGCAACAACAATTCTACCAAGTCTAATAGAGCCTTAAATAAACTTCAAGTAATCTAAAATAACTCAATCAAACTTTAACCTATTAAAGTAAATTTAAAAAAAAATACAAAAGAAATACAAAGAATCTTTAAAAAATAATAAAAATAAAAATCCTAATGTAATCCTAATTAAAATACTAATTAAATTTTAATCAAATCTCAGGTCAAATTCTAATTAAAATCTTAATTGAATCTTAAACAAATCTTAGGTTAAATTTTAATGAAATCCTAATAAAATCCTAAATTTTAGATAAATCCTAGATAAGTTCTAAACCAAATTCTAAGAAAATTCTATTTTTTACCAAATCCTAAACCAAATCCTAATCAAATCATAGATCTTAAACAAATTCTTAACAAATCCTATAGCAAAATAGAATCTCAACAACTAATGATCAAATTGTTGATATAAATTCAAAATTTGTGCACTTTTTAATATCTTAGATAGAAACAAGTATAAGAAAGATGAAATCAATTACATTTGTCAATTGAGAGAAATGCAAGATAATCCAATCAGATATTACGTAGCCTCATACTCCAATCTAAATGCTAAACTCCTAATATCAATATCTCTTTTTTAAATTGTTGAATTGCATTTAAATTTTACTTAAATGTTGAAAATCAAGTCTAGTGTTCATATTAAAAAATTTCACTTCAATTCAATTGATAGATTACTAAAGATCTTAGAAATACTCACTAACCCTCAAACTCCAATTTTTGAGACCTTAACCTATAAAAGCCTTTACATACTTTGATCTAATTGTTCAATTGATCTTAAAATTTGCACACATATTTATAAATAGCTCACCAACACATTGTCCAAAATTTTCTTGTATACACACCACAAAACTTAAAAAACCTTTAAATTTATAAATATATATTTATTTCTCAAAATCTAAACCAACTAAGAACATCAATAACTTTGAAAGTTCCGCAAAAACTCAATGTCACGGACACAAAATACACACTTGAAATCTAACAAGAAGTTCAAGAAGAAGTGGCAGAACTAGATTAAACAGATGAGTACAAGAGCAACACCAGAAAGGTGAGCTAGAACTCCAAGAGATGTGTTGTCGAGACTGAAAAACTCTTCAGCCTCAATCCCTATATATACTCCTACTTATGAAGCTTCTCGAGCTACTTGTTTTAACTACGAAGCTTCTTGAAGGTTCCAGAGGCTTCTTTTCTAGAAGGTTCTAGAAACTTCTCGAGCTACTTCTATTAACTAGGAAGCTTCTAGAAAGTTCTAGGGGCTTACTTTCTAGAAGCTTCTAGAAACTTCTCTTCTATAAGGTTCCAGAGACTTCCTTTCTAGAAACTTCTAGAAACTTCTCTCTAAAAGATTCCAGAGGCTTCTCTTCTAGAAAGTTCTAAGGAATATGTCCCTAACATCACCCCCTCCTTTAGCTTCGAGGTCTCTGAGAAGCAATGTTGTTGATCAGTACCAACGCAAGAAAATGAAGATCTGTCGCATAACTTCTGCTATGAACTCCAACTGTTGTTCACGAGGCAAGTGGTTCATCGACCTTTGAAGCCAACGGTAGTGGCCCACGCCTTCGACTTCTGACCAAGCATGAACTTCCGTGTCCTCATTGTGAAATTGTCCTGCAAACACGCCTTTTGGCTGACCATCGTAAGCAGGCTCGATCTCAAATACGATCACCAGTGATCGGTTACTCGGTATCCTCCGTCGTCGTCGTGATACATGTAGTTCTTCATCTCGGGGTCGACTTCGTGAGCTAGTCGGTTGCGATACTCTGACTGGCATAGTATCTATCTCTTGGCTATCCATATCGAAAGACCAAACTACGATCTATCTTAGAGAAAATAACTACATCAACTACGAATTTTGTTGGTGCTCTCCCCTTTTCTTATATTGTTGGGAGAACAAGCTTCAGAAAGAAGCTATCGTCGAATTGATTTAAGTTTATCAGGATGTCGTTGATGAAACTCTTGTACCTTTTATGGTGCATTCGCAAGATTTTCAGCTGACTCCCACGTTCGCTCATTAATGTCATAGCCGCACCAATGAACAAGATATTCTAACTTTCCCCACCTTCGCCGTGAATCCAATACCTTTTCAACCTCGTATTCTTCATGGTTCTCGATTTCAATACTAGGTGGCGGACATTACACTCTTCCAGGAAAAGATGACTCTCGATAAGGTTCCAACAGAGAAACATGAAAGACTGAATGTACCTTCATAGAAGCCGGTAACTCTAGCCGGTATGCCACTGGATTAATTTGCTTCTGGATAATAAATGGTCCCAATCTTCGATAGTCCAACTTATCACATGGTCGCTTGGTCTTGATATTTCATCGAAGAAGCCAGACTTTGTCTCCAACTTTGAAAGTAGGTGCTTGATTCCAAAATCTATCTGCAGACGTCTTATAGGATTCTTGAGTGGATTGTAATTGAAGCTTCAACATAGTTTGAAGCTCTGATAGCTGCTTCGCAAATCCTTCAGCTGCTGGATTGTTATTTGTTGACGGACTCAATAAATCAAGCTTCGGATGATACCCATAGTTGGAAAAGAATGGTGTTTGTTGAGTCGATGCATGGAGGGTGTTGTTATATGCAAACTCGGCTAGCGGTAGATATGCAGTCCAATCATCTTGCTGATAGTTGATGCTGCATCATAAGTACTGCTCCAAGACTTGGTTCACCCGTTCCGTTTGGCCATCAGTTTGAGGATGAAAAGCTGAAGAAAGCTTGATATCCACCTTCAATATTCCAAAGAGAGATCTCCAAAACTTTGACACGAAATGGGTACCTCGATCTGATATGATATCATCTAGTAGTCCATGATATCGATACACATTATTGAGAAAGAGTCTTGCTGTGACTTCACTGGACAATGTCTTCTTACAAGGAACAAAGTGTGCCATCTTCGTAAGCCGATCTACCACGACAAAGATGCTGTCAAATGAGTTTGATGATGGCAAGTCCGTGATGAAGTCCATAGAAATTGAAGACCATGGTCGACGTAGAATTAGCAATGGCTGTAGAAGTCCATAAAGGCGATGCCGAGGATTCTTGGATCTTGAACAAATATCACAAGAGAGGACAAAATCTTTCACATCCTTCCACATTTGGGGCCACCAAAAATCTCGAGAAATAAGCTCCAAGGTCTTGTTGAATCCAAAATGTCCCGCAGCTGGAAAATCATGGCGAGATTGAAGAACTCGGAGTCGTGCTGGTCCTTTTGGAATGTACAATCGCTCTTCAAAGTATAAAAGATCTCCCTCCACCTTGAACTTGTCATCATTGGTACGTTGCTTGATATCAATGGCTACTGAATCTTTAATGGTCATAGCACGTACTTGGTTTAGGAAGTCAGCATCAAATGATACAATAGTAGCACAAAGTTGAAATCTCTCTGGCTTCAATAACGTTGTACATTGTTGATCAAACGCTGCTTCTCCAACCTTTGGTGCAAGATACGATCTTCTTGATAAAACATCGGATAGTCTTTGCTGCTTTCCAGGTTGATAAATGATAATAAAATTGAATCTAGATAGCGACATATTCCACTAAGCTTGACGCCGATTTAAAACTCGAGCCGACATGAAATACTCCAAATTCTTGTGATCCGTATATACGATCAGTGGATGTGCAGCTCCTTCAAGAAAGTGACGCCATTCTTCGAAAGAATCCACTATAGCAAGAAGTTCCTTATCGTGGATCTCATAATTGATTTCAGCAGCAGAGAACTTCCGAGAATAGAATGCAACTGGATGGAGCTTCTTGTCTTCACTCATTTGTGAAAGCACAGCTTCCAAAGCAAAATCTGAAGCATTAGTCTCTAAATAGAAGGCCTTTGTAAAGTCAAGATGTACCAAAATTAGAGCTGTAGTAAATGCTGTCTTCAAGTCTTGAAATGCCTTCTCCACCAAAGGTCCTCATTCCAACTTATCCTTGCATGTTAATCGAGTGAGAGGAGCAACAACTTGAGAATAATTCTTGATGAAGATCCGATAGAAGTTAGCAAAACCAAGAAAGCATTGTACGTCTCTAACCGTCTTCAGAACCTCCCAAGTCATGATTGCTTCTACTTTCTTGGGATCCATCTTCAAACCTTTTGTAGTCGCAATGAACCCCAAAAACTCCATCTCCGTCTAGTGAAATAAACACTTTTCTAATTTGGCATATAGTCCTCGCTTGCGTAGTTTCTCCAAGACCAAACGAACATGCTTCTCATGCTCTTCCTCTTTTTTAGAGAATATTAGAATATTGTCCAAGTAGATGACAACAAAATCGTCGAGGTGTTCTCGAAAGATGTCATTCATCATATGTTGGAAAACTGCTAGAGCATTGGTAAGACCAAAAGGCATGACATTATACTCAAAATGACCATACATTGTACGGAATGCTGTCTTCCATTCATCTCCTTCCTTGATTCGTACGAGATTATAAGCTCCCCTTAGATCAATTTTTGTAAAGATCTTCGCACGTCCAAGTTGTTCTAAGAGACTAGAAATCAAGGGTAATGGGTAACGATTTTTCTTTGTTATCTTGTTGAGGCCTCGATAGTCCCCACACATTCGTAATGATCCATCTTTCTTCTTCACAAATAAGATGGGTGCTCCAGTTGATGATTTTGAATGACAAATGAAGTTCTTGGCTAGATTCTCGTCAATATACTTTCGCAACTCTGCCAACTCTGTTTGCCATAGATTGTAGATTGGGCCAAAAGGTGGTTGTGCTCCTTCTTGCAAGTCTATGGCACAATCATATGGTCGGTGTTCCGGTAGTATGTCGGCGTTCTTCTTTTGAAACATGTCTTCAAAATCCTTATATTGCTCCGGTATACTTGCTGTTGAGATCTTCTCCTCGGTAGTTGGAGCCGCATAAATGACAAATGGAGTGCCTTCCTTAGATGATCTTATAAACGCTCTTGCTCCAATGAATAAGAATTTCTTTTTTCGAGGTTTTTTACTAGGTTTTTTCTTGGGTGGTTTTGTGGGAAAAGTCATCTTCCGCAACCTCCAATCTATCAATGGATTATGTTTTTTCAACCAAGAAAGACCAAGAATAATAGGATTTGATGGGGTTCTAATAATATTAAAAATAATATGACTACTATGGTCTTTAAACGTTACTTCTATAGGTTTTGATTCATGGGTGATGCTACCAGACAATAAAGGTCGTCCATCTATGACCTCAACATGAACAGGTTTTGATTTTTGTACTAAAGGGATCTTATGACGCTTTGCAAATTCTTCGTCTAAAAAATAAGCAGATGCTCCTGAGTCTAGTAGTGCTAAGGTTCTCAGTTTTTGAAGGCCGATAAACAGAGGGATTGTAAAACAAAGTGCAGGTTGGGCAGAAAGAAAGGAACCTGATTGTTGTTGGGATATTTCATTGTCCAGCCGCACGGTTCCTACTATGGCTGGGCATCCTCATTTTCCTGAACGAATACTCCCCTAGTCTTGACTATGCCTCGATTTTACTTTTTGGGGCAGTTTCCGACTTTGTGGCCTTCTCCACCGCAATACAAGCATAAATTTTCCTCCATACGTCGCTTTTTTTCTTCTATAGTAAGAGATTTGACACGTACCGCATCAATTTGCATGTCTTCCACCTCTGAATGTGAATTCACACTTCTTGCCGACATAGTTGGAGCATGGCGAATTGTATGTTGTCTTGAGCGTTGGTCTTGGCGACGTTGGAATAGGCGATTATCGCACTTCACAGTTTGGCTAATGGCTTCATTGAGTGTTCGTGGATCAGGAAGAGTTAACAGCAAATCCTTCACATCATCTCTTAAACCCCAATAGAATTGACTCATCAACGCTTCTTCATCCCAATTGATGTCACATACTAATTGCCTGAAATCCGAAGCATAGACTGATGTAGAACGCATCCCCTGTCGTAGCGACCGGATCTTTGTTGTAGCCCATCCAACCTTATCGTGTTCACCAAATGCTTCCGCAAATGCTTCCAAAAGGTTTCAAAGTTGTTTAATATGGATGATCGTTTCTCAAACAAAGGAGCAAACCATTATAGGACTTGTCCCATAAATAAGGTTCCAACAAGCCCAACACGTGACTCCTCCGTTGGATATCGTTCGGGCTGTAAAACTGTTATCAACCTGATTTCATTGACGAATCCTCGAAACTTGGAACGTGTTCCATCGAACTTATCTGGAAGGCTAACTCGAGGCTCCTTATGTTGTAGAACTAGTGGTTCTTATCGAACCTGAGGTAAAGTTGTTTCTCCAAGTGCAGAAGTTTGAGGCTGGTGCAGTTTAGATTGTGCTATCCCAGATACTCCATGATTATGATGCCTTGCCACTACTCCTTCAATCTCTGCAATTCTTTGTGATAACGTAGCGAGGGCATTCATAATAGCATCTAACTTAGACTCCAAACTTTCTGTCATACTAATGTCTTGACCTCTGGCCATTCTAAAAGAAGGACAAAAATGACTCTACAAGAGGCAATATTGGTTTATAGGAGGGTAATCCACAACCTATAAAACGCCTTAAGAATTTCAAGAAGAGGGGTAATCCACTCTCTCCAAGAAGAATAAGACTCCAATATTGTAACAGAAGAAGTATCAGTTTAGAGGTGTGTAATCCGCAACCTCTAAAATGCTAGTATACCTTCAAGTAGAGGGGTAATCCACACTCTACTAAGAAAGAACTAGCTCTGATATCTCAAGTTAGTGCAGTCTCGACAAACTGACACGGACACAAAATACAGACTTGAAATCTAACAAGAAGTTTAAGAAGAAGTGGCAAAACTAGATTAAACAGATGAGTACAAGAACAACACCAAAAAGGTGAGCTAGAACTCCAAGAGATGTGTTGTCGAGACTGAAGAACTCTTCAGCCTCGATCCCTATATATACTCCTACTTAGGAAGCTTCTCGAGCGACTGCTATTAACTACGAAGCTTCTAGAAGGTTCCAGAGGCTTCCTTTCTAGAAGGTTCTAGAAACTTCTTGAGTTACTTCTATTAACTAGGAAGCTTCTAGAAAGTTCCAAGGGCTTCCTTTCTAGAAGCTTCTAGAAACTTCTCTCTAAAAGATTCCAGAGGCTTCTCTTCTAGAAAGTTCTAAGGAATATGTCCCTAACACTCAATATTAATTTAATTGACATAAAAAAATGCTCAAAAACCTCTTCTTAAATTTCTCTTAAATTTCACTCTTTAATCTACCAAAGAACTCTAGAGTTATCATAGGTATGTGGTTTTGTGCCTTGGAATCTGATTTTGACCGAGATTGACAACTAGTCATTTTTAGGTATCAATTCTTGGCTTCTTGAGGTAAATTTTGATGAAATATACTCTTAATTATTTCTTACTTATGCCTATATTAATTAATTTTCTAATCTACAATGTTTTGACTTATTTATGGTCCTACAAAGTAAGTAGAAGTTTATTTTGTAAAAAGGCAATATCAGCACTTTTTGATTTTACTATCTATTTTATTATTATCTATATTTTAAAGATAATTTGTTATAATATTTGAAAATAAGATCTTTTGTAATATAATATTTTCTTCTCTCTTTCATTCACTTGCCATGTTATATACTAACAATAGATCTATGCAAAAAATAAGAACCACTATTTGTTTTGGTTGTTTATCTTGGATTTCCATTACATGATGCTACTTGTATTATAAGCCTCAAGTCTAAAACAATCAAGTCCTTAACAGATCCATTCTTTGTTTAATATCTTTAATTTGGGTAGTATTTGGAAAAACTTTAAAGCCATGTGAATCAAAAACTATAGTTGTTTGTCAATCAAAGCATCTCTCAAAGCTTTGAGCCATTTTTTGTGATTTAGGATCCTTTATGAAATACCTTAATTAATTGTTTAATGCCATGTAAAATGCCTTGATCATCTATAAAATATCCTATAGAACGCCTTGTGAATTTCAAAGAAGACAAACTTTTTTGATAAAAATAAAAATCCATCCATGCAATCAATAAGAATCACTACTTGAATCCTGTGGAATTACCCCACCAATTGCAAAATACAGTGATAAATAATAAAACATGTTGTGAACTCCACAAAACATGAACTTTTTTGATGAAAACAAAGACCAATCCATGTGGTAAATAAGAGCTACCACTTGTTTCTTTGAATAATCTTAATAATATATGATAATTATATATCATATATTGTAATATACAAATATTATTAATATTATGATATAACATGATATTATTATATGATATATATTAATATTATTATGTTATAATATTTATATAAAAATTTATAATATAAAGATATTAATATAACATTATAATTTATATATTTGATTCAATTATATATTAGATTTTAGATTATAATGTTATATTAATATTATGACATTTTTTTGATGTCATAACAGATTTATAACATGTTGTTATGAACATAGATTCATCTAGATGAGCCTTGTGAACTCCTTGTAAATTCCACTTAAATGTATTCAATTACAAAATTGTAAAAAAAAAAAATGAGCCCTATGAATTTTGCTTGAATTTTGGTCAAGCTTTTGCTTCTTTTTAAACTCCAATCAACTTTAAGTTTATGGATAAAAACCAAGAGGGGTTCATTCGGTGAATGAAAGCCACCACTTGTCTCCTTGAGCAATCTTAATATATAAACTAGATGAACCCATATTGTGGTTGCAAAAAGTATGACTCAAATGAAGCATTTTTTGAGCTAAAGAATGTTTTTTAATTACAAATATAATATAATATAAATAAAAAGAAATAAAATATACAACAAAGCATTTAGCTATGGAGTAGGATAAGTAAATTTGTATTGTTGTTATGGATAATATATAAAAAAGTAATTAATTTTATTCAAAGATCTACTTGTGATATATATATATATATATATATATAATTATATTACCTATTTTGTATATTATGTATTGTATATTGTGTATCATAATAATGATCAAGGTCAAACATGCACTTGGAAAAATTCCATTATTCCTCACAAATCACTCCTTGTCTTGCTAGTATTTAATTGCTTATTTGTTTCCTATTACACAACATGCCTATTGCCCCTTCTCTCTTATAACTTATGCCATGCATTCAATTATGCATTCGCCTTCAATCATATTTAGTTGCAAAAAATAAAATAAAAATGAGCCCTATGAACTGCTTGTATCATTGATTACTATAATAATATATTGTCATTGATAACTCCATTTCCAGATGAACATGTTTCATTGTCATAGAACCAGATCAATGTGATTCAACAATGAGGTTATGTCAATATAGATTACAAAGTTTGTGATAGTAGAAATGATGTAGCAAAAAATATTGATTCTCCACCTTCAATATAAATTGACTAAATCCACAATATGTAGCATACTTGAGCTTGAAAAATAATCTTGTTAAAATAAATTAGAATAAAATTTAGTTTTTATATTGCAACATGCCTATTACTCCTTTTCTTTTACAACTTGTACATGCATTCAATTGCACATTCACCTTCAATCACATTCAATTGCGAGAAAAAAATGTGCCTTATAAACTCCATATATTGTTGATTGCTATAATAATATAATGTTGTTGATGATAATCAATGTTGTTAATATAATTTCATTTATTATAATATTGTTGATGACAACATAGACAAAGTTTCACCTTATTTAAAGCATCATTCAAAGTGTGATGAATTGAATTGGTGACAAATAATTCAACTAACTTTGTTTGCATTGAAGTTTGATTTGAACCAAAATAATTTTAAAATAAAATTTTGCATGACTCAAGACAATGTTTCTAGTCCTATCACATGAAAGAATGCACAATTAATAGTTGCAATGGACAATCTCTTCACTTATATTGAATATCCACATCATTTCAAATGCTACTTATGAACATATATTATTTTTTTATCTTGCACCTAAATGTAATATCAAAAATAAGTAATCACCTAACACACTCAATCAATTTTCAATACCATTTAACTAAAAATAATATTTCATACAATAGGAAATTGTAAAAAATTGCTTAAGAGCATTCAATGACGAAATTGCAAAAAAAAAAAAAAAAAAAAAAAAAAAAAAAAATGAGTCCTATGAACTTTGTGTGAACTCCTTATAAACTTTACTTGAGGACATTCAGTTACAAAATTGTAGAAAAAAAATGAGCCTTGTGAACTCCACTTGAGTTTCAATCAAGCTTTTGCTTCTTTTCAAACTCATGACAACATTAAGTTTTTTGATGAAAACCAAGAGGGATGCATATAATGAATGACAGCCACTACTTGTCTCCTTGAACAATCTTAATATATACACTAAATAAACCTATGTTATTATCACAAAAAGTGTGACTCAAATGAAATATTTTTTTGAAATATATATATGTGAGCCAATAAATATTATTTAATTTTTCTAATAATAAATAAATAAAATTTATTATAGGTCTTTTAGCTATAAAGTTGGATAGCTAAACTTGTGCCATTTATGTAGATAATATGCAATAAAAGTAGTTAATTTTGTTCAAAGAATTACTTCTATAAAAAAATTAAAAATTAAAAATTATATTAAAAAATCATGAAAGTGTGTTAAGACATTCAAAGATGTATTAAAATCAAATTTAAAAAATATGAAGCAATTTATTATGATGTCTTCAATAAATCACTTCATTGTATGAATTCAATCTTTAAATATAAATTTATAAAATTATAAATGTATAAAATTATATTTAAATATTTTATAGAATTATAATATTATAAAAATATAAACTATAAAACTATAAATATTAGAAATATATATATATATATATATATATATTAAAATTCTTTTTTATTTATAGAGTCTACTTCAATAATAAGCAATTAAGGTTTCATGGTTTTCAAAGCATAATTCATAATAATTTGGAAACATGTGGAAGTTTGGAAATTGATATGCCTTCATGAAAGTAATATCTAGATGGTATAAACTTAGTCTACTTATGTAAACTTGATTGAGTTTGAGCCAAAAAACAACACTCACTTTACTACAATTCATTGGTACAATTTCAGATAATTTTTTATTCTATTGCACCTCACTATATTATTATCAAAGGTAATATAATTGCCCTCAAAATTAAATGAGTTGTATGATGTCCCTTGCATTGGTCAACTCTCAACAAAATTAATTGCCCTACTTTTGAATAATAGCTCGTTGCTTACAAGAGCAAGACAATGAATTCCTTTAGCTTACAATTAATTCTACAAAGATGACACAAAAGTTGAAGTGAAAAAGAAAAAAAGGAAAAAAAAGAAAAAAAAAGAAAAAATTAAGCTCTACTCTTCAATTGTTAAGTCTTTTCTTCTCCAACTATTAACAAATTGTAAGTTTTCAATTATAAAATTCATTGTAATCACTTCTACATACAATGCCTTGAAGTGTCTCTAACCTTGCACTTCTTGTGTAAGTCAATTAATACAAAAAGATACATAACCTGAGGCTACCTTGAGCACCTCAAATAAAAGATCTTAAATTAAGAATCAAATAATTTCCAAACTTTTTACAATGCCACAATATTATATAATATCATAGTGACTCTCGACAATCAACTTTCACTTGATTGCTCATATGTTGTTTCTAAATTTGAACAATTAACTACCAAAATAATAAAGCACACAACATTCAAACCATTTCACCTTAATACACTCACTTTGAAATTTCTAGAAATAGACTCATTCTACAATGCAAAGCACAATGAAATTTTAAAATGCAATGCAATGCAAATACATATAAATTTTGAAATATCTTTTGAAATATTTTGCAATCTTTTGAAATATCTAAAATTCACTTACTTTGCAATGCAAAACTTGGTAACATGATTTAAATAGAATGGAAAGCATGGTTTTTGAAATCTTTAAAGTTTAATCAAGTTTTTTCCTTAAATTAAATCATAAACTTATCTTTATTCTATACTCTCACTTACAAATTCTTCAACAGATTCTTTGATAGAAGTTCACACACAATATACAAATACCTAGGGTGTAAAAAATAAATTTTTTTGGTAGATGCGTATTGTGATTACACAGTGCAACTTCAAAAAAACACAAAAAAATTGCAATTATGCTTTCCTCTCCATCAAGGACCAAACTTCATTTCTAATTGCATTGCATGCATGCACCAAACAATACAATGCTAAATTCCTCCACATTCAATTAAATTCCAACATTTCACGTTGAATTAAACTTCAACAATGACGGATCTATACAGTGAATGAAAACCACTATTTGTCTTGGCTGTTTATCTTGAGTTTGCATCACACAGTGCTACTTGTATTGTAAGTCTTGATTTGAAATGATCGAGTGCTTGATAGATACATTTTTTGTTAAAATTTTTTTGTTTGGATAATATTTGTAGCGACTCAACAGCCATATGAACAAAAAACCATTGTTGTTTATTAATCACAGCATCTCTTAAAGCTTCAAGCCCTTTCTCACAATTTATGATCCCTTGTAAAATGCCTTGATCAATTGTAAAACATCATGTAGAATGCCTTAATCATTTGTAAAATGCCTTGTGAAATGTCTTGTGATTTTCAAGGACGGCAATTTTTTTTGATGAAAACAAAGATCCATCCATGCAACCATCAAGAACCACTATTTGAATCCCGCAAAATTCCTTGATCAACTACAAAATGTAGTGATGAACAATAAAACATGTTGTGAATCCCACAAAATATGAACCTATTTTAATAAAAACAAGACCAATCCATGTGGTGAATGACAACCACCACTTGTCTTCTTGAGCAATCTTATAATACTTTTTATTAATTAAATAATTCATGAGTGCCTATTTTTTTATTGCACCTAAAAATTCTATAATAATTAATTTAAATAAACAAAACCAAAGATATATATATATATATTTATTTATTTATATTTATTCATTTTTATTGACATGTAAATTACAAACAAAAGACAATATGTATCCCTTTATGCACAAAAATAACTCTTCTCCTAAGAAGCTTTTTGCCATAAAACAAAGCTCGTAACAATATCCTTTTCATTTTCAAATAGTCATCAGTATAGAAATTTCCACATTCTCCAACTAAACAAAACAGTTTTCTTTGGTTTCATTAACTTTTAGGAGTAAACGTTTAAAAATGAAATAATACCTTTATTTTTCTTTTATTTTTTGTTTGTGGTTAAGTCTCAATACACAAATCAGCTAATCTCATTTGAGCTCCCCCAACCAACAAAATGGCCCCAAAACAAGTAAATAAATTAACACATATAAACACACGCATACACAAAGAGATGCGGACAGGATATTGTAACTAGACAAGAAGCTTCCAGAAAGGGGTTTGGAACCGAAACCCTAAATTAGCGATGCTGGAGACGGAGATTGACGGAAACGGTGACGGTGAGGAGGAGGAGGAGGAGGAGAAGGATTTGGTGCAGCAGCAGCTCTGCAACGAGGCCAATGCTACGAAACAAGCGACGACACCGCGTCGTAGAGAGAGAGCGAGATAGATACATAGATGGATAGATAGATAGATAGATAGATAGATAGAGAGAGAGAGAGAGATAGTTGCATGGATGGATTGCTAGTTCGATGGATTCTATGTTTGGTAGATTGCCGCTGCGCCCTCCATAAAAAAGTTCCCGCCATCACACCATGCCGGCCTCTCTCTCCGCGCTCCTCTTTCTTTTCCGTTGATACTCCGCCGCTCGGTACTTAATCTTGTTGCGGTCTCTCTGTGTGCGACCGTTTGAGACGAGTGTTGTACAGTTTCAGCTCTCTCGTGTGAGCCTAGGCACTTTGGTCTTGGTTGCGAATCGGTTCGTTCTCACCTCGTCCAGAGCTATTTTGTACTGATTTGCATTTCTCCAGTGCAAGTATGCATTCGACAATCCATTTTTTTTTTCCTTCTAGTTGTAACGTCTTCGTCCAGGTTCTCCTCCACAGCGTCGGGTATCGTCTTAGTGGTCTTGATGTGCATTTGGTGTGATCTTCTTTTGTACGTTGGCTAAGGTTCCTGAGGTTTATGACGAGGTTGGAGTTCTGATGTTCAGCTTGGGCTTTGCTACTTAAGGAGCTTAGGTTGATCTATTTATTTGTTTGTTTTGAAAAATAATCGATGCGATGCTGTGATCTTTTGAAGCGACTTGATTTTGCGAGTATAAAACTGGTTTAGGTTTGATGAGCTCGAATATGTATTTTCAGGTCGTGGTGTGGTGACACGAAGGAAAGATGTTGGAGTTGAGGCTTGTGCAGGGGAGTTTGCTCAAGAAGGTGTTGGAAGCTATAAAAGATCTGGTGACCGATGCCAACTTCGATTGCTCAACGACAGGCTTCTCATTGCAAGCCATGGACTCCAGTCATGTTGCACTGGTTGCATTGCTTCTCAGATCTGAGGGCTTTGAGCATTATCGTTGCGACCGTAACATCTCGATGGGCATGAACCTTACCAGCATGGCCAAGATGCTTAAGTGCGCTGGTAACGACGACATCATTACTATTAAAGCCGACGATGGCGGTGATTCTGTCACTTTCATGTTTGAAAGCCCTAGTAAGTTTTGAGTGATACCATCTCTTATTCCATTTTGAAACTCTCTTCTATCTTCAAATGAAGACATTGTTGCTGTAGCGAACTTGTAGTCTGCTTTGAGTTTATTACTCCACCGCTTATCTTTCTCTCCCCAAATGCAGTCCCTCGAAAACGTGTGTCATTCTCATGTACGATATGAGCGCCTGTTGATCAACGCGGGGTGTGCACCACGTATTCTACAGGGAGCCGTAGCTTTAAATTACCTACAGTTTGCAGTTTCTGTGAGGACAACATGGTAGCAGTCGCCCTGCCTGATTGCATCAATTTCTTAACGTGGAATAGCCTACCTTTCGCTCATTGCTCCTCTGTCGATAATCATTGCTGTATTCTTTATGAGCTCCGTAAGTTTCTTGTTATATTCCAAATACTAGTCTGAAATTTACTGCGGTACTCATGTGATATTGATAAATTCAATCTGCTCTGGCAATCTATCAAATGGGATATTACAGATCAAGAGAGAATCTCTGACTTCGAGATGAAGCTGATGGACATTGATAGCGAGCACCTTGGAATACCTGAAACTGAGTATGAAGCTATCGTGAGAATGCCATCTTCAGAGTTTGCCCGTATATGCAAGGATCTCAGTACAATTGGTGATACAGGTAGCCAACTCTCATTTTATCTTTACAGTCAAGTCATTATTGAATTAATTGAACGAGGAGGATTTGTGGTTGTTCTAATGCTTAAAGTTCTAGTTAATGACTAAACTTCGCTCAGCCTAATATGTTCTTGTGTGATGATCATCTATCGCGGAGGTGCAGGGTTACCATCCTCATCTCTCCTTGTTGTAGGAGTACACATCAGCATCGCCTCAATCGATGCATGTTTTTAATACGTGAGTGTGGTACATTTTTGCCTCTTGCAGTTGTTATCTCTGTGACCAAGGAAGGAGTGAAATTTTCCACTGGGGGTGACATTGGGAGCGCAAACATCATCTGCAGACAAAATACTTCAGTTGATAAGGTTAGTGGTCCCTGGTGGATGTAACCGAGTTGTCCACTACTTCCGTTGTACACCCGTTCTAATGGACTCGTGAATTGTACTATGTGATAGGGCTCCGGGTGCGTTCAATCTTTGGTTACCGCATACTTATCTTTCCGTTTTGCAAAACAGGAGGAGGAGAAGACCGTGGTGGAGATGCAGGAACCTGTTACCTTGACATTTGCCTTGCGCTACTTGAATTCTTTCACCAAAGCTACACCACTATCTAGCACCGTCACGTTGAGCATGTCTAAAGAGCTTCCTGTAGCGGTGGAGTATAAGATCGCAGACATGGGTCACATCCGGTTCTACCTTGCGCCTAAGATAGAGGAAGACGAAGAGATGGCATCCTAAATCAAGTTTTTTTCGCATCCACTTCCTGAGGGTCTAGAGATTAGAAGTGGTAAACCTGTAAATGGCAGTAGACGCGATTCGAATTGTCTGTCCCATCAGCCAGGTGGGCCAAATTCATGGCGTGATCGTTCGATCTCATCATGTTCACTGATTATCAAGACGTTTTTTTTTTTTCTTTTCAACTCGAGACTCGAATCTTAAGAGGCTCTTTCGACTATTCTTTTGCCTATCCTGTCGAAATAGTGACCAGTACAAAGTATTTTAAGCCCATGTTCTGGGTCAATTCGTAACATACCATGGACACTACCTTGTTACTCTATTTTGAAGTGCCGAGATTTGACACGTGTTGAATAGTTTATGAAATCAGTTTACAATTTCCGTCAGACCTCAGGTATTTCTAATGAGAAGTTCTGTGTCTGAGAAGCTTGAAGCGGCTAATGAAGGAGAAATGGAAAGGAAAAAAAAAACGTCTTCTTGTGTTGTATAGATCTGCTATTGCAAAGCAAATCCTTTCAAGAGAAGGAAGCAAAGAAGTCTCACAACTCCAATCTGCGTAAAATTGTAGGCTGACATTTGCCAGTGATGTGAAGGTTTTGGTATAAGTTAAACATGTGGAACTGGTGACCTTTGTGACCAGTGAATACTCTTGTTTAGACGAGTACAAGTGGGGACTGGTTGGTAACCTTATACACCCATTCGAAAATTGATTCAATTTTTTTTTCTAATTGACTAGCCATTATCTCTTCTGTGGAGATAGTTTACAAATATTTGGAAATATAGTTCGCACAACATTTTCAAATGTTTATGTACATATAAAATCATGTCTGATAAATAGTTAAATTTGTATAGTAGATTTGTGATATTTTACTTGTACATAGTTAATTCTTCATTTAGAAATTAATAGGACTATAATTTTGAAATTTTACGCATTTATGCATAAAAATGTAGGCCATTGTTAAGAGTTAAATCTGTAATACTCCCTTTAGAAATAAGACCTGATTGTTCGTTTCAAACACCAAGTAGTAGTTACATTTAGTTATTCATCTTAAGTTACTCTTGCGAGAGTTCTATTGTACATTATAAATTTAATTTTTATTAATTATAATTTATTAGTCAAGTTTTTATTAAAAACTTGTAAAATAAAATAAAAACCTTCAAAATTACAATAATATATTGTAATAATATATAATAAACACGTGTAGATTATGTCAGAATTTCGGTATAAGTTTAACATATTTAGATAATTTTTGATGGAGTACAGGTCCTGTACTCCATCAAAAATTATCTAAATCGGAGTTTATATTAATTTACTCTCTACGTTAATTTTATTCCATATTACTTCTATGCAAAACAATCATGCTTTTCACACACCTATTACAACAATTGGGCTGTTCTCAATGAATGTTCTTTGAAAACTGATGACAAGTCAATTTTGCAAGCAATTGTTCAGCACAATGCTACCAATTTCTTAAAAATTGAAGAAGGAACTACTTGGCTTTAATTTATTTGTTTTTATACATCTCTCTCTCTCTCTTTCTATAATACCTCATTCCAACAACCATAACTTTTCTGAAGTAGTTTTACAAGCTCAAGTTACTTATCAAGCCCAGAGGAGTGAAGCTTTTGATATCTGTGTTAGATGGATAAATAATCTACAATGAGATAGCAGCTTGTTAAGAGGAATTGAGGTTATAAGAAGAGAAAGTACTCAGGGAATGAGAAGTCTTGAGAAAACCACGTGTATACAGAACTTCCCTAGTTACTGTTTATTGTTCTTAATTTCAACCTCAACCTTTCCCACAATGTTGGAAATAACTCATAAAGACAATTACAAGAGATGAAAAGGAGGTACAAGGACTATAAAAGCAGCTAACTCCATGTTCCAAGGGCATGACATTACTGAATTTGTTAAAACAGATGATGACAATTAAGTTCTATTCAAATCTAAAGAGACTTGTAATGACTCCAGCTGTCTGCTTGATCCCCCAGGTTCCGTTCTCTCTAATTGCGAGGACTCAGATGTTGGCCAAAATAATCCAAATCTAGAAGATGGCTTCTCAGGAGCTTTTGAGTTTTCTGGTCTATCCCATTGCAGGTGACTTGCTCGCTGCGGGTTGGTGAGCAGCATCTGTTGTACATCGTTTGGCAATAAGTTGAAGATTGTATGCAAATCACTTCTTAGTTTCTTTATAGTCTGTGTCTCTGTGTTAGCAAGTCCTGCACGCTGCAACATCTGGAACAAAAAAGCGAACAAAAATGCAAATTAGGTTTTTGTACAAGGCAATACAAAAAAAGACCATGATCGCGTTCATTAACATAGGCTAGAAAGTTTTTTAACTCAGTCAAACTGCCGACATCATTAATTTCTATGTCCGCTATGAAAAAAAAATTCAAAGTAAAGAGATTCAAAATGGTGAGAAAGCTTCGTGAAGTTACTATAATGCAATCTTGACTGAGTAAGTCTTAGAAGGTATAGGAATAAAAAATTCAAATTTCGTGAGCTGTGCATTTGCAACGTGCACACATTATACTTCAATGCCCATGCTAATGACTGGGCAAATAGTTTGACAGTTTGTACCTGTAACTCTATGATGAAGTGACGTTCAACAGCAGAAAAAGAGTCTACAATTTCCACTTCTGACATTGATGTCAAGAAGGACTCTACGTCAGCCTTGCAACGAGCCTGCCTCCAGATTCGATGCTGTTCTTGCTCAGCTACGGCTCGTCTACGCTGAAACCATGGCATAAAATTTGGTCCTTCCAAAAAACGTCTGTTATGTTTTGACAATGTTCCACAGTGAGAATCTCTCCCATCATGGCATACTGATTTCAGAATAAAAACAAAACAGCAGGTACATAAAAGGTGACATTCTTTGACCCTCGTAAGGTTGATTAAGGCTTAAATCATATAAAAATAACCGATGAAACTGAGTATATCTGTACAGCATGACAAGCTAGCAATCTCTATTTACAACTCCAATGTGCCAAGGGGCATAAACTGAGAGTCACATCAGGAGCTTCTCTGTATACATGGCACAATAGTTAGTGTTTAGTACTTGTAGAGGTCCAGCCAGTTCGCACGCAATCGCTTGGCAAGAAACTTCCCGGCTCCACGAGCAGCCAGACCTTCAAGAAAAGCATGCGCATTAAATGGGGGAAGAGGAGGTGGATCCCGGAAGGGTGATGAGCCTTCTTGTGGGGTAGTTGCACGCAAGTAAGGTCCAAATGGTGCCAGAAAATTGGTGGTCAATTCCAGAAAGTGGCGCTTCAGAACCTCATTGTTCACCATAGACATGGACTCCTCAGTTCGGGGGGAAACTCCAGCGTCAACTAAACGATTTAGAACAGAAGTATCCGGTTTAGTTGCTGCTACGTAGCTTGACCATAAACATTCTCGATGCTCTGACATCAAAGAAAGAGGCCCGTCTTTACGCACTCTTGCAACTTTTAGCAGATTTGCAGGAGAGAATCTGGTCAATGGAGACAGCTGTAGTTGTAGTGACAACCGACGGTTTCCAGCTTGGGAATTACTATTACTCCTTGCTAGCTTCAAAAGACTAAGAGCTGTATTTGGAGTTCCTACAGATATTACATGAGGAATATTTCTCAGAGCCTTGAGGAAGAAAAGATTAGTAACACCCAGAACCATTGGAGGAGCTTTCTCCCCTTCTTTCACAGAATTAAGTCCACTAAAGTCTGGGTCATGTATTGTGAAGTAAGGCCGGAAATCTACACTACATGGCAGTGGCGCAACTAGGCCAACTAAAGCAGCTACCGCCTCGCAGACTTGTGAGGGAGTGGGAGCTATCACCAACAGAGGTTCACCCACTAAAAGAAGCTCCCAAAGAACCCACAAATTCATAAGTACCCCTCGAAAAGAACCAAACAGATCAATGTCGTGGAAGACACCCTGAGGAATGGACCTGTTTAAGGGGGGCACTGGTGCCATTGCTGAGGTGAAGTCATCCATGGGAGTGCCACAACCAGGAGGTAGCGTATGTGCTGGTGGAAGATGGGCACGTATGACAATGTTCCCAACCAGTAATTCCATCAACTGACCATGAAGTGGAGGTGCCCAGCAGGAGACATAAGATGCCACTTGTTCTAAAGCTCGCGCACCAATATCAAAATACAAAGGTCCTGCAATCTGTACCAATGGTTTGAAGACACATGAATATGGACGCTCAGATAGGACGACGACAGACTTTTGTTCACCTCCACGTCTTAGTTTCTCGTCTTGCCTTTGCCTGTTTATAGAATGCAATTGTGAGTCTTAAAGACATCTCGATTCCTAGATCGTATGAATATGTGAAAACCAGTAATATACGAACAGTAAAGGGCATCGTCACACAACATATAGAGCACGTGTAGGATAATGTATAGTGTTCAGAAAAAGATTAGGCTGATGCTTGCAACAATACCTGTTGAAGACAAAGCCATACAGGTACCGCGGACCTCCACTGCCAGGGCCACCACGGGAAATCCCATTCACTGAATCCAGTGAGTATGCGGGCAAGGTTGTGTTCTTTTCACTATGGACTGGAGCACAGCTTGGAGATATATTTAAGGAAGGCGCAGAAGTACTATTGCTAGTTTCTCTTGCTGCAGGCTTTGGAGAAATTACATTAGCAAGAATGCCAGGAAGGGGCAAACTACCCCACCCACTCTCCATTCCAACCCCTTTACCAGCTGGAGATACTTCAAGGGCTGCAGGCCCCTCGCTCAATGAACTTTGCAGTACTTGGGGTTCGTCAAAGTTAAGCTGTCGTGCTGCAAAGTTGTACAGAAAGCGTTATGTTGAATGGAGACACAGAAGCACACCGTAGACAAACTATGACAATCTTAAAACCTATCCGCTTTTATGAATAGTTTTGTAAAAGTTGCAACCCCTTATTTAGGGAAATATGAAAGGAAAGACTTAAGTATTATTAAAGAGTTCAAGTCGATATGTAAGCAGGCAGAAAATGTATTAAATAATATAGTAACTCAAGAATACAAGCCAATGGCTTGTGCGCATTATACACGTTGAATAGACTTTGAGCTGAATTATCTGAACTGCCCGAAGGTTACGATCGTCAGAGGAGACTAGCACGTGAAAAATTTGTAGACAGTGAGAAGTTTAAAAAATACTTTTATTAGCTGTATGATACTCACCTGTATCATCAACGGCCCCTACGTCAGAAAATGCGTTCAAGGGCGGATGAGGGATAGTCCTTCGTGGTGGAGCAGGATTCAAAGCAGTAATTGAACCACGCCTGCGAATCCGAAAGAAGAATGCGCAGTCGTGCACACTTGCATGGGTGCTTCCTTGAGACATAGAATCTGGAAATGAACTGAAGGCAACGTCAAGTTCTTCCTCTGGAGAAAGTGCATTAGCTGGATAGCATTCTTCAACCAGCTGCCAACAAGCAAACAAGCTGATGAGACTTGACGGAATATTGATGGATTAGATCGTAACAAAAGCTTATTTAACAGAGTAGTGAGAACCCTTGGAACAAATTATATTAATTTTTTTGAACACAGTTGAATAGATTCAACAAGTTTGACCCGTTCCTTGAAACCATAAAAGACTTGCATACTCCAACAGTCAAAAATAGATTTAGTCAGTACAGTAAGTGTCATATTAGGGTAATTGGACACCTAGAAGTAGAGACTTTTTTTAAGCCTAAAGCCGTCACTGCAGTTCATTATCCAAAGTCCCTGACCACTTCACCATATAAATTGTCCATGACAGATTTGATTGTAGCCTAAAAATTGAACATCCGATTGAATTTCATGAACATAATAGTCTAGCAATTCCAATGGTTGAAGGATAAATCCATGATGGAAGCTTTGATAGTGCCTAGGCTGTTGGTGCATTTTACACATTCCATAATGTTTCAAATCAGCCCCTTCGCAACGTTTGAACTATCGATACTTGAGCTCTCTGAACAAACCAATGATCCATGATTAGGTTCTTTCCGAAACAGCTTACCTGTCCCTGCTGAAGATCAAAGCGAATGGCACAAATTGCCACAATCCATCGCTGCATAGCAGAAACTTCGGCCTTTCCCACTGGATCATGGCGGGGAACCGCCATGGTAACACTTCGATTCATCTTCCTTGCGTACTATCCCTCAACAAGTTGCTTTTCCTGCTCTTGCTGGATCTGGATTACCTGCTTGTGTGCGATTCCGTTATCTGCTGCCTTCATCCCGGATGAAAATTCGAGGATCTTCAGAGCAATTGGTTGATGGTTACCGGTGAACACTGCCTAAACATATTAATTTTCCAACGACCATGTTCACCTGGAATGAGTTCACTTAGAAATAAAAATGATGTATCGTCACCATATTGGCTAGTTTTCAAAGCCCAGGCACCTCGAGCTCTGCTTCCGGTTCTTAAGGGTTCTGGCCATCTCCAACTCCTTTCATGCACCCCAGATTTTATATTCTAGTTGAATAGGTCATTTGTCCTTGACCAACGAAGAATTCCAAAGCTTGTGATTATGCATCTGGCTGCCCTTCTAATTGAAGACTGTGTATGCGACCCTGCCATGGGCTCGACATTCCTCCTATCAATATCAAATTCGTCAAGTCCCAATTTCTCAATATTTGAACCAGACTGACCGGATGTCTACGTGGTGAACCTCGACGACTTTGAAATCATCAAAATCTGAAGTTAGACCACTCACTCCCAGGCAAGGTGGCTGACACTTGTGCATTTACCTTCAAAAGTTCCTTCCATTCACACAAGTCAAATGCATGAAATACGTAATCTGTTGTGAACCTAATTCAAACAAGACCAAACATGTTATCAAGCAGAAAACATGTGAAAATATATGAAAAAAACAGCCACGGAAATCATCGCACAGGTGACAAGGACCGCGAGATATTGAGGTTAGGCTCCTCAAAACGTAGAGCTTTAGGTAGAAAAATAACAGCTCGAGACAAAAGGGTTCAAAGATAAAATAAAATAAGCCAAAACTACTCAAACCCAAGTCTTTAGCTGATACTACATCAAGCCACATTTGTGTTCCAGCGAAGACAGAAAAAAAATCAGGAGAAGTACATGAAACGTACCTCTAATCATTCATCACTCGAAAACCTCGGTAAGCCTCCCAGTCCTGCGACATTATCCTACTGTAAATGCAGAGAACTCGGATCGAAGTTTGCCCCCAAAAAAAGAAAAAAGAAAAGCTAGGGTTGTTGATCAGCATTATCGTCCACAGACCGGGACAGGCGGCTTCAACACTAGCCTGACCTTTCCAAGGAATCCGAAAATCATCCCGCCCTTTTAAGCCCCAGCATTCTGTTTGTTCTTCAGCGATGAACCACTGTGACAGCCACTCAAAAAGCCACTCCGAGCCCTTTCGCGATAAAATTACAAGAATCGGAGACAAATCTACCTTCCACCTATTAAAAAACAACCCAATACACCCAGTCGCGGCGCCTGCAGATTCTAACCCGCCATGTCCATGCACCAACCTAAATGCTCTCTTGCAACGCCCCGCTCCGCCCCAGCAATCAAATTGTCCTAGGCAATCAAGCATCCGCCCCTAGGTCACACCTCGCTTCAAATCAAGTCGCTGCAAGCATCCATTCGAGCTGAATGCGAATATTTTAAAGCCCCCGGAGCCTCTTCCTCCAACATCCAACGCCGCACTAAAACGTCGGAGGAAACCTGCCCGTGACGCGGATCCACGCCCGCATTGCTGCGGCGGGGAGAAACCCAACAAACAATAACATCACTACAACCTGCGCTTTGATTGTCTGCCCTGCTCCAATTCACCAGCTCGAGAAACTGCCATCGATCCAATCCATCAGATTGCGGGGATTGTGAGCTCCGTTGCGAGACTCAAAGCATCGTCCCTTTCCAAGCAAGCTCAAAACCAAGCGGGGGCTGGAGGGGAGATCCTCACCCTCCAATTCGGCCCTCACGATCGACGGCCACACTTACATCAACCGGCTTTAGGGTCATTACTTGGTCTCCTCAAGCCGATCTTGTAGTAACCGCGTGGGTGGGCTGACTGGGCACGTTGTATCTCCGTGGAATCTGAGATTGGATGAATGTCAGTGTGGATGGATGAATGATGATGCGTCTAACATAAACTGATCCTTGATGATAGCACTTCTAATTCTCTTCTCCTATTTGTATTTTTTTTTTCAAAAATATTCTAAATTTTAGATATCATCTTTTAAAAATTACTTTATTGAAAATATGTCATATGATATTTCTGTGGTGTGTTTCAATCCATATGAATTTATTTCTAACTGAAGAAAATTTTGAATTATCCAACATTTATATGTGTTTATATATATATATACATATGTGTGTGTATATATAACCTAGAAATATGATCTATAGATAACAACAGTATATTCTTTTATTTTGTAATAATTTTAATACACCAATATATATGGATGTATATATGTATGTATGTGTATTGTAATATCAAACTTATTTATATGTAATATTTTTTAGATATTAATAACATCTTTTTTTAAATTACACTTATTTTCTTTTTTTAAACGTGCAATAAAGAAATAGTTTTTTACAGTATGATTTAATAAATTTGAAAATCCAATCTAACAAGACAAAAAAAATATTGTGCATAACATTTTTATCTCTATTATTAACACTGCATACATTTTTTTTAACATTGTGCATTTTACTCTATTTTTTATTTATTTTTATAATATATATAGAGAGAGAAATTAAAAGCATGTAACTATCAGTTATACATCTACAAAGTGTATACCAACAATTAAGTGATGTTAATTTATAAATATTTTATAGTTCAATAATCAAATGAATCAAAAAAAATAGTAATTATATTCTATAATATTTTTCAATAAATAACATGTTTGGCTTGATTTTTGTACAATTAAATGCTAAAAAAATCTAATCTAAATATAAGATTTTGGAAATTTGAAAACTCATCATAAACATGATTGTTTTACAATTAAAAATTTAATGTATTAAATTTTGTTTATGAATTATAACACATTGATATTCACAACTAATATAGCTTCTATATTCACCTTAGCTTTAGATTTTTTTATTCAATACAGCAATCACAATCAAATTGTTTTTTCTAGAAAAAAAACATAACTACATAGATTTTAAGATGTGCCTAACATCATCATCAATATATGTTTCTGAACATTACGATTGCACAAATCAAACAAGTAACAACTCTTGTCCTCTTAAGTTTTTTAAAATGTTAGTCTTCATTAAACAAAAACCAATATTCTACTTTACATTTCACTTCGATTCACATCATTATATGGTACAGCACAATTCTTTTATGGTTCTAAAGTAGAAGAGACGATAAATATTTCCAGCAGAAGAAAAAGATTAAGAAAACATAAATAAATAATAAGCAGAAAACAAACAAACAAACAAACAAACAAACAGACAAAATTGCATCACAAGAGGGATTGTTTGCTCCTCAGAATTCGTTTCAAAGTGGTCAACATGACAAGACTATTTTTCATTAATCTTTGCTACAAATATTTTCATATTATTTTTACGTAAAATGAAAGAAATCTAGCTTCAATTTTTCTTGTCCCACTAAACACTAACCATACTATACAATCCAATAAGTAAACAATCAACCTTATCACAATCACAGTTTTACACATTTTAAAAGATGGCAAAGTCCTCTTATCATCCCTGCAATAGAGAACGGCTTTGGGGCCAAGGGCGGAGATAGGCTCCTTTTCCCCATTTGGTTGTGGGAGTAACCACAGATTAGGGTTTGTGCTTCTAGCTCTCGGTCCCCGAAGCACAAACCCATGGGATCGATCACTGCTCAGCTCCCATGCACCACCATACGCATGCTCTCGGAATGTTTTGTTACCATTTTATTTCTTTATTTAGTTTTTTTTTTTTTTTTTTTTTTTTTTTTGGAGTCGCTACTTTCGTCCTGGTGTGTCTCGGAGTATCACGTACTTGATTTTCATTAAGGCTGCTCCAGTGATAGAGTTCCATGCCATTGTCTGTCGCTGCATTATTCGATCGGTGTGATGACATTGGAACCATTTGGTGAACTTGAGGGTGAAAGTTCGTGAGGGAGAATTTTCCAGCCGCGGATTTGCCCGGCAAATTGCTATTCTAGGATAGAGGAAGCAGCTGTGGGAGAAGCGAATTCATTAGCATTCTGGTGTCTGTGTAGTGAGTGATTCGCCATTGGTGATGTTTTCGTAGACCAGTCGAAAGGATTTGATGCCAATCACATCTATATGTAGGTTACGGTTTTTTTTTTTTTTTTTTTTTTTTTTTTTGTCCCTCCGTGACAGGATCGGAACAAAGCTAGTACTTCCTGGGGTTGAGGATTGCTTCGAGTGGGGATTCTGTATACTAGAGAGACCGTCTGTTCATCTGGGATCCATGGTCTAAAGCGCAGATATTCTGCAGGCACTTCATCGCATGTGTTGATGATGCTGTGAGGGATGACTTAAGTGTACCAGCAATCGTCTTAAAGATCACTGGTTTTGATTTTAGGCGAAATACAGGACGGAACAGATCCAAGTACTGTCGTTTACATAGCAGATCTGAGCGCTGTAATAGAGATTCGAACTTGAGACAGAGGGTCGGCAATGGAGGATTGTGAGGGAGGCTGGGAGGAGCTGCGCAAGGAGGCACGGAAAATCGAGGGTGATCTCGATGTCAAGTTGTCTTCTTACGCGAAGCTTGGAGGAATGCTTTCCCATGGAGGTGGGTTAGCTGTGATTTTTGCATTGGTGTACTGCTGTATCGCATACTGTCATGGTTGTGATGATTTAAGTTTCTTGTGGTTATGTTTTCATTATCCCATGACTATCAGCATCTTTTGATTCATGGTCGGCTTTGTCAATATTAATTTCCATTTCATTTCATGTTATATTGTTCACTCTTTGCAATATTAAGTCGAGAAATGCACAAAAATGCCACATCTGGATCCTGCTATATGTTATGCAGGTAGTCTAGTGTTTGTGCTTTCAACATTTTTTTTTTTTTTTTAAATGCTCCTCTTTGCATTATAATATTAGGATTGATCTACTCAAAATTGGAATCCGTAAGTTTTATTTTTCTGTCTTGGTAGAATCTGAACAATCTTTATACATCATTGTTGAAATTTAAATCATCAATAGCGTTCCGCATAACCTGGACATATTTATGGCAGTAACTTAACAGTGCAAAAGAAAATCTTTCATTTTTTGATGTTTGCATATCTGTTCTAGCCTCTGTTATCTTTTGGAAGTTTTAGAGACCTAAAATGGTATAGTATTTCTACTTTGTTAGAAGTTTTGGTTACAGCAGAGGAAGATTCTACCCTCTAAATGCAGAAATGAATCAAGTCATTGTGATTTACTTACAAGGAGTATCCCAAAGAAGAGTCTGGTTTGCTCAGTAGTAGGATCTTTCACTTGACAGTCATGTTGTCTCAAAATGTCTTCCTTAGGTCATAAACATCCCCTAAGTTTGTGCACAACTTTCACTATATTCTCTCTGCAGTAGACAGTCGTTTTATAAGTTGAGATTATCGAGAAAAGGTCCTCTCTCTTGCACTCATACCAGGTTTTGTCTTATGTCGTTTGATGGTTCCTAAAATACGTTTGTACTGTCATTTCTCAAGGCTTGTGGATCGTAATGATGGAAGGTTGAACATGCAGGTGATGCTCGAGTGGAGGGATCATGGAAGTCCATGGACACGGAGATTGAATTACTACTGGAGAAGTTGCTGGATATTAATGATTCAATGAGCCGATGTGTGGCGGCTGCTACTTCCACCACCTCCGTTACGCAGAAACTTGCTCGACATCGGGATATTCTGCATGAGTTCACTCAGGTTATTGTCTGGCCTTTCAATTATGGTTGAAATTGATTTGTGAAACTTCTGGATTCATTAATATCCAATTAAGTGTTGTGAGGGTTAAGAAATGATTCTCTTTTTGTAGTTTAGCATTTTTCACACTTGAAAAATATATTCAACTGAACTCACGATTCCTAAGCTGATTTTGCTGTGATTTATAATGTACAAGCCCCAGGAAAGGAATACTTAGGCGAATTCACGTATCTAGTTACTGAACGATGACCAATATTTCATCTTTGGGATGCTTGGGATCATAATGAGTGCCGAGACTGACAGTTCAATACTTTTGAAAAGTGGGTGTGATTAACTTTTCTCTCAAATGAATACGGCAGGAGTTTCGACGAACACGAAATAACATAAATTCCATGCGGGAGCATGCAGAGCTCCTGACCTCTGTTCGTTCTGACATCAGTGATCATAAGGTTCTTACCTTTGTGTTGTCTACCTCTGAATCTGAAGCTCTTGCGAGACCCATTAATAGTTTTTATTACCTGGATTTCAGTTGAGTTATTCATTCCATGTTATCTACTGGATTTTGTTGCAATCCACAGGCTTCAGGGAGTTCTTCACCAGCAGCAAGCTTGCTGAGGGAACGTGGAGCAATCCATGGCAACATTGCTCACGTGAGAAATATGTTCCAACCCTTTAGTCCTAGTTTCGGTGACTTGCCTTCTTTTGAGGATAGATCCAGTACCTGAGCTTCTATCTCTGTTCCGAGGTGTTATGTTAAATTCTGCCATGTGTTTTAAGGTCCATGCACTATGGCATGTGCGTGTGCGCGCTAACATTTCACATCAGTTTTATCGTCCTTCTGTGAATGACTTCATTTGCCTGACTGTTGAAGAAAACTAAAAAGGTGGGATACTCAAAACTCAATATGTATGGTCTAATAGTGGGATAGATGTTCTGTCAGATGGACGAAGTTATTACCATAGCTCATACAACAAAAGTGGCACTGGGGGCACAACGAACAACATTTATGGAAATTCAGGGGAAAGTAAAGCAACTGGGGGATCGGTTCCCTGCTATTCGAGGCGTATTAGGTATGTGATCTCATGTTATATCCTCCAAACGAGAGATGTCCATGTTATTATTAAAACTCTAGTATGGCCTTGATCATTACAGTCTGGGAATTTGACAAAGTGAACCACATTTTGGATTTGTACTGCAGGTGCAATCAAGCGGAAAAAATCTAAGGATACTTTAATTTTAGCAGGGGTTATTACTGCTTGCATTCTTTTTCTTATCATATACTGGTTGTCCAAATAGATGTCTCAAATTAGATGATTTCCCAGATCAAAACTGTAACACTTTTGAAATGATCGTTTTATTACGTTCATTAGTGTAATTTAGATTACAAATGGAACTGCCAAATCCTACTGAAAAGTGCCTACAGCAGGCTGTGTCTATTCGGTGTAATCTATTGATTTTTTCTCGGTTCAGCAAAGAGGCATGTTCAATATGAAGGGATTTAATTCTTCATTTACTGTACTGAAAGAAACATTTAGTTGAAAGAATGAGGATAGCGAAATGTACAGTATGAATTTGGGTGTTTATAATCAAATATGAAGAAGTGATTATCATTTATGAATTGATTGGGATTAGAGACAAGTTGGACTATGGGTATTAGATAGTGTAAGTTTTCATAGGTGTAATGAAAGAGATGTGCATTATTAAAAAAATGTACTGAAGTTTAGTGGTAAAACGAGATTGAGAATTGCTGAAATGTGAGATTTGCACACGGCTACAGATAAATGTGAAAGTTCGCACGAACAGAGAGATTGTAGCATATGATTTCAGAAACGGCTTACAGAAAAGAGTTTACTGAATAGGGACATTACACACTATTAACAGCCTAACTTCTACAGAGCTGGGCACAACATGGCTGTGACAGCTATCTACTGTTCAAACGTCCACTATCAGTACGAACAATTACTCTTCAATAGCCTCCTCTGAGGCGAAGCACCAGATGCAAGGTAGACTCCTTCTGAATGTTATAATCAGCAAGAGTACGACCATCTTCCAGCTGTTTGCCCGCAAAGATCAACCGTTGCTGGTCGGGAGGAATACCTTCCTTATCCTGGATCTTAGTCTTAACATTATCAATAGTATCAGAGCTCTCAACCTCAAGAGTGATTGTTTTTCCAGTCAGAGTCTTTACAAAAATCTGCATCCCTCCCCTTAGACGAAGAACAAGGTGCAAGGTAGACTCCTTTTGAATATTGTAATCGGCCAGAGTACGACCGTCCTCTAACTGCTTCCCAGCGAAAATCAGACGCTGCTGGTCAGGAGGGATACCTTCTTTATCCTGGATTTTGGTCTTCACGTTGTCTATGGTATCAGAGCTCTCAACCTCTAGAGTAATTGTCTTGCCAGTCAAAGTCTTCACAAAAATCTGCATACCTCCTCTTAAACGGAGGACAAGATGTAATGTGGACTCCTTCTGAATGTTGTAGTCTGCAAGAGTACGACCATCCTCTAACTGCTTTCCGGCAAAGATTAGCCGTTGCTGATCAGGTGGAATACCTTCCTTGTCTTGAATCTTGGTCTTGACGTTATCTATGGTATCAGAACTCTCCACCTCCAATGTAATAGTCTTTCCCGTAAGCGTCTTCACGAATATTTGCATCCCTCCTCTCAAGCGCAGGACCAAGTGCAGGGTGGACTCCTTCTGAATGTTGTAATCAGCCAAAGTACGACCATCTTCCAGTTGCTTGCCGGCAAAGATAAGTCTCTGCTGATCCGGGGGAATTCCTTCTTTGTCCTGAATCTTAGTCTTCACGTTGTCGATGGTGTCAGAACTTTCCACTTCTAATGTGATAGTCTTCCCCGTCAACGTCTTAACAAATATTTGCATACCGCCCCTCAGGCGCAACACCAGGTGAAGCGTGGACTCCTTCTGAATGTTGTAATCGGCCAGAGTACGCCCATCCTCCAACTGCTTTCCGGCAAAAATCAATCGTTGCTGGTCAGGTGGAATACCTTCTTTGTCTTGAATCTTCGTCTTAACGTTATCAATAGTATCTGAGCTCTCAACTTCCAACGTAATCGTCTTCCCCGTCAGCGTTTTGACGAATATTTGCATGCCACCTCTCAAACGCAACACAAGGTGCAACGTCGACTCCTTCTGAATGTTATAGTCTGCCAACGTACGCCCGTCCTCCAACTGCTTCCCGGCAAAGATAAGCCTCTGCTGGTCGGGAGGGATCCCCTCCTTGTCCTGAATCTTCGTCTTCACGTTATCAATCGTATCCGAGCTCTCGACTTCCAACGTGATCGTCTTCCCCGTCAAGGTCTTCACAAAGATTTGCATACCACCTCTCAAACGCAAGACAAGGTGCAAGGTGGACTCCTTCTGGATGTTATAATCGGCCAACGTCCGCCCATCCTCCAACTGCTTCCCGGCGAAGATGAGCCTCTGCTGGTCGGGAGGGATCCCCTCCTTGTCCTGTATCTTCGTCTTCACATTGTCGATGGTATCCGAGCTCTCGACCTCCAAGGTTATGGTCTTCCCCGTCAGGGTCTTCACAAAGATCTGCATCTTGGTATCACCTCTACTCACTTCACAACAATTTCAAGCTAATAGACAGCTGCACTAAAGTATCTCGCCAACTTCTCCGTACGCTGGTTTCCCAACTACGCTCACACCCTTGATATCCGAGACACAGCCAAGCGAGTGGATTCAGGAACAGAATGAGGGACTTGCGCTGAAGAGCAGCTCTCTTATGCCAAGAACGCTAACCATCCAGAACGTTCTTCACCTTCTCGCTTTCAACGACCTGCCCGTCTGCCCGGAGTTCCAGCCGCGTGAACACAACAACTTTCGACTTTTCGGCCACCAAGCTTTTACGGCAATAACTCTGTGCGGTGGACGAGGCTGCCCGCAATAGCAATTTCCCAGAATGGGGAGAAAAGTACGCGGCACGTAGCCAGCACGCGGTGATGGGACCCGTGGTGAAGGGCATGCAATGCGCCAGCTTTAGGTGCTATGAGTCATTTCCCCCATACTCCACACAGCAGGCTGATTCACCGTGTGAAAAGAGCTGGGCTTTATCTTTTTTGTATTGATGATAATATGTAAAATCATATTATTATGATAATTATGTCATTTACAAAATATTATTATTTTATAAATATACTATTAATTATTATCATATTTTATTTGTATTATATTATATTATTATATTTTATATAACATGATTTTATATGATTTTACATATTATATTTCATTTATATGTAATTAAAGATAAGGCATATATATATATATATATATATATTAAGATTGCTCAAGGAGAAAAGTGGTGGCTCTCATTCATTGCATGGATGGATCTTTATTTTCATCAAAAAAATTCATATTTTGTGGAATTTACAACTTATTTCATAATTCATCCTTGTATTTTATAGTTGATTGAGGAGTTCTATAAGGCGTTTCCTTACCTTCCTTTGGATTGATAGCAAAACTATACTACTCACATTCCTTAGCTTTATTATATACTAATCAAGTCTTTGTTTTAGTGATTGACTTGTGGTGAATGAAATAAAGGAAAGTGATGTTGATGGCAAAGTCCTATTGTTGCATTGATGACAAAGTTTGTAAAGGAATGTTGGATATTTTGTTATTGAATTAGTATAGACAATCAGTGTTGTAGGTGTGCATCATATTTGTTTTCTTTTCTGATTATTAGATTTTAGAGTAAATAGAAAGCTTCTTATTGACAAATAACTATAGGCATTGAAGAAAAACCATTGTACATTATCTTGTGAATGCCATCTTGCTCATTTTCACTTCTATGATAAAAATCTAGACCACATCATTTACAGTAAGCTACATCCACATTTGATTCTTTACTCTGTTTGATTTTTGTAATTTATTTTGATTTTGATTTTTGTGATTAAATATATTCGCTAGAAATCAAATAATTTACAAGCTACTAACTCCTTTAGATGTCAAGGATATGAACTTCAAAAAACTAAAAGGTCAATAAACTCTTGTCTGACTTAAAAGAATTAAAAAAATCACTTAAAGATGATATAGTATTAAATTAAAATGGCTATTATCAAAGATAAGAAGACTAGAAAGTCTTGAAACAAGACTAGGGACTAGAAAGGCATTGACAAGAATGAAGAAGACTTCACTTTTGCCTCCATATATAGTCTCTAACTAAAAGACCTATATAATATATATATTCTCTCTCTCTCTCTCTCTCTCTCTCTCTCTATATATATATATATATATATATATATATATATATAACTAGACAAGTTATCTTTATGTATACCATATAATAAGCTTATTCCACATGTTACTAACACATATAATACATGGCTAATTTGTTGATTAATTTTTTGCCTATCAATTAACTATAAACTTATGTAAAGTCAAAGTAATGTCTATGATGCTTCTAAGAAGCTCTTTTAAAAGATATTATGAAATTAATTTATTTTTACCTACTTATATTTAATCATATAAGTAATTATTGTAATAAATATGTATGTCTATCATTTTATCTTTCTTTTAAGGAATAAGTTCTATGAGGAGCAATCATCAACTTTCATAGACCTTGTTATTCTTCATCTTGATTTTGATCAATGTTGTTGATAAAAACCCTCAACCTTCTTTCTTGCATTTGTAAAATTCTTTGCTGACTGCCATGTGCATCTATTAATATTATATCTATATCAATGAATAATATATTCTAATCTATTTTGGTATTGCCTTGAATCTTAGACTCTTTATACCTCAAATTCTTGATTATTATCTATTTCTAAATAAAGAAGTGGAATTTGTCTTTTTTAAAGATATTTGCTATTTTAAATGGCTCAAAAAGAGACATATGGAATATGAGAAGGATCTTTATAGACTTAGGTAGATATAATCAATAAGCAACAAGATTGACTTGTTCATAAATAAAAAATGGTTTAAGTCTACAATAGTCTAATTTATCACAAAAATAAGTAGTCTTGATATTGTGACAAAGTAACTATATTTTATTTTTCACATTGAATTGTGGTTGTTCCTTGCAATACGCATCCAAATTCATCTTTTGTCATTCTTGAACTTCTTTTGACTACACCTTCATTATTGCATGTAGCTCTAACAAACGATTTACTAAATCTTTTGATACAAGATTATCAACTATTAAAAAGTCAAAAGTATCAAGTTGTTTATGATAACCATAATTGACAAAGAAATGTGTTTGTTGAATAGAAAAATATATCAAATTATTGTATGCAAACTTTTATAATGGTAAAAGAATTTTCCAATTATCTTCATGATAATTGATGGTATATTTCAAATATTATTCCAAAATTTCATTCAATTATTCTATTTGCCTATCAATTTGAAGATGAAAGACTAAAGACAGTTTTATATCCACCTTCAATATTTTAAAAAAGATTCTTCAAAATCTTAACACAAATTATGTCTCTCTATTTGAAATAATATCCTTTGGAAATCTATGATAGCAATAGATGTTATCAAAGGAAAGATTAACTAATCTTTCACCCATAATACATTTTGTACATAGTATAAAATGTGAAATTTTAGTAAAGCAATCTATGATCATAAATATAGAGTCATATGAATTTGAACTTGAACCTGAAAGATTTGTAATAAGTTTATAAAAATAAAAGACCATAAATATTTTGAAATAAGTAATGGCTGAAGAAGTCCATAAGATCAATGACGAAGAGTTTTTGATTTTGAACAAATGTCTCATAATTGCACAAATTCTTCCACATTTGTAACCACAAAAAATCTCTTGATATTAATTCTAAAGTCTAATTGTATCTAAAATATCCTACCATTAAAAAGTCGTGACATGCTTAAAGAATACATAAATGTGCTTCTCTTTTTGGAATATATAGGTAACATTTGAAATAAAATAGCTTGTTATTGAACTCAAATTTATAAGTATCATGAGGCTTAGAAGAAATATTTTTGATATTATAAAAAAACAAATTTTTAATGGATATATATCTACTATAATTATTATTTAGGTAATATAAATAAGTAGAAGTATATAAAAATAGATTAATTTCATAATACCTTTTAGACAAGCTTTCTAAAAGCTTCTTAGATATTATTTTGACTTTATATGTGTTTATAGTTGATTGATATGTTAGAATCTTAATCAACAAAATAATCACGAGATATATGTGTTGGTAGCTTGTAGAACAAGCTAATTATATGGCATCTATATAAAACATTTATCTTGCAAGTTAAGATATATATCATGTAAAGTCAACATGTTTTTGGAGGTTCTATAGAATGTTGCCATATAGATGCTAGGTATATAGTATATATAGAGGTAAGAGTGAAACCTTCTTCACTCTTGTCAATTTTTTTCTTGCTTTTAGTTTAATTTTAAAAGTCTCTTATTTTTTAGCAATAGCTATTCTAATTTCTTTTTAAATATATAGTGATTTAAAAAACTATTTTAATATTGACTTATTTTAGAAAGAATGGTGTATTATAGATGAATTATAATGAAGAATGACACATGGTTTATATAGCAAATAAAGTATTTTTTTACAACCACCAAATGAGCCTAGGTTAAAAAGGTTCCATTAGGTAATTGTGGAACTATGACCAATCTAATTTGGAATAATATGGAAATATTTTTTTGAGTGTGATATCCAATTATATATTAGTACTTTGTAACACCTCTTTTGGCCTTGATAACTTCTTCCAACCTCCTAAGTATAATTTTTATTCACTTTTGGTAAAAAATTACTTCAATATTATTTCATTTTGTAGCTATTCTTTCCTATAATTTCCAATCTTCTTTTGGTTTTATCTTCCAATTGTTGAATTGGCATTTGAGGTGCTTGCAAAGATATTCAGTAGAATTAAGATCAAGAGACTAAGCATGCAAATGCATTACTTTAATTCCATCATTACCAAATCACTTCCATGCTATTTTTGAATTATGCTTAGGATCATTATCTTGCTTAGAAATCACCTTGTCCTCAAAAATGTTAGATTCTTTAATGTTAGAGAGTACATTTTTTTCAAGAATTTCTACAAATTGCTTGGCATCCATCTTGCCCTCAATCTTTGTTATCCTTCCAATTCTATTCCATTCCATACAACTCCATACTATTATATTTCAACCGCCATGTTTAATTATTTCTTCAATCTTTTTATCAAGCAAGGATTGATTTTTTTGTTTTTACACCTACTTTCTACTATCTGATCCAAAATTTGTTGATTTCTATCTCATCTGATCAAATAGCCTTCTTCCAATCCTCCACAATCCATTTCTTATACTTCAAAGCAAAATCCAAGCCTTACTTTTAATGGCAAGTAGATAGTAGTGGTTTTTTTTTCTTCATGACAGCTTTCATATTCTATTTTTTGAAAATATTTCAAATAATTTGGGTTGACATAGAATTATTGATAATATTGTTAAGATTTTTAGGAATCTCAAAAATATTTTTAGCCTTCCCAATGTTGATTTGGCAAATAATTGTCCTTTCATCTATTATAGTGACCTTCTTTGGTTTGCCTAATTTAAGATTTTTCCTATTAAAAGTGATATTTTTTCCTAGCCTAGAGATAGTATCTTTACTCCAATCAAATTTAGAAGCAATTTGGCCATAAGATTTTTGAAGATGAAGAAAAGTAGAGGTGATGTTATCTTCGAAAGAATAGAAAATGGATCACATAGTTATTCAAGGAATTGTCAAAGATACAAGAATCTAACAAAAAAATATATCAAGATTGAAGATAGAGAATGACATTGATAGAAAAAGTGGTTCTAAAGACTTTTATTTACACTATAATGAAGCTTACAAAAGTCTATGGTACTTTCTATGAAAGTTTTTAGAAGTCTTAAGAAGTTTTTAGAAGTTTAAAGAAGCTTTTAGAAGCCTATAGAACTTTCTAAAAGATTAAAAAAGATTCTACAAGTATCTAGAAGGTTATAGTAATTTGTAGAAGATTCTAGAAGATCCTAAAATGTGGTAATTTGGAATATGTCTAAGCTAGGAATTATAATTAAGAATGGTACTTTGTAGTTACTAATAAGCATTAATAATGTCATTAGATTAATAATAATATTATCATAATAAATTTGATGATGATAAAATGATATTATGTTGAGTAATTAATAGAATCCAAAAATTAGATACCACACTCAAAAAATTATTTCAACACTATTCCAAATTAGATTGGTCATAGTTTCGCAATCATTTAATGGATTCTTTTCAATCTAAGCTCATTTGGTAGTTGTAAAGGAGTATTTTATTTACTATGTAACTAAGTCTCATTATTTACTAGAATTTATTTGTAATATACTATTCTTTTTAAAATATGTCAATATTGAAATATTTTTTTGAATCATTGTATATATTTTTCTATTTCTATTTTGTTATATTTCTTTGAAAGAATCTCATTTATTTATTTGCTTTCATTAAGTTCTTATCTTTGATAGATTAACAAGAGTATACTTTCAATATCAAAGCTATCTTTTATTGATTAAGAGTAGATTATTCTTTTTTCTTAATAAGACTTAAGCGTATTAAGAGTTGTAAATTTTTTTCTTCTAAATTAATATTATCTTTAATATTTTTTCTTTTTTTTAAGTCTTTTCTTTTAATTGTCTTGAGTGATATTAGATATCTTTTCTTTTTCAAATATTATCATGGCAAAGCTTCTTGAAAATAAAAAATGCAATAGTATAAATGCAAGAGCAATTGAAGAAGCTAATGCTTGCAATGCATCAACTTAATTTACCACTCTAGAAAGCAACAAGAATAACATGGAACAAAGTTATAAAGTTGATTGAAGCTATTTCAACATCTGTACCAAATCATGTCTCTTCTTCTTTAGTTGAACATTCTTTTATTATTAGAGAATCAAGGATTGTACTATTGAAGAAGTTTGATGGTACAAGATCTAAGTTTTGAGGATTTATTAATCAAGTATAACTTGTAATTGAACTTCAATTTCAAAGCTATCCAATTCAAAGATCATAAATTAGATCCATTAATACATTTATTTTATGGTTAGTATTATCTTTGTTTTCATCTTTTTTTGAACAATAAGATCCAATATTAAATAATCTCAAGGCTTTTTTAGCAAAATTTTGATCCATATATGAAAAACGTGATACGATTTGTATTGCAATTAATAAGATCCATATTTTATAAGAAGATAATCAATAGATAATGTTATATACTTCATAATTTTGATAACTTACAACTGATATTATGTGAGGTAATGTTGCACTCAGTAGCCAATTTTTCTATGGATTATAATATGAGATAAAAAATTGATAATTAAATCATTTGATCCTCAAACATTGAATCAAGCTATTGACTTTCTAATTAGGTGTGATAATCAACTATTTGAATTTTGATTTGAAAGTCACTTAAGTGTACTTCAATATTACTATAATTCAATGAAAACACCAATGTCTTTTCTATACATATATTTGGAAGTAGAAGATATGCAAATTGATGTAGTATGTTTCAAATTTCTTACTGAGCAAAAAAAGATTCATTATCATCAGAAAAGATTATGCTTATATTGTAGAGAACCTAAGCACATTGCTGAACATTGTCTAAAAAACGGATGCAACCACAAAATCAGAAGTACAATCATTAAAAAAGATAGTATGTCAAAAAAAAAATCTAGCTACAATAGAGACCATATGGTTGGAACCTTATAAAACAGTTGTGAAGGTCCTATTTTTTCTTCAAAACCATATCCTTGTTTTATAATAAATATTATTTTAAGACCATAACTTCACAAAGCCTTTGATTTATTAGATTTAGGAGCCTCAATATATTTTTTAGATGAAAAATTTGCTAAAAGATATAGCATACTTTTGATAAAGAAAACTAAACTTAATCATATAGAAGTCATAAATGATCATCCATTGTCTTCAGTAGATGTTACTCATGAAACTCTTTCTATAGAAATAACAACTAATAGTCATAGTAGCTTTGTAATGTTTAATATCATTAGATCTCCTTTTAATCAAATCATTTTAGATTTATCATGGCTATAAAAATGTAATCCAAAAATAAATTGGATTTTTTTTCATCTTGATTTTTTTAAAAGTGTAATTAAGAGTATAGTTGATAAAATAGAAAGTCATAAATCTAATACAATTAAATCTATATTTGTAGGTATAAGAGCTTTTTTGCATGCTACAAAAGAAGGATTACCTTACTTCATTTATATTGCATCTATTTCTAATGGTGGAAAGTGTCAATGACATGAAGTGAAAGAAGATGCATAAATCTATAAAATCCATATTAAAAGAAAAGTAAAAAAATAAAAATAAGGAGGTATGAGTATTAATAAGAAACTGAAATGGTTATTGCTAAAAGATAAAGAATCTAAAGACTCTTGAATCTTGACTAGACGCAAGAAATGAATTGATAAGAGTGAAGAAGGCTTCATTCTTGCCTCTATATATACTATCTACCTAAGACCTATGTGGTGACGTTCTATAGAACCTCTACAAAATGTATTGATATTGTATGACACATATCTTGACTTATGAAATAAGTTTCCTACATGGACGCCATATAATTAGCTTGTTTTGTAAGTTATTAAGTTATGTGGCACATGGATAGGTTTTTGACCAAGTTTCTAATCTATCAATCAATTACAAATAAATATAAAGTCAAAATAGCATCTAAAAAGCTTCGAAGAAGCTTTTTTAGAAGATATTATGAAATAAATCTACTTTTACTGAATTCTATCTATTCATATTATCTATGTAACAATTATAGTAGATATATGTCTATGATAGAAAGACTTCAAGTGGCATTCAAAGCCAATATCAAGACTTTTAAGATATATTTGAAAAAAAAAATGCAAATATTCTACTAGAACATCTTCTTTATGATTGCTTAATTGACCTTCAAGAACAAGCTCAACTGCCATTTGAACCAATTTTTAATTTATTACAAAATAAATTGGCTAAACTAAAGGAATATATTGAAAAAAATCTACCTAAGAACTTTATACATCATTCCCAATCTTCAATAGGAGCTCCAATTTTTTTTATAGAAAAAAATGATAGATCATTACAAATATGTGTTGATTATCAAAGACTCAACAAAATCACCATCAAGAATAGATACTTGCTACTTTTAATATTTCGATTGTTTGATCAATTGAATCAAGCTAAGATCTATATAAAAATAGATCTATGAAGAACATATAATTTGATATGCATCAAAGAAAGAGATGAATAGAAGATTGAGTTTTGAATAAGGTATGGATATTTTGAATACAATGTCATGCCTTTTGGACTTATAAATATACCAAAAACTTTTTAATATTTAATAAATGATATTTTTTGAGATTTTATAGATGACTTTGTTGTCTATTACCTAGATGACATCTTAATGTATTCTATGTATATAAAAAATATTAACTTCATATTTGTCATGTATTACAAAAACTAAGTGATGCAAATTTTATACCAAGATAAAAAAAGTGTATATTCCATACTATTTAGATTGACTTCTTAAGATATATCATTTCAAATGATGGACCAATGATGGATCCTAAAAAAATTCAAACCATTATAAGTTGGAAGATTCTTAAAATGATAAGAAATATCTAATGCTTTTTAAAATTTACTAACTACTATCAAATCTTTATTAAGAGCTTTTCTTGAATTGTAGATCCATTTATATATTTGAATTATAAAAACAAACTTCAATAGAATCAATAAGCAAAAGTAATATTTGAAGCTTTGAAGATAATATTTATTTCTGCACTAATCTTATATTGTGTCAACTTTTTTAAGCTATTTTTTTATGGAAATAGATATATTAGACTTTGTTTTGGAATTCATTTAATAGCTTTTTATTCAATTTTTTTTTTAATATTCAATTACAAGATTCATGACAAAGAACTTCTTGCAATTATGGATTTTTTTTAATAATAGTACCATTATCATGTAAAGTCAATATAATATCTAAGAAGCTTTTAAGAAGCTTTTTTAGAAAATATTATAAAATAAATCTATTTTTATTTATTTATAATTAATAATATAGATAAATATTAAAAAAATATATACATTCATGACAAAATTCTTTTTTTTAGGAACAAATTCTATAAGGAGCAATCATCATATGTTGTGAAAATCTAAGATGTACCAAATTGAGTTTGTTACATTCTTTGATCTTTCTTTTCTTTGAAGCTAGTTGATAGGATGTTTCAACCATTAATAATATCTCATACCAAGATAGAAAGATCACTTGTTATTTGATTATTGTTAAGACTTTTGTAATTCCCTTCAAATAAAACATTTAAAACACCATCAATAGCCGTTCTTACTTCTAATAAAATCACCAAATATTGAAAATTTCTTCCAAAGTCATAATATCAAATACATTGTATTTTGCCATCTATTTGAAAAAAGACACGACATTCTTAAGGATCTTCATCTTGATTATGTCAACTCGAAGGTTGTGATAATAATAATATTTCATCCAATTAGTCAACTAGTGATAGCTCTTGAGTTAAATCTACTGGTTATTTGTTTTTCATCTCGTTAGTCTCACAAATATACAAAAGTTATAAATAAGAGTAAAAAATAGAATGCTATCTTTTCTAGATTTTTTTCTTTTATAGCAAAGATTTATTATTCTTTATCTTGATTTTGATGGATGTCATTGATGAAAAGCTTCAATCTTTTTATTGCATTTATACGATTCTTTGTTGGTTGTCATGTGCATTCACTAATGTCATATCCATTGTCTTAGTAGATATAGTTGCCTCAAGAAATCCCTTATCCTTTAATTCCTACTAATTGCTCAAACAAGTTATAAAATTATAAAATACAAATATGATTTATAGCATGTCTTTAAGAAGATAAATACAACAAATACATGAGTCTAGGATGTACAAGAGTACCAAAGATGTGTCTAGATATCCTAAATTTACTTCTATTCATATAGAGATGCTATTTATATATGTATTATTTAATAACTTCTAATCTAATTATTTAATTGGATATAAAAATTTTCACAAGTTAATTTATATCCTCCACTACCTCTACACAAAAATTCAATCATAAATTCATTATAAGTCTTTGGATATTGCCTAATCACTAGGAAGTGCTAAACATGACAATTTTTAGGCATCAATGCACTAATTCCTTCATTTTTCAAAAACCTAATAATTAAATTCTATAAATTTTTTAAATACAACTTTTTAATAGAGTCATATATATTTTTAGAAATTTTGAGCTAAAAATTCGTCTAAAAACTCAAGATATGGTAAAATCCAAAACCTCCATTAAAAAAAATTTGCTTATAAATCCCAATTCTAAACACTAACTTCCAATAGTTCTTTCTCTTTTGTTTTAGATTGAAATATATTGATGTTTTTACATAAAATGTAGTTCTTCAACTCATCTTTCAAATCTCACTATCTGATTCTTCAAAGTTTTTTTTTTTTTTTTTTAATTCTTTATATATTTAAAAGAGTATTAAAATTAGGTACTAAAATTAGGTACTAAAATTAGGTACTAAAATTACACTCTAACTTCAAACAACCATAACTCTGTCATTATAATTCTAAATCATCTATTTCTTTTATGTCAATTCTAATCCAAAACAAATACTTTTTGAATCCAACCTCTAAACTTTGAATGCCTTGCTTTTCATTGAATAGTCTGCCTTGCCTCAAATAGATCGCCCTAAAGTGGTTCCAAACTCTAGTATAGTCTCAAATAACATCTTAAAGGCTAATGAATATGATTTTCAACCAATAGAAATAAAGTCATCTATGTTGAAGATCAGCAAGTTCTTACTTAGTTACCACCTCATGAAGATTAATCATCGTAAGTTGCTCATAGACAAAAGGCACCAAAGGATTAAAAGAAGTTACTATGGCAGCGGCTAGGGTTTTAAGGTGGCGGCTAGGTTAAAATGAATCTAGATCTAGATCTAGATTGAAAGGATGAAAGTGACTCTCGATGAAGTCTATGTACTTGGAATGTAAACTCTACCTATAAGTAAAGGATGTTAGAAGTAAGAGACATCTTTCTCCACACTTTTTTTTAGACTACAATCCTTGTTAATACTAAGTATTTGTAGCTTTTAGACTTCTTTTCTTCAGTAGGTTATGGACCCACTCACATTTGCTTGCTTTTTTTTTGAAGTTCTTTGAAGTAGTTTTGTTAGTGTGGAGTAAATCAAGTTGTTGCTGATGTTAGATTTCAGAAGCACCTAACTTTCAGATTCAGATCTAGATCTAGATCTTGATTTGCTCTTACTTGTGGTTAAGAGCATTTTGGTGTTGGTGTTTTGTTTTTTCACCTAAAAGCAAAGTTTGTATTGTGCTATTGCTGAGATAGATCCTTGGTGATCTAACTTTATAATTTCATGTTCTAAAGTTGTTGATTGTGCTTAAAAGGCCTCTTATGGTGTATAGAGGTGATTTGTAAGCTTAAGAGAGATATTAAAGTAGAAAATCAGATTTGATACACTTAGATAAGTCATTAGACTTGTGGGAAGTCTTAGAAGTGAAGTTGAGAGTGTTTTTGAGAGTAAAAATACTAGTTTATTTACAAAGAAGGATTTTGTGATTTTAAGGCAGCAAAATCTTCTTATTGATTTTGAGAGCATTAGGACTTCTTCTTAAAATCTTTTTTGATAAAAATCTTCCTTAGAAATGGCTTTAAGTGGAGGTGAAGGATTGAGAGTTATTGAGAAGTTTAGAGGTGAAAATTTCTACCATTGGAAGGTAAAAATGGAGCTTTTGTTGGCGTCTTTGGATCTTTGGGATATTATAGATGAAAGTAAAGAGACTCCAAGCAAAGGTGCTGATATGAAGGAGAAGAAGGAGTTCAAACATCATAAAAAGAAGGCTTTTGGATTGATTACAACCAATGTAGATGAAGCCAACTTCTCCCACATTATCCCTTGCAAAGGACTAGCAAAATCATCGAAGATTCTTTGCAATATCTATGAGAGCAACAACTTATCCAACATCATCTATACAAGGAGGAAGTTCTTCACTTGCAAGATGGAAGAACGTGAAGATCTCATGGCTCATGTCAATAAAGTAAAGGCTCTTTCAAACCAACTAGCAATTATTAACAAGCCTTTAGAAGAAAGTGATATTGTCATGACCTTGTTAATGAGCCTTTCCGAATCCTATAACTACTTTATTGTGGCATTGGAGTCCATCATGCTAAAAGAGCTTACAATGGACTATGTGACAGCAAGACTTACCCATGAAGTAATGAAGAAGAAAGAAAAGGAGCTCCAAAGTGAAGATTCAACACTCTACTGAAGTCAAGGCAAGGACAACTATCCAAATCAACGAGGTAATGTCAAATCTTGCTTCATTTGTGGCAAAGTAGGCCATTTTGCTCGAAATTGCTACAAAGGCAAAAAGATGGAGAAAGAAAATGTAAATAGTGGGTAAGATGAATTTTGAGGACAAGATTATGCATTCACGGCAACAAATTTCTACCTCTATAGCTGTCATGTCAAGATGGATTATGGATTCAAATTGTTCCAAGTATATGACACCTTATAAGTATTCATTTGACACTAATGAGGCTATTCCAACATCAAACGTGGTGTTGGCACATAGTGGTATATGTGAAGCCATTGGAATTGGCTCTATTATGGTGGATGTGGTTGTAAATGGACAAACCAATAGGATCAGACTCAAAAACATCTTTCATGTGCCTAAGATAAAGCAAAACCTACTTTTGGTGAGTAAACTTGTAATGGAAGGTTTTAAAGTTCAATTTGACATGAATGAATGTTTTGTAAGAACATTGAGTGGAGACAAGGTCTTTAAAGGCTTAAAAGAAGGAAATTTGTACTACCTCATTTGTAAAAAGGTGAATTCAGTGGAGGTAGCCGTATTTGCTAAGTTTACATCAAACTAAGATAAGTTGAATATATAGCATTGTTGCCTTTGCCATTTGAATGTGAAGACCATGAGAGAGTTCAAGACTATAGTAAGTAGCTTAGATCTTGGCAATACAAGCCAAAATATAAAACAATTTGTTTGTGAAGGATGCATAGAAGGCAAATAATAAAAGGCGTCATTTTTAAGGAGTCTAGCAATATGTGCTACCAAGTTGCTGGAGATTGTCCATTCGGATGTATGTGGATCTATGAAGAACACAAGTATTGGAGGATCAAGGTATTTTCTCACTTTCATTGATGATTATTCAAGAAAGATTTGGATCTACATTTTTAAAGCCAAGAGTGAATGCTTTTGGAGGTTTAAGGAGTTTAAAGCACTTATTGAAAAACAAAGTAAATGTAAGATCAAGGTGCTACATATGGACAATAGAGGTGAATACATATCTAAGCAATTTGATGGTTATTTAAAAAATGAAGGAATTGCTAAATAAAGCATAACTCCATACACTCTATAATAAAATGGTGTTGTTGAAAGGACAAATCGAACCATTGTAGAGATGGCAAGGAGCATGCTTCATGTTGAAAATCTTGGTTATGAATTTTGGGCGGAAGCTATGGTGAATGCAGTATATAAAAGAAATAGTTGTCCAACAAGTGCTCTTGCATCAATGACACCACAAGAAGCTTAGAGTGGGAGACAACCTTGCATTTCTCATATGAAGACCTTTGAATGTATTGCATATGCAAAAACACCAGATTGTATGATGTCCAAATTTGATGCAAAAGGTACAAAGTGTGTGTTTTTTGGTTATTGTAAAGGTACTAAGGCATATAGGCTAATGCGCTTGGAAACCAAGAAGATTGTAGAATAGATATTAATTTATTTTTGAAAGATATTGGTAAAATATATTAATAGTCCATATAATAGGAAATTCAGGAGAACGGATGAGTGATTTAGTTATTAAAAGCTATTAATTACAGAATTATGGTTAGAATCTAGAGAATCAAGGAAAAATATATAGAAGTTGTAGAAGTTAATTAAGGTGCCATCATTGTGATAGTTGTGAGCCGGGATAAGCTTAGTGCTACCTCTTTTCTTTTGTTTGTTATTTTCTTTGAATAAGAGGATTGAAAGTTTTTGAATATTGTGAAGTGAATTATGGAATAGAAATGTGATTGGTATTATTTGAGAAGAAGAAAGATTGAATGCTGAAATCTGATTGTAGTTCAGCAGAGAGAATGAGTCTGTGTTTGTGTGAAACAACCGTAATGTGAATGGCAGTTCTGTGTGAAGAATTCCAGTGATTGGAATGAGGGTAATTGTGTGCTGAAAGTTGTGATGGCACAATATTACAGTTGGAGATTATGAAGGTGAATATATTGGTGGAAATAGCAATTATTGGTATGACTAAATTGCTGTAAGGAAGAGACCGATAAGGTGAAGGAGGAGATTATAATTTCTTTGTGTGTTCAGATATTGGAAATAGACATGATATATTCAGGAGGTAATTGATTGTGTGACCCTAACGTGAACGCTTAAGCAACTAGTCATTCTCCATGTTTGAATCTCCTTATACCAGTTTATTCCCATTAGATTAATTTGGAATAAGTAAAACAAGCAATCACATTTTGGCACCACTGCCGAGGAGTGATAATAGCTCTGAGTGTTAGGAATTAATTACCAAACGTGTGAGAAAATTAGCAATGGAAGACAATTTCAGTAGTATTGAAGCAAGATTATGGTTAATAAGAACGAGAGCATTGCATCGAGGAAAAAAAATCAATTGAGAGAAAGATAGAAAAGAGTGCAAGGAAGGAACTTGCTTAGAGAGAAGCAAGAACATAATCTTAAAATGAAGCATCGACAAAATTGGATTAAATCATGGTTGTAAGCTTGTCGACGCATCCGAACATATCAAAAACCAGACAAACTGTTAATTCTGTAGTCGTTTGTACCATTAGAAAAACTGCCAAGAACACTTATGGGAAATTTTGTTAACTTTCTAGAGGAAATCTTGAGGCCGTTAACTGAAAGAGAAGGAGGCGTAGAAGAATTTGGTATTCTATTGGGTATTTTTTCAGTAGGGGGTATTGCTAAAACGAGCAATAGTAGCACTTCAGATTGGCACAAATTGGTCGCCAATAAAGATAACTATATTGTATTTCAAAATTTGACGTTTTTACCTACAATTCAACCAATAAAATTATCTACAAAAAATAATAGTAAATCGAGGAGCACTGAGAGCTCGAAAATTAGAATAAGTGAAAGCAGAGATTATTTTAAAATAGAGTTTAGCAAAACAAGAAATTCAATGGCATTAGGAGGACCAACCGTTCCGATTGTAGTACAAATGGATGCAGTAGGCGATTGTGTAACTAGTATTGTGCTACTACCTATTTTTTGGGGATTTTTGGGTGTGGATCCCAATCAACATTTATCTCAGTTTCTTACAACATGTGTAGCTAATAATGGCAAAAATAAAGATATTTGGTTGCGATGGCTGCCAACGACCTTAATAGACACAGCGTTTGAGTGGTATAACTGCTAACATGTGGGACAATTTATCAATTGGGAGGCATTGAAAAATACATTTTTAGCCCATTTTGACCAATTGGTTTTGAAGAACATCTTAGAAAAAAATTAATGAACAAGAGAATGGTACCAGGGAAAGCGATACAGTCATATTATGGTCGCGTAGCAGATATACTTCAAAAATGGCCAAATAACCAAATGTCAGAATCGTTTGTATTGTCCATATTGGTTAATGGATTACACCCACCAAAATTGAAGATGTTTGTAAAGGAGGCCCAATCAGCCACCATTGTATCATCTCTTGAGCGAGCAAAAGTATGGGAGGAATGTCACTATGATCAGAACTTAACAGTTGGAGCCACTATGATTCCATCTCAAGGAGGTTATTAAATGACAAATTGGAATGACGCATCGGAAAGTTATCCAAAAAGGAATAATTATGGTACAATTCCAAAGGGAATAGTGGATGCTATTCTATTGCAAGCTGTACCACCATCATCATCACAACCGTATGTGCTTTATTTCGCGTATCAAAAACCAATACCTACAAAAGAATTACCAGATGCATTGGTATCAAAGAATCCCAATGAATCATTGCTGTTAATATTGATGAAAAAAATGGATGAATTGGCTGTGAATCTAGCCAAGGATAAAGAAAAAAGATATAAATCAATCAATATGCGTCCCAATGTCTAGTGTAGTAATTGTAAGGAGCAAGGTCATTTAGTAACAGAATGTCCTTTATCTCCCTAAATGACTGTACAATATACCTTTTGCGGGGGCAAGCATATTACTATCAACTGTTGGAATTTATGGAAGCAACAACAACTCAGTAATCAGATAATGACTCAACTAACTTCGTGGGATGTCAATCAAGTATAAACGAATAATAAGTTTGGTTAGAATAAAAATCGAGTGAATAAACAAAACAAGAATTATTCCAATTTCCTAAACTCTGAATTTCACCAAGAAGATGTATCCAATATTCATGGATTGGCGATGAATCAATCAGGATACCATCAATATCTACCCATGACGAAGCCAATGCCAGAGTCTACAGTAACAATGGGTCAATCAGGATCCTTTACTCATCCGACATGGAACAGACTTAGTCGTTATATACCAGTAGAGACACCCAATATCCCTGAAGGAGCTAGCAAGAGACCACTTCATTGCTATCGTTGCAGACAAATCAGACATTATGCGAGTGAATGCCCTAATCCAAGGGCCAGTGATGACTATGCTCAAGTATATTGAAATTGTAAGCAGTCTGGTCACACTTATCAACAGTGCAATATGCCCTTTAATTATAATAATCGAGATCAACAAATACAAACAAGCCAATCGACGGAGGACAAAGGTCCTGTTCAATGAGACTCACCAGTACATCATGTCGAGGTGGTGAATGCAGTGCTTACCAGAGGCCAACCAAAAGACTAGAATTCAATTCAAGACCTGGATGAATCAATCGCAGGAGAGCAAGTAGCACCGTCTATGGGACTAAACGAACCAATATTAGTATTAGAACGTATCCCAATATTGAGACCTCAACAGATTGAAGAATCCAATTCGATTCCACGTGCCAATTTGCCGGGACCATCGAGAACGATTCCAACTAACCAACTACTAATACCTGTACAATCCAATAAAAGATCTTATGTATTAAAGGAACCTTTAGTGGTAGAAAAATTGGTAAAGTTACCAGTGGCAATCCCAATCACCAAGAAGGAATTATTACCAAATGGAGTAAAATCAAAACCAATGAAACGCAAAAGAACATTAGAAATTACTCTCAATATAGAATCTTACAACATTCTGAAGGATTTGGATGTTATTCATCCTTCAATTATAATGAAGCAACTTTTGGCTGTAGCACTAGAATGTCGATCTACATTGAATTTAGCGCTAATACGATAAAGATCCCACACTAAAGAAATTCATGAAGTTAACTTAAACCCAGATCCAGGAGCACCAACAATTGATGTATCAATCGATGGCATTTTAATTCCAAGGGTATAAGTCAATGGTGGCTCCAGTGTAAATTTAATGAACACGGATAGAATGGAGGACTTAGATCTAAAGTAATTGCTACCTACGACATTGGCCTTGCGAATGGCAGATCATAGTCTGGTAAAGTCAATGGGAATCTTACGAAATATTGCCATTGAAATCGTGGGATTGACATACAAAATTGATTATATTGTATTCCAATTACAGAGTTCTACATTATCGTATCTCATTTTATTGGGTAGACCTTGGCTTTATCAAGCCAAAGTTAAGAACAATTGGAGCCGAGGCACATTGACGATTGGAAAAGGTCGGGACCAGATTGTTCTACAGATGTATCCGATATAATATCATGGAGAATTTCAATTGCCAAAATCAGAATTTACATCGGACAATGAGAGTCAATCGATTGAAGAAGATGTCGATGCTATAGATTCACCACAATTTGGAATAGGACAAAATACTTCAACAGCAAAGACAGGAGTCTACCAATGTGGAGGTCCCGGTGAATATTTACTGCATCAGGAGGATGCTACTAACTCGGATCATGCTATTGCCGAATGGATGAATAATTCTACAATCAATAGAGTCAGTACATTGGAACCAGATTTGGGTGGTTTCCATATGTCGAATAATACAAGATATTCAGATCAGGAGAAGACAATTAAATCAGAGGTTGTTGAAGTCCTTGTGTGTCAATCCATTAACCTGGGCACCAATGAAATGCCACAACTAATTAAAATATATGTCAGTATTACAGGTAAAGAATTGGATACTTAGAAAGAGTTTTTCATCCGTCACAAATCTACCTTTGCATGGTCGTATGCGGATTTGAAAAGAATTCCAGTTGAAGTGTGTGAGCACCAGATTATTTTGGAGGAGGGTTTTACGCCAGTTTGTCAAAGACAACACCGGCTTAACCCAAAATATTTCTTTTTAGTAAAAAAGGAATTGGATAAACTTCTCGACGTGGATTTTATTTATCCTGTTTTGCATAGTGCATAGGTGTCGCCAATCGTGATGGTGTTGAAAAAGAATGGAAAATTTTGAATTTGTTAGGATTTCTTGAAACTTAATATGGCTACCAAGAAAGATTACTTCCCATTACCTTTCACAGACAGTATGAGTAACATGTTGTCATTATCACCAAGTAGTAAAAGAATAGGAGTGGGGCACCAATCAAAGTCATTCTGTGGTATTGTTTTCGGTTGATTAGAGTGCCATTTTCTTGTATCTCTTGTGCTTTCGAGAGTAGTAGTTCCATTTAAAAGTTAACAGTGAAGAGCCAGTCACAAGTGTCGATTGAAGATATTCCAGAATGGATGAGTGAGCAGTAACAACAATTGGAACTTCGAGATATCCAGATCTTAAAACTGGATGCTCAAGTCCATGTACTGGGTGAGTACAATGAAGACCTTTCAGCTCAGTTGAGGAAGGAGCCAATGGAAGGATTGGAGGAAGAAGAAGATTTGCAATTGGAATCGAAATCAATGGAACCAATAACAGATATTGTGGCAATTGATTAATTAGGTGGGCCAGAGGAACTAGTTACTTTATAGAATTTTGTTAGATAATTTTTAGATAGGTATCAATTGAGTGTATGCGAGGACACTACACAGATAGGAGTGGGGCTATGTAGAATAGATATTAATTTGTTTTTGAAAGATATTGATAAAATATATTAATAGTCCATATAATAGGAAATTCAGGAGAACGGATGAGTGATTTAGTTATTAAAAGCTATTAATTACAGAATTACGGTTAGAATCTAGAGAATCAAGGAAAAATATATAGAAGTTGTAGAAGTTAATTAAGGTGCCATCATTGTGATAGTTGTGAGCCGGGATAAGCTTAGTGCTACCTCTTTTCTTTTGTTTGTTATTTTCTTTGAATAAGAAGATTGAAAGTTTTTGAATATTGTGAAGTGAATTATGGAATAGAAATGTGATTGGTATTATTTGAGAAGAAGAAAGATTGAATGCTGAAATCTGATTGTAGTTCAGCAGAGAGAATGAGTCTGTGTTTGTGTGAAACAACCGTAATGTGAATGGCAGTTCTGTGTGAAGAATTCCAGTGATTGGAATGAGGGTAATTGTGTGCTGAAAGTTGTGATGGCACAATATTACAGTTGGAGATTATGAAGGTGAATATATTGGTGGAAATAGCAATTATTGGTATGACTAAATTGCTGTAAGGAAGAGACCGATAAGGTGAAGGAGGAGATTATAATTTCTTTGTGTGTTCAGATATTGGAAATAGACATGATATATTCAGGAGGTAATTGATTGTGTGACCCTAACGTGAACGCTTAAGCAACTAGTCATTCTCCATGTTTGAATTTCCTTATACCAGTTTATTCCCATTAGATTAATTTGGAATAAGTAAAACAAGCAATCACAAAGATCACCAAATGTCATGATGTTGAGTTTTTGGAGCACAAGAATGCTTGTAAGCACTTGGAGATGTGTCCAAGTGGCAATAATGGTGTGTTTATGGACACATCTTTGAATTCAACAAAGAAACAAGAAGATGAAGATAATGAAGATGATGAAGATGAAAAACCAAAGAAGGTTGAAAAGATGAAGGCTCCTACAATTGATAGGATCAACAATGAAAGAAATGAAGATGTTGAAGATTGGAATGATGATAATGATGAAGAGTACCAATCATTGAATGAGAAACAATAAGATTTAAATGAAAAGAAGGTTGAAAAAAAACATAGAGTGTAACAAGGTTAATGTTCTTTTACAAGTGAAAGGAGATATCCTTTGAGAGAAAGAAGGCAATGTGGCGAATAGTGGAAGGATCACATCTTCTCTCAAGTAAGTGAAAAACATGTAAATATTGCTCTTCTTGTTGATCCGTCATCTTTGTGTGATGCTATAAAGTGTGAAGATGCAATTAAGTGGGAGAAGGCTATGGAAGAAGAGTACCAATCTCTTATGGATAACGATACATGGAAATGGACACCTCTTCTAGCAAATCGATCTAATGTTGGTCGTAAGTGGGTGTTTAAGACTAATAGAGATGAAATGTGTGTGGTGGTGAGGCAGAAGACAAGATTAGTTACCAAAAGATATTTACAAGTTGTTGGAATTGATTTCAATGAGATTTATGCACCCGTTGTCAAATTCACTACCATTAGGACCATTGTAGCAATTGGAGAAGCAATGGATTTGGAAATACACCAAATGGATGTGAAAACGATTTTTTTGAATGGAGAATTGCAAGAAGACATCTACATGGACCAACTTTAAGGATTTATACAACAAGGCAAAGAACATCTTGTGTACAAATTGAAGAAATCCTTGTAATGATTGAAACAATTATCAAAGGCATGGTACCAGCGAATTGACACCTTCTTTGTCAATGAAGGATTTGTGAGGAGTGAGGCTCATCATTCATTGTATGTGATGCAATCTAGAGAGTTCTTACTGATTGTAATCTTTTATGTTGATGATTTGATCATCTTAACTAACAATATAGAAAAGCTGGATTGAATGAAGGCTAAATTAGAGAAGGAATATGAGATGAGTGATTTGGAAGAGTTATACTACTACTTAGGAGTGGAGTTTATAAGAGATCGTGGTAACAAGATCATTACAATGAGCCAATTTAAGTACATTGAAGAAGTGTTGAAACGATTCAACATGAAAGAGTGTAAGCCCATTAAAACACCCTTGGAGGTAAATTTGAAGTTGATGAAGCTCACGGATGAAGAGTTTGCACAAGTTGAAGGTGAGATGCAAAGTATTCTGTACAAGGCAGTAGTAGGCTCATTCATGTATACAATGGTAGCCACAAGAATAGAACTTGCATATGCAATAAGTATTGTAAGCCAAGACATATTTAAGGCTGGACCAATGCATTGAAAATGGTAAAAAAAATATTGAGATACTTAAAAGTTACCAAGGACTTCAAATTAAGCCTTGGTGGTAAAAACATTGATTTACAAGATTATTGTGATGTGGATTAGACTGGAGATGCAAATGATAGAAGATCTACAATGAGATATGTCTTCTTCATTTGAGTGAGAGCCATTTCATGGAATTGCAAGAGATAACCTACCATTGCAAGATCAATGATGGAGACAGAGTATATGGCAGTAAGTTATTGTGCAATGTAGGCATGTTGGATAAGGCAACTCTTAGAAGACATTGGTCTAGTGCAATTAGAAGCAACTCTAATTATGTGTCACAATCAAAGATGTCTTACATTTGCCAAGAATCCAAAACACTACTTAATGACCAAGCACATTGATATTCAACATCATTTGATATGAGAGAAGATTGAAGATGGAATAATAGGTATGAAGTATTGTGCTACAAATGACATACTTACTGATGTGCTTATAAAGACATTAGTGAAGGATAGACATCATGACTTCATTCAGAGAATAGGATTAAAAGCCTCTTGAAAATTAGTAAAGTGAGAGTATTGAAGATCAACAAGTTCTTACTTAGTTACCACCATATGAAGATTAATCATAATAAGTTGTTCATAGTTAAAAGGCATCAAAGGATTAAAAGAAGTTACTATAGCGGCGGCTAGGATTTTAAGGTGGCAGCTAAGTTAAGATGAATTTAGATCTAGATCTAGATTAAAAGGATGAACGTGACTCTAGATGAAGTCTATGTACTTGGGATGTAAATTCCACCTTTAAATAAAAGATGTTGGAAGTAAGAGACATCTTTCTCTACACTTTTTTTAAACTACACTCCTTGTTGATGCTAAGTCTTTGTAGCTTTTAGACTTCTTTTCTTCAATAATCTATCACTCATCTTATCTATCCATATAGGATGGCTTAGGAGTTTAAATATTATACTTTTGAGTCCAAAGTTCCTCTAAACTTTTTACAAATAAATCCTACAACTTCTATCTTTATTTACAAAATTTATATTATAAACTTAAAAAATTAAATAAATATTTTATTATATTTATTTTTAATTTTTTATATTATTTTATATTATTTTATTTTTAATTAAAATCTTATATTTTATAATATTTTATATTATTTTTATAATACAAAATTATACTAATGAATAAGATATTTTAATTTATTTCAGCACCACCTTAAATCTAAGACTTCTTCTACCTCAAATTCTTGATTATTATCTTCTTTTATAGGAAGAGGTGGCATTTTTCTTCTTCTAAAGATATTCACTATCTTATATGACTCAAAAAAAGATATAGAATATAAAATGAATCTTCATAGATTTTAGTAGATATAATTGATAAGCAACTCGATTGACTTGTTCAAAAATAAAAAAAAGATTCAAGCCTATCATAGTCTAACTTATCACAAGGACAAATAGTCTTGATATTATAATAAAGTAACTATACCTTGTCACTTATGTTGAATTGTAGTTGTTTCTTACAATAGACATCTAGATTGATCTTTTGTTATTTTTGAGCTTCTTTTAACTATGCCTTCATTATTGTAAGTAGCTCTTACAAAAAATTTACCAAATCTTCTATTGTAGGATTATCATCTTTTGAAAAGTCAAAAGTATTAAGTTTTAGATGATAATTATAATTGGCAAAAAAAAGATGTTTATTCAGTAGAAGGATATACCAAATTATTATATTCAAACTCTATCAATGATAAAAAAGTTATTCAATCATCTTAATGATACTTGATAGTATACCTCAAATACTACTCCAAAATTTAATTCATCTATTTTGTTTGCCTATCAATTTGAAGATGAAAAGCCATAGAGAGCTTTATATTCATCATTAAAATCTTGAAAAAGATTTTTCTAAATCTTGATATAAATTGAGTCCCTTTATCTATTATAATATTTTTGAGCAATCTACAATATCAATAGATATTTTCAAGAAAAATTTTAGCCATTTCTTCACTTGTGGTACATTTTATATATATTACAAAATGAGCCATCTTGATAAAATGATCTACTATCACAAATACAAAATTATAAAAATGTGAGACTAAAAGATCTAAGATAAAATCTATAGAAAATAGATAATGGATTAAAAAGTCCATAAGGTCGATGAAAAAGAATTTTTGATTTTGAAAAAATATCACATGATTATAAAAAGTTTTTAACTACCTTCTACATTTGAATCTAGTAAAAATCTCTTGATATTAGTTCTAAAATCTTATTGTATCTAAAATGTTCAAGTATTAGAAATTTATGATAAGCTTGGAAAACATGTAATTGTGCTTTGTCTTTTAGAATATATAATCATCTCTCAAAATAAAATAGATTATTCTTGAACTCAAACTTAGAAGTATTATGAGACTTAAAAGAAGTATTTTTAATATCATGAATAAGAAGATCAATGGACATTCTTGATTGAATTTGCTTAATAAAGATTGAATCAACAATCAATGTTGATTTTATTGCTCAAAGGTAAAATTGCTCTAGTTTCAAAAAGATTTTTTTTTGTAAGATAAAAACATTTAAAAAGAATGTCTCCCAAACCTTATTGTTTTTTGGATTGTTAAGTAATCTTGAAATCAAATCTTAATAAAAACATGCTCCAATAAACTTGGCGATAAGTCAAAATACATGTTGATATAAAGTACTCGAGCTTCTTATGATTTGTATATATAGTAATAAGATTCAAGGAACTTTTTAAATAATGATTCCATTCTTAAAATAAATCCATGATTGTAAGAAGTACTTTGTCATGGATCTCATAGTTAATCTTAGCTGCTAAAAATTTCTTGAAATAAAAAGCTATCAAGTGAAGCTTCTCATTTATTTTTATTTCATAATTAATAAATTTTAAAAAATATTTTACATCTTTTATTATTTTTGAGATCTTTTAAGATCTATCATAGGGCCATCATTTGATATAATATATCCTATGAAGTCAACTTGAGTAGTATGAAATATATTTTTTTTTATTTTATTTTGGCATATAATCTTGCATCTATTAGTTTTTGTAATACATGATGAGTATGAAGTTCATGCTCTATTGTGTTCTTCGAGTAAATTAAGAAGTTGTTTAAATAATAGATAATAACATCATCAAAAAACTTACAAAAGATATTATTCATTTAATATTAAAAAGTACCTAGTTTATTTATGAGCTCAAAAAGATATTATATTCAAAATATCTATACTTGATTTGAAATGTAATTTCTATTTTTTTCTATTTTTAATATATATCAAATTATTTTTTCTTCATAGATCTATTTCTGTATAAATCTTTACTTGATTTAATTGATCAAAAAGTCTTAAAATCAAAGATAGAAGGTACCTATTATTGATGGAGATCTTGTTGAATCCTTGATAGTCCATCCACATTTGCAAAGATCTGTCTTTGTTCTTCACAAATAAGATAAGTACTTTAGTTGGAGATTTAAAATGGCATATAGAGTTTTTAACCAAATTTTTATTAATATATTTGATAAGTATAATCAACTTAAATTATAATAGGCTATAGATTGGTTAGAATGGTAGTTGAATTTTTTTTTGAAGATTGATGGAACAATCGTAAGGATGATGCTCTCAAAGAATATTTTTATTTTTATTTTTTTAAAGATATCTTGATAATCTTGGTATTCGCTTAGAATGCCACTTATAATTTGTTTCCTATCAATAATAAGTATAGTGTATATAACAAAAATTGACCTTTGTTTTGCAACATGTATAGAAGTTCTTGTACCTATCAATAATGGTTAGGATATATTAGACTTATAGATTTTTACTTATCTAGAAAAATCTTAGACTAAACTATAGAGAAAATCAAGATTATAAGAAATCTAATCTAATTGAAGATTATATCTTTTTAATCACAATAATCATAAAATAATCATATTAAAAAGAGATCTAATTTTATTTAATATTATTAAACTATTATGACCACTTATTTCTACTTTTAAAAGAGCCATTTTATATTTAACATCTATAAAAGGTAATAAATGACTATGTAATATTTCTACATGCACAAGTTTATTTTTTTTAATTAAAAATATATCTTATTTTTTGATAAAGTCTTTATCTATAAAATGTGTTGAGGTTTAATTTGATCCTAAATAAACTTCTATTTTTTAAAAAAGGTGAGGGATCTAAGAAGAGAATAGGACTTTATTAAGAGTTGCATAAGATTTTAGTCACATAATCCATGTTATAGCTGAAAAAACTTGTTTTTCAACACATTGTCCTCTATTGCAACTATGCTCTTCATTTTGTGATTGTATTGCTTCTTTAGATAATATTGAGTAATTTGCTTAGGTTCTCCATAATATATGCATAAGCTTTTTTAACAAAGTCAATTTTTTTTTTGCTTAATAAGTAATTTAAAACGTATCTTATCCATTTGCATTGATTTTGGCCTTGATGAATAAGTTTTTGAAAACTTAAAAGGTGTCACTGAGATTTGATTTATATTTCCTTTGCTCACCTCTCTGGTGTTGTTCTTGTATTCATCTGATTAATCTAGTTCTTACCAATTCTACTTGAACTTCTTCTTAGATCAGGAGCCTGTATTTCTGTGTCCGTGATAATTTCTGTGTCCGTGATAGTTTGTCGAGACTAAACTCACCTAAGATATCAGAGCTAGTTTCTTCCTCATTAAAGTATGGATTACTCCTCTGCTTGAAGGTGTACTAGCATTTTAGAGGTTGCGGATTACCCTCCTCTAAATTGATACTTCTTTTGTTACAATATTGGAGTCTTATTCTTCTTGGAGAGAGTGGATTATTCCTTTTCTTGAAGCTCTTAAGGCGTTTTAGAGGTTGCGGAGTACCCTCCTCTAAACCAATATTGTCTTCTTGTAGAGTCATTTCTGTCCTTCTCTTAGAATGGTCGGAGGCCAAGACATTAGTATGACGAAAAGTTTGGAGTCCAAGTTGGATGCTATCATGAATGCCCTCGCTACGTTATCGCAAAGAACTGCAGAGATTGAAAGAGTCGTGGCAAGGCTTCATAATGATAGAGCATCTGGGATGGCATAATCTAGGTTGCACCAGCCTCAAACTTCTGCACTTGGAGAAGCAATCTTGCCTCAGATTCGACAAGCACCGTTGATTCTAGAACATAAGGAGCCCCGAGTTAGCCTTCCAAATAAGTTCGATGGTACGCGTTCTAAGTTTCAAGGATTCATCAATCAAATCAGATTGATAACAGTTTTACAGCCCAAACACTATCCAACAGAGGAGTCACGTATTGGGCTTGTTGGAACCTTACTTACATGGCAAGCTCTATCATGGTTTGTTCCTTTGTTTGAGAAATGATCGTCCATATTAAACAACTTTGAAACCTTTTTAGAGGTATTTGCGGAAGCTTTTGGTGAACACAACAAGGTTCGATGGGCTACAACAAAGATCCGGTCATTATGACAAGTGATGCGTTCTATATCAATCTATGCATCGGATTTCAGGCAATCAGCATGCAACATCAATTGGGACAAAGAAGCATTGATGAGTCAATTCTATTGGGATTTAAGGGACGATATGAAGGATTTGCTGTTAACTCTTCCTGATATGTAAGCGCTCAATGAAGCTATTAGCCAAGCTGTGAAGTACGATAATCGCCTATTCCAACATTACCAAGACCAACGTTCAAGACAACATACGATTTGTCATGCTCCAACTATGTCGACAAGCAGCTTGAATTCACATTTAGAGGTAGAAGACATGCAAATTGATACGATACATGTCAAATCCCTTATTCTAGAAGAAAAAAAGCGACGTATGGAGAAAGGTCTATGCTTATATTGCGGTGAAGAGGGCCACAAAGTTGAAAATTGCCCCAAGAAGCAAAATTGACGCACTTTCAAGACCAGGGGTACGTATGTTCAGGAAAACAAGGATGCCCAACCACAATAGGAATCGTGCGGCTGGATAGTGAAATATCGCAACAACAACCATATTCCTTTCTTTTTGCTCAACCTGCCCTTTGTTTTACAATCCCTTTGTTTATTGGCCCTCAAAAATTGAAAATCTTAGCATTATTAGATTCAAGAGCATCTGCTTGTTTTTTAGACAAAGAATTTACAAAGCGTCATAAGATCCAATTAGTACAAAAATCCAAACCTGTTTACGTTGAGGTCATAGATGGACGACTTTTATTATCTGGTAGTGTCACCTATGAATCAAAACCTATAGAAGTGACGTTTAAGAGCCATAGTAGTCATATTATTTTAAATATTATTAAAATCTCATCAAATCGTATTATTTTTGGTCTTTCCTGGTTAGAAAAGCATAATCCATCCATAGATTGGAGGTTGCAAAAGATGACCTTTCCCACAAAACCATCCAAGAACAAACCTTGTAGAAAACCTCGAATAGAGAAATCCTTATTCATTGGAGCTAGAACGTTTGTAAGATCGTCCAAGGAAGGCACACCGTTTGTCATTTATGCGGCTCCAACTACCAGGGAGAAGATCTCGACAACAAGTATACTGGAGCAATATAAGGATTTTAAAGACGTGTTTCAAAAGAAAAATGTCAACATGCTATCGGAACATCGACCATATGATTGTGCCATAGACTTGTAGGAAGGAGTACAATCACCTTTTGGCCTGATCTACAATCTATTGCAGACAGAGTTGGCAGAGTTGTGGAAGTACATCGACGAGAATCTAGCCAAGAACTTCATTTATCATTCAAAATCGTCAGCTGGGGCACCCATCTTATTTGTGAAGAAGAAAGATGGCTCGTTGCGGATGTGCATGGACTATCGAGGCCTCAACAAGGTAACAAAGAAGAATCATTATCCGTTTCTCTTGATTTCTAGTCTCTTAGAACAACTTAGACATGCAAGGATCTTTACAAAAATTGATCTAAGGGGAGCTTACAACCTCATACGAATCAAGGAAGGAGATGAGTGGAAGACAACGTTCCGTACAAGGTATGGCCATTTTGAATATAATGTCATGTCCTTTGGACTTATCAATGCTCCAGCGATCTTCCAACATATGATAAATGACATTTTTTGAGAGCACCTTGACGATTTTGTTGTCATCTACTTAGATGATATTTTGATATTGTCCAAAAATGAAGAAGAGTATGAAAAGCATGTTTGTTTGGTCTTGGAGAAACTACACAAGTGAGGACTATATGCCAAGTTGGAGGAGTGTTTATTTCATCAAATAGAGATGGAGTTTTTGGTATTCTTTATGACTACGGAAGGCTTGAAGATGGATCCCAAGAAGGTGGAAGCAATCATGTCCTAGGAGATTCCAAAGACAATTAGAGACGTACAATGTTTTCTTGGTTTTGCTAACTTCTATCAGATCTTCATCAAGAATTACTCTCAAATTGCTGCTCCTCTCACTCGGTTGACATGCAAAGATAAGTTGGAATGGGGACCTCTAGCGGAGAAGGCGTTTCAAGACCTGAAGACGGCATTTACTACTTCTCCAATCTTGGTATATCAAGACTTTACAAAGGCCTTCTATTTAGAAATTGATGCTTTGGATTTTGCTTTAAGAACTGTACTTTCACAAATAGGAGAAGACAAGAAGTTCCACCTGGTTGCATTCTATTCTTGAAAGTTCTCTGCTGCTGAAATCAATTATGAGATCCATGAGAAGGAACTTCTTGCTATAGTGGATTCTTTCCAAGAATGGCGTCACTTTCTTGAAGGAGCTGCACATCCAGTGACCGTATATACGGATCATAAGAATTTGGAGTATTTCATATCGGCTCGAGTTCTAAATCGACGTCAAGTTCGGTGGAGTATGTTGCTATCTAGGTTCGATTTTGTTATCACTTATCGACCTAGAAAGTAGCAAGGACTATCCAATGCCTTATCAAAGAGATCGTATCTTATACCAAAGGCTGGAGAAGCAACGTTTGATCAATAATGTACGACGTTCTTGAAGCCAGAGCAATTTCAGCTTTGTGCTACTATTGTGCCAATTGATGCTGACTTCTTGAACCAGGTACATGCCGTGACCATTGAAGATTCAGTAGCCATTGATATGAAGTAGCATACCAATGACGACAAGTTCAAGCTGGAGGGAGATCTTTTATACTTTGAAGAACGGTTGTATATTCCAAAAGGACCAGCATGACTCCGAGTTCTTCAATCTCGCCATGATTATCCAAGTGCAGGAAATTTTGGATTCAACAAGACCTTGGAGCTTATTTCTCGAGATTTTTGGTGGCCCCAAATGTGGAAGGATGTGAAAGATTTTGTCCTCTCCTGCGACATCTGTTCAAGATCCAAGAATCCTCGACATCGCCCTTATAGACTTCTACAGCCATTGTCGATTCTACGTCAACCATGGTCTACAGTTTCCATGGACTTCATCTCGGACCTGCCATTATCGAATTCATTTGATAGCCTCTTTGTCATGGTAGATCGGCTTACAAAGATGGCACAATTTGTCCCTTGCAAGAAGATATCATCTAGTGAAGTCACAGGTAGGCTCTTTTTTGATAATGTGTATCGATATCATGGACTACCAGATGATATCGTACCAGATCAAGGAACCTAGTTCGTGTCAAAGTTATGGAAATCTCTCTTTGAGATACTGAAGGTAGATATCAAGCTTTCTTCAACTTTTCATCCTCAAACTGACGGCCAAACGGAACGGGTGAACCAAGTCTTGAAACAATACTTACGATGCAGCATCAACTATCACCAAGATGATTGGACCGCATATCTGTCGCTAGCCGAGTTTGCATATAACAACACCCTCCATGCATCGACTCAATACACACCATTCTTTTCCAACTATGGATATTATCCGAAGCTTGATTTATTGAGTTCGTCAAGAAATAACAATCCAGCAGTTGAAGAATTTGCGAAGCAACTATCAGAGCTTCAAACTACGTTGAAGCTTCAATTACAATCCGTTCAAGAATCCTACAAGGCCTCTGCAGATAGATTTCAGAATCAAGCACCTACTTTGAAAATTGGAGATAAAGTATGGCTTCTTCGATGGAATATTAAGACCAAGCGACTATGTGATAAGTTGGACTATCGAAGATTGGGACCATTTATCATTCAGACGCAAATCAATCCAATGGTGTACTGTTTGGAATTACTGACTTCTATGAAGGTACATCCAGTCTTTCATGTTTCTCTATTGGAGCCTTATCAAGAGTCATCTTTTTTTGGAAGAGTGTAATGTCTGCCACCTAGTATTGAGATCGAGAACCACGAGGAATACGAGGTCGAAAAGGTGATGGATTCATGGTGAAGGTAGGCCAAGTTGGAGTATCTTGTTCATTGGTGCGGCTACAACATTAATGAGCAAACGTGAGAATCAGTTGAAAATCTTACTAATGCGCCACAAAAGATACAGGAGTTTCATCAACAACATCCTCATAAACCTAAGCCGGTTCCACGATAGCTTCCTTTTGAAGCTTGCTCACTCAAGAATATAAGAAAGAGAGAGAACACCACCAAAATTTGTAGTTAATGTAGTTATTTTCTCCAAGATAAAGTAGAATTTTTTCAGTAGCCATAGTTTGGTCTTCTAATATGGATAGCCAAGAGATAGATATTATGCCAATCTGATTATCTCAACCGACTAGCTCACAAAGGCGACCCCAAGATGAAGAACTGCCTACACCACGATGACGACGGAGGATACCGAGTAACCGATCAGTTGTGATTGTATTTGAGTTCGAGCTTGCTTACGATGGTCAGCCAGAAGGCATGTTTGTAGGATAATTTTACAATGAGGACACGGAAGTTCATGCTTGGTTAGAAGTCGAAGGCGTGGATGACTACCATTGGCTTCAAGGGCCAATGAACTACTTACCTCATGAACAACAGTTGGAGTTCATAACAGACGTTATGGGACAGATCTTCATTTTCTTATGTTGGTACTGATTAACAACAACATTGCTTCTCAGAGACCTTGAAGCTAAAGGAGGGGATGATGTTAGGAACATAGTCCTTAGAACCTTCTAGAGATAAGTTTCTAGAACCTTTTAGAAGCAAGTCTCTGGAACCTTCTAGAAGCTTCCTAGTTGATGGAAGTTGCTTGAGAAGCTTCCTAGTTGTTAGAAGATGTTAAGGACATAGTTCTTAGAACCTTCTAGAGACAAGTTTCTAGAACCTTCTAAAAGCAAGAAGCTTCTTAGTTGGTAGAAGTTACTTGAGAAGTTTCCTGAATAGGAGTATATATTGGAATCGAGGTTGAAGAGTTCTTCAGTCTCGACAACACATCTCTTGGAGCTCTAGCTCACCTCTCTGGTGTTTTTCTTGTATTCATCTCATTAATCTAATTCTTGCCAATTCTTCTTGAACTTCTTGTTAGATCTCGAGCTTCTATTTTTGTGTCCGTGACAATTTTTGTGTCCGTGACACCACCTCACAAATAAGGTTTTGGATATTAGCAATATATATGGTAGCTGACTGTGATCATGGTTGTAACTATAAGAGCTTAATTTGTGCTATTCTTTTCTGATCATTTTTTTAAAATATGGCCATAAATATTTTTAGAAATGAATTTAAATCATAAAAGAGTCATGAATTATTTTCCATCAAAGATGTAAACTAAGAAAAATTACTTCTATATAGAAGTGTATCTATGAATCCAACTTGAAAAAATCCATGAAAGTATATGAAGAAATGCAATCTTAGGTAAAATTTAACTTGTTGCAAAAATCCTCAAATTTTTTTATCTTATTCTATCAAACTTCTTAGACATATTAATCTTTTTTCTATTCTATTTTATAAAAGAAAAACTTCTTATATTTAGTTGTAAGGTCGATCTACTTGCTTACTTCAATTGAACAACTTTTTGATGCAGACTTTGAACTTCTTCCATAGACATAGAATTAGTATTTCCTTGGTTGGCACTAATAATGTATGAAATTTCTATTCTAAAAAAGTTGACAAGTTTGTGAAGATTTGTAATAGTTGCAAATCTAATTTCACTTTCATTAAGTATAACATCCATAATTTTTCCTTCTATTTCAAAGAACTTAACAAATCTACAAGTCAAATTAGAAAAAAATAATTTGTAACTTCTAATATCAAATAAAAATTTCCATAGAGAAGAATAATCTACTCTCTTTAAAAACACAATCAATGTAACGGAAATCAAACAATTTGTTCAAAGATGGATAGTCTGTAACTTTCAAAATATAACAATAGAAGTGAGATAATTTACTCATTTTTAATATTAAATAAGAACAATGAGTTAAGATTCTTGTTAAATTATTAAGAATATGAACCTCAAAGAACTAAAATATCAATACACTCTTCTATCATTCGAAAAGATTAAAAAATCTTTAAAATGTGATATAATATTAAACTAGAATAGCTATTGCCAAAGATTAGAAGACTAAAAAGTCTTAAAACAAGACTAAATACTAAAAAAGCATTAATAAGAGTAAAAAAGGCTTTATTCTTATCTCTATAAATATTCTTAACTAGGAGCTATGTAAGCACATTCTATAGGACCTCTAAAATATGTTGACTTTGAAAGACATGTATTTCAACTTATAAGGCAAGTTTTCTATATGTACACCACATAGTTAGCTTATTTTGCAAGCTATTAATATGTGATTAACTTGTTGACCAAGTTTTTAACCTAGCAATCAATTACAAACACATCTAAAATCAAAGCAACATCTATGAAGCTTCTAAGAAGCTTTTCTAAAAAAATATTATATAATAAATATATTTTTATATACTTCTACTTAATCATATAAGTAGATATTAGAGTAAATATGTATGTTTGTGATAAAGAGAGCACTTCTTGATAGAAGTGTGTTTATAAATCCAACTTGAGTAAATCCATTGAGATGTTGGAAAGAATGAAATCTTAAATAGAACTTAATTTGTTGCAGAAATCCTAAATTTTTCGATCTTGTTCCATCAAACTTCTTAGGTATACTAATCCTTATCCTTCTTATATTTATAAAAGCAAAGCTTATTGGATTTGGTTGTGAAGTCGATCTATTTATTTCTTTTAAGTATACAACTTCTTGACGTAGACTTTGAGCTTCTTCTATAGACATAAGATTAGTAATTGTGAAGTTGGCACTAATAATGTGTGAAATTTCTACCCTAAGAGTGTTGAGAAGCTTATAAAGATCTACAATAGTTACAAATCTATTCATAATTTTGCTAAATGTAGCATTTATGATTAAGCTTTCTATTTCAAATAACTTAACAAATTTATATATCTAATTAGAAGAAAGTAATTTGTGACTTCTAATATCAAATGAAAACTTTGACAAGGATGAATAATTTGCTTACGTGAAGGAAAAAATCAATGGTAAGAAACTAAAATATTTATTTAAAGGTGGGTAGTACACAACTTTCAAAACATAACAATAAAAGTAGGATAATCTATTCACTTTTAAAATAAAAAAAGAACAATGAATTAATATTCTTATTAAATTATTAAGGACATGAACTTTAAAAAACTAAAAGATTATTATATTCATGTGTCACTTAAAAAGATTAGAAAATATTTCAAAGGTGATATATTATTAAATTAAAATGGCTATCACTAGAAATAAGAAAACTAGAAAGTCTTGAAATAAGACTAGCAATTAGAAAGGCATTAACAAGAGTAAAGAAGTCTTTATTCTTACCTTCATATGTACTTTTTAACTTATGAGCCACATAGAAATGTCCTATAGGACATCCAATATGTATTGACTTTACTAGACTTATGTCTTAACTTGCAAGATAAGTTATCTATATGTATGCTATATAGTTAGCTTTTTCTACAAGTTACTAATACATGTGATACACGGCTAACTTGTTGACTAAGTTTCTAGCTTATTAATTAAGTACAAATATGTATAAAATCAAAAAAGTGTCCATGAAGCTTTTTAGAAGCTTTTGTAAAAGATATAATGAATTTAATTACATAAGTAATTATTAGAATAAATATGTATGTTAATGACATTAGATCTCAAAGCACATAATCCATCTTCAATGTAAGTAGAGTGAGAATAAAATTGTGTAACTTTTTATATTAATTGACTTATATAGGAAGTGCAAAGTTAGAGAGGCATTTTAAAGAATTTTATCTTGATGTAATGATCTTGATCACTACCTAATCAAATATAAGTATTAAGGAAAAATTCATAAATTTCAAGCTTAACCATTATAGCTACCAAATTTCCATGCCAACATCTGATTTGTAAGTTGTGAGTCTATAAGGTATTTTATAATTGATAATAGGGAGATCACATGAGGTTCATAGAATTTACTTTGCATTTCAAATTAAAGTAGGATAAAAGACATGCATCTTAGTGAACTGATACTCTTATAATTGTTTGGTCTTAATTCAAAGGGCCAAGTCTTTCTTTAACATTGGATCCTAAATCTCCTATCTCTCTCTTTCTTTCTTTTTTTATCTCCCTATTTCTTATGGTTTGGATGTTTGAAGTCTCAAAGTCCTTCAAATTATAATTTGATGCTAAAAACCATGTGTCACAAACATATACATTTATTCCAATAGTTACTTATATGATTAGGTAGAAGTTGATAAATATAGATTAATTTTATAAAGTCTTTTAGATAAGCTTTCTAAAAGCTTTTTAGACATAGTTTTGACTTTAGATGTATTTCTAAGATAAAAACTTGACTAACAAGTTAACCACGTATTGATAGCTTGTGGAACAAGCTAACTATGTGGCACATACATAAGTTGTAAGTTAAAACTATGTATGTGCCACATAGTTACCTTGTAAGTTAAAACATGTGGCTAGCAAAGTCAACACATGTTGGAGGTCTTATATAATATCGCCACGTAGCTTTTAGTTAGAGAGTATATATGGAGGCAAGAGTGAAGACTTCTTCACTCTTGTCAATACCTTTCTAATCTTTAATCTTGTTTTAAGACTTTCTAGTCTTTTTATTTTTGGCTATAGTCATTCTAGTTCAATATTATATCATCTTTGAATGACTTTTTAGTTCCTTTAATTGATACAAGAATACATTGAGGATTTTCTTTCTTCGAGATTCATGTCCTTGATAGTTTGATAAGAGTACTAACATATTATTTTTGTCTTATTTTAGAAATAAGTGGATTATTTTACTTCTATTGTTGTGTTTTGGAGGTTATAGATTACTTACTTTTAAAAAAAAATCTTGTTTTTTAACACTGATATTTTCCTTAAAGAAAGTGGATTATCCCTCTTTGTGAAATTTTTTATTAGAGGTTGTGGATTTTACTTCTCTAATTTAACTTTTTGAATTTATTTGAGTTATTTATGGAAGAAAAGATTATGGATACTATTCTTAGCAAAAGTGAAAATAGATTTGTAACTATTATAAATGTTCATGAACTTGTCAATATTCTTTAGGTAGAAATCTCACACATCATATGCATCAGCCTTAGGTGCACTACTTCTATACTTATGGAAGAAGTCTAGAATCTACATCAAGAAGTTGTGCAGTTGAAGAAAATAAGTCAACAAGCCTCACAACCAAATTCAAGGAGTATTGCTTCTACAAACTCTAGAGAGGCAAGAATTAGTATGCCTAAGAAGTTTGATGGAACAAGATCAAAATTTTGACGATTTTTACAACAAGTTAAGCTCTACTTAAGATTATACTCTTTCTAATATATGGATGGATTTATTCAAGTTGGCTTCATAGGCTTACTTCTATCTAAAAGTACTCTTTCTTCATTTGTACCTTTGATGGAAAACGATTCACAACTTTTTTATGATTCAATTTCATTTGTAGAAGTGTTTATGGCCATATTTGAAAAAAGTGATCGAGAATGAGTAACAGAGATCAAACTCTTATTTTTATGATAAGGATTTTGATCAACCACCACATATACTACTGAATTCCAAAATCTTAGTTGCAACGTGGACTGGAATGATAAAGCACTTATCAATCAATTTTGATATGGTTTGAAGGATAGTATCAAAGATTTATTATTAACAATGTTAAAAGCAGTATCTTTAGAACAATTTATTGCTTGAGCTATTGCATGTAACAATCAATTGTTTGAAAGGCATAAAAAAAAAGACTAGGCTAGAGAAGAACAAATCAAGTAATGGTGATAGCTTCTAAGTTTTTTGAAACATATTCATCAAGGCCAGAATGAATGCAAATTGATACAATACATTTTAAACCTCTCACAGAGCAAGAAAAGACTTAACATCACCAAGAAGATTTATATTTATATTGTAGAAAAGCTAAGCACATTGTTCAATATTGTCCAAATTATCAAAGAAGATAATATGTCAAAAAATGAGTTTCTTCAGCTACAATAGAGATTGTACAGCTGGAATCATGTGTAATACCTAGTAAAGGTCCTATTCTCTCCTCAAATCCCTCACCTTGTTTTACAATAGATATTTGTTTAAGACATAAAAATATTAATGTATTTGCTTTATTAGATTTAAGAGCCTCAGCTTGTTTTATAGACAAAGATTTTGTTAAAAATCAAAAGATACCTTTAGTCAAGAAAACTAAACCCGTACATGTAGAAGTCATAGATAATCATTTGTTGTCTTCTAAAAAGGTTACCTATGAGACTGTTCCTTTAGATATAGCAATAAAAGATCATAACAGCATAGTAGTATTTAATGTAATGAGATCTCCTTCCAATCTGGTTATTTTAGGATTATCGTGGCTAGAAAAATATAACCCTCAAATAGATTGGATTTTTTGTAACCTTAATTTATTTGATAGTATAATCCAAGATTGGATTAGTAAAGTAGAAGTACATAAGTCTAGTACATCCAAACCTTTATTAGTAAGTGTGAGAGCTTTCATACATGCTATAAAAGAAGGATCATCTTTTGTTATATATACTACACCCATTTTTAATGATGAAAAAATATCAAGTGGTATTCCTAGCCAATATCAAGAATTCCAAGACGTTTTTGAAAAGAAGAATGTAAATATTCTTCTAAAGCATTGACCTTATGATTATTCAATTGATTTGCAAGAAGAGCTCAACGACCATTTGGACCAATTTATAGTTTATCGCAAAATGAATTAGCTGCATTAAAAGAGTACATTGATGAAAACTTGGTAAAAAACTTCATACGCCATTCTAAATCTCCAACCGGGACTCCTATCGTATTTGTAGAGAAGAAAGATAGATCTCTATGGATGTGTGTGGATTATTAAAAATTCAATAAGATCACCATCAAAAATAGGTATCATTTTTCTTTAATTTCACGACTTCTTGACCAATTCAATCAAGCAAAGATCTATACCAAAATATATCTACAAAGAACATACAACTTAGTTCGTATCAAAGAAGGAGAAGAATAGAAGACTGCTTTTTGAACTAAGTATGGAAATTTTGAATATAATGTCATACTTTTTGGACTCACAAATATACTGGCTACTTTTCAACATCTTTTGAATAATATTTTTCATAATTTTTTGGATGATTTTATTATTTTTTATTTAGAAAATATTCTAATCTAATATAAGAATATAGAAGAATATAACCTTCATATTGCTTGTATATTACAGAAACTTAGAAATGTAGGATTATATGACAAGTTGAAAAAGTGTATATTCTACACTATTTAAGTTGACTTTTTAGGTTACATCATTTCCAACAAAGACCTTATGATGGATCCCAAGAAGGTCCAAATTATCATAGATTAGAAGATTTCAAGAACAATACAAGATGTGTAATATTTTTTGAGCTTTGCTAATTATTAATGAATCTTTATGAAGAACTTTTCTCAAGTTGCAACTCTACTTACACATTTGACTTATAAAGAAAAACTTGAGTGAAATAAAGAAGTAAAAGCATCATTTGATGCTTTAAAGAAGGAGTTTATTTTTGTACCAATCTTACATTGTATTGACTTTTTTAAGGTATTTTTTATGAAATCAAATGTGTCAGACTTTGCTATGGATGTCGTGTTGTCACAAATAGGAAAAAATAATAAATTCTATTAGTATCTTTCTATTCTAAGAAAGTTTTCGTAACCAAGATAAACTATGAGATCCTTAACAAAGAGCTCCTTACAATCCTAGATTCATCTCAAGAGTGAGATCATTACCTAGAAGGTGCTTCAAATCTAGTCACTATATATATGGATCATAAAAACCTTGAGTACTTCATGTCAATACATATTTTGAATTGTTATCAAGTCCATTGAAGTATGTCATTATCCAAATTCAATTTCAAGATTACTTAAGAACCTAAAAAATAATAAGAAAACATACGTTCTTTTTAGATATTCTTATCTTACACCAAAAGAAAGAGATGCATCTTTTGATCAACAAAGGACGATTTTCTTGAAGCTTAAATATTTTTATTTTTGAGCAATAAAATCAACATTGATTATTAATTTAATCTTTATCAAGCAAATTCAATCAAGTATGTCCTTTGATACTCTTGTTCATAATATTAAGAATACTTCCTCTAAGTTCTATGACACTTCAAAGTTTGAATTCAAAAACAACCTACTATATTTTGAAGATTGCTTATATATTCTAAAAGGCTAGATATGATTACTTATCTTTCAAACTCGTCATGATTTTTTAGCAGCCAAATATTTTGGATAAATAAGACTTTGGAGCTAATATCAAGAAAATTTTAGTGGCCTCAAATGTTAAAAGCAATCAAAGACTTTGTACAATCATACAATACTTATTTAAGATCCAAAACTCCTTGCCATCAACCTTATGAACTTCTTCAGTTGTTATTAATTTTATAAACAATCATGGTCTTCTATTTCTATGAATTTTATCATGGATCTTATAGTCTCAGATTCATATAACTCTATATTCATAATTATAGACCACTTCATAAAAATGGCACATTTTGTATCATGTACAAAATCTATTTTAGGTGAAGAAATAGCTAAGCTTTTTATTGACAATATCTATCACTATTATGGATTACCAAAAGATACTATATCCAATAGGGGGACTCAATTTATATCAAGATTTTAAAAAATCCTATTCAAGATTCTAAAGGTAGATATAAAGCTTTCTTCAATTTTTTATCCTAAAATTGATGGATAAATAGAACATGTGAATCAAGTTTTGGAATAATATTTGAGGTGTACCATCAACTATCATCAAAATGATTGAAAAATTCTTTTGCCATTGGTAGAATTTACATATAATAATTCTATACATTCTTCTATTCAACAAACACCTTTGCCAATTATGATTATCATCTATGTCTTGATACTTTTGACTTTTCAAAAGTTAATAATCTTGCAACAAAAGATTTAGCATATCATTTTTCAAAGCTACATGCAACAATGAAGACACAATTAAAAGAAGCTCAAGATTGATAAAAAAAAGTAATGCATATACTTATTAGAAGGAGTAACCATAATTCAACATAAGTGACAAGGTATGGTTATTTTCTCACAATATCAAATCTACTCACCCTTGTCATAAGTTGGACTATTATAGGCTAAGACCTTTTTCTAATTTGTGAACAAATTAATTTTATTACTTATCGATTACATCTATTGGAGTCTATAAAGATCCATCATGTATTTCATGTATCTCTTCTTGAGCCATGTAAGACAGTGAATATCTTAGAAACAAGACAAATGTCACTTCTTCCCATAGAAATAGATAATAATCAAGAGTTCAAGATGGAAGAATTCTTAGACTCAAGGTAGTGCCAAAATATGTTGGAATATCTTATTCATTGGTGTGGATATGATATTAGTGAATACACATAGGAGCCATTAAAGAATCTTGTAAATGCAACAAAGAAAATTAAAAGCTTTAATCAACAACATCCATCAAAACTAAGATGAAATATAACAAATCTTTGCTATAAAAGAAACAAGATCAAAGAAAGATAATATTCTATCTTATATCTTTCTTTATAGCTTTTGTATATTTGTGATGCTAAAGAGATGGAGAACCAATAATCAGTAGATTCAACTTAAGAGTTTTCATTTGCAGACTTATCGAACGATACATTACAATTGTCACAACCTTCAAGATGACAAATTTGAAATAAAGATCTTCAAGAATGACATGTCCTTCTTCAAATAGATAGCAAGATACAATATATTTGATATCACAACCTTTGAAGAGATTCCCAATGTTTGCTGATTTTATTAGACATAGGAACAATTCTTAACAGCGTTGAAAATGTTTTATTTGAAGGAAGTTATAAAGGCCTCAATAATGACCAAATAACATGGTGATTTTTTTGCTGTGATATGGAACAATATCGATGGCTAAGAGGACCTATCAACCATCTTTGAAGAAAGTAAAGATCTGAGTATGTAGCAAATATAATTCGTTGTATATTGGACTTTTTCAATAAATGAAAATCATTCCTTATAGAACTCATCCCTAAAAAGAGAGGTAATGTCACAAACATATACATTTATCCCATTAGTTACTTATATGATTAAGTAGAAGTAGATAAATATGGATTAATTTTATAAAGTCTTCTGGATGTATTTGTAGGATAGAAACTTGGCCAACAAGTTAACTATGTGTTGATAGCTTGTAGAAAAAGCTAACTATAAGGCACATACATAAATAACTTGCCTTGCAAGTTAAAACATGTGGTTAGCAAAGTTAACACATGTTGGAGATCCTACAGAATATTACCATATAGCTCTCAATTATAGAGTATATATGGAAGTAAGAGTGAAGCCTTCTTTATTCTTGTTAATGCCTTTCTAGTCCTTAGTCTTGTTTCAAGACTTTCTAGTCTTCTTATTTTTGGCAATAGCCATTTCAGTTCAATATTATATCATCTTTGAGTGACTTTCTAGTTCTTTTTAGTGACACAAGAGTATATTTAGGATTTTTTTACTTTGAGATTCATGTCCTTGACACCACATATGTAATTTAATTTTAGTACAATTATGTTAATTGTAGCGTTACTTGCTAAAATTGATATTATAGATTTTGACTTAAAGAGTAGGTAGTATAGAATTTAGGGATTAGGCTATTGGTGTCAATGGTTCTTACTATAGAATGTTGCCATTGGATGTTGTGTTTTGAATAAGAAGAATTTCGAGATTGTGAATTATCAATTCATGAATAAAATCTTGAGAATAAAGCAAGGATGTCATGATGGTGAATGACTACAGTATAGTGTGACCATTATGAATGTAATTAAATGATTGTGATTAATGAAATGTGTCATCTTGAAGTTTAATTAAATGTGAACACATTTAACAATATGTTGTTTATTGCATGCATGTAATACAATTGAAGGTGAGGTTTGGTCCTTGATAAAGAAGAAGGCATAATTGTAGTTTTTCTGTGCTTTCTTGAAGTTACACTCCACATTTGTAATAGGCATCTGCCAAAAGTTTTTATTTTTTATACCACAGATATTTGTACATTGTGTTTGAGCTTTTGTCAAAGAAATTGTGAGTCAAAGTCTAGAATAAAGATAAGTTTATGATTTGAATTAAAAAAAAAATTTAACAAAACTTCAAAGATTTTAAAAACTATACTCTCCATTCTTTTTAAATCATGTTATCAAGCTTTGCATTACAGAGTGAGAATATTTCTATATATTTTAAAAATTTCAAAAATTTATATATATATGCATTGCAATGCATCTCAAAATTTTCATTGTATTTTGCATTGCATAGTATTACACAAAAAATTACATAAGAAATTTTTGTATAATTTTTAAAATATATAATTATTATTATCTATAGAAACATTCAAAATAGTAGTATGTGCTGTTAAGTAATGATTGTTCCAAATAGAAGGGAGAAGCTTATTTAATTGCAACTTCTTGAGTAAAATATGATTGAAGAAAAAACAATTTTAAAAAGAAAGTTGAATAAGGTCTATTGAATCAAAGAGATTTATATTGAAAGACCACATTTTATTTCATTTTGGTAGTGTTGGATTCTAACAAATAATTAAAATTCTACACAAATATCTCAACATTTTTTTGAAAAATATAGTTACAAAATTATTCTAAAAGATATTCTAAAAGATAGAGAATGGGTGAAGAATGTAGTCATTGGTGAAAAATTGGATAGTATTGTGATTGAATTCATAGGGAACCAGCTTCAGTAGATTTCATATGATATTATTTTATAAACGAAATTCTTGAATAATATAATTTTATTGGAATTTTCTAAGTATTATCAACCACAACAAAAACTATCAGTGACAACAACACAAGTTCATCTAATTGATCATGTACAAAACTTTGCATGTATAATTAAATTAGTAGTGAGAGTTTCGTTGCTCAAAAGTATTTTCGGGTCTTCATTCTTAATTAAAGATGTGCTGTTTTTTTAGCAGTGGTTGATCAAAAATACTTATTACTTTGATTTAAATTTTGTAATTTTAAAGAAGTGTGACTCTCTTGGTACCAAGAAAATTATGTAAATATTTTTTTGGTTCTTTTAAAAAAATTATTGTTAAAACAATTTGTAATATAATATAGAACATACAAGTAAGAGTGTATATCCATTAGATTGTATGTATTTACATGCATGTGTAAATGCATCATTAAATACTGGAACTTTGATTTGTAACATGCTTATTATCACTTTTGTAGTGAACTTATGACAGAATGTGACTAAAATAACTTTTGATGCAGCAATTCCAACTTATCCTCTTTCTTCCAAGGATCAACATGAATCAAACTGCATTACTTCCAAGTATGAGGCTCTTTCTGTTTTACAATATTGGCACTAGACCCAATTCAAGGTCAAATTCAATAACTCTTCTTCAAAGCTCCCCCATACAGAATAAATTTGGTTGCACTACTTTTTGGAGATGTGGACCTTGACATGTCTGATCAGATTGGTGATAAATTATTATTCTGTGATCAATCTCTGCCATTGCTGTGTTTCTATCCCAACCATACTATAACTAGATAAGAAAACCAGTGACAAAGAGAACTAAATTTATGGGAATGGCTTTCCTTGGATTCCCTGGTAGAACAGTAGGCGTTGCACCAAATCAGGAAATCAATGTGCTGAATGTGGGCAGGATTTGTTTGCTTCTGATTACTTCTATTTTTTCTGTTTTCTTTTACTTTTTTCTCATTTTAGGGCAGGGTTACTGACCAATACAATGCGTGTGAGGCGTGGGATATGGGTACATGGAAGATTCTGTTTGTATGTTTTTTCAGTCCTGCCCCCTTCCACCTTATATGGTAAAGCCCATGTGCAGACACCAATTTGATAGCCATGGGGAGAATACTTCTCTGAAGTGGGTCGTGAGCCAAGTTGGAACAGCCTTCTTGGAATGTTCAAAAGAGTCACCACATGGACTGCCCAGTATTTGAAAAAATAAAAAAATAAAAAAATAAAAGTTTGCATCCAGTTTTGGACAAATCCATTAACTAGAAAATTTTAAGATAAAAACAAAAAAAAAAAAAGGGTGTGTCACTAACAGAGTTAAATTTGTGCAGGCTTTGTGACAAGGCTCAGGAAAAGGCATCTCCTCAATTCTGGCTTTGCTTGATTCCACTAGTGCTTCAATCATTGCTCTATTAAAAGTATCTTTTGATTGATTACTACATGATTGACCATCAAAAGATGAATGAAAAATAGGTGAATAAAAGAAAAAATGTAAAACTTTCTTGGGCAGATGATCATGCATTTCAAGCTCTTCTGAACCACCAACCCAACACATACAGCTTTGTCTTCTATGTTCCCCTCTTGTGGTCATTCACATGCTGTGAGGAGGGTCCACATTTTTCAATGAAATGTCTGAAATCACTGTTCATGACATGGTGGGTGACGTATGAAAGAAAACCTAACAAAACTATGCTCCATAATAAGCAACTCCACTTTAAAACTCTAATGTATACACATAGAAAACTTCTCAGCTTTTTTCTTCAGAAGAAACTAGCCGATACTGTACTGTAACATTTTACAATCTGTGTTTTGAAATCTGTCTTAGTTGCAGGATCCCCAAAAGGTTTAAGGAGTCTTGTGATATAGGATCCTGGTTTTGTTTTATTTGCTTTTTTAATGTTGGTTTTGTTTGAGTAACAAGGAGCCAGTTGAAAAGTAGAGGACGAACCAAGTCTGCACATCACTGGAATCTCATTATCATTTTTTTGATTCCCATCACAGGCTGGAAGATGACTCATGTGTCTGTACCTCTTTACTTGTAAAGGGTTGTGTAGTATTTTTATTTAGTTATTTATTTATTTATTTTCTTATAGCATTGGCTCACATCAAGCCCTCAACAGCCAAGAGACTGTCCTTGGTGAAAGCTCTCTACCATGGCCATTGCTACATGTTGGTAAGGATGACCCTGTATGGCATGGAAGAACAGACTCACATAACTAATCCCAGCACTCAGGTGCAGTTAGAAATGACACACTTAGATACCTTTGTTGGAGAAGGGAATTGTAGTGATTTGGAATGTGATTATTGTAGTGATTTGGAATGTGCTCCTAAAATACTTCAGTTCTTTGTTGGTTGCCAACAATCTTATCCTATGACACATACAACACACTTCTACACAATTGTTGTTCTTCCTCATGGCAATACACCCTTCCTTTTACCCTGGGATGCATTGGAACTCCATCCTCAACAACTCTCAAAGTTGGTGTCCTTGTCACAATAAAGTTGATAAACAAAATCTGAAGATCTAGTCAAAATCCACACAAAAGATTGAAAATCAATTAAAACCTTGCCTTCCACGCTTCCATTAGAAAAACTTCATACAAAACAAAAAAACATGCAAAGTAAAAAAGTACAAAAAACTTCTTAAACAAAAAAATAAAAAACTAATTCTAAATTCACAAAATTGTGCTATGAAGAAGAGAGAGATGAGACATGCAAGGGGGGAATGCAAAAAAATCTTACAAAAACAAAAAAAACATGGGAGGGAGGAGTGCAAAAAAACAAGAAAATAAATAAATAAATAAATAATAAATACAACACTCAAAGTAGTTGTGTGTATTGCCATCAATGACCAAAACTTGTTGTAAAGAATGGCTAATTTTCAATCCGCTTATGTGTGTTTGGAATTATTAAAAAATATGAGGAAGGAGAGCTTCTTGGAAGAGGGGTGGTCAGAAGTGGGGCCGACCAGGTGGCGCCGGGCCTGACAACCCTACATGGGCTCTGCCTGGGCCCCACGGAAAGGACGGGCCCGCCCTCACCAAGCCGTTTTCACGATAGGCTGGCGGCCAAACGCCCAAATCCGTCGTCCCCGCCCTACAGGGGGCCTTGGTGGGGAAGTTTTTGAGGGCGGGGGAGGGTGGCTGCTCGATGTCGCTAGCATTGGTGGCCATGCTCTAAGTAACTTTACACAATTATCTCAAAATTTGAGTCACCAGGGGGGTGAGGCAAAGTTCACCAATTCCTATTGATTGAGTCTCAAGCATCAAGAAAGTGCAAAATTTAGAAGCAAAAATGACTTCGACTTTGTTGTAATTAAACCAGAACTGCACATATGCACAGGCTCCAATTGATGCCTCCAGGTCCTTTGTTGCAGGGTTCTCACGATCGACATTCTGATTATAACCGAAACCCCGCCGGAGCAAAGAAGTGTATCACTCTTGTTTCAGTGCGCTAGTTTGTCACTTCACTTTGACTGAAACGCTGTTAAGGGGAACATTGTAGTCTTGCAGCCAACATCATCAGGATCCAGGATTCCATGAGGGTAGCCATATCTGTGGTGGCTTTCAAGGTCAACCTAGTTGTAGGGGGTTGACGTAGAAAGAAACGCTTCTCAAGTGTTTAGGCATGAAACATGCAGCTCAAATCTGACCCAATTTAACAACTTGTGTAACCTGCTGTTCTGGAAATGAAGCTCCGCAACATTTGAAGTAGGTTGGACACGAAGTTTAGAAATACAAATGTGCCCAAGGAGTGAATTACAGGGCACATCACAGCTCGTGGAATAATACAATATCAGGTCAAAACATGTTTTTATGAAGAAGAGTATTTAGGTTTCCGTCTTACGAAAAACTACTATCAAACAATCAGACATGTCATCTCATGATCGATTTCCAGACCTCTGTTACATTGGCTCTTGAATCTCAACGCAAATCATCAAAACCCAGATTCCTTTGCATATGGCTATGATGTCTCGCGGCCAGAGACTGGTCATGGAGGAGGGAAATTTTGAGTGGAAACCTGCACCCGCTGGGAACATCCGGGATAACTTGACTGCATGCGCGTAAGGGCATAGGCTAATAGCATCCTTTAGAAGGCTAAAACACTCGGTCATGCTCTGAACACTAGAGCTGTTTAACGAAAACGGATTCTAGGATAGAACGAAGCTCAAGTCTACCCGATCCAACTTCCCATTTAAGATAATTTCAAGGACTGCACTGAACAAAAAATACAAATAGAATCTGTGTTACTTTTTTCATTACAAGAAAACCTCAGTGAATAGAATTCAAATAACTTCCGCATGGTATAACCTCGCTATTGCTTAATACGTCATTGTGATCCTACCAAGTGACTAACCGAGGCAGCTCACTCTAAGCGGCGGCACCCTTGCCCTTCTTCTTCTGAATCTTCTTCTGATAAAATTCGAGCTCTTTGCCCTCCAAGATGTACCTGCAAGAATCGCAGCAGTACAAAGTTTCATTGTTATTGTTTGATAACGTTCAATGTAAACTTGACTCATGTCCAACAGTACGATCTCATGTAAGCCCACATTTTTCAGAATTAATCGGCATCTAGTTGTTAGACAAGAAGCCAGAAATAAGAAATAAGTCAAACCAAGAAATATGACATTCCCTTTGCAAACGTATCCAAGCTAAGAAGACGAGCCACTCTTTTATTGTCAAAACTTAAATTTCACCTGTCAAAGTGATACTAACCACAACAGCACTTAAGCACAGGACAGACCCAGATTCATACCCATTCCAGACAAATATCTGACAAAAATGCTACAACAGGATATAGCCCTCCCGAGTGTCTGGATCTTTGGGACACGTCGAGAAATTCATCCTCCTTTGATTTGGAAAGCCATTGGTTACGAAATTCAATCTCCATAATGTCAACACCACTAACGGGTGAGCCAGACATGTTTTATGATTAGGAGTACACTGTGAAAATAATCAATGCAAACAACCAATCGATATACCGAACAAATCCAAAAAAAAAAAAAAAAAAAAAAACTTCCCAAACTGCTAGTGTAGGAGCTGAAGGCATACTGCATGAACGTACCCATCGGCGCGACCGCACTGTCCAGGTCGAGAGGCGATGCAAGCAAGCAACCTGCCACTAGCAAACTGATCCTCCAAATGAGAATCAAGTTTGTGGCCCTCCACCCTCTTAGCTAATTTCTTCTGAACGTGGTTACTCTTCTTCTCTTCCTCTGTGGCTTCAGCATCCTGAAATGAGCGCCGGGATACATGAAATTCCATTGAAGAAACGTCGTACTTTCCCAAAAGCAATTGTAAATACAACGAAAACTTTAGAGAATCAATTTCATGTTTCAGTAGCCTCGACTTAAACTCCACACTTGCCCTAATAGATTAACGTATTTAGATAAGGAAACGAAACCCTACGGTCAAACCCGCTGAAACTGACCTCAGAGTCCTTCTTAGCAGCGGACTTCTTCTTCTTGCCAATTTCGACGCCGTAGTGCTGGCTGTACCAGGTACGGAACGGAGCAGCGTCTACCTGAACAATAGCATTCTTCACCAAAGTCTGAGTACGAACTAATTCGTTGTTCGAAGCATTATAAACCACGTCCAATACTCTGGTTTTGCGGGTAACAGCCTCCGAACCCCAGGAATAATTGCCAGTATCCAAACGCAGCGCCCGGAACTTGGAGTTTCCACCACGCACACGGATACGCCTAACGGTCTTATTGCTGGACAACTTGGTCATGGCACCTTGCCTCCCAAGCTCGTACCTACATCACATCTACCATCAGGATCAAAACCAACCAACAGTACCAGACACACAACGGCAGTCACGTATAACCTAGTACGACTATACAAAGAAGAACAGTAAACCGAAATTTGTTGACGAGAGAATAATCAGAATCACACATGGAGACCTACTTGCGCTTCTTGCGCCATGACTTCTTCTTCCCTCCCGTAGCCCGTCTCTTGTGAGTGGAATCCCTAGAGATACCTGCACAGTGAATTCAATGAAACAAGAATTGCTTAAACACGAGTTCTTTCCCACGAGTATTAAGGTGTTCAGTGTCGGAAGAAATCGGGGGTGGAGAGTCCAGAGTCGAACCCATGGTGATGTCCGCTGCGCCACCAGCTACCAGCAACGCAAGAAGCAAACTATCGTATGCAACAAGGATTTGCCCTGGAAACTCTTCTCGCCACTCCACTCGACCTCCGCGCGCTTGGTTTCCTTGGGTACCCGAGTCCCGGTCGGGACCAGCCAGACCCGTTTCTCTCGATTGAACCCCACTCCCATGATGCACTGCGGTTATAGGGTGGCAAACTGCGATGGCAAATATTAAGGGGATTCGGACTTAATGTTTTTGGGTAACCAAATATCACGTGTATTTGGTTTTCGGGAACCCAAATATCACTTGTTTTTGGTTTCCGGGAGCCCAATTATCACAGATCACTCAAAATACCATCTCCCCAAATATCGCTGTTTAAACTTTATTACCCCCTTCAAATTTTTGAAGTATCACTTGATATTTTGGTGATTTGGAAAAGTTAAAGTAAAGTGCATTTTATTCTAAATTTACTTTTTAATCCATCTATCTTTGCATCATGAATAATTCTCTCTTACATACAAATCCCCTACATAATATTTTGTCAAATTTAATTTAATTAATTTATTATTAATTTATTATTTAATTATCATTTTATGTCTTTCTTCAATTTGTGATGTCTTATTATGAAGTTTATGTACAACACTACAATGCAATATAATAAAAAAAAAGTGGTTAATAATATAGAAGAAATTTACTTTAGTTTTTATACTTAGTATCTTAAAAAATTCATTAGTACTTAAATATAGCCAATAATATAAGATTTTAATGCAAAGTATAAGAAGATATTAAAAGTTAATCTAATATCTAAAAAGACAAAAATATTATTAGAAATTTTTTTTGTTACAAAAATGACTTAGAAGTTGTTAGTAGAATTTGAAACTAGTTTTAATGTCAAAAGTCTTGAAATAATTTTCAACCATAAAGTAGATGTAGGAAAATTATGAAAGTCAAAATAATAATCTAAATTTTATATATACAAAAAAAAAAAAAAAAAAAAACTTATTGGTTTAAAACATATAACATAAGTATCATTCAATCTATTTTTTTTTCTTGAATCTTGCTAAAATCTTCAAACAAACATTAAGAAGTTAAAATTTTAAAAATTTTAAAAAATCATTTTAATATAAATTAATTAATATTTCATTTTATTTTATTTATTTAAATAATTAATATAAATATTATTAAAATAATATTTTAAAAATTATGGATAAAAGATAATATTTCCTAAAAATATAGTTTTATATCATAAAGATGATAAATACTTTTGATGTGTGTATAAATATATATATATATATATATATATATATATATATATATATATATATCATTTATTCATATTATAATAGATATAATTTTAATACATTAAATTAAAATTAAATTAAAATAATATGAATATTCTTTATAATATTACTCCAAATTATAAAAAATTGATAGAAATATTTTTAAAAATATATCAAAAATTAAAAACTTCATACATAATATTATAACGTAATATAAGTTTATTCTATAATTTTCTTAGAATCTAAGACTTTTATATCTATGGCATAACTATATTTATTCAAAGATAGTAATATATTAGACCTAGAATGGCTTTACCAAAGACAAAAAGACTAGAATCCTTGAAACAAGACTAAAAATAAGAAAGACATTGAGAAGAGTGAAAAAAGCTTTACTCTTGCCTTTACATATACTATCTAACTAAAAGCTATGTAGTAATGTTCTACAAGACGTCCAATACATATTTAACTTATAAGGGAGGTTTTCTCTACATAGCCTTCAATTGATATTAATATTATAGAACCATTATATCTTTAGACAACCAATATACACTATTTATGAGCCTTGGTGAAGCTCGAACTCTTGATCTCTTAAAGCAAGTTATCCTTGAGGTAAAATTATTTATTTAACTTTTCATTTACTTACTTGTTATTTTTCAAACCTTCATAACTTATCCATAGTACTTCGGATTTATATGTTTCTTATACCATTGAAAAGATAAAAAAAATTAAAATTTTAAAAATATATTTTTTATTTTTATTTTTGATTTTTTTATTAGATAAAAATTCAATGAACAAATTGTGACTTAATTTTGGATGTTGTAATTACTTGATTTCATTTCTTTTACTTGTATTGTGGTTGTTCTTTTTGGATTTTTTGCCAATTGCATACTTTACTTCACACCACCAATTACAAGCAATTCTTAATCGAGGCCATCTTGTAATTGGGATTGAAGAATGAAATTTACACTCACACCTACCTCAAATAAAATCATTGAACATTGAGAGTCTCTTTTCAGGTTGTGATATGAAATGCATTATATATTGCCATATATTCAAAAATAAACATGTCATTCCTTAAGGCCTTCATCCCTATTATGTGGTCTTAAATGTTATGATAATCGCAATGTCTAGTCCAATAAGTCAACAAACAATAGCTCTTGAATTAAATCCGCTTGCTATTGATTCTCTATTTTCTAAATACCACAATTATACAGAAACTACAAATAAAGATAGAAGATAAATGCAATCTTTTCTATTTTTTTATTTTTTTATTTTTTTATAGCAAAGATTTGTTATCTTTGATCTTGATTTTAATTAGTGTTATTAATGAAAGCTTTGATTTTCTTTGTTGCATTTATAAGATTTTTTGCTGGCTTGCATGTATATTTGCTAATATCATATTCATTGTCATATTATGTAAAGTCTTGCTTGAGAATGCATAGGACTTTTGGTTGTAGAAAGTAGAATAGAAATTGCAACAACAAAATCCTAACTCTAATAGAATATTAAATAAACTCTAATTAAATTTTAATAATGCTAAGCAAGCTTTAATCAAATTCAAAAGAAATATTAAAGAAATTATAAAAGAAACAATAAAAAAAATATTAAAAGAATTCAAAAGAAATATATAATAAATCTTAAAAGAATTCTTAAAAAATACTAAAAAAATATTAAAATAATCACAATATTTATTTTAAATAAATCTCAATTAAGACTTAATTTAATCCTAATTAAAATCCTAATGGACTTCAATCAAATCTTAAGCCAAATTATTGGCCAAATCCTAAATCCTAAGCTAATCCTAAATTCTAAATTCTAAATCTTAAACAAATCTTAAATCCTAAATCCTAAATCCTAAGTAAATCTTAAATCCTAAGCAAATTCTAAATTTAAAACTTGTCATAGATATATACATTTATCCCAATAGTTACTTATATCATTAGATAGAAGTAGATAAATGTAGATTAATTTCGTAAAGTCTTCTAGAAAACCTTCTTAGAAGCTTCAAAGATGCAATTTTGACTTTACATGTGTTTGTAGGTTAAAAACTTAGCCAACAAGTTAACCATGTATTAGTAGCTTAAAGAACAAGTTAACTCCATATAATAGCTTGTAAAATAAGCTAACTATGTAGCACATAAATAAATAAATTACCTTGCAAGTTAAGACATGTGGCTAGTAAAGTCAACACATTGTCGTATTATAAATCTTATAATATGTAAAAATTAGTTAAAACATATTATATATTAATAAATCTAGATGTATGTTAGATTGGTCTGTAGATTAAATTAAAAAGAGTTGGTATAAGAAAATTTACTTTATTTTTTTACTTGTTTTGATTTTGGCATTAAAAAAAATATATAACTTAAATATTTAGTATGAAGTCTTGGAAGAAGATGGAAGCCTAAAGATGAAAATCTAAAGTAATAGGAGACTAACTAAGAGGGATGAAAATAAGGCATAGTTAGATGAAGGCAAGGAATGGAGAACTTCATCCCTATTAATCGAATACCATGTCCAATGAGCTTTGAAGAGGCTGCTTGTGACCTTAACAAGGATTTTAGTGACTTCAAAGAAGGCATTTAAGAATTAAAAGATAAGCTTGTAAATTTTAGGATTTGGATTACAATTTGTATATAAAATTAGAAAATTTGGAATTAGGGTGAAGAAGTTATAGACATTTGAAGTTTAGGTATTAATTTAAGACATACTATAACTCTTTTGAGGATACAAAGTATTGTATAGTAGTTCTTAAAGATCAAAAGATGCGACTAGAATGGCAATTTTAAGACCTACATCTTTTATGAAAGAATTATTACTTTTGAAGTTCATGTGAAGGAGTTATAGGGAATTGAAAGTGGTGCTTTCAAATCAAAGGTAGTAAGTGAGCGATTTTGTTTATAGTAATGGTTGGAGTCATAACTTAAGTTTTTGGATGAATTTTTAGCTAAAACTTTTTGAAGAATATGAAATTTTATGTTAAAAAGCTATATATATATATATATATATATATATATATATATATATATATATATATATATATATATATATATATTTTGTAGGATTTGAACTTATATTTTATGAGATATGAAAAAAGTTGCATGCAAGTGTATAAAATCAAGGGTTTAAAGTGAATGTTAGGGTTTTCATGTTATCTCAAGATCTGCAATAAATTTTTAATTGAAATTTATTATTGAAGTTAATAAAAATATATCAGTACTTTATATAAAATTTGAATTTGTTTGAATAATCGGATCAAGAGATATAAAGTTCTAGTCCTTAGTCTTATTTCAAGTTTTTCTAGTCTTCTTGTTTTTGGCAATAGCCATTTTAGTTTAATATTATATCACCTTTTGAGTGACTTTCTAGTTTTCTTTCGTGATAGAAGAGTATATTGAGGATTTTTTTCTTCAAGATTCATGTTCTTGATATCTTGACAAGAGTGCTAATATATTATTTCTGTCTTGTTTTAGAAGTGAATGTATTATTCCACTTCTATTATTATATTTTAAAAATTACAGACTATCCACCTTTAAATAAAAAATCTTATTTTTCAACATTAATCTTTTCTTTAAAGAAAGTAGATTATCCCTCTTTATGAAATTTTTTATTAGAGGTTACAGATTATCTTCCTCTAATTTAACTTTTTGGATTTATTTGACTTGTCTATGGAAGAAAAGATTATGGATGCTACTCCTAGTAGAAGTGAGAATAGATTTGTAACTATTGCAAATTTTCATGAGCTTGTCAACTTTCTTAGGGCAAAAATTTCATGCATCACCAACATCAACGATAGAGGCACTACTTCTATATTTATGGAGGAAGTTTAGGGTTTTTATTAAGAAGTTGTGCAATTGAGGGAAAGAAGTCGATCAACCTCACAATCAAATTCAAAGGCTCTTACTTCTACAAGCTTAAGAGAGACAAGAATTAGTATGTCCAAGAAGTTTAATGGAACAAGATCAAAATTTTGAAGGTTTTTACAACAAGTTAAGTTTTACTTAAGATTGCATCCTTTCCAATACGCAAATGGATTTACTCAAGTCAACTTCATAAGTGCACTACTATCTAGAAGTGCTCTTTCTTGGTTTGCACCTTTGATGGAAAAAGATTCATGATTTTTTTATAATTTAAATTCATTCTTAGAAGTTTTTATAGCCACATTTGGAGAAAGTGATCGAGAACAAGTAATAAAGACCAAATTCTTATGTTTACAACAAAAATCACTATCAGCCACCACATATGTTGGTGAATTCCAAAACCTCATTTGCGACATGGATTGGAATGATAAAGCACTTATCAATCAATTTTGATATGGATTGAAGGATAACGTCAAAGATTTTCTATTAATAATGGTGAAAGCAAAAACTTTAGAATAATTTATTGCTCAAGCTATTGCATGCAACAATTGAATATTTGAAAGGCATCAAAAACAAAGACTTAGCTTAAGAGAAAAAAATTAAGTAATGGCGATAGCTTTCAAATTTTTTGAAACATATTCATTAAGGCCGAAACCAATGCAAATTGATACAATAAGTTTTAAACTTCTTATGAAGCAAGAAAAGATTCAATGTTGCCAAGAAAGTTTGTATTTATATTGTAGAGAAGCTAAGCACATTGCTCAACATTGTCCAAAGAAGCAATACAATTACAAATTGTAGCTGAAAAAATTCGTACATGTAGAAGTCATAGATGGTCATTTATTATCTTCTACAAATGTTATCCATGAGATTGTTCCTTTAGATGTAGTAATTAAAGATTATAATAGCGTCGTAGTATTTTATATAATAAGATCTCTCTCTAATTTAATTATTTTAGGATTACTCTGGCTAAAAAAATGTAATCCTTAAATAGATTGGATTTTTTGTAACCTTAATTTTTTTGATAGTATAATCTAAGATTAGATTAGTGAAGTAGAAGTACATAAGTCTAGTACATCCAAACCTTTATTGGTAGGTGCAAGAGCTTTCATGCATGGTACAAAAGAAGGATCATCTTTTGTTATTTATACTATGCCTATTTTTAATGATGAAAAAACGTCAAGTGGTATTCCAAGCCAATATCAAGAATTCCAAGATATTTTTGAAAAAAAGAATGCAAATATTCTTCTAGAGCATTGACCTTATGATTATTCAATTACTTTGCAAGAAGAACTCAACTACCATTTGGACCAATTTATAGCTTATTGTAGAATGAATTAGTTGCATCAAAAGAATACATTGATGAAAACTTGGCAAAAAACTTCATACGCCATTCTAAATCTCTAGCCAAGATTCCTATCTTATTTGTCATGAAGATAGATAAATCTCTGTGGATGTATATGGGTTATCAATGACTAAATAAGATCAATATAAAAAATAGGTATCTTTTTTCTTTAATTTCATGACTTCTTGATCAATTCAATCAAGCAAAGATCTATACCAAAATAAATCTACGAGGATCATACAACTCAGTTTGTATTAATGAAGGAGATGAATAGAAGATTGCTTTTTGAACTAAGTATGGACATTTTGAATATAATATCATGCTTTTTGGACTTACAAATGCATTGGCTGCTTTTCAACATCATATGAATGATATTTTTTGTGAGTTTTTGGATGATTTTGTCATTTTTAACTTAGAAGACATTCTAATCTATTCTAAGAACGTAGAAGAATGTGAACTTCATGTGTGTCGCATGTTACAAAAACTTAAAAATGTAAGATTATATACCAAGTTGAAAAAGTGTGTATTCTACACTACTCAAGTTGACTTTTTAGGTTACATCATTTCTAATGAAGGCCTTATGATGGATCCCAAGGAGGTCCAAACTATCATAGATTGAAAGATTCTACAAACAATACTGGATGTATAATGCTTTATGGACTTTGCTTATTACTACCAAATCTTCATCAAGAACTTTTTTCAAGTTGTAGCTTTATTTATATGTTTGACTTGTAAAAACAAACTTGAGTGGAATAAAGAAGCAAAAGCATCATTTCATACTTTAAAGAAAGAATTTATTTTTGTACCAATCTTGTATTGCGTTGACTTTTCTAAGGCATTTTTTATGGAACTACATGCATCAAACTCTGCCTTGGGTGCCACGTTGTCACAAAGAAGAACAATTGATAAATTTTATCTAGTAGCTTTTTATTCCAAGAAATTTTCAATAGCCAAGATTAATTATGAAATCCATGACAATGAGCTCCTTGCAATCATGGATTCATTTCAAGAATGGCATCGTTATTTAGAAAGTGCTTCAAGTCCAATAATTGTGTATACAAATCATAAGAATCTCAAGTACTTCATGTTAGTACATGTTTTGAATTGTCGTCAAAGCCATTGGAGCATGTCTTTATCCAAATTTAATTTCAAGATTACTTATCAACCTAAAAAATAAGAAGATCTATCAGATATGCTTTTTAGATATCAGTGAATGTATATAGAAGCTTGCAAATCATAGAAATGCAACAAAGAAGGCTGAGGTCTTTCATCGATGATATCCATCAAAATCAAGATTAAGAATTGTAAAAATCCATGAAAGATGATGACCACCCCTCATGGAACTCGTACCTACAAGGGATGTAATATCATGGATATATATATTTATCTCAATAGTTACTTATATGATTTGATAGAATTAGATAAATATAAATTAATTTCATAAAGTCTTCTAGATTAGCTTCTTAGAAGCTCCATAGACGTGGTTTTGACTTTAGATGTATTTGTAGGTTAGAAACTTAGTCAACAAGTTAACTAAGTATTAATAGCTTATGGAATAAGCTAACTATGTGGCACATACATAGATAACTTGCCTTCTAAGTTAAAACATATAGCTAGGAAAGTCAACATGTTTTGGAGGTCCTATAAGACATTGCTATGTAGTTCCTAATTAAGAGTATATGTGGAGGTAAGAGTGAAACCTTCTTCATTCTTGTGATTGCCTTTCTAGTCCTTAGTCTTGTTTCAGGACTTTCAAGACTTTTTGTTTTTGGCAATAGCCATTCTAATTTAATATTATATCACCTTTTAAGTGACTTTTTAATTCTCTTTAGTGACACAAGAGTGTGTTGAGGATTTTCTTTCTTTGAGATTCATGTCTCTAATATTAAGCCATTGTATGTCACAATTGATTATTTAAAAGACATCAAGAATAAAGATTTGGCTTGAAAAGAATAAATCAAATAATGATGGTAGTTCTCAAGTTTTTAAAAATTTATTCATCAAAGTCAAAATTAATAAATTTTTTTACAATATATTTTATACTCCTCACAAAGAACGAAAAGACTTGATGACGTCAAGAGGGCTTATGCTTATATTATGGAGAAGCTAAACATACTACTCAACATAGTTTAAAGAAAGAATACAACCACAAAATGAAAAGCATGGTTCCTAAAGAAGATGATGTGTTGAAGAACAAGTTTTTTTAGTTACAATAGAGACTATATAATTAGAATCTTATGTAACTCCAATAAAGTTCTTATTTTTTCTTTTGATCCCTCACCTTGTTTTACAATAGAAGTTTGTTTAGGACCAAAAAATCAAAAAGTCTTGGCTTTATTAGATTCAAGAGACTTAGCTTATTTTATAGACAAAGATTTTATCAAAAAATAAGAGATATTATTAGTCAAAAAAATTAAATCTGTACATGTAGAAAACATAGATGATTGTTTACTATCTTCTAGAGATGTTATACATAAGACTGTTCCTTTAGATATAGCAATTAAAGATCATAATAGCATAGTAATATTTAACATAATAAGATCTCTATCCAATCCAGTTATTTTTGAATTATCTTGGTTGAAAAAGTATAATCCTCAAATAGATTGGATTTCTTATAATCTTAATTTTTATGATAATTTAATCTATAATTTCATTAATTAAGTAGAAATATGTAAGTCTAATATATCCAAATTCTTACAGGTAGGTGTGAGAGCTTTTATACATGGTACAAAGGAAGGATTATCTTTTTTTTTATATGCCATCTCTATTTTTGATGGCGAGAAGATCTTAAGTGGTATTTCTAGCCAATATTAAGATTTTTAGGATATTTTCTTTAAAAAAAATACAAATATTCTTCTATAGCATTGACCTTATGATTGTTCCATTGATCTTCATGAAAGAGCTCAACCACCATTTGAACCAATCTATAGCCTATTACAAAATAAGTTGGCTACACTCAAAGAGCATATTAATAAAAACTTAGCTAAGAATTTTATGTGTCATTCTAAATCTCTAGCCAAGGCTCTTATCTTATTTGTGAAGAAAAAAGATGAATCTCTATGGATGTGTATAAACTACTGAGGACTCAACAAGATCACCGTCAAAAATAGGTATCTTCTACCTTTGATTTCAAAACTTCTTGATTAGCTCAATCAAACAAAGATCTATACAAAAATAGATCTATAAGGAACATATAATCTGGTATGCATTAAAGAAGGAGATGAATGAAATTTTTTGTTTTGAACCAGGTATGGATATTTTTAATATATTGACATGCCTTTTGGACTCACAAATATATAAGTTATTTTTCAACATCTAATGAATGATGTCTTTTGTGAATTTCTTGATGATTTTATCATATATTATTTGAACAACATCTTAATCTACTCTAAGAACACAAAAGAGCATAAAGTTCATATTTTTTGTGTATTACAAAAACTTAGAGATGTAAGATTATATGCCAAGTTTGAAAAGATTGCATTCTACACTACTTTAGTTGACTTCTTGGGATACATCATTTCTAATGAAAGATTAATATAGGTCCAAAGAAAGTCCATACTATCATGAATTGGAAGATTTCAAGAACAATAAGAAACATGCAATAATTTTTGGACTTTGCTAATTACTATCAAATTTTTATCAAGACTTTTTTTCAAGTTACAGCTCCACTTAGACATTTGACTTTTGAATACAAACTTGAATGGAATAAAGAAGTCAAAGCATTATTTGAGCTTTAAATAAAGAATTTATTTTTATACCAATGTTATATTGTGTTGACTTTTTTAAAGGTATTTTCCATGAAAAAAAATGTATCAGACTTTGCCTTAGATGCAATATTATCACAAATGGGAGCAGATAATCAATTCCATCTAAAAGCTTTCCATTCCAAAAAAAATTCAACAACCAAGATTAATTATGAGATCCATGACAAAGAACTCCTTGTAATTGTAGATTCATTTCAAAAATAGTGTCATTATTTAAAAGACACCTTGAGTCTAGTCACCGTATATATAGATCACAAGAATATTGAGTATTTTATGTCATTATATGTTTTAAATTGTCACCAAGTTCGTTGAAGCATATCTTTATTAAGATTTGATTTCAAAATCACTTATTAAGCCAAAAAATAACAAGGTTTCTTGGATGCTCTTTTAAGACGCTCTTATTTTGCACTAAAAGAAAAAAATGTATCTTTCAATCAATAAAGAATAATTTTCTTGAAGCCAAAGCATTTTCATCTTCAAGCAACAAAACCAATATTGATTATTGATTCAATCTTTATCTAACAAATTCAATCAAGTATATCCTTTGATCCTCTTATCCATAATATCAAGAATAATTCTTTCAAGCTTTATGATACTTCCTTATTCAAGTTCAAAAACAACCTACTTTATTTCAAGGGACGATTATATATTCCAGAAGATAGAGCATGATTACATGTTTTTCAAATTTTTCATGACTTTTCAATAGCCAAATATTTTAAATACAATAAGACTTTTGAGCTGATATCAAAAGATTTTTGGTTGCTTCAAATGTGAAAGGTAGTCAAAGACTTTGTACAATCATAAGATATTTGTTCAAGATCCAAAACTCTTTGCCATCGACCTTATGGACTTTTTTAGCCATTACCTATTCTAAAACAATCATGGTCTTATATTTTTGTAGATTTTATCATAGATCTTCTAATCTTAGATTTGTATAATTCTATATTCATGGTAGTAGATTGTTTTACTAAGATGGCATATTTTGTACCATGTACAAAATTTATCACAAGTAAAGAAATGACTAAATTTTTTCTTAACAACATCTATTTCTATCACAGATTGTTTAAAGATATTATATTAGATAAGGAGATTCAATTTATATCAAGATTTTGGAGAATCCTTTTTAAAATTTTAAAGATGGATATAAAGCTCTCTTTGGCTTTTCATCCTCAGACTAATGATCAAATGAAATAAGTGAATCAAGTTTTGGAATAGTACTTAAAGTGTATCATCAACTATCATCAAGATGATTAATCAATTTTTTTACCATTAGTAGAGTTTGCATACAAAAATTTGGTACATTCTTCCATTAAATAAACACCTTTTTTTACCAATTAAGATTATCATCCATGATTTAATACTTTTGACTTTTCAAAAGTTGATAATCTTGTAACAAAAGATCAAACAAATCATTTGTCTAAGCTACAAGCAATAATGAAGGTACAAAGAAGCTCAAGAATAACAAAAGACCAATGTAGATGTCTTTTGCAAGGAACAATTACAATTCAATGTGGGTGATAAGGTATGGTTATTTTGTCGCAATATGAAGACTATTTGTCCTTGTGATAAGTTAGGCCATCATAGGCTAACACCATTTCTTATGTGTAAATAAATCAATCTTATTGCTTATCAATTACATCTATCAAAGTCTATGAAGATCCATCTTATATTTAATGTATCTCTTTGTGAGCTATATAAGATAGTGAATATTTTGGGAAGAAGACAAATGCTACCTCTTCCTATAAAAAAAAGATAATAATCAAGAGTTTAAGGTGGAAGAAATCTTAGATTCAAGGTAGTACCAAAATAAATTAAAAAATCTTGTTCATTAGTGCAAATATGATAACAATGAATTCACAGTAGAGCAAGCAAAGAATTTTGCAAATACAACAAAGAAGATTGAGGCCTTTCATCAATGATATCTATCAAAATCAAGATAAAAAATTATAAGATTAATGAAAGATAATGATTGCTCTTCATGGAACTTGTCCTTAGAAGAAGGGAGAATATCACAAACATACTTATTTATTCTAATAGTTACTTATATGAATAAATAAGACTAGATAAATATAGATTAATTTCATAAAATCATCTAGAAAAACTTTTTGGAAGCTTCATAGACTCAATTTTGACTTTAAGTATGTTTGTAGATTAGAAAATTGGCCAATAAGTTAACCATGTGCTAGTAGCTTGTAGAACAAGCTAATTATGTGGCACAAACATAGATAACTTGCCTTGCAAGTTAAGACATGTGGTTAGCAAAGTCAACACATGTTGGAAGTCCTATAAAATATTGCCACATAGTTCCTAATTAGAAAGTATATATAGATGCAAGAGTGAAGCCTTCTTCATTCTTGTCAATGCCTTTCTAGTCTTTAGTCTTATATTAAGACTTTTTAATCTTCTTACCTTTCGCAATAGTCATTTTAGTTCTATAATATATTATCTTTGAAAAATTGTTTAGTTCTTTTTAATGTCACAAGAGTGTATTGAGGATTTCTTTCTTCAAGATTCATGTTCTCGATAAAATCCTAAGCAAATCCTAAATTTTGAATCCTAAGAAAATCCTAAATCCTAAACTCTAAGCAAATCCTAAATTCTAAATTCTAAGAAAATCTTAAATTCTAATTCAATTCTAAATCTTAACCAAACCTTAATCAAATCTTAACCTCTAATCCAATCCTATATCAAGGACATGAACTAGAAAAAGATGCATACACTTAAAAAATCTATGTCAAAAGAAAAATAAAAAAATAAAAATAAAGTAATATGTATATTAAAAAAAAATAGAATGGCTATTGTCAAAAGACAAGGAAACTAAAGACTCTTGAATCTAAACTAGAAGCAAGAAAGGAATTGATAAGAGTGAAAAAAGCTTCATTTTTGCCTTTATATATATATTATGTATTTAAGATATATATGATAACATTCTATAGGACCTCCAAAAACGTGTTTAATTTGTATGACACATATCTTGACTTGCAAGGCAAGTTTTTTATATGATTTCTTTATAGTTAGCTTCTTTTATAAGCTATCAATACATATGACATATGGATAGCTTATTAACCAAGTTTCTAACCTACTAATCAATTATAAATATATGTGAAGTCAAAACAACATTTGTATAGCTTTTAAGAAGTTTCTTTAGAAGATATTATGAAATTAATCTATTTTTACCTAATTCTATCTATTTGAGTAACAATTACAGTAGGTACATATTTGTGACATTACCTCTTTTTCTAAAGGCGAGTTTTATAAGGAGCAATGATCATATATTAACAAAGTCTAAGATGCGACAAATTATATTTGCCACATACTTTGATCTTTGCTTCCTTCAAAGGTAGTTGATAGGTCCTCTCAGCCATTGGTAATGTCCCATTTGAGGGCAAGAAGACTACCTTATGATTTTATTATTGTTAAAACCTTCATAACTTCCTTCAAACAAAATATTTGTAACACCATCAAGAATTGTGCCTACCTCCAATAAAATCACCAAATATTGAGAGTTTTTTCTTAGGTCGTGATACCAAATGCATTCTATTTCACAATCTATTTGAAGAAGAACATTATTGTATAACATGGCGTTTAGCTTGAGAATGCACTCAGCACCTGGTTGTTGAACATAAAAGAAAAATTGCAACAATAAGTTCTAACAACTCTAATAGATTCTTGAATAAATTATAATTAAAGATTAAAAAATATAATCAAATATCAATCAAATTCAATTAAAATTTCAAAGGAATTATACAAAAAATACAAAGAATTCTTAGAGACCCTTTAAAGAAATCATAAAAAAAAAATATAGAAATTTAATATATATATATTAAAATAGAAATCTTAATGAAATATTAAAATAAAAATATTAATTAAATCTCAATCAAAATCTAGTCAAACCTTAATTAAATCTTAATTAAATTCTTATCAAATTCTAGTCAATCCCTAAATAAGCCCTAACAAAATTCTAATCAAATCTTAATCAAATCCTAATTAAATCTTGAATGAATCCTAAATAAATCTTAATAAAATCTTAATCAAATCCTAAACAAATTCTATTCAAATTCTAATCAAATCTTAATCAAATCTTAATCAAATCTTAAATAAATCCTAATCAAATCTTAAATAAATCAAAATCAAATCCTAAATAAATCCTAAATAAATCCTAAATAAGCACTAATCAAACCCTAAAAAAATCCTAATCAAACCCTAGATAAATCTTAAATAAGTCCTAACCAAATTCTAAATCAATCCTAAACAAATCTTAACCTAAATCAAATCCTAATAAAATCCTAATTTAAACCAAATCCTAACCAAATCCTAACCTAAATCAAATCTTAATCCTAATCAAATCTTAAATCAAATCCAAAATCATAACCAAATCATAATCCTAACTAAACCTTAAATCAATCCAAAATCCTAATCCTAACCCTAAATTGAACCCTAATCAATCCCAAGTAATTTCTACTGCAGATTTAAACTTCAAGAACTAATGAATGAAATATTGATATTAACTCAAATTTTGCACACCTCTTAATAATTAAATTAACAACAAGTACAAAAAAAATTTAAAAAGATCAAAATTATCAAATAGACGATAATGTCAAAAATGTGCTTAAATATCAGCCAGCCTTCTTCTCCGACCTTGATGCCAATCTCCTAGAGTCAATTACTCCTAGTTGAACCATTACTTTGCTTCCAAACTTTATACACTTATTAGAAATCAAGCTGAATACTTTTGTAAAAGAAATTTAGGTCAATCTAATTAGCAAATTGACAAATATCTAAGAAAACCTCACTGGTTCTCAAAATCCTAAATTTTGAGACCATAACCACACAAAAACCTTCATACTTTTCAATCTAATTATTTGATCAAATCTAAATTTATAATACACATTAAATACAATTACATCTACAAATCCATAAATTTTCATCTATGGATCTATTGCCAAATTTATAAAATTCTCCAAAAAGTATTATCTATTTTATTTCATAAATCCAAAGCCACCTAAAACAAATTCCAAATTTACAAAGTTCTTATAAAGTCAATACACACTCAAAATACTTTAAATCAATGCTTAAAAGAATTTTATTAAGTTGACTCTTAGATTCTATTTTTTGATCTCCAAAACAACCTTAGAATTATTGTCGAGGCTTAGTTTTGTATCTCATAGTCTCATTTCGACCTTGGTTTATAATTGGTCTTCTCTAGGTATCAACTCTTGGATTTCTAAACTAATTTTTGCCACAAACTACTCTTAACTTCTTTCTAAAGGTGCCTACACTATTTTATTTTTCTAATCTATCTTATTTTGCTCTATTTGTGGTCCTACAAAGTAAATAGAAGCCTATTTTGTAAAAAAATAATATTAGCAACTTTAATTTTTCTACTCCTTGATTATTATCTATTGTTTTAAGATAATTTGTTATAATATATTTAAAATAAGATCTTCAAAAATTTGATATTTTCTTCACCTTTTCACCTATTAGCTATTTTACATCATGACATCCACTCTCCCTTGAATCCATGCATCCTCTAGCATGCATCAAATTTTCTATATTATTTTTATATAGAATGGCCTTTATCTTGGTCAAATTCTTGATCTTCAACTTGTCCTTTTTCTTCTATCTCAATATCTTCTAATATATTTTGTTCTTTATTAAATAAAAATCTTTACTTCTTTATTTAAAGAATTTGATTTGCTTGTCTAATATAGGTGTCTTCAATTTTGTACCATCAAATTTTTATATCAAATATGTTCTATTTTCGTATACTTATTTCACAACATAAGGCCCAAACTATCTCTTTGTAAATTTCTTAGCCGTGCTATATTGATTATCTAAGCTACTATCATAAACTAACATCCAATCACAATTTTCAATTGCCTTAGGTCATAGTCGATGTTTTTTATCAAATCTTTCTTTATTCTTTTTTCTTGCTTCTTTCAACCTTGTTATTGTTGTTACAATATCAGTAGCTTTTTTTTCTAATTATTGAATCTGTAATGCTAAAAGTTCTTTTATATTGAGATCATCCTTCGAAGGCAATACATGCCATGTAGGCAATACCTCTTTTATTGGCATTATTGATTTTTATCCATAAATTAATTCAAAAGGCATATAACTTGTTACTGAACTATAAATTGTACAATCTGCCCATAGTGCAAATGATAATAATCTATGCCATTCATGTGTTTTACCATTGCATACCTTTATTAATGCCTTAATAATAGGTGAATGTCCATGCTCACTCTTTCTATTACCTTTTCGAATATATGTTGTTGTTAATAAAAATTTAATTCCTATTCTACTAGAGAATTCTTGTACTTCTCTTGTATCCAATTCACTCCTATCTGTTGTAATTTTTTCAATACAACTATAGCAATAAATAACATCTTCTAATAAAAATTGGCATACACCTTGAGTACCTTTTATTTTTAATGCTCATCCTTCAGCTATATTTGATAAATCTTCTTGTGCATATATCAAATACTTCATTTGTCCAAGTTCCATTGGTATTGTTAACAAATCCACCACCCATTTATAATATAAAGCTAAAAGATATGTTAGGTGTAACCCATCTTGATCCAAAAGTTTGAATATACTTGACAAATTTTACAAGATCCTACAAAATTTGCCATATCTTTATGCATGCCCTTCTACCAATATTTTTCTTTCAACTTAGTAAGTATTTTCCAAATATCCTAATGCCTAATTTATCGACTTTCATGAAATTCTTTAAAGATCTTTTATTGAGTCTCAATACTATTTACAACTCATTGTGGTATTCTATCCCTTTTCTTTTGATGCTTCCATAAAAACCCATTTTGAAGAAAATATCCATATGTTTTCTTTTGAATCTTCTTAAATTCTTTCTTTGTCCAACCTTCTTGTCACATTAATGTATTTAAGTATTTTCTTATATACAACCATTTACCATCATACAACTCTTTTAAGAATACTTTAAATGGTATAGTCAAATAAAATTCATTCCTTCTCGCATACAAAGTTGAATAAAAGTCAGTGCCGATATTTTTTTCATCATCAATTGTATTGTAATTGTTCATTTTACATATTCCACAAAAAACCTCATAGGATAAATCCATATAAGGTAATTCAAACATGGAGAATGACTAGTTGCTTAAGCGTTTACGTGAGGGTCAGACAATCAATTACCTCCTGAATGTATCGTCTCTATTTCCAATATCTGAACACACAAGGAAACTATAATCTCCTCCTTCACCTTACCGGTCTCTTCCTTACAGCAATTCAGTCATACAATAATTGCTATTTCCACCAATATATTCACCCTCATAATCTCCAACTGTAATATTGCGCCCTCACAGCTTTCAGCACACAATTACCCTCGTTCCAATCACTGGAATTCTTCACACAGAACTGCCATTCACATTACGGTGTTTCACACAAACACAGACTCATTCTCTCTGCTGAACTACAATCAGATTTCAGCATTCAATCTTTCTTCTTCTCAAATAGTACCAATTACATTTCCATTCCATAATTCACTTCACAATATTCAGAAACACTCAATCCTCTTATTCAAAGAAAATAACAAATAAAAAAAAAGAGGTAGCACCAAGCTTACCCTAGCTCACACTATCACAACGATGGCCCTTAATCAACTTCTACAACTCTTATATACTTTTTCTTGATTCTCCAAATTCAAACCGTAATTTTGTAATTAACCGCTTTTAATAACTAAATCATTCATCCGTCTTCCTGAATTTCCTATTATATGGACTATCAATATCTTTTACCAATATCTTTCAAAAATGAATTAATATCTATTCTACATAGCCCCACTCCTATCTGTGCAGTGTTCTTACAAACACTCAATTGATACCTATCTAAAAATTATCTAACAAAACTCTACAAAAATTGCAATCCCTCTGACCTATCTAATTAATCAATTGCCATAGTATCTGTTATTGGTTCCACCAATTCTGATTCCAACTGCAAATCTTCGTCTTCCTTCAATCCTTCCATCGATTCTTGCCTCAATTGAGCTGAAAGGTCTTCATTGTACTCACCCAGTTTACGGACTTGAGCTTCTAATTTCAGGATCTGGACATCTTTCAATTCCAACTGGCAGTGAAAGTGACTCTTCTCTTCTGGAACTTCGAGAATTGGCAACGTCGATACTTGTGCTTGACCAATATTGACTAAATCCTCTGCCAATCTTGTCACCTCGGCATTCAAGGCCCAATTTCAGCCCTTAATTGCTCCATTTTACATCTATATTGGTCACTCAATATCAATTTTTCTTGCACCAATAACTCGGCCTTTTCTCGTTCCATTACCAATTGATCCTTCGCTTTTTTCAGTTCCAAAATTGAATTACTACGAGCTCGAAATAGTTCTTGCTTGTGGATCTCCACCATGCGTTCTCTTTTTTTGTCCCAAGCTTCATGTTGTTTCCCAATTTTTTGCTCCAATAGCAGCTTGGATTCCGCATTTGCCTGGATGATCCATTCTTACTCTTCAATTCTTCGAGTCTGCTCCGATATCACCTTTTTGCTTGCCTCTAATTCCTGTTTACCACTACCTTGTACATCTAATGCTCGTACCATGCAATGTATTTATGAAATGTACTTCAATAGAGCATTTTTAAGATGTATGCCTTTTGATAGTCGGCCCTATAGAAACGCTAACTGATTGATATCTAACAACGTCGGGACTTCATTCTCCTCTTCCACCACCAAACGAATCGGATCCGTTTTTAATGCCATTGGATGACTGGATTCCCCAATTTTATGTATTATCTCTGTTGTATTGACATTCGGTGCCAACGAATTCTGTTCTCGCTGTGGAGGCACTGGCACTACTTCAGAACTTTCATCTACTTGTGATGTTTGCGGCAATGTGTACGCGATCATAGCATACACATAATTGGAACATAGCAATGCTGTAAACTTCTCTATTTTGCGCTTGGCTCCCATTTCCACATGAATACGGGTTACTACATAAGCTGTCCAATTGAATACCATCCCTTCAAATATCCCTACTGCTGTAAACATTAACCGTTTTGACAGATATGTGTTGTGTCGATACAACCCTAGATGCCTCAGCACAAAGCACAACCATTCTATGAGCTTTGGTGTAATTGCCTCAACCGTCTGCTAACCTTGGTTCTTCTCAAATGATGACATGCCACCTTTAAAATAACTTCCCGGTCGGAAGTCACTGGACTCCTCAGGACCCACCGCAATCTCTCCAACTGAAAGAAACAGTACTTTTTCGAGGATCTTCTCATCAATACCGATAACGTGTCCTTATACTACGCTCGATCTATCATGTGGGTCATAGTTCGCGATGTATTCTTCCATTAATGCCACATTAATTGAAGGCAAATTATGTGAACTTCGAAAAAACTGAAATATTTGTGCGTTTTGAAAATCTTGTATTCTCTTTGGTGTCCAGCAAATCTCCAACTTCATAGGCTCCATATTGGTAACGATTACTACGGATGGTGGTCCTAAATTGTGTTTAGCTTTTACATTTTGGCCACTTTTCTCTCTGTCTGTAGCTCTCTTTGCATTCTCAATCGCCATGACGTACACTCTTTCAAGCTCTAATTGTCAATACTATGCTCCAGTACTCCGAAACATCCGAAATTGTAACATCGAAAAGAAACAATAACAGAATACGACACCTGAGAATGACCATAAATGGGTGCTCGACTCCTATTCTTTTACCTAGTGGTGATAACGACAATATATTATCTCTATTGTCTGTTTTTCACTTCCGTCCCATCTGACACATTAGTAATTACTAACTATCCTTTCATCCGCCTCTACACCCTAATGCACTTAATTAGGTCTATCCTAAGGACATTCAACATAACATCTTTCAGAAATTAAAAATCCGTCCTGAGTTTTATATATGATATAACTGTAATCGGTTCCCGTTAATGCGGGTACTGAAACGATGATCCATGAAATCCTCCAATTGAACAGACCCATTGGAAAATCCTTCAATCACACGATATGGCCCATGCTAGTGAACTTGAAACTTACCCAGAAAATGATTAAACCTGCTATCATACAACAATACCAAATCATTAGGCATAAAACTCTTCGGACATAGTTTACTATCATAGTAATTCTCCACCATTTTTGAGTTGCTTCCATATTAAAGAGAGCTGTAGCCCATATTTCATCCAATTTGTCCAACTTTGCCAACCAATATTGGAGTGATTCCTTATCTCCAAGACGTTCATCCAATACAATGCGCAAACTCTGAACTTCCAATTCAATTGGTAATATTGCTTCTTGCCCATACACCAATTGGAATGGTGTGGAATTGGTAGTCACTTTATATGCAGTACGATACGCCAACAATGCCGCAAACAATTAAGTAACCCAATCCGTTCCCGCGCTCGAAATTGTTTTGGTTAAAATCTTACAAAGAATACCATTGGTCTTTTTTGTCTGCCCATTGGCCCGAGGATGATATGGTGTTGTTTTCCTGTGCTTGATTTCGTATGTATTCGTCAAGGCTGCTATGGTAGCATTTATGAAATAGGTACCGCGATCGCTAACCAATTCTTTCGGACATCTAAATCGAGTAATAATATTCTCATATAGAAAAGTGGCCACCATACTGGCTTTATCATTGCGGGTAGCAATAGCCTCCACCCATTTGGTTACATAGTCCGTGACAACTAAAATATACCGCTTTTGTCCATGTCGCGATGTTGGTGTAATGGGTCCAATAAAATCAATTCCTCATTTTTCAAATGGTGCTTGTGCCAAGATTGGTACTAATAGCATCACTGAAGTACCCGTAGGTGGACCAATTTGTTAACAGGGATCACAACGACGAACAAATTGGTGTGCATCAGAAAACATTGTGGGCCACCAATATCCGACCATTAAAGCCTTGCAAGCAGTACTATCTTTCGCAAAATGTCCACTACAACTATCCAAATGATATCCCTCTAGTATCGATTGTACTTCACTAGGAAAGATGCAATGGCGTAGAATTCCATCCCGGCCTTGCTTATACAAGGCGTCTTCCATCATTGTATATGGTGCACTTTTTAAAATCAGTCGTTTCTTGAGTTTCTCACTATATGTAGGTGGAAATGTCTGAAATATCAGATATTGAATCAATTCATTATAGTTGGTTATAATCACTTCGATGGCAAATAACTGTGCGTCAAGAAGTGCATCACTAATAGGCTCATTACCTAAGATATTGGACAATCGGGACAAGTGATCCGCATTGGCATGTTTCTTTCCTGATTGTACATTGATTGTAAAATTAAATTCTTGAAGTAATAACACCCATCGAGCAATGCGTCCACTCAATTGAGCCTTATTAATCATGTATTTGAAGGCATCATGATCCACATAAAAGACAAAAGGATACCCAAGCAAATAGTGCCGAAATTTCTGAACCGAGTATATCATACCCAACACTTCTCGTTCAGTAGTAGTGTAATTACGTTCGGCAACCACCAATTGCCGACTAGCATAATAGATAGGATGATCCAGACCCTGATCATCCTTCTGACTTAGCACCGATCCAATAGCCACATTTGATGGATCAACATACACATGAAAGAGCTTGGTCCAACGAGGGGCCACCAATATTAGTGCAGAGATCAATTTTGACTTCAATGCTTCAAAGGCCACGGTGCACTCCATGGTCCAGATAGGACTAGTCCCATCTAACGAAGGTTTTTTTAGTAAGTTCGTTAAAGGTTGACAAATAACTACAAATGACCGAATAAATCGTCGATAATAACTGACATGGCCGACGAATCCTCGAACACCGAAGACCGTCTCTGGTCTGAGCAAGTTCATTATATATGTCACTTTATTTGGATCCGTAGCGATACCACGGCTAGAGATGATATGTCCCAACAATTTTCTTGACGGAACACCAAATTGACACTTATTCAAGTTCAACGATATTCCAAACTTAGCGCATTGAGCCAAGCATTTGTCGAGACAATTAAGATGATCTTGTTTTGTACTGAATGCACAGAAGTCATCTAAAAAGATCTCCATAAATAGCCGGAGATAGTCTTAGAAGGCCTGAGTCATCACTCTCTGAAACTTGGCTAGGACATTACATAACCCAAAAGGCATCACGTGATGAGCGAATGTGCCCCAATCCGTAATAAAGGTCGTCTTGAGCTGATCTTCTATTGTAATTTGAATCTGATTATACCCAAAAAATCCATCTAGGAACGAATAACATTCATGACCTGCTATAGTGTCCAATATACTATCCCTGAAGGACAATGGGAAGTAATCTTTCTTGGTGGCCGCATTAAGTTTCCAAAAATCTTGACAAATTTGAATTTTTCCATTCTTTTTTCGCACCATCACGATTGAAAAAATCCACTCACTATTTGGTACTGGATAAATAAAACCAACCGCAAGAAGCTTGTCCAATTTCTCCTTCACCATGAGGGAATATTTAAGATTAAGGCGATGTTGCCTCTATCGTACCAGTTTGGCGTTCTCTTCTAAAATAATATGATGCTCACAGACTTCAGCGGGAACACCTTTTAAATCATCATAAGTCTAAACAAAAGCGGATTAATGATGCAAGAAAAATTTGGTCCAATAATTCAACTCTTGTTCCTTAATACCTTCGTAGACCTTAATTGTCCGAGGTTCTGCTGTGGTCGCCAAGTTGATAGTTTGACATAAAGGTGCAACGGCGATGTTCTGTTTCAACCCCCGCACTGATTTAAAGTCAGTCGGTAAGTTCGACATGTATGAAGTACTGAATCCTGTGTCCAGGGCACTAACATGGTGCACATCATATTTGGTCATCCAATCAGTATTAACATAATCCGAGTTTTTCGAGTCCGTCGGGTATATCAAGTACTCTCCCGGACCTCCACATAGGTACACCACTCCAGGGTATAGTGCTGCCTCTACGGGCCCCTTTGTAATTGAAGCTATTGCGTCGTCATCGGAGCTAAGCTCATTGTCCGACGTTAATTCAGATGCTCGCAATTGAGACTCTCCGTGATAGTGTATTGGATACATTTGTAACACCATTTTGTCTCCGCCCTTGTCAATTGTCAAAGTACCCTGACTCCAATCGTTCTTGGCCTTTGCTTGATAAAGCCAGGATCGTCCCAATAAAATTGGATATGATAAAGTCGAATGTTGTAATCAAAAGATGATATAGTCGATTTCATATGCAATATCGACAATCATAGTTTGAACACTCCATAAGATACCTATTGGTTTAATCCAGCTATGATCTGCCATCCGTAATACCAATGTCGTGGGTAATAAGTGTTTCAAATCTAAAGCATCCATTGTATCAACGTTCATTAAATTGATGCTGGAACCACCATCCACCTGAACACCCGAGATCATAACACCATCAATCGAAACATTGATGGTTGATGCACCTGGGTTAGGGTTCAAACTGACTTCACAAACTTCTTTATTACGATGCCTATGCCGTATTAACGATGAATTCAATATAGAACGACACTCTGGTGTGACCACTAGAAGTTGCTTCATAGAAATAGAAGGCCGAATAGCATCCAGATCTTTCAAAATATCATAGGATTCCATATTTAGGATAATTCCCAATACCCTCTTTCTTTTTATTGGTTTGAGTTTAACTCCGTGAGGTAAGATATTCTTCCGCCTTGGGCTCGGAATTGGAACAGTAGCCAGGGCTTCTTTGGAATTCTCATCCCCGAGACAATCTTTCAACGGATAGGACGTTTCTTGAAACTACGTAGAGATCAAAACTGTTTGGAATGGAACTGAAGCCTCCGTAATTGGGACTTCATTGGATTGTGCCACCGAGTTAGGTCTCATACTGGGTACAAAGCCCATAATAGGACCTGGATTAGATGGTCCTTTAATTGGGTAAAATTGGTCTTTCGCATCGGGATTACCCAAATGTTGAATTGGTCATTTTTCCTTTTGTTGACTCCGGGTAAGAACGGCTTGGACACATTCCACTCAATTTATCAGAGAATCTTGAGGACCTCAATTTATCTCTTCAAATTTTCCTTGGCTTTGGATCCGTTGATCCCGATTATTGACATTGAACGGAGCATTACATTGTTGATACGTATGCCCCGACTGCTTGCAATTCCCACAAACTGGTGCATAATCGTCACTGGCTCTGGGATTGGGACATTCATTGGTATAATGACCAATCTGTTTGCAATAGAAATAACAAAGTGGTCTTCTTGTACCCCCATCAGGCATATTGGGTACCTCCACTAGTATATACCTACTAAGCTTGTTCCATGTAGGGTTAGAAAATGATCCTGGTTGTCCCGTTGGTACTGAGGGAACTTGGTTTGATGATGTCAGTGGAGCATATTGTTGATACCTCTGCTGCTCCTTACCGTAGTTCTTGAGGTTGGATGCAGATCCTTGATTAAAATTGGAACTTTAAAAGTTATTGAATGCTCGATTTTGTCGATTAAATCAATTTTTATTCCATCCAAACGTATTTCCCATTTGCACTTAATTGACGTCCCACTGGGTTGGTGGGATCATGGTCTAATTACTAAATTATTGTTGTTGTCTTTGCCAATTCCAACAATTTGTTGTTAGGTGCTTTCCTCCACAAAATATACATTGATCCAATATTTGTGAGGGTGAGGGGCATTCTATTACAGAATGATCGTGGCCCTTACAATTACTGCACCATACATTAGTCATAGTATTGGTAGGCTTTTGCCTCTTCTCCTTATCTTTGGCCATATTGATGACAATTTCCTCTATTTTCTTCGTCAAATTCAATAACAAGGTTTCATTGGAAACTTTTAGGGCTGGCATTATTGGTATCTCTGTCGTAGTTAATGCTTGTTATTGATACGAAAAATATGGAGCATATGTTGTTGTCACGTTCAGTGGTATAGCTTGCAATGGGGTGACATTAATTGGCCCCTGAATATTGGTATTAGAATTGGCCCCTGTTTCTAACATCCGTGGATAACTACTCATTGATTCGTTCCAAGTCGGATTTTGATATCTATCTTGAACTAGAATCATCGTGGCTTTCACAGTTAAAAACTAATCATAATGGCATTCCTCTGAAACCTTGGTTCTATTAAGGGATGCAGCCACCGTAATTGGTTGAGCTTCCTTTACAAATATTTTTAGCTCTGGTGGATGTAAACCATTGATTAATATGGATAAGATAAATGCCTCCAATATTTGGTGATTCGGCCACTTACTGAGTATATCAGCCACTCGGCCATAGTACGATTCCACCACCTCCCCTAGAATCATTTTGCTGTTCGTTAACTTCTTTCGAAAGCGGTTCTTAAAACCAATTGGCCAAAAATGAGATAAAAATGCATTCTTTAATGCTTCCCAATTCAAAAATTGATCCACTGGTTGACAGTTGTACCATTCAAACGCCATGTCTTTTAAGGTTGGTGGTAGCCATTACAACCAAATATCTTCAGTTCTGCCATTATTAGCTATATATGCTATAAGAAACTGAGATAAATGTTGATCGGGATCTGCATCCAAAAATCCCCGAAAAGTAGGTAGTGGCACGTCACTAGTCGTACGATCGCCTACTGTATCCATTTGTACTGCAATTGGAATGGCTGGTCCTCTTGACACCATTGAATTTCTTGTTCCGTTAAACTCCGTTTTAAAATAATCTCTGCTTTTCCTTATTCTAATTTTCGAGCTCTCAGTGCTCCTCGATTTACTGTTATTTTTTGCAATTAGTTTTATTGGTTGAATTGCAGGTGAAAACATTGGATTTTGAAACACAATATAGTTATCTTTATTGGCGACCAATTTGTGTTAATCTGAAGAGCCACTATTGCTCATTTCAGCGGTACCCTTTACTGGAAAAATACCCAATGGAGTACCAAATTCTTCTACGCCTCCTTCTCTTTCACTTACCGGCCTCAAGATTTCCACTAGAATGTTAACAAAATTTCCTGTGAGGGTTCTTGGAAGTTTTTCTAATGGTATATACAACTGCAGAATTAATAGTCTGTCCGGTTTTTGATATGTTTGGATGCACCGACAAGCTTGCAACCATGGTTTAATCTAATTTTGTCGATGCTTCTTTTTAAGATTACGTTCTTGCTCCTCTTTAAGCAAGTTCCTTCCTTATGCTATTCCCTGTCTTTCTCTCAACTGATTTATTTTCCTCAATGCAATGCTCTCATTCTTATTAACCATAATCTTGCTTCAAACACTACTGAAATCGTCTTCCATTGTCAATTTTTTTTACACGTTTGGTAATTAATTCCTAACACTCAAAGCTATTATCACTCTCCGACAGTGGCGCCAAAATGTGATTGCTCGTTTTACTTATTCTGGAAGAAACCTCCCAGAATAAACCTGTATAGGAAAATTTGAACACGAGGAATGACTAGTTGCTTAATCGTTTACGTTAGGGTCACACAATCAATTACCTCCTGAATGTATCGTCTCTATTTCTAATATTTGAACATACAAGGAAACTATAATCTCCTCCTTCACCTTACCGGTCTCTTCCTTACAGCAATTCAGTCATACCAATAACTGCTATTTCCACCAATATATTCACCCTCATAATCTCCAACTGTAATACTGCGCCCTCACAACTTTCAACACACAATTATCCTCGTTCCAATCACTGGAATTCTTCACACAAAACTGCCATTCATATTATGGTATTTTACACAAACACAGACTCATTTTCTCTGCTGAATTACAATCAGATTTCAGCATTCAATCTTTCTTCTTCACAAATAGTACCAATTACATTTCCATTCCATAATTCACTTCACAATATTCAGAAACTCTCAATCCTCTTATTCAAAGAAAATAACAAACAAAAGAAAAGAGGTAGCACCAAGCTTATCCCAACTCACACTATCACAACGATGGCCCTTAATTAACTTCTACAACTCTTATATACTTTCCCTTGATTCTCCAGATTCTAACCGTAATTCTGTAATTAACTGCTTTTAATAAATAAATCACTCATCCGTCCTCCTAAATTTCCTATTATATGGACTATCAATATCTTTTACCAATATCTTTCAAAAACGAATTAATATCTATTCTACACGTATCATCTTCATCATTATATTGTGCTTACGACAACATATCTACAACTACATTGTTTTTTTTTAAAAAATTCTTGAATTTAGAATTCATAGACTTTATACATGCAATCTACCTTAATATTGTAATTTTTGGTGTTGAACAATTTGTAATTATATCCAATAAAGGTAGACAATCTCTTTCTATAACTACTGATGTATCAATTAAATAATTTCTTTCATTTTTCATAGCTATTACTACACCCCATTATTCTCTTTTGATTTGGGCATATGTCCTTTGCTTAGCATTTAAAATCCTTGTTCTAAATCTTATTACATATCTATTCCCTTGTTCATCATCTTGTCCAATTTCCTAACCTATTCTAATTGGACTTGCATCCATTATTAATACCATTGGCCTTCTATACTCATAATTTTTTTTTTTCAAATTTGGAATTGAAAAAAGAAGATTTTTTAATTTTTGCATAGCTTTTCTTTGTTCTTCTTTCCATTGAAATTTTTGATTCTTTCTTAATAACTCATATAATGGATCTACTACATGTGTAAAATGTAGTATCTATATATGATAGAAAATACATGCTCTTAAAAACCTCCTAACTACCATTGTATTTATACATTCTTTCATCTTTTTCACAACATCAATCCTTTTCATATTTGGTTTGCATCTATATGATCCACACATTTGTGCAACCACCAAAACTTCTTTTACTCAAAATATTAAATTTGCCTCTAATAAGGTTAAATGAATCTCTTCTAATCTTGTCAAAATTTTTTTATAATCATCAATATGATCTATGACAAACTACTTACACCCATTCAAATCCAAAGTCTCATATTTTTTTATCTTCTTCACATCTCTTAATTGGCACATCATTTAAAAAAGATATTATTTTACTTAGAATAAAATTTCTTAATACCTTATGCATTCCATTCATCATGTGTGCCACAAAATTTGTAGCCCCTCGTGTTAAAGTACACATTTTGATCGATTCTAATGGTGTATTCATAGTTGTCAAATTTTTACTTTGTATTACCAATTGAAATTGATTGTATCCCAAATAAAGAACTCCCATAGAATAAATTACTTTCCCTACAAGAGTCTTTGTAAATTCATCTATAATTGGACTTGAGTCCATGTTTCTAATAGTTATCTTATTTGTTAGTTATATATCTTGAATAAACCTCAATGTCCCATTTTTCTTAGGTACCATAAATTACTAATTGGAATATGGTACAATAGATAGTTCTAAAATTTCCATCTTAATCTTTTCATTGAGTAATTCAACTAGCTTTGAAATATGGGCCTTTGAAATTGGAAATGGTGTCAAATTCCATGGTTCATGTAGAATTGTAAAAATAACCATAAGTGCTACAATACTTAGATCAATACACCCTATTTCATGTGATTCAAATGCAAATGCCTTATCATATTGTGAAAGTATTTCTTTAAAACATCTCGCCTCATCTTTTGTCAAAAATTTATCACATCTAATTTTCAAACCATCTAAGGTCAAATCACCCTTGAATTAATGCCCTATTTTCCTTGGATCTCTTAAGTTTGGTTGCACAGAAGCTACTTTAGTCCTTTCTTTAAAATCCGAAGGTAGTGGCAATGCCACTAGTTTAACATTCCTTACAATGGTTTTATATTTTATATTTATCTTCACTTCATACTTATTCATATATTCTTTTATTCCATCATAAAATTACTTAAAATTCATATTTATTATCTTATCACCTCTTTCAGAATCTTCATTCAATAATTTTTGTAAATCATCTATAGTATCACCAAAATAAGATTTTTCAAATATCCTTGATATGTATTCATCTTCATCAATCAATCCACATTTTTTTAACTTGTGTTCTACATTTTTGACATTTTTCTTATCTATCCTTCTAAAATTATTTATATTTTTAAATCAAATATATCCATCTTGTGATAATCTTATAATATCTTCATCTTTTCTACTAGGCGAGAAGCCTTCTTTTTTTACCATTATAATCTCACTTTACAATGGTGTTTAGTAAAAATCCTTTGAATCTTCAAGATCTTCAAGTTATTTATGTATCTTTGGCAAAGGATGCTCTTTCAAACTATTCCAATTTCTTCCATAATTTACACAAATTATTAAAATTTGCACCGCCTTCTTTTCATCTTGACTTCTTATCCTTGCATAAGTTGATCTATCATCCATAACTTTTGTCTCTATTCTTGTGGCAGTAATATATGGTTGTCCCAATGTAATAGGATATGTAGACATATCTTGTACAAAGAAATTTTATTCATGAATAACATCTCTTATTGTTACCTTGATATTTGGATAAGCTCCATACAAATCTCTATTTGAATTATTTGTTGCTCTTATCATCCACTCATGCTCAATATTAATAGACCAATTTCTCCTTTTATATAATTTTGTTGACATTAAATTGATTTTAGAATCATAATCAATCAATACTACAATTGGTTCTTATAAATATCTCAATTTTATTAAAGTTTTTGTAGTAGTTTTTGTCCAATGATTTCAAGAATAATGACCAGAAGCTTGAATCATATCTTCTTTCCTTGTAAATTTGACTTGTGAAATATCTTCAAGAATTTGTATTTCAACTTCTTCATCTTCATTGCTTCTTATTGCCTTTGTACCTTATCCATTTGATATCATAGTATTACCAATAGATTGCCATTTTTTTTTATTATATAATTAATTACTTCATGAAACTCTTGTTTTGTAATTCCTAGAATTTCATCAATTGTGAATTCAACCTTTCTACTTAAAATCCGCTCTTCCAACACCTTCTTCAAATCTATAGCAGCTTCAATATCTGATTGTAATTTATAAGCGAGAACCTTTGCTTTTTCTTTTACAATCTCCTTCTCCTTTGTAGAAATATTTTAGGTTGTCTCTTCATGCATATGATTCTTCTGTTGTCATATTTTTTCTTCCTTTGTAATTCTTTTTGATGGCCTTTTGTGATTTTCAGCTCTCCTTTGTTTTTCTTCTATTAATGCTTCATGTTGACTCCTTGCAATATGAGCATGATCTGATAATCTATCTACTAAATCATCCCACCTAGTAATTTATTGAATATTATTGCCAATATTTTTTAAATCATTTCTAGTAAAATTTTTCTTTTCAGCATAATTAATTGCACTCAATCACAAATAACTAGATTTTCCTTGATACTAAAGATTTATATTTAAAAATTTGCTTGGATTTGCTCCTACCCAAAATGTTGATGATTCATTATTTGAAATTGTATGCACTTCAAAAGCATCTCCCATAAACACCTTCATTCTTCTTTTATCAAAATTTATCTCTAATTTTTTTCCATTTTCTTTTAAGTATATCAAACCATCTTTAAAAAAAAACAACTCCTTTATCTAGTACCTTTGTAAAATCTTTACATTATTTTCTTGAATGATCTGTGCTATCACATCACATGCATCTACATACAACATCTTTCATTGGTCTCGATTTTTGTCTTGTTGATATTCTTCATGTTTGACCCTTCTTCTCAAGTTTTGTAAATTTAATTTGTAAAGCTTTCATCTCATATATGATTTCATCCATGCTTATATTTTTTGATATAGATATTGAAGATTGAGTCATAGATGTAAGATGAGTAGAAGGTATTTTTGTCTTAGATGCTTGTAATAGTTTTTGAATATCCACCTTATTTTTTTTTTCTTTTTCTTTTTACAAGTAATCTTATTCCTTCTTCCACTTTCTCCCAATTTATTATCAATCTTTCTTTTTCTTCTTTATCTTCAAGCAAAATTTCCAACTTCTCTTATAATTCTCGATCAATTGCTTGAAGAAATAACTCTACTTTGTTTGAATCTAATAATTGTCTTTTTTTTTTTTATATATAAATACAAATATTACTTTTTAAACTCTTTCAATAATTTTATTGCTTGGAAATCCTTCTTAGGTCTTTCAATCCATTCAAAAAATAACTTCTTTATAATTTTTTTACTATTTTTTTTAAAAAAATCATCTTTTAATGCTTGAGATAAATTTTTCCATGAATCTCCAAATTATCATATAATAGACTTTACATGACTTCTTATTTCTAAGAAGTAGATAGTTTAAATAATTGAACCATCTTCCTTTCTGAAACATGCTTCAATTCTATTTCCTCTACATAATACCTTAGATACTTTGTAATATCCTTCCCTTCAAATTAATTGATCTTGTTCACAACTGCTTGTAATGCATTGTTTGCTATGCCCTCTTTGTAATCTTTAACCTATTGCTATTGCATGAATAAGATAAAAGCCTCAAACATGCTTGCAAAGTTGGGATCAAAATATATACCTTGTCCTCCACTAGTTCTACCACTTGTAGCTCTAATTGATGTACCACCCATAGCACCTCTTTCAACTCTCTTGCCTTCCTTTTCTATAGTTTAAATAATCTAAGCTAACCAAATACCTTCTACCTCAAGTCTTTTATGTTGGATTCACCAAAATATGTCATATTACGTGGCATTTGGCTTGAGAGTGCACTAAGTACCTTATAAAAGAAGTTAAAAGGAAAATTGTAACAACAAGTTGTAACAACTCTAATAGATTCTTATATAAATTATAATTAAAGATTAGCAAATATTATCAAACATCAATCAAATTTAATTAAAATTTAAAAGAATTATATAAAAAATACAAAGAATTTTTAGAGATTCTTTAAAAAAATCATAAAAAAAAATACAAAAACTCAAAAAGTATATATATATATAAATCTTAATAAAATATTAAAATATAAACCTTAATAAAATCTCAATCAAAATCTATTCAAATCTTAATTAAATCTTAATCAAACTTTAATAAAATCTTTAAAAAAATTTAATCAAATCTTAATCAAACCTTGGTCAAATTCTTATCAAATCCTAATCAATTTCTAAATAAGTCCTATTTAAATCTTGGTCAAATTTTAGTCAAATCCTAATCAAATTTTAATCAAATCCTAAATAAATTCTAATCCAATTCTAATCAAATCTTAAATAAATCGTAAGAAAATCCTAGGAAAATCCTAAATAAGTCCTAATCAAATCTTAAATAAATTCTAGTCAAATCTTAGACAAATCGTAATCAAATTTAATTTGAAAAAAATTCTTAATGAAGATTTGATAGTAATTGATAAAGTCCAAAAAAACATTGCCCATTTCTTATTGTTATTAAAATATTTCAATGTATAAAGATTGAATCTTCTTTGGATCCATCATATATCTTTTGTTGAAAATGATATATCCTAAGAAGTCAACTTAAGTAGTGTAGAATACACACTTTTCCAACTTAGTATACAATCTTGCATCTCTAAGTTTTTTTAACACATGGCAAATATGAAATTTATAATATTTTATATTTTTAGAATAAATTAAAATATTATCTAAGTAATAGATAAAAAAATCATCTAAAAACTCATAAAAAATATCATTCATAAAATGTTGAAAAGTAATTGGTGTATTTGTGAGTCTAAAAAGTATGACATTATACTCAAAATATCCATACCTTATTCAAAATGTAGTCTTTTATTCATCTTCTTCTTTAACAGAGACCAAGTTGTATACTTCTTGTAGGTCTATTTTTATATAAATCTTAGCTTGATTTAATTGATCAAGAAGTCTACATATCAAGAAAAAAGAATATTTATTTTTAATAGTAATCTTGTTGAATCTTTGATAATCTACACACATTCACATTGATCAATCTTTTTTCTTTACAAATAAGATAAGAATTCTAGCAGGAGATTTTGAATGACATATAAAATTCTTTTCCAAGTTCTTTTTAATGTATTTCTTAAGTTTAGCTAATTCATTTTGTGATAAACTATAAATTAGATCAAATAATAGTTGACTTCTCTCTTTAAGGTCAATTGAGCAATCATATGGACGATGCTCTTAGAGAACATCTAAATTTTTCTTCTCAAAAATATCTTAAAAATATTAATATCGACTTAGAATGCTACTTGAAGTCTTTCTATCATTAAAAATGGTTGTGGCATAAATAAAAAACAACAATCTTTCTTTTGAAGCATGCAAAAAAGCTTTTGTACCTACGAGTATAGATTTAGCTATACTAGATTCATGGCTTTTTACAAAACTCTTAATAGTGCTCTAAAAAAATTTAAGTTTATAAGAAATCCAATCTATTAGAGGATTATACTTTTTTAATTACAATAAATCTAAAATAACTAAATTAGAGGAAAATTTAATTATATTAAAAATTATGCAATTATTATGATCATTTATTACTACATATATAGGAAGTATTTTATGAGATAATAGATGGCCATCTATGACTTCTATACGTACTACTTTAATTTTTTATATTAACAATATTCTATGGCTTTTAACAAATTCTTCATCTAAAAAATAAGATAAGTTTTTTTAATCTTTGAAGGCAGAGGCTTTGTGATTATTAGGTCTTAAATGTATATCCATTATAAAATAAAGAAAAGGTTTTGCAAAGAGGATAGGACCTTCATTTGTACAAGTTTTCAAAAATTGTAGCTCCATAAATTTTTTTTTTTGACATTTTCTCATCTTTGATAATCGTACTTCTCATTTTGTAGTAGTGTTGTTTTTTTAGACAATTTTGAGTAGTGTGCTTAGCTTCTCCACAATATAAACATAATCCTTCTTGATGATGATGAGTTTTTTCTTGTTCAATAAGAGGTTTAAAATGTACCGCATCAATGTACATGTTTTCTACTTCAAGATGTTTAGATTGAAAGATTGTTAGTATTTTTATTGAATTATAATAGTGTAGAGGTTTTCTTGCATAATTTTCAAATTAAAATTCAAAAAGTCAATTGTCACACTTCACAGCAAAATCAATTGCTTGACTCAATGTCTAAGGATTAAATAAATTGAGTATCAATTTCTTTACTTCATATTATAATTCAAGGAGAAATTGGTTGATAAGGGCAATATCATCCTACTTAACATCAGTCACTAGTTCTTAAAATTGTGAACCATATGATGTCACTAATTGATTGCCTTCATACAAGATATAAATTTTATTAGTTGCAATACAAATTACATCATGTTTTCCATACATGGATCAAAATTCCACCAAAAAAGCCTCCAGATTATTCAATATTAGATATAGTTATTTAAAAAAAGATGAAAACTATGATAATATTGAACCTGAAAGAAGTGTACCAATAAATCTAAATTGTGATATCAACATTGGATAGCTTTAGAATTGAAGTTCAATCATAAATTATACTTAATTGATAAATCTTTAAAACTTGGATCTTGTACTATCAAACTTCTTGAATAAGGTGACTCTAAGTTCTTTAATATTGGAAGGATTTTCTACTATAGAAGATGAGATGTGATTTGGTATAGATGTTGAAGCGGCTCCAATCATCTCTGTATCTTCATATCTTCCCATCTTTATTGCTCTTAGTGGCGATAAATTGAGTTGATGCATCGTAAGGATCAAATCCCTCAATTGCTATTGCATTTGTGCCATTTCACTCTTCATTTCAAGAAGCTTACCATAATGACATTTAGAAAGAAAAAAATACGTAATATCACTTAAGACAAGCACAAGAGAGGACTTAAAAATAAAGAAGATACTAAAAATAATAATAGTTTAGAAGTGGATAATCCGCAATTTCTAACACCCTTATGACTTATCAAGAGAAAAGGATAATCTATTCTTAATGAAGAGAAGATAAAGCTCTAATATTGTAAGTGTACTCTTATCAATCTATCAAGGACATGAATTGAAAGAAGATGCATAAATTTAAGAAATCTATCTCAAAAGTAAAGTGAAAAAAGAAAAATAAAGTAATATGTATATTAAAAGGAAAATAAAATGGCTACTGCCAAAAGATAAAGAAAATATAGACTTTTGAATCTAGACTAGAAGCAAGAAAAGAGTTGATAAAAGTGAAGAAGGCTTCATTCTTGCCTTCATATATTCTATCTATGTAAATTCTATATAGCAACATTCTATAGGACATCCAAAAATGTATTGACTTTTCATGACATGTATCTTCACTTGTAAGGTAAGTTTTTTATATGGCCACCACATAATTAGCTTGTTCCACAAGCTACTAATACATATGATATATGGGTAGTTTATTGACCAAGTTTCTAATCTATCCATCAATTAAAAATATATATAAAGTCAAAATAGCATTTACAAAGCTTTTAAGAAGCTTTTCTAAAAGATATAATGAAATTAATCTACTTTTATATAATTCTACCTATCTAAGTAATAATTACAATAGATATATATTTGTGATATTCTAATCCTAAACCAAATTCTAATTAAAACCTAATCAATTCAATCTAATCCTAACATAATTTAGAACCTCAATAACTATTGATTGAACCTTTAATCTTTGATTTGCAAAAGAATCCTAGAGTTGCTGTAGGTGCCTAATTTTGTGCTTAAGGTCTGATTTCAATCGAGATTAATAATTGGTCCTCTTTAGATATCAAATTTTTTCTTTTTGAGTTAATTTTTACTAAAATAAACTCTTAATTTCTTCTTAAATATATTTATATTCTTTATTTTTTTAATCTATCTTATTTTATCTTATTTATGACCTTACAAAATTAATAGAAGCCTATTTTGTAAAAAGATAGCATTTACACCTTTAGTTTTACTTCTTTTTGGAGTATTTTCTATTTTCTAAGATTATTTGCTACAATATTTGGAGCAAGATCTTTTATAATATAGTAATTATTTCATTCTTTTCACCTATTAGTCATGATACATCACAACACCATGTGAATAAATAAGATATTTCAACCTATGTTACTGTTGCTTTAAGTCTAAAACTTCTATTACCTCAAATTCTTGATTATTATCCACTTCTATAGGAAGTGATGGTATTTATCTTATTTCTAACATATTCATTGTCTTATATGGCTCCAAAAGAGTCTCATAAAATACAAGATGGATTTTCATAGACTCTGATAGATATAATTGATAAGCGGCTGGATTGACTTGTTCACAAATAAAAAATGGTCCAATTCTATGAGAATCCAACTTGTCACAATGGCAAATAGTTTAATATTATGACAAAGTATTTGTATTTTATTACCAATGTAGAAATGAGGTTGTTTCTTACATTAAGCATCCATGTTGCTCTTTTGTTGTTTTTGAGCTTCTTTTAGTCGCACCTTCAATGTTATATGTAGCTAAAATAAATGATTTACCAAATCTTTTGACACAAGATTATTAATTTTTGAAAAGTCAAAAGTATCAAATTGTAGATGATAATTATAATTAGTTAAGAAAGGTATTTGTTGCATAAAAGAACTCATTATATTATTATGAGAAAATTCTACAAATGCAAAAGAGTTGTCCAATCATCTTGTAAATTATTGATGGAACACCTTAAATACTACTCCAAAACTTAATTTACATGCTTTATTTGTCCATTAGTTTGAGGGTGAAAAGACAAATGTAGTTTATATCTACTTTTAGAATCTTGAAAAGTATTTTCTAAAATCTTGATACAAATTGAGTTCTTTTATTCAATATAATATCTTTAGGCAATCCATGATAGCAATAAATATTATCAAAAAAAAACTTAGTTGTTTTTTTTACTTGTGATAGATTTTGTACATGATATAAAATATGCCATTTTGGTGAAATGATCTACTATCACAAATATAGAGTCATAAGAACCTGAGACTAGAAGATCTATAATAAAATCAATAGAAATAAAAGGCCATGGTTTTTTTAAAATGTATAATAGTTGGAAAAGTCCATAAAATCAATGAAGTGGAGTTTTTGACCTTGAATAAACATTACATGACTAAATAGAATCTTTCATTACCTTCCAAATTTGTAGCCACCAAAAATCTTTAAATATAAGTTCTAAAATCATATTGTATCCAAAATATCTAGATGCTAGAAAGTCATGATATACTTGAAGAACACATAAACATATTTTTTCTTTTGAAATATATAGGTATTCTTTGAAATAGAATAGGTTTTTTTTAACTCAAAATTCGAAGCATCATGAGACTTAAAAGAAAGATTCTTAATACTATGAACAAGATGATCAAAGGATAAACTTGATTAAATATTTTTGATAAAAGTTGAATTGATAGTCAATATTGATTTTATTGCTCAAAAATAGAAATACTTTGGCTTCAAGAAAATTATTCTTTGTTGATCAAAAGATATATTTCTTTCTTTTGATAGAAGATAAAAATAGCTAAAAAGGGTGTTTGATAAACCTTGCTATTTTTTGGATCATTAAATGGTCTTAATGTCATTTTTTGATAAAGACATGCTCCAACAAGCTTAGCAATTATTCAAAATATATGCTCACATAAAGTATTTAAGATTCTTGTACTCAATATAAATAGTGATTGCATGAAAAGTGTCTTCTAAATAATGGTACCATTCTTCAAACAAATCTACAATTACAGGAAGCTCTTTGTCATGAATGTCATAGTTAATCTTATCTACTAAAAAATTTCTTGAATAAAAAGCCATTGAGCGAATTTTATTATTTTTTTTTAATTGTGATGATACGACATCCAAAGCAAAGTTTGACACATTTATTTCTATAAAAAATGGCTTAAAAAAGTTTATGCCATACAAGATTGATGGAAAAATAAAGATTATCTTTAAAGCTTCAAATCATATTTTTTTCTCTTGATTCCATTGAAGTTTTTCTTTATAAGTCAAATGTATAAGTAGAGCTATAATTTGAAAGAAGTTCTTAATAAAGATTTGGTAGTAGTTGGCAAATTCTAAAAAACATTAGATGTCTCTTATCGCTTTTGAAATCTTCCCATTTATATTAGTTTGAACCTTCTTAAGATCCATTATAAGTCCATTATTTAAAATGATATATCTAAGAAGTTGACCTGAGTAGTGTGGAATACATAATTTTTTATCTTTTCATAAAATCTTCCATCTTTTAGTTTTTGTAATACACAACAAATATAAAGTTCATATTTTTCTATGTTCTTAGAACAGATTAAGATGTTGTGTAGGTAATAGACAACAAAATCATCTTTAAATTCTCAAAAAAGATTATTTATTAGATGTTGAATAGCTATTGGTATATTTGTAAGTCCAAATGGCATGATGTTATATTCAAAATATCCATATCTTATTTAAAATGCAGTCTTTCATTCATCTCTTTTTTTGTTGTGTATTAGATTGTATGTTCTTTGCAGATCTATTTTTGTATAGATTTTAGCTTGATTCAACTCATCAAGAAATTCAGATATCAAAAATAATAAGTATCTATTCTTGATGGTGATTTTGTTGAATCCTTGATAATTAATACACATTCAAAATGATCCATTATTTTTCTTCACAAATAAAATTAGAGCGCCTATTGGAGATTTGAAATGGCATATAAAGCTTTTGGCTAGATTTTCTTCAATACATTCTTTAAGTTTAGTCAAAACGGCGATTGAGCTCTTTCTTGAAGGTCAATTGAGTAGTCATAGGAACAATGTTTTAGTAGAGTATTTGCATTCTTTTTCTCAAATACATCTTGAAAATCTTCATATTGGCTAGGAATGCAACTTGAAGTCTTTCTCTCATTAGAAATAAGTGCAACATAAATGACACAAGATAATTCTTCTTTTGCAACATGCAAAAATACTCTTGTATCTATAATTATAGATATAATTGTACTAGACTTATGACTTTTTACTTGATCAACTATACTCTTAGTTATACTTTTAGAAAAGTCAAGACTACAAGAAATCTAATCTATTTTTTATTTATATTTTTGTAGCCATGATAAATATAAAATAATTAGATTAGAAAAAAATCTAATAATATTAAATATTACAAAAATAATATAATCATTAATTGTTACTTCTATAGGAAGAATTTTATAAGTAACATTTTCTAAAGACAATGGACAACCATCTATGACTTCTACTTGAATAGGTTTAGTTTTCTTTACTAAAGGTTTGTTATATCTTTTAGCAAATCCTTCATCTAAAAAATACGCCAAAGCTCTTGAATCTAACAAGGTAAAGGCTTTGTAATATTTAGATTCTAAAATAATATTTATTATAAAATAAAGAGAAGATTCTGAAGAAAGAATAGGACCCTCATTAGGTATTGTATAAGGTTCTAGTCGCACAGTCCCTATTATAACTTAATAAACTTGTTTTCTGACATATTATCTTCTTTGACTGTTATACTCCTCATTTTCTCATTGCGTTGCTTTTTTGAATAATGTTTAATAATATGCTTAGATTCTCTATAATATAAGCACAATATTTTTTGATAATGATGAATCTTTTTTTGTTCAGTAAGAAGTTTGAAATGTCCCGTATTAACTTCCATATCCTCTACTTTTGAATATTTTTGTTGAAAAGATGTTAGCATTGTCATTGAATTATGATAATTTTGAGATGTAGTTATGTGACTCTTAGTTTAAAATTCAAAAATTTGATTGTTACACCTCATAATAAAATCAATTGCTTGATTCAATATTTAAGGTTCAAATAAATTGAGCATCAATTTTTTTTATCTAATATTATAATCTATAAAGAAATTGGCTAATAAATGCAGTAATATCTTATTTGATATCAATTGCAAGTTATCAAAACTATAAAGCATATAACATTATTGATCAATTGTCTTGTTGTAAAATATGGATCTTATTAGTTGCAACAAAAATTACATCATATTCACTATACATGGATCAAAATTCCATCAAAAAAGCCTCCAAATTATCTAATATTAGATCTTGTTGTTTAAAAAAAGATGAAGAGCATGATAATGCTCAATCTAAAAGGAGTATACTAATGAATGTAACTTGCAATCCTCAAGTTGGATAGCTTTAAAGTTGAAGTTCAATCACAAGTTGCACTTGATTATTAAATCTTCAAAACTTGGATCTTCTACCATCAAACTTTTTGAGTAGTACAACCCTTGATTTTTTAATACTAAAAAGGCATTCGACTATAGGAACATGATTTGGTGCAAATGTTGAAGCAACTCCAATCATCTCTAAATCTTTGTTCTTTGCCATTCTTGTTGCTTCCTATAGCCATAAATTTAATTGATACATTACAAGCATTAACTCCTTCAATTACTCTTGCATTTGTGCCATTGCATTCTTCATTTCAAGAAGCTCTACTTTGATAATACTTAAAGAAGAAAAGATGTCTGATATTGCTCAAGACAAATAAAAGAGAAGACTTAAAAACAAAGAAAAAATATTAAAGACAATATTAGTTTAGATGAAGGTAATCTACAACTTCTAATATACTTAAGTCTTATCAAGAAAAAGAGATAATCTACTCTTAATTTAAAAAAGATAAAACTTTGATATTCTAAGTATCTTCTTGTCTATTTTTCAAAGAAAAGAACTTGATAAAAGTAGATAAATAAGTGAGATTCTTTCAAAGAAATATGAAAAAATAGAAATAAAAAATTATGTATGTTAAAAAATTAAAAAAAATTGAAATGACAATTACGAAAAGACAAGAAAATTAGAGACTCTTGAAAATCTAGACTAGAAGCAAAAAAAGAATTGAAAAGAATGAAGAAAACTTTATTCTTCCATCTAAATATATAATCTACTTAGAATCTATGTAGCAACATTCTATAGGACCTCCAAAAATGTCTTGACTTTGCATGATACGTTGTCGTGTTGTAACACGAGTATACCGTAAAAACATAAAGAAAGGGGACTTTTATTAATGTTCAGTTACCTCGAATATTGGGAGCAACGACCAACTCCAGTGCAAATACTGAGTGGCCAGGTTCAGTCACCCCGTTACAGTCAGCCGGGGCATACTGAAATGCTCTGTTCGATTCCAATAACGGGAGTCAGTAGGAAGAGAAAGGACCAATTCACATGACGGGTGAGCTTGGTTTGAAGAGCCAATTGGATCCAATTTCAAGAATCCAATCCAGGTCCTCTTACCCAATATGAGACCTGAATTGGTCGGGCAACCCAATGCAGTCTAATTACGGGAAAATCCAGGTCTTACTACGGGCCTCAGCCAATCTGACGCAAAGGACCAATTTGATCCAATTTCGGAAACATCCGGGTCTTACTACTGGACTCTTAGCCAATATGAGACCTGAATTGGTCGAGCGACTCAATGTGGTCCCGATTACGGGGTTTCGATTCTGTTTCAGGCTGTCCTGTTCTCTATGCCATTTCAAGGAACGTTGTTTTTGGTAAAAAGATCTCTTAAAGATAAAAATGGAGGAGAAAGCTCTGATGACGAGAGCCAATTTCGGATCAAGCTCTAACGGTGGGAGCCAATTCCGGATCCAAGACGGAGGATTGAGGAAATTCAGAATTAAGGTTAAGAAATGAGAGGGAGGAAGAATAAGTTTTTTGGGGAGTTTTTTTTGAAGAATCAGAGAGCTAGCTTCATGCTTCGGGGTGGAAAAAAAAGACAGAGAATTGGGTTTTTTTTCTTCATAGGGTTTTGGGAAGACTGAGGCAATCGTTACTGAAGTTAGTGTTGTAATGGTGAATCGGGATTTTTAATGAAGTGGATTTGATTACTCTTGACTGTTTTGTGAAATCGAGTTACGTCTGTGATGAAGAGTTAAAAGGGTGTCTATAGGATTGAATATGCGAAGTGAATGAAATTTATTGGGTTAATCTAACAAGACAGTCAGTGGATACAAGATCATGAGTATAAAGCGGTATCGAAGATTAGTAGTTTGGATTGTTCAGGGTTCTCTGTAACGTCTAGAGACCTACCGGCTGGGGCAAAAAAGACTTCGACAAGCAGTCGAAGGGCATCCGTATAGATTTACGATGTATTCTTGCAGTTGTTTGTATTCCAACAGTCAAAAACTGATAAACTGCTTGAATATTGGCGAATCTCCATACTACCTTCTATAGCGAGACGCTCGACGCGTTCTCGAGCAGGAAAGCACATAATACGACAACGTATCTTAATTTGCAAGGCAAGTTTTTTTATATGAGTGCCATATAGTTAACTTTTTCCACAAGCTACCAATACATGTCGTATGTGGTTAGCTTGTTGACCAAGTTTCTAATCTACTAATCAACTAGAAACATATGTAAAGTCAAAACAATATCTAAAAAGCTTCTAGAAAGTTTATCTAGAAGGTATTTTGAAATTAATCTATTTTTATCTACTTTTACCTATTCATATTATTTAGATAATAATTACAACAGATATATATCCATAATACATTACTCTCTTATGTCACTAAAAAAGAGATTTTGCTTGGTCGATTACATCTATGTTGTAATCAAATTGATATAATTTTATTTTATTTTATGGATTTTCATTGATTTAGTATTTTTATTAGTTGCCATTATTAATGTCAACTAAAATTTAAAGACTTAAATGGAGAAATCTCATTGACTTAATAATCTTTTCAAGTTAAGTTTTGTTAGTAGTTTTGAAAGAGAAAAAATGATTTTTTTGTGAGATTTTACTTGGCTATAGTGATTAGTCTTTTAATAAAGTTTTTAGGATTTTTCTAATAGACACTTATACTCTTGGATTCTTTTTTTGTGGTGTAAGAGATAGTTTAATTTAGTAGACTTTAGATTTTCCATCTTTCCTTAAAATTGTCTTGCTTATGCATTTATATTTGGTTTAGATTGCATACTTCATGTCAATTTTGTGATACTCAATCTCTTATATATCACAATCTTTATATACACGACAATGCCTTTTTTGCTTCTTTTTTAGTTTTAAGAATTTTTAGTTTTCTTATCTTTAAGAATAGTTGTTCTAATTTATTCTAAAATAAATATATTTTCTTATTTTTTATTTTTGTTATCATTATTTTTCTCATCTTTCTTTAATGTAGAGCTTACTTTATTTATTTACATACTTCGAATTCTTAGCTTTGATATGTTTCTTCTTATTTAAATATGAGATATGCTTTTATGGTTCAAAAAATCCATTATCTAACTTTGTATAAAACATAGATGCAAATTTATAACACACACTATATAAATTAGTCTCTTTCTATATCAACTCGCAAAGTTACTTGATTATGTTTTCTTAAACTGATTTTAAAAATAAGGTGTAATATAAATAATATTTATAATACTTTAGTAAATAAAAAGCTAATGATGTTTGATTAAAAATCAATAAAAAATTTATACATGTCAGATAAATAATACCTATTTCCAAAAACATCTTGAATCCTTTTCAAACATAGATTTAATCTATACATTATTTTGAAGATGCCATATGGTTATTAAGATTTATTTTATTTTATTTTAATATTGAGATTTCTTACATTTAAGAGGCTATTACAATTAATACATAAGAATCTTAGTTTAAAAAGCTCATTTTTTTTACAACAATAAATTCATACATTATTTCCATCTGGATTAGTGCATAACACACACTACAATTGAGATTGTTGTATACTAACATTTGTAACATTTTAAGAACCAATGCATGAATATTTCACTCATACACGAATTACACAATGAAAAAGTAATCAACAGTTACAAACATGCAAACTCAAGTACCAGTGAATATGGTGTTTCGTCTTCATCACATCAGCCATTGTTCCCACGAGATGTTGCATGCATGATAGAGCAATAATAAAGGCAACATGGCGCACAAGGGGAGAGAAGGGGGGGGGGTGGGCATGCACCGAGTGTCGTGACGTCAAGGCCCCAACCAACGGGCCTGGCTCCCATTGGGGGGTAGCTTGGGGTGACTTCCCAACGCAGTCCGCCTAAAGCACCGCCGTCGCAGCGCCTTCCGCCCGCAGGCTTACACACCCCTTCCCCACCGTGACGCCACCGCAGCCATTTACTTTTTCGGGTTTTGCTCCTCCCACCTTTTTGACTGCTTCCGCCATTCCGTCCGTGTTGCCCGAATGTGCAATCCGTGGCGACGCTCCATGGCCTGAAGCGAGCTGACTGGACTGGTGGTGTTGGTAGTAGTAGTGGTAGTGATGGCGGGTGCCTCCGAAAGGGTTACGCGAGAACCACTAGACCTCCGAACGTGCTTTGGAGCGAGAGCTCCAACGAACGAAGCAGACCGACTTTATGCAGATGAACGGAATCCGGGACCGACAAGGAAGGCGCATCGTCAAAAGGATGTGGGGGGCATGGGAGTGGGGAAAGGTGAAAAAACAAAGGGGGAATCGGGTGCAAAAAGGCGATTGATGATGCGAGGTGGATGAACGCAGAGTGGGAGCGGAGGAGGAGGAGGAGTTGCGTAGGCGTGGGTGTGCGTGCGTGTGGGCACCTGCCCGTCCGCTCGCCTGCCTGCCTGCCTGCCTGCGTGCCTACGAGGCTATTGCTGGCCTCGTCTGTGCCTCGGTTGCTTGGGTGGCCCTTGCACAGACAGTCCAGGCCCTACTCCCCTGCGTGTCTTATTGCTTTCTCCGCTCCTTTGCCCTCGCTTCTCATCCTGGTCTCGCTCGCCTGCCTTTTCTGCCGCGCTGTTGTTCCGTATCAGTTGCCTTCTGGGCGGCTGTAATTCTCGTTTTGAGACGGAGAGCTGCTGTCATTCCTTCGCTATGTGCTGTCTTGGTTTCTGCGTGGTGGGCAAGCACCTTAGCCTGTAGTGGAGTGTGTTGTGGAGCGAGCGTTCGAAGAGAAGTGCATGTGTGTATGTGTGTGAGAGAGAGAGAGTAAGAGCGAGTGAGAGAAGGGGAGGGAGGAGACGTGGGAGGTGCAATCAGATACGGATTTTCGGGTGATTTTCAGGTTCGGATGGTTCGTCTCATTTGAGTGTTCGGTGGGTGTGTGGATGCCTGCTTGGTGTATGAGTGTGTGTGTGTTGAGATGAGGTTGTTGATCGTTTTGTGGGTAAAAAGTTTGTGAATTAGTTGGTTGGATCCAGTTCTCATGTTTGGTCTTAATTTGGTGGGCATTAAGTTCGGTTTGTATGCGCGCGAAATTCGATCTTCGCGTTCAACTTGAATGTGTTGGTTGTTATGCTCTCGCACGGCTTTTGGAGAAGGAAATTGGGCGTCGCCTGTATACACGTCTGTTTGCCTTTGGTTGCGTCAATATGAGTAGTCATAGTCTGTTTGGGGAGCGTGGTTGTTTGGGTCTTCGTGAAAATCCTCATCGCCAACCCCGAGAGGTTCCACTGACGTGGTTTGTACGCATATAACTGCATCTCGGGCCTTGCATTTACGCAAGAATTTATCGATTGTCAGTGTGAATTTTCTCATAACGCTCTATCGATTGCGACAATTGTACGCTGTGAGGGAAGTTCGTCAACTATCCTTATTCTTTATCACGTGTCCTTGATATTCGAACCTTGGTGACTGTACCTCTCAGATACATGTGGTGATAGGATTAGTTTCTTGCATGCCAAACGTGCGTTGTCTCTACTTTTAGAATCTCCACTTTGATATGCTCGCGATTTTGCTATCACCCCATTTGGCTCTTGAACTGTAAGCTCAAGTTTGCAGTACGTATTTCATGGACATTGTACAATTCGGGGCCGAATGTTTAGCGTGCACTCCGTCCGGCGCTTGTTGGGCTTTGGCGTATTTCTTGGTCCTTCTATGTATTGTCTCTGAGTAGTTTTTGGTCCATGTCGTGATGGTAAATATTTTGGATGTCAATGGCAACGATTTCTCGTCTCTTTCGTTGTGAATTCTCGTATCTGATCCAGATTTTGATCCAATCGTGGAGGCATGATTGATTTGCAGTGTATGGGGGTTCTTGTGGGTGTGCTTTCTAGTCTGTGTATGACGGTTCTGTATGGCTGTACAGTAGTTTAGTCATACCTGTTGGTTAGAGCTGCAGTCTCGTTATTGTGTGTTGTCTCGCTATTGCCTTTTAGTGAGTTGTCTCCAATGAAAGATGGCAGTCCATCTTGCGTGAGATTGATCTGAAGGGTGAGTACAAGCCACAGGGAGTTACTGTGTACTTCGGTTCTGCAGAATGTGATTGCTGAAGTGCAATGTACCCACTGAAAAATGTCTTTCTGAAAGTGTCGTTCCTTCATGGCATTTTCTGCAGTTGATAGGGATGGGATTTCAATCGTGCGAACTGTAGGGTGCGTTGTTTGTAATTTTAAGTGCATTCAAGAGACAAGGAGAGGGGACACCATGGGCAGGTTGTACTTGATACAGTTGGATGGGCGCATCTACAGCTGTCGACATTGCCGCAGTCACTTGGCTCAGTGTGATGAGCTGGTCTCGAAGGTGTGGAAGTCAATTTCTTGAGTTCTTCGGTCTCTCCTGTATTATAACTCACCTGGTCTCGATATTTGCAATTTTGACATCTGGTTTTCTTCGCTCTTACGGTACAAGTTTGAATGCTTTAGATTGACGCTTGTCATCTAAAATTTGTTGTTCCATGTTTTCATTGTCTCGTTCGCTCTTTTTGCAGTCATTTCACTGTCGGCACGGGAAAGCCTACCTTTTTAACACTGTGTAACTGTCTATCCCCTCTTAATGCCTGGCGTCGTAGTAACCTACGCATTATTGCATTTCTCTAGTAAATGGGATCATCATTCACATTTTGTTTCAGAAGTTTCAAGAACCGTTTCTTTACGTGTCACATTGGTGATTTTGAAATACCTACCCAAGATGTGTAGAGGAGAATTAAATCAGACTTGCATTGGCAGTAAGCACATTTAAGAAGCTTGAAGTGAGAGGTTCTTAAGACTTTCTTTCTTTGCTTTTTGAATGTTTTTTAGATGAGAAACTCGGTTACAGAAATATCTTGTAGTCTGAAGAGCTCGACTTGAATTGCAGGGTGAACGTCTCTGTCGGGCCACTAGAGGATCGAATGATGACCACCGGCAAGCATGCGGTGGCTGATATTTTCTGCAACAGTTGCCAGCAAGTTGTGGGTTGGAAATATGTATTACTTCTTAAACATACCTCTATCTCTAGTCCTGTATTAATCAAACCTCAGTGAACATTCATGCTGCCCCTTATTCTTGGAACACTTGGGGAAAGAATCAAACATTGCAGTGGAAATTTCTTTGCGTAGTTCTTCTGTGGGGTCAAAATAGGAGCAAGACCTTATTTACAAGTTTTGGGGTGCATTGCATGACATATTCGATAGTGAGTAACTTCAGGATGGCACTTTTTACCTGGTTTCGGTAAACACCTTTTGGAATGATCTCTAATCTTTTCTGGAGATGTCTGTTGTGACGTGAATGCAACTGGTAGAGTTCCATCCTTTTGATTTTGTTTGGGGACTGAAATTTTCAAGTCTTTCAGTTTGGAATTCTTTTTCGGGTGTGTGTCTTTCTCAAAGATAAAGTGTTAAATACGGTTTATCTGTGGTGAGCAGGAAGTGGCTTATGAGAAGAGCCAGAAGTACAAAGAGGGCAAGTTTATTCTTGAGCGGTATGCCCTGCTCCCGTAGTTAGACATCCAAGTCACGCATATTTGCTCTGCCCCGTGAACCTGTCAGATGTCGTGGTACTCCATGTAGATATATGATTATCTCATGGAGCATTTTGGACTGCATTTGAATCAAGCTGAACACACTCACTAATAGCCACATCCACTGAGATGCACCATCGGAAACTCCACAAGAAGAATGAGAGGTGTGGTTTTTGTGGTAAGCTTTGGTTGGAGCACCTGTCAATCATTCTCTTTACTGCAACAGAGCCAAGATGGTCGATGGTGACGGCATCGATACATTTCACTTTAGCGATGGAGATGATGAGTAATTCATCACATTATCCTCTCCACAGCTCAGGGCGCTGTAGTGGCGCAATCATTTGAAGGTGCTATTTGGTGCATTCTGCAAACCAAGACTCAGCATTGGGCCTCTTCAACATCATTGGTTTCAGTTTTTCTGTTATTTCTCTTTCTATTTGTGAAGATCAATAATCCATTTCATGGGCTTGACCCAGCGGAAAAATCGCTGCATTGATTTGGACAGAGTTCTTATAGTATACTTGTACAAATTTAAAAATGCCCAATGTGCGCTTCTAGAAGCAAACACTGACACAGATAGATGTACATACTGTTTTCTCGAAGTTTTTCACGTGAAATTATTAATTTTTTCTTTCATACCATTTCTCCCAATCATCTTACCTCACAACATAGTATCTCTTTTTCTCCCGATAGCGTTTATTACTTCTATTCAGCAATGCCTCTGTATCAATTATGAAACAAATCAACATGGACTTGGCTGTCAGACCTTTTTGCTGCACATGAGTGAGAAGTAGAAGATTCAAACAATCTTACACTTAGGTGTCAATCTTCTGATGTTGCCAATGTGGGCTTCAGTTCAACACTGCCTGTGGATAACCGCATTACATCAGCCGGCATTGATGGTACCTCGAACTGCAGTGTCCCGTAGCTGCAACTGCTAGCTTGTGCGCTACATTGTTGTGTCAGTAAACTGTTGACACTTCAAAAAGCAGCTCTGTCCCAGTAAGTTAGCGATTACGGAGTTTCACAGCCTGGGATAGACTGGATCCAGCCAAACTCTGCCTGCATCAGCAGCTTCCTCATCATTCGCACTCATGTTGGCTGTTCATCGCTTTGAATTACATTATTGGGTGCTTCCTGGCCGGAAGGGCAATATATTATGTTCTTCACAGCTACCTGTGCAGATCCATGAGGACGAATACCGAAACATTGACTGCACATTCTCTCGATGAGGATTCTTCAGGGTTTATGATGCATCCACAGCAAGGCCACTCCTACCTCTCTCTCTCTTCTGCTAGCTTATATAAGTGAGTTGATGAGGCCTGCACTGGATATCTTTTCAAAAAACTGTGCAGATTTATGGCAATAAAGGCTTGTGAAAGTGTGCAGTGGTGTGCACAACAATGGCCCAGTTGCAATGCTACATTGACCATCACACCCACTTTAATGGAATATAGTCTGAAGTCAACTGTCATACTCCACCAACTCTCGCCACCCACTTCGGCAGGATGAATGTGGACACGGCAGTTTTGTGGTACCGGCGAGATGGTCTCGGTGAAGTAGACTGGTGAACCTTAGTGCAATCCTTTCTTGCCATCAGACTTCTTTCAGAGAAAAGCATGGTGTAAGGGGTGATTAGGTTTAGAGGAGAAAGCGAAATGTTTCAATTATTTTAATGATTGTGATCGGTTGAAATTAAGAAGTCTCTTTAAGTTGGCTTTATTTCTAGAAAAATCAACCGAAAAGGTCATAAAAAGAAAAGATGACATAAAATGTGTGTGTGTGTGTGTTTTCTTTTTTCCTTTTTTGGTTTTTTTGCTACATAAAATGATTAATTTTTTTTCTTAGTGTTTGTATTGGAGCCACCTTTAAGAGGTGATTTCTACAAAAGATTGAAAAATTGGATCAAGAAATTGCTAAGAATATCTATAAAATTATAAAAATTAAATTTTATATTTCTAATTAATATCACAACCAAGATTTGAGTTGTTATATGTACAATCATAATAAAAGGATTTATTTTTTGTGTTATAGCTTCTTTGTACTAAATACTTTTTCCAAAAGTTAAGGCTTCTAAAAAAACAACTTTTCTTTATCAAGTAAGGACCTACATAAGGCTATTAAAGCATGGTGTTTCCAACTATGCTTCTAAGTTTGAAGATCTTTTTAGTTTCTTTACTAACTTGTATAAAGCTTTTGTAAACTTTGTATTGAGGTTTCATGAAGTTAAACAAAATATATCTTTGCATTACATATAGTAACGTTTTGAAGCTTTGATTTACAAACAAATGTCTATTATAGATTTATAGAGTAATTTATTCTATAGCCAATAAGTTTAAGTTATAAAACATAAAAAAATAATGTGTATTTGAGCCATAATGTGCAAAGTAAATTAAATAATTAAAGAACTTACTCCAAAAGTCTGTACTTTTTGTAGGTAAAATTTAAAATAAAAAATAATGTGATTTTACTATAGTACTATTAGTTCTTGTTTCTTATTGAAATAATATATATAATATTATTTAAATTTTAATCATCATTTACTAAAATAAATAAGGAATAATTTATTACATATATATTCACAAAATATAAATTTTGAAATAATATTTATTTTTAAATGAGGAGGTGAAAATTTATTATTATGTTTATTTTTCATATTTTAATTATTTTTTGTTACAAATGAAGTGATGTTGGATATTACAAAAAATAAAGAAGTATGAACTACAATAATTTTTGTAATAATCTAATGCTCAATTTAATATTTAATTTCACTAAATTTCCATAAAATTATTAATTATAATAAATTATAAATAATAAAGTTTTCTATATATATATATGGTTTATTAAAAAAACTAAAAAAACATAAAAAAATGATAAATATTAATCAATGTATGAGTTATATTATTTTATTATATTTTAAAAAAATATTTAAAAGAGAATATACTAAGTTTTGGTTGTTATTTCATGCGACTTCAAAAAACAGACATAGATGATTATAAGAGAAGCTAAAAACATTGCCTCGAACTTTAAAATGCCAAATTTGTATAAATCTTTGTTCAAGTCTACTTTTTGTATAGGCAATGTAAAAGGAAAAAAAATAATTAAATGTTTTTCTTGATGAGATTTTTTTTGAAAAAACATATTTTTAATCAATTTTAAAATAATTATAATGTATTATTATATTTAATCAAGTAATTTATGAACTAAATTAATGGTATAAACTTTAGATGTATTTTATTATAGATTTGGAATATAAAATAATTGATAAACGATTTATCTTTAAAAAATCAATAACTTTTAAAAATCATAAAAGATGTCTTATAAATATTCTATTTTTATTTAAATTAATCTTTATATAAATATTTTTTCTATTTTATTTTTTGAAGCATTTTATAGGAGACAATACTATTGTATAAATTCTTATGTGATAAATTGTACAATCTACTCCAAACTTACCTTTTTTGAGTCACTTTTTATGATTAAATTAGATAAATATATGATGACATAGAACAAAATTTAATTAAACAAATTTTATTATAATATATATATATATATATATATATATATATGCACATTTATAATCTCCACATACAATATGATAGGTTTTTTTAGATTTGGAGACATATGATATTTATATTTATAGGAATATGTTGTAATTTTATAGGAATATGTTTTAATATATATATATATATATATATATATATATATATATATAATGCCATTTTTTTGAATAATTAATAAATGTAATTATAGAGAAAAATTAAAACTTATAATTTTTATAAATTTAAACATGTTTTTAACTTTTTTGTGAACAAATAGATCTTACGTGTGTGTACATATATATATATATATATATATATGCACACACATATTTGCAAAGGTATTGATTTCAGATGGTTGTGTTGGAAGAAGTGCTTACGGTTTTCTTTAAATAGTTGTTTCAAGAGTTTTCAAATATTGAAATGCATATTATTAGTCTTACTCACGCATTTCTCATTTTCTCAAAAAAGTATGCAACTTTGGTTGTTCAAGTCCATTATTGTGGTACTAAATTGCATCACTGCATGTAACCATGCAATCTGGGTGCAACGTGCACACACAAACACCACCTCAAACTAAGCACAACCATCCGAACATCAACCAGAAAAATTGAACAAAAACCTGCCTATGTTAAATTAACGAACACACAATGTGTGAAGTAGAATTCACTGTATCCTCACTATTCTTAATATCAAAAGATTTACTTGGTTTCCCTCAGAAGGTGATCCCGGAGACGATAATCTCATTCTGGGTCACATCTCAAGCACTGAATGAATAATCCAGACCTTATCTTTCCTATTTGGAGCTTTTATCTTTTGGTGTGTGTGTGTGTTGCAAAGAAGGGGGTTTGGCTGTGATGAGAGGATGAGACAGTTCAAAGCCATCCAGAAGAAAAGCCAAAAAAAAGCGTGTTTCTGCTCCAGGATGGTTGCAGAAACAGGATAAAATGCATTCCAGGATATGGTTGCAGCATGGTTTGCGCTGCAGCATCTTTGCTAAAGGAGACCCACTTGTTGGTTTTCCATTTTTTCCATCTCGGCATCATCGACTACACCGAACTAATAGCTTTTGTCTTTCGCCCCTTCCGATGCAGCCTCCAAATTTAGTCACCTCTGGCTCTCGGCATTCCAATCTCATGTCTGGCCACTGTTTCGATGCAAAGAGGGTCAGTAGTTCATGTGAGCACCTCGAAAAGTGTGTGAAAAGTTCAAGTTGCTGGGATCCAAGATGATGAAGATGATGGTGATGATGATGCAGCTATCGTCCTGTAGTGAAGGCTTTCAATCACCTGGACACAAAATAGTGACTCACATATTAGTATGTGTAATGTGTTTTTAACTGTCTTTCATCGAATATTACTCGCGGAATCAAGAGTTTAGTGCAGTATGTTGCTGTGGACTAGTAATAGCTAACATGGAGGAACGATAGAATTATCGACACTGGGTGGGAGATACAATCTTGAGCTTGTACGCAAGCTCGGAAGGGTCTTTCATCACATTGACAAACTGGGTGTAGATGTGCATCAGATTGCACAAAACATTCTCAACGACATCAACTTTAAAGCGAACAAATGTAGGCTGCAAGATGGAATAGTAATGAAGGATTGTGCAGGTCGATGGAGAAAATAGAGCACCTGCAAGAAATTTTCCACAGGGCTGTATCGGCTTCATTTCCACATACGAAGTGCATGGGTTGAAATTATATTGTCTCTGCTTCAGCAAAGTAGTTTGCAGTTTTTTTTTTTTTTTTTTTTTTTTTTTTTTTGTGTGGAATTATCAACATGCTTTCTTTGTTCACCAGATGGTCTCTATGAAACCACACGTGCGGAGATGGCAAACACAAAACTTTGTAAGTTACAAGGTCTGCAAGGACAAGAGTTCTCTTTCCTGTTTCGTTTAGAAACACAGTTTTGCAAAGACTGGTAACATCGCCGTCCGGAGAGCCACAGATGCGACTTGATGTCGGTTACAGAACTGAGAGTATTCTCGGTGATTCTGAATGGGTTTCCGTCGACAATGACTCGTAATTGTGATATGTGTTTCTATTGTGTAACGAGGCAAGATGTGTCATTTGGAAAATTCATTGCATGGATTCATAGGCATTTGCACCACAATATCGACGAGGTATTCTCGACTGTTAAGTGATATATATATATATATATATATATATCATTTTTCTGCATCCGTTTCAGGGCATTTACAGGTGGTCATAAAGCGAATAACGTGCTGGTGCTTCGATGCTGTACTGGTAACCCAGCCTCGCATTTCCTGATGAAGAGATTGCCAACTTATCAGCAGCGAAAGAAGAAAAACAACGATAGGATATTTTCACAACAATTGTGCAGGTTTGAAACTTGGCCTGAGTCAATGATTCCATGACAGTGGTAGCAAAGAAAGAGATCTTTTTGGAAATCCTTTAATAAAGATAAATCTGGATATCTAGATGGCGGCAAGAAAACTGTCTGTCGAAATCAGAAAGGAGGGTCGGATAAAGGCGCTGTGGTAAGTCGGAACGAGATCAAGGAGACAACGGCAGCAAACCTCTGGGGGAAGCGGGCAAAAGACCTTGGCTACAAACCCAAACCTGCAGGCTATCAAAAGTACAAGGAATATATCCAGATGCTTGATGGTTGAGAGTGAGAGATCGAGATCATAGAGAAACAGGTAGAGAGAAAGAGAAAACTTATGATTTTCTTGAGCTGTTTCAATACTGTGGATTACTTAATCCAATCCACAATATTGAAACAGCTCAATAAAGATCATCGAAGCGCACCTAGTTAAGTGGTGAGGAATCAAGCTGGACTATCATTTTAAAAGGTCCTGATGCTCCATCTGTGAATCAGTTGAAGTAAAAAGTTTTATCCTAAAAAAACACACACACTGATGTTAACTCTACACTACTCTAAATTACTCTAACAATTACTTGTTCAGTTGCATAATTCTAAAATTAAATTACTATTTTTTCTATATCTTATTTTTAGGGAAATGATAAAGTGATCCAAATTTTTACTACATTGATCCACATGCTTACATCATCATTGTACCCTTTCAATCCCATCCTCATTTCCAACTATTCCCATACTTTCAATTGTCACCCTTGTTTTGAACCCCCTGCCGCCATCTTTAGCAATGGTTAGGAATAGAAAATGACTAAAAACATGGATGGGGGCTGCAAGAATGCAATGATGGTTAAGATAGAGTAGGTTGCTTTATCATTCCCTTTATTTTTATAATAAGTTTGTTTTATATTCTTATTTTTATTGTTGATGCTTTGAATAGTTTTCTTATTGGTTGTGATCAAGATTTTGAATTTTTGAGTGGTAAGGATTCCAATTGATTTGATCTTTTTGATTCAATTACAAATCTCAAGATGTTGATATCTTTTCTACTTTGATTTCAAATTGTTGGACTCCACATTCTACTTTTGTTGTATTTGTTGATAATCCTATAGATAGTTATTGGCTTTGGAATTCAAACTAGTACAACCATCGCCAAAAGTTAGCTACATATGTGGTAGAATTTGGGCAAGATACTATTGGAAGAAGAGATGGATCAATTTATGAGGTTATTAACAATGTTAATAATCTTGAAAATTCCAAATCCAAGATTTTGCACTATGAAGCCACAAGAAATGAACCTTTCTAGATTGTGTTTTTTCATAATATGACCATCAAATTAAAAGGAGAATTTTGGATATCTACCTACAAAACCATTAATAGCCATGGGATTGAAATCCATATCTACAAACAAATCTCTATTCACTAAGAAGAACATGTTATCATTCATAGATTGTGCATTCATGATATAATTCATGAGCTTAACTCCTCTCAAATGCAAGTCTTTCAAATCAAAGTGGTTAACTATAAATCAAAACAAGATCCTTAGAGGGATGGGATCCAAATCTGGTCATTTAAACATGTCTAGATTGATCATTGTTATTTCTCAAATGCTCTAGATGGTTTGATTGATATTATCAAAGGTTCCACTAACATCACTATTTCTAAAAATTTCTTCACAAATCTTAAAAAGATAAAAATTCAAATTCAGATAATTTTTTGAAGTACAAAGTTTTCAAAAGTTAGTATTAAAAATTATTTTGACTCTTGAGTTGAAACTTTGAAAGCTTTAATGTGGATTTTTTTTATTATCCTACTATTACTCTTTTATTCTTTTATTATTATTAATTTTTTATTCTTGTAAAAAATAATACAATTAATGTTATTGGATTCATTATCCAAGGATGAAATAGACAAAAACATGCATGTAACGATTCCCTTAAGCAAATTTGGATCCAATCTTGTTCAAAGAATATCAAGGTAAGGATTTCTTTTCATTTTAAAGTTTTGTTGGATTTGGTTTTTTTTGAATTTTTCTCAAGGCTATGGAAATTGAAAAGAAATGACAAAATAATTTAGAAATATGAATCTTTGAATTTAGAGCTCAATATGGAATTATCCATATTATCAACAATGATTATTCAAATAGTTGGGACAAGTATGCAACTAGTAGAAGTGAGGATCCAACTATACTTAGTAAAGGCAATTATTTCAAGCCAAAAAAATTCAAAGAAGTTACTAGACATTTTAATGAACAAAATAGTCAAAAAAAAGTTGCAAGCATGTTGGTATGTCTTGCTCAAAGAATTCTAGATATTATCAAAAACATTAGACCTTAGTCTCCTAAAAAACTTAGAAATTAGATATTTAGTTTTTGTAGAAAATTTATTAATAATAATGGTGATTATTAGTCTTTAATATTAATGAAATAACTAATCAATTTGACTTAAAAAATCTACTGAATAGATGTGATATATATATATATATATATATATATATATATATACTTATATAATCTTTATTTTTTTATTTTTTTATACTTGAAACACTACATCCATCTATGATATATAGCAAAAGTGTTACTACAAAAGGTTTTTATTTTTTATTTCTTATTTTTAAAGAATATAGTCTGAAGAATCCAATTTTTGTTCTACAAGTAGTTTTATTTTTTTAGATGTTTTATAGCGTGCATTGAAGCATTACATTTTTATTGTGTTTAATTTTTAAAAAAAATACATATTTGTCTTAGTTAATTTTTTTTCTTTGTAATTTTATATAAATTAATTTATAATTTATAATTTGATAGTTTTAATATTGTATTATTTAATTTAGCATATATAATTCAAAGAGTAAAATTGATTTTTAATATATATATATATATATATATATATAGAAACATATAATCAAAGGATTAATTTAATTCAGTTTGATTTTGATTCTTTCTTTTTTGTATAATTATCATATCTATTGTTGTCGGAAGGTGCAAATTAAGAAATGGAATTTGATTTTTTATATTTCAATATTAATATTAATATTTTTTTTAATTATGATATATTTTATTTTAGAATAGTATAAAATCAAGAGATGATTATGGTTATAGAATATATATATATATATATATATATATATATAAATTAAAAAATATATTTTATATAAAAATAACTACTTATACTCTAATATTTTAAGACTTTTTAAATAGTTCATATGTTATAAAATATATTTTAATTAGATGCTTTTAATTCTTTAAAAAAATATTAAAATTATTAAATAAAAATCTTTAGCTATCATCAATAATAGTATGGACAACAATAAGTTTACTCACACATCTAGTAGCAAAGATGAATTGCCAAATGCTATGAAGTTTTTAGAAATCAAATGCCAATTAAAAGAATTAGATTTTGGCATTTGCATATTAAAAATGCAAAGTACATGTCATTTAAACTACATATTTCTATTATCTATGTTTGATCTTTGATCTTATTTTAGATTTTAAAATACTTATAGGTATCTTTGAACATATTATATTTATTTTTAAGTAATATTGGAGACCATTCTTCTTTCATAAATAAACAAAAAATGTCAAACAAGACTTTATTAGATTTTGATTGGATTTAATATTGTACATATTTAATTATTTTAGATATTATTTTTTTATAAATTGAGATAAAAAAATTGGTAATTAAGTAAAAATAAATGCACTACACAAAAAGCAAGTAAACACTATATTTCTATTTAATGATTTTATTATTATATTAAAAAAATATTGTGCTACAGAACAATCTTAATTGCAAAATAATATTAAAAATATCAACTTCTTTACTTGGATAATATGTATTATTAAAAGTATATTTGTTGTAGTTGCATATAAGTCTATCAAATTTAGCAAAACATTTCATTGCAAAAATAAACTATGTTATATCTGTATTATTATTTATATTTATATTAGTAAAAATATTTATGTATATTTTAAAAATAAGTATCAAATTTTTTATTTTAAGTATATAAATTTCAACATTTAAATATGAAATTGATACATTATAAAAAAAAATCTTATTTAGTATTTATTATAATATTCTTTTTGTATTATCAAATAATATTTTTTATATGCATAACTACTGCAAATATTATTTAGGGTCTTATAATATATATCCTAGAATTTTAATATTTTCTGATTTTCTAATATAATTTTTAAATATTTTCTTTTATGATTTTTTTTTTAAAAAAAAGTATTTATATTTAGTATAAGACATAGAAAGTAATAGCTAAATAATCCTTGGTCTATATAATATTAATAGCATTGGTTTAGAATCAAAATGCCACAAAATTCTTTAGCTATTAATTTTTCTAATATTTGACATTATACAATTTATTTAGGCCTTATTGTCGCATTCTATTTCTAATAAAGACTTTGGTCTATATTTTCCCACATAAATAATACATAGTATTATGTACCCACTATATGATATGTAAATCAATTTAAATCTTATATAAAAAAAAATTTATTAAAACTATTTAATTTTTTTTCTTAACTTGTATTATTGTTTTGTCTTTTTGACTTCTATATTGTCTCTACTACCAAATTTTTGTCAATAAAGTATCTTATAGATTAATGACTTTAAATTTATATTGCAAAATAATAACTTATCAATAAATAATTGTTGAATTTGAATTAGAAACAATACTTTGTTATATAGGTCTATAATACTTATTTTATAATGTATTAGGATTAAAGTTTTCTACAACCAAGAGTTTTAATTGTAATACATAATTTGATTTAATACAAAAATATTTAATATTTTCTTCGATATAGATGCTTTACTTAAAGTAAGTAAGAATAGCCAAAGATATGTCACAAGACCATTTATTATTAAAATGTTGAAAAATATTATATTATATTATATTATATTATTTATTTATTTACAATTGAATATCATTTACTGATTCTAAAAAAATTCTAAGAAAATATTTAAGTAAAAATGTGATTATAATTTAGCTAATTGGACCAATTAGCATTAATGACTCCATTAACAATTCAAAATGCTTATTTTGTTTTATTTAGGTTTTATTTAGTTTGAAGCTTGGTCTTGTGATGCATTCGTTACAAACAATCATATCTAACAACATATGATGAATACACTAATCACTATTTTTTTCTTCACATACAAACAAAGTCTTTAATCATAATTTAGATTACTCAATCCAACCCTCATAAATCTAATACACAGAAAGCAGCTTCAAATTATCAATTTAAAATTTCTAAATAAGTGTAAGAAGAAGAAGAAAACGTCAACATGACAATACAATGAAAAAAAAGTCAACATGACAATACAATGAACGTGGCTAAGATTTTACGATCTCCCAACTATTTCCAAAGCGGATGAATCTCACAATTTAAAACTCAAAAACTTAATTGATAGTCATAGGGGTCTAGTAATGGACAATACCTCAAAAAACAATGATTTGAATCTTAAAAAAATACTAATTCTCTTTTTTGGTAGAATGTGACTCCAAACTGTAACAATTTCTGAATGAGTGGATTTGGCTGATTTAGATATTTGAAGCAAGAGATTTGACTAAATTAAACAACTTCAAGAACTTAAGAGTGAGTTCAATACACTGCAATAAACTTCCAATTAACAGATTAGAACCTTGAGTCCTGAGAGCTTCAATGAGAAGAATGCAGAGCATCATCAAAGTGAAGAGATATTTTTATTAGACCCAGACACACCAGGGAGCTTGGAGCAAGAAAATGTAACTCAGAAAAAAATTCAAAACGCAATATACAATTGATACATAAAACCACAGCATACGTAAGAATCGACTCTGCAGCCAAAAATACACCTTATCAGCCAGGATCGGCACCGAGCACAACTTGTCGCATTAATTTTGAACAACAAAGGACCAATGGTTCTGAAGACAATACAGGATGGAGGAAAACAAATGACCATGGCGCTGAAGATAACTCCGGACCAACCACGGCGAACACAACCTGTGCCAGGTACATAAAATCCACACAGGGCCAGCAATCCATGCTAAAAACCAAAGCTCACCTCGCATAACGGCTTGCAAGCATTGGCACTCCTTCACCTCATGTGCAGATGATTCCCTGCAACGGAAACATACACGTGAGAAACACACTTCTGTGCTATGAGCATCGCATTCTGAAATTTACAATCGATCTTAAATTCTGCAAGTCACCATTTGCACCCAGACTTGTAACATTCGCACATCCTCATGTAAATAGGAGATGAACATCTGCATCAGCCGTTCTCGGATGTTACAGCTGAACCTTAGACCTAAATTTTGATACGACAATGACCCTTCACTCACTCCGCAGCAGCTCTCGATCTTTCTTAGAGGCTTTTTATTCAATTTATGTAGCCATGCTAGGAACATGAGCTACTGTACCCTTTCATGAACATCTCAACCTGCATGGGAAGGTCTAGTGAAAAACGCGTTTGGCTTTTCTTTTGAGTAACAGATTTACACATATCATCGTAGCCTACAATTATCTTGCGGCAAATGATATTAGTGTCATGCCTTTCAAGCGTTGTTTCGTTATCTTACAGAATGTGACTGAACCCCTTCCGTTTTAGTTCTGTGAACGATAGGAGATTGTAGCTTTTGTTTAAAGAAAACCTCCAAAAGAGCTTTGCAAAACTGGAAAAAAAAAATGCACGTCCTGTTTGGGGCCCAACTCGCTGCCTCCCTTCACTTCTGGACTACTCCCAGTGATGAGAGTGATGTATAAACATTATCATCAAGTAATCCTGATTTTGAATCCTCTGAGCACCTGGGTACTTTCTTTTTTCCGCACATGCAGTAACAACACAATCAACAAATGCAGATCAAAGAAAGGGTTATCCGTTTCTCCATCCTGAAACTTTCACAGTTCCACTGCGAACGTCAGGGCATCCTCAAACTCAAAACGCTCTCACCGTCGCTGTAATTGCAATCCGTCAGATGTAAAATCTTGCAAACTATCCCCGAATCCGCACCACAGCTATACTCAGCAGTATGATTCCCTATCCCAGATGCAACGCCGTGAGGGAGTCTGCAATCGACCTCCATTACAGCAAAGCCTTAATGCAAACGAGCAGATCTACTTTAAGATTTAAACAAGTGCTGTCATTCGGAATGCATCAGAAGAAAACTACAAGCTCGATGCGTTGCAGATGACGCGGGAATAGATATCCACGCTCATAGAACGAGGACTGTGCGCCTTTTACCGTGATCTTCGGCGTCTTGTGAGCATTGTCTGGGGGTCAAGTGACGATGAAGGATTGCAATGCAACTCTATAGCGGTACACGACATGGAGTGCTCTTGAGCGCGCCGAATTCTGGGGTTGTCGGCACTGCGGGCTTATCGTTTGGATTAGCTTTTGCGGGGGTGGAATTATGTCGGATTGCTGGATGGTTTCTAGCCTTTTCAGTCTAGGGTTTGAAGAGTTTTGATTTCGGTGCCATCCAATCGAACCGAAAAGGTATCGTGATCCGAGGTTAGGATTGGAATTTGTAAACGAGAGGTAGAGGGATGGCCGCGGCGCAGCCCGTCGCTTCGTCCTACCTAAACCCTTCAGGGTCCACCACGAGCGCTGGATCTAGCGGTGGAGCTCCTGTTTCGTCTAAACGCAAGAGGCGTCTCCATGACCTCTCTCCAGATGAGGTGCAGTCCTTAAACATTTCCTCCCTGGATGTAGAAGCGGTTTTTATGGTTGATAGTTTTTATCGTTTGGAGGGCAAAGTTAGTACTATTTTCTGTTTGTTGTCGTTGTGGATTTCACTCGAATTAGGGTTTTAAAGAGTGTTTAGTCTGCACTTACATTTGCGAAGTTTTCACATGTACATACGGATGTTATGTGTCGAGGTTTCATGAATGATTTGCCAGCTATGGTTTCACGGTAATCCCGGGTTTTCCTTTGTGTTCGCTGTCCAATAGTTTCGCAACCCAGTGGCATTAGATCTTTGTTGCCTGTTGCATCACAGCCTACATCACGTGGTTTTGCGAGCATCTAGGGTAATTGAAGGCGGAGGGTAATTGAATTCGTCAAGGTTTGTCTGACACAGTTTATATTCATCTGGATTCTGTACGTAGATCAATGAAATAGTGGCTCTGAGGGGAAAGATGTCCCAAGCTGTCGTCGGAAAGAAATATGGAATCGAGCAAACAGAAGTGAGCGCCATTCAAAGGATGCAGCGTGTGAAAATAGCCCGCTTGGTGGATGATAACGATAAGAAGGTGCAGTGTCCACACTTTTGTGCATGCTTGCTCTTCGAGCTTTCCGTGTACAGTCCGATTGTTCAATCTGTACTGATAAGCAGCATCTTTTTTGAACAATATGGATTCCGGAGCTCGACCTCTGCGGCAGAAAAGTTCTAGGGTATCTTCAGAATCCTGGTCGTCAGTCAGTGAAATGTGCCAGATTCGCATTCATTTACTACTCAGGAGATACAAGCTCTTGTTGTATTTACAATCACTTTCTTACTCGTTGATGATTTCTCTGCAGCCAATGGTTGGAAGAGTTAAAGGGGTGGAGGTTACTATCCCAATCGTATATGGTTCCATCGCCTTTTGGCTTGGAAAGAAAGCGGCTGAGTAAGTTCATACTTTCTCCTATTCACTCAATATTTGTGACATGTGCTTGAAATCTGTTCTTCAGGACCTATCGTGTCCTTACGAGCTTTGCTAGTTGATAAAACTCATGTACCTTATCTGGTTTGATTGATTAAAATGTTGATTGTATGCCTTCTGTCCGCAGAAGCACACACAAGTGGACAACATATGTTCGGAGTGCTAATAATGAAGACCTCAGTGTTCTGATTAAAAAGGTTGTTTTTCAACTACATCCCAGCTTCGAAAAACCTACAAGGACAGTAGAAGCAGCTCCGTTTGAGCTGTCAGAGTCGGGGTGGGGAGAGTTTGAAATTGGCATTACTCTCCATTTTCATCCGGACGTTGGAGAAAAGCCCTTAGAATTGTAAGTTGGTTCTCTCCTAAATTCTGCAAATATACTTGTACAATGGCGTTAAGGGAGGTGATAACGTTTTGAGATGTTAGGTGGACTAAATAGTTCTCTATGACGGATTTTATGGTTTCAACAAAACCAAGTGGTTTTTAAGATGATTTGCTTCTTGGAAGTCGGATAAAATGTACGTCGCACTAAGTGTTTTGCTAGGATACATTAGCTCATAATCATCAATTACGCTAATATCAATTGTATCCCAATTCGTCAGTAGACCTAACTGTGACTGATACAACCAGGTTTCATCACTTGAAGTTGTACGCTGACGATGAGTCAATTCCGCAGACGACAAAGAAGCCCGTTGTTGTGGAATCATATGATGAGATAGTGCTTTCAGAGCCTATGGAGGCATCATTTGGTCGCTTGCGTAATCATCCTGTTGCTCGAGTGATAGGCAGTCCTGCGTCGCCACTTGTTCTTCCAGGTTAGTCTTTCTGTCTCTGCCTGACTACATATCAATGCCTTGGTTTATTTTGTTAATAATTACTTTGGTTTTGCGAAGTTGCAAGTCATCCAGTATGTCACAACATGTCTGGCGTCATTGAGGTGTTTCATCATCAAAAACGTACTTTTGTTTACTCTATCTCATCAAGTCTTCGATCCTCTTAGAACTTTCCCTAGAATTCTAGATTCTAGTATTTTACTTCGAATTTGAAATACTGTAACATAAGAGTTTGTCAGCTGTGCATTTCAGTCTCCATTTATGTATCGTCAACCTCAATGTGCATTGGATTGATATAGCCGCAGAAGGCTCCTTCGAAAGGAATGGAGGAGATACGAAGGATCATTCGCTACTGCAGTGGTTTATGAAGCACTCGGAAGCTGAGGACTTGAACTTACTTGCAACTGCTCGCCAACAGGTAGTTTTGTACTGTGAACCTTCAAAAAGTAACGCTGCTATGTGATGAATTTTATTTCTGCAAAGTTAGTTCACCCTGTGTTATAGCACATAAATAACCATTATGAAACACAACATGCATTGTCTTGTAATCTTGTGTCCCTATTGTTTAGAATGCTGGTCTTGTTCAAAATGATGGATTCTTGCTTAGAAAGTGAGTGCGGCAAACTCGTGGTGGTATTGTTTGTCATAGGTGTGTGCTGCTGCTGCGAAGTTAAAAAAAGACCTTGGTGTATTAGAGACTGAAATTTCGCGTATAAAAGCAACTACACATTAGCATGTTTATCCATGCGCACTCTAGATATCAGGCGGTGTATATCCAGGCATACATCGTATTTTCGATGTTTAGGAGGTATGAACCTGACATGTTTGCTCCTTGCAGTGTGTCTATGTTCGTAAGTTGATATTAGACAGTTCACTATATGTTGTTTTAGTTCATTGATGTGGTTGCGTTTCGTGAAATTCAGCACTTAACTGGAAATTTTGGACTTTGCTCTTTATTAACTTTAAGGTTTCTCTTTTTTAGTGGCTGTTCTTCTAGAGCCGCTTAGGCCAAGAGGGATACATCCTGAGAATATGTTCACATACAATTCTGACAGTAGCTTTTTAATGCTGCATGTCTTTGGTCAGGTGCGGTGAGATCGAGGACAGCAAGTGAACCTTGAAGCACTTGCAACGGTTATTGCCAAAAACAACCTTTCTCTTACATTCAGGGTCGTTAGGTAGCTTGCCTATACTTTTTTCAAGACTGTTCTGGAGTTCTGTATTATAACAGCAGCATGCTTTGTCTGAACTGCTATTTTTTTTGTCCGAGAAGGTGTTTATTGTAGTAGGGATCGTGTGTTTTAAATGTTGAAAAGAAAACTTGGCAGGAGAAAGAACTCGCACTTGATCTAATGTTGCAGGAAAAGTGATCTTAATTTGGCACATGTTCCTGCTTTGTGCTGCATCAATAGTTTCTTGTGACAAAGATCTGTCGTCGAGTATGTGTACCCGGCAGTTTCAGTCCTGTCAGGGATCAGGCGTAGTAATGACCACTTTTGCATGTACGGGAGTTAAGTACAAATCTATCTTTAGATTAGCTAACTACATCTCGGCAAAATATTGCTTGTCGATTACTGCCATATAGGTGGGAAATTTCGCTTGGAAATCATTTTCTACCCCACTTCAACTATGCTGCTCTTTCTGGACAAACCGTTCGGCATAGAAACGGAGCAACGTTAAAACTGAATTGGAATCCACACTCTTATACATATTAATCACTGTCTATTGAATGACAATTCAGTAGACAAATATTATATTTTTTTTTAAAAACAATTTGCTCAAATTAGAGTTGGATGTGATCCCCTATTTGTCTGTCTATTCAAAGAAATTCCACTTGTGCAATGTCTTCTATAGGGTCGAAGATGTCATTGACATGAGCAGTGTAACAAAGACATATACACAATCTTTATTTGACCAAGTGGTTGTTATGGATATAAATTGCAACAAAATTTTAAAAATAACAATACACTCTTATATCACCAAAAAAGAGAAAGTAAACAATTAGAAGATAGATATAGAATTGAAGTAAATAACTATTGCCAAACCTAAAAAGACTAACAAGTCTTGAAATAAGATGGAACAAATAAAAAGCATTGATAAGAGTGAGGAAAACTTCACTTTTGCCTATATATATTCTATTTACTACAAAACTATGTGGCAATGTCTTGTAAGCCATATGACATACATCTAACTTATAAGACGCATATCTAATTTGTAGAGCAAGTTTTTGACATGAGTGCTATATAGCCAACTTATAATACAAGTCACTAAATGCACAATATTTGGCCTACATACTGGTCACATTGTCAACCTACCAATCACTTATAAAAACATGTCAAGTCCATAAAGAGTTTAAAAAACTTTCTAATAAGATATCGACAATTCAACTTACTTCTACTTACTTTTATCATATCTACTTATATAAGTAATAATACTTGTGAATATGTCTATCAATTACAATAATTGGTGGTTTTGCACTCTTTCAAGTAGTAAGAAATTGATTAAAACAAAAGATTAAAAAAACCAAATCCATCTCATTGATTTTTTTGTAATTTTCATTTTCAAACATGCAACTTTGAAGTATATGCAATATGGAGTGAAGAGTTCTAAATCAAAGTTTATTCTACTTTTGAAGATATTAAAAAAAACATATATATATATATATATATATATATATATATATATATTTGACTTTCTACAAAATAAAAAATATAATTTGTAATATAATAAATGATACTAAATTTGATATTAATATTTGGAAACAAATTTAATGTGTTTATGTGTAGAAAATGCTTATATTATTCAATTATTTAGAAATAATAAGAAGTAAATAGACATAGATAGAATATATTAAATAAATATATATTTTTTAAAATAACCTTTGAATTTTTTTCTATGCGTAGATCAAATCTTTAGATTCTTAAAGATATGTCATGTGGCTATTGAAACTTGTTCCATAAGCCTCTTATTTTTAAGAGCCATATTAGAAGTAACATACAACTTGATATTTGAACCACAAGTTTTGTGGTCTTTAGAAAGTTGCAACAAAGCCTTCTTGGTAGCTAGTGTATATGGAGATATAAGTGATACCATTCTTAGTCTTCTAGATGTTATATTTTAAATTTGATCTTCGTTTAAAAGTCTCTAGCTTATTTTTTATTTGGCAATAGTCTTTTTAGTTCTTTTATATCTTATATATATTTCTTCATTATTTACTTTCTTCTTTTTTCAATAACACATGAATATATTCTCATTTGAATTTAGTTTGGATTTATGTTTTTGATATGAGGCATTATTTTTTTGTATTTTTAAAAATAATTTGTAAGAAAATTGTAAAATTTTCTAGTATTTAATTTTAAAAGTTTAAAAATTTGAAAGAAAATAATATGTGGTATAATAAAAGTTATTGTCAGATTATTACATACCAATTCAAGAATAAAAGATAAATAAATATAATTTAGAAGTCAATAATAATAATAATAATAATAATTTAATTAGATGGTATTGAAACTACATTTTGCAATTTGTAATGGCTCTTGCTTTAGATTACAATGAAATTAGAATTTTACAACAATTTTTTACAAGCCTTCATTATACTTGTCAATGCCTTTGTAGTCTTTAGTGTTGATTTAAGACTTTCTAGTCTTCTTGCTTTTACAATAGCCATTCTAATTCAATAATATATCATCTTTGAGTGACTTTCTAGTTTTTTTTTAGTGACACAAGAATGTATTGAAAATTTTCTTTCTTCAAGATTCATGTCCTTGATACTTTGACAAGATTGCTAACTTATTATTTTTGTCTTTTTTTAGAAGTAAGTGGATTATCCTACTTCTATTGTTGTATTTTGAAGGTTGCAGACTACCCACTTTTTAAACAAAAAATCTTATTTTTTAACATTGATCTTTTCCTTAAAGAGAGTAGATTATCCTTCTTTATAGAAATTTTTACTTGGTATTAGAGGTTGCAGATTATCCTCTAATAATTTAACTTTTTGAATTTGTTTGAATTGTTTATGGGAAGAAAGATTATGGATGCTATTCTTACCAAAAGTAAGAATAGATTTATAACTATTGTAGATCTTTACGAGCTTATCAATACTTTAACAGTCAAAATATCATGTATTTTCAAGGTAAAGCATGGAGGTACTTTACCTAGGCCTATGAAAGAAGTTCAAAGTCTAGGCCAAGAACTTGTGCAGTTGAAGGAAGCAAGTAGATTGACCTCACAACCAAATCTACGGAAATTTGCTTATATAAGTATGATAGAGACAAAGATTAGTATGTTGGAGAAGTTTGATGGAACAAGATCAAAAATTTGAGGATTTTTACAATGTATCAAGTTTTATTTAAGATTGCATCTTTTCCAATACCTTGATGGACTTACTCAAGTTGAATTCATAGGCACTTTTCTATCATGAAGTACTCTCTCTTAGTTTGTACCTTTAATGGAAAAAGATTTGTGATTCTTTTATGATTTGAATTCATTTCTAAAAGTATTTACGGCCACATTTAGAGAAAGTGATTGAAAAAAAATAGCTGAGACTAAGCTCTTATCTTTACAATAAAAATCATGTTTAGCCACCATATATGTTGCTAAATTCCAAAACCTTACTTGCGACAAGGACTAGAATAACAAAGTCCTTATCAATCAATTTTGATATGGATTGAAAAACAAAGTCAAAAGACTTGTTATTGATAATGTCAAAGGTAAAATCTTTAGAATAATTTATAACTTAAGCCATTGCATTTGACAATCAACTATTTGAAAGACTTTAAGAATAAAGATTTGGTTGAAGAGGAACAAATTAAATAATGATGGCAGCTCCTAAGTTTTGAGAAACTTATTTATCGAGGCTAGAACTAATGCAAATTGATATAGTACATTATAAATCTCTCACAAAGCTTGAAAATAGTCAACGATGTCAAGAGGGCTCATGCTTATACTATAAAGTAGCTAGACATATTGCTCAACATTGTCTTAAAAAAAAACTCAATTATAAAATGAAAAGCACAATTGCCAAAGAAAACAATGTGTAGGAAAACAAGTTGCTCCAACTTCAATAGGGATGGTGTTGTCATGAACATACAACAAAAGAAGATTCCAAAAGGTTCTAGAAGATTCTAAAAGATTCTAGTAGATTCTAAGAAAGTTCTAGAAGGTCATATGAGATCTTAGAAGGTTTTAGGAGGCTTTAGATGATTTCAGAAGTTGCCAAAGAAGGATCTTAGGCTTGCTTTGTTCCCAAGCTTTATAGAAACTTTTCTTAGGACCTAATATATATAAGAGTCGAGGTTGAAGAGATCTTCAATTTTGACAACTCATTTCTTGTACTTTAATGAGGACCTTCTTGCCTTGTATCCAGTTGTTGTTCTAATATCAAGTTAACTCCATTTCTAGGTCTTGAATCCTTGTCTTGTATATGATTCCTAACATTTTGTTAAGTTTGCCATAAAATAATATTAGGAGTTTGGTCTTTTTTGACAAAGAGTAGATTATTCTTCTTCTTAAAAATACTATCACATTCTAGAGGTTGCAGATTACCCTCACCTAGACTAATATTGTCATTTTTTTTAATATTCTTTTGGTTTCTTTTTTTTATACCATAAATCAGATGCTTTTCTTTAAAGGCATGTATTTCTTTGATTTTCTATGGCAAAAAGTGGAAAAGTCAATATGACAGACTTTAAAGAGATCAAGTTAGATTTGATTATTAATCTCTTGAAGTATTGAGGATCAGGATAGAGACTTTATCAAAATAGAATGAAGAACTATATATGACCATACATAATGGTCAAGAAGCCGGAGTGCCTCAACCACCATATTAAATCGCAATAGAGGTTCTAAATTCTCAAACGACTATGTTTGCTTAAAATATGGTGTATCCACTCAAGGCAATGATTTGATAATAATAACAGCAAAAGAACCAAGGATCAGCCTTCCAAAAAAGTTCAATGGCACCCACACAAGATTTTGTGGCTTTGTAAACCAAGTATGACTAATCACCTTGATTCAACCTCAACGATATTCCATTGAATCATCTCATGTTGGTTTGATTGGATCCTTGCTATTTGGTCAAGCTTTATCTTGGTTTTCTTTATTATTTGAAAAGAATTCTCCTATATTACATAATTTTGAAGTATTTTTGGCATCATTTGCAAAAGTATTTAATGAACATGATAAGATTCATTCTTCAACAACTAAAATTCAAAGCCTTCGGCAAAGAATATATTTTGCATTAATATACGCTTCAAATTTCTGACAATTAGCATATGATATAAATTGAGAAGAATATGCATTGATGATTCAATTTCATTGAGAATTAAGAGACGATGTCAAGGACTTATTGTTGTCTATTTTTGATCTTCTAACACTCAATGAAGCCATTAATTAAGCTGTAAAGTGCAATAATCATTTATTTCAACTACAATAAGATAAATTTTCTTTAATTATGCCACATGTATACACCAATTATTCTACAGCTTCTTCACCATCCAAATCTAATGAGCATTTGGAAGCAGATGATATGCAAATCGATGTAGTTTGCTTTAAATCTCTTTTTGAGCAAGAAAAAAAACAGTGAAAGGAACTTAGCCTATGCTTATATTTGCAAAAAATGTGGCCATAAGGTTAATAATTGTTCAGAGAAACGCCAGCATACATATCAAATGAAGAGTGCGTCCACATCATTAAAAGCATTGCAAAAAAACAAGGGCATGCAGCTACAATAGGGACCGCGTAACTACATTCTTCACTATCACAAACCAAAAAAGATCATGTAATCTCTGCAAGCCCTATCCCTTGTTTTATTATACTTGTACGGTTAGGAGTCACAAAACTACAATATCATACATTACTTGACGCAGGAGCCTTTGCATGTTTTATTGTCGAAGAATTTTTTAGATCATACAAAATTTGTATGGTCAAAAAGCCCAAAGTTGTACATGTAGAAGTAATAGATGGTCGATCTTTATTCTTTAGAGACATCACTCATGAAACAATTCCATTAGAAATAACCTTTGACAACCATAGCAGCTAAATAGTATTCAACATCCTTTGATCAGTATTAAGTTTAGTCATTTTAGGACTCTCATGGCTTAAAAAATAGAATCTACAAATAGATTGGATATATCAAAAGTTAGAATTTCTTCTAATAGATCATAGAACCTCTCAGATCTATGAAAGAACTTCTAACACCGAACAAGCCAAAACTTAAACAATATTTATTTATTGGAGTTAGAACATTTGTGAGGGCAGCCAAACAAGGTACTTTATTTTTTGTCTATGCAAATCCACAATCGAAACATGTGGTTGCTACAACAACAATTCCAAAGACGTATAAGGATTTTACAGATGTATTTGAAAAGAAAAATGTGAATATCCTGCCAAAGCATTGCCCTTACAATTGTGCCATTGATCTTCAAGAAGGTACTCAACTATAGTTTGGACCCATCTATAATTTATCTCAGAATGAGCTTGTAACTTTAAAGGAGTATATTGAAGAAAATCTAACTAAGAATTTTATTCGACATTCCAAGTCACCAACTGGTGCTTCGATATTATTTGTGAAGAAAAAAGATAGATCTTTACGAATGTCTGTCAATTATTGCGGTCTTAATAAAATCATAGTAAAAAATCGTTATCCATTGTCATTGATATCTAGACTTCTTGATTAACTTAGCCAAGCAAAGATCTTTACGAAAATTGACCTACAAGGTGCTTATAACTTCGTACGCATTAAGGAGGGAGATGAATGGAAGATAGCATTTTACACTAGATATGGACATTTTGAATATAATGTCATGTCTTTTGGACTTACTAATGCGCTAGCCATATTCCAACACTTAATGAATGATATATTTCACAAGCATCTGGATGATTTTGTTATGATCTATTTTGATGATATTCTAATCTTTTCTAAGAATCTCAAAGATCGCCATAAACATGTTCGTCTTCTATTAGAAAAGCTATAAAGTATTGGGCTACATACAAAATTAGAGAAGTGTGTATTTCATGTGCCTCAAGTCAAATTTGTTGGATATATTATTTCCAAAAAAGGCCTTTTTATGGATCCAAAGAAGATACAAGCAGTCATTAATTGGGCAAAGTCAAAAACTGTACGTGATGTCCAATACTTTTTTAGATTTGTAAATTTCTACATGATTTTTGTTAGAAATTATTCCAAGATTGTCGCTCCACTTATGCAATTGACATGCAAGAACAAGCTCAACTGGGGCCCTCAAGCATAGAAAGCTTTTCAAAGCTTAAAAGATGCTTTCACAATAATTTCAATTTTGATACATCCAGATTTCAAAAAGCCCTATTTTATAGAAACCAATGCCTCAGACTTTGCATTGGGAGCAGTCTTGTTGCAATATGGAGAAGATCACAAACTTCATCTAATTGCATTCCATTCTAGAAAATTCTCAACAACGGAAATTAACTACAAAATCCATGATAATGAGTTACTTATTATCATAGATTATTTCCAATAATGGCACCACTTTCTTGAAGGCACCTTTCATCAGATGATTGTGTATACAGATCATAAGAATCTTAAATATTTTATGTCAGCATGAGTCTTGAACCGTCGCCAAGCGCGTTGAAATATGTCTTTATCATGATTTGATTTTTGCATCATATATAATCCGAGAGCCAACAAAGATTATCAAATGGATTATCAAGATGTTTTTATCTTAAATCAAAAGAATGTAAGGTAGCATACAATCAACAATGGGCAACCTTATTAAAATCTGAGCAATTTCATCTTTGAACAACCAATGTATCAATGCTTGTGGATTTATTATTTTTTGATCAAATTCGTAAAGCTTGAAATATGGACCCTCTTATTCTCAATATCAAGTCTCTTGTCAACAACCTTCTTGAAGAATCTTCTAAATTCAAATATGAAGACAACCTCTTGTTTTTTGAAGAATGTTTGTTCATTCTTGAAGGGCCAACTTGCTTGCACATTCTTCAAATATGCCATGACTTCCTTATAGCCGGACATTTTGGATTCAATAAGACCTTGGAACTTTTGTCTAGAGATTTTTGGTGGCCTAAAATATGGAAGGATGCTAAGGAATTTGTATTATCATGTGATACTTATTCAAGGTCAAAGCATCCTTGACATTACCCATATGGACTTCTTCAACCTCTTCCTATTCCAAGACAACCATGGTCATCTATCTCTATGGATTTTATTACAAATCTTCTACCATCAAGCTCATTTGATACTATCTTTGTAGTTGTTGATCGATTGACCAAGATGGCACATTTTATACCTTGCAAGAAGTCAATTATTGGTAAAGAGATGGCAAGACTCTTTATTGACAATGTCTATTGTTACTATAGGTTGCTAGACAATATTGTGTCAAATCATGGGCCACAATGTGTATCAAGGTTTTAGAAGGCGCTCTTCAAGATTCTTAAGGTTGATATTAACCTTTCTTCTACCTTCCACCTTCAAACTAATGGCCAAACAGAGAGGGTCAACTAAATTCTTGAGTAATATTTGAGGTGCATCATCAACTATCAACTAGACAATTGGACTTCCTACTTATCATTAGCAAAGTTTACATATAAAAATATAATCCATACATCTATGCAACAAACTTCATTCTACTCAAACTATGGTCATCATCTAAAGTTGAATATGATAGAGCCTTCAAAGTTGGTAAATCCAACAGTAGAGGAATTTGCCACAAAGATGGCAGAACTTCAAACAACTATGAAGACTCACCTAGAAATGACTCAATAATGTTATAAGCTACTAGAAGATGAATTGAGGAAGGAACATCCTCTATTCCAAGTTGGTGACAAAGTGTCGCTTGTTTGACGCAATATAAAAACTAATTGGCCATATGATAAGTTGGACTATCAAAGGTTGGAACCATTTGTAATTCAAAAATAAATTAATAACGTAACTTATTGCTTAGAATTACCTTTATTCATGAAGATTCATCCAATCTTTCATGTTTTACTTTTAGAAAGGTATAAAGAATTGAACATATCAAGTCCAAGACAACATCCACGTCCTATGATTGAAATTAATGTTCATATTGAATTTGAGGTAGAGAAAGTATTAGATTCAAGAATAAGACATGGAAGGCTTCAATATCTAGTCCATTGGCATAAATATGATATCAATGATTACACATAGGAATCAGTTGGCAACCTTGTAAATGCACAAATGAAGGTTTAAAGGTTCTATCATTCATCTAGACTAAAAGCAGCAAAATGAAAAATAGTAGCTTGGTAAGATGGCTTCACCATGAAGATTCTTAGTTCCTAGCCTCATAAAGAAGGAGAAGAAGCAATCTCTAAAGAGGGAGTTTTTTCAAATGTTTAAAACATTATAAGTCAACAATTTGAATTTACAACCATAACTTGTTTTTATTCTTTTGGTCTTGTCTATTTTATATGATATAGATAGTCAAGAGATAGATACTCTAGAGATCATACTATTTCAACTAAGTAGCTTGTAAAGACAACCCTGAGATGAAAAGCCACCTGAACCATAAAGACGTCAAAGGATACCTAGTAATAGGTCATTAGTAATTAAGTTTGAGGTAGAACTTACCTATAAAGGACGTTTATAAGGAGTATTTGAAGGACAATTCTACAATGAAGATACCAAAGTTCATACTTGGTGATAAGTAGAAGGCTTGGGCTATTATCGATGACTACAATGGCATAAAAACTATATACCTTATGAATAAAAAATAGGAATATATAACAGATACGATGCAACAGTTCTTCAACTTCTTGCACATATACTAATAAAATTGCTTCTTGGAGACCTCAAAGCTAGAAGAAGAGGTGGTGTCACAAATGTATAACTAAAGAAGGTTTCAGAAGATTCCAAAAGGTTTGAGTAGGACCTAAGAAGGCCCCATAAGATTTTAAGAGGTTTTAGAAGGTTCTAGAAGATTTTTGTGGATTCTAAGAAGTTTCTAGAAGATTCCAAAAAGTTCTAATAGATTCTAAGAAAGTTCTAAAAGGTCATAGGAGATCCTAAAAGATTCTAGGAGGCTTTGGATGATTTAAGAAGTTATCGAAGAAGGATCTTAGGCTTGTTTTATTTCCAAGCTTCATAAAAACTTCTCAAGATGCCTCCTAGGACCTAGTATATATAGAAGTCAAGGTTGAGGAGATCCTCAATCTTGACAATTCACTTCTTATGGTTTAACTAAGACTTTCTTGTCTTATATCTAGTTATTATTTCAATTTTAAGCTAACTTTATTTCTTGGTCTTGAATCCTTGTCTTGTATATGATCCTTAACACATGCGGCTAGAATTATGTGCAACATCTAGTTAAGATCATATTCTTTCCTTAGATCCTTCACCTTCTTTTACAATAAAAGTTTGTTTAGGACCAAAAAATCACAAAGTCTTAGCCTTATTGGATTCATGAACCTGAGCTTGTTTTACAGATGAAGATTTTGTCCAAAATCAAGATATATGCTTAGTTAAGCAAAACAAACATGTGCATGTAGAAGTAATAGATGGACATTCATTGTTTCTTGAGGATGTTACACATGAAATTATTACTGTAGAAGTAGCAAATAGTGGTTATAATAGTTTAGTAATATTTAATATAATTAAATCTCCTTCTAACTCAATTATTTTAGGATTATTGTGGTCAAAAAGATATAACTCTTAGATAGATTAGATTTCTTGTAATTTTAATTTTTCCTATAGTTTAATTCAAGGTTTTTTTAGGCAAGTAGAAATTCATAAGTTTAAAACATCAAAACAATTATTGGTAGATGCAAGAGCTTTCATGCATGCTGCAAATGATGGGCCATCTTTTGCTATATATGCCATGTCCGTTGTTGATGATGAAAAGATATCAAGTATTATTCTTAACTAGTATTAAGATTTCCAAGACATTTTTTGAAAAGAAAAATTTAGTTATTCTTTTAGAGGATCGTCCTTATGATTGTTCTATTGATCTTCAAGAAGGAATTCAACCACCATTTGAACTAATTTATAGCCTATCACAAAATGAGTTGGCTATATTAAAAGAATACATTGATGAGAACTTTGCTAAGAACTTTGTATGTCATTTTAAATCTCCAACCAAGGCTCTCATCTTATTTGTGAAGAAAAAAGATAGATCTCTATGGATGTGTGTAGACTATCAAGGACTTAACAAGATCACTATCAAGAATAGGTATTTTTTACATTTGATTTCATGACTTCTTGATTAACTAAATTAAGCAAAGATCTATACAAAAATAGATCTACAAAGAGTATATAACCTAGTCCGTATCAAAGAAGGAGATGAATGGAAGACTGCTTTTTGAACTAGGTATGGACATTTTGAATATAATGTCATGTCTTTTAGACTCACAAATATACCAATTGATTTTCAACATCTAATGAATGATGTCTTTTGTGATTTTCTTGATGATTTTATTGTCTGTTATTTAGACAACATTTTAATCTATTCTAAGAATACAAAAGTGCATGAAGTTCATATCCATCGTGTACTACAAAAATTAAAAGATGTAGGATTATATGCAAAGATGGAAAAGTGTATATTCCACAATATTCAAGTTGACTTTTTGGAGTACATCATTTCTAAAAAAGGCCTTATGATGGATCCAAAGAAGGTCCAAACTATCATAGATTAGAAGATTTCAAGAACAGTAAGAGATGTACAATACTTTTTGGGCTTTGCCAATTATTACTGAATCTTTATTAAGAATTTTTTTCAAGTTACAATTCTACTTATATGTTTGACTTGTAAAGGCAAAGTTGAGTGGAATAAAGAAGCCAAAGCATCGTTTGTTTTTTTGAAGAAGGAATTTATTTTTACACCAACTTTATGTTGCGTTGATTTTTCAAAGGTATTTTTTATAGAAATAGATGCCTCAAACTTTGCCTTAGGTGTAATATTGTCACAAATAAGAACACATGACAAACTCCATCCAATAACTATCTATTCTAAAAAAATTTCAAAAGTTAAGATTAACTATGAGATTTACAACAAAGAACTGCTTGCAATTGTGGATTCCTTTCAAGAATGGCATCATTATCTAAAAAGTGCTTCAAGTCCAATCACAATATATACAGATCAGAAGAACCTTAAGTATTTCATGTTGATACATATTTTAAATTCTAATCAAGCTCATTGGAGCATGTCATTATTAGGATTTGATTTCAAGATCACATACCAACTTAAAAAATAACTAGGTTTATCAATTATTCTTTTTAGATGATCTTATCTTCTACTAAAAGAAAAGGACATATCTTTTGATCAATAAAGAAAATTTTCTTAAAGCTAGAGTATTTTCATCTTTGAGCAACGAAATCAACATTGACTGTTGATTTGACCTTTGTCAAACAAGTTCAATCAAGTATATTCATTGATTTTCTTATTTATGATATCAAGAATCTTTCTTCTAAGTCTCATGATGTTTCAAAATTCAAGTTCAAGAATAAGCTACTCTACTTCAAAGGATGCCTATATATTCCAAAAGAAGAAGCATGTTTACGTGTTTTTCAAGCATGTCACGACTTTTGAACAGTAGAACATTTTAGATTTAACAAGTCTTTAGAGCTTATATCTAGAGACTTTTAGTAGCCGCAAATGCAAAAGGTAATAAAAGACTTTCTCTAATTATGTGAAGTTTGTTCAAGATCAAAAACTCCTCATCATCGATCTTATGGACTTCTCCAACCATTGCTTATATTCAAACAACCATGGTCTTTTATTTCTATGAGTTTTATTACAAATCTTTCAAGTTCAAGTTTACATGACTTTATATTCATAATCATAAATTACTTCACAAAAATGGCACATTTTGTACCATGTATAAAATCTATTTTGGTAAAAAAATAACTAAGCTTTTCATTGATAATATCTATCGCAATCATGGATTGCCAAAAGATATTAGATAGGAGAATTCAATTTGTATCAAGATTTTGAAAAATCATATTTAAGTTTTTAAAGGTAGATATAAAGCTCTCTTCTGCTTTTTATCATCAAATTATTAGGCAAAAAAAATGGGTGAATCAAGTTTTGGAGCAATATTCGAGATGTACTATTAACTATTATCAAGATGATTAGATGACTCTTTTGCCATTGGTAGAGTTTTCATACAATACTTCAATTTATTCTTCTACTCAACAAATATATTTTTTTGCTAATTATGGTTATCATCTAACATTTGATATTTTTGAGTTTTTCAAAGTTCATAATCCTGCAAGAAAAGATTTAGCAAATCATTTATCAAAGCTATATACAAGAATGAAGTCATAATTAAAGAAAGCTCAAGAACAACAAAAGTCCAATACAGAAGCCTATGGCAAGGAGCAACCATAATTCAATGTAGGTAATAAGGTATGATTATTTTATCATAATATCAAGACTACTCGTCTTTGTAATAAATTGGACTATTGTAGGTTGGAACCTATTCCTATTTATTAACAAATCAATCATATTGCTTATTAATGTCACGGACACAAAATATAGACTTGAAATCTAACAAGAAGTTCAAGAAGAAGTGGCAGAACTAGATTAAACAGATGAGTACAAGAACAACACCAAAAAAGTGAGCTAGAACTCCAAGAGATGTGTTGTCGAGACTGAAGAACTCTTCAGCCTCGATCCCTATACATACTCCTACTTAGGAAGCTTCTCGAGCTACTTCTATTAACTAGGAAGCTTCTAGAAAGTTCTAGAGGATTCCTTTCTAGAAGCTTCTAGAAACTTCTCTTCTAGAAGGTTCCAGAGACTTCCTTTCTAGAAGCTTCTAGAAACTTCTCTCTAAAAGGTTCCAGAGGCTTCTCTTCTAGAAGGTTCCAGAGGCTTGTTTTCTAGAAGATTCTAGAAACTTCTCTCTAGAAAGTTCTAAGGAATATGTCCCTAACATCACTCCCTCCTTTAGCTTCGAGGTCTCTGAGAAGCAATGTTGTTGATCAGTACCAACGCAAGAAAATGAAGATCTGTCGCATAACTTCTACTATGAACTCCAACTGTTATTCACGAGGCAAATGGTTCATCGATCCTTGAAGCCAATGGTAGTGGCCCACGCCTTCGACTTCTGACCAAGCATGAACTTTCGTGTCTTCATTGTGAAATTGTCCTGCAAACACGCCTTCTCGTTGACCATCGTAAGCAGGCTCGATCTCAAATACGATCACCAGTGATCGGTTACTCGGTATCCTCCATCGTCGTCGTAGTACATGTAGTTCTTCATCTCGCGGTCGCCTTCGTGAGCTACTCAGTTGCGATACTCTGACTGGCATAGTATCTATCTCTTGGCTATCCATATCAAAAGACCAAACTACGATCTAGCTTGGAGAAAATAACTACAGTAACTATGAATTTTGTTGGTGCTCTCCCCTTTTCTTATATTGTTGGGAGAACAAGCTTCAGAAAGAAGCTATCATCGAATTGATTTAGGTTTATCGGGATGTCGTTGATGAAACGCCTGTACCTTTTGTGGCGCATTCGCAAGATTTTCAGCTGGCTCCCACGTTCGCTCATTAATGTCATAGCCGCACCAATGAACAAGATATTCTAACTTTCTCCACCTTCGCCGTGAATCCAATACCTTTTCAACCTCGTATTCTTCATGGTTCTCGATTTCAATACTAGGTGAAGGACATTGCATTCTTCCAGGAAAAGATGACTCTCGATAAGGTTCCAACAGAGAAACATGAAAGACTGGATGTACCTTCATAGAAGCTGGTAACTCCAGCCGGTATGCCACTGGATTAATTTGCTTTTGGATGATAAATGGTCCCAATCTTCGATAGTCCAACTTATCACATGGTCGCTTGGTCTTGATATTTCATCGAAGAAGCCAGACTTTGTCTCCAACTTTGAAAGTAGGTGCTGGATTCTGAAATCTATCTGCAGACGTCTTTTAGGATTCTTGAGCAATTGTAATTGAAGTTTCAACATAGTTTGAAGCTCTGATAGTTGCTTCGCAAATCCTTCAGCTGCTGGATTGTTATTTGTTGACGAACTCAATAAATTAAGCTTCGGATGATACCCATAGTTGGAAAAGAATGGTGTTTGTTGAGTCGACGCATGGAGGATGTTGTTATATGCAAACTCGGTTAGCAGTAGATATGCAGTCCAATCGTCTTGCTGATAGTTGATGCTGCATCGTAAGTACTGCTCCAAGACTTTGTTCATCCGTTCCGTTTAGCCATCAGTTTGAGGATGAAAAGCTGAAGAAAGCTTGATATCCACCTTCAATATCCCAAAGAGAGATCTCCAAAACTTTGACACGAACTGGGTACCTCGATCTGATATGATATCATCTGGTAGTCCATGATATCGATACACATTATTGAGAAAGAGTCTTGCTGTGACTTCATTGGACGATGTCTTCTTACAAGGAACAAAGTATGCCATCTTCGTAAGCCGATCTACCACGACAAAGATGCTGTCAAATGAGTTTGATGATGGCAAGTCCGTGATGAAATCCATAGAAATTGAAGACCATGGTCGACGTGGAATTGGCAATGGCTATAGAAGTCCATAAGGGCGATGCCGAGGATTCTTAGATCTTGAACAGATGTCACAAGAGAGGACAAAATCTTTCACATCCTTCCACATTTGGGGCCACCAAAAATCTCGGGAAATAAGCTCCAAGGTCTTGTTGAATCCAAAATGTCCCGCAGCTGGAAAATCATGGCGAGATTGAAGAACTCGGAGTCGTGCTAGTCCTTTTGGAATGTACAATCGCTCTTCAAAGTATAAAAGATCTCCCTCCACCTTGAACTTGTCATCATTGGTACGTTGCTTGATATCAATGGCTACTGAATCTTTAATGGTCATAACACGTACCTGGTTTAGGAAGTCAGCATCAAATGATACAATAGTAGCACAAAGTTGAAATCTCTCTGGCTTCAATAACATTGTACATTGTTGATCAAACGCTACTTCTCCAGCCTTTGGTGCAAGATACGATCTCCTTGATAAAGCATCGGATAGTCCTTGCTGCCTTCCGGGTCGATAAGTGATAACAAAATCGAATCTAGATAGCGACATATTCCACCGAGCTTGACGCCGATTTAAAACTCGAGCCGTCATGAAATACTCCAAATTCTTGTGATCCGTATATACGATTACTGGATGTGTAGCTCCTTCAAGAAAGTGACACCATTCTTCGAAAGAATCCACTATAGCAAGAAGTTCCTTATCGTGGATCTCATAATTGATTTCAGCAGCAGAGAACTTCCGAGAATAGAATGCAACTGGATAGAGCTTCTTATCTTCACTCATTTGAGAAAGCACAACTCCCAAAGCAAAATCTGAAGCATCAGTTTCTAAATAGAAGGCCTTTGTAAAGTCTGGATGTACCAAAATTGGAGCTGTAGTAAATGCTGTCTTCAAATCTTGAAACGCCTTCTCCGCCAAAGGTCTCCATTCCAACTTATCCTTGCATGTTAATTGAGTGAGAGGAGCAGCAACTTGAGAATAATTCTTGATGAAGATCTGATAGAAGTTAGCAAAACCAAGAAAGCATTGTACGTCTCTAACCGTCTTCAGAACCTCCCAAGACATGATTGCTTCTACTTTCTTGGGGTCCATCTTCAAACCTTCTGTAGTCGCAATGACCCCAAAAATTCCATCTCCGTCTGGTGAAATAAACACTTTTCTAATTTGGCATATAGTCCTCGCTTGCATAGTTTCTCCAAGACCAAACGAACATGCTCCTCATGCTCTTCCTCGTTTTTAGAGAATATTAAAATATCGTCCAAGTAGATGACAACAAAATCGTCGAGGTGTTCTCGAAAGATGTCATTCATCATATGTTGGAAAACCGTTGGAGCATTGGTAAGACCAAAAGGCATGACATTATATTCGAAATGACCATACCTTGTACGGAATGCTGTCTTCCACTCATCTCCTTCCTTGATTCGTACGAGATTATAAGCTCCCCTTAGATCAATTTTTGTAAAGATCTTCGCATGTCCAAGTTGTTCTAAGAGACTAGAAATCAAGGGTAATGGGTAATGATTTTTCTTTGTTACCTTGTTGAGGCCTCGATAGTCCACACACATCCGTAATGATCCATCTTTCTTCTTCACAAATAAGATGGGTGCTCCAGTTGATGATTTTGAATGACGAATGAAGTTCTTGACTAGATTCTCGTCGATGTACTTTCGCAACTCTGCCAACTCTGTTTGCGATAGATTGTAGATTGGGCCAAAAGGTGGTTGTGCTCCTTCTTGCAAGTCTATGGCACAATCATATGGTTGGTGTTCCGGTAGTATGTCGGCGTTCTTCTTTTGAAACACGTCTTCAAAATCCTTATATTCCTCCGGTATACTTGCTGTTGAGATCTTCTCCTCGATAGTTGGAGCCGCATAAATGACAAATGGAGTGCCTTCCTTAGATGATCTTATAAACGCTCTTGCTCCAATGAATAAGGATTTCTTTTTTCGAGGTTTTTTACTAGGTTTTTTCTTGGGTGGTTTTGTGGGAAAAGTCATCTTCCGCAACCTCCTGTCATGGACATACATTGGAAGATTCTTCGAATATTCTCTAGAATATTCTCTAAAGATTCTTTTAGAAGGTTCTAGAAGATTCTTAGAATATTCCCTAAAGATTCTCTTAGAAGGTTCTAGAATATTCTGATAGATTCTAGGAAGTTGCTCGAGAAGTTTCTTAATTAGTCGAAGTTGTTGGAGAAGCGTCATAGTTAGCGGAAGTAGCTCGAGAAGCTTCCTATTCAGTAGTATATATAGGAGTCGAGGCTGAAGGGTTCTTCAGTCTCGACAACACATCTCTTGGAGTTCTAGCTCACCTTTCTGGTGTTGTTCTTGTACTCATCTGTTTAATCTAGTTCTGCCACTTCTTCTTGAACTTCTTGTTAGATTTCAAGTCTGTATTTTGTGTCCGTGACAATTTGTCGAGACTACATTTTCACTGGTATCAGAGCTAGTTCCTTCTTGTTAGAGAGTGGATTACCCCTCTTCTTGAAGGTGTGCTAGTGTTTTAGAGGTTGCGGATTACCCTCCTCTAAACTGATATCTCTTCTTTCTCAATATTGGAGCCTTATTCTTCTTGGAGAGAGTGGATTACCCCTCATCTTGGAGTCTTAAGGCGTTTTAGAAGTTGCGGAGTACTCTCCTCTGAACCAATATTGTCCTCTTGTCAAAACTCTTTTTTCTTCTTTCTGAAGGTTAGCCGAAGGTTAAGACGTTAAAATGGCTGAATGTTTGGAATCCAAACTAGACGCCATCATAAACGTCTTGCCTCGTTGTCACATAGGACAACAGAGATCGAAGGAGTCATGGTAGGACTCCATAACAATGGAGCATCTGGGATAGCGCCATCTAAAGCATATCAGCCTCAAACTTTTGCGCCAGAAGAAGCAGTTCTACCTCCATTTCAACAAGATCGAGTAATCCTACAACGAAAGGAGCCTCGAGTTAGTCTTCTGGATAAGTTTGATGGAACTCGTTCCAAGTTTCGAGGTTTTGTCAACCAAATCAGGTTGATAACAATTTTACAGCCCGAACGTTATCCGACGGAGGAAGCGCGTGTTGGGCTTGTTCGAACCTTGCTTACAGCACAAGCTCTGTCTTGGTTTATTCCCTTGTTCGAGAAGCAATCGCCAATCCTGAGCAACTTTGAAACGTTCTTGGAGGCGTTTGCAGAAGCATTTGGCGAGCATGATAAAGTTCGATGGACTACAACAAAGATCCGATCGCTACGACAAGGAACACGCTCTGCATCAGTCTATGCCTCGGATTTCAGACAATTGGCAAGTGACATTAATTGGGGTGAAGAGGCGTTGGTGAGTCAGTTTTATTGGGGCTTGAAGGATGATGTGAAGGACTTGCTGTTATCTCTTCCTGATCCTCAAACGCTCAACGAAGCTATTAGCCAAGCTGTAAAGTGTGACAACCGCCTATTCCAGCGTCGCCAAGACCAACGTCCAAGACACCAAATGATTCGTTACGACGTAACTATGTCTGCAAATAGCTTAAACTCACATTCGGAGGCAACAGACATGCAAATCGATCTCTTACTCCAACAGAGAAGAAACGACGTATGGAGGAAGGGTTATGTTTGTACTGTGGAGAAGAAGGTCACAAGGTTGGAAATTGCCCCAAGAAGCAAAATTGGCACCCTGTCAAGACTAGAAGTGCGATGATTTCGGAAAACGACGACGCCCAGCCACAATAGGAACCGTGCGGCTGGACAATCTAATATCACGACAACAATCAGGTTCCTCCTTCTCTGTCCAACCTGCCCGTTGTTTTACAATTCCTTTGTTTTTAGGCCCTCAAAAACAAAAAAACTTTAGCTTTATTGGATTCGGGGGCATCTACTTGTTTTTTAGATGAAGAGTTTGCTAAACGCCACAAGATCCGTTTAGTACAGAAGTCCAAACCTGTTCACGTAGAGGTGATAGATGGACGACCCTTATTGTCAAGCAACGTTACCCACGAATCAGAACCTATAGAAGTGGTGTTTAAGGACCATAGTAGTCACGTTATTTTTAATATTATTAGAACCCCATCAAGCCCTGTTATCCTTGGTCTTTCTTGGTTAGAAGATCATAATCCGTCCATTGATTGGAGGCTACGAAGGATAACATTTCCTGAAAAAAATAATAATAAACATGTTGGTAGAACCTACATGAAGAAATCCATGTTTATTGGAGCGAGAGCATTCCTAAGATCGTCTAAGGAAGGCGCACCATTTGTCATTTATGCAGCTCCAACTAGCGGCGAGAATATCTCAACATCGAATATACCAGAGCAATATAGGGATTTTGAAGACGTGTTTCAGAAGAAGAACGCCGATATACTGCCGAAACATCGACCATATGATTGCGCCATAGACTTAGAGGAAGGAGCGCAACCACCTTTTGGTCCAATATACAACCTATCGCAGACGGAGTTGGCAGAATTGCGGAAGTACATCGATGAAAATCTAGCCAAGAATTTTATTCGACATTCAAAGTCGCCAGCTGGAGCACCAATCCTATTCGTGAAGAAAAATGATGGCTCACTGCGGATGTGCGTCGACTACCGAGGACTCAACAAGGTGACCAAGAAAAATCGCTATCCCTTACCTTTGATCTCCGGCCTCTTAGATCAACTTGGACGTGCAAGGATTTTTACAAAGATTGATTTAAGAAGAGCCTACAACCTTGTGCGAATCAAAGAAGGAGATGAATGGAAGACAGCCTTTCGTACAAGGTATGGTCATTTTGAGTACAATGTCATGCCTTTTGGTCTTACCAATGCTCCAGCGGTCTTTCAGCATATGATAAACGACATCTTTCGGGAGTACCTTGATGACTTTGTTGTCATCTATCTGGATGATATTTTGATATTTTTCAAGAATGAAGAAGAACATGAGAAGCACGTTTGTTTGGTTCTTAAAAAACTACGCGAACGAGGACTCTACGCCAAGTTGGAGAAGTGTCAATTTCACCAAAATGAGATGGAATTTTTGGGCTTCATTGCGACTACAGAGGGCTTGAAGATGGATCCGAAAAAGGTAGAAGCAATTATATCTTGGGAAGTTTCGAAGACGGTTAGAGATGTTCAGTGTTTTCTTGGATTTGCTAACTTCTATCGGATCTTCATCAAGAATTATTCTCAAGTTGCTGCACCACTCACGCATCTAACAAGCAAAGACAAGCTCGAATAGGGATCACAAGCAGCAAAAGCATTTCAAGATCTCAAGACGGCATTCACTACGGCTCCAATCTTGGTACACCCTGACTTTGCAAAGGCTTTCTATTTAGAGACCGATGCTTCAGATTTTACTTTGGGAGCTGTGCTTTCACAGATGGGCATAGACAAGAAGCTTCACCCAGTTGCGTTCTATTCACGGAAGTTCTCTGCTGCTGAGATCAACTACGAGATCCACGACAAAGAGCTGCTTGCTATACTGGATGCCTTCCAAGAGTGGCGTCACTTCCTCGAAGGAGCTGGACATCCAGTGACTGTTTATACGGACCACAAGAATTTGGAGTACTTCATGACAGCTCGAATTTTGAATCGTCGTCAAGCTCGATGGAATATGTCTCTATCACGATTTGACTTTATTATCACCTACCGCCCTGGAAAACAGCAAGGATTATCTGACGCATTATCGAGGAGATCGTATCTTGTGCCAAAGGCTGGAGAAGCAGCGTTTGATCAACAATGTACAACATTGTTGAAACCAGAAAAATTCAGGATTTTTGCTACTGTTGCAACTATCGATGACGGCTTCCTCAGCGAGGTACGTACTGCGACCATTGAGGATTCTATAGCTCTTGACATCAAACAATGTGTCGATAATGACAAGTTTAAGGTGGAGGGAGATCTTCTGTATTTTGAGGAGCGGTTGTATATCCCGAAAGGACCAACTCGACTCCGAGTACTTCAATCTCGCCACGACTTTCCAGCTGCGGGACATTTTGGATTCAACAAGACTTTGGAGCTCATTTCACGAGATTTTTGGTGGCCCCAAATGTGGAAGGATGTGAAGGAATTTGTCCTTTTTTGTGATGTTTGTTCAAGATCCAAGATCCCTCGACATCGTCCATATGGACTTCTCCAGCCATTGCCTATTCCGCACCGACCATGGTCTTTAGTTTCTATGGACTTCATTACGGACCTACCGCCATCGAATTCATTTGACAGCATCTTTGTTGTGGTGGATCGATTTACAAAGATGGCGCATTTCGTGCCTTGCAAGAAAACATCGTCAAGTGAAGACACCGCAAGACTCTTTCTTGATAACATATATCGTTATCATGGCCTACCAGATGATATCGTGTCGGATCGAGGTACTCAGTTTGTATCCAAGTTTTGGAGGTCCCTCTTTGAGATATTGAAGGTGGATATTAAGCTCTCTTCGGCTTTTCATCCTCAAATTGACGGTCAAACGGAGCGGGTGAATCAAGTTTTGGAGCAATATTTACGATGCAGCATCAACTATCAACAAGATGATTGGACTGCATATCTATCGCTTGCTGAGTTCGCATACAACAACACTCTTCATGCGTCAACTCAACAAACACCATTCTTCTCCAACTACGGATACCACCCCAAGCTCGATTTATTGAGTTCTTCAGCAAATAACAACCCAGCAGCTGAAGGATTTGTGAAGCAACTATCGGAGCTTCAAGCGACGTTGAAGCTTCAATTGCAATCTGCCCAAGAGAGTTACAAGGCATCTGCAGATAAATATCGAAATGAGGCGCCTACTTTTAAAGTTGGAAGTAAAGTATGGCTTCTTCGACGGAATATCAAGACCAAGCGGCCATGTGACAAATTGGACTATCGGAGATTAGGGCCATTTGTTATCGAGAAGCAGATCAATCCGGTGGCATATCGTCTGGAGTTACGAGCTACTATGAAGGTACATCTAGTCTTTCACGTGTCTTTGTTGGAACCTTATCGAGAGTCAGCTTTTCCCCAAAGAGTACAAAGTCTGCCACCAAGTATCGAAATTGAAAACCATGAGGAATACGAGGTGGAAAAGGTACTAGATTCACGGCGTAATAGGAGAAAATTGGAGTATTTAGTGCATTGGAGTGGATACGACATCAATGAACGAACGTGGGAGCGTGCCGAAAATCTTGCCAATGCACCAAAAAAGGTACAAGAATTTCATCAACGATATCCTCATAAACCTAAGCCAATTCAACAATAGCTTCTTGCTGAAGCTTGCTCATCAAGTAGCATAAAAAGGGGGGAGGGCACCTCCAAAACCCATAGTTCGATAGTGTAGAACTTTGTTAGCAATTATAGTTTGCTCTCATCATTTTAGCCTTTGGACATGGATAGTCAAGATACTACACTTGTTATGTCATCTCAAGCGACTAGCTCACGAAGACGACCGCGAGATGAAGAACCGCCTGCACCACGATGACGTCGGAGGATACCGAGCAACAGATCACTAGTAATTGTATTTGAGGTCGAGCTTGCCTACGACGGTCAGCCAGAAGGTGTGTTTGAAAGACAGTTTCACAATGAAGACACAGAAGTCCACGCTTGGTCAGAGGTTGAAGGTGTTGGTCACTACCGTTGGCTCCAAGAACCGATGAATCATTTGCCTCGCGAACAACAATTGGAATTCATAGCGGATGTGATGCGACAGATTTTCATTTTCTTGCGTTGGTATTGACTGATAACAACATTGCTTCTCGGAGACCTCGAAGTTAGAAGAGGAGGTGATGTCATAGACATACATTGGAAGATTCTTCGAATATTCTTCTAGAATATTCTCTAAAGATTCTCTAAAGATTCCTTTAGAAGGTTCTAGAAGATTCTTAGAATATTCCCTAAAGATTCGCTTAGAAGGTTCTAGAATATTCTGATAGATTCTAGGAAGTTGCTCGAGAAGTTTCCTAATTAGTAGAAGTTGTTGGAGAAGCGTCCTAGTTAGCGGAAGTAGCTCGAGAAGCTTCCTATTCAGTAGTATATAAAGGAGTCGAGGCTGAAGGGTTCTTCAGTCTCGACAACACATCTCTTGGAGTTCTAGCTCACCTTTCTGGTGTTGTTCTTGTACTCATCTGTTTAATCTAGTTCTGCCACTTCTTCTTGAACTTCTTGTTAGATTTCAAGTCTGTATTTTGTGTCCGTGACACCTCCAATCTATCAATGGATTATGTTTTTCCAACCAAAAAAGACCAAGAATAATAGGATTTGATGAAGTTCTGATAATATTAAAAATAATATGACTACTATGGTCTTTAAACGTTACTTCTATAGGTTTTGATTCATGGGTGATGCTACCAGACAATAAAGGTCGCCCATCTATGACCTCAACATGAACAGGTTTTGATTTTTGTACTAAAGGGATCTTATGACGCTTTGCAAATTCTTCATCTAAAAAACAAGTAGATGCTCCTAAATCTAGTAGTGCTAAGGTTCTCAGTTTTTGAGGGCCGATAAACAGAGGGATTGTAAAACAAAGTGCAGGTTGGGCAGAAAGAAAGGAACCTGATTGATGTTGGGATATTTCATTATCCAGCCGCACGGTTCCTACTGTGGCTGGGCATCCTCGTTTTCCTGAACAAATACTCCCCTAGTCTTGACTATGCCTCGATTTTGCTTTTTGGGGCAGTTTCCGACTTTGTGGCCTTCTCTACCGCAATATAAGCATAAATTTTCTTCCATACGTCGCTTTTTTTCTTCTATAGTAAGAGATTTGATACGTACCGCATCAATTTGCATGTCTTCCACCTCTGAATGCGAATTCACATCGCTTGCCGACATAGTTGGAGCATGGCGAATTGTATGTTGTCTTGAGCGTTGGTCTTGGCGACGTTGGAATAGGCGATTATCGCACTTCACAGCTTGGCTAATGGCTTCATTGAGCGTTCGTGGATCAGAAAGAGTTAATAGCAAATCCTTCACATCATCTCTTAAACCCCAATAGAATTGACTCATCAACGCTTCTTCATCCCAATTGATGTCGCATACTAATTGCCTGAAATCCGAAGCATAGACTGATGTAGAACGCATCCCTTGTCGTAGCGACCGGATCTTTGTTGTAGCCCATCCAACCTTATCGTGTTCACCAAATGCTTCCGCAAATGCTTCCAAAAGGTTTTCGAAGTTGTTTAATATGGATGATCGTTTCTTAAACAAAGGAGCAAACCATGATAGAGCTTGTCCCGTAAGTAAGGTTCCAACAAGCCCAACACGTGACTCCTCCGTTGGATATCGTTCGGGCTGTAAAACTGTTATCAACCTGATTTGATTGACGAATCCTCGAAACTTGGAACGTGTTCCATCAAACTTATCTGGAAGGCTAACTCGAGGCTCCTTATGTTGTAGAACTAGTGGTTCTTGTCGAACCTGAGATAAAGTTGTTTCTCCAAGTGCCGAAATTTGAGGCTGGTGTAGTTTAGATTGTGCTATTCCAGATACTCCATCATTATGAAGCCTTGCCACCACTCCTTCAATCTTTGCAGTTCTTTGTGATAACGTAGCGAGGGCATTCATAATAGCATCTAACTTAGACTCCAAACTTTTTGTCATACTAATGTCTTGACCTCCGGCCATTCTAAAAGAAGGACAAAAATGACCCTATAAGAGGTAATATTGGTTTATAGGAGGGTAATCCACAACCTATAAAATGCCTTAAGAATTTCAAGAAGAGGGATAATCCACTCTCTCCAAGAAGAATAAGACTCCAATATTGTAACAAAAGAAGTATCAGTTTAGAGGAGGGTAATCCGCAACCTCTAAAAAATGCTAGTATACCTTCAAGTAGAGGGGTAATCCACACTCTACTAAGAAAGAACTAGCTCTGATATCTCAAGTTAGTGTAGTCTCGACAAACTGTCACGGACACAAAATACAGACTTGAAATCTAACAAGAAGTTCAAGAAGAAGTGGCAGAACTAGATTAAACAGATGAGTACAAGAACAACACCAAAAAGGTGAGCTAGAACTCCAAGAGATGTGTTGTCTAGACTGAAGAACTCTTCAGCCTCGATCCCTATATATACTCCTACTTAGGAAGCTTCTAGAAGGTTCCAGAGGCTTCCTTTCTAGAAGGTTCTAGAAACTTCTCGAGCTACTTCTATTAACTAGGAAGCTTCTAGAAAGTTCTAGAGGATTCCTTTCTAGAAGCTTCTAGAAACTTCTCTCTAAAAGGTTCCAGAGGCTTCTCTTCTAGAAGGTTCCAGAGGCTTGTTTTCTAGAAGGTTCTAGAAACTTCTCTCTAGAAAGTTCTAAAGAATATGTCCCTAACAATTGATTACATCTATTGAAGTCTATGAAGACCTATCATATATTTCATATATCTCTTCTTGAGCCATATAAGATAGTGAATATCTTGAAAAGAAGACAAATGCCACCTCCTTCTATAAAAGTGGATAATGATGAAGAGTTTGAGATGGAAGAAATCTTAGATTCAAGGCAGCGCCGAAATAGGTTGGAATATTTTGTTCATTGGCGGAAATATGATATTAGTGAATGTACATAAAAGTCAGCAAAGAGTTTTACAAATGCAACAAAGGAAGTTGAGGCCTTTCATCGACGACATCCATCAAAACCAAGATAAAGAATTGCAAGATCTTTAAAAGATGATGACTACTCCTCGTAAAAATTGTCCCTAGAAAGAGAGGTAATGTCATGGACATATACATTTATTCCAATAGTTACTTATATGATTAGGTAGAAGTAGGTAAATATAATTTAATTTCATAAAGTCTTTTAGAAAAGCTTCTTATAAGCTTTATAGACGTGGTTTTGACTTTAGATGTGTTTGTAGGTTAGAAACTTGGCCAACAAGTTAATCATGTATTGGTAGCTTATAGAACAACTTAACTCTATATAGAGCTTGTGAAAAAAATTAACTATGTGGCGCATACATAGATAAATTACCTTACAAGTTAAGACATGTGGCTAATAAAGTCAATACATATTGGAGGTCCTATAGAATATTGTCACATAGCTCTTAGTTAGAGAGTATATATAGAGGCAAGAGTGAAGCGTTCTTCACTCTTATCAATGCCTTTCTAGTCCTTAGTCTTGGTCCAAGACTTTTGAATCTTCTTGTTTTTATAATAGCCATTTTAATTCAATATTATATCATTTTTAAGTGACTTTTTAGTTCCTTTTAATGATAGAAGAGTATATTAAGGATTTATTTCCTTAACATTCATGTCCTTGACAATAAATCAATAAATTTATCATTAATAATTAGTTTCAAATTCATTAAAATTATTTTATTAATCAATAAAATAAATATTTTAAATCAAAAATTATAATTTTTTTAAAAATAAGTTTATAAATAAATAAAAATAAAAAATAAAATATTTTTTTATTGATATATAACAAAGAAGCTCATAATTAAATGTTTTAATAAGTCACTAAGAATATTTTAAGTTATATATGATGACTTTTAATTTGTTTAAGAATATTATTAAAAACTAAATTTTAAATTTTAAAAAATATATATTTAGATATAATCAAATATATAATTATAGATAAAACATAAAAATAAATAAAAATAATATAAAATAAAAATATTACCATGAATATACATATTTATCTAAATTTAGATGAGCTGAGTAGAAATAAATTAAAATAAATAATTTTATAATATATTACAGAGAAGGTTTTTAGAAGCATTATAGATGCACTTTTGAATTTATTTATAATTGATAGGTTGAAAACTTAGTCTACAAATTGGACATGTGTTATAAATATTGGCCACTCATAATAGAAGTTTTTCATGTGGCACATATGTGAAACTTGTCTTGCAAGATAGACACATATTGGAGATTCTGTAAAATATTGCAATATATCTTTTAGTTAGATAGAAATAAGAATAAAGCCTTTTTCATTGTTATCAAATCTTTTCTTATTTGAATTCTTGTTTCAAGAGTCTTTAGTCTTCTTGTTTTTAACAATAGTCATTCTATTTTTAATATTATACCATATTTGACTGACTATCTATTCTTTTCTAATAACTCAAGAATATATTGACTTTTTGGTTGTTTGTAATTTATGTTCTTGATTGAAACAGATTATACTAATTAATTTTACAACATCAATGATAAACTAAATAGTATACTTTATTATAGCAAAAAAAATTAAATATTATTATTTATTTTTAACTTAAAATTTTAACATTTAATTCCTTAGATATTTAGAGATATATATAAATACCAACAAAAATGATCAATCTTCTTTAGTCTTCTTTAATCTTCAAAAGTTTTAAAAAAACTTGACAAGCATTTATAAGAAATATAAAAATTAAAAGGCAATAACTACAAGATATGAAGTTATTTTATTTAAAAAATTACTTCTTAAATAAATATCAAACATACCATCACACAATATATGATGTCTAAAGTATAATAATAAAATAATAAAGTAACTTAATTATTTATATAATATTAAATTTATCATATTCTTTTCATAAATAACTCAAAATTATATGAAAAAAACATAAGACATTAGAAAATAAATAATAAATATAAATACAAAATAATAATAAAAAAAATTAATAACTACTAATATATTATAGATATAACTTGAAGGCATATTCAATTAATTAGAAGTAAAAATCATAAACAAATTAAAAATAAATTTTATTGATATCTTCATAAATTTAATCAGATATATAGTTTTAAATATTTAATTTATGAATAATTACTAATATATATATATATATATATATATATATATATATATATATATATATTAGCATAAAAAAATTAGATCTTAAAATATTTTTGAGAATAATATTTTATATGTATTAGATTATATTACATTATAAAATATTATAACTTATAGATTAGAATTTTTAAATAATTTAAATAAGTTATAAAAGATAATAGTTATATTCTTATATTTAAAAAATATTTACTTAAAATTTAATAAATCATATATTTAATCGTTTTTATTTATTTATTAAACAAGTAAATCTTATTTACAAAAAATTTGTATAAGATAAATTATAATAATTAAATTATTTTTTAATTCAAAATAAAATACTATAAAAGTTATAAATATAATAAAATAAAAACCTCAATATAGTCTTAATCCACTCAAAAAATTAGATATTCACTCAAAGATAGTATAATATTGAAACAAGAATGACAATTGTCAAAGATAAGGAGACTAAAGGCTCTTGAAATAAGACTTAAATGAATAAAGACATTGACAAGAGTAAATAAGGCTTCACTCTTCCTTCCATATATACTATCTAATTAGAAACTACACATCAACATTCTATAGGACCTTCAATACATGTCTAATTTACAAGATTAGTTTCTTACATGTGCACCACATGGCCAACTTGTACTATAAATTATCAACATATACAATATGTGGCCAAATATTTTATCAAATTTTTAACCTATGAATTAAATATTAATAAACATAAAATGAAATCCACATCTATAAAGCTTCTTAAAAACATTGTACAAGATTTGATCAAATCTACTCACTTTAATCTATCCTTCAAATATAAGTAAATATGTATGTTTGTGACATTATTCCTATTTTTAAAGAGAAGTTGTATAAGGAGCAATAATCACATGTTGAAGAAGTTCAAGGTACAAAAAATTATATTTGGCACATATTTTGATCTTTATTCTCTTTGAAGATATTTAATAGATCATGTCATCATTCAATAGTATTTTATACCAGAGTATGAAGAGACCTCTAATATTTAATCATTATTAAGGCCTTCATAATTTCATCAAAATAAAACATTTGAAATATTATTAGAGGTGGCTTCTACATTCAATAATATTATCAAATGTTTAGAATCTCTTCAAAGATAGTAATACCAAATATTTTATATTTCACTATATATTTTTAAAAAATATATCATTCTTGAGGGTCATCTCTATTAAGTCATTTTGAAGGTTGCAACAATCTTAGTACCTTGTTTGATAACTTAAAAAACTATAATTTCTAAGTTAAATTTGTTATTTTTTAATTTTTTATCTTTTTAGTGCCATAAATATAAAAAGAACCACAAATAAAAATAAAATGTAGAATTCTATGTTTAATAAATTTTATTATTTTTTATAATAAAAAATTATTTAAATATTTAGCTTAATTTTGATAAATACCATCAATAAAAAAATTAAAATATATATATATATATATATATATATATTTCTTTTCTTATTTAAAAGATTCTTAGCTAGCTTGTATATGCCTTCATCTATATCATATCTATGCTAATATGTAAGATATTTCAACATATTTTGGCATTGGCTTTAGTATAAGACAACTTTGATTTTAAATTCTTGATTATTATTAACTTCCATATAAAAACGTAATATTTGTCTTTTTTTCAATATATCTAATATCTTATATGGCTCAAGAAGAGACATGTGAAACATATGATGGAACTTCATAAATTTTGGTAGGTATAATTGATAAGCAACTAGATTGATTTGTTTACAAACAAGAAATAACTTAAATCTATTGTAATATAATTCATCACAAGAGCAATTAGTCTTAATATTAGAACAAAGTAGTCATATTTTGTTGTCCACATGGAATTAAGATTTTTCCTTATAATAGGCATCTACATTTATTTTTTTTCATTCTTGAGTTTTTTTAATAATACCTTCATTATTGAATGTAGCTTTGGTAAATATTTTGTCAAATCTTCTATTCAAGATTATCATCTTTTGAAAAGTTAAAAGAATCAAGTCATGAATACTAACCATAATTTGTATTAAAAAGATATTTGTTGAAAAGAAGAATGTATCATATTATTATAAGTAAACTTTATTAATAATAATAATAATAATAATAAAATGTCCAATCATCTTGATAGTAGTTGATGACACATCTCAAATATGGCTCTAAAACTTGATATATTCATTGTGTTTGTCTACCAATTTGAGGATGGAAACCTAAAGATAGTTTTAAAATCACTTTGATTATCTTAAAAAGGATTCTTCAAACATTTGATACAAATTGAGTCACACTATCTAATATAATAATTGTTGATAATTCATGATAGCAATAAATATTATTAAGAAAAAATTTGGTTATTTTTTTACTTACAATAGACTTTGTATTTAGTATAAAATGTGCCATCTTAATTAAACAATCTACTATCATAAATATATTATCACAAAAACTTAAAATTAAAAGATTTGTAAAATATCCATAAAAATAGAAGACTAAAATTAATGTTAATGACAAAGATTTTTTTACCTTAAACAAACATTACATCATTGTAGAAAGTTTTTAACTGCCTTCTATATTAGAGGTTATCAAAAATCTCTAGAAGTTAATTCTAAGATCTTATTCTATTCAAAATATCTTACAATTGGAAAATTATGAGAAGCTTAAAAAATACATAGTTATGCTTCATTTTTTGGAATATATAAGTATTCTTTAAAATAGAATAGATCGTTCTTGAACTCAAAATTAGATATATCACAAGATTTAGATAAATTATTCTTCATATCATGAATAAGAGAATCTATAGGAATTTTTAATTAATTTTTTTTAAAAAAAAATCAATAGTTAATTTTTATATCAGTGCCTAAAGATGAAATTTCTTTGACTTTAAAAGGATTTTTTGTTATTGATGATAGGCTACATTTTCTTCTTTTGGTACAAAATAAGAATATCTAGAAAATATGTCCGACAAACTTTGTTGTTTTTCTAATTGATAAGTAATCTTTAATTAAAATCTTGAAAAAAATATGCTCCAACAAGCTTGACAATAATTTAAAGCATGTATTACATAAAATGCTTAAGTTTCTTTTTATCCATATAAATAATTATTAGACTAAAAGCATCTCTTATATAATGGTGTTATTCTTAAAAATAATCCAAAATTACAACAAAAAAAAATTATTGTAGATCTCATAGTTGATCTTGGTTGCTAGAAATTCTCTTAAACAAAAATCTATTGAAAGAATTTTGTTATTTCCTTCCATTTGTAACAAAACTACCCTTAAGAAAAAATATGATGTATTTATTTCTGTAAAAAATACCTTCAAGAAGTTAATGCAATATAAGATTGGTGCAAAAATAAAAGTTGTCTTTAAAACTTCAAAAAATACTTCTATTTCTTTACTCTATTCAAGTTTGTCTTTACAAGTCAAATATATATTTATATGGAATTGCAACTTGAAAAATATTTATGATAAAAATCTAATAATAATTGGTATTATTTTTAAAAAAATTGAAAAATCTTATTGTTCTTTTAATCTTTCAATTTATAATAGTTTGAACTTTCTCAGGATCAATCTCAAGTCTATCATTTGAAATAATATATCATAAGAAGTTAACTTAAATTGTATGAAATACACACTTCTCTATCTTGCAATATAAACTTCCATCTTTAAAGTTTTGTAATACATGAAAAATATGAAATTTATACTCTTTTGTGTTCTTAGAATAGTTTAAAATTTCATCTAGTTATGAAACAATAAAATTATCTATAAAATTATTAAAAAAAAAAAAAAAAAAAAAAAAAAACATCATTCTTTAAATGTCAAAAAGAAATTGGTATATTTGTGAGTGTAAAAGGCATGACAATATATTGAAAATTCCTATATTTAGTTGATGAACAAGTCTAGATAGAGGATACTTTTTAAGATAAAATATGATTTTAAATCTATAAAATAAATACATCTATATTATAAAAATTCTATTATATTAATTAAATTATTATTTAAATAATTAAATATATACTTATACATACTAAACATGGTACAAAATAAGTATCAATATGATTTCTTTATGAATTTTTATCTTATGTTACAAATAGAATCAAATATATAAAAAAAAAAAAAAGACAAAGATTATTTAAAATTGAGATAAAATATAAAAACTATTTAATAAAGTTTTAAATATATTAATATAGTATAGTATAGAATTTTAAAAAATTGAATTGTAATTGGCTCTTAAAAAACATTAGAGCAAGAAAAATTTAGTCTATATTGAATCAAAGTTTGTTTAAATTTTTTATTGATTTTTTTAATTATCATTTGTACTCATTATTTATTTATTTATTTTTGGCATCATAATACAATTATATTTATTGATTTATGAAAAGAAAATTAACAACTTATTTTTAAAAAATGCTAATTTTTTATAATAATCAATTTTTATAAATAATATAATATGAATGAAGAAGACCTTAAAATGCTCTATAGTATCACAATTGGATTTTAATTTTATCCAAATAAATATGCATAATGATCTCTAGCACATCCATCCATTTCCTTATTCATCCATACTCCATGATTTCCTTGTTCTTATGTTCCTTAGATCATATGTTATTACTTTCCCTAGTTCTCATGTTCCTTCTCTTATTTCTATGTTCTCTAATTCTCATGTTCCTTCTCTTATTTCTATGTTCTCTAATTCTCATGTTCCTTTGTTCATCGATTCCCATGTTCCTTGCATTCCCCACATTCTCTTCTTTACAACCAATCTAAAGACTTCTTTGTTTCTTTGTGTTGTATCCAAGTTGTCTAATATTATGAATATATATATATATATATATATAATTTAAAGAAAGAGAGAGGTACAGAATTACAATTAAATTAAGATTACAGGGTCAGAGATTGAGCGACACAAACATGAGAATCCAACACTAGCTTGTTGTCATGTGTGTAGGGCAATTATTCTGGCATAATCCAGAAAAAAAAAATAAATAAATAAATGAGAAACAGTTATGGACAGAGTTTCAATCTGTGCTTTGTGGGAAATCCTTCACCATGTACAACAACGTTCGTTCAAGGAATGCTCAAAATGCACTGCAGTCCTCAAACTGTGCATTTGTCTACACATGTGGTCGGTCTGTCACATTAAACTTTTACCGGAACGCAGATTCCTCCGTCGCCCACCTTTCGTGCTACAACTCCTACATTGACTTATTCCGAAATAGATAAGAGCCGTTGCCACATTTTGTTGTGGATAGCCGTGGCCTGACCACAACCCACCCACCGACACAACGCCCCCATCGCTACATCCATTATGGGTTTAATCTTATTTTAGTATCCCTATCGTGTGTTTAGCACAGAATACCGCTCAATTCTAATGGTCCCACAGGTGACAATCATAATTCAAGAAGAGACTCTGTATTGTTGCAGAATTGCGCATAGGCACATTTGTCACAGACTAGCTACCTGCCAACAGACAGAAGAGTCCCTTTCTGATTTCGTAATGCCCTTCCGAACAAGCGTTTGGTGCTTGGGGATTGGGATCTTGCAACTCAAGTTGGGTACATCGGTGTGAGTCTCCTTGTGAACGCATGTTACATGAAACAGCGTAACGCGTCGATGTGTAGGGGCGAGGATTTGGTTCTACACGCACCTCAGTGCCCGCCGAAGGACGAGGATCTTGGATATTATATTCCCCGCAAGCCGGTTCAAGCCTCGGCGACAAAGTCAGCTCATCTATGGCGAAAAGCAGGATCCTGAGTACCTCGCAGGTCACAAGCCAGGCTGCGTGGATATAAAAGTGCCGTAAAGTTATCCATAATGGCAACTACAGCGGTGTGGGTTTCTTTATCCAGCTGTCTTGGCCCTATTCTGGCTGACGCTGTTCTGCCATAGTCGTTCCGCATCCAAGCAAACCGGAGTGTGGTGGTGCGTAAAATGGTGGCGGTGGATTTTCCGTCCACACAATATGCTGGCCAAACCCAGCATGACACAGACTGCTACATACTGACAGTATTTCTCAATGTTGCATGTACAAAGTACTGTGATTAGTGTAGGAATTCTCAAATTTGACACTAAAACATTGGCTGATTTTTATGCAATATATTGAAGATTCGTTGATGATCAGTCCTCACCCTACATTCGCAACTACCACTTTTGAGAAATCAATGCACCACGTAATTCACTATGGACTATTCCGTGTTACTGTGTCATGTTTTTTTCTCACCAAGTTTTTTTGCAGTAAAATACGACACTGGGTTGTTTTCTAAATCACATGTATTATTAATTTTAATTTTATCTAGTGAAATTGTGTTTAAACCATTCAACTTGTGAGACAATCTAGTTATAATTCTAATATGCAGGCAGTCTTCTAACTAATATTTGTCATCACTTTTCCTGAAAACAAGTAATTTTATGCCACCAAACATCCTATTTCATTAACTTTGATCTGGATGCTCAATATGCTTATGGTTTAATTGAAGTGCCTTAAACTCCAATTATTACAGAAAACCCATGGATAACAACAGAATCAGAATATGACACACAAAACACAACCCTTAGTATCAACATTTTATAATGTGAGAGGAAGAAGTAGTGTGTATCTTATATTATCTCACACCCTAAAGAAACAAAGATACCAAATCGGTCTCTCATCAAGAGAAGGTGAAGCTCAAAGGCCCTCAGGGTGCACACCCAGCTGGTAACAGAAACTGGGCATGCTTTGTATTGCCTTATGTAGGCCACATGCCATGTACATGTGACTGTCCTCGATCCCCAACCAACCTAATAACCCTAATCAGGACCTATCCCATGTTGAAAGAGTCCCTATCAAAGCCCCTTGATGGAGAAATACCAGTAAAAACAAGCATGTGATATGGAATCCATGCATTCAAGGCCAACGTGGAAATGATATATATATATATATAGATATTTGTTTGTGTGTGGTTAGAGAGAAATAAAGAATCTTTCTAAAAATGTAGTTTGTTGTTAAAATGGGAGATATGCCCCTCATGGATGCGCATTCATACACGAGCTGGACAGATCTGATCGCACGGATGAACAGACGATGAATAAACATCGACGGAGTGTAAATGTTTACTTTTTTGGGGGCTAAATGAAAAGCATGAGCGCAGTTTCTAAAGCGGGGATCCAGGGCCCCGGGACAGACGACCCCTCCGAATCGAATCCGTCGCGTACGCGGACGGAGCCTTCCGCTAGGCCCGGCTCCGTCCATCAGAGGCCCCTCCAATGGGGGGATCACAATTTAATTTCCGTCCAAATCGAGGCCGTCGTTGTCCACGCCATCCACGCCTCATTCGTTCGTCGTCTCACTATCCAACGAACAGAACCTACTTTTCGTAGATGAAAATGACCCTCTGCCTACGCCGTCCAAGCCTCACTCATTCGTTCCCTCATCACCCGATGAACAGAATCGACTCAAAGTGGATGAATACTCGGGTTCCTGCCGACTTCTTGAGGAGTCGTTCTTTTCGCAGGTCGGAATCCGCCGTCGACGAATGATATTCTACGTTCATCCTTATGCCGCCTTCCTCCTCCTCTATAAGTTGTACCGTGGCTGTCAATGTGGATCTCACCTGATGTTTTCTTTCGCAGTGATTCCGATTGCTTGTTTTCTGTGTTGCAGCCACTGAGTGAGTAGAATTGAACGAAGGGTGGACTACAGTAATGGCGGAAACATCACTTCGTAGAGGATCGTGATGTTAACGAACTTGGAGAAAACCTGTAGAATAAGACTGCAGTAAGATTTTTTTTTGCACTTCAGGATTCGGTCACATTGTTAACTTTTTTCTGGAGAAGTAGTGTGTTCGGGTGGAGGAGTAGGGAAGGGGAGAGAGGACGAAGACATGGTTGTGTGATGCGCTGTTGAGGAATGCGTTGGATTCTGGGTAGAGAAAACCTTGTTTCTGGGTTGGTCGAGTGTAGTTTTTATTTTCTGAGGTTGTACTGCGCGCCACAGGTTTCGTGGGAGCTATCGTTGAGTTTGGAAGGGTGCGTGTGTGTGTGTGTGTGTGTGTGTGTGTTGATAGGAGTTGAGGGAAGTGTTTTGAAGCCGTCGAAATGACGGCTACAGCAGCGTTCGTCACGTCCTTGGTCATATCCTTTGTCATATTTGTGGTTCTTTTTCTTCTCTTTTTGATTTTGTCGCGTAGACCGGGGAATTTTCACGTTTATCACCCTTTGCGTGCCTTACGCGGGGAAGGGCCATTTGGTAACAAGTACGGACCGTTTCAATGGGCGATAGATGCGTTTCGAGTTACAGACGAACAGCTCGTTGCGGCAGCTGGTCTCGATGCCGTTGTTTACGTGAACCTCTTCACGACAGGTATGGCTTGACCATCTCGGACACGATTCCTGTTTTGGCCTTAGAGCTCAGACGCTTGAGGTAGTAGTGTTGACAATGTTCCTCAAATTATTCGAATTCTGTGAATCAATTCGACTTAGAGTGGCACTTATTTCCCACAGGTTGTCCCATTACGTCGGTAGTACTGATTTGTAGCGCTGATTTCCGCCATGAAATACACCTGAGGTGCCTCTTATGGCCCCGAATAATGCGTCAACGGCTCACATTTTTAATACTTTAATCTGTCCTGAACCATCCTGCAGCGCTGGAGATTACAGTGCTGTCGGCAGTTTTTTGTATTATTGTTCTGATTCCCATCTGCGCGACGGAGAATAACAACTTCGAAATGGCGAAAAACAAAAGTAACGATTTCAATTACTCGGGTTTTGACAATTTGAGCATGAGCAACATTCCGGTAAGGACTCAACCAAACTTTTCGAAGCTTGTGACTTTGATCCCATGTTCCTGAGATGTAGACATTTCATCGTCTGACAGAAACTAACGCAGAGGTCTTTGATGATGACCTCACAGAGCGGGAGTCCCAAGATATGGGCATTCCTTATTGGGGTTTATTGGGTCTCCATTGTCACTTATTACTCACTGTGGAGAGCTTACAAGAAAGTTTTCTCCCTGCGCAACATGATGCACTCCTCCGAAGTGTCTCGTCCACAGCAGTATACAGTCCTTGTGCGGGACATTCCTGTCTCCCAGGAACACGAGAAACGCACTGAGCAAGTGGAGTCTTTTTTTAGAAGGGTGCATCCTCATTCTTATGAGCGCTGCATGATCATGCACGACTTCAGCGAGGTGCCGCCTCAGAATCCATTTTTTGTACCTAATTGGTAGGAAAGGTTTTAGAAACTTGTGATCATGACTTGTTCAATTTGGTGGCTGCTGACTCTCTGCATTCCTCTTGTTGTGATCAGTGTAATGGATGAATCTTTAAGATGCTAACAAATGACGGTGCTGAGTAGGCTGAAAGTCTGTACAACGAGCGTGAGGTTGCTTCGCGTAAACTAGAGCACGCCGAAGCAGTGTTTGAGTTGTCTAAAGGCAAACCAGGGAGTGATGGCGTCCGACCTATGCACAAGACTGGTTTCATGGGTTTGCTCGGACCGAAGGTCGACTCCATTGAATTCTGGACCAAAAAAATCCACGAGCTTACTCCTCAGCTAGAGGAGGCGCGTAAAAAATGCAAAGCAGAAGCCAACGAAGACGCTGCTCTTGTTTTTTTCAATGAGAGACTTGCTGCCGCCCAGGCTGCACAGGTAGTGACGGTGTTTGAATTTAACGATAATCACGTGCTTGTCTGGGAATGCAGCTGATGATTCTATGGTATTCCCAATTTCTTACCACGCAAGCTGATGAAGCGAATGTTCTTATTGCAGTCGGTTCACGCAGCCTACGCTCTCGAATGGCAAGTGGAGCCAGCCGCAGAGCCCAGGGAGTGTATCTGGAGGAATATGCATTTATCTGCCTGGCAACGCTCGATTCGGAAGCCCGTTGTATACGTCGTGACATTCTTCGTAGTCATTTTTTACATGATTCCCATTGCAGCGATTTCAGCGATCACAACCCTTGAGAACTTGGAAACGGTCCTTCCGTTCATCAAATCCATCACCCGCATCAAAGCTTTGAATGCCATATTGCAAGTAAGTCTCTTCAGTGCGGATTAGTTGTGAAAGCACCTGAATTTTCCTTGGTTTCTTTTTGAAGCTCCGTGTGCCCGACTTCCGTTGAGATATGTTGTAATCCGCACTAAAACGATTACGTGTTTGCCTGTAGGCGTACCTGCCACAACTTGCTCTCATTGTCTTCCTGGCGCTGCTACCGAAACTGCTTTTGACGTTGTCCAAAGCAGAAGGAATTCCGTCTAAGAGTCACATTTCACGAGCTGCATCTGGAAAATACTTCTATTTCATGATCTTCAATGTATTCTTAGGAGTCACAATTTTTGGTGCCGTTTTCTCAAGTTTTAAAGGTTTCAAAGTTTTGATCGACCAGCAGCAACTCTCTGTGAGTAAGGTCGTCGAATTATTTGGTACCAAGCTGCCTCCAGTTTCGACCTACTTCATCACATACGTTGCCCTGAAGTGAGTTTCAATCACATCTCTGTGCTTTCGTGATCCCTTCTGAAAGCCATGATCGAAAAGTATTCAGTTATATTACGAAGAATTAAAACGGGAGTCCGCTGTAGGCTTCCCAGTTTTGAGACCCCCATCATACATTCTGTCAAAGATAAAAGTGGTCCTTCGTTGTGCAAATTTTAAACGTGTTTTTTCTAATATCTTGTGCAGGTTCTTTGTTGGTTATGGGTTGGAAATTTCACGTATCATTCCACTCATAATTTATCACATCAAACGTAAGTTTCTCTGCAAGACAGAGCGGGAGCTGGAAGACGCCTGGGCCCCGGGATCATTCTCTTATCACACCAGTGTTCCATCGGACCTGCTAGTTGTGACATTGACTCTTAGCTACTCGGTCATTGCTCCCATGATCCTCGTCTTCGCCTTTCTTTACTTCGCCATTGGATGGTTGGTGATGCGCAATTCGGTAAGAACCAATAGACATGCCCCTCAGCTAGATGTCCCTTCATTTTCAGCACATCGCATGTGATTAACCTCTGGAAATTTAGAGTTCAGATGACATGCGTGAACCTGTGAACTCAATAAGTGTGCCTGGTTGTGGTGTAGGCTCTGAATGTATATGTCCCCGAATGGGAAAGCAACGGAAGGATGTGGCCACACATTCACAACCGTATCCTTGTGGCTCTTCTTGTGTCCCAAATTACGGCTCTGGGATTTTTCGCAGTGAAAAAGTTCCCTTACACAGTATTCCTGATCTTTCTACCACTAGCAACATTTGCGTTCTACCTCTATTGCAAGAGAAACTTCTACAAATCGTTTGCAGTTGTTTCTCTGTACGTAGCAAGCCAACCAGTGAAAGAGACGCCGTCCATGGACACGATTGTTCAAGCTTACACACCCACTTGCTTGTTGGAGGGCGATCAGTTCGAAGATGCAGATTTCCAGGATGCTAGATCCAACATGACGTCGAGGACTAACTCCGGCATTGCAACCCCAGCTGAGCGAAATGTTTGAATTGTAGGCACAACGATTAGTTAGTCGTAGAGATAATAAGTGTGCACCTGTTCGATTGATTGTTGCGCACTGAAAGTCTTCCATCTTGTAATTCTATCCCTTTCTTTGTCATTTAATTGCCTGTCACTGGCCTTCTCATCTTTCCATCCAGTTACTAGCCAAAAATATGTACGATAGTAGACAACATGCTCAAAATTACCGTCAGTAGGTGAGAACTCCTTATGGACTGTACAATGAGAGTATATAAAATGTGTTTCAACTGATCACGTCTCTAATACCCTGTTATGAAAACTTTGAAATTATCTGAGGAAGGAAATACACTTGCACAATGATGAAAGAAAGAGTATTTCAGTGTATCCAAAGCAGCTAAGTACTTGTGTGAACAGATGATACATTCTTTCATAAATTTGCTTTGATTGCAACGCATATGGCACGATGCTATTCTAGGCCATAGAGGTTCTTGATAATAAAATATAAAAGCCAGTATTACACGTGGTGACCAAAAGGAGGATGAAACTCACGATCGAGTACCACGTAGCAGTTATCTTGTGTATCTTTGAAGGTTTCTATAGCTGGAATCCTACCTGTGTTCCGATTATTGTTGAGCCCCTGACATTGTGACAAGTAAGTAGAACTAAATGAAGGAAAGAAACATACTAATAGTATCATGTGAACTATTTATCACATGAAATTTTATCGGTAGAAATATTGGGTGAAAAATAGTGTGTTACTTCATTACTCTGAATCTATAAGTTGCTCCCTTTATCGTTTTCAGTTCTTCATTTATCACTTCAACCAGTTGTATCATATACTTTAAATGTGAAGGTAAAATGTCTAAGTTAAAATCAAACCCTGACTTTCTTGCGTAGATTGCTGCATTGATTGCACCCCAAATGGGACTTGAAAGGTGCTCAAGGTATCATTTGGTGCTTAGTCTCCCGCTCACTAAGATTTGACACTCCCACCATTCTACTCTCACACATGCAGAATTGGTTATGCGGTAGGTGAGTTGCTATTACAAACTGATTATAATCTAACAAAACTAGATGTGCAACTTGGAATTCTAGAATATAACACTTGCCTTGCATACCAAACTTTCCTACCTTCCCCTGTCGAGACACGAAAAGCCAATTCGTGGAACACAGAAGAGTGGAAACCGAAACTACCGTCAACGCAGCAGCTCCATAACCATTCCATGAAATACCATGGCCACACACAAAATGCTAATCAAAGCGATGTGAAACGTGGAGAAAAAAAAAAAAAAACAAAAAACAAAAAACAAACAACAGCGCTGGCGTGTGCGTAAGAGATAATAAGCCCAACTTCCGAGAGACAACACACTAACCTTCAAAGAGACGGATGGAGGTAAGCCGCAAATTTTCATGCGCTCAGACAATTGCAAGCTACTCGCCTCCTCCGCCAGCCGATTGCCTGAAGTCGATGAGCACAGGGAGGATGGTTTTGTTCCAAAGGTATGATACCCTGGGTTGATCGCATCGAGTTCGACGACTTTGTCATGCATGACGTTGAAATTGTTGGAAGATTGGAAACGACATGGAGCAATCGTGAAAGGATCGTGGGAGAGATTTGACTTCAAAATTAACAAATGGACAAGTTAGATTTACAAGGGCATATCTATGTTGGCTCCTTGTTGAAGGTAAACATTTATCCATGCTGGTGAGTTTTCAGTGTCTATTGATTCTTTTCAAGATAGTAGCTCCACGAAACTCTTTCCACCTGATTAGAGATCATAACAGTCTATTCACCAGGAGAAGAATAGAAAGAAAATCAGCCTTGCGACACAAGTCATTGAAGGCCTGCAAAAAAAAGTTTCCACCAATGTCGAAATAATCACACAAAAAGGTGTCGGAGAATATATCGTGGGAATTGGTATAATGTATGAGCAGAATCTTTATGCTCAAAGCTAAACATCTGATTTCCTCCATAGGTGAAAAGAGAAACAAGAAACATTTACACACTCAGTCATCTACAAATTTCTCTTTGTGAGTATCCACATCTGTAACCACTTGACGACTAAATGCCGCAACAATTGAACTTTTTCAACACCGTGATTCACTTAGAGTATCAAACTGCATATTAATGGGCTAAACTTGTATCAATAACTACTTCAGGCAGCATATTCACGGCAAGTATCTGAATGGCACATGGCTACCATGATTCGATGTGCAAGCTTCTTCATGATTCTACCATGGCTCATTGAGAGAACAATGATTTGGTAATCTGCATCGCTTGCGATCCATTAGATAGAGTGTTATTATAGTGACATTGTCATGGACAAATCAACGAGCTGCAAATGTGTCACTGAACAGAAATGAAGATCCCTCATTATGTGAAGAAAAAAGAAGAAAAATAACAGACTCCTGAGAAATCTCGTAAGCAGATATATGCAAATGGTTTCCTAAAGCATAACAAAGAATGACCAAATCTACAAGCTTGAGACACTCTAAATTTCCAACAAATTAGAACCCTGCAATTAAGAAATTTGTTTAGTTGTGCATACGACCTTTTACGAGATTTTCCTTGCTTGCACCACAATTCTGTGAATGATTGAACATAATTTTTCATCGTGGGCAGTCGGCTGACTTTGTTTACTCTACAAGAAGAATATCATAACCGTGTTTAGTGTCCTGTGACAGTACCGGATGGAACCATTCTGATTCAATCTCAGAATCAGGCTTCCGTATTGCTAGAGGATGTACAATCCTTCTACTGTTGCATAGAATAATGATTCCTCTGCATTTTCGATAACCGAGTCGCAAACAGAATGTGAATCTGCCGGCTATTTGGTGTAAAGTTAAGATTTGCACCAAGTATCGCTGTACTTCTGTTTTGGATGTTAAGCTTCATCCAAGAATACGTTACGAGCAATTTTCGCTGTGTCAAGTCTTGGTCCCCTTGCGGAAGCAGCGTCACTTGACATATGGCAAACCAACTTGCTAAGTTCATGTGACACTTGGAAGAAATCTGCACCCAGGACGTGGAACAGAATCGCTCGATGTGAGATGAAAAAGCCTTCCACTACTCCAAGGTTATGCAAATCTATCAAATCATCTAAATGCGAACTGCATGGCTCATTGCAATCTGAAGGCAGCTCTGCCGCGAAGAATATCTTGCTACCTGTTCTCAGTACGCAGAGAAGCTTGGGAACAAGCGGAAGGGGGAATGGAATTCTTGCACTCCATCTGAAGTACAAAATCAGGTTAGAGTTTTTTCTCTACTCATTCACTAGGTCTGCAGAGTCGCTAAGAATGTCTTTAACTTTGAACAGCTTCCGCTCAATTTCTCCGAGGTCAAGGCAAACTGCAACAGTATTTTAGAGCTCAGAAGACGGAATTGGGATTGTTGCTGGAACCACAGCTAGGAATGATCACAAGCCTTGCACCGCTAGCTACGAGAGATGCATCCACTCGACAATACACACCAGCTATGGCCAGCACCGTGACCGCCCCAATCGTTCTAACCCTAGTCCTTGACCCCAAATCCCAGCACTTCTTCGACACATTGCGGGAGGAACACTTTCCCAAGGAACGTAGCTTCCTCAAGGCGCATCTCACCTTGTTCCATCACTTACCAAGCCATAACTACGACAACATCCGCTCGCAGATTGAAGAAACGGCAACAGCGGAAGCGCCTCTGCCGATTGCGGTCACAGGGGTGCGAAATCTCGGGCGCGGGGTGGCGTTCACGCTCGAGAGCCAGCGGCTGCGAGCGTTGCACAAGCGGCTGCAGAGGCAGTGGCACCCGGAGCTGACGCCGCAGGACCAGCAGCGGCTCTACCCCCACATCACGGTTCAGAACAAGGTTGACGCTGCCGCAGCGGCGGCATTGCACCGCGAGTTAGCCGCGCAGTTCCAGCCGTTCGAGGCTACGGGCACTGCGCTGCAGCTGTGGGCGTACCGCGGCGGGCCATGGGAGCCGCTCCACGTCTTCCCGTTTCTGAAGCAACCGGCGTCGCAGGCGAGTTCCTCTTGAACAAAGAAGGGTCTTCATAATGAGAAGAGGGACTTCAGATCAAGTCCCCTTTCAACTTCATCCGTGGATGAGCTGCTAGGGTTTATTGAATTCCTTGTGCCTTGCAGCCAAAGATGCATCATTTTTCCTTTTCTTTTTCTTTTCTTTTCTTTTCTTTTGCTTCTCTTTTATCTATTTATTATTTCCACTGTATTATAGAGTACTCGAAAACATTTGTGAGTGCGTTATTGAGCAAATGGAATTAGTTTTTGTAAAATTTGGTAGATTCTATTGCTTCTTTGGCGACACATGTTCTAGAGACCCTGCTTGCAAATTTCACGTGAACTTTAGTAATCACTTTCATGCTTTTAAAAACATTACATCTTTGAAGCATGAATGCAGGAATTTTTATTCCAAATAAATCTCATGTTTTTTACAAATCCAATTAATATTTTAAAAAGTAAGTGTATATGGGGTAATGTTTCTAATCCATTTTTATTCAAGGCTTTTTAAAAATATCACTAACTATATATATATATATATATATGAAAGGTATTTTTTTTATTTTGTGACAATTTTAAGTTTCAAATTGAGTTTCATAGTTTAATATACTGTTAATTTATTATTATAATTTATACAAGATGGATTTGATATGATTTTATTGTGATTGAATAGTTTATTTCACTACACATGTGAAAGTAACAATTTTTACACTAATAACTTTATGATTAAAACTTTTTGTGAAAAATGATACTTGGACATTGGGATGTAAAATAATTTTTTCTAAAAAAAAAATCTAAAAATATAGTTTGGTAGTTTTTGAGAATTTTAAAAAATATTTTGAAGTACTTTATGGTAATTTTAGCCATTACATTAATATTTTCTAAGTTTTTTGCTTATTTAATACATGGATTTTTGGTCCTTTTTTTTTGTTTATACTTACCAACATGATATGTGTATTAGTCTATGAAAAAATCACATAGAATCTTCAGCTTAAAGAGTAAAATGAAATATTTAAACATAAAATAAAAAGCACAATTCAATGTATGGTTGGTCTTGATTAATTGGGAACAAATTGAATAGAATTATAGTTCCTTGTCATAAAGCAACAAAGGTGTCTACTCCCTTATATTTTAAAAAAATAATAAATAATAAATCCCTCTAAGAACTAAAAAGTCTAATTGATAGTCATTGTTAGAGGCTTGTTTTCCATGGCACCAATGAAAATAGACTCATCAATGTACATGGTTTGATTTTTCTTTTGACAAAATCTTAGACAGAATGAAGGCAAGAAGAGATGTAATTTCTCTAATCATAGTAAAATAAGTCAACCTCCTTTTATGATTTCAAAGAATTGAATAAGTATTTAAATCTAATGGAATTCTAAATCTAGGTTGTAAGAGATTGCTACTAAGACATACCAAAGACTTTTTGTTAGAACAATATTTTAAATGACATATTGGGAGTTTTTTAAGCAGACATCATATAATGCTCTTAGATTGTATTATAAATAGAAGAAATATTACTCTATTCACCTACATATATCTATAAATTTTCCTTGTTAAATGAAAAGATCCAATAAATATAGTTAGTCCTTGCTATAATCAGCGTGTGTTATAGTCAACCTCTTCAAAGTTAATTTTGGATTATAGTCAATATATTTTTTTTTGTCACAGTCTACACTATCTACACTACCTACACTATATTATCTAATTAATATTATATAATCAATCATATTATATAATTAATAGTTTCTTCGGTCCCAAAAAATTAATTATAATGAAAGATAATTATATTTGTAATAAATTCAAGGGATGTGTATACAAACAACAAAATAGTAAAATTTAATATCTTTTATTAGAAGAAACTTTATAATGTAAAAACAAATAAACTGTGATTTGCAAAAATGACACATAGGCATTGAATCCATACCATGGAAGAAGCTTCATGTAGTGATATAGCTTGAAGTAGGTTAGGGAGGTGATTGTATAAATCATGCAGATATATTTATTGGTCTTGAATGCCAAGTTTACTATTAGACTTATACCAAATTATGTGGTCAATATTTATATTTAGACCTTAAAGCTACCATAATAAAAAATAATAAGATGAAGGTATTAATATATATTTAGAAAGAAGTTCATCAATTATATAATGATGCTCATGCTATTGTGATAGAAAGAATTAGTAGAAGCATAAGAAGGAATTACAATGATGCATAAAACAATTTACTTTATTATTGTGCCAACTTAATAAACAATGACTATGAGGTCTTTAAGACAGAGAAGAAACACTAGAGCAGTTTTACATATCAAAAGTACTCTCTATTAAGACATTTTGTATTTTACATGTCAAAAGTACTCTCTATTAAGACATTTTGTATTGATAATTATAAACATTGCATTCCATATTAACTAGCATAAATATTGAAAAAAGAATGTCAAGAAAATCATATTTCTAGTATCTCCAAATTTACTTTCATCAATATTTTGTATATATCTTCATTATTGATCAAACATTTGTTGAATTTATAGATTACACTATTAAAAATAAGTTTCTGTAAATTAATTTGGTGCTTAAATTATCATGATAGAATTAAGACCAATTACAACAGTTTTGATATTTAAATTAATTTATTAAAAAAGATGACATGTAAAATTGTTGCTATAAAAGTAATTAATTCTATAATATGTTATAGTAGAGAATGTCCTCACATACAAACTACCTTAGTTGTTGTTGACTATTTTCTTGGAATAAATACATCTATCTATTATAATCATTATATCATACTTCTCTCCATTTATTGTAAAGAATCTACTTAACAAGATAGAAAATTTCATGGCATCAAAGACATTATAATATATATACATATATTTATTTATTTATTTAAATAATTAATCACAAATGTTGCAACCATAGTAGCTATTACAAAGAGAGGGATTTGCAAAGGTAATGAAAGATGTGAAGTAACAGTGGATTGGATACAAGACAATCTTCATTTGCAACAAACATCATTTTCATAAAATATCTTTAAAAAATTAATGTCATTAATATTGATTAATGAACTTAAATAAATGTGAATCATAAAACCTAAACTTAGTTCGAACTTGTTTTTCATGTGGTGAAAGAAAATACCACTAAAAAACACTTCAATAAGATTTGATAACTAACACATAAAAATTGGTTTTATTGAATAATTTTGAAATGTACCAATTCGATTATAGCCAAACATCTTCTTTTCAATATTTTTAAAAGGTCAATTAGAGTGAAAACTTCTTCTTGTAGATAACCTTGATGTTGGTTACATTCTAAATTGTATTTATTCTATTAGCTCCAACATCAACAAAAATCATAATAAATACATGTCCTACCATTTAGAATGGTATAGAATTCATTATTCAATGCCAACTTGTGAAGAACACCTTGAATACTTGAATAGGTAGTAAGGTTGTTATAAAATCATTCAGAAAGAGATTCACAACTTATAGTGAGGTGAATGTGATGGATGGATATTGTTTTCTTTATAAGAAGAATTGGTTTAAGAATGACAATTTGATAAAGAAAAAATTGCCAAGAATCCACATCTAGTATGTATACACAAGTATTTGTAGATTGTCAATGGTGGACATTTCTAGTGCAATCTTCTAAACAAGAAAAGTCTTTCCTTGGACATATTCTATTAGTGTTAGAAATCAATATCTGCAATAATGATCAAAATACAAGTAAGATTACTATCATCAAACCTAACTCTATTTCCTAAAAAAATGGCTAAGTTGCCTCAATTCAACAGCATCCACTTGAAAGAAGTTATTTTATTTCTAATATAAAATTTACACCTTAAGTTCATTGTAACCAACAAAGTCTACAAAAACAGAGCATGTTGTGGCAATGGATAAAATTCTTTGAACAATAGAAAAGACAAAAGAGATAACCTCTAATGGCTATGGAGTAACTAAAATACAAGTTAAAAAATTACCTCAGAACCGTTCAAGACACAAAACATCTATATTTCTTCCCCAATTTAAAAACAATTTGATTTAGACTGGAGGGTCGTCACATTCCAAAATCTATTGAGAGACGCAATGCAGAGTAAGCTCTTCAACCTCTACGTCTCAGAGAATGTGGACCACTGAAACAAGACGCAAAACTCTAATCAGCTGCGCAGCACCGGGACAAAATTGTCCTCAATACTTGATATCCACATGATGCTTAAAATTTGACCAAACGACTTGTAGCTTTGTAATTGCAACTAATTCTATCAGCATTGCAGGCAGGCGGGCGACGTGCACAACCACATCAAAAAGTATCCGTAAATGATTTTTTCTCACAATTGTGGACTTGCAACAACATCAAACAAGCACAATTCAACACAAACGTAATCTAAATACTCATGCTCAATCGGAAAATATGTTCTCCGATCCGAAGAACAGCAATGTCGATAAGAGGGACGTTTATGAAATTAGTAACAAAAACAATGGAAAAAAGAATACAAGCTGAGATTCCTCGCATTAGACTTGTACTCACTGCCGTGATAATTGAATAAAAAAGGAATGTTAACATGCCTCTAGCGGCAAATTATCCAAACAACGAAAGGTCAAAGTCTTTGAACAATTAAGATAGACACTAAGTGTCTCAAATTGTCAAGATCAGCTTTTCACCACCTTACCTATTCTTTGACCTGGCCCATCTAAAGTTATCTCACTCAGCCTAGCAACTAGAAGCCCAGCGGCAGATCTTATGGCGTCGTCACGACCGACCCTACAGGGTTTTAGACAAATGAATTTCCACAGGTAACGAGTATGTCCGGCAGAGACATGACGGCGTCTTCAACATTATCGAATTCTTCAGGGTGACCCTTTACAGTTTCTGTTCTATTTTGGCGTTTTCGTCCCTTCATCATTGGAAACTTGACCACAGCATTCAAAACCTATCTATCAAAAGTGGTTCTTTCCTGAAATGCTCTGGCACTGTTTATTTATATAACATTTCTTCTAACTGAATCATTGACAAGCAGCGCTGCCAAGATTGATGGATCAGTTGAATTGTTCATTGTTCCCCTAATTTACTTTTTTGATTATATCGTCCAGTTCGCGTCTTTGTACTCCGAACATTTTGATAATGAAAATGACGCAATGAGAGTTTTTTTCCTAATACGCCACAGAATGCTGTAGTTTCCGGTACACAACGATTAGCTTTTACACGAGAATATTTTATATACGGTGATGCTTTGCTGCTTCCGTCTGCATCCACGTTCCTCAGACGCCGCTTCATTCTAAATGTATTGTGCAAGAGCTTCAGCAACCTGCATAGCAGACTACACAGAACTTTGTTGGCAGAAGAGTTCATCTGCTTTAGAGCAATGAAGGCCTATACCGAGAAATTAAACAGAATTTGAAGAAACTGTTGTCGAATGTGTCCAGTGACTCGCTATGATTGAAAACCGCTATTTGAATAGCTCTCAACATTCAATCATGCATGAAATCTTGTTAACTCGCGTCCGAAAAAACAACACGAATGTAAAAGGCAGCCATTATGATATAATCTCTCGGCACGACTCTTCCAATTTGCCATCGAGGCATGCTTGATCAGGTCATGCATTTGTCATCAGCAAAACAACTAAGATCCTGGGAACATGAAGCACGCCATCATAGATACTGAACTTCGCGTGTCGTTTCGTCGGACCTATCAAAGGCTTTGCTCTGAGTAATACGGAGAACTTGCCACAAGCACGAATACATTTAAAGCTCGAATTAAATGCAATGAGACGAAAAATTTCTGAGCAGGGGAGAATCTGCAGCAGAAAGTATGTCCAGCGAGCTCAGAGACCGTTAGAGAAGGGGAATGAGGACGGACTAACTTGCAAAGCTAATCTATCCTTCTGACGCATCCAATCATGCGGTCAGTGCTGCCAGTGCTGCCAACAAGGACGAGTCCCCCCCCCAATCGTAAATTCATCCTTCAACGAATGATGGAGGATGAAAAGTGCATGATAACGAACTCACATCAAAATTTCATGTTCACGAGGGTTAAATCCACAAAATAATGAATGAATGAATGAATGAAAAGAATATTACGTACAGAAATGTGTTTTTGGCTTTGTGGTGTTTATCTCACTGTGGTGTAAATAAGGTGATATTAAAAGTTGCAGAGAATGTAGTCTTGTTTTGTTAAACCGTGTAAATTACTTTGAGCATCAAGATTAGGTTTTGCTTACACAAACATGCAACAAAGAAAATTGTTTGTGTGCGTGTGAATCTATAATATAATGGAATTGTGTCCATTGAGAAAAAGTCTTCTCGTTGATCAAAAACATATGTCATTATTTTACAACGTGAAAATGGAGGTTGCTCTTTCACAATGTAAAAATATATGTTGCTTTTTTCACATAAGTTGCCCTTTCTCATTTTATGTTGTTTTATTTTATGTCACCCTTTTGTCTTAATTTCAAAAAATATTTCACCATGTTGGCCTTTCACAATGATATGTTATATTATTTTGTATTAAAATATTTTTTGTGTCCAATGGCATGGTTTGTGCAAGTAGATATATATATATATATATATATATATATATATGTAAATGTATATATTAGCAAAAATCCATGTTGTTGGGCATTGCAATCTGTGGCACATCCATCCATTTTCTCATTCTTCCATGTTCCTTTGTTCCAATGTTTGGCCAATAAGAAGCCTTCTTTGTACCATGTGTTATACCTATGTTGTTTTATTAGATAGATATATGTGTGTATTTAAATATATGGTAATTTTTTTCATACAAAAAACACATAGTAGAAGTACATAAGAGCAATGAGAATTTTGTCAGTCCTTTGTTCAAATACCACATACCCAAGCACATAACTAAGCATGCATTTTTTGTTATTCACAAACACATGGGAGATATGTGTAAAAAAATAATTATATATATATATAGTTGAAATATTTATACTAAATTAGGAATTTAAAAATATATAAAAAAACAACAACATATTGAAGAACCACAATTAGTAGTGAAATTTATAAATATTAATATTTTCAAATATAGCTTTTTTAAGCAATACCCAAACTATTGTAACCCTAAAGAATAACCACGTGTTGAAAAATATTTTAAAAAATTGCATACTTGTATATATATAATCAAATAATAGTACATATGTCACTTGGTTCACACTTCTCTGGAATATATGATTCTCATTATTCTTTTTACTTGAATGTCTATGTAACCCTTGAAATTTAACATCCTTTACTTAATTTATGAATTCAAATAACTTTATATTTCACCATAACACCAACAAAGGATATTACAAGAAGAAAATAGACCAGAGAAATAATTCTTAGAGAATGCACTTAGTCTAACTTGTTTTTTAACAGATTAGATCCATATTTACATCTTTCAATTATTCTCCGAATTATTTTAAAATCAGTAATTAAAAAGTAACCAATGTACATTTAACCAAATATCTTGATTAATAAAATTATTTCAAGTGTTCAAATATACTCTATTTTTTTTATTTGACAACAAGCTAAATATATTTCGAGATTCCTTTCAAGCAACAAATAATTCCAAATCTACAAATAGATTCAAGATTATGACCAAGATTATCCCCAAGACCATAATTACTTCCTAGTCCCAAGACAAAAACTATAATCAACTCTAGATCAAAATCAACCTCAAGAGACTTTTTATTTTTATTTTTTGTGTTTTTATGTTCTTGCTTTGTGCATGAGCTTTGTATAAATGAAGGATCATCGCATCTTAAACACAAGATCATATAGTAGAGAATTGACTCGTTGTAATTTCACCATAAATTAATAAATATTTCTCAAACAATCTACATGATTCATTTTTTTTTTCTTCTTTTTCTTTTTCTTTTACATAAAATACACACAAATTCACCAAATAACTACACAAAAAGTGAACAATGATGTGAAGAATTAACTTCCACCAGGAATGCCAAACGAGGGGGGGGGGTGAGGGGCGAAGGGCCCAACACACGGAATAAGCAGCTACGAAAGGAAATGCACGGTGAAGGGGTAAAACCGTGAGGGGGGGTGGTAAGCAATGGCGAAACCAAGCAACACAAAACCAAATCCAAAGTCGATGATGTGACGCATTGCAGACCAGTGCCGATGGTGTGACGCATCTGCACTTATGCGATGGCAGCGAGTAATGACGCGCAGGCAGGGGTTGCAGAATCGGAAAGGATCGGGAAGGGGGCGGAGGAAAAGGAAAGGAAAGCAAAGGCCAAAACGGGAAAGGGACGGGACGGGGATGGGGAAGAGGAAGAAGAAGAAGAAGAGAAAGGGTAGAGGACTTGCACAGGATTGGCGGCCATAGCCGGGATCTCGTCTCTTAATCTGAGTGCGTGGCGGTCTTGCGAAAATCCGGGGTTCAATCGACGACTTTTCGTCACGGCGTGACCTGGTAGTTGTAGATCGGCGGTGCCACTTTGGATCCGTGCGGGTGGACGCCGGTCATTGCTTGGACGCCCGCTCGTCTTTTCCCCTGTTTTTTTTCCGCCCAACTGTTGATCCTTCAGCTCCGTGTCATGATCGTCGGGGATTTTTGTTTTTTTTGTTTCTCCCCCTTTTTTCAGATCAGTTGTGGGTATACTGGGATGTAGGAGAAGATTATCAATCTCTTTGCTGAGTGGATTATTTCCGTTTTTCTGATGGGACTTCGGTAACTTTCCTATTAGATTTCGGCATTTGAGGGTGGGTACTGGGCTGTGACAAAGAGGAGGGTGGATTTCTTGGCAGATCTCGGGATCCTGCGTCCTTTGCGGTGTCAATTTTCCTGTTCGGTTTTTCTTCTTTCGAGCCGGTGGATCTTTTTTGTTGGGTTATAGGTGGGAAGGACATGCTGAGAGGGGCGTATAGGCCCTTTGTTTGATAGGGAGTTTTGGTGAGGAGATCGTGTTTTTTATTTTTATTTTGCATTTTCCCTTTTTTTTTCCAGTGAATTATTGCTGATGCGGTTCGGACAAGGAGGGGTCGCTCTGTTAGGCCGAAGCTTTCTTGAGTCTAATGGGTATGATTCAAGTTCGCCATTCTTCGTCTCGTAAGCTTTGTCAATTGTGCGTATTTTCCACGTAGCTTTCATCCCATGGTGTCCACTGTCAGTAATTGCGGCGATTTCACCTGCATCAGCTGAGGGATCGTAAAGGAAGTGGTGGATGCAGAGTTTGTTTGATCGAAATTTTTGAGAAAAGGATGCAGAGGCGTGCTATTACGGTACAGTTTTGTGAGCACTTTTACGCGGGAAGATTAGCACACATGAATGATAAGCTTGAGTTTTAAGCGAATCCATTACACGAGGTGCGCAACTGAGTGCCATGAAGCCTGTCACTTTGTGCGTTCAATTCAGTGCAGTGCTGGTGGTGCTCTTCCTTTCTTTCTATTTGGGGCGGCCTATCTACCTCGAATCTTTTGCAAATACGCAAGATGCTACTTCCCAGCCTACTTCAGGGTTGATTTCAGGTGCAATTCAGCGTCTTATTCGTGTGGCTGGTCGTTCATTGTCTCATGATATGTGATAATAGGTTTATACTCCTAAATATGAACTTTAATCGCACGATTTGGGGATTAGAAGGAAGTATGATTCCTCTGCCGTGTTTAATACCAGTACATTCATGTGTATGACTCAATTGCACATTCTATAATTTGGTAGTTCAATCTCAAAAGGTAGGGTTCGCAATGGCATTGTCATTGGCAAGATCCCTGGTCTTGTGTAATTGTGATCCTTTCCAGGAAGTTGCAGCTATTTTGCATCAGGTAAACAGAGCAGTCAAACGATACTAGAATAGCTGAAATATGTGTGACGTTGTTGACTAGTCATTTTAACTGCATCAGTAGAGAATAATTTTGGTTAAGATTTGAATTAATACCTTCGATTTCACTTCGATTTCAGATGTTGAACCAGCGTCTGGTATTTATTTTTGTCCTCTTGCAGGCTTCCGTGAGTGGCGAAATGGAGGTGGATCGACATCTGGGGAACAGAATGAAACGCGATCCCAGAAACCTGGACGTCGGTCAAAGCCTGGCAGAAATGATGAAACCAATTTTGGATTACATCCAGCGTTGAGACAGCCCATATGGGAGGTTCCTCCTGCTGGAAGTCAGTTGCCGCCACGAGATGCGTTTGCCTTGACGAAAGAGATGATTGAATTCCGGGCTAAAAAGAATGTAATAGCGGTGACGTTCGCGAATTTTGCTTTTATGGATTTCGTCCTTAATTGGGTTCGGCATTTAACCGACGTCGAGGTTACAAATATCCTCGTTGGTACGTCCTCCACTTTGTAGCATTTAAGTATCCATTTTGATGTAGTTCACCCCTTCATTTATAGCAAACTTTATATATGTTTCGAATTTAGAATGTCACACTATTGCATTCTTCTGATAGAGAGCGGTTTTATTTGTGTACAGGCGCGATGGACACAAAAATCCTTGAAGCTCTTTTCTGGAAAGGGGTTCCAGTCTTCGACATGCGCAGTGGCATGGAGACGGTTGATGTTGGGTGGGGTACTCCCAAGTTCCACAAAATGGGCAGGGAGAAAGTTATACTTATCAATGCTTTTCTTGCTGAAGGATATGAAATTCTGATGTGCGATACGGATGTTGTTTTCCTTCAGGTATGCATTTAAATGTCATTGTTTGCTTTAAAATTTTAATTGCTTTTCAAATGTTGTAGGTGTTTCCATCTTCGATGCAGTTGTTTGAAGTAAGGTGTTCATTGGATTTCATGCAAGCTCTCATTGAGTGAACAGAGATAGGATACGTTACAATCGAGGTGATTCCGAATAGGAAGAACATGCTGTTAATAAATAAATTGAAATATCTGATTAACTTGCGCTACTAGCATACTACTAAGGGAAGTTAACATATTGTAATTCATAATGAGTGCTGATCATAGGGTCAATCACTCTATTCTTGTTTAATATTCTTGTTTAATATGAGTTGATGGATCCAACACAGGATCCTTTCCCGTACTTCGAGCGCTTTCCTGATGCGGACATTTTGACCTCCAGTGACGAGGTTGTAAATTCTGTGGACGACGACAGACTTGAATTCTATGGACAATGTAAACTCATGACTTTGGTATTTAGTGGTGTTTGATTGATTTATTTTCAATATTAGAAGTAATATCAAAAACTAATTTCTGGAAGGATAACCTCCGATATTTAAAATCCAACGGACCTATCCTTTTCGGAATCAGTGCTTGTAGTGCAACGAGGTGTTAGTGCATTCCGTTGAGAGCTGTTTTGTATTCATCCTTTCATTGACAAATCACCGTTTTCTGTGTGGCTGGTCAGCATGGGGGGCTTACAACATCGGAATATTTTTCTGGCGTCCAACAACTATAGCAAAAGAGCTCGCAAAGGAGTGGTTACAACTCCTGCTCTCAGATGATAAAATATGGGATCAAAATGGATTCAACGATCTTGCGCGGAACGTAACAGGTCCCTCCGTTGGACACGATAGTCTTTTCTGGGCGTATCGGGGAAATCTAAAGATGGGCATTTTACCAGTCAGTCTATTTTGCAGTGGTCATACGTACTTTATACAGGTATTTTTGCTGCTGTGAAACTTACTCCTCACCTTGTATTGTCTGCTTTTTATTTGGTGAAATTCTTGACTGTAGACAACTATTTTAGATAGTTTCATTGACATGTAGTCGACGCGTTGAGTCTTCATAAAATAATGCTCTGGACACATAAGTGAGCAATTTTCTTCTCCATTTTCACTTTAATCGTACCGGTGGACTGTTCATTTTCTGGTTATTTGTTGCCTTTTACTCTTGATCGAATTTCCTCAAACCTAACATGTGGTCAAACACCCTTCATTTTGCAACATGCATCTTACCTGTTTTGTTTAAAATATATACAAGGTTTTCTGATTCCAATTTGGGACGATGTTTGGACATCTGGGAAATAGGAACTGTACAAGAAGCTAGACTTGGTGCCATATGCAGTACACACGACGTTCCAGTTTGGAGGCACTGAGGGGAAGCGGCATCGACTCCGCGAAGCAAAGTTGTTTCACGACCCCCCTGAGTATTTTGATACACCTGGTACGAACTATTTCATTGTAGAGATAACTTTATGATGCAACTACGGTTTTTCTTAGAATCATTTATGGGGGCATCTTATGTAAGTTTTTTAACGGCAGGATGCACCTCTACCAAAATATGGAGCTTCAAAGTGCAGCTTATCACAAACAGGTGTTAGTCAAGGTGACTGTTTGAAGCTTATGCTTCTAGTACTTCACGTGATATTACTTGGGACTTGATAGTTTAGGTACACATGTTACTAGTAGACATGGGTGATTAATCATAATGACTTCACTCTGTTCAGGTGGTTACATTTGGTTTAAAATCTCCATACCACAGTCTCTTCTATCCGGTGGCTTGCATACTGTTGAGAGCCACTTTGCTTTAGTAAATCATCAGGTATCGTACAGAGCTTCCATTTTTTTTTTTCGCACAGGACTATATAAGGTATTGGCGACGCTTTCATAGAATCTGGTTTGATGCGATTTAGCTATCAAAACGCACGGCATTGATATCGTCTGTATGTTGCAGTTAATCCAAATTCGGACGGCATTGGCAGTTGCATCAGTCTTAAATCGCACACTTGTGAGTTGAATTCCTTTTAGTTCTCATTCAGTTGAATTGCTCGAGATGGTACTTCAATTCACTCGTGTTGAGGTGCTCTGAATTTTTCAGCATTCTGCTTTAGTTCAGTGAAATAGTTGCAATCTTCTGACACTCTGATGCGAGTAGTATTCCGAACGACATGCAGATTATGCCCCCTATATGGGCCCGATTTGATCGAATCTGGTATGGACATCCTGGTATTCTTACAGGAACAAAAACTAGCCAACCGCTCAAAGTCCCTCTCGACCATGTATTTGAGGTCAGATGTTTTCAATTCTGCAACTTTCAAGAAGCTATGAGTTGGAAGTTAAGGCACTACATATTGTGACAGAGACTGACGACCTCAGTTTACTGATTTTAGGAGGTAGTTCAGAGCTTATTGTTTAAATTTTTGTTGTCTACTACTTAATTAGTTGACTTGTTTGTCTCGAAATTTTCTCCTTTTCTACATGAATGCTGAATTCTGAGAAAGGGATTTTACACCAATGACGCACCAACATATCATTTTAGTGGGGTTCGCTATTGATGTTATTTTTTCAGGTTAATCGTATGGTGGCTGACCTCAGTGAGATTGAATTTGGACCTCAAATTGGCATCAGGGAATACTCGTTTTTAGAGAATCCTCTATTGGAAAATAAGGTATGCATAGTGTTCTATAAGTGTTATCAGTGTAGGAACTTCAAGTTCCGGTCACGAGGAAGCCGATACTATGTTCGTTCCAGTGGAACTCCATTCTTTGTAAATTTTATTGATTGAGCTACTGAACGTAATGATAAGCGAGTATTTTAAAATTTGAATGCAAAGTTGACACGAAACTCACCATTCTACAGTTTTGCCAAATGATCATTTGGCATGTAGTACGTATGTGAAGTATTGCACTTATATTTCAAAACCTTTCCTCAAGTGGATCTAACTCGTCACTGGTTGCAGGTGAAAAAGTCAGTATTGAAGGTCAAGCTATGCGACCGAAAGTTAGCCGGCTGCTCCCACAAAAATAAGGTGTCCTCTGGAGTTTTGAAGCTCCCTAAAAATAGCACTGACGAGGAGGTCAGCTTTAAACCTTGTTATTGTGACATTTCGAATGTGATCATTCTTGTTTGACTTGAAGTAGATCTCAGTCTGGTGTTTCTCTTGAATTTAAATAATTCCAATCGGAAGTCCAATTCACTTCTGATGCTGCTTGTTAATTTCTTGAACCACTGGCTGAAACTTATGAGTGAATGCAGCTGTCTGCCAAGTTGGACATTTTCAACAAGTTTAAAATACTAGAGTTTACATCTGCTATTGACGTCTTCGGAGGATTTAGAAACATTGTAAGTAAACTTATTGACATCTATCCATAAATTTCACTGTATGAAGTTGCAATTTTGTACGTTAGTGATTTTCTGGGAAACATATCTAGGTCTCGTGTCTATTCGTCGATTGAGTTATCAGTGAATTCGGAATTTGGAGAGACAGTACAGCTTCGTTTCCTAGAATTGCTTAACACATAGGTATCTGTATATACAGGATCGAGGCATGAAATTTACTCGTAGGATCAAGAGCTACACAGGGATATGGTGTTGTGTGATGGACAAAACGCCTGGGCACATCTGGTATGACATTTACTGGGATGAGAAACCTAACTGGAAGCCCTTGCCCCCTGCTACACCAGCTGACGATCACCAACCCGAATAACTTTGGACGAATCAGTTCATAGCTCCTTACACCCTCTAACAGCTATGTAGAATTAGGTCAAATAACTAGAACATCTTTCATATGTTAACACAAAGTTAGCCGCGGCATCTACGGAACGCATTTCCATGCGATGCGCTTCATTGACAGACTTACTGTTGGCAATTGGGCACTGGATGTGTTTTTATGGCTGCTGCTGAGGTGTAGGAAGGGTTGATATGGCCTCAAGCACCAGAAGAGAAGACGTCTTGAATTTTGATGCAGTGGCATGATAACAGAAGACACCTGGAAATGTCGACATGTTTTCATCTAGATACACATCTAGCTTCAGAGCTGGATATGCGGATGCATCATCTTGTAGGTGGTAGGAATAGCCACGAATCCTGGTTATGGAATACCCAATTTTTAAAATTCCAACGTAGTGCAGAGACTGTAGACTAGACTGAGAGGTGTACATTACATCACAGTATCCACCACTAGGTTGGTGCAATTTTGCTAGTTTTAAGAGGATATTGACACCGTCAAAGATGGATTATCTCAGTTAGCAACCATTCATGTGCACACGCATGGAGCCGAATACATTCGACAGCTTTAATTGGGTGTGTGAGCGATGAACTGGCACTCATGCTTTGATCATGTTAATATGATAACTCTGAAAAGAAAGAAAAAGAGGCACCTTCTATTACAAGGGAAATAAATATTAATATTGACTCCTGAAATTCTCCAACGACTGAACCTTTGGACTATAATGTGGCCTAATATCTAAATAACAATACTTCCTTACCGTACAGAAAGCAGAAAATGAATCGTGTATAAAACTTTGTAGATTTAGGGCTATGCTTGTGGAATTGTATGCTGTGATGTCAGAACCATTCATTTAATAAATCAAGAAGGAAGGATTTCACTTCAGTAACAGCATCACAATGAAAAACCTTCAATAAAATGGCAAAGACGTTAAAAATATCCTTACGTTAGTCATAGTTTAAATTTAATTGTAATAAGTAGAATATTTCCAAGAATATTAATTGAAGTTCATTAGAGATATTTATGAAATGGGAGAATAAGCAAGGTTTGTAAGAAGCCTATAGGAATTCAAAAGATATGTTTATTACCTTGAATACATTTTAAAAACTAGATGTTTTTGATTTTTGATTTTTTTTTTAATACATTTTTTAATACGTAATATTTTATTCTTTTCATTTATTTTTTAATTTCTTCCTTTCTATCTTTTTTTGATGTAAATCATGTATTTACAACCTATACTAATATAAACGTGTAAAGAATGCTTCAATTCTCATGTTTTATTTTTATAATAATAATTCATGTATTTTGTTTGTTTGTTTTTGTTTTTTTGATTTTTATTATTCTTATTGTTTTAAATCAATGTTATTGTTTTATTTAATTATTTTTATTCTTTATGTATTAATATAATTCCACATAAATTAAAAAATAAAATTTAAACTAAATGTTTTTAATTTCTATACTTTATATTAAGATGTTTAATTTCTTCTTACTTAAAGATGAATATTTAATTGCAGAAGATTGTAAAGCTTTTTTTTTACAATAATAATATCTCTTATTTACTTATAATTATATCAAATATATATTTTATGTCAAACGTTTTTCAAAAAATTATTTTATTCTATATTACATATTGTTCAAATTTGATTTTAACCTATTAAACAAAGATTTTTAATTTTAATTTTAATTTTTTTTTATTTGCTTGTCAAAATAGTCTTGTTCAAGTTTGCTAGTTATCCTTTTCATACATAAAATATTATCAATTAACTTTCTCTAAGTTTTTTTATATTATTTTAAATTATTTATATAAACTTTTTGATTAATCTTTATTCACAAATTAACTATTATACCAAATATAATTACATTCAATAAATATCCAACTAGATATCAACCTAAAATATTAACAATCAAGTAATTGTTCCTTTGAATCATCTATTAAAAACCCACGTTTTGACATTAACTTCACAAAAAGTGTGCTTTTTAACGCACTATTTCTAAAAATAACCATTTTAATTATTAAACTATTAATTTGCTCTTACTTAATATGACGAAAATTTTAATCTTCAATTTGTACATTGCTACTATATTAAAGACTAGCAGAAACCCATGTCCTTGGGCACAAAAAAGTTGTAAATTTCTTTGGGAGCTGTCTCTTCCAAAAACCTTGAAAAGCACTTTCCCCTCTTCATTACCAATGAAGACTTCTTTGTCTCTTTGTCTTAAACCTAATCTGTTTTCATATAATAGATATCTACAGTGGAGTGGAGCTCATAAATTGAAGGTGGATTCTATTTTAACGTTTTTAGTGAGGCGATGTCGCTGAGAGTATTGCAATGACAAAATCTGCAGCAACACTATTTACAATAGGGTGTGAAACATACAACTTATGCTACCATGCTAACCAAAACTGTGGGAAATGGGCTTCATAATTAATACTAACGCCATTATTCTCCGTGAGAATTTCAGAAGTCATTGAGGGTGCCATTAAGGAATGAAACTCTCACAACCAAGATTGTCATACATCTCAACTAATACTGATATGTTCGAGATAAGTATCACGGAGGAACTTACATCGTGACTTGAAACAGACCATTTTCCAGATGACGAAGCCGAGATACCGAAATTCAGTCATCTGCCAGCATATGGACATGCTCCAATTAGAGAGTCAATATGAGCCAACTGCTCTTTGAAAAAGTCATACATGAGTGCTGTGGTGCTGGCAACTGCCCGAACCACTAAACCTTCATTTGCAGGCCCAATGCTACTACATGAAACGAATAATAAAGGATCTGAGGTGCTTGGGGACTCCGCGGAGAGACTGGAATCTCGTAAACGGGCCGTTAGATCACAGGATTTTCTTCTTGTGAATGCCTTTTGTGTGAGTTCTTGCACCTTCTTTTGAACTTTGACACGGAATGCCGCCAGTTTTGGTCCATAAATCACCATGTTGGCTACTACATGAAACCCTCGCATGCGCTCTGCAACGGAGGTCCCTACACCTTGCTCCAGACACAGGCAATCGAGAAAAAGAGGTGTGGATTTGCTACAATCAGCCTTCACATCCTCTAAATAGATGTGATTAATGCTTTTGTACAATTCGAATTCCCAGCTTTCGCCATTGTCAACTCGGCCACTTGTCATCCAATCTATGAGGACTAAATTAGCATCTGCTGCAAGATAGAACTCCTGTACCTATGAAACATCCGTGTATGTGGGTTAAGTTTTTCCTCGTTACTATGTAATAAACCTGCTGATTGACTAGATTACAAGGCACAGTAAAATAGCGCAACGAAAACACGGAACGAAATGGAATAATAGGTTTCATAGTAGCGATGCAGAATATGAGTGAACTGAAATGCCAAATAGCTGACATAAAATTTTAAGTTCTACCCATCTACTTCGAAGGTTATCAATGGGAGACGAATCCATCATCTCGACTTCTGTGTCAATGCAACATCGGACAATATTATAATCGCTTCATACTGCAAGTAAGGGGGTGGTTAAGCTCAAGATTATACCAGAACAGCTGTGGTGACGTTTTACCTGCGTATACTTGGAGTTCTTGAAACATGTGATCGGATCTGGCAATACAGCAAAAAATCCCTCTCGGCCAACGTAAGCTTGAAGGATCTGCTCACAGAATTTTCCCTCGACAGACTTGTAAATTTTTGTCGACGATTGCGTGGTAATGACGGCAGTGCAAGAAGGTCCAACCTCCACCCTCTGAGAGATCGAATCGTTCGACACAATGCCCCCGCCATAAGAGATGGCATAAATCCACACTGCATCAATACCACTCGGGACAATCTTATTCGGTAACAGAAATTTGAGGGGATACTTTGCAAATGTCCGTGTTACCGCGGATTTCCCTGCAACATTGTCCACCTTGATGACACCAGTAAGAGCCCTGTCTTTGAAGCTGGGACCTAACAGCTTCTCCCACCCGGATCGCCTGCCCGAATCCATGAATGCCATAGCTTTCACTCACATCAACGATCAAACAGAGGAAGCTCATGTCAAGACGCCATACGTCTCCTCAGAAGACCATCAAATAACGAACTCCTGCTTTATAATCCAATTAAAATTTATAACTAGAATCAATAAAAACATATACACACACACACACACATTCATGCATATGTTCCTGAAAAATAAAACAAACTCAAATTAAAAGAGAATCAACAAGCAGCAAGAGATCCTTGCACCGTTCAACGCGGAAACTACGCAAATCTCAACCTAACCCTTCAGGATGGAAAAGGGTCACACATATAGCTCAGAATGCACGAAAAATTAAACTCCAGGACAACAATCAACACCCAAGAGCAAAAATCTGCGGAGCTAAAGCTGATGCACTCACTAGTCGCATCTACTATGACCCAAAAAAACGGTTGACAAGGCAAAGAGAATGAGCGCAACAACAACAACAACAACAAGGGATCTCCTGCTCTCCTGCAAACAAGCAAGCAAGCAACGATGAATCTCACCGCCAAACTCAACTGGCCACAGTCCTGCGAAGAAGGCGAGAGAAATACCCGCCACGTCGGATGACAACTCAGCAGAATGAGTCCACGTGGAAACGCCCTGCTGGACTGTCTTCTAATTCACGTGGAACCAACCCTGTTTACACTGACTTGGGTTCCGAATTCCCATGCCTCGGGTGCTTAGCTTGCTTGCCTGCTTCTCATTGCAGACAATTCTTGTGTGGAATTTGAACTTCCTTTCACTGAGTTTTTCTGAATCGTTATAGCTTTCTATGTAAAGCGTTTTTATTTATTTATTTATTGTATTTGTGTGCTGATTTGGAGTTTTTTTCTTTTTCTTTTTCATTTTTCAAATATTGATGTGGATGATGTGGATGGTGACAAGTAATATATATATATATATATATATATATATTGTTTCTTTCTACAGATGTTTTTCTTATGGTTATTGTATCATTATTTTATTCAAATACATCAATTGAATATACATATATGTATATATAATAATAATAATAATAATAGAACCCGTGCTGTTGTCACAAAATTAACTTGAAGACTATGCAAATATAGATGTATGATCCAGTTATTTTTGATTATTTAAAAATTATAAATTGAAACTTTCTTCATGATAATGCTCTTTATAATAGCTTTTATTAAAAACAATTGAAGAGTTTTGCATTCATAAGTTTTGAATAAAGTTTGCTTAAAAATTGTTTTAAAGTAGTTTGATCTCACTTTTTTGGAAATATTTCATTATTATTACATACATGAATGTCTCAAAATTGTACATGGTAGTTTTGTTGACAAATTCACTTGTGCACAGTGTGCTACTTAGCAATTGTATTGTTGTTTGAAACCACAAATATGAAGGGAATGAACTCAGAGTTGTGTTAGATAAAAATAAAATAAAATAAAATAAAATTACATCACAATAACTATGTCAAGTGATATAACATTTGAACCTTTTTCTTACCTTTTTAGTTGTGATTTTTTCAGCAAATGTTTTGATGGTGGCACAGAATACATTTCAATAAAAACTTTCTATATCTGGGTAATTTTAATTCGTGTAGCATAGTATACTACGCTAATAGCAATATAGAGTTGGCTTGATGTAACAGTTTATTTATTTATTTATTTATTTATTACTGTTGCATTATTTTTAGAAAACATGGAGGCTTTTTTTTGTAATAAAATGAAAAAATAATCGATTTTTAGCTACAAAGTTTGTGTGTAAAAGTGATCTTCAAGCCACATTAAAAGTACCATTCTAAACCAAATAGTTATTGCATATATGTTTTGGATGAATTCCTTTATTGTGAGGATTTCTTAAATACCTTAGACTTTATTATATGTAAAATTATATAAAATATAATTATTTATCAAAGATAAAATTTAGAAATTTTCAAATAACAATGCTAATGTGGCATAGTATCCACATTTTTGTAAATATTTAGTAAGTAATATATAATATGTTTCAAAAAGGATTAACTTATAAATTTAAAATAGAATTAGGACTTCATCTTTGCAAGTAAAATAAGAAAAAAAATATTAATATATATATATTATTAATATATAAATATAAGAAATATATATATATATATATATATATTTAAAAAAATTGTGAAAATATCAACCTTCTTGTGAATCATCACATATAATCCCAAGTTTTTCATGAAAATCCAGTTAAGCATAATAGAATGCATGAGCCATAATGTGCCTAGTTCTTCTAATACCATCATCATTTCTTAATACCCAAACATACTTCACTTCTTTCGTCATCAGATGAATAAAATGAACTCCCACAGTTGAGTGGCCTTGTGCAAGTGGACAAAAACAATTCAATGAACTTGCAAACGAAAGCTCTTGTTCAACTCTTCCGGTTTTGAACAACCAGTGAAGAAAAAGGAAAAAAAGAAAAGAAAAGTGGGTGGTGACCACACAATGTTGCTCTTCAACAAATATTCAATAATGTTTTCTAACACCCTTTTCATATTACCATAAATTTTGAGTATGAGTAAGAATGCTAAATTTTGAGCGAAAAGCAAAGTGACCTTTTTTTTATAAAAAGTATACGTATATTTATTTATTTTTTAAACCCCACCCTAGACCACTTACTGCCATGACCGTGTTGGATATAAGTCATGAACTGCTTCTGAAATACTTCCTGTGCTGAATATCATGTCATCAATTTTGTGAAGATTACTAAAAATTTGCTTCATTAATTACAGCTGAACCTGCATACAGACTAGACCTCAAGTCTAAATTGATTCCACCAGTACACAGATAATGCATTTCAAGCCGTAATTGAATTGACTCAAAGGAAGGCTAGACGATGTAAATGATGCATCTAATGCGTTGAATTTAGCGGAGCAAAGATTTCATCAACAAATCGTTGTAAGTTTGATGCGGACGAACCACCAGGTGCTACAGCCTTCGCAGATAGAGTTTTCCACTGGTGAGCTTGAACTCGCACCATGTTGCCCTTCTCGCTCACAAAAAGCTCCTTCACTACTTTAGCAATCTCCTCTGCTTCCACAATACCATTCGGGCCCATCGTAAACTCAAGTGCAACCTTTGCCTCATCCACAACAAATCTGCTGAAGCAAAACAAACACCAACAATATGAAGTTACAAAGCTAATTAAGTCCTGCACATAAGTAAGATTCGGGGAACTGAATTGATAAAACACGTAGGATAACTACATCTGTTCACAATGGGCAATGTTTTACCTTTTATTCATTCGCTGTTCTCCATGAAGAGGCCATGCCAGTAAAGGCACACCCCTGCACAAACTTTCCAGAATAGAATTCCACCCACAATGAGTAAGGAATCCTCCCACTGCTGGATGTGACAGTACACCAAGCTGATGTATCCAGCCAGGCACAATAACTCCTTGACCCTTGATTCTCTCCTCGTAGTCTTCAGGTAGGTACTGTAATGGCTTCAGCGTGGAATCAATCGGTTTAGAACCATCGACTGCCGCCGGAGGCCTGCATACATACAAAAACGTCTGCCCACTTTCGAGAAGCCCATTCGCCAAGGCTGTGACCTGGTTAGCGCGCAAACTTGAAAAACTACCGAATGATATCACGAGTACAGAATGCTCAGGTTGTAAGTCAAGCCACTTTAGATACTCGGCTGTATCTTCCTGGTTGGATTCTGAGACCTTCGAATTGTCTTCGAAGTACACTGCTGGAAGGAGAGGACCAATCGTCAAAACACTGCGCTTTCCCTGCACAGCATCAATCAGCATGTGTATCAGAGAGGGTTTTCACTTCAATCAATGAACAATCTGATCAGATTATCTCTGAGATCGACTGGATTACCAAACGTGAAGTTTCACCATATATTCGCTCACGGATGCATTCGAGCGTTCTGTGTTCCAGATCCTCGAAAGTATTGACGAGGACACCACGGGCGTCGGGTAGACGATCGCAATGTCGAAGGAAGAAAGCGTATGCCTCAGGAATGGACTTGTGATCCAGCATCATGGAAGGCATCTCTGCTGCCTTCAGTGACGCTACTCCAGGGATGTCAGAAAAAGGTTCGAACCCAACTGGCAAACGCCCCAGCTTTAGTAATGTGGGCACATAGGACATTAGCGCCAACAAGGAGGAGGGAGATGTGAAGAGCAAGTACTTAGGGATTTTGAATTTATCAGCAACATCCTGCACGGTGCAAGAACGGTGGCAGGTATCAGAAGACGAGTGGAAAGCAAGCATAAGTTCACATGTTCACGGATCTGTGACAGACAATTGTGACACGAGGTCTGTTACTATGTCTGCAAATTCAACTGCACAGATCCGACGTTACAATCCTAATGCTCACCTGCGTCCAACCGAAAAACACATCACATATAAGAGCGGCAGGTCTCGGAAGGCCGGGAGTATAGACAAGTTTCTCTAAAAGATCCTCGAGATCTTGGGTGATCCGCTCCGAGGCAGCCATCATGGGTAGCGGTTTTGCAATATCGTCTCCCGGTAGAACAGGACCGCCGATTTTCACTACCTTCATTTGTTCAAGACCCCCAATGCTTTGGAAATCCTGTGGCTGAACGTGTTCGTAGGAATTGACAAACGTGATGGTGACTCCAAGGGCAGTCAGTTTAGCTGCAAAATGGAGAAACGGTGTGCTGTGCCCTTTCGATGGGAATGGCATAACCACCACGTGTGGCTGGGAAGCCATTTCCACTGAGGGCTCCGCCCCAATAGTCATCTGATGATGCTTGAACAATCTGTATCAAAAATGTGCAGAAGTTCAGTAAAGAAGAACGAAGTAGAAATCGATCAGTCGGGGCTATGACCACAAAAACGCGCATTAAGGGTCATGTATGCTATGAAGTGAACTGTTGAACACACGAAGTACAAGTATCCGAACAGTCCACACTTCATCAACCGCAGGACCCACTACCCAATCTGAGACACGCTCCACAAATGCTCGAGAGCCCTCAGCAAGCATGGCTCCGAAGAGAACACAGTATAGAGAAGAGGAGTCGGAGCTCACAGTGCAAAGACGATGGAGACTAGAACGACTCGAGGAGGTGGAGTAGGTTGCAGCGATAAGCACACAATGTACCACAACCCGAGAAAGTAAACAACTATCCCTGACCAGCAATAAGAGTACACTGATCCAAATCACGGATAGCTCCAAATTTCAGACACTCCATCGCATCAACTCACTGTTAGATTGTCATTCACCTGCCAATTCAAATGAGCACGTCAATCATGTTCCTCGAATTCCTTTATATGCAATGAACTTCAGCCTGTTAACATTCCTCCACTGTATGACTGTACCATCAACACAAGTTCATGACACCAAAACTGACGTCCACATCAAATCAAACATCTACCGTAACTCTCAAGAAAAGAAAATTGAAAGCTCGACGGAAACAAAGACGATTCTTACATGTACGCCATCTACATGGATTGCAAGAGCGACTGCGCAAATACTCCGATGCACTAGTTACGAACAGAAATAAAAAATAAAAAAAAAATGAGCTGCACAATATTTGAATTCAAGAAAAGCATCGCAGGCATGGCCGTGTCCAACCCCACCGCGCACCGGTTGAGCCATGCTGTGTCAAAATGATTATACCGCGAGAAGGGTTGTACTCAATCTTATGGATCACAACTGATGCTGCATCACAACTCAATGGTCATGTGAAACGAGTTGACGGTCCGCCAACCGAATCCTCGCCCATGATTATTTCAGTGCCGAGCAGAAATCAGTGATCTGGTGCATTGGGCATGCGAAACACTGGGTGAGATGCGCATGCGAAGAGACTACGAAGAGACTTTTATGCAGCTCCCGGGTGTTGCATTGATTACAAACTTTGACATCTTGTTATCTGAATTAGTTTACAAGGCATTTCATGATACAACGCGGTAACCTGTTCAGCCCTTGCGTTCAACGCACCGCAGTAAACCCCGTATTAAGTGATTGCTAAGCGGGTAAACAGACAATAACCGCGAAAGGTGGTATTAGCGACCTCGTCGGGGATATGATCCGAGCTATCAATCCGAGCGAAGATGGCTCTCTTGAGCGCAACGGCGATGTGCTTTCAGCTCTGCTTGAGCTCCTTCGTCGTCCTCTTGAAAGCTACTTTCAATTACTTGCACTAAATCTTCAATTTGCGGCGGTGATTTGTCCAACTCATTCAGCATCGCCTTGGGAATTGCGCATGGGTCTTACTATTTTGTAACGATTCCCATTTTCCAGACCTCAACATTGTCGAATCGCGATTGTAAGCTTCTGTCTTCCGGTGGATTTTGGGAAGGTTTAGGGGTTTCCGATTTGCTGGAGCTTGTTGGAACCGGGGAGTGATTGAGAAAGTGTGTTGTTGATCACTCCCCAGTTCCAACAAAGTCTAGGAAATTAAGAAAGTGAACAAACAGACAAGTGTACGATTGATTAAACAGTTGGAGTTGCAATGAAGGCATTTATTTGATCAGCTTCAAGGATTATTGGTGGGGTCTATGCACCTCTAATACAGATGAGCCTAGATGTCATCGCACTCCAATCTTTTCACGTCATCACTGCTGGCCTGGTGGTTTCTGTTGTCTGCCATCAGGAATAGAAATAAGCACAATTGGTTTAGATGACCGCACAAACGGCACGTCACAGATAAAGTATCCCTTCCTCTCCAGCTGAATGATTTCTCCACGCTGTAAGTTCCGCATGTTAGAGTCTCCAACTGCAGCAGATTCAATGCGGGTTACAGGATTGAGAACAGACACGAAGTCGTCATTCTCCTCGAGCTTTTTCTTGACGATGAGGTGGTCTAAGTCAACGAGAGTCAGGGGAACCAGCTCTGAAGTCTCAGGAAGCCACGTCAATTTTAGTTTCGTGGTCTTCACTGATCCCTCAACATGCAATTCTCCCTGAAGACGAGTAACAAGACCATATTGGTCGCGTTCAACTATCCTGATGAAACAATTACCCCAGTCCATAAGAGTAACTTCCTCTCCCTTAGACACAGCATTGGCATCTGCATGATCAAGCCATATTTTCTTTGTGAAAACGGTGGCCTTCTTCCCGGCAGGCTCATACTTCTTGTGACGCAGGATTACCCGAGTGAAAGGAGTCTCCGGACCATTGCTTAGATCAAGCAGAACTTTACCCTCGGAAAGAACAGCTGTGTGCCTAGGACAAACAGGGTCGATAATCTTCTTGTTGATAGTCCACAGCTTGTCCCACTCCATTAGGTTCAGATTCTTTGATGCACCCTATAATGCACAAAGTGAACACACTTGCTTGAGAACCACTACTGTTAGAATCAAATTCGAGTACCAACGAAGGAGTGTTAATGACACGAGATGTAATAAGTTTTCGCAAAATCAGCACCTGAGATAAGATAAATTGCTTAAGAGCCTCGATTGTGAGACCCCTACGGATAATGCCTTGAACTGTCGGAAAACGAGGATCGTACCAACCTTCCACCCGTCCATTGTCCACGAACCACTGTAACTTGCGCTTGCTAAGAAGAGTATATACGAAATTAAGACGGCTGAAATCCCATACATGAACCTTCCTTAGTTGCATGTCTTCCAGGACTCTGTAATACTGGTCATTCCGATCATGGTACTCACTTGACCGAAGGGCATGAGTAACACCTTCAATGCTGTCCACGAAAGGACATGCGAAGTCATATGTGGGGTAGACCTTGTACTTAGAACCCACACGGTGATGAGGAGTCGGATTACAGCGGTAGTAAACAGGGTCTCGCAGAGATGCATTAGGGTTACTCATGTCCATCTTAGCACGAACACAACACTGAACACCTCTTGTTGAGCCAGCAATCATTTCCTTCCAAAGCTTCAGGTTCTCCTCAACAGTTTGGTTTCGACACTTCGACTCAATCATAGCTTTCCTCTCTAGCTGCATTTGCTCCCGCTCTGTGTCATCCACATATGCTTTCCCCTCTTTGATCAACTTTTCACACATCTCCATAAGCTGTGGAAAGTAATCAGAGGTGTACGTTATCACATCGCCCTTCACGCCTAACGTGTCCAGATCTTGCAAGATACTCTCTACAAACTCATCCTTCTCTTTCGCCGGATTTGTGTCATCAAACCGAATAATAAGCCGTCCTTTGTACTTTTGAGCGAAAAATTGGTTCAAAAGAGCTGCCTTAGCGTGCCCGATGTGAAGGTAACCACTTGGCTCGGGCGGAAACCGCGTGCATACTTTGCCCATCTCTGCACCAGGCAAATCCACTTCGAATGAGCCATCCACCTTCTCCTTTGCCTCAGCAGAAACCGCTGCAGCAGAACTGGACTTTGAAACCTCTGGAGCGGGCTTTCCAGCGCCACGCGAAGGCAGGACATTCGCAATCGCAGGATACTGCACAAGAATGCAATTGTACCATCGTACAAGATTCGGGAATTTGGCAGTCTTTCTGAAACTTTCCCATCTCGGCCCTGCCTTCGCTAGGTAAGCAACAATGGTAATATCTGCTACAGTGAGATCATTGCCAACGAAGTAGGTGCGGAAGGCGAGGTAGCTGTTCGCATACGCACAAGCTCCCTCGAACTCAGACCCCACACCAAAGCTGGATGCATAGCTAAGCCACTCATCTACCTGCAAAACAACGAGGGTAAGGGTTTAGAGTTTGGTGCTTGACAAACTTCAGTGAAGCTATAAACATAAACTTTCAAGAATCCAACAAAAAATACATCAACAGGCGACCTCCAGCCCTTCAGATTTCCAAGACCGACAATACGGTGCTCCAAGCAAGGCACTGCAGGATCTGTCATACCGAGCTTGAGTGGGACTGAGAACTGCGTCGGCGATGTGCAGTATACCATCGTATCCATGAAGACCCTTCGCCGCTCTCTAAACCGAACTCGGTGGGCCTTACATTTGAACTGTAGCCAGAAACCTAACTCAACTACGGTACAATACACCACCTGAATCAACAACCTTGCTAACTTACCTCAGAGGGGTTGCCAACAAGCGCCTGGCTTTCGCTACTCTTGAAAGTATCGATGATCAAGCTCAGCAACTGCTTCACCTCAGCCATCGCTCCTATGTCTCGCTGCACTCACACGCCTTCAAAAAGTTCTGGAGCTTCACATGTAGCCAGGTGATCTTGTGAACCCTAGGACTTGGGAAGCAAGGCAGAAGGAGAATCATCATCCATCCATCAACTTTCAATCTATTATATTTATATTTCCAATGAAGTTTGGGTGATAGTATAAGCGTCAAATATGTGCTGCGGATCGGATATATGCTTGTACATATTCAACTAAACTTGTCGGATCGGATTTATGCTTGTACAAGTTGTTGGAAACACTCTAAACTCCGAACAAGCACTAATCCGATCCGACAAGTTTAGTTGAATGTAATGTGGGTTCAAAAAGAGCATATGTTCCTTCATGCTCCAAAAAGTCTTGAACCTCCCCTCCTCATCTACAAAGAACGGAGGAAGATGAATCCAGGACGGAGTGCTAACGACATCTCTTAGCTTTACATTAGACCATGTGTAACACTCCAAGGCCTCTTCATTCCCCTTGACCTTCATGTATCCAGGAAATACAATCGAAATTTAGTCGGAATTTGTGAATTGGGAGACTGCCGCGACTGAGCGGTTGTCGCAACACACAGCTTAGATATGGGCGCCATACCTGCCATGGCCATGGGAAAGCTTCTTAATCCACGTCTCACTTCCTCCTCCCATTCTCCCTTCTCTTTGTCTCCCTCAAGTTGTTTTCCACAATGCTTTCCAATCAGCTCTTCTTCCGGCACTTTTCAATTGAAAGGTGGCGCCCGGCTGATGCGCTTTGCTTCCAATGTGGTGACCGTAATGGGTGGATATGTCGTGGAGAATCCTTGCAAGTTGTGTGCGTTTCAGCACGTTGGCAGTGGAAGGTGACTAGTATTTCTCTTATTTTCGCTTCAAGCTGTCTTATAAGGAACAATCCTAGTTTTTGTGGCGTGATTTTCTTTCGATAAAAATATCTGAAGTATGGGGGTCCTCAATTAGTGAATCATGAATTTGAGTGTTAATCCAAGTTTCTGGTTATTCCCAGCTCCGTGTCAGTGCGTTAGTCTGTGCGAATATTGCTTATTTGTCTAGAATCGAAGAGTCGATGAAACTGGGTCCATCAGAATATCTCATCACGTGGTCAGCGAATGCTGAAATTGTGATTTTACTGCCTAGCATTTACTCCTCCTAGTGCCTTGCAGTGTAGAGAGGAACGATGCTGCTTCGACAGGACCTTTGGTGAAGCCTGAGGATAAAGTACGTTCGGCTTATTAATCAGAAATTGCTGTCTTATTCTGCTACGCCATCGTATCGCTGTTTCGGATAGCATTGAAGCAATTTGAACATTCTTGCTGTAATTTATGCGTTCTGAATCCCTTCTTGTTTCGAAATACTATCTTGGTTGCTCCAGGGACACGGGAGCTCAAAATCTAGATCCATACGTGGATCGTGGGATTGAGATCAGTTGATACAATGGCACTCAATGCTTCGCACGGCGAATGAGAGCTTATTATTTTCGAAAATGAACAACACAGTTAAAGGATATATAAGAAAGTGGCAAACCAAAGCAAAAAAGCGGTAATACTTATTATCGCTTTTTTTTTTTTTTTTTTTTTGCTTTGCTTATCGTTGGACCCACTAAAGTATAAAACGCATGGTCCTCTACGCTCTCTCTTTTGTTAGAAGTAACATTTTACCTCGGTCGTATTGTCGGTCCTTTTTGACAGTTTTCTTTTTGACTGACCCGACTTCTAACCTAATATTTGTTATCGACACCTTGTGGACACGATGTTGATGTGGGCAAAGTTACCATGTGATTGACGTCTGTTTTCTCAGGGCTCAGGTCTGGCAAATAGTAGCCTGCATGCCGTAAATAACACTGTTCTTCTGAACTCGTCCATGTTCTCTTGTATAGGTTGAAGCCATGGTAGCTCACAAATTTACCGAGGGTCTTTAGAAGACGCAAAACATCACCAATTGAGGTAATATACAGCATTTAATTGGCTCTTTCCAACACAATTACAACGTGCAATTGCAGTAGCAAATCTATGCTCAGAGATCTGGGTCGTGAACAAATTTACTCATGTCGAGTTGTTAGGTCTAGAAAATAGATGTAAATATTCATTTCCTTTTCGGCATACAGGTGATGTATATAAACCCCCATATTCCTTAAGGTTTTGGCGCTTATTCATCAATACTCATTGTTAAGAATGAGTAGTAGTGTACATGAGTTTTACACTTACACGGAAAAATTTGCTTAAACGGACAATACACATGCCAGAACTGCATTAAATATCGATTTCCAATATAGGAGGTGCTGCAGATTATCATCCCCAACAACCATTAGTGAACTTGTAGCATTGATGAAGATGTATAAATTGTACAGGTCTTTTCGTCTACTATTTACTCACGAACTGCTTCGTGACAGATTTTTTAGAGTCTGGGAACTGATTACACCGGCGGAATATTTCCCTAATGTGAGTTAGTGGTACAGTTACCTGCATGATAAGAGCAGACCTCCAAAAACTAACGTATATAGATACGAAGAATGACGCTAGTTTTTCTTTTCGCAGTTATGAACACCATTTCTTACTCTGACGAGGATGATGGATGTTCATGCAAGTGAATGATGTGACGAAGTGGGGGCGATCTTCAGTCGGAGATTGCATAAGGATTTGTATGTGCTGTGGTGGGGAAAATTTTACCATCTTCAGAAGCACTTAGCCACTTCGCAACGGCCCCCTTTGCCAATACGCCCCTCGCAAGCCTCTAGATCCAGCCAGCCATCGGGGTATTCGTCAGCATATGTTTCCGTAGTCTCGTTCACTTCAGCACGCTTCATGAATCGCATGTACCGACAATGTAACCCTGCTGCGTGCTCATCTTTAAGCAGCGTTTCATAGATGAGTTTATCCACAACCTTGGGGTCCGTTAGATTTACACTGAGCATGAGCTTGGCAGCTTCTACAATTTGCTGCACTCGGCGGCGTGCTAATCGCACTCGGAAAACTGAGAGGCTCCACGTTGATTGTCCACTGCCCATGAATGAGATTGCTCGCACGCATAACTCTTGTTCCACAAGTGCAATCTGCGCACCGTTGAGGTCCTGCAGCCAACCATGCCCATTTCGACATTCTGTTCATCAAAACCACGGAGATTCAATTTATATTCGAGGTCAAAGATGATGAGATCACGTACCGTGTTTTCTCCCCCGAGGACTTTTGCAGGTTTGAAATATGTGCCGTCCGCAAAATTGGGTAGTCCAGGCAACTTCCAGAGGCCGACAACCACTAGCCCACGCTTGCGCAAGGATTCAACGATCTCCTTCACAAGCGCAACTCCTTGCGGTCCACGCATCCAGCCATCCGTAGCAAAGTAGATGGTGTTGACGCTGTGGTTTAAAGCACGGTCTTGAATTGCATCTAATATGTCATTTCTGTCCAGGGTAACTCCTCGAAAATGTCCATCCCTATTGCATTGAATTTGTGATGCCTCATGCCACTCATTGGCTTCGGAGCGGAGGCCTGTGTCGATTACGGATCCGTCTTGACAGCGCACGAAGCAAAGTCCAATATTATGCGGCCCACACTCCGATTCTTCAAATCTCCAATGGACTGCAAAGGTGCAGGGCATTCAAGTCAGGCTCCGAACTCCAAAAGCCCGAGATTACTTTGAAATCAGTATCTTACCACTTCATAAATGCACCTGGTTTCTAAAAAGTCTGTGATGAAAGCGTGGAGATTGATACCTGCCAGATACCGAGTGTGCTCTCCAAGAGCATACTCCTGAAGTTTATCAGCAAGTTGGTTGATGCGAGGAGCGGGTCGTAGAAAAGCAGAGACAGCTAAAAACGCGCCTCTCCATCTCAGACCCGGAAACAAGCCCAACATTCCGACACAACGCTCGTTGCGGTTGCCGAGGGTAGCGAAAATGTCTTCAGGTCTTGTCCATCTGACGTAGTTCCAATCAAGGTTCCACGACTCCTACATTACGTCAATGAAATAGTGGGTTATGTCATGTCACGAAAGATCGGCCTTCTGCTCATCCTCTGAAGGCTAATATCCCAAATGCCTTCGATTTGTGGAACGATGGCAATGACAGACTTCAACGACGATGTCACGCACATGAAAATATCCGATGAGAGCGTGGAGTAATGTCAAAGAGACGCACATTATTTCTTGGGTACTTCTTCCATCCCTCTATCTGCGGTTCTCGAGAAGCTTTCAGCATCCACTTCGCATCAAGAGTGTAATTGCACTCTTTCAAGCAACGGTCCATTGTTGCGACTCGTGTGAATCTAGTGAGCGATGACACTTCATACCGGTCCTCCCAACCTAGTCCCTTAACTACTCGCCCTGGAAATAGCAATCACACGGTGGGGCAAAGCGAATGTTTCATCAAAGGATCGAATGCTCTTCCAGCAGAAGCATACAGGATAAAAAGCTAACATTAGAGAGGTGAACCGACAGCACATTCAACGTTCCTTCAGATGATTGAAAATATGCTGCAAAACGCAAATGAAATCCCTACGTTTTCTATTAATTACCTGTGTGGCGTGATGGTCCCTGGAAGAAAGGGCTTAGACACAATGTCCGGTTGAGTGAATGAGATATTACAGCAGCCGAAACGTATTCCATGAACTGGTTCCCTGCTCCCACTTGAAAACTCAAAATTGGCATCATAAATTTCTCCGAGCTAGCTTCCACCTTACAATCGCCAATCATTCACGAGTTAATCAGTAACTCTACCAAATTGCTAAATATGTTAAATGTGCTTAGCAAACATTCGAGGCTACGAATCCGGTCATTTTCCCCCTATTTACTTGGCTATTCCGAGTGATTTACAACGAAGTGCATGTAAGCCTTACAGAGACTGATGGTTGTGGTGCTATCGACACAGTGCTGAAACTATTTGAGTCGGTTGGAACCTCTGCGCTTGACGAGATCACAGAGTAATTGCCACTCTCGACGGCCGGCGCTGGGATGGCCAAGTCCTGAGCAGTAGGTGGTGCTGCATGCGGTTCAGCAAAGATCGGATAATTCTCTGCAAATGGGGGCGGAGCAAGTTCGACGATGGTGGTGTTTTCCAGGTTTATGACGAATGAGGAGACTCCCATGAGCAAGGTGCCGAAGTTGCCTTCCCAGGTACTCTCGGACAGCATTTCAAAGCTTACAACGGAGAGGACTAGCATAAGACTGACGAACAAAAGCGTCGCCTGAATAGAGCCTGGAAGACGATCCGAAAAACGCCATGTGAATTTGTCCATTTTTTTATGATTTGGTGAGCCCAGTCTTTTCAGATCACGCTCCACTCAGCGAATCAGCACATACCTTAACATTTCAGCACTGGTTCCCACCATATTTGTTAGAATCTGTTAATGCGTAAGCAAGCCTGTTCTTTCCATGAAAATGCTTTAGTACAATACCCATCTCTTGGCGACCTTCGCGACCATAACCGATGAGTGTAGACCCGCAATGGTGCATTTCTTAGAAGAGAGAAGGGAATCAGCCAATGGGTTGTAAAAAAATCTAAGAACTGGTGAATAGAACTCCATCCGTGGAGGAGATAATGTTTGCTCAACTGTGTTTTTTTCTTTGTGAGAATAGTTCACCTTGCAGTAATCAACACGTGCAACTCTAGCTCCAAAATCTGCATGCACATCTTGTTGCAATCTCAAGTGAATTCTACTGGAAAGTGGAGTCGGGAAAGATTTAATTCAAACTGCCACACAACTCCTCCCCATGTATCGCTCACGCAGTCACGATCTCCTCAGAAAAGATTCAGTGAACTACTTCGAAAGTATCTGAAAACTACAAGTTCAAGGCTCTGTTGTTGGACTCAAAGAGTTAGTCGGTGATTAAGGATGAAATCTGAACCAACTACGCGAAGAAAGCTCCAGGAGACAACTCCGGAGTAACGCTTCGTAGGAACGGCGACTAGATCTTAAAATGCCCATCTACAGATTGTACCAACTTTGTGTCGACGTTGCAGTAACCAAAACGTGCAAAATCACCTGCACCAACCCTCATTCCCATCTCGCCCTCCAAAACTTTGAGCGACAAGTTAACAAAACACTCCAAAGAACTACTGAGTCTGAGAAGCTCCTCATCCAAGCAAACTTGGTACAAATATGGTGGGAACAGGAACAGCTAGCTGCAATACAACTTCAGGTCTTCCACTGGGTATTCCTTAACACTTTCATTGCTTAAAAATCCCTTTCTTTGTGCGTAAACATCCACTGCAAAGAAAGCTGCAGGCACGACTGAAGTTGAGTTGAAACTTCTCCGTCGAAGACACAAATCCTTCAATTATCACATGTCACATCTCCGTTGCTTTTTGAGAGTTTCCCGCTGCACTATCGCCCTTTCCTTGGAACTCATACTATTCATCTCATCACGTGAGTGTAAACTAGGATCCAAGCCTCTTGAACTAAGCAGTTTCATCTACAGCGGGTAGTAGGTAGAATCCCCAAATGTATGATTCCTGCGAGAAGATTCAACCGCATTTCGGCCGTCCTTTCCCCGACAACTAGCGCTTCATATTTTTAGACCCCCGAAACCATTTCTTTACAAAGCACGAAGGCAATGCGTGACAACAGGCAGTTGATTCTCACCCTCGACAATTACATAAAAAATATTTCAAGTCCGGGAGGGAGTTACATTTCAGTGGTGAACATGTAGCAACTACCACGTGCTTTGAGCTTTCTTGTGAGTAATTCAGCAACTGAGGAGTGAATTTCTGCTACCATTTTAGCTTTGAATTTGTACTGTGCGGCGCTGCACCAACTGTACAATTGTCAACTCCGGCAAGAATAGAAAAAGCAAGAAAAAACTGTTCCTTTCCTAACAAGAGAGAGACCCACAGCTTTTGCTAAACTTGACCCCCCGGTTCGCGAATCCACCACTTGTGATTGTACGAAGATAGTTCACGACAGACTGTGTGCCCCGCACAGATCTGCCTATTCTTGCACTCACATGTTTACAAAGGCTTTTTGTATAATAAGCCAATTTTTAGCTTTCCTTAAACGGTGGACAGCAATCCATGACCAGTCGTTCGCTCGCGTTTGACTCGATCATGCTGTTGTCGATCGCCGACGAAAATCGCTCACTCCCAAGTTCTGCGTCCACGCTCTCGTTAACTGCGAAAGGACATACACAAATTAAGCCAGACAAAATCAGAACTTTGTACGTTTTCTGTCGTGATCAATGACGATTGCACACCATTTTTACTGAAACCGCTTCGAAAAGAGAGGGATTTGAGCTCCTGTGCTTCGGCACTAGGACGAATCGAGCTCGTTGCATAATCTCCTCTCGAAGATTTCGGTTGCTGTCAGGCCTTTACGAGGGCTGACCTCAGGAGAGAAGGAAAAAAATAAACTAAAATAAATAAAAAAAATGGCAGCTTGGTGTGAAAGTTCATGAGAATCGTGTTGATTTTAAGGTTTGATGATTTTTTTGGGATTTGTGATGCAATGAAAAAGAAAGAAAACTTTGTATATATATATATATTTTGTGATGAGCATTTGTTGCCACGATCGACTTTTCAACATGATCAATAATGAAGAAACCGAGCACCAATCCATCAAATTTTATCAAATCAACCAAGTATTCAAACTTTGGAAATCTTTATTGGATTCTTTTAAATCAGAAAAAATAAACATATGAAAAAAATTGTTTTTCTCATTATTTTTATTGGCATTCTACATATTGACTATTAAATGTTTTTATTTCATTTAAATTACTTCTGATTGTTGAAGATCTTATCACTTCATTGTATCCATTTTGTTTACATAATTACTCATTGTTGTAAATGCACTAAGATTTAGCTTTGTCAAGTTTGAACTTTTTGTAAAAATTATCCAATGATAGCCACAGCTAATCTTAACCTTCTATGTTTCTTTGGTATTGTCAATGTCTTGAAAATCAACAAAATTTAATTTTAAACTAAACTCTTATTGTTGTTAAATATTGTTAGATTGTGTACTACAAGCTCTCTTTTACCACCTAATTACAAAGTATATACTCCTAACATTAATTTATATGATTTTTATAATTTCTTTTTTTTGTTAAAAAAGATATTTTATCATCAATTTGTAATATTTCTAATTTAATCTTTGAGGTGGTTTTTAGAAATAAATAATTTTATCAATTACAAGCTACCTAAGGATTTTTGTACTTAATCAATAAATTATTTTATTTTAAAAAATTGATTATACTTTTATTATAAGATAGAAGATAAGTACTTCTATTGTTTTTTTCAAAATTTAAAGTTATTTTTAAAATACTATAAGAATAAATGATTATATTATTAATATAAAATTTATCCAATCTCTTGGACTTAGATTTTGTGAGTGCATAATTAACCACTAAGCTTGGTTAATTAAATATCATCAATTAAAAGTTAATATAGTTGAATTTCTTACTTATATGAATTTGAAATACCGATTTTATGATTTTATGCAATAAAAATATCTAAAAACATATTTTAAATTATTTAAATAAAAATACTATATACATCCATAGTTTTAAAAATATATATTTTAAGAGCACCAAATTCACTTGAAATGGAGTTGAAAAAAGGAAAAAAAGGAAAAAAAGGGAAAAAAAAATAAAAAAATAAAAAAAAATCATGAAGTAAAATGAACTTTCAAAAATTATAGCTTATCTTAAAAAAAAAATTCCTCTTTCTTTTTCTTTTAGGCAAAAAATCCTCTTGTCTCTTATTTGAGCTACTTTAAAATTCAAGTATGTAAATTGAGATAGTAAAAATAGCCTTAAGGATCTACTTTTACAATACTACCTACATCCAAAGTGCACAAAATCTATACATTCATAATAATAGTTAATTATTATTGTATATAATTATAATTTTTTATTATTGGTATTTATTTTCTAATTATATTAGTTATTTAAAAACTTTGACTATAATATTGTGTTTTAAAACATCTAATTGTGTTTTAAGGCTTTCAATATCCACAAATTCTATTCCAATGTTTTAGAATAGGTTGCAAAAGTAAACAATATATATATATATGAGAGAATAAAATATATTTTAGGTGGTAAATTAAAATTAGGTGATAAGAGAGAGCTTTTAGTTCACAATCTAAATTTATTTAAATACTTCAAAAATACAAAATGTAAACTAGATCATTCAATATTATTAATTTAATTATTAAAAAAAGTATTCAAATAAATTTAAAATAAAATTTGTGATATCTATTTTAATTTTGTATCTCTTTTGGAGTATTATTTTTTTATTATAAAAAAGTAACAAAGAAACACTAAAAATAATATTAAAAAAAAACAAAAACAAAAAATTCCAGCAATGAAATTTTTAATTCTATCAGTTTATATTTTTATTTCTAGTTTAATAATATTACAGCTAGTAATTTTTTTCAATAATACTAATTATTCTAAAAATAATTTTAGTCCTATACAAGTTATATATATATATATTTATAAGATTCTTAAGCATGTTTTTAAACTTAATTATATTAGTAAGATGCTAGTTGTATTAGCAATTGAAATAAATTAACCAAATATTATAAATACTAAATTTATTTTTCAATATATGTATATATATAGATATAGATGTTTATATATATATATATATATATATATATATATATAAATATAAATATATATATAATAAACCAAAATATTATAATTTTAAATATTTGATATTCCGTTATTAAAATTTGTGGTATTTATATTTTAAAAATAATAATTTTTTTTTATCATTCTTTTGAAAAATTGAAGTTTTTGAAGAAACCCAATAATCCTCTAAACTTGAGTAAATTTTTATTAAGTCATGTCTTACTTCTTTTATCTGGATAAAAATTGTCTTAAATAATATTTAATAAATTTTATAATTTTTATTTTAATTAATTTTAAAAATAAAAACCTGAATATTAAAAATGAATTAAAATTTCCAGTACTTTCTTTGTAAGAATAATTAAATAAATTCTTCATTCAACTTTTTTAATAATTTTTTTAATGCTTATTATTTGTTTTATTTTTTTAATTTTTTTTTACATTTTTTGGAATTTCTATTATCCAACCTACAAAAGTTTTGAGATACAGATTGTCTTTGTTTGTAACATTGTGCATATAGATGACAGTTTTTGCAATGAGTATTTTATAATTTTAGTGTAATAAACTTTATCAACTTCTTTTGACATGACAATAAAAATAGGTGTAGTGCCAACTTATTTTTTTACATTATATTATTATATATATTAAAACATATATATATATATATATATATATATACTATTAACATTGATATTCTAATTTATTATTTATTTTTTACAATTAATTTAAATTCATTCTTTTATATATTTGTAATTACTCCAAATAATAAGTATTGTCTTAACTACCTTAAGTATTATATTTGAATATGAAATATAAATACATATATTAATATTTTTTATTTATATAATTTTTAATAATAAATTTATTATGTTTTTAATTTTTAATTTTTAATATTTAATAGTAGTATTTTAAAAGATACACAAGCAAGTACTTCCATTTTGTTGTATACATTTTAACCTAACTATAGTATATATGGCTTGTTTATACAAAATTTTATAGTAGCATTAGATACAATGATATAATCTTTGTTATAATTTTTCTTATATAATTTTGATATAGAATCTTTTTTCAAAACATTATTAATGATAGATTGTAATACAAATGCATGTAAAATTATTGTTGCATAAAGTTATATTCTTTGATGTTATATGATTAATTTACTTGAAAATTATATTTTCGCTTATAATAAAAGACATACATATATACCTACATACATACATACATTCATACATAAAATCTTAAATAATTTGTTATTATTGTTGGTCTTTTTACTTTTTACTTTTTGACCTTCTTTAAGTCTAATTCATAAATTGAACTAGAACTAACTTTCCAACTCATTTATCTTCTTTTAAAATGATTACTCTTTCTAACTTTTTCATTGGTTGAAATTGCATTTTAATCATTCTTAAGTGGATAATTAAGTTCATTTTTGCATACACTTTATTTATTCATTAAGGCTTTCATATTCAAAAAAAATGGCCCTTCAAATTATATATATACACACACACACACACACACACACACACATACATATATATATATATATATATATATATATTTCAGTTCTATTCTTTAGGAACTAAGCAGCAAAATAAAGACCCGTTGCACTCAAAGCCAAAGGGGGATGGACTATGAATGACATTTATCACAATCCTTACAGACATTCATCAAATCATACTTTCATCCACGCAGCTGGACAACGTTTAATCGCGAGCCCACTCCTCAGAACCGGGAAACAGAGTGTGTCCCGCGGTGTGGACAGGACCGAAGCTCGTGAGAAGGCCTGTCTGTCTGTCTGTCCAAGCTGGCAGTTAGGTAGGTAGGTAGGTGCTGAGGTAGGTAGGTGTCCTCTGGTCCCCTGCGGCAGTTGTGAACGGGAAAAAGTGGATGACGTGGAGGGTTTGACGTGGACTGTGATGGTCCATGTCAGCATTTAGGATGTGAGGCTGCACCCAATTTGGTTCCCCTGGCCACGTCACGGATGGACACTCACACACACACAAAAGCAAATAAAAAAGAGAGAATATAAAGAGTGCAATGAAATCCAAAAAGAGACAATAATACAAAAAAGATGATGTTTCTTGCATTTATTTTCATCCATTTTTTGAAATTCATGTTTTTATGTGTTTGTATGAATGTATGAATGTGTGTGTTCTTTATTGGTTAGCAAAGCATTTTTCCAACTAAGATTGATGTTCTTTTCTTCTTATTCTTGTTATAGAAATTCCAATATAATTCATTCTTTATTGATGTATGGGTTTGTATGTGTGTGTATATATATATATATATATATATATATATATTTTACTTGATCTTTTCTTTACTAATATAAGTTGATTTATAACTTGATTTCTATGACATTACCATTGACCATGAATTAAAAACAACTCTATGGTCTTAAAACACTATATACAATTTGAAGTCGGAGATTTCACTTTTTCTTTTCTCCTTATTGTAACAAAAGCTAGGTGCACATAAAATAAAAGTTTAAAATCTCCACAATTGATTTTGCGGTCTTTTGTTGTTTTAGTAGACATGAAAGATATGAAGTATACAATCAAATGCGTTAAGAATCAATATTATACAACAAAGACAACACTTATATGTTGAAAAGTCTTACTTTGAGGTTTATGACTACATTTGTAGTGATTTTTAGTCAATTAGTAGTTTTAAAGATGTGATTTGAAATTGGTATTTTTTTTACTTGACATCTAAATATGAAATATTCAATTTTTTATTTGTTAAAAAAAAGTACAATCTTATTCATTCATAAGTAATTAAACTAAGTACCACCAAATATTGATAAATTTACTTCAAATTTAGATTGAATTATTTCAAATTTTAAAATTGTACATATCAAATAAAAAGACAAGTAGCATTGTATTATAATAAGCATAATGCCCTTGCTTATAGCTATTTTTTTTTCAATTTTATTTTTATTTTTATTGAGAATATTTTTTGTTTTTTTATTTATTTACTTTTTGACATTCTCTTAGAGTAAACAATACCAAGGCATGAAGGATTCACGTATTTATTGTTCTGTGGGTTTGCTTCATATACACATGTCAGCACAAATGCCATTAATGAATGCAAAATGATAAAGAAGTAGGTAAATAACTATTGCACCAATTACAACTTATCATTTAATTTAGATAGGTTTAATGTAATCAAACGAAGTACATTATAATTATGCTTGCACTATATATTAAAAATATTTATTTGATGAAACAACATAATATTTATTTAGTTACTAGTTTTTTAACAACTATGATATAACAATTTTTTAATCTAAATTTTACTGTGTAAAATCAATTAAACTTATGAAACAAATAAATCAGCAAAGAACCTAGTTTTTGAAATGAATTTGTTATAGAATGCATTTGTCACCTTAGTATTAATAAATATTATACGAAATAAACCACAAAAGTGTTGAAGATCAATAAGTTCTTAGTTAGTTACCACCACATGAATATTAATCAAAGTAAGTTGCTAATAGTCAAAAGGCAGCAAATGATTAAAAGAAGTTATTGTGGTCGCAGCTAGGATTTTAAGGTGGCGGCTAGGTTAAGATGAATCTAGCTCTATTTGGAAGGATGAAGGTAACTTTGGATGAAGTCCATGTACTTGGGATGTAAACTCCACCTTTAAATAAAAGATGTTGGAAGTAAAAGACATCTTTCTCCAGACTTCTCTTAGAGTACAATCTTTGCTGATGCTAAGTGTTTGTAGCTTTTAGACTTCTTTTCTTCAATAGGTTATAGGCCCACTCACATTTGCTTGAGTATTTTGAAGTTCTTTGAAGTGATTGTTGATATGTAGATTAGATCAAGTTGTTATTGCTGATGTTAAGGTTTAGAAGTACCTAACTTTAAATTCAAATCTAGATCTAGATCTTGGTTTGCTCTTACTTGTGATTAAGAGCATTTTGGTGTTAGTATTTGGTTTTTCACCTTAAGGCAAAGTTATAGAACACTTACATTGTGTTATTGCTGAGATAGATCTTTGGTGGTCTAACTTTATAGTTTCATGTTCTAAAGATAATGATTGTACTTAAAAGGCCTCTTATGGTGTATAGAGGTGATTTGTGAGCATAAGAGTGATTATAGAGTGGCAAATCAGATTTGAGACACTTAAATAGGTCATCAGACTTGTGAGAAGTCTTAGAAGTGAAGTTGAGAGTGTTTTTGAGAGTAAGAACACTAGTTTGTTCACAAAGAAAGATTTTGTTATTCTAAGGCAACAAAACCTTCTTGCTGATTTTGAGAGCATTAAGACTTCTTCTTATAATCTTTTTTGATACAACTCTTTCTTAGACATAACTTCAAGTGAAGGTGAAGAATTGAAAGTTTTTGAAAAGTTTAGAGGAGAGAATTTCTACCATTGAAAGGTAAAAATAGAGCTTTTGTTGGCATCTTTGGATCTTTGGAATATTGTAGATGAAAGTGAAAAGGTTGCAAGCATGGATGCTGATATGAAGGACAAGAAGGAGTTCAAATGTCGTAAAAAGAAGGCTTTTGGATTGATTGCAATCAATGTGGATGAAGCCACATTCTCCCATATTATCTCTTGCAAAGGACCAGCGGAAGCATGGAAGACTCTTTGCAATATCTTTGAGAGCAAGTACTTATCCAACATCATCTATACAAAGAAGAAGTTCTTCACTTCCACGATGGAAGAAGGTGAAGACCTCATGGCTCATGTCAATAAGATAAAGACTCATGCAAACCAACTAGCAATTATTGACAAGCCTTTAGAAGAAAGTGATATTGTCATAATCTTGTTGACAAACCTTTCCGAATCCTACAACTACCTTAATGTGATATTAGAGTCCATTAAGCTAAAAGAACTTACAATGGACTATGTGATGGCAAAACTTATCTATGAAGTAACCAAGAAGAAAGAAAAGGAGTCCCAAAGTGAAGATTCAACACTCTATTCACATCAAGGCAAAGGCAACTATCTAAATCAATGAGGTAATGTCAAATCTTGCTTTATTTGTGGCAAAGTATGTCATTTTGCTCGAAATTGCTACAAAGGCAAAAAGATGGAGAAGGAGAATGTAAATAGTGTGCAAGATGAGTTTGGAGGATAAGATTATGCATTCATGGCAACAAATAAGACCTCTATCGCTGTCATGTCAAGATGGATTGTGGATTTTGGTTGTTCCAAATATATGATACCTTATAAGTGTTCATTTGATATTTATGAGGCTATGTCACGGCCATAATCATGTAAGCTAATAATTACATATAGAAATAGGTAGAAGTAAGTAAAAGTAGGTGAAAGTAAGTTAATTCTATAATATTTAATATGAAAGCTTCCTAGAAACTTCTTAGACGCCGCTTTGACTTCATAGGTGTCTTTAATTGACTTTTTGGATTAGAAACGTGGTCAACAAGTTGGCCATGTGCCACACATGCTGTTAGCTTGAAGATCAAGCTAACTATGTGGCCCACACGTAGAAAAACTTGCCTTGTAAGTCAAGGCATGTGCCCTACAAAGTCAACACCTATTGGAGGTCCTATAGAACGTCGCCACGTAGCTCTTAGTTAGATAGTATATATAGAGACAAGAGTGAAGGCTTCTTCACTCTTGTCAACTTCTTTCTTGCTTCTAGTCTGTTTCGAGGGTGTCTAGTTTTCTTGTCTTTTGGCAATAGCCATTCCAGTTTCTCTTTCAATATATATACTTGTTTATATATATTTTGTTACCTCTCTTTGAGTGAATGCTCACTTGTTTGAATTATTTTTTCATCGAGTTCTTGTCCTTGACAGATTGACAAGAGTGCACTTATAATATCAGAGCTTTGTTTTTCTTGAGTAAGAGTGGATTACCCCTTTCTCTTGACAAGACATAAGCATATTAGAAGTTTGCGGATTATCCACTTCTAAACTGATATTGTTCTTAGTATCTTCTTTGTTATCAAGTCTTTTCTTTTTCTTTTGTCTTGAGCAATATCAGACAAATTTTTCTTCTTAGTATTATTATGGCAGAGCTTGTTGAAATGAAGAGTGCAATGGCACAAATGCAAGAACAATCGAGGGAGTTAATGCTTGCGATGCATCAACTCAATTCACCAACACAGGAAAGAACAAGAATAGCAGAAAGTGGAGATATAGAGATGATCAGAGCTGCTTCAACATCTGCACCAAATCACATTCCTTCTCCAATTGTACAACATCCTGTAAGCACTAGAGAACTAAGAATTGCTTTACCCGAGAAATTTGATGGTACAAGATCAAAGTTTCGAGGGTTCATCAATCAAGTACAATTGGTAATTGAACTTCAACCGCAAAGCTATCCAACTCCAGGATCACAAGTCAGGTTTATTGGCACTCTACTTTCTGGTTCTGCATTATCGTGGTTTTCGTCTTTTCTTGAACAACGAAATCCAATATTGGATAATTTGGAAGCTTTTTTGGCGGAGTTTTGATCTATGTATGGTGAACACGATGCAACTTGTATCGCAACAAACAAGATCTAAATTCTGCGACAAGGAAATCGCTCAGTAACAATGTATGCTTCACAATTTCGATAACTTTCAATTGACATCAAGTGGGATGATGCTGCACTCATCAGTCAATTTTTTTATGGATTGCAATACGAAGTAAAGAAATTGATGCTCAACTTACCTGATCCTCAAACTTTGAATCAAGCAATCGATTTTGCAGTAAAATGTGACAATCGACTTTTTGAATTTCGATTCGAGAGTCGTACATAGGAACCTCAACGTTATTACTCAATGGCAACATCAGCATCTTCGCCAAACGTACATTCGGAAGTAGAAGACATGCAAATTGACGCGGTACATTTTAAACCCCTAATTGAGCAAGAAAAGATTCGTCGTCGTCAAGAAGGATTATGTTTATACTGCGGAGAACCTAAGCACACTGCTCAATATTGTCCAAAGAAACAACGTAACTATAAAATGAGGGGTACGGCGGTCAAAGAAGACAACATGTCGAAAAACGGATTCGTCCAGCTACAATAGGGACCGTGCAGCTGGAACCTTGTACAATTCCTAATGAAGGTCCTATCCTCTCCTTAGAACCCTCTTCTTATTTTATAATAGAATTATATTTAGGACCTAAGAATTACAAAGCCTTTGCTTTATTAGATTCGGGAGCCTCAGCATGTTTTTTAGATGAACAATTTGTTAAAAGTCATAAAATACTTTTTCTACAGAAAACTAAACCCGTACATGTAGAAGTCATTGATGGTCGTCTTTTGTCTTCTGGAGATGTCACTCATGAAACTCGCCCTATAAAAGTAACAACAAAACGGTCATGTTAGCTACATAGCTTTTAACATAATTAAATCCCCGTCCAATCCAGTTATTTTAGGTTTATCCTGGCTAGAAAAATATAACCCTCGAATAGATTGGAATTCTCGTAAACTTGACTTTTCTCAAAGCATTATTAATAATTCTACCAAGCAAGTAAAAAGTTATAAATCTAGTATAGTAAAACCCGTACTTATAGGTGCAAAAGCATTTATATACACAACAAAAGAAGGATCAACTTTTGCTATTTATGCTGCACCTATTTCTGAAAGCGTAAAGACTTCAAGTGGCATTCCAAGTCAATATCAGGATTATCAAGACGTTTTTGAGAAAAAGAATGCAGATATTCTTCCTGAGCATCGCCCATATGATTGTTCAATCGATCTCAAGGAAGGAACTCAGCCACCATTTGGACCAATTTATAGTTTATCGCAAGATGAGTTGGCTGAACTCAAGACATATATTGACGAGAATTTAGCAAAGAATTTCATACGCCATTCAAAATCTCCAGCATGAGCTCCAATTCTATTCGTAAAGAAAAAAGATGGATCTTTGCGAATGTGTGTTGACTATCGAGGACTCAACAAGATCACAATCAAGAACAAGTATCCATTACCTTTGATATCAGGACTCCTTGACCAGTTGAATCAAGCTAAGATTTATACAAAAATAGATCTAAGAGGAGCATATAATCTAGTACGAATCAAGGAAGGAGATGAATGGAAGACTGCATTTCGAACCAGGTACAGACATTTTGAATATAATGTCATGCCTTTTGGACTTACGAATGCACCAGTTGCTTTTCAACATCTCATGAATGATGTATTTCGTGAATTCTTAGACAATTCTGTCGTCTGCTACCTAGACGATATCCTGATCTATTCTAACAACGTCAAAGAGCATGAAATACATGTTCGTCAAGTATTACAAAAACTTATAGATGCAGGATTGTACGCCAAGATGGAAAAGTGTGTATTTCACACTACTCAAGTTGACTTTTTAGGATACATCATTTCAAATGATGGTCTCATGATGGATTCTAAGAAAGTCCAGACAATCATGGATTGGAAGATTCCAAGGACAGTAAGAGATGTCCAATGTTTCTTGAGATTTTCCAATTATTACCAGATCTTCAACAAAGACTTTTTACGAGTTGCAGCTCCACTTACACGCTTGACCAATAAAGACAAATTCTAATGGAATCAAGAAGCGGAAGCAGCATTTGAAGCCTTGAAGACATCGTTTGTATCTGCACCAGTCTTATATCGTGTTGACTTTTCCAAGGCATTTTTTATCGAAACAGACGCATCGGATTTTGCCTTGGGTGTAGTTTTGTCACAAATGGGAATAGATGACAAACTTCATCCGATAGCTTTTCATTCAAGAAAATTCTCAACAACCGAGATCAATTATGAGATCCACCATAAAGAACTGCTTGCAATCGTGGATTCCTTTCAAGAATGGCGTCATTATCTAGAAGGCGCTTCTAGTCCAGTCACTGTGTATACAGATCACAAGAACCTTAAGTATTTCATGTCAGCACGCGTGTTGAATCGTCGTCAAGCTCGTTGGAATATGTCTTTGTCAAGATTCGAGTTCATTATCACTTATCGGCCAGGAAAATAACAAGATTTGGCCGATGCATTGTCTAGACGTTCTTATTTTGCACCAAAAGAAGGAGATGCAGCTTTTGAGTAACAAAGAACGGTCCTCTTGAAACCGGAGCAATTTCATCTCCGAGCAATGAAATCAACATTGACTGTTGATTCAACTTTTCTCAAGCAAATCCAGTCCAGTATGTCCTTAGACCCTCTTGTTCATGATATTGAGAATAATTCTTCCAAGTCTCATGATTCTTCTAAATTCGAGTTCAAGAATAATCTATTATATTTTGAAGGACGCCTATATGTTCCAGAAGGAGAAGCACGTTTACATGTTCTTCAAGCACGTCATGATTTTCCAGTAGCAGGACACTTTGGATATAATAAGACTTTGGAACTCATATCAAGAGATTTTTGGTGGCCACAAATGTGGAAGTCAATCAAAGACTTTGTACAATCATGTAATATTTGTTCAAGATCAAAAACTCCTCGTCATCGACATTACGGACTTCTTCAGCCATTACCTATACCAGAACAACCATGGTCTTCTGTTTCTATGGATTTCATCACAGATATTCCAAGCTCAAGATCTTATGATTTTTTATTTGTGATAGTAGATCGTTTCACCAAGATGGCACATTTTGTGCCATGTACAAAATCTATCACAGGTGAAGAAACAGCTAAGCTTTTCATTGATAATATCTATCGCTATCATGGATTAGCTAAAGATATCATATCGGATAGGGGAACTCAATTTGTGTCAAGATTTTGGAGGATCCTTTTCAAGATTTTAAAAGTGGACATAAAACTATCTTCGGCTTTCCATCCTCAAACTGATGGACAAACAGAGCGCGTAAATCAAGTCTTGGAGCAGTATTTAAGGTGTACCATCAACTACCAACAAGATGATTGGACAACCCTTCTGCCATTGACAGAGTTTGCTTATAATAATACGGTACATTCCTCCACGCAACAAACACCTTTCTTTGTCAATTATGGCTATCATCCACGACTTGATGCTTTTGATTTTTCAAAAGTTGATAATCCTGTACCAGAAGACATAGCAAATCGGTTGTTAGAGTTACATGCAATAATGAAGGCGGAATTGAAGGAAGTTCAAAAACGACAAAAGATAAACGCAGATGTATATCATAAAGAGCAACCACAATTCAACGTGGGTGATAAAGTATGGCTACTTCGTCGTAATATCAAGACCACTCGTCTTTGCCACAAGTTGGACTATCGAAGGCTGGGACCATTTTCTATTTCTGCACAAATCAATCCAGTTGTATATCGTTTACATCTATCGAAGACAATGAAAATCCATCCAGTATTCCACGTATCTCTTCTTGAACCATACAAGACAGTGGACATACCAAGAAGACGACAAGCTCCACCTCCTCCTATAGAAGTGGACAATAATGAAGAGTTTGAAGTAGAAGAAGTTTTAGATTCAATGCGACGTTGAAATAAAATAGAATATCTTGTCCATTGGCGCGGATATGATATTAGTGAACGCACATGGGAGCCAATGAAGAATCTTGCAAATGCAGCAAAGGCGGTGGAGGCTTTTCATTGACGACATCCATCAAAATCAAGATAAAAACCTTCTTTATAAAAGAAACAACATCTAGGCAAGATAACATTCTACTTTCAATTCTTGTTCGTAGCTTCGTTGTAGTAGTGGCGCTCAGGAGATGGAGAACCAACAACCAACGGATTTAACTCAAGAGCCTTCATTTGCTGACCTACCGAATGAGACATTACGATTGTCACAACCTTCAAGACGACGCAATCGAGATGAAGATCTTCAAGAACGACATGTTCTTCCTCGAATAGATGGTGAGATACAATGCGTTTGGTATCACGATTTGAGAATGGACTCTCGATGTTTGGTGATTTTGCTAGAGGTAGGAACAACTCCTGATGGTGTTCCAAATATTCTATTCGAAGGAAGTTACGAAGGCCTCAACAATGATCAAATAACTAGGTGGTCTTCCCACCCTGGTATGGGATACTACCGATGGTTGAGAGGCCCTATCAATCATCTTCGAAGAGAACAGAGATCAGAGTATGTGGTGAATACAATTTGTCGCATTATAGATTTCCTCAACATATGATGACCGCTCCTCGTGGAACTCGTCTCTAGAAGGGGGGGTAATGTCACGGCCATAAACATGTAAGCTAGTAATTACATATAGAAATAGGTAGAAGTAAGTAAAAGTAGGTGAAAGTAAATTAATTCTATAATATTTAATATGGAAGCTTTCTAGAAACTTCTTAGATGCTACTTTGACTTCATAGGTGTCTTTAATTGACTTTTTGGATTAGAAACGTGGTCAACAAGTTGGCCATGTGCCACACATGCTGTTAGCTTGAAGATCAAGCTAACTATGTGGCCCACACATAGAAAAACTTGCCTTGTAAGTCAAGGCATGTGCCCTACAAAGTCAACACCTATTGGAGGTCCTATAGAACGTCGCCACGTAGCTCTTAGTTAGATAGTATATATAGAGACAAGAGTGAAGGCTTCTTCACTCTTGTCAACTCCTTTCTTGCTTCTAGTCTGTTTCGAGGGTGTCTAGTTTTCTTGTCTTTTGGCAATAGCCATTCCAGTTTCTCTTTCAATATATATACTTGTTTATATATATTTTGTTACCTCTCTTTGAGTGAATGCTCACTTGTTTGAATTGTTTTTTCATCGAGTTCTTGTCCTTGACAGGCTATTGCAGCATCAAACGTGGTGTTGGCAGATAGTGGCATATGTGAAGCCATTGGAATTGGCTCTATTATAGTAGATGTAGTTATGAATGTACAAACCAATAGGACCAGATTCAAAAACGTCCTTCATGTACCCAAGTTGAAGTAAAACCTACTTTCAGTGAGTAAACTTGTAATGGAAGGTTTTAAAGTTCAATTTGATATGAATGGATGTTTTGTAAGAACATTGACTAGAAACAAGATCTTCAAAGGCTTGAAAGAGGGAAATTTGTACTACTTCATTTGTAAAAAGGTGAATGGAGTGGATGTAGCCTCATTTGTTGAGTTTACATCAAACCAAGACAAGTTGAATATATGGCATTGTCACCTTAGCCATTTGAATGTGAAGTACATGAGAGACCTCAAATCTATGGTAAGTGGCTTAGATCTTGGCAATATAAGCGAAAATGTAAAACAACTTATATGTGAAGGATGCATACAAGGGAAACAACAAAAGACCTTATTTTCAAGGAGTGTAGCAATACATGCTACCAAGTTGCTGGAGATTGTCCATTTGGATGTATGTAGACCTATGAAGAACACAAGTATTGGAGGATTAAGGTATTTTTTTACTTTCATTGATGATTATTCAAGAAAGAACATTCTTAAAGCCAAGAGTGAATGCTTTTGGAGGTTTAAAGAGTTTAAAGGACTTGTTGAGAAACAAAGTGAATGCAAGATCAAGGTGCTACGTACAGACAACAAAGGTGTGTACATATCTAAGCAATTTGATGTTTATTTGAAGAATGAAGGAATTTCTACACAAACCACAACTCTATATACTCCACAACAAAATGGAGTTACTCAAAGGACAAATTGCAAGGAGCATGCTTCATGTGCAAAACCTTGACTATGAGTTTTGGGTGGAAGCTCTGGTGAATGTAGTGTACACAAGAAATAGGTGTCCAACAAATGCTCTTGCATCAATGACACTACAAGAAGCTTGGAGTAGGAGACAACCTTGCATTTCTAATATGAGAACCTTTGGTTGCATTGCATATGCAAAAACACCAGATTGTATGAGGTCCAAACTTGATGCAAAAGGTACAAAGTGTGTGTTTCTTGGTTATTGTGAGGGTACTAAGGCATATAGACTAATTTGCTTGGAAACTAAGAAGATCATTAAAAGTCGTGATTTTGAGTTTTTGGAGCATAAGAGTGCTTCTGGGCACTTGGAGATGTGTCTAAGTGGCAGTAATAGTGTGTTTGTGGAGACATTTTTGAATGCAGTAAAGAAACAAGGAGATAAAGACAATGAAGATAATGAAGGTGAAAAGCCAAAGAAGGTTGAAAAGATGAAGGCTCCTACAATTGCTAGGACCATCAATGAAAGAAATGAAGATGTTGAAAATTGGGATGATGATAATGATAAAGAATACTAACCATTTAATAAGAACAACAAGGTTTAAGAGAGAAGAAGGTTGGAAAAGAACATAGAGTACAACAAGGTGAATGTTCTTCTATAAGTGAAAGGAGCTATCCTTTGAGAGAAAGAAGGCAAAGTGATAAATAGTGGAAGGATCACATCTTCCCTCAAGTAAGTGAAGAATATGCAAATATTACTCTTTCTGCTGATCCATTGTCTTTGTTTGATGCTATGAAGTATGAAGATGCAATCAAATGGGAGAAGGCTATGGAAAAAGAATACCAATCTCTTATGGACAATAGTACATGGGAATTGACACATCTTCCAGAAAATCGATCTAATGTTGATTGCAAATGGGTGTTTAGGACTAAAAGAAATACAATTGATGTGGTGGTGAGGCACAAGGCAAGATTAGTTGCCAAAGGATATTCACAAGTTGCTAAAAATTAATTTCAATGAGACTTATGTACTCATTGCCAAATTCACCACCATTAAGACCATTGTAGCAATTGAGGCAGCAATGGATTTGGAAATACACCAAATGAATGTGAAGACGGCCATTTTGAATGGAAAATTACAAGAAGACATCTACATGGACCAACCTCAAGGATTTGTATAATAAGGCAAAGAACATCTTGTGTGCAAATTGAAGAAATTCTTGTATGGATTGAAAAAATTAGCAAGAGCATGGTACTAACAAATTGACACTTTCTTTGTTAATGAAGGGTTTGTGAGGAGTGAGGTTGATCATTCATTATATGTGATGCAATCTAGAGAGTTCTTGCTGATTGTAATCTTTTATGTTGATGATTTGATCATCTTAGCTAATAATATGGAAAAGATGGATTAGATGAAGGCCAAATTAGAGAAGGAATATGAGATGAGTGATTTGGAAGAGTTGCACTACTGCTTGGAAGTCGAATTTATAAGAGATCATTGTAACAAGACCATTATAATAAATCAAACCAACTACATTGAAGAAGTATTGAAATGATTTAACATGGAGGAGTATAAGCCCATTGAAACATCCTTGGTGGTAAATTTGAAGTTGATGAAGCTCATGGATGAGGAATTTGTAGAACTTGAAGGTGAGATGCAAAGTGTTCCATACAAGGCAGTAGTAGGCTCACTCATGTATGCAATGGTGGCCACAAGAGTAGATCTTGCATATGCAGTAAGTATTGTAAGCCAACACATGTCTAAGTCTAGACCATTGCATTGGACAATGATAAAGAGTATATTAAGGCACTTAAAAGGTACAAAGGACTTCAAATTGTGCCTTGGTCATAAGAACATTGATTTGCAAGATTATTGTGATGCAGATTGGACTGGAGATACAAATGATAGAGATCTACAATGGGATATGTATTCTTCATTGGAGTAGGAGCCATTTCATAGAAATGTAAGAAACAACCTACCATTGCAAGATCAACGATGGAAGGAGAGTACATGGTAGAAAGTCATTGTGCAATAGAGGCATGTTGGATAAGGCAACTCTTAGAAAACATTGGTCTAGTGCAATTAGAAGCAACTTTAATTATGTGTGAAAATCAAGGATATCTTGCAATTGCCAAGAATCCAAAACACCACTCAAGGATCAAGCACATTGATGTTCAACATCATTTCATATGAGAGAAGATTGAATATGGAATAATAGGTATGAAATATTATGTTATAAAAGATATGCTTGCTGATGTGCTTACAAAGGCATTAGTGAAGGATAGATATCATGACTTGATTAAGAGATTAGAATTAAAAACCTTTTGTAAATTAGCAAAGTGGGAGTATTGAAGATTAGCAAGTTCTTACTAAGTTACCACCACATGAAGATTAATCATGGTAAGTTGCTAATAGTCAAAAGACAGCAAAGGATTAAAAGAAGTTACTATAGTGGCGACTACGATTTTAAGGTGGCGGCTAGATTAAGATGAATCTAGCTCTAGTTAGAAGGATGAAGGTGACTCTAAATGAAGTCCGTGTACTTGGGATGTAAACTCCACCTATAAGTAAAGGGTGTTTGAAGTAAAGGACATCTTTCTCAACACTTCTCTTAGAGTGCAATCCTTGCTGATGCTAAGTGTTTGTAGCTTTTAGACTTCTTTTCTTCAATAAAAAGAATGATGGATTGCTCTAAGAGAATATAAAAACCAAACACATAAAAATAATAATAATAATAATTTACAACCCTAAAATGGGCAATGAAAATTTCTTATTTAATACAATTATCTAAGTCAAGTTGGAAATTAATGGAAAACACAAGCCTAACAAGAAGTGAATCCCTTCTCAAAAATCTCACATGGATAGATTTTCCTATGTACAAGAATATTGTATTCTTATAAAAAAAATTTAAAAGATAGTTTGTGGACAAAAAATGTAAATTTTTTTAACTAATGATAGAAAAATAAAACTAAAATAAAAACAGAAATCTAGTAGTATCACAAACATTGTAAAGGTACAAATGTTTTGAATACTCATTTTTTTTTAATGTATTTATTATTATAATATATATTTTTTGTTTATTTTGATTTGATTGTGTTGGTGTCTTATAAAAGCATCTGAGATTTTATTCTAAAAATAACTAAATAAGATTTGATATAATGAAGTGTTTATATTATTTTAGTTTTTATGTATAAATTCAAAAAAAAAAGAGTGGTTTTCATTTTTCTTTGTGAAAGCTGAATTTCTTAAACAGGAAAATAAAAATAAAAATAAAATAAACATGCAAAAAAAACTAGAAGAAGTTAAGTGGATAAAATGAAGATGTGGATGCTTGCATGACAATGACAGTATGAAAGTTTCTAATCACGTTCTTTAACCTTAGTTTTTAAAAAACTAAAATTGAACTTGGTTTACTTTTCATAAAAAGTTGTTATTTTTATAGTTTAAAAATTTTGAATTTTTTAATGCATAACAACTATATAGTTATTTTCTTAATAGATAATTCAAATTCTTCAACATGTTGGAATTGGGGTTATTCATAATTTATTAGATAATTATTTGATATTTAAAATTTATGTTATTTAGAAAATTTCAACTTATAAAAAATTTTGTACTCGGATTATTTATATCAGTTTAAATTAAAATAGATGTTATTGAAGAATATTTTAAAAAAATATAATATGAAAATAGACCTAAAAAGATAAATTTATTATTTAAAGATAAACTTATAGTATTAAAATATGTCAACTACTAACAACTTTGTGGTATAAAAAAATAAAAAGCTTGTAAATTATGCTGAAAATCATTTAACAACCTTGATAAATATTCTAAACTTCAAAGTAAATTTATTGGCTATTATATTTGTTTTGAAAAGCATGATTAAAGTAAGTAGTTTTATTTATTTATATATATATATATATATATATATATCTTAACTGAATATACATCATGTTCGAAAGAAAAACATGTTTCTTTGTATTTCATAAAATATATGACACGGTTGTGAACAAAATTCAAGTAAAAAACACAAAATCTTAAACTCAACTGCCACAAGTGAACACTCATAACTTTCAAATCGTGCCTTTAAACCACCATCTGATATCAATTTTCACAATGGTTGACTTCCAGCTACTGATCAAAACATTGGAAGCAAATGCGAAAACACGGTATAAAGTTGAATTGAAAGGAAACACACTCAGGCCTTCGAAAGAATCCATTGAACTAGAACCCACCCCGGGCTTCCCTGACAGAGCATCAGTCCAGACCTAGACTATGTTTTTCTTCATCTCATCACCCTCTTCATACATGTTTTTAAGAAGTAAAAACAATGAGTATGATGGAGAACTTAAAACATGAAAGAATAGAATCGTTCTAGACACAAAACAGGAAACAGGTTCAAAAGTAGCCATCAAGGATGCCACATGTATCTATACAGAGTTCGACCATCACGTACCCTGCATATAAACAGCTTCCTTGACGCAGTTACATAATTACGAAAACAAAGCAGACTACCCACAACGATGTAATTACATTGTATCTTCATCAAACCCATCTGACCTGCCCCTTGGATCTGCGTCCTTGTCTAGATATCGATTTTTACTCTGCTCATCAACAGCAGTAACGGACGACGATCGAAAAAAGCCCACTCTTGGTTTTTATCTACACACATTTCAATGGACCAGGAGAGTCTTGATAATTAGCAAGTACTTTATCTAACACAGCCATGCTAAGCGTCGAGGTTTAGTGATCCAGTAGCATAGATTGAGTGCGTTGTTGTAACAAACACATCATGCGATGGTAAGTGGGAAATATCGTAACCCAAGAAGTAATATATCCGCTCATTTTATGTCAGAAACACAACTCATTACCTGATCTTCCTTCTTTGTATGTTCAAGCCGGTTGCCAAAATCAGCGTTTTTCAGTGTGAGGATGACTCTTGTTGATTTCAGGAGAACCTTCCAACCCGATGGTACAATCTTCTTAGCCAATCTAGGATTAATAAAACTGGTAGTTCATGTCATTCACACCTTGAATCTTCAAATTGAACGATTGTTCTTAGATATCAACCTCAACTTTCTCATGTGTCAAACCCTTTAAAGAGATGTGTATCTGCAAGCCGTTTCCCAGATCAAATTAAAACCCCAACCTTAGCACGAAAATTTTCAAAAGCTCCTATGCTATGAGATATGCAACATGAGATAGAAAATGAGAACGCGCTTTCACATCAGCAAGGAAGCACCATCGTAGAAACAAAACCACCTATTTAGAAAAAGGCAGCTTCTCCAAAAACTAGGAAAAAGTGACCTTATTACAACTCAAAAGAAGAATTTCCTACTCTCGACACCACTATTACGAAGGATCGAGTCGACGCGGCCATGTATCCACGAATTGCTACAAGATGGATAAAACCCGAGGATCATTTTCACAAAAAAGTAACCTGAAACTCTTGTGTAGAAGATGAGAAGACTTGAGGTGATATTTCAACAGATATTTGTTGAAATATCACTCCAACAACAGATCGTGGTCACTGTTCCAAACATCACTCCAACACCAGATCGTGTCTATACCTTCACTTTGTCGGCCTCCTCATCCCAGTTGAAGGTGGACAAATTCATATAATGAACTTAACGAGGAGATGATTTGCTTTCCACCGGTGCTATCTCATTCAGTTGCCTCTCCACGGTACCCAGTAATTGTTTATCTTCTACTTCCACAGATGATTGCTGCATCCGATCACCAATCACATCCAAGATTACAGACACAACTTATAAGTCTAGAAAGTGATCTTTTTCCATTAACCCTAAGCCTCACATCAAGATGGATTGTTTAAAAATAGCATTACACCCATCTGAAGAGCGACCTACAATCTACGCTTCTCAACGAGTAATACAAAAAATGAAAATCAATATAGGATTCAATATCATAGCATTGACTCACAAAAAATGTTATGACATGGAAACCAACCTGGTGCCAATGCCGTTTAAGTGAACGTAAATAGAAGGAAACACGTTTTCTCCTTGCGTTAAACTTCTTATCTGCACATTTGTGAAAGATCTTTTTTTTCACGTTGCACGATTCTCCTTACATCAACCTGCTTACATGCGACACAATTGTCCTTTTTCTGTAAGCACTTCCACACACGACCGTCAAACAACATTATGCATTATGTTTTTTATGGCGCACATTATATATTATTATGTGGCACTGTGTCATGATTTGGACATACTATCCTTTCACTGTACCAAAGAAAACAAAGATTTAAAGGCTTATGTGAGTACTTTTCATAGTTTTTATGTTTGGAAGTAGTCAAGATTGTCCCTAATTGGAAAAATAACTATATACATTGTTTATATTGAGAAGTCAACCACCAATTTGTTTTGATGTTAGTACATTTTGTATATTGGTATATTATAACTTGGTTAAAATGTTAACAAAAAAAGAATGAAAAAAAGTAAAAAATATGAAGAATAAGAAAATCATTCTTGTACTTGATGAACTAGAGACACTTGATATCATATCATTTGATTAACAATATATAAAAAAACATATTTAGGAGTATAATTTTAATTTATTCTAAATTTTGTGATTGTTTTTTAGAAGTCAAAAAAATCTATTTCGACTAAAACATATATTGTTTAAACTGTAAGATAGACTTAATTGAAGATTAAAAATAAAAGGTAATGTGTTTGAATATGTTAAAATTACCACTATACATTTGTATAAATATCTTGCCATCATCCGAATTAAGTAGCTAAGTTTAAGGCTCCTTCATATCTTTATAAAATTTTAAGAATTTAAATTAAACTTTTAAAATATAGATGTGAAATTGGATGTGTTTCTATTACTTTTGACAAATAATAAATGTAATAAAATCATGGCCTTCAAGAAACAAGTTTATTTTTAAAAAAAATCTAAAATATATATTAAATAAAATAGAAGTTAGTATTTAAATGTCTACAAATATTTATTTAGAATCTTAAAGAGAGAGAGGTAGGAAATCTGATTTAAACATTTAAAGATCTAAAGGTATTAATATAGAAAGTTTGAGGCTAATTTAGGTAGTTTGAAATACTTGGATGCTCCTCTTTCCTTCTCATTTGCTTCAAATATTACTTTCTAATGCTTATAGGATTAATAAGAATTAAAAATTTTATTATAATAAGATTGGTGGTTTATCAATCTATTAATAATAATATTTTTTAATTTAACTTTCTTTTGTGATACTAATTTGATTGAAGATAAATAACTAAATAAAAATAAATAAATTTAGGGAGCTATTAATGCCACATCCCCCCCTTGCCATCTTATGATTAGTTTTGTCCATCTCCCGCCTCCATCTCCACTTCCCAATTCATTGTCCCTTGTTTCCAAAACTTTTATTTCATTGTCCCTTGTTCCTAAAACTTTTATTATATCAATAAATAATATCATATTATTTTAAATATTTCATAACATTTCTATCTTTAAATAAAGAAGTTAAAACTTTAATTAGAAATTACTTAGACAAAAACAAGAATATTTTTAGAAGAGCTAACAATATATATATATATATATATATATATATATTACATTTTTGAGTTGATAGAAACCATTCTTTTTTTTCTTTTCTTTATTTTTATTTTAGCTCTTTTAGGTATTAATGCAAGAATTGCAACAATCAACTTATTTTGGAATAATAATCTAGGTCAATAATTTTCTTTTTCTTTTTTATACTATTACTATCAAGTTAAGTGATGCACAATGTGAGTTTTGAAACTGTTGCAATTAATTTCGAACCAAATTTTTAATTATTGAGGATAGGATTATGAAGTTCATTTTAGAGAAGAAATGTTAAGGCTATTAATCAAGTATGAGAATTCAGCTAAAAACCAGTTCATACAAAGGGAGAACCATATTCTGATCGCAATACAAACACAATTCCGAGAAGGTGCCTGTTCTGCAATGCATCAAGGGATAACTTGGTGATATGTGTCGCATGAAGATGGTAAATCTTAGTCTACACAAAACAATTTCGGTATATCAACTTTATTGCTGTTGTGACTCAAATGTTGACTGGTCAGTTCAACATCCTTCAAATTAAATCTGTAGTACAATGTAGTGAATTTCAGCTGCTCTTGGAACATTCGACAGTGTCAATCCTAAACGACTAGCAAGTGATCAAGGTGCCCTTTGCCAGTAAGGGCTTTCGCCCAGCCGGCATAATAAAACGACTCCTTAAACTCTGAAAACAAGCATGCTTTGTACCTGGGACGCTCCTTCGGACCGAGCAACTCTGGAATGGGACCAACGACAGTGTCGTTCGTTGGGGCATGGAACGTAGCAAGTGAAATGCGAGGCTTTGAACTTACAAACACACGGTGCTCGACACTTCTATATCTCCCATTGCTCAAAAGCTGCAGCATGAAAGTGCAAAAAGGATTTCAATGCCGAATGGCTTTAACAGGGTGCATTCACTTTGTTTGTAATGGAGCATATTCCAACACTGTCGATGAATGAAGTCAACGTTGAACTAAAGAAAATCGAAGAAACTCTGAATCTACCCAACTATTGATTAATGCGTATTTGAACGCACACTGTATTCGGTCCAAACTTTTAGATATTGTTTTCCAGATTAATGATTTCCCATGTGACTTTGATCAGATGATTTAAAATGAGCGGCAATTTACCTCAATTTGATCTGCAACGTTTACAACGAACCATCCCTCCACGGGCTTCACAGTGATCCATTGTCCATCCTTCCTCACTTGCAATCCTGGATTGCCATCTTGCAACACAAGAGTGAGCACATTGTTGTCCGAATGCTTCCTCAGTCCCATGGTGACGTCCGGCTGTGGACAGGAAGGGTAGTAATTCACTTGATACACTTGCTGGTATTTTCCGGAGAAGTAGTCATTGAGGTGAGAGGTTTCCAACTCGAGGCTATCAGAGATGAGCTCCAAGATTCGTCTCATCAGCTTGTCTGTTTCCTCTGCATAGGCTTCCACTGTTTCTCTGCAAGCATGCGCATCCTCAAATTGGTCACAAGGTCTTTAAAATCCTCTTCTGGAACAAATCTCATGGTGTTCAACACCTAGCTCACCTGAAACTTGGAGGATGCGTGGGCCACAGCTCGTATCGACGCCCAGAAACAGGCAACGTGTACAGACGCAATTTATCACTCCAATTGGAACTTCTGCCCTCTTTGTGGCTCATTCTATCACTGTAGCCCTCATCTGGAAGAGAATCTCCTACAGTTTTCGCCCGAATCTTGCTCTTTTCCTCGTAAGAAAGATCGAAGAACTGGCGGAGCTCCTGCTGCATCTTCTTCATCAACGACAAAGGCACGCCGTGGTCCTTCACTTGAAAGAATCCCCACTCTTTACAAGCACTTCGGATCTGCTGCACTACAAGACCGCGGCGCTCTCCCTCTATCCCAGCCATGTCGATGACAGGCAGCTCAAGACTACAGGAGCCATCCTCCAACTTCACCCGATCCTCCTCAGAAACCAAGAAGTCGTCAGGAACTGTGTTGAGATGGCCATTCTCGACCAGCTCTTGCAAGGTCACTCGTGCATTAGACATGGCAGAGTTTAAAGCAAGATCATACGCTCACAGCTCCTCGCACTTGACTGATAGACTGAGAAATTCTGCAAGTAGGAAAACACCGGATGACAAGGCAGGGAAGTCCTTCCAGAGACTCGAACATGGAACTGGGTGCCTGGGGAATCAGTCGGTCATCACAGCTGCGATTGCTACAGAAGAATGGAAACCCAGCAAAGTCGCGTGTTTTTTTTGCTTTCTACCTCCCTCATTTCCTACGAGCAGAGTGCCATGGAAACAAAGAAGAATCTAGAGTGCAATTCAACGCAATGCGAGGCACAGAACGCTAGATGCCAAACCCTCCCGCATCAATAAGTGGGCCCAATTATTGATGTTGTTCCAATGAATTCCTAAGTATGGCTAATGTAGATGGAGATAAATACGATGTTGAGATGTACTATTCCATATTCATTTATCCACTTGACCTTTCTTTCTGCCTGCCCTATGGTGGTGCTGGAGCTCTGCTACCCGAGGGTTGGTTGCCCTGGGGCTGCTTCCATGACAAATCACTATATAATTACATTCACAATTTTATTTATTTATTTATTTTTTATTTGCTGATGAGGACCATGATGGTTGAATTTTTAGAAATCTAAGTATTGAGTTAGTGTTACAAGGAGGATTTAATACTTGAAACATACAACTATTGGTATATTAGAAGATCTAAATTTATCAATTGTATTGAAAATAGAGATTTGTTAATCCTACATCCCCAATTGATATTGTTACACCCCCATATGATCTCTTTGTAGATAACTAACTAATAATATCGTCATATTACATGTGTTCTTGCTTGAAAATACATCAGGCACCTAATTGTAGAAAGTAAGTAGAAATACAACAACAATTCTACCAAGTCTAATAGAATCTCAAATAAACTTTAAGTAAACCTTAATAATCCTAATCAAACTTTGACCAATCCAACATAAATTTAACAAAAGTTATAAAAGAAACACAAAGAAGTCCTAAACTAATCTCAAAGAAAAATAACAAGAAATCTTAAAGAAATATAAAAATAAATCTTTAAAGAAATAAAAAATAATCTTAAAGAAATATTAGAAATAGAAAATTTTAAAGAAATAATAAAGAATCCTAAATAAATACTAAAAATAGAAGCTATAAATAAATCCTAATTAAATCTTTATTTAACCTCAACTAAAATCCTAATGAATCTCAATCAATCCTAAGTCAAATCCTAATTAAAATCCTAATTGAATCTTAATCAAATCCTAGATTAAATCCTGGGTCAAGTCTTAATTGAAACCCTAATTAAACTTCAAGAAAATCTTAGGTTAAATCCTAATGAAGCCCTAATGAATTCTAAATCCTAAACAAATTCTAAAGAAGTCCTAATCAAAATCAAAATCTTAAACAAATTCTTAACAAATCCTATAGCAGATTGAAACCTCAACAATTAATGATCAAACTATTGATATTAATTCAAAATTTGCACACTTCTTAATATCTTAGTTAGAAATAGGCACAAGAAAGATGAAATTGATCGCACTTATCAATTGAGAGAAATGTAAGATAATCCAATTGGGTATTGGATGGCCTCCTATTCCAAATTAAATTCTAAACTTCCAGTACCAATATCTCCTTCTTGAATCATTGAATTGCTCTCAAATTTCACCCAAATATTGGAAATTAAATCTAAATATCAATTTTTGATAATTTGAGGTAATTTTTTTATTTAATCTATTTTTAACTCTCTCTTAAACATGCCTATATCAATTTCTTATCTCATTTACTTTGATATGGCTCATTTATACCTCTACAATGAAAATAAAAGTTCTTTATATAAAAGACAATATTAAGACTAAATCTTTCACTTCTTTTCTATCATTTATTCTTATTTTTCTATTACAACTTTCTACTAGGTTCTTCTATAGTAACATCCATATTTTTATTTTTCACTATATAGTTGTGTTACCACATGACAATATATTTCTTTTTTTCACAATTTTTTTCTTTACTTGGTTTTAAGAAAGGATAGTAGTTGAAAGGAAGATAATGAATATTTTATGGAAAAAGAGGACGTGAGATGTTTTTTTAAAAAAATATATATGTCTCAAATTTTATTATTATTATTATTATTAATAAAATAAAAAAATAATAAAGCACCTTATTCTTTATATAATACAAATACTACAATATTAGAGTACAATATTCTTGTGAGACCTCTTTGATCTTCATCAATTAATACAAATATTAAAAAAATAATAAATAAAAATAAATAAATAAACTTTAAATTAATAAAATTATATATCATATATTTTAAGAAAATTATTAATGCTACATCCTCAATTGATATTGCTACACCCCATGTAACCTCTACACAACTCAAATTGACCAAAAAGTAGACTTATATGCTTAAAGTGAGTTTAGTAGCCTAATATATTAATCTCAGTATTAATCAAAAAGTAGAATAAAAAAATAAAATAGGTATTTTGTATTTCGAGGTATCAAATTTAAAATTTGAGTCCTATATCTTAAATTATAATTAATAATTTATAATAAAGTATAATTTTTTATTAGACTTTTGAATTATTTTGAGATGCTTTTACAATATTATCTTTTTTTTGTCATTTACAATGAAATATAAGGTATGGTATCATATACAAATTCTCCATGTTGTAGAGAATATAGAATCCATTGATCTTTTCATATGACTATATTTGATTTAAGGCACTTTTTAACTTAAATTCTCATTTAGATCATCTTTATAAATATCTCTTATAACTTGGCTAATTCTTTCTTCTATCTAAGCCAAATAAGAATTAATATGTTATCCTAGCAATAATCCTTGGCTTAAAGTATTGTGCTACCTTAATCAAGTCTTCATTCATAAGACTTAAATTATAGCTTAAGCCATTGACATCTTAATTTTACAATTTTGTCTTGTGAACTACTTTAAAATCATAGTCTTATTATAATAAAACCTACGTAATTAGCTTTCCAATAAATTTATTAGATTCTTTCAACTATTTTAGTGGTTGATGATTTGTCACAAGTAAAAAAATATTGGTTATATTTATATAAGAAAAAATAAGCTATTATCTATATTATAGCTAAATATTTATCCTTATAAGATAAGTACTTGGATTTTGGATAAAATTTGCTCTATAAAGCATATATAAAGACATATTCCTTTCTATCATTATCTTTTTGAGTCAATCCTATACTAATTTCTAACATACTTCAATTTATGTAGAGTTAGAAATGTAAGCATCTTATTGTCTCAAGACTAGTGTTGAACTTAGTACTATCTTGAAGGTCTTAATTGATTCTTCTTAAGAAAGGTCCTACATCTATTCTTAATTAAGTTGTATAAATAGATTCAATAATTTAGTTAAAAGACCAAAACTACAAAATAATCTTTGATAATACTTTATTAATTTCATGAATGCTTTTAACCATTACATACTACTAAATATATAGATCCTTTTCAATGCTTCTACTTTTGCCTCTTAAATTTTCAATCTTCTAAATGTAATCATATGTCTTAGATAATGTAATTAATTATAATAGATTTTTTTTTTTTTTTTTTCTTGAAATAAGTAAAGACTTTATAAGTACAATCTTTCAAGGACTTTTTGTAAGTGCTTCAAATACTCCTATAGTATATTATTAGAAATTATTATATCATAAATATATCATAAAGTAAATAAAAACTTCTTCAAGACTTCATTCACAATGCATTAGAATTTTACTTGAACATTTTTTCAACCAAAAGGTAAAAACTTATGATAAAAAAACATATCTCTTCTATCATTATTTGTTCTCTAAAATATTATCCTTGTCTTCAAATCTCAATGGTAATTAGTGATACTCCAATCTCAAGTTTAAAATACTAAAGACTTTTTCTTTTCAAATTGCATCAAATAACTGGATAGGTATTCGCATTGGATATCAATCAAACTTAAGCTTTTATTATTATAATAGTAATCTCCACATATTTGTTTCTTTATCCAATTCTATTTCTCCAAAAATATAATATAAGAGACTATCCTAATAACAACTTACTTTACAAAAATATAGATAAATGAATAAGTTTTTATCTTGAATTACACTTTTAAAGGTTCTTTGGTAAGCCCAATAGGTTGTTCTATGCATCTCAATAATGTTATAATTTTAAAATAGACTTGGATTGAGGTCCTTAATACTAAAATCTAAAATTTGTGCAAATAACTTTTTCAACATAATTAGTTGTATTTCCACACCAAACAACACTTTTTGTAAAAATATACAAAAAATATTTCATTGAGCCACCAAAAAACATACAATAAGTATTGTACAATTGATATATTCTAGACTTTACCTTTAGTCACTCTTATATGGATCTTTTAATAATATTAGACAATCTCTAAATTAATCATAGAATGGTTCTTGTTAAATCATGCTATAGTAAGATCATCTCAAAACTCCCAAAAATGACATGTGTTTGTTTCCATGATGATCAATTGATTCAAATTGTATATTGTCCAACTTGAATGAGGCTCAATCATCCCATGTATTGGATATTATTTTTTTTCTCTCCAATGCCTTTTATCTCCTTGGTATAGTATCCTATAATATTTAGATACACAAATCCAACTCTAAAGACTTATAATTTGGATTATTACTTTCTCCAAACAATACCTAATGAGCTTCAGTTTTGATATTAATGATCCACTTTAATAGCTATCTTTAATCAATGCAATTGACTTGTATATGTTTCATTCAAAGAGGCAAGCTTAAATCACCTTTCATTTGCTTTACTTAGGTTGTAGGTTATGGCAGTTGGTAGACACTTTTCTAGTTATTAACTTCTTTCACTTTTGTCCAATTCGTGCTTCAACCTTTTTTTTGGACTTTATAGTAAAATATTAGTTGAATTATAAAATACATTTACAATTTCAAAGAAAATAAATTAGCATTCCTTCTCTTCAAAGCAAGTTATTTGAGATATTCAAATTTGGCCCTAATACTACAATAATAGTATTACTCCAAGTTTTGACTTTTGTGTTGTGGTTGGAATCAATCTAAAGGATTAATCTGAAGGCTTTTAGCAGCTCTTTAAGATATCATTAGTAATGTGATTGATTTGGGATACTTTTTTGGCTCTACTCCTTACAGCCATCAAGACTTCATACCTCCCATATTTCTTTGGAAGTATTCTTTTGGAAGTAAGGTGTTAGCTTTATGTTGTAAGTAAACACCCCATGATCATGAGTTTTTACAATATCAAGGCCACCCTAAAGTTCTTTTTGATAATTATTCTTATTGTCATTGATACTTAATACCTCTTGTATCCCTCATCTTCGTAATTCTTGCTGCACACTCCTCCACTACCCTTCCCCCCTGCACACACTCTATCCAATCTTCTTTTTATGCGAGTGCAGTCCTGCCTGCGTGCGTCGTAGCAGCATCGCACTCCTCCGTTCCTCTCCTTCCTTCCTTCCTCTCTCTCTCCTCCCTCCCACTCTCCTCACCCCTCCTCGGGACCCCTCCCTCCCTCTACACTTCTCACTCACTCCTGCACAGCCCGCGCTTCCATCCTCCTCGCGCTCTTCCTGTTGTTGTTGTTGTATATACATACTATTTCCTCATTCATTCTTCCAACCCCTCCAAGGAGGAGGAGCACTCTCTGACGTGGAGGTATAATTTGAGCTGGAAGTTGGGCAAATTGATGCCGTGGCGACGTTTGGCGAATTCCTCTGTCGATGCACGTGCTGATTTTGCAGTGCTTCAGTCGTAGAGCGTGTCCGATTGATTAGTTTTGTTTGTTCTGTCTCTGTTATTGGTTCGTCACCATCGCTCTATTCCATGTTTTCTCGACTTGTGGCGCGGTGGTATATGCACATGTAGGAGATCAGGAGTACATTAGTTGAGTCTGATTCATGGGCCGATCGCGTCGCCTCGTAGTACAGAAGTGGATGATTACAGTATTGTCGATTGGCAATTCAGTTTGTGAATGTTGCAGGTGTTAAGGAGATGATCGTGGGTGGTGTAGTTAGGGTTTGAGTCGCGTTTTGGGAGTGGCAAGGATATTATCATGAACGTGATTCTTTGGAACGATGCTTCAGGTGACACTCTGAAATGTGAATTAAAGAGGCTTTGCTGAGAAGAGATTACAAGGTGTTGGTGCTTTGGCGATGCTGCGGCCTTAGTCGAGATCTGGGATTCTGAAGCTGCATTTCTGCTGTGGAGAGGTTGGACACTTGTTCAGAAGGTGCGTTTAAACCACATCTACAGTTTCGCTCTACTCTTTCCTTGGAGAGTAATTGTAATTCCAGCAAAGTGGCTAGACTGATAGTTATTGTCCGAGCTTTACCGAAGGATCACAGCGGCAAACCATAGTTTCAAAATTGACGAACAGATGCCTGTCGTGAACCTCTGCAGTCGCTTCTAGTTCTCAGCTCGTGGAATCATACCCTCTCCTCCAGCTTCGACGTCTGTCACCTTTTCTTGGTGATGGTGCAATTTGCGATGCATATGAATCTCGTTGAACAGTGAAGCATTTAGCCTAGTAGGTTGTTTGGTGTGTAGATTTTGAACAGATTCCATGCTTTGAGACTATAGATGCCAAGTGTGCTGATTAATATAGCGGGTGAAGACGGAGACCGGAAGCAGGGCTGAATTAGGTTTGTTGCAGACAACAGCCTGTGCGTTGTGAGGCTGATAAGAAACCCTAATAAGTGTGGGTTCTATTCCAACGAAAAAAGCTGGAAAATTCATCACAGCAAACTGCTTCATGATCAATCGGAAGCCTCAAAACGTCTGCAAACATTAAATCATGAAAGCAGGAGGGGTTGAGTGACCAAGTACAACAGGATGAAAGGATCATGGAGCCGATGAAAACATATATTTGTGAATCCCAAACGAGTGCACTGATATTGTTTGAGATTCCTCGGTCTCGGAAAATGTGAACGTCGGAATCTCATCGTCACAGTTATGGCTCTAGAATCATGGCTAAGGTTGGCTTGAGCGCCTAATAACTGTTTGTGGTTTGATGGTGCTGAAATGGATGCTCGTGTTGCAGGGCCGCAATGGAGTCGTGGGCGAACGTGATTATGAAGAAAGCTTTTAAGCATGGGTTCGCTATTCTTAACCTTATCGATATGGATCAGGAGTCGTTCCTTCAAGTCGTGTCCCTGAAAGAACTTGGAAGAGTAGCATCGCTGCTGTTTGTCTGACTAGGTTTGAGTTGTCGCACATGTAGGAGATTGGGGTCCTGTGGACGAGTGTTTCTGCTGTGATGTAGGTACCAGGGGTGCCAGTGTGAAGCTAGCGTATCGTGGTTTGACGGTGATAATATTTTGTGGCTCATCGGGCCGGTGTAATTTTCGGATTTTTGGGTCAGGATGTTTTTACTACGATGTTTAGGGTGTGAATGCCTCCGCGATGGTTTTGGGCGAACTGTCGGGGCTCATCACTTATCGGTGATGGTGTTGCTGGACTGCTTGATGACATAGTTTTGTGTTGTTTCTCGTGGAAAGCAGATCACAAAATACGATCGACCAGTTGAAGACCATAGGAAGGGAGCTGTCGATGGGCACTCAAGGAAATTGGCTTTCCTCCAAGGAGTATTTGGATCTTGTGAAGGCTATAGGAGAAGCCAAGTCGAAGGCGGAGGAGGAGAGAATTGTGATGGCAGAGATCGAACACCTGAAGAAGCGGATAATGGAGCCGGACGTGCCTCGCAAGAAAATGAAGGAGTACATCATTCGGCTTGTGTACGTAGAAATGTTGGGGCACGATGCATCGTTTGGGTACATCTATGCTGTGAAGATGACCCACGACGACAATCTGTTGTGCAAAAGGAGTGGTTATCTTGCGACGACGTTGTTTCTCAACGAGGATCACGATCTGATAATCCTGATCGTGAACACTATCCAGAAGGATCTGAAGTCGGATAACTATCTTGTAGTTTGTGCTGCTCTTACGGCTGTGTGCAAGCTGATCAATGAGGAGACCATCCCTGCGGTGTTGCCTCAAGTGGTTGACCTATTAGGGCATCCCAAGGAGCAAGTGAGGAAGAAAGCTGTGATGGCTTTGCACAGGTTTCAGCAACGCTCTCCAAGTTCGATGTCCCATCTGCTGACAAAGTTTCGACAGGTGGGTTGCGTGGGACGAGTGCGTTCCAAGAATTTTCGTTTTTCGACCACTGTGAAGTTGCGCCTGGGAAGGGCGGCAGCTTGGACGTCTTCGTCGTGTGTGCGCTTATTCTTGCAGATGCCTTCGAGTGGTGTTTTTGAATGCCTCACGGCAGCCTGAGCAGGTGTATTATTATCCTGACGAGAAGTATGATGGTGGTGATGCAGATTCTGTGTGACAAGGACCCAAGCGTGATGAGCGCAGCACTATGCGCTCTGTTTGACTTGGTCTCGGCTGACGTGAAAGGATTCAAGAACCTGACGGCTAGCTTTGTGAGCATCCTCAAGCAAGTTGCAGAGCATCGACTTCCAAAGGCGTATGACTACCATCGTACTCCAGCTCCTTTTATACAGGTGCTTAATGTGCACATGAGCAGCTGTGTGAAGCCAGAAGCTGTTCTGCGTTGACCTTTGTGGAGTGCAACGAGTTGTGTGTTGTTCTGTCGTGCGCCCAATCTGCGTTTCCAGTAATTGCTGTTGGCAGCCAGATGTTACATACAGGGCAAGGAGGACATGTGTTGACATTTGATGCTAACTGGTTCTGAGAGAACGGTGTTATTTGGTTGTCTTTGCTGGTCGGTTTTGAAGTAACCGTGTGGAAGTATTGTAGTGTTGCAACTCCAACCATTGCAAGGCCGCTGGGTGTTACTTAGTTCCAGTAGGCGACTGTTAGAGTTGGTTGCAGACTTACCGGAGCTGTTATCACTGTTGGGTGCAGATCAAGCTGTTGAAAATCTTGGCTTTGCTGGGGGCAGGGGACAAGCATGCAAGCGAGAATATGTACAGTGTGTTGGTGGACGTTATTAAGAAGAACGAACCTGGTAAAGGTGACCCTGGGTCGAACATAACCAATGCCATCCTGTATGAATGCATCTGCACAATCACAGCAATCATGGCAAACAGTAAGCTCCTTGGGCTGGCTGCTGAAATCACGTCCCGCTTTCTGAAGGTGAGCTTCACGTAGCCGACCCGTTTCAGTGATATCGTGTGCACGTCTGGATTGTTTGGTACATCATTGTTTGGTTAGGGGGTTTGATGGTGTGAAATTGGAGCCTGGACGGGGTTTTTGCTGGCAGCAAAGCGTAAGCACGCTGAATAGTCCAAGAAAGGCGACGAGAATGAATCCAGTGGCAGTGTGCATAGAGAGGAGTAGGCTGGAGAGGTTGTTTAAAGAGGGTGGCTTGTGAGACGAAGCTGAAAGGAAGTTGGAGGGCATGCTACTTTGTAGTGCATCAGTATGGACGTGGACTAGTTGGAGAAATGAGCGGTGTTGCTGCGCATGTCCCCACCTTATGTTTTGAAGTGAGGAGATGATTGATGGTCATCTCGAATTTTCAGTACAGAGATGTGAGATGACGCATGTACCTGAGAATGTGGTTCTAAAACGATTTGTGTTGGTTAGAGCGACAGTCACAACTACAAGTATATGGGCATAGACGCGTTGGGGCGTGTGATTGAAATCAATCCGGATTTTGCGGAGGAACACCAGTTGTCTGTTATCGATTGTCTCGAGGTATGCCCAGCTGCCCACACTGTTTCGTTTGTGTAATGGCGTTTAAAGTTGTTTATCATTTTATGATGGTACGGATTGAGTTCAGGATGCTAGAAATGTTCGTTTCGAAAACATTGTGAGGATCATTATGATCTTCTTCATGGGTAGTGGTGAGACTATGGTGTGAATAGTGGGATGAAAGGAAATTTTGGGTTTTGTAGTGTCAGCAGAGGAGTACCTCTACGGCGTTTGGAAGAGGTTTCTCTCAAGAGTAGCTATTGAACTGGATGCTTTGTATGTGTATGCACTAGTGTGGCTATATTGTTGATGCTGTGCTCCGCTGTATATTTTTTTTATATGGTGGAGTTGTGTGTGTGAGTGTTGCTTATTTGCAGGATCAAGATGACACCTTGAAGCGGAAGACGCTGGATCTGTTGTACAAAATGACGAAGTCAAGTAACGTGGAAGTAATAGTCGACCGCATGATAAGCTACATGCGGACTTTGAGTGATGCACACAATAAGACTGAGATTGCCACTCGCATCATTGAACTGACGGAGCGATTTGCACCCAGCAATCAATGGTTCATACAGGTAACACCTCTGAGTGTGTGCGGTGGCTGTAATTCTGGACGTTTACCTCAAATGGCAGGGGTTCAGTTGCTCGTGAGCATTTGATTGGAAGTGGCACCCAGTCGCCAGAAGTATATAGTGTAGGTGGAGTTTGCAGTGACGATGTGCTAACTTAGAGGGGGATGCTTCGCGTACTGCAACAGACGATGAACCAGGTTTTTGAGCTGGCAGGGGATTTGGTACCTGTGAAAGTTGCGCACGATCTGATGCGTCTACTTTCGAAAGGCGCTGGTGAGGATGACGAAGAAGCTGATTCTCTTCTGAGATCGTCTGCAGTAAAATTCTCTACCTCTTGTGTGATAGTTTTTGGTGTACGAGCGTGTTCTCTTTGTATGCGTAATCCACGTCATCTTTCCTGGAAACCTGGAGTGTGGGTGTTATGTTGAGTCTTTGGTGACTGATGCGACGGGTTGTATCGGTTATGCAGGTGGAGTCGTATTTGCAACTGCTAGCAGAGCCCAAGCTACCATCAATTCTCCTGCAGGTAGAGTGAGCTGCTTGACACTGGGTTTTTTTGCATGTGGATGCCGTGGGTCCCGGAGTGAATGCGAAGCTCGAGTTTGGTCTTTCCGGTTCCCTGGTTTTTCTTCGAAGGGTATGCCAGGTCAGCCTCGCTGGGTGATCACCATGTCAACGGAAAGGTTTGTGGTGTGTTGTTGGGGGCTGATTCCGGATCACATTGTGCACGTGCAGGTTGCGTGCTGGGTATTGGGAGAGTACGGAACTGCTGATGGTACTCATAATGCCGACGACATCATTGGCAAGCTGTGCGATGTTGCCGAAGCTCATCCCGGTGATAACGTTGTGAAGGTAAGTCCAAGGTTAGTGTACCTGGTGAATGCATCGTAGTAGCGAGTAGCGTGTTGGAGGTGTGTTTGTTGCCTGGCAGCGCATGTGTTGTGAGCGATTAGAAATATGCACATTTGTTTGCACCTTCCTACAGTAAAAGAGTACGTGGCTGCTCTAAATCGATAGGGGCCGTTGGCTTGGACACGGTCAGGGATATGCAATCACAGCAATCACGAAGATATGCTCATTCGAGATTGGAGCAGGCAGAGAAGTTCAGCTCATACCCGAGGTGATCTCCGTTGTCTCTCGTCGTCTTTTAGCAATATGCTACCTAGGATCAGTCCAGCTGCGGATGTCAAGTCGGCACCTGGGTTGTAGACTGGTGCTGTCCTTTGGTGGATTGGATTATATTGTGGGTCGTTTGTGGACGTCATTAGTTGTGCCAAGCGGGTGAGGCACGGTTTGAGCGGCGGGGACGTTTTACGAGTCGAGTATGGAGCATAACATTGAAGAAAAGGATGTGGGGAGTAGATGTACTATTGCGATAGATCTGTGTTCGCATGGAGAATTTGATGTGTTTGAAGTGACGGTGTGAGATTGGGAGCAGTCAAAAGTGGGTGTAAACTGATAGAGGTAGTTTTAGAAAATTCCAGAGCAGCAAGCTTGTCTAACAGAACGTGGACCTGGCGGGTGTTACAGTGTCGGTCATTTGTGGATGATCTGCTGGCCTCCCACTCCACGGACCTACAACAGCGGGCGTATGAGCTGCAGGTATTCTTGGGACTTGGTGCGGACCTCGTGCGGAAGGTGCTGCCTGTGAACGGAAGTGGTGAAGAGATTGAGGTATGTGTATACGTTGGCCGTGAAGGGCTGCGTTTCCTTTCTCGTGTGTGAGGATGAGGTGGTTGTGAGAGGGGTAGGTTGGTTGAGCGAGTTTGGTTTTGGACCCAACTGCAACAGAGATTTCTGGTGAGGTCGCCGGGTGTGAAGTTGGTAAGATGACAGGACACGATCACGGTCGGTGCTTGGGATGTTACGTCTTCGTCGATGCAGTGTGTTTAGCGCAAAATATAGAAAGTGACTCCTGTATGCCTTGTTTCTTGAGTCGTGGAGAGTTTGTTTGTGGATTGAAATGTTTGGGTTCGTTTGGATGAAGAAAGAGTGTTTTGGTGTTTCAAGATATTCTGTTGTCGGATGTCGTGTGTCGAGTTTCTTGGGTGGAGACCGAGTTGTATGTTTTGGCAGTCCCGTCGAGGTAGAGTCGCTGGACTTTGTGAAGCTTTGTTTACAACAAGGTAGATGATTTGAGAATACGTGGTGCGGGTGTCGTTTCAGCAGACGCATGTTGAATATGAAATGACTTGCGGGTGAACGTGCAGTTTGACAGGGAGTTGCCATTTCTACAAGAATTTGTGGATTCTGCTCTGGCCAATGGGGCCCGTCCGTACCTGGATGAGAACGAGCGGCTTGGCGTGGACAGTGGCATGAGCTCATTCGTGAGTAGCAGCCGCAGCCATCATGAGCCGTCCCACGGTCTACGGTTCGAAGCGTATGAAACGCCGACGCTAGCCGTTTCCTCCGGTTCTGCAGCTGTTCCCTCTTCTCTTCTTCCAGACTTCGAGGAGTCAGTGACTGAACCTACTCGAAGCGTGAGAAACCAGACCGATAGTTCACAGGTGGACTTACTGGGGCCCGAAGTTGCAAGACTTCGGTTAGATGGAGTGCAGAGGAAATGGGGTCGTACGTCAGGTTCTTCTCAACCTTCTCCTGCGCCCACACCAGTCTCTGAGCAACAAAGGCGTGGTAGTGGTGTCTCAGAAGGCGCGAGCTCCAACAACGAAAGCAGTCCAGCAGGTACGTTGTATGGAAACAAGATGAGTTACATTCTGGATGATGGACCATTTATACGGGGCAAGTATGCTGCTCGTGTATGCTGTTACGGGATGATGTGGGGGAACCATTCGCACTAGGGAGTGGCTGATGGAGCCTTCGGGAGCAGATTGTTGTTTCCACGTGCTAATGCTGGTTTGTGATTGCGAGGGTACATGAAATAGCATGGCGAATTGCAGTAGGGTGTATCTGGTTGTCGTAGTTGGTTGGTGGCTGATTTGTGGAGTGGTGGGACGGTGATGCAGCAGAGCCCAGACATGATACATACAGCAGCAGCTTCGAGGGAAAGAAGGTACAGCGGGTAATACCAGCGGAGAAGCAGAGACTTGCGGCATCCTTGTTTGGTGGTTCATCAGTCCAGAAAGGCAGTAGTGGAGGAGTGAATGGAGGAGTGAAGGCGTCGAATGCAGCAGGTAATGTTCGACCCAGTGAGAAGGGCGTACCTTCGAGACCTGTGGCAGGGAGCGGAAAGGAGAAGAATTGGAGCGCAGCTGAGCCAAAGCAAGCCTCGAGCTCGCTAATGGACCTGGTGGACATGAGTGGAGATGACTTACTCCCAGTTCATGATTCTAAAGCATCGTATGATCCGTTCAAGGGGTTGGAAGGTTTACTCGGCGTGCCTTCCACAGCAGCGTCTTCCACACCAGCAGGATTGGGAAAGAGTACGATGGATTTTATGTCTTTGTATGACAGCGCTCCTGTTGTGTCCCAGAGTGCTAGCTCGTTAGCAGGTGATTCTGATGTGCTACCTTTAGGCCATAGACGCAGTGGTGGGATGGATGGCGCGAATGGGGTTGAAGGAGGACTGATGGACTTGAATATGTTGCCAAGCGTGAGTCCACTGGCGGGATTGGGTGAGCTTGCGCAGTCAAGTTCAAGTTCATCGCCATCGACTGGTGTGTCGGACAAGAAAGGGCCTTCTCGTCAACATTCTTTGCAAAAGGATGCTGCCTCCCGGCAAGTTGGCGTCACTCCGACGGGCGCGAATCCTGCTCTGTTTCAGGACCTGTTTGGGTGATGCGAGGGCTGTTGTTGTTATAACGCAAAGGAGGGGGATAGAGGAAGAGGTTGGAGTAGTTGCGTAAATGAATGTATGAATTGCTCCATGTAGAGCCGTGCCCGATGTGGCTGGAGCAAAAGAAATGAGATTTATTATCGCCATGAGACCACATGGAGTTGTGTTGCGGTTTGGTTGTGCATGGTGGTGTTGGAAGCATTGCAAGTGACATGTTTGCTGCTGGTACCGGAACTTGGTGGACTGAGACATAGTGGGTACAGCAGAGATGTTGGTTGTTTGTTGGAGCAGGATGCGGCGATCACGAAGCTTGGTCACGTGTGGTGAGTCGCAAGAGTGTTGTTTTGATAAAGAGGTGAGGTGACTTTGCAGTACACACCTGTGCACATCAGCGGAACCGTAGGGATGGGGTGTTTTGCAGGGGATAGGAAGAAATGGAGGTAGGACCAGAGGAGATCGTTTTGGTTTGCTGAATGTACCGGTTTGGCGGTGGTGTGCGTTGGTTGTTAGGTGGAGTTATACTTCGTGTACCAGGAGTGTCCAAGTTCGGGTTTGGGTTATAGGGAAGACATCGACTGATGAATGAGGAAAACAGGCATTCAGCTTGGCTTCATTGTCAGTTTTCTTTGGTCATTGGTGTACATTCATTGTGTGTGCTCTGTCAATGAATATGGTTGCTAGTATCATTGACAGAGGACACACAAAAGGAGTAATTTGATTGCTTTGTACAATGATAAGTGATAAAAACGGGATCTTATGTTTTGTGTTGACTTGATCATGTTGCAAAAAGATAATTTAGTATAAATTTTCCATAATTAAATGCATCTTTGGCAAATGCATGGTATTTTATTTTTTCCACTTTGCATTTATATTTCAAGTTTGTATAAGGTTGTGGTGGATCTTACCATAGAATTATGTTATGGCTATTTTTCTTCTTCTTTATCTGTGAATAGATTTTGGGCAGTTTTAACAAAGTTTTTATATGCTTGCCTACACTTGTCCCCAAATTTTGTCCCTAACTTAGGGCTAAAAAGAGCAGAGGCCAATAGAACTAAGACAAAGAAAGCTAAGACAAAGACTAAAGGAGAGGGTTAGGGAGAAGCAATCATGTATTGAGAGTAGGGTTCAAAACACCAATAGAGCATATCTAGTAGATAACCAAAATCAAACTCAAGACTTGCCCAACACTACCAGATTTTGCACCCAATGCTCCAGTCTTTCTGAAAGCTGACCTTGGACTCTAATCTCACATTGTTTATATTGACTTGGATTTTGTGTACCCCAGGACTTGCTTGTTGTCCTTGGGCAAAGTCAAGACAAGTAGTGTGGATAGACAAAATCTTGCAATAAAAGTCCTATTCTAGGAGATGTTTTGTGGAATTGGTTTGTACAATGTGTAATGTAACATACATGTAATTATTTTGTAAAAAACTGTTACTTAGTTTTAATATTTTATCATTGTATGTATAAATCAAAAAATTATAAACATTTCTAAATTTAGAAGTTAAAAATATGTCTTTTTAGATTATTATTTTGTAATTCATATTGTATCTACAAATTGGGGGTATATTTTGTATCAACATATTATTATAATAAACATACAAAAAGTATGGTAATATTAGGCAAAAATGAATGGATACTAAATTTTTTAATAGAAAATTGTGTAGATTTATGTTTTTTTTTATAAAAATTAAAAGCAATAAAATTTACAAATTGAATTTTATAGACTATGATTAAAAAATAAATAAGAAGTTGTGATTATGTGTTTGATTTAAAATAGAATAAACTTTACTAACGGCTATTTTTTTGAAGCATAATATTTTTTTAGAAAAAGCAATCCAAATGATGGCAACATATATATATATATATATATATATATATATATATTAAAGAAAGAGTATTAAATTAATAAATTAAACAAATCCATAATTTATTTTTTTGAATAAGAAAACAAGATAGAAATAACATCCAAGACCAAAATCATGTTTGAGGATTTATTTTTTATTTTTTAAAATGACAAATGGAATTAGTACGTGCCGAAACTTCAACAATCAAAATTGATGAATGGTAGTTTTCTTACCAAATAAGTTCATACGGATAGATGTGAAGTTTCGGCATTGCTTTTTTATCCAAATAATGGATTAGTTTCCGGGGCTCGTATCCTTCCAATTCCGTTGCGCAAGTATCATTAATTAATTAATTCTGCCTTTCTTCTTCGTTTCCTTGAAGTGACCAGTTCCTCCGATGGAAGGTCCCGTTTGTCTCTCTCGGAGTCGTGAAATTACTTAATTAATAAGATCGAACTGAGTTTATTTGGTTGAGAAATGTTACTGCATTAGGGTTTCGATTGAACGCTCTTTCGATTCCTCGGATTCGACAGTTCGAGTAAAGTGGGTGCTATTGCAGTTACGTTGTTACGAGCATTAGCAATTCAAGGTTGTGGAAGACCCCTCAAATTTCAACCTCTGAATTTCGATTCGGAACCAGTGGATATGCTAGTTGCGCGATGGTTTCGCTTACGGGTTCTGGCCCTCCTGCTGTTGTTGCTACTCGGATTGTGTAATTAATTTTGATAGTAAGACCCAATTAGACTTGCGATTCTCGGGGAATTAATTTCCAACGGAGGTGCCATGGAGGCGACTAGGCTCTCCTCATTGTGCAACAGATCACACCTTTGTATCACTTCGAAACTTGGCGAATTCAAGCCCACTCTAGCTCCCTCACAATGTCACTCCAAAGTTGGAGTTAGGGTTTTACGTTCTCAGGAATCGTGGACGTCGATTCAAAGGCGCGGAGCCCTACAGCAATGGCGTGCTTCTGCAGCCCAGGATTTGCAAAGTAGGTGGTGCTGCGAATTTCACGACCAGTATGATGTGCTGGTGCCGTACGTTGATGCTTGGAATTGGCAGAAGCTGCGAGTGGAAGAGAAAATAGCAATGCTGGGTCGTCACGAGGATGCTGGCGACACTCTTATCATCTTGCAGCATCCGCCAGTGTACACGTTAGGCACGCGAAGCACCGAAGCGAATTTGAAGTTTGATGCCAATGATCCTCCTTTTGAGCTTCACCGGACGGAACGGGGAGGCGAGGTCAGTATTTTGCTTCTCAAGTCCTGGTGGTAGGACTGGCAGCATATGCACATTAAAAGTTAAAAATCGTTGCAGTCTTGTACTGTATCAAAGCACCGTTCATTTTCTCGTTTAGCACGAAGAATTGAATTTCCGGCGAGTAAATGAAGTGCACATTATTTTGCAGGCGTAAACGTCGTTATGTTATTACCTCCGTTTCACAAAGTCTTGACAGACTTAATTTGCCTTGTTGACAACTGTATCTTTCCTTTTACTCCGCACACCAATGCAGGTTACATACCATGGCCCAGGGCAGCTTGTCATGTACCCGATTCTCAACCTACGGCACCACAAAATGGACTTACATTGGTACCTTAGAACTCTCGAGGAAGTTGTAATCGGCGCACTTTACAAAGCTTGTGGAATTCGAGCGCATCGCATCGACGGACTTACTGGGGTCTGGGTGGACAATCAGAAGGTGGAGCAGCTGCCTCAGCCCTAATTCGCAGATATAGTGAACACATTTAGTTGTCAAGTCTTACAACTACTTCCTTTTAAACATTTGAAAGCCCTCAGATACATCTGTTTGGTAATGTTAAAGAAAGTTCCCAGTGATTTGGTTTTAGTTATTACGTTCATTTCTCATTTCTTCCTGTGCTACAGTCAGACGATAAGTGGTGAACTGATCGAGAAGTCTTCACCTTGTCCTTGCAGGTTGCAGCAATTGGTGTTCGAGTCTCCCGGTGGATCACTTACCATGGACTTGCACTGAATGTGACGACAGATCTTGTACCTTTTTCGAATATAATACCTTGTGGAATATCTGATTACTCTGTCACTAGTGTAGCAAAGATCTTAGAGAACTCTGACGATCTGTGCGACTTGAGTGGAGGAGACGCACATAGTGTATTGAGATTACTGCGTGATTGCTTGTTAGCGGAATTTGAAGAGAAGTTTAGTGTGCATCTAGTTCGTCCCTCTAATTTGTCGAATGCGTCTATATGCGTCTGATGAAGCTGATTTCGGAAGTGAGTGATTTTGAGATTCCTTAAGGTTTCAACTTTGTAATATAATTCCATGACGAGCGCCTGGACATTCCGTGTGGCGATGCCACAGCTCTGCACTCCAAATTGGAGGCTTGTCTTTCAGCCAAGCATTTTGCAGGTCTTCTACAAATTTGTAGACTTAACATTCTGTTTTCTTTTGTGCACAATGTAACGAAATTCATAACGCTTGTATTTTATGATTACTTTAAACATTCATTATTTTGGTAACCGTAATTTATTGCCTGGACTCTGATGCGTGCATTGTTCTGTAAGTCGTTCCAAATAAACAATTTGTCAGTTCAAGAATGGAAATCTGTTGTGATTCAGCAGACGGTCAGCAGTAATATAAAATAAACTTGAAAAACAATGTGTGAATTTTAGGTGTGAATAATGTAGAATTCTTCTCATCTGAAGGTTTTTGGTTCCATGGAAGTACAGAAACTATCAAAATGGAATGTACATCGAGATGTATCCAAACCTGAAGTTGTGTCATGAAAACTTTACATTAACATTCAGTTTCATGTCGTGCGATGACTAGAATGCTTTGTGAGAGCTCGCACGCATTCCAGCATGTTAGCACATATTGCAACGCATAAAAATGGAGGTTGGGTCTGTCGGTGTGCTGCCAAGTTGTTGCAAAACTCGTGATCTAGATCTCGATCTCCGTAAGATCGGTGCTTCAGAACAAAAACTGAGCTCGTGACTGATTTTGCGTGGTTACATCACCTAGCAGTCGACGTCGTGTATCAATCATGTGTGTGATAGCTCGAAGAACAAGTGCAAGCATTGAAGTGCTTACGGCCAGTATTGGGGCAAGCGACGGCAGCGGCGCCAGCAGCGGAGGGGTGCGGGACCTGTTCCCAAAAGTGCCGCGCCGCACATTTTGCGGCAGGCTGTTTGGGCCCCGAAATGAGCAAAAACAGAGTTCATCTGATATGCTATCAAGTCCAGGGGTATAATTGAAATTATGAGAAAACTCAGGGGTACATGTGTAATTATCAAGAATACACGGGTATTCATGATATTTCCACATATTTCAGGTGTACAAATAAAAATTTCTTAATGCTAAATTATGTGTATAATTTTGACCAATGAACTTATGCTCAAAATTTCGCATAATCAAATTTCATCAGTTGTATTATATCAATCATTCTCTTTTGTCATATTCTCATTGTTTTGCATTTCCTAATACCCCAGTTCTTTGAGTGTTTTAAAAACTTAAAAATCAAAAGCCATTGAATTGATATGAAAGAATCTTACAATAAACAAGTATGCACACACATGATCGAAAAATAGTAAAATATTTGTACAACGCCCATAAATTTTAAAAATATCACAAAAAAAATTAATACTAGCACCAAATATCTTCACACGACCATTGGTAAGAAAGAAAGAAAGAATAATAATAATAAAAAAAAACTGTGCTTTGGTAGCAATTTCCTTCAAATCAAATTTTTAGAGTTTGGATGAAGGAAACTTAAGCCATTATGTTGAATTTGGATTGCCCAAACCCAACCGTTGGGATTTGAGTGACCCAAATTGGATAATCGCACAAGTTTGTAGAGAAGTTTGGATAATTCTAAATACAGATCTACATCGACTTCAAACCACACTGGCCCATGTCCACAACTGTAAAAGAATTCAGTTACCTAAGTCAAAACCATGATGATTTAGTGCAGTACATATAAAGGCACAAATAGTGAGCCTTCGCTTCGTGATCACAAAGGCACGGAGCACAGGACTCTGAAACAAACAAAAGGGGCGTCTTTGACCTGAGCATTAGAGGTGAATATGGTCGTTGGAAATTAGTTTACTTTCCAATTAAGAATAGAAGGATGCAAGTAAGAATGCTGAAGAATTTGATGTTTCGTAGCCGCTATTCCAGAACAGTCATATGCAGACAACGCAGAGAAATACGAAAAACACGTCCATAGCACACAGCTCAACATTCTCAAATACTGTCATTAAAAACGCTTTCAAAATGCTACTCTATCCGTATTCAACAATGATTCTACCACTTCGTGTGGTGCCACTTCTCCACAGAGTCGGCACCGAGCCAATCAATCTCATCCAAGAACACGACCAAAACTGAAACCTAAGCTCCAGGGACAGGAGCTGCCTCAGCGACAGGCTCTGCTTCATCTCCAACTGGACGCTCGATCTTGGCACCGACTTCCTCACTGTAGTCTCCGTGGACCTGTCAAACGCAACGGTGCCAGTATTGTCAGAACCAGATCAGGATCGCACCAGTATCTTAACAATCATATCCATCAAACGATTACACCCGTCAAAGACGACACTGCGTCCACACCTAGATAACTCCCTTACATCCACTGTGCAGCACGGCTCAACAACAAGATTCGTCCACATGCACGACATCCACACTTAGACGTACCTCCATCAACTTCATAAGGTCGAACTTGGGAGCCTTCAGAATCTTCACTTTCCTGATGAAAGTGTTTTGAAGTGGGTAAATACCCTGCGTTGCTTTCTCAATCTCCTTTCCAATCACCTCAGGTATGAACTTCGCAACCAACTCTTTCAAATCACAAGACTGAGCTTCACGCACCATAATTTCTCTCATCTTGCGTCTAATCTGTAAAGACAAAGCGGTCAATCCATAGCAGATGAGATAAAATGGAGGATGGTGGCAAAAATAATAATTATCAAAAACGAAAAGAAAAGACGTAACTGCTAGCTCAAGCTCACCCTCTAGACACCCCCAAAACTGTCGAGAGTGACTACTAGTCAAATGCTAGTAAGTACAGCTTGTGCAATCTCTGATTCGACTGAAGTATCCAGATTACATAAGTTCCAATGCAGCGACGATAGCTGTATCACTTTCAGATTTCCCGGCGCAAAATTATAAAAAACAAATGCTATGTGCCGAATCCTTCACAGAAGTTAGGTGGACGTGTTGTGACATTGACAATTTAAGCGTCACCTAACACGCACCTGTCGAATCTGGCTCGATTGCGCGTAGCAAGTTTTCTTGATCTGGTTTGGCCTCTTCTTGGTGAATGCAATGCAGAACATGCGGATCTGGTAGTTGTCAGTGGTCTTCACATCAACGTGAGCTTCGATTAAACTCTGCCACTTGCGAACCAGAGACCGCAGCTTGTCGGTTGTGAGGTCCATTCCCTGAATTTAATCAAAGGTCGATCCGTTAAGTAACACGATGCCCTTACCTTTAGCCAACATCAACAACGTACCACTGCTCTCCCAATACCATGACTTCGTCAATTAAAAACCTCATTTAGTTTCCTAATAGACGCCATTAACTGATTGTATTCAGCAACATAAATGAGCCCAATGTATCAAAATCTTGTCGATTCATAGCGATGCATACCCAGAAGTTGGTAAGAACGTTCTTGCCCTGCACGTCCTCCGCCCTTAGCTTGATTTTGCGGAAAGCCTGGTCTTCATCATTCTGCAAGTCGGCTAACGAGACCTCGAACACGCGTCCCTTCAACCCATCGGAGGCAATCTGTCGCATCCAAACCCGCGTCAGTTCCGTGTACAACTTCACAAAAGAAAAAAGCGTATCCATCTCTCTCATAAATGTCCAACTTCAATCAAATCCCCACGGGACGGAGGCGAGAGATACACACAAACAGAGCGAGAGAGAGAAGCATAACCCCCCACCTTCGTTCCCGCGGTCCTGGTCACGAGAGTCTTTCCCAAGTTCTTTTGAGTGAAAGTATTGGGTGCCTTGATGTCATACCAATCCTTCTTGGAGAAGGGATCGACACTACAATGCAAAAAACCACCGCCACTCTAATCAGAACTCATGTGAGCCACAGCACATTCCACCAGGGCACATAAAAAGCTCCACACCTAAAGGCCACGGAACGAGAGCTCGCGGGAGACACAATGCAAGCATGAAGACACGAATACAGAGCGCAGAGAGTGTGGGAGAGTACATTTTCTTCTTGCCTCCCTTCTTCCCCTTGGAAATGCGCTTGTTCTTCCCCACGGCCATGGCTGCCAAAGAGGAATTCCAGCAACAGCAGCAGCAGAAGCTCCGAGGGAGCGGAGTAGGAGTGATTGAGAAAAGAAGAGCACTACTACTGCAGCAGCATCATCCGCCACACTCCCTCCCTCACCATAGCCCTTCCTTCACTGCTCTCTCTCTCTCTCTCTCTTCCTAACCCTAATTCTGATGGATGGCCCCCTCCCGGTTCACACTGTCTGGACCCAGCCTTGCGACTCTGGTCGTCCCAACCGTTGAAGCCCCTTGCCCCATCGGAAGGCCTTCGATGGACCGATCTCAAGTGTTGAGAGTGTGTGTGCTAAAATAATAGACTCAAAGCATGCTAACAACTTGCTTTTATTGAAATTGGAGAACGGTTTATATGTACTTTATTTAAAATCTACCAAAATGTTTCAAGCTACAATGCAAAAACTCATAAGAAATAAAAAATAAAAAACTTAATTAATTGTGACCTAAAATTAATTTTAAAAGTAACTTTAATATATACATATATACTTTGTATAAAATATATGTGTTTTTGTATTTATTTATTATATATGAAAAAATTAAAATTTTATTGTTGAAGTATTTAATGTCTTTCTATAAAAAATTGTCAATCAAAGCTTAATATAAAAATACAAAAAATAAATAAATAATAAGACTTTTAGTGTTTGAAAAAACATCAACATCTAAAAGATAATAAATTCATAAAAATTAATAATTAAAATTATTTTTTATTTTTTATTTTTTCACTTTGCCAATCAAATAGTTGAAAATCAAACATAAGATGAATATCACATACAAGATTCTAAAGTAGAACTATCTTACAATATACTATAATTGTGCATGAGTTAATATTTACTATATACAACTACAACTTTTGTCTTATGATTTTTAAGATTATTAGTGAACTAAATTTAAAATATCAATAACTTTACTTTATATATACTATTTTTTTTAAATCAAGATATTCTTATATATCCTACCATCTTACAAGTATACAATATATATTAGAATTAAGCATCTAAAAAAATCACATATTTTTATAAAAAAAATTTGACTCCTAAAAACTTTATTTTAGGAGATGAGTAAAAAAAAATAAACTTGTTATTTCCATTGTAGTATTTAAATCGTGCTCAATATTTTGTACATTATAAAATAAGATACTTAATATATATATATATATATATATATATATATATATATATATATATATATAGTTCTATACTTATAAGTGTTATTTAATATATTGTATCATTTTTTTTAATCTCTATTCTTAATTGAGACCTAAGATGTTTCATAAAAATCTTATAAATTATAATATTTATCTAATGTATACCGAAATATTTTTAGATCTTCATATCTAACATAATAATAAGATCAAAATATCTCTCATAAATATGCTAAAATTTTAAGATTTAAAAATTTCAACATTAATAAGAATATCTTGTGTACAATTCATTTTAAAACTTAGAAATAAAATATACTCTAAAATTATATGTTTTTTTTTTTTTTTTTTTCTTTTTTTTTTTTTTCCATTGACTAGTTAAAACAAATTCAGTTCTTTTTTAAACTAATTTGGAGTGATTAATTTTTATTGTATGCTTTAAGGATTTTGTTGTCAATCATTATATTTTATTTTTATTGTTGTTTTGGAATCTCTTTTTAATTCCTGGAATTTTTTTGACTGATTTAAATATAATAATCTAATTATTTAATAATTTATTTTTTTAATTAAAATTTAATAAATTATATAATTCTAATTTATATACATTTTAATTGTAATAAATTATTTATATAAGTTTTATACATGTTTCAATGGTAATTTAGAATATATATATATATATATATATATATATATATATACATATTATTTTTTTTATTATTATTTTTGGTATGATTTCATTTATGAAACACTTTTAATCTATTCAATGAATATATTAAAAATTTAATTCAAATAGTAGAAAATAAAAAATATATGATACTTTCTATTTCTATATACATATATATAATTCTAATTTTTACACTTGTACAATTACATATTTGTAACAAAGTAAAATACATGTGTTGAAATATAATCCACCTTTGAAGCCAACACTAAACTTATTTCTTCTTTTCTCTCATATTGATAAAAATAGCTAAATAATAAGATTTTAAAAGTTAAAAAAATCCTATAATAGAATAAATTATTGGTTTTATAATATTAAAAATAATTTTTTTATTTATAATTAAGGTAAAGTTACTATATATAATAACATATGTTTTTATTAATAAAGGTGTATTTTAAGTACTCATTTCAAAAACATTGATCTACAGATGTAACTATGATTTTAAATTAATCAACATGTCAAAATCACTCATATCTTCTTGTAAACACATTAACAAATTATATTTTTAAAATGACTATAATTTTGAATCTTTTGATAGACTACTCACAAATAAAGAAAAAAGAAAAAAATAGAAAAAATCACATCATATATTTTTTTTTTTTTTTTTTTTTAATTCTCCAGTATTTTATAACACTAAAAATCTGTAGTACTTAGGAAAAACATCATATGTATCCCTCAAATATACTAAAATATCAAGAATATTCATGTATTCTTCATAATAATAAATATATCCTTCAAATTTGTGATAGTAGCAAATATATCCTTCAAATTTGTGATAGTAGCAAATATATCATTTAGATTTGTAATAATAGCAAATGTACCTTTATTGATAATAAGATATTATCAATATCTCTTGTTTAGTTGTCATTTAGGGCCAAAACTAGGGATTGCACAAATTTTGCTACAATCCTTTCCAACTTTTTGAGAATTGGAAAAAACTTGCCACCTTTTCTTCTTTTGATTTGGACACCATGCCTTTCATTGTAAATTTTTAGCAGTGCTTAATTGCAACAATATTTTTTCTATTGGAGTGCTTGCATTTTTTGAATTGCATGCTATCACAACCATCCTCTTGTTTGTAAGCCTCTGCACCTCAAGGTAGAAATGTGACTTATGGAGCGATAAAAAATTGAAAGAGTGAAGATACACAAGGGTGATGAATTGTCTGAATCAAATTTTTATTTCAAAGTTCAAGATCATCTGTCTAAGTGTGGAAGTCAAGTGCATATCATATGCATTTTTAATTGTAATAATATGCATAAATTTTCCAAAATGCATACTCACTCATCTCAAGAAATAATTTGCTAAAATTTTCTTGCAAAATCTATATGGTTCATAGTTTAGACCCTAGATAATGATTAAATAAATAATATTGATAATATCTTATCATGAATGAAAAAATATTTGCTATCATTAGAAATATAAGGAATATATTTTCTATTATCAAGAATACATGGATATTCTTGATATTTTAGCATATTTGAGGAATATATATATATATATATATATATATATATAGATATATATCAATTTGTTTTATTATTTATTATATATTTATTATATATTTATTAATAAAAATTAAGACTATATAAATATATATTTTCAAATAAAATCAATTTTAAATTACTTTATAATGTAGTTATGTTGAAATATATTAGTTATATTCTATCATATCAAGTATTTTAAGTTTGTTCAATTGTGAAAGTTTTAAATACCTTAATTTTCATTATTTATTAAGCTAACACTTTAATAGCTCTAAAATATATAATACTAATAATAAAAATACATGTTCATTTATTTCTTTTTAAATTCATTAATGCTAAATCTTTGCAAATTTTTTTAATCTTCACCAACATATCTATTTATGGGTCCATATCTAAATAAAGCTTGCTATTAGCTTATATAATATTACTAGATTTGTAGAAGTTTATAGCTGCTTTATTAAAAGAATTAATTACATTGTTTTTTTAAATAGAACTATGCAAATTGAATGTTGATGTATTATAGAAACTTAATTGAGTACTCATTATAGGGTTAGATATAACTTTTGTTGATTAGCTTAGAAAAAAAAGAAGAGAGATCTTACAGCAGAATTAAATAACTATCATGCTCTACAATCCTTTTTAGTATAACTATGTGACATTTTGAATACAATTCTAATATAGCCACAATGTAATGTAGGTAGATTAGTAAATTATTCAATTGTGGCACAAGAAAACTAAAACATACTATTATTTAAGGCCATAATGTCATTACTATCAATGATGGTAGGAATTTGATGTGCAATAGTAATGACTATACATGAACTAAATTTTGAATGTAGACCTTCTTAAAGAAGTCTTTCAATGGCAATGTCCACTAAAGTTGTTGCCTTGTCAAGCACAAGGATGTAGATTTGCTTTAATAAAACTTGTGTAGACAAATAAGCAACCTTTATCCTACTCTCTAATTCTTGCCATTTTTACTTATTGAATCATTCAACAAATTTTTAGCTATGTAGGCAATTTCTTCAAAGTATGGTGAAAATTTTACATGGATGGTATTTGATTGGAACATGTTATTTAATTCTAATAAAATATTGATATTAAAATTATTATATAATATAATATATAATTTAATAATTAAAATTCTATACCAAGAGTTGTGACTCTTGAAAAGATTCTTATAGACATGTTATAATGTATAATATTTGATCACATTTAATATCACTTAAGATGTTTTCAATATAGTATCAAAGCTATAAAAATATTCAATTCTTAAAAATATGAGTGTAGATGAATGCTTTACTTAGCAAAGAATTTCTAATATTAAAAATTAGATTTTAATGATAATAATAAAATAATTTATTATAATATAAAAGATTGATGAAGAACTTGAAGTTCTTCAAACCACGAAATACAATTTTAAACTTGAAAATAATAACATACAAACTACAAGTAGAGATAAAATTAAAACATTCAAGATGAATTAATAAATAATTTAAAATCAACCTCAAATTAAGACTATTGAAGATGATAAAAAAATGTAGACATCAATCATGTTCCAAAATGTGCTGATTTTTATTTTAATTTATAGAGATATAGACTAACATTAATTCTCAAAGCCTAAAAGTTATGGCCCATTGAAGTGGTGAAGAATTCTTACTAGTAGCATTAATAGTAATAAAATTGTTATTAGAACCTTGGCTTTACTTGCCACAATAATAGAAAGTATAAGCCCATGGATAGACAAGGGTATCTTGTCATTCCTAATAATTAACAACTACTTAGAAAACAATATTGCTTCACATATACAATCTTGTATATCAATACATTTTATATGACAAGAATTAAAAAAATATATTTGAATTATAAGATACTATAATAAACATGTTTTTAAAAGAAAAATTATATATCTTAAAGATGAAAGAAGGTAATAGTATTATTAAACACATAGATACATTTAGATTATATTTGAAACAATTTTTGGCAATAAGATCAATAGTTCCAAATAATGAGGCAATTCTTGCTTTAATGGGAAGTTTGTCTCTAAGTTATTATTCCTTCATTAGCTCCTTAAGAAGGCAACCTAGAATCACATTAAAATCTTTAATACCAGATTTTATTTAAGAAGAAACTCTCATGAAAAACATGAGTTTAATATTTGATAATACATCAGCTTTATATATAGGCTAGAAATTACTAAATCACAACAAGAAATCTTATTATTATATTTTTTTTATTATTCATATTCATAAAAAGAGAAAATTTTCTATTTATAAGATTTTTTTTTCAAAAAAATAATTTCTCTTAATTAAAGATTTCCAAATAAGGATAGGAATTAAAAATTGTAATAAAAAGGAAACAAATGTTGTTATAAAATCAAACAAATTATGTCTGGCAATACTTATAGTCAATGAAAAATTAGATTCTATGAGGTATATGGACTTGAAAGCAATTCAACTTATGTGTCATGAGTTAGAAGGATTTGAAAATCATATTAAAAGTGAAGACAAATAAGCTATTTATTTAGAAGACAATTCTATATCATTCATAATAAAAAGATATGGTGATGTAAATATAAAATTTATATATAGAAATGAAAAGAACATACTAAATGTTTTATATGTACTAAGACTTGCAAAGAACTTATTCTTTGTAAAAGAATTTGATAAGGTAGGAGGAAAAATTTGCATTAAAGTTAACACATCTACACTTATAAGAAAATTTGATCAAATAATTGCAACAAACAAATTAAATCTTGATCTATATGAATTAAGTACAATAATTACATCAAACAACCAAAAAATTGCTATTCCAACTACTATACATTCAAACAAAGCTGATTTGTGGTACTTAAGACTAAGGCATATAAATCAATAAATCAATAAAAAAAATTAAAATAAATTAAAATAATAGAGAAGAAAATTAATCCCTTTAAAAAGAAAATAATTTAATATTGACCTTGCAAGAAAGTAAACAACATAAAAAAAAATTTCTACATAAGGTATACAAAGAACTATAAAATTATTAAGACTTATATATTATAACATTGTCATCCTATACAAGTTGGAATGCATTCTAGATGTATTTATTTTATTATATTTATTGATGATCTATCTAGATATTTTCATGTCTATTAAATGAAATATAAATTTGCAGCATTTGGAAAATTCACTTAATGCAAAAATTTGTTGAAAAACAAAAAAATTTTAAAAATTAAAAATATTAAGATCTAATTGTGGAGGTGAATATAAATTAGATGAATTTAAAGATTTATGCAACAAAGAAGAAATCAAACATGAATATACTACAGCCTATATATAATAAAAAATTATATTTTAAAAAGAAAAAATAGGATATTTATAGGAAAAGTTCTTTCAATTCTAAATTATTCAAAGTTATATATAAATTTTTGAAGTGAAGCACTCAAAGCATCAAATTATCTTTAAAATAGGAGTCCTATAAAATCTATATAAGATAAAAAAATTCCACTTGAATTAGGATACAAAAGACAATCAAATCTATCTTAAATTTTTTTGGATGCAAAGCCCTTCTTTTTATTTCTAAAGAGACTATAAAGAAATTAGATTCTCATTTTCAAAAAGCTATCTTTCTTAGCTATAGTAAAGAATCTAAAGCTTATCAATTCATGAATACTCAAAATCAACAAATCATCATTTTAAGAGATGTTATGTTCAATAAAATTCTATATGATGGAAAAACAATATCATTCTTATAAAAAGACAATGCAATGCTTTAAATTGAATTAAAATTATTTAAGCATCCTTCAACAGTTGTAGGATCTAATCAAAAAAATATACCTCATATATAAGGAACATCTTCACAACCAATATAACCACCATAAGATCCAAATGTACTTATTTATTATTAAATACATAATAATTTTTAAAATATAGGAGAAAAAACGTCTTTCTCATATTGATGTAATTGAAGCATTCTCTTAACTATTATTATATAATGATTAAGAAATCTTACCTCTTAAAGATAATGAAGTCAATTCTACATTGAAAGAATTAAGTCTTCTATGTAATACTTGATCTATAAGAACTATTAAATCAACCAAAATATTATTAAAGTCTATATAAAGAAAAAAAGAATATAAATAATAATGTCATAAAAATTACTAAGTTCATATAGTTTCTAGTAATATAGAAGCTCCAAAATTTATTCAAAAATTATTAAGAAATACCAATGCTAAAAAATAGTAAGAAGCAATTATTAATAAATTTATATTATTAGATAAAAAATAATATAAAAATAATTAGTAATGATCTAGAGGTAATTTAGAAGTAATTATTAATGAATTGCAAATTTTGGTCGTGGTTACAAATACAAGTTGCCTTTGTTACACCATATTTTGATATGAGTTAAAATCTAATGTCAAAGATTTATTATTCACAATGCCAAAAGTAAGTTTATTTGAAAAATTTATTGCTTAAGTCATTGCATGCAATAATTGACTTTTTAAATAATATTAAGAATAAAGATTTGATTAAAGAAAAATAAGTCAAGTCATAATAACAATTCTTAAGTTTTCAAAAAATTATTCATTGAAACCAAAACCAATGCAAATTGATACAATACATTTCAAATTTCTTTTTGAGTAAAAAAAACTTAACATTGTTAAGAAAGATTATAATTATATTATGGAGAATCTAAGTAAATTGCTTAATATTGTCCAAAGAAAAAACATAATTACAAAATAAAAAAAATAGTTGCCTAAGAAGATGATGTATTAGAAAATAAATTTTTCTAGCTACAATAAAGACCATGTAGCTTGAATCTTATACAAAACATAGTAAAGATTCTATTTGCTTCTCACATTCTTTACCTTGATTTATAATAGATATTTGTTTAGGACCAAAAACTTTCAAAGTCTTTTCTTTATTAGATTCAAAAGCTATAATTTCTTTTATAGATAAAGACTTTGCCAAAAAAGTAGAAATGCCTTTAGTCAAGAAAACTAAGCCTATGCATGTAAAATTCATAGATAGCCATTTTTTCTCTTTTAAAGATATTATATATATATATAAAAAAAACTATTCTTTTAAATATAGTAACTAATAGAAATAATAGCTTGGTAAAATTTAATATGATTAGATCTCTTTCTAATCCAATTATTTTAGGTTTATTGTGGCTAGAGAAATATAATCCTTGAATAGATTAGATTTTTTATTATATTATTTTTTTCAATAGAATACAATTAAAATACCAAGTATAATTATTAGATAAAAGATTAGGTGAAAAAAACTAAATATAAACTAAATAGGATTAATAAGTTAATTTAAAATAGTATAAAAAATCTAATATAAATTTCTAAGTAGGAAGTATCTTAAAAAGTATCAAATTGGTATCTTATTACATCTTAGAGCATATAAAAAGAATCTAAATCTTTCAAGATTTTAATATTATATGATTATTTATGGTCCAAATATAGTTTATAAATGATCAATATATAGTTTAGATATGATAGTAGATACAACACAAAATATGATATTATATATAGTTAAAATAGAATAATTATATGAATCAAAATACAATAGAAGTATGGCAAAATTATAATATATATCATAATAAGGATACAGTACCAAATATTATATTATTAAATAATATAGTAAATGTACTAGATAGAATTATTTGATGGTTTGGATATCATTCAAAAATTATTCTTGTTGAAAAAATAGGTGTACTCCTAGATTCTCACACCTTAAAAAGCATAAGATATCCCTTCTATGTTTCTACATAGAAACTATTGTTGTTCTTATCTCAAGTCTTTTTTTTGTTTTTATCAAAGTCAAAATCAAATAATTCAACTTTAAATCAGTCTTCAATATATTTGTCAATCTTGTCTTATCTTCTTCAACCTAGTCTTCAAAGCTCTTATTTCTATATATTAAGAAATATCTATATCTTCATGAACTTTATCTTGCAATTCTTACAACTTAATATTAGAGCAAAACTGTATGATGAAATGACACACAAGTATGTTAATTATAATTTATTTAATATGATTTTTTAAATTATAATACAAATTTAAACCTATTTATAGATTTTTATTATAATTTTCTTTTAATATTATTTAAATATATTAAAATTTATTTTTTTCTAAATAATATAATTATTAAAGGTGGTTTCAACCACCTTGTCTTTTAAACACATAAGTAGCTAACTTCTATGCATTTTTGTACTTTCTTATTTTTTTAATCTAATTTATACTTACTTCTATAATTTATTTTTTATACCAATTGTTTTTTTTTACTATTTTTTATTATTTTATAATATATTTTTTTAATAAAATAATAACTTTATTTTAGTAATTTTAATTTTATAGATTAATTTTACTTCATCCATTTATAATTAATTAGTTCCATTTAATAAATCATTAAGCTAATAATTTATATTTTGAACACCTTAGATTTTTTTAATTTTTTTCTATCTTCTTTCTTAAATAATAAATTTCTTGAAATTTGGCTTTTAATTTTTTTCTATAATGAATTTTTTTTCTATTCTAAAGCTTATTTTTTCTTCCAAAATTATATATTATTAGTTTTAATAAAAACTAAGTCATCTTCTTATATATGATTTTTATTGAGCCTATTATATATATTTTTTTGTTATCTTAAATTATCCTCTTGAATTTTATTGACTTATTTGGATATATTGTCTTATCTTTTAAATTATTATATAACATATTTTTATAATTTTTCTTGATATTTTGTAGTAAAATACTAAATTTATGCATTGTATGATTATTTATGGATTTCTTAATTTTTAATTTATTTTATAGATTAGAATTAAACACTAACTATTGATTAGCTTTCAATAAGAAGTAACTACCATTATCAATCCTCGCAGTCAGCAAAATCTAGGATGGTAGTGGAGTCACCTCTGATTCCACCAATGGAAATTGTTGAAATTCCAATAGATGGTGGTAGAGGTCGCCATCTTCCCTTCTATCCATAGATGAAATGGACAAATGGCCATTGAGACCACTATCTTTCTTTCTATCATAGTCAACATAGCCATTAAGGTTGCTATTTTGTCATTTGTCTATAGATGCATAAAGTAGAAGCTTGTTGTAGTGTACTCTCATCTTTTTTTATTGGTGCTTATGGGAATGCTAGAGGTATGTTATTTGAAGTTTTCATAATAGATGTACTTTAGAATCACCGCAATATGAAAGTTGGTACAATGCTAGTGCTTTGCATGAGATAGGAGGTTGTTGAATAGGTTAGAGTTTTAATGATTATGGTCTTTGATTGATTATTATTGAGAGTTTTTTTTTTTTTTTTTTTTTTTTTTTAATTTTTTTTAATTTTTTTTAATTTTTTTGGTATATCAAGTAGTAATAATTCTATTGAAAGCTTATGGATTTGTTTTTATATTTTATTAAATTATCTATTTTAGTAGTTCATTATGTGTTATTTTGATCTCACTTCAAATTTAATTAGCAAGTTGGTTGTTTTTCTAAACAAGTATTGATAACAAAACTTTGCAATAAATTTGAAAGTTGAGTGGATAATTGTAGAAAATATAATCAATAAGCCAATCTTGCATGTAAGTATTAAGTAAATAGTCTTGTTAAAGAAGATCAATAAAAAGATAGTAGCAATAGAATCTATCACCAAGTTAATCCTGTGCTTGTTTGGCCATGGTGTCATGTAGTAACACAATTATATGATAAAAAATAAAAACATGGATATTGTTATTGAGAATGCTCTGGGCACCTAGCTATGGAAGGAAGAATGGAAATTACAATAACAAAATCCTAATTCTAATAGAATACTAACAATGCTCTAATTAGACCATAATAATGGTAAGTAAGCTTAATCAAATTCAAAAAAACTTCAAAGAAATTTCAAACAAATAATAAGAATTCTTAAAGAAATATTAGAAGGATCACAAATATCACTCAAATACATCTCAATTCAATCTTAATTTAATTTTAATTAAAATCCTATTGAACTTCATTCAAACTTTAGGCCAAAACTAATTGAATCTTAAATCCTAATAAAATCCTAAACCCTAAATCAAACCCTAAACAAACCTTAAACCAAACCCCAACCAAATCCTAAATCCTAACCAAATCCTAATCCAAATCCTAAATCCTAAACCAAATCCTAATCCAAACTCTAAACCCTAAACTAAACCCTAACTAAACCCTAAATCCTAAATCAAATCTTAATCAAATCCTAAATCCTAAATAAAATCTTAACTAAATCCTAAACCAAATCCTAATCTAAATCCTAAACCCTAAACCCTAAACAAAATCCTAACCAAATCCTAAATCCGAAATCAAATCCTAATCCAAATCCTAAACCACAAACCAAACCCTAATCCAAATCCTAAATCAAACCCTAGTAATTCCTACAATAGATTTAAACCTCAATAAGTAATGAATGAACCGTTGATCTTAATTCAAATTTTACACACTTCTAAAAAAATAAGTTAAAAAAAAAGTACAAAAAAATTGAAAGGGATCGGAGTTACCAAATTGACGATAACCTCAAAAATGTACTCGGGTATTCGCCCGCCTCCTTCTCCAATCTTGATGCCAATCTTCTAGAGCAAATATCTCTCCTTTGCACCGTTCGATTGATCTTAAAATTCTCATACACATAGAAAAATAAGTCTAATATCCTCTTATATAAGTTTCACTCCAATCCAACTAGTAGATTGTAAGAAATCTTAAAAATCCCCATTAGACCTAAAATTCTACTTTTTAAGACCTTGATCGACTTAAACCTCAATATCTCTTAATCCAACTGTTAGATCGAGCTCAAATTTATAATACATATTAAACACAAAATAAATATAAATCTATAAAATTTCACCTGTAGATCTATTATAAAACTCTTGAAATCACCCAAAACATAAACCCTATTTTATTTCATGAAACCCAAGTCATCCGAAACAAACCTTGACTTTGCAAAGTTCTTATAAAGTCATATCAACTCCAAATCACCCAAAATCAATGTCTATAGAAATCCTATCCAATCTTCTATCAAACCCCATTCTTTGATTTGCCAAAGAGTCCCAAAGTCATCGTCAAGACTCAATTTTGTGCCTCAGGGTCTGATTTCGACCCTGGTTCATAACCGGCCCTCTCCGGGTATCAACATCTAGTTTTATTTTAAGTAGTTTTTACTAGAATTTACTCTTAATTTTCTCCTGAAGATGTCTATATCATTTATTTTTCCAATCTACCTTATTTTGCCTTATTTTTGGCCCTACAAAGTAAGTAGAAGCTATTTTTTTCTAAAAGGGCACTATTACTACTAAAAGTTTTACTACCTTCCTATCTTTTATCCATATTTTTCTACCTTTTCTTTTAACTTGGCTCTTCTATAATAAGATCCATATTATCATCTTTCACCATGTAGTCATGTTACAACACGACAACGGCAACTTTGGAAATTTTTGGTAGATCAAAGAGTAGTATTTGAGAGCAGATGTATAAAAATATTTTTAAACATTGATTTTATATCAATCAAGTCAATATTCAATTTTTGGGAGATTTTTAAAATTAGTAATGTTTTTAGTTAAATTATATTTTGAAAAATAAAATTATGTTTACATATTTGATGGTTTCTTAAGTTATGTGGTGTGTGTACAAGTAAATTTTGGAGAGTGTATTAGTATTTTAGTTATTAATATGTGTGCAAATTTTGGAATCAATAAAATAATTAGATGAAAGTGTATAAAGGTTTTTGTGGGTCAAGGTCTCAGAAATTGGAATTCATAGGTCAATGAGTATTTTTAATATCTTTAGCAATCTATTTATTGGATAGGAGTGATTTTTTTTTTATGAAAACTAGATTTGATTTTTCATAGTTAAAGTATATTTTGAAGGCAATTCAATGAATCAAGAAGGAAATATTGGTACTAGAAGTTTGACATTTAGATTCGAGTAGGAAGTTGGTCAATACTTAAGCAAAATTTAGGTTTGATCTTCTATTTGGTAAGTTTGATCTTTTTCAAATTTTATGTGCTTGTTGCCAATTTACTTGTTAATAGTTTTGTAAAATCTAAATCAAGATCAATGGTATAGTCAATAGATATTGAGGCTCTAAATTATCCCTAGATTAGATTAATTTTATTAGGATTTGGTTTAGGATTTAAGAATTGATTAGGATTTAGGTTTTGTTTAGGATTTAGTTAGGATTTGACTTAAGATTTAAGTAAGGACTACTATAATTTTAATTAAGATTAAATTAATATTTAATTAGAATTTATTTAAGATATATTTTAGATTTCACTTTAATACTTCTTTTGAATTTCTTTAGGATTTCTTCATACTTCTTTCATAATTTCTTTGAGTTTTTTTCGAATTTGACTGAAGCTTAATTAGTATTGTTAAGATTTAATTGGAGTCATTTAAGATTCTATTAGAGTTAGAATCTTTTTATTGCAATACTCTTTTTATCTTCCATAGCAAGGTGCTCAATGCATTCTCAAATAAGGCTTCATGCAATACGAAAACATGATTTTAGTCAATGAAAAATCCTTATTAAATGAATAGAAGAAGAATGAGTAGAAGGATGAAATTATTATTATTGTATGTTGAAAATCCATCAATATACTTTAATTGTAATGCATTTCTATTTGTATTGATAAGAGATAAATTATAATGAGCTACCTAGCTAGAATCATGTAATTTAATATGCTTTTTGTGTTGTATTGATTATTCCATATTGGTGTCAAGCATTGAGGTCTTATTTTGATTTATTAATTCATTTCTTACTTCTCTACAAGATTGTTGAAAGTTACAAAACTTTGATTTTGTAAATTAATTTTATGAAAGTTGAATAATTGTCCTACTAATTTTATAAAAATAATCCTAGATGAGGTCACTAGACATCTTTACAAGGTATCCTAATGCACTTAATTTAAATATATCAAAGTTATTTAGAAGGTAATTAATTTTATTTATAAAAAAGATGAATATAATACTAATATATTTATAAATTTGAATGGTATTTAGAATAGGAGATTTTTGCCTTGAATGGATTATTCAAGCTTGGAAGATATTACCTTTTAGGATATATATCATATTCCATAGTAGTTCAAGGCAGATATTGGAAGAAGGTTAAAGAAATTTTTTGGCATAAAGTGGAATTTTTTTCGACTAGAATAATGAAGGAGTTGTGAAAAGGGAGATCCATACAAATTTGTAGAAGCAAGGTTGTTAGAAATATATGGGTGGCAAGATTCATGACCAATTTGGATTTTTCTATGCCATTTATTGAATTTTTATCTTTTTGTCTTAATATTTTATGAAAAGCTAGATCTTATTTTTAACTTTTCCATAAATCTTTGCATGTAAGAAAAGAAGCCATGACAAGGGAGATTCAAGCTAATTTTTTGATATAAATTTTGAAGGTTGTGATTGTAAGAAGAGACTAACTTTTTCTTTCATTTGGCTTTCATTTTCTTTGAAATTTATTTATTGACTTTGATATTTTGAAGTTTGTAGCTTGAATTAAATTCAATTAGCTAGACTTTTCTAGATTGAATTAGTAATAAATAAATTAAAGATATTTTAGTCAAAAGAGATTTGAATTTGAGATTAAAGTTAAAAATTGGATGCATCATGATAGAAGAAAAAAATTAATGTAAAAATTTTATTCAAAATTTTGACCTACTTTTTTATATTTGAGTTCATTTAGAAAAATATTGTACTTTTTTATAACCGACTTGCAATCAAAGATCTTATATTTTCTTAAGGAGATTTTTTAATATAAATTTGGTACTTCCATTGATAGCATCTTTAGGGACAATTAAAAATATAAATGGAATACAATGGAATTATAAAGCTAAGGTATAAGTAAAGAGCATGAGGAAGAGTTCAAGAATTTAAAAGGAGATGTAGGAGATTTTTGACATTTGAAGATAATAGATAATTTTGGAAGGATTGGTATACGTGACATTGAGGGAGCAAGTGCCAATGATTTGTTTATGGCTTTTAGTATATTCATAGAGAGACAACAAAGGACACAAACAAGTAAGGAGGTAACCAAGGCATTATAAGACATGGTCAATAAACATAAGAGGTTTGATGGGAGGAACATTATTAAGTTTCTTCAAGTATATATAAAAGAGATGGAGGTACATTAAGTCCTTAAGTCTTACTATATTCCTAGTTTTGAATTGACATGCATTCTTGAAATTAAAAAGAGTATGAAAGATTTGTATAGAGATGATTTAAAGGCTTGGAGTGATTTTGATGAAAAATTGCGAGATGAATTTTATGGTGAAGATTTTGATAGTCACCAAATGGTCATTTTTAGAGTGGGTTGAGCAACAACCAAAGAGATCTATGGCATCCAAAAAATTACTTAGGAAGTTTGAAAAAAAATTCTCTCAATTTTTATCTTTAAAAAGACTTTTATTAAATACAAAGAAGACAAAATTCTTCTTGTAAGTAGGAGATGAAGTACTAGAAGATAAGCTCTTCATGCTCTTGGCTAATAAATCCATTGAGAGAGGTTTAAATAATGAATGTAGGAGAATGGAAGATGCAATGCTATTAGTAATTAAGCAATGGCGGATGAAAGTAAGAGGAGGGACTTTAAGGCTTGAAGTTCTACCACCTGTGATATCAATCATTCCATCAAGTCTGGTGATATCTACAATAATTTAATATATAAGACTTTTTTTAAAGATACCTTTGAAGAATTGATTAAAGACACGAAAAAAATGAGAATAGATATAAGTGAGTCTCAAGGACAAGAGCTCGATGAAAAAGCAATTCAGACAAGTGAGCCTTCACTCAAAGAAAGGTAACAAAATATAAATAAACAAGTATGTATATTGAAAGAGAAATTGGAATGGCTATTGTCAAAAGACAAGAAAATTAGAGACCCTTGAAACTAGATTGGAAGCAAGAAAGGAGTTGACAAGAGTGAAGAAGGCTTCACTCTTGTCTCTATATATACTATCTAACTAAGGGCTACGTGGCGACATTCTATAGGACCTCCAATATGTGTTGACTTTGTAGGACACATGCCTTGACTTATAAGACAAGTTTTTCTACGTGTGGGCCACATAGTTAGCTTGATCTTCAAGTTAACAACATGTGTGGCACATGGATAACTTGTTGACCACGTTTCTAATCCAAAAAGTCAATTAAAGACACCTATGAAGTCAAAGCAGCGTCTATGAAGCTTCTAAGAAGCTTCTATATTAAATACTATAGAATTAACTTACTTTTATCTACTTTTACTTACTTCCACTTATTTGTATATGTAATTACTAGCTTACATGAGTATGTCCGTGATATTACCCTCCCTTCTAGGAATGAGTTCCACGAGGAGCGGTCATCATATGTTGAGAAAATCTATGATGCGACGAATTGTATTTGACACATACTCTGATCTTTGTTCTCTTCAAAGATGATTGATAGGGCCTCTCAATCATCGGTAGTGTGCCATACCAGGGTGGGAAAACCACCCAGTTATTTGATCATTGTTGAGGCCTTCATAACTTCCTTCGAATAGAATATTTGGAACACTATCAGGAGTTGTTCCTACATCTAGCAAAATCACCAAACATCCGGAGTCCCTTTCTAAATCGTGATACCAAATGCGTTGTATCTCGCCATCTATTTGAGGAAGAACATCCTGTTCTTGAAGATTTTCATATTGATTGTGTCATCTTGAAGGTTGTGACAATCGTAATGTTTCATCCAGTAGGTCAGCAAATGAAGGCTCTTGAGTCGAATCCGCTGGTTGTTGGTTCTCTATCTCTTGAGCGTCACAACTACAAAGAAGCTACGAACAAGGATTGAAAATAGAATGTTATCTTGCCTAGATAATGTTTCTTTTATAAAGAAGGTTTTCATCTTGATTTTGATGGATGTCGTCGATGAAAAGCCTCTACCGCCTTTGCTGTATTTGTAAGATTCTTTATTGGCTCCCATGTGCGTTCACTAATATCATATCCGTGCCAATGTACAAGATATTCCAATTTATTTTGAGGCCGCCTTGAATCTAAGTCTTCTTCTACTTCAAACTCTTCATTATTGTCCACTTCTATAGGAGGAGGTGGAGCTTGTCATCTTCTTGGTATGTCCACTGTCTTGTATGGTTCAAGAAGAGATACGTGAAATACTGGATGGATTTTCATTGACTCCGGTAGATATAAACGATATGCAACTGGATTGATTTGTGCAAAAATAAAAAATGGTCCAAGTCTTTGATAGTCTAATTTGTCACAATGATGAGTGGTCTTCATATTGTGACGAAGTAGCCATATCTTATCACCCAAGAGGAATAGTGGTTGTTCCTTTTGATAGACATCCGCATTGACCTTTTATTGTTCTTGAGCCTCTTTTAACTGTGCCTTCATCGTTGCATGTAGCTCTGATAAATGAATCGCCAAATCTTTCGTAGCAGGATTATCAACTTTTGAAAAGTCAAAAGTATCAAGTCGTAGATGATAACCATAATTAACAAAGAAAGGTGTTTGTTTTGTAGAAGAATGTACCGTGTTATTATAAGCAAACTCTGCTAATAGCAAAAGGTTTGTCCAATCATCTTATTGGTAATTAATGGTACATCTTAAATATTGCTCCAAAACTTAATTAATACGCTCCGTTTGTCCATCAGTTTGAGGATGGAATGTCGAAGATAGTTTTATATCCACTTTTAGAATCTTGAAAAGATTCTACTAAAATCTTGATACAAATTGAATTCTTCTTTCTGATATAATATCCTTGGATAATCCATGATAGCGATAGATATTATCAAGAAAGAGCTTAGTTGTTTCTTCACCTGTGATAGATTTTGTACATGGTACAAAATGTGGCATCTTGGTAAAACGATCTACTATCACGAATATAGACTCATAAAAACCCGAGATTAGAAGATCCGTAATGAAGTCCATAGAAACAAAAGACCATGGTTGTTTTGGAATGGGTAATGGCTGAAGAGGTCCAAAAGATCGATGACAAGGAGTTTTTGATCTTGAGCAAACATCACATGATTGTACAAAATCTTTGACTGCTTTCTAAATTTGAGGCCACCAAAAATCCCTAGATATCAGCTCCAAAGTCTTATTATATCCAAAATATCTTACTGCTCGGAAGTCGTGATGAGCTTGAAGAATACGTAAATGTGCTTCTCTTTCTGGAACATATAGGCGTCCTTCGAAATAGAGTAGGTTGTTCTTGAATTTAAATTTAGAAAGATCATAAGATTTAGAAGAATTATTCTTGATATCATGAACAAGAGGGTCTGAAGACATACTTAACTAGACTTGCTTAAGAAAAGTTAAATCAACAGTCAATGTTGATTTTATTGCTCAAAGATGAAATTGCTCCGGCTTCAAGAGAACCATTTTTTGTTATTCAAAAGCTGCATCTCCTTCTTTTGGTGCAAGATAAGAACGTCTAGACAAGGCATCAGACAAACTTTCTTATTTTCTTGGCCGATAAGTGATGATGAACTCGAATCTTCATAAAGACATGCTCCAACGAGCTTGATGACAATTTAATACGTATGTTGACATAAAATACTCGAGGTTCATATGATCCATATACACAGTGACTGGATTGGAAGTGCCTTCTAGATAATGACGTCATTCTTAAAAAGAATCTACGATTGCAAGAAGTTCTTTGTCGTAGATCTTATAATTGATTTCTGCTGCTGAAAATTTTCTTGAATGAAAGGCTACTGGATGAAGTTTGTCATTTGTTCCCATTTGTGATAAAATCGCACCCAGAGCAAAATCTGATGCATCTATTTCCATAAATAATGTTTTGGAAAAATCAACACGATATAAGATTGGTGCAGAAATAAACGCTGTCTTCAAAGATTCAAAAGCAACTTCTGCTTCTTGATTCCATTGGAGTTTGTCTTTACAAGTCAAATGTGTAAGTGGAGCTGCAACTCGAGAGAAATCTTTGATGAAGATCTGATAGTAGTTGGCAAATCCAAAAAAATATTGGACATCTCTTACCGTTTTTGGGATCTTCCAATCTATAATAGTTTGAACTTTCTTAGGATCCATCATAAGTCCATCATTTGAAATGATGTAATTTAAGAAATCGACTTGAGTAGTGTGGAATACACACTTTTCTATCTTGGCATAGAGTCTTGCATCTCTTAATTTTTGTAATACACAACGAACATGAAGTTCATGTTCTTTTGGATTCTTAGAATATATCAAGATGTCGTCTACATAACAGATCACAAAATCATCCAAAAACTCTCAAAAAATATCATTCATTAGATGTTGAAAAGTTACTGGTGCATTTGTAAGTCCAAAAGGCATGATGTTGTATTCAAAATGTCCATACCTAGTTCGAAACGCAGTCTTCCATTCATCTCCTTCTTTGATGCGTACTAGATTGTATGCTCCTCATTGATCTTAGCTTGATTCAATTGATCAAGAAGTCCAGATATTAAAAGTAGTGGATACCTGTTCTTGATGGTAATCTTGTTGAATCCTCAATAATCAATTAACATCCGTAATGATCCATCTTTTTTCTTCACAAATAGAATTGTGTATGAAATTTCCACCAGTAGAAACAGGTGTGGTATAAATAATATATGGTGAATCTTTCATAGCAATATACAAGAAAGCTTTTGCACCTATAAATATGGGTTTAATTGAACTGAACTTATAACTCTCTAATTGATTAATTACACTGTTAGTTGTACTTTTAGAGAAAGTAAGAGTTTGGAAAATCCAATCTATTTGAGGGTTGTATTTTTCTAACCACGATAAATCTAAAATGACTGGATTAGAGAGAGATCTAATGATATTAAATACTACAAAGCTATTATGACTATTGATTATTACTTCTATAGGAAGGATTTTGTGAGTAATATCTCCAGAAGACAATAGATGACCATCTATGACTGCTACATGAATAGGTTTAGTTTTCTTTACTAAAGATATGCTATGTCTTTTAGTAAATTCTTCATCTAAGAAACATGCCAAGACTTCTGAATCTAACAAGGCAAAGGCTTTGTGATATTTAGGTTCTAAAATAACATTTAATGTAAAACAAAGAAAGGGCTCTGAGGAGAGAATAGAACCTTTACTAGATATTGTGCAAGGTTTCAGTCTCACGATCCCTAGTATAGCTGGACAAACTCATTTTCTGACATATTGTCTTCTTTCACAGCCATACTCCTCATTTTGTAATTGCGTTGTTTCTTTGGACAATATTGAGCAATGTCCTTTGGTTCTCCACAATATAAACATAATCCTTCTTAACGACGACGAGTCTTTTCTTGCTTAATAAGAGATTTGAAACGTACTGCATCAATTTGCATATCCTCTACTTTCAAATGTATATATTGAAGAGGTGTTGGTGTTGCCATTGAATTATAGTAATGTTGAGGTCCACTTGTATGGTTCTCAGATCGAAATTCAAAAAAGTAATTGTTGCACTTCACAGCAAAGTCAATTGCTTGACTCAATGTTTGAGGATCAGGTAAGTTGAGCATTAATTTTTTTATGTCATATTGTAATCTATAGAAAAATTGGCTAATAAGTACAACATCATCCCACTTGATATCAATTACAAGTTGTCAAAATTGTGAAGCGTATAACATTACTGATCGATTGCCTTGTCATAAAATATGGATCTTATTGGTTGCAATACGAATTGCATTATGTTCTCCATACATGGATCAAAACTCCACCAGAAAAGCCTCTAAATTATCCAATATTAGATCTCGTCGTTCAAGAAAAGATAAAAACCACGATAGTGCTGAACCTGAAAGAAGCGTACTAATGAATCTAACTTGCGATCTTGGAGTTCGATAGCTTTGAGATTGAAGTTCAATTACAAGTTGCACTTGATTGATAAATCCTCGAAACTTGGATCTGGTGCTATTAAAGTTCTCAGGTAGGGTAATTCTTGGTTCTCTAACACTGGAAGGATGTTCCACCATAGAAGAAAGGATATAATTTGGTGCAAATGTTGAAGTAGCTCTAACCATTTCTATATCTTCACTTCCTGCCAATCTTATTGCTCCTTGTAGTGGTAAATTGAATTGATGCATCGCAAGCATTAACTCTCTCAATTCCTCTTATATTTGTGCCATTGCACTCTTCATTTCAACAAGTTCTGTCATGATAATACTTAGAAAAGAGAAGATGTCTAATATCGCTCAAGACAAATAGAAGAGAGGACTTGAGAACAAAGAAAATACTAAGGACAATATCAGTTTAGAAGAGGGTAATCCGTAACTTCTAATATGCTTATATCTTATCAAAAAAAAAAAAGATAATCTATTCTTAATGAAGATTAGACAAAGCTCTGATATTATAAGTGTATTCTTGTTAATCTATTAAGGACAAGAATTCGATGAAAAAGCAATTCAGATAAGTGAGCCTTCACTCAAAGAAAGGTAACAAAATATAAATAAAAAAATATGTATATTGAAAGAAAAAATGGAATGGCTATTGTCAAAAGACAAGAAAACTAGAGACCCTTGAAACTAGACTGGAAGCAAGAAAAGAATTGACAAGAGTGAAGAAGACTTCACTCTTGTCTCTATATATACTATCTAACTAGGGGCTATGTGGCGACATTCTATAGGACCTCCAATATGTATTGACTTTGTAGGACACATGCTTTGACTTACAAGGCAAGTTTTTCTACGTAAGGGCCACATAGTTAGTTTGATCTTCAAGCTAATAACATGTGTGGCACATGGCTAACTTGTTGACCACGTTTCTAATCCAAAAAGTCAATTAAAGATACCTATGAAGTCAAAGCAGTGTCTATGAAGCTTCTAGAAAACTTCTATATTAAATACTATAGAATTAACTTACTTTTACCTACTTTTACTTACTTCCACCTATTTGTATATGTAATTATTAGCTTACTGTCACGGATACAAAATACAGACTTGAAATCTAACAAAAAGTTCAAGAAGAAGTGGCAGAACTAGATTAAACAGATGAGTACAAGAACAACACCAGAAAGGTGAGCTAGAACTCCAAGAGATGTGTTGTCGAGACTGAAGAACTCTTCAGCCTCGATCCCTATATATATTCCTACTTAGGAAGCTTCTCGAGCTACTTCTATTAACTAGGAAGCTTCTAGAAGGTTCCAGAGGCTTCTGTTCTAGAAGGTTCTAGAAACTTCTCGAGCTACTTCTATTAACTAGGAAGCTTCTAGAAAGTTCTATGGAATTCCTTTCCAGAAGCTTTTAGAAACTTCTCTTCTAGAAGGTTCCAGAGACTTCTTTTCTAGAAGCTTCTAGAAACTTCTCTCTAAAAGGTTCCAGAGGCTTCTCTTCTAGAAGGTTCCAGAGGCTTGTTTTCTAGAAGGTTCTAGAAACTTCTCTCTAGAAAGTTCTAAGGAATATGTTCCTAACATCACCCCCTCCTTTAGCTTCGAGGTATCTGAGAAGCAATGTTGTTGATCAGTACCAACGCAAGAAAATGAAGATCTATCGCATAACTTCTGCTATGAACTCCAACTGTTGTTCACGAGGCAAGTGGTTCATCGACCCTTGAAGCCAACGGTAGTAGCCCACGCCTACGACTTCTGACCAAGCATAAACTTCCGTGTCCTCATTGTGAAATTGTCCTACAAACACGCCTTTTGGTTGACCATCGTAAGCAGGCTTGATCTCAAATACGATCACCAGTGATCGGTTACTCGGTATCCTCCGTCGTCGTCGTGGTATATGTAGTTCTTCATCTCAGGGTCGCCTTCGTGAGCTACTCAGTTGCGATACTTTGACTGGCATAGTATCTATCTCTTGGCTATCCATATCAAAAGACCAAACTACGATCTATCTTGGAGAAAATAACTACATCAACTATGAATTTTGTTGGTGCTCTCCCCTTTTCTTATATTGTTGGGAGAACAAGCTTCAGAAAGAAGCTATCATCGAATTGATTTAGGTTTATCGGGATGTCGTTGATGAAACTCCTGTACTTTTTGTGGCGCATTCGCAAGATTTTCAGCTGGCTCCCACGTTCGCTCATTAATGTCATAGCCACACCAATGAACAAGATATTCTAACTTTCTCCACCTTCGTCGTGAATCCAATACCTTTTCAACCTCGTATTCTTCGTGGTTCTCAATTTTAATACTAGGTGGCGGACATTGCACTCTTCCAGGAAAAGATGACTCTCGATAAGGTTCCAACAAAGAAACATGAAAGACTGGATGTACTTTCATAGAAGCCGGTAACTCCAGCTGGTATGCCACTGGATTAATTTGCTTCTGGATGATAAATGGTCCCAATCTTCGATAGTCCAACTTATCACATGGTCGCTTGGTCTTGATATTTCGTCGAAGAAGCCAAGCTTTGTCTCCAACTTTGAAAGTAGGTGCTAGATTTCGAAATCTATCTGCAGACGTCTTAAAGGATTATTAAGCGGATTGTAATTGAAGCTTCAACATAGTTTGAAGCTCTGATAGTTGCTTCGCAAATCCTTCAGCTGCTGGATTGTTATTTGTTGACGGACTCAATAAATCAAGCTTCGGATGATACCCATAGTTGGAAAAGAATGGTGTTTGTTGAGTCGACGCAAGGAGGGTGTTGTTATATGCAAACTCGGCTAGCGGTAGATATGCAGTCCAATCGTCTTGCTGATAGTTGATGCTGCATCGTAAGTACTGCTCCAAGACTTGGTTCACCCGTTCCGTTTGGCTATCAGTTTGAGGATGAAAAGCTGAAGAAAGCTTGATATCCACCTTCAATATCCCAAAGAGAGATCTCCAAAACTTTGACATGAACTGGGTACCTCGATCTGATATGATATCATCTGGTAGTCTACGATATCGATACACATTATCGAGAAAGAGTCTTGTTGTGACTTCACTGGATGATGTCTTCTTACAAGGAACAAAGTGTGCCATCTTCGTAAGCCGATCTACCACGACAAAGATGCTGTCAAATGAGTTTGATGATGGCAAGTCCATGATGAAGTCCATAGAAATTGAAGACCATGGTCGACGTGGAATTGGCAATGGCTGTAGAAGTCCATAAGGGCGATGCCGAGGATTCTTAGATCTTGAACAGATGTCACAAGAGAGGACAAAATCTTTCACATCCTTCCACATTTGGGGCCACCAAAAATCTCGAGAAATAAGCTCCAAGGTCTTATTGAATCCAAAATGTCCCACAGCTGGAAAATCATGGCGAGATTGAAGAACTCGGAGTCGTGCTAGTCCTTTTGGAATGTACAATCGCTCTTCAAAGTATAAAAGATCTCCCTCCACCTTGAACTTGTCGTCATTGGTACGTTGCTTGATATCAATGGCTACTGAATCTTTAATGGTCATAGCACGTACCTGGTTTAGGAAGTCAGCATCAAATGATACAATAGTAGCACAAAGTTGAAATCTCTCTGGCTTCAATAACGTTGTACATTGTTGATCAAACGTTGCTTCTCCAGCCTTTGGTGCAAGATACGATCTCCTTGATAAAGCATCGGATAGTCCTTGCTGCCTTCCAGGTCGATAAGTGATAACAAAATCGAATCTAGATAGCGACATATTCCACCGAGCTTGACGCCGATTTAAAACTTGAGCCGTCATGAAATACTCCAAATTCTTATGATCCGTATATACGGTTACTGGATGTGCAGCTCCTTCAACAAAGTGACGCCATTCTTCGAAAGAATCCACTATAGCAAGAAGTTCCTTATCGTGGATCTCATAATTGATTTCAGCAGCAGAGAACTTCCGAGAATAGAATGCAACTGGATGGAGCTTCTTATCTTCACTCATTTGTGAAAGCACAGCTCCCAAAGCAAAATCTGAAGCATCAGTTTCTAAATAGAAGGCCTTTGTAAAGTCTAGATGTACCAAAATTGGAGGTGTAATAAATGCTGTCTTCAAATCTTGAAACGCCTTCTCCGCCAAAGGTCCCCATTCCAACTTATCTTTGCATGTTAATCGAATGAGAGGAGCAGCAACTTGAGAATAATTCTTGATGAAGATCCGATAGAAGTTAGCAAAACCAAGAAAGTATTGTACGTCTCTAACCGTCTTCGGAACCTCCCAAGTCATGATTGCTTCTACTTTCTTGGGGTCCATCTTCAAACCTTCTGTAGTCGCAATGAACCCCAAAAATTCCATCTCCGTCTGGTGAAATAAACACTTTTCTAATTTGGCATATAGTTCTCGCTTGCGTAGTTTCTCCAAGACCAAACGAACATGCTCCTCATGCTCTTCCTCGTTTTTAGAGAATATTAGAATATCGTCCAAGTAGATGACAACAAAAACGTCGAGGTGTTCTCGAAAGATGTCATTCATCATATGTTGGAAAACCGCTGGAGCATTGGTAAGACCAAAAGGCATGACATTATATTCGAAATGACCATACCTTGTACGGAATGCTGTCTTCCACTCATCTCCTTCCTTGATTCGTACGAGATTATAAGCTCCCCTTAGATCAATTTTTGTAAAGATCTTCGCACGTCCAAGTTGTTCTAAGAGACTAGAAATCAAGGATAATGGATAACGATTTTTCTTTGTTACCTTGTTGAGGCCTCGATAGTCCACACACATCCGTAATGATCCATCTTTCTTCTTCACAAATAAGATGGGTGCTCCAGCTGATGATTTTGAATGACGAATGAAGTTCTTGGCTAGATTCTCGTCGATGTACTTTCGTAACTCTGCCAACTCCGTTTGCGATAGATTGTAGATTGGGCCAAAAAGTGGTTGTACTCCTTCTTGCAAGTCTATGGCACAATCATATGGTTGGTGTTCCGGTAGTATGTCGGCGTTCTTCTTTTGAAACACGTCTTCAAAATCTTTATATTGCTCCGGTATACTTGCTGTTGAGATCTTCTCCTCGGTAGTTGGAGCCGCATAAATGACAAATGGAGTGCCTTCTTTAGATGATCTTATAAACGCTCTTGCTCCAATGAATAAGGATTTCTTTTTTCGAGGTTTTTTACTAGGTTTTTTCTTGGGTGGTTTTGTGGGAAAAGTCATCTTCCACAACCTCCAATCTATCAATGGATTATGTTTTTCAACCAAGAAAGACCAAGAATAATAGGATTTGATGGGGTTCTAATAATATTAAAAATAATATGACTACTATGGTCTTTAAACGTTACTTCTATAGGTTTTGATTCATGGGTGATGCTACCAGACAATAAAGGTCGCCCATCTATGACCTCAACATGAACAGGTTTTGATTTTTGTACTAAAGGGATCTTATGACGCTTTGCAAATTCTTCGTCTAAAAAACAAGCAGATGCTCCTGAGTCTAGTAGTGCTAAGGTTCTCAGTTTTTGAGGGCCGATAAACAGAGGGATTGTAAAACAAAGTGTAGGTTGGGCAGAAAGAAAGGAACCTGATTGTTGTTGGGATATTTCATTGTCCAGCCGCACGGTTCCTACTGTGGCTGGGCATCCTCGTTTTCCTGAACGAATACTCCCCTAGTCTTGACTATGCCTCGATTTTGCTTTTTGGGGCAGTTTTCGACTTTGTGGCTTTCTCCACCGCAATATAAGCATAAATTTTCCTCTATACGTCGCTTTTTTTCTTCTATAGTAAGAGATTTGATACGTACCGCATCAATTTGCATGTCTTCCACCTCTGAATGCAAATTCACACCGCTTGCCGACATAGTTGGAGCATGGCAAATTGTATGTTGTCTTGAGCGTTGGTCTTGGCGACGTTGGAATAGGCGATTATCGCACTTCACAGCTTGGCTAATGGCTTCATTGAGCGTTCGTGGATCAGAAAGAGTTAACAGCAAATCCTTCACATCATCTCTTAAACCCCAATAGAATTGACTCATCAACGCTTCTTCATTCCAATTGATGTCGCATACTAATTGCCTGAAATCCGAAGCATAGACTGATGTAGAATGCATCCCCTGTCGTAGCGACCGGATCTTTGTTGTAGCCCATCGAACCTTATCGTGTTCACCAAATGCTTCTGCAAATGCTTCCAAAAAGGTTTCGAAGTTGTTTAATATGGATGCTCATTTCTCAAACAAAGGAGCAAACCATGATAGAGCTTATCTCGTAAGTAAGGTTCCAACAAGCCCAACACGTGACTCCTCCGTTGAATATCATTCGGGCTGTAAAACTGTTATCAACCTGATTTGATTGACGAATCCTCGAAACTTGGAACGTGTTCCATCAAACTTATCTGGAAGGCTAACTCGAGGCTCCTTATGTTGTAGAACTAGTGGTTCTTGTCGAACCTGAGGTAAAGTTGTTTCTCCAAGTGCCGAAATTTGAGGCTGGTGTAGTTTAGATTGTGCTATCCCACATACTCCATCATTATAAAGCCTTGCCACCACTCCTTCAATCTCTGCAGTTCTTTGTGATAACGTAGCGAGGGCATTCATAATAGCATCTAACTTAGACTCCGAACTTTCTGTCATACTAATGTCTTGACCTCCAGCCATTCTAAAGGAAGGACAAAAATGACCCTATAAGAGGTAATATTGGTTTATATGAGGGTAATCCACAACCTATAAAACGCCTTAAGAATTTCAAGAAGAGGGGTAATCCACTCTCTCCAAGAAGAATAAGACTCCAATATTGTAATAGAAGAAGTATCAGTTTAGAGGAGGGTAATCCGCAACCTCTAAAAAATGCTAGTATACCTTCAAGTAGAGGGGTAATCCACACTCTACTAAGAAAGAACTAGCTCTGATATCTCAAGTTAGTGTAGTCTCGACAAACTGTCACGGACACAAAATACAGACTTGAAATCTAACAAGAAGTTCAAGAAGAAGTGGCAGAACTAGATTAAACAGATGAGTACAAGAACAATACCAGAAAGGTGAGCTAGAACTCCAAGAGATGTGTTGTCGAGACTGAAGAACTCTTCAGCCTCGATCCCTATATATATTCCTACTTAGGAAGCTTCTCGAGCTACTTCTATTAACTAGGAAGCTTCTAGAAGGTTCCAGAGGCTTCCTTTCTAGAAGGTTCTAGAAACTTCTCGAGCTACTTCTATTAACTAAGAAGCTTCTAGAAAGTTCTATGGGATTCCTTTCCAAAAGCTTCTAGAAACTTCTCTTCTAGAAGGTTCCAGAGACTTCTTTTCTAGAAGCTTCTAGAAACTTCTCTCTAAAAGGTTCCAGAGGCTTCTCTTCTAGAAGGTTCCAGAGGCTTATTTTCTAGAAGGTTCTAGAAACTTCTCTCTAGAAAGTTCTAAGGAATATGTCCCTAACACTTACATGAATATGTCTATGACAGTGAGTTAAAAAAGAGTCAAAGAGTTACTTCTTTACATGCATCAAAGGAATTAAAGGAATTTATTAAGAGATACATGTATTGTAATAGTTTCAAGCATAAAAAGAAAGATTGCTTTGATTATGATGAGGACTTGAAAAAAAGAGTTATCTTCTTCAAAAAAAAATAGAATGATGCTCATTACTATAAAAAAAGGTTTGAAGTTCAATTTTAAAATAAGAAGTATGAAAAAACTAATAGAGAACTATGTAGTGAGAGTAAAAGAATTATGTATCAGAAATGCCAAGTCTTATTTCATTGAAGTAGAAATTGAAAAAATAATGGCTACTTCAAGGCTACCAAGGGATGCTATAATTAGTGGAAAAAAAGCCATTAGAAAAGTAAGGCATTGAAATAATTCAATTGATACAATTAACATCAAAGTCTTTTTAAATAGCAATGAAGATTTGGAAGATCAAAATGCTATTATGGAAGAAAAAAGGACTAGGTCCTCTCACAAAGATATAGAAGAATGTTTTAGTAAGAAGAAGCTACTAAGAGGTAAGGAGTTTATTCAAAGAAAAGAATGACCTTTTTATTCAAAAGCTCAAGCGGTGCCTTCTTCTCAACTAAGGATTGGAGTTGGAGCAAAAGAGAAGTAAAGCTCAAACAAGCCTAAAGCTAAGGGCCCTTTTTATAAGCTTCAATTGAATATTGAAAGCTCTATTGATATAAAGGAAATTTTAGAAGAAAGGATTCTTGATGCAAAAATTGAATTCACCTTGAGGGGAGCACTTGGCATAATAAAAAAAGACTTCTATAAGATTATTATTGATGTCATCAAGATGAAGAGACAAACGATAGTAGAGGTAGTTATAATGAAAGCATTGGATTCTTATTTAATTGAAGAAAAGAATCAAAATATAGGATAAATCTTTTCTCAACTTTATGCACCTAGATTTGAAGTCATGCTACTTAAAAGAAAAAAAGATGTGACTACTCAAGACCACTATAGAGGCAAGGATCAAAGAAGAGCAAGAAGTGGCAAAGAGGTGGAGCATGAGGTAGATATAAAGGAGATAAATGTGTCTAATTGTACTTTTTATAAGAGATTTAAAAGTGAAAGGATGGGTGCTCAATTTGCACATCTTTTTTGGGTTGAAGCTACTATAGAGGCTCGAGTGAGGCTTAAAGACTTCAAGGAGCACACCTTGGCTCTTATTGATTATAGATGAGAGATCAATATCATATCAAGGAAGATTTATGAGATAAACAAGTAGCTCATTGATATTAAGTATAGATGGATGTTAAGGGCCGCCAATAATCAGCAAGGTCATTTATATGAAGCATGTCTAGGACTTAAAATAAGGATTAGAGATTTGGAGACACAACAAAACTTCTTTATACAAAAAAATTCTACTTATTTGATGATTTTAAGACAAACTTACATCATGGCTATAAGGATAGAGACTAAAGTTTTAGATAATAGCTCTTTCTATGTAAGAATTAGAGACAATAATAAAAAAATATTGGTAAAAATTTTCATACTGAAATCAAATCATGAAAAAAATAGAGACTAATTGAGAGAAGCTTCTTTAAGGATCAATGAAGAATTTTGAAATTTCTAAAGAATTTCCATATAACATAGGAATATAAGAAAACAAGTAAATCTTCTATGCATACACTCTCCAATATAGATAGATTTGAGTGTAAATTTTTGGATTTAACTACTTTAAAATTTTGAAATTTTAAAGGGTAGAAACTTGGATCATAAGTATAAAAGTTGGATAAAGAAATATGATTTTTTTTTTAAAAAGATTTTTAATAATTTTAAATAATGACTGCATTTCAAATGTTATTAAAGAAGAAGGATTTCAAGATGATTATGTGAAGGTTTTAGAGGAATTGGCTTTGTATATGGATGAAAGTAGAGCTAATGTTATTAAACAACTTCATTCAAGGTAATTATATGAGATGGTTTTGTAATTTTTAAAGAAACTTGGAGTAATTGATAGTCATGTGATAATAAAAAAGGCTATAGTATACACTAAGTATTAGACCATGGCTAAGAAGATGAGGCCTATCGCAATTCAATTGCCTCAAGATACCAAGGAACACGGCAAAAAACCTACTATAGAACTAAAATAGAAGGAGTCAAGAAGGATTGATCACAAGTTTATTAAAGAATCTTTAAATAAGTTAAAGATTAAAAGAGATGATTTTTTTTATTAAAGTAGAGAGAAAGAAGTTTCTAGAGATGCTCTCCAAATATAATAAGCCTTTATCTTTGCTTTTAAAAAAATTGGTTGTGTAGACTCTAATATAATGCAACCTATGGTTATTTTCACTGTTCCACATGTACCTTGGAACTTAAAGTCTATTTTGGTACCCAAAGCTTTGCATCCTAAGTTGGTGGATTTATTAAAAAGGTAAAGATGAACATTCTTAAATTATCCAGTGTACTTTATTCTAATTAATGGTTTATTATACTAAAGAAGTTTGAAGCACTTAGATTTATTCAAGACATATAATTGTCTAATAAAATAACTATTAAGAATATGATGTCTAGATTGATAGTAGATGAAGTAGCAAGAGCTTTTGTAGGACATGCCATTTAGTCTACTGAGGATTTATACTTAGGTTATAATCAATTTTAGTTAAAAAAGGAGAATAAGAACTTAACTATTATAAAGACTCTTTTAGAGCTACTATATATGTATATTCTATTACAAGGTGCAACTAATTTAGTAGCTCATATACAAAATGTTATAAACCAAATTTTTAAATCTTTATTATTTAAAATTTTTACATTGAGATTTAAAAAGTTAAAGCGGTTGGATATTTATACAGAAGTTATGGAAAGAAACTAAACTCAGATAAGATAGGCACCATAGTCACAATGAAGGTATATATAATTACCACAAAAATAAGAAAATTTTTGGATGATTGTATATTTTACCAAAAATGGATTCTCTATTATGCTTATATTATAGAGCTTTTATATTGGTTATTAAAAAAGAGAAGAGATTTGGATGGAATAAAGAATAAGATTTAACTATGGAAGGATTAAAAGTGGTTGTGAAATCACCACTAGTGTTAAAATAAGTAGACTATAATTGTAGAAGATTATTAATAGTGACAGTTGATACAAGTTCCATAGCTATTGGATGGACCATTGGATAATATAATATAGATGGTAATTGGTTTATAATTAACTTTGAAACAAAGATTTTTATGAAGAAGAAAAGTACTTATTTACAAGTAAAAAGAGAGATTTGAAATATACTTACTACCTTAAAGAGTGAAAGAAATTACTTAATAGATACTCATGTAGTATTAGAGATTGATTGCTTGCTTTTGCTTGAAATGGTTTTTAATTATACTACACCAAATATTATTATGTTTAGATAGATTATCTTTATTAAGTTTCTAAATCCTATTTTGGTGCATTACAAGGAAAAAAAAAAACTTGATGGAAGATATATTGTATAGAGCTAAATTCTCAAGAGAAAAAAAAATACTTGCACAAGACAAAGATGGAGACTTGGCCCAAGGCTTTGCATTTGATATAAGTAGAAAAAATCAAGGTGATGAGATTTTATACTTCAAAATTGATTTTTATAAAGAGAGGTTGAAAGACATTGGCGAATATTTGAGCATTATAAAAAAACGAGAGAGTTGATTGAACAAGATATTTAAGGATATTAGGCACCAATATTACAACTATCTTTTATATAATAAATTCTTATAGAAGAGGCCAAAGAGGAGAGATGGTATGCCATTGAGAGTGGTGGATGATTTAGAGACCAAACACAAGGTATAAAGTGAGTTTTATGATATATTCTGGGTCAAGCATAAAGAAGTTTGGCCTATCTATATTAAGATTAAGGAACACCATTGGTGGAAAGACTATTAGAAGAATATAAAGGATTTTGTGAGCACTTTTAAAGGGTGCCAATTGCAATCTAAGGTGAGGTATAGAGATGATTCATGCCCTATTTATCCACTTATCATTCATTTTTAATAGATGATTGATTTGATTGCCATACCAATGGAACTTTGGAGTTTTAAATATTTAATTTTGGTAAAGAAAATCTCTCGAATTATATGAAAAGAAAGACATTGAAATCAAAGTTCACAAATGTGACATGTTGGTTTATTTTGAAAGACATTATATATTGCTATAGAAGCATTGAGAAGATGACAATAGATCAATATAAGCAGTAGAAGTATATGATTTCTTTAGAAGTTATGAAATATAATTGAACTTGATTACTTTCTATAATTTTAAAGAAAATTCTAAGAGTAAAACAATGTACCTTCTATCATTCAAGTTTTGGTCAAGGCATGTAAAGGTCAATCAAGATTGTGTCTTAAGCTTTTGTTATTTATTTTATAGACAGATAAGACTACTCATAGCATGGTTACTCGATATATGCCAATAAAGTTGATGTTGGAGCAAAAGCCTTTAATGCCTACAAAAGAGTCTATTCATTCTTAATTGTTTTTTGTCTTAGGAAGATGGTATTGAAAATGAAAGATTATTAGAGCTTTGAATTTATTAATTAGAAAGATTATCTAAAAACCATCAAGTTGCAATGGAGAGGCTTAAGGCAACAAGATTGAACAATAAAGAGAGGTTTGATAAAATTTAAAGATTGAGGCCTAAGCCAATTAAAAAAAGTGATTGGATTTTGATTTATAATAGTAATTTAGTGCACTAGTAGTCTACTCTTTATAAGTTTGTATAACATTGATTTGGATCCTATGTGGTGGTTAATGTGCATGATAATATAACTTTTTTTTTTTAAGAGTTAGATGGAATATTATTCAAGATTAGGATTATAAGAAAGCAAATTAAAGTCTTCAAGTAGTAAGATATGAAGGATTTGTTGGCTTTTGAGACTCAATATTTTAATTGACAATTCAAAAGTAATATGGCTCTTAATGACTTTCATTTTGATGAAAGAGATATTGAATTCTAATTCTTTTGCACATACCAAAGTATGTGCAGGTTTGGAAGGGATGAATGTCTTGATGCACTTAATTTAAATACATCAAATCTAAATTATTTGAAAGATAATTAACTTTACTTATAAAAAAAAAGAATAAAATGCTAATATATTTATAAATTTTAATGGAATTTAAAGTAAGAGATTGGTGCCTTAAATAGATTGTTCAAGCTTTGAAGATATTATCTTTTAGGATACATACACAACTCTATAGTCATTTAAGGCAGATATTGGAAGAAGGTTACAGTAGGATTTTGGCATCAAGTAGGGTTTTTTTGGACTATAATGACAAGGGAGCTATGATGAGGGAGATCCATGCAAATTTATAAAAAGATGGTTATTGGGAATATTTGGACAATGAGATTAAAGACCATTTCTGATTTTTCTATGCCATGTATTGTATTTTGATCTTTTTGTTTTGAAATTTTGAAAGAAGCTAGATCTTCTTATTAATTTTTCAATAAGCCTTTGCACATAAAAAAAAAAGTGACAAGAAAGATCTAAGCTAATTTATAGACAAATATTTTGAGCATTGTTGCTATAATAAGTAATTAATTTTTTTCTTAGTGTGGCTCTCATTTTATTTAATTTTTTTTATTAAATTTGATATTTTGAATTTTTATAATTTAAATTAAGTTTAATAAACTAAATTTTGTTTAAATTAAATTAGTAATTAATAAATTATAAGTATTTTAGTAAAAAGAAGTTTAGATTTGAAATTAGAGTTAGATATTGGATGCATTTTAGGATAAGAAAAGAATTAACATAAGAATCATATTCAGCCTTTGGGTTGCTCTTTTATATTTGAGTTCATTTGGAACAATATTGTGCTTTCTTGCAACCTACTTACAATCAAGGACCCCATATTTTTTTGAAAAGACTTGCCTTCTTAACAATAGTCATTAATCAAGCTCTTTTGGACCTTATTGTATAAGGCTCGATTAGGCTCTTTGGTTGATAGCTAATTAGAATTACTGATTGATGCTTGACTAGGGTCTTTAATTGATACTTAATTAGGGTCTCAATTGATGCCTGGTGAAGATTGTCAATTGATAATTAATCAAGGTTTTTCATTGATCTTTAGTTGGAATCATTTAATAACGCTCAACCAAGATTATCATTCAATATTTAGTTAAGATTGTCAATCAATACTTAATTAAAATTATTGATAGATGTCAAGTTAAAATTATTGATTAATCTATGATTGGAATCATCTAGTAATATTTGATTGGAATAATTTAGTGATGTCTTGTTGCAATCATACTAATAGTTATTTGATTACATAGGTAATTTAAAAGAGAAACTTACTATACTAAAAAATATAAAAAAATATAAAGAAAAGGCTTATGAAGTAACAAATAAAATCCTATCAAAGATAGAGGAAAGATTATTTTTTATTTTTAAAGACTTACCACCAAGTTCTCTAGACAAAATACATTGTACAATTAAGGAGATAAAAATTCTAATTACTTACAATAGAAACAAGCTATCTAATGAAAAAGGCAATCTAAGTATCATTAGTTGAACTTGATTTGTTTTAAAACCATCATTTTCTTTTACACTATCTAAAATATTTATTATGTCATTTTCTATTTGTTCTAACATTTGAAATGTTAATAATTTATTAAAAAAAAATCTTCTTTTAAGCAATTTTTAAGTATTATCTATATGATATATATATTTTTTTTCCTTTCAATTTATGTTCTCAATGTAGAAATATCTTCTCTATTGCTTGAAAGACTAGATTGATCATCAATTCTTTTTTTTCTTTAAATTTTTTTCCATCATCTTCTTTTTTATAACTTGCAATCTTTTCTTCTATTAGCAATATTAATTTCTTTTGCTAAATTCTTTATTCTAGTTGTCATTTTTTCTTTTCTTTCATAGTTGTCAAATCTATAATCTTTTCTCCATTGTTCTTTAATGTTGATACTCTATTCATACTAGAACTTGTAGTGTCTTCTCTACTTTCATTCAATATAGTAAATTTTTCATTGTTGTTAATATGCTTAGGTCCGTTAGGTGTATTGCAATAATTACCTATCACACGTGATTTTTTTATTATGATTTCAAAAATTCTTTTCTTCCTCCATAGCATAATATGTCTTCATTTTATTATGACATGGTGTCTTTTTTTCATGTATTTTTGTATGCACTGTAGATATTATAGTGCCAAATATCTTTTTTCTATTGCTTGTCTTTTCTACTCAATATGATTAATAACATCTTTTCTTTTGTATACATATGTTTTAATGGGCACAATAGTTAAAACTTCTTTATATTTTGGTATTCTCATTGAAAAATGTTCTATTTTTTTTTCTTAACTTATTCCTTTATTACCTACATTTGAAGTCTTTTCTATAATAACAACATCAATTATAGGAATAGATAAACCTTTGTTGTACCTTTTTTTCTTTAGTTTCTTCTTTTTGAGTTTTTTTTTTTTTAACTCCTTGTTCATTCTAACTTTCTAAATTTGAGCAATTAATAAGCTAATATGAATACCAACTACTATCTCAACAATACTTTGATAAATTTTTTTGCTACTTTATCCAAATATATTGCAACTCTATCTTTAGATTATCTATTAAAATAGTAGGCCAATTTACTTATTCTTCATTCAATGTATTTTACATTTGTTCTATTAGAGCTGTAGATGCATCAATATTCTACTTTTAAAAATATAATGTAGCATATAAAAAATAAATAACACATCTTGCAATCTCAAATATATTTAAAGTAGTAGCTTTATAGCTGAATTTTTCAACAAAAAGATAAAGCACAATTTTGTATTTAACATGAATTAAACTATTATACAATCCTTGAAAATAAAATATAATTTTGTATAAAGTATTATGTTTGAGAAGTAAAAATTATAGTTTTTTCTTTCAATGAAACTTTCACTATAGGAGCCATAATCTTAATCTAGTAAGATTTTTTTTTAATATATTATTTTTATAATTATTGTTGTTAAACATGCAAAAATCTAAAAGTGATGAAAGAAAGATACGCTTACAATGTTGAACTTGTATATTGGACAAAGCCAAATTGTAATTTCTAACAACATCTATAATTTGATTTTTAGGGATAGAGATTGTCACAAGCTTATTATTTATTGTTATAACTTCTAAAACATATTTACTCTTATTAATCTCTAAGCTCTTTAGATTTCCTTTTGATATTGCTACATTTGAAGAATTGAATCCAAAAACAAGTTTTGTAAATTAAACAACAAAAGAGAGAACAATATTATTTGTCTTTGTTCAAAAAAGTGGTACTAAATTGAACTTGTAATCTTTTAGTATTTGTTATGACATTACAAAAAAAAAAAAAAAAAAAAAAAAAAAAAAAAAACACTATGGCCCTTTAGAGTTTCTTTTTCCAAATTAGAATTGAAATAAACTTTTGTTTCTATACCTATGTCTTAAATCAATGCTACCATGTTAATAGTCAAGTAATCTTGTGTCACAACTGAGGTTAGTGTTTGTACATTTAGATTGCAACAAAATTTCAACAAAAAACTTCACCCATCTTTCTGAATTCTAAATTAGCAATCTTAACAAAGTCAATGCAGCTTCTTACAAAGAGCATCTTTTTCCTTGCACTCGTTTATAACTTGTAAATTATAAAATTGTGTGACCCTACTTAAATTATAAAACCTTACATAATTTGTAAAATCTCCATCCATTGAGATTATATATGTATATAATCTATATGTATATAATCTCTCTCTCTCTCTCTCTCTCTCTCTATATATATATATATATATATACATACACACAAACTAACAATGTCCTTTGATAATTTTATAATTATCAATTGATCCAAACATAATAGTTTTATTTATTTAGATATTTTTATCAATCTTTAAAAAATAATAATAATAAGTTCAAACTTTGTTCGTTTATACAACGATTCAAAATTAAAAACAAATTGAATTCAATAACACATGAACATTTAAAAAAAACTTGCATGATTTTAAAACCAAAACCATTCTCCAAAATATAATAAATAACGAAAAAAATTGTAATTCAGATGTGTTGCATTTTTTTACATTAATCCAAACAACATTACTTATCACCCATTGGCATGCATCATTTACCAGAAACATTTACAAGCATCTTTGGTATGACAATTGCAAAAGAACTATCTAGCAAATTAAAACTGAGACGTTTTCTGTGCTGGAACCAGCAAAAATCCAAAGAGCCGTTTTTGTTGGTGTCTGAAAGTGACTTTTCTAGCATCACTCAGTGTTTTTGCCCACTGTTTTTGCCAACTCCATCTTCGGATTCACATGTAATAATAGCAACACAAGCAAACCAAAGCTTACAAACTGAAGAGCAAACAGGCCTTTGAGACGAGGTTGTGGGGAGCTTTGTAGACAAGATCAGACTGTCTCATGATCTGTTTTGATGAGATGCTCAGTCCAGGTTAGAGTTTGACGGTGGAGGTGCATTCTTCTCCTTCCTCTTCAGACATCAATCAATCAGCAGCAAAATTGTTGTCCACAAGCTAGTGTCCAGAGTGAAACGAATAGTTCAATCAGGTGGTGAAGTCAAACCTGGAGCCCCACCTGATTCTGACGTCGGAAAGAAAATAATCACTGGAGTAGAAGCGAAGTGAGCCAGTGACCAAATCATACACAAAAGGTGTCCAAGTGCGGACCTGATTGAACGCCTTTGTCTTTGCCTTTTGCTGTGCAGGCCTCTAATCCTGAGGTCTCCACGAGGCCCCACATTCGCTTTTCCATCCTTTCACCCACCCTCGATGAGCCCAAAATTGTTCGTGAAAAATCTCCGATAGGATCACAGATTTGGGGTTCGTGTGAGAGGGTGGTCGACAGGCTCGATTACTCGAGGATAGGGTACTCATGTACCGACCACATCATCTCGCAGCCAATTACGGATCCCAGTTTCGGACGGAGCCTGTTAGGGTTTTAACCTCGGTGTTTATTTTGAGGCTTCATGCGCTAGTGGCCTACATGGCAAGGTTCGTGATCAGGTCGCGCTTTAATTTCTTTTCGATTTAGAGTAAGATGACTTAGCCCTCCCCCCCTCAGAAATTATTTCAAGTTGTGGTCGATTTACGGTCGCTATGTGAGAACAGATGATGCTACAAGTTTTCGAAGTTTTATATTTTTACTATGTATGTCAAACTTACATGTTCAAAATAAAAAGACGAAGAAGAGGAGAGGTTTGGATTTAAGAATTTGAAAATTATCGAATTCGAATCCTGACGGGAACCCAAAATTATTAATATACAGGAAATTATGAAATCATTGACTGGTAATGTTGCACTATTTCACTATGACATGCTCGGTTGTGTGAAAGTAATGGATTTAGAGCAAAACATCTAGCTGCAATATCTGCAATAGTTGGAGACATCACAACTTCACAGCAGGGATGACGCCATTACACAGCGCAGACTGCCAGTGGGCATTCTCCAGTCGAATGGTGAGTGTAACACAGCCTGGAAATTCAAGTTCAGAGTGATGCAATGAATAGCACTAGGAAAAATAGTTTATACCAAGTCATCAAAAGTATGGCATTGCACGTTCAAGCTTGGCAGCATTTCATATTCACTGTGCATACCTCTTACCACGGTTAAATGCTAAAACATACTGCAATTTACAGGAAGAAATCTGCAAGCGGAGCAAAAGAAAGGCTGGTTTAGGTGCTTGTGTCCACGATGGTTCTACGTTTTCCCATCTAGCACTCTGAAACTCTAAACTTAGAGAAGACGAATTTGATACGAGAAGTGTGGCTCTTATGCTTCACATTCATAATATTTAGCTGTTTCTGTTAGCAGATGATGTTGTCTAAGTTGCATTGACCGTGGACAGAAAAGAAATTGTAATCACCATGTACCTGTCTAACCCCAAAAATCATCTGCAGACAAAGGACACTGTACGGGCACTAATTTTCGTAGAAGTAGCAAATTTAAATGGCTCAATGAAGGGTGCGAAGGCTTGTCCTCCACACATAATTGGCAAGTCGGTCTGCAAAACTGACATAGAATTGTTAGAAGGAAGAAGTATGTAGCATCTTCTGTTCTTCCACCAGTATTTGAAATGATTGAGGGAAATCAGAGTTGATTCAGGAATGACTGACGCTCGTGCAGTTAATATTGAAAACTTGCGATCAGCTCGTGACTCCGTTTTAGGGGATTATTAGGCAACCAATGCTAGAATGATTTCATAGCGTTGCCTACACAGCAGCTTCTCCCCTGTACTCGCAACGAGAAAAATTAGTCCTCAAATAGCAGAAAAATAGCAAAATTAATCCTCAACAGAAAAAGGTCATGGTTAACGCTGTATTGCAGACATGATATCTACTCTCCACTATGCTGCTTCTAATTCGAGTACCTCACATCCTTTGAATCACTTAACTTCATGCTCCGGGGTAAATTGAAATTGCTGCAAATAGCTGATGTAGAACTACCTCAAAACTACAATACCACAGAGCTACACAGCAAACTTAATCAACCCCTGTTATGTACATGTGCCTTCAATCGGCTCTGTTTGCCATCGTTGCAAGAATTCTGAACACTAGCGCACTTTCACACACCGCGATTTTCAATCAAATTGTCACTAGGACATGTGATTTCGCACTAGTTTATAAAGTCAACCTGCATACATGAACCCAGCATTTGAACTAATGTATCTTCGAGGAGAGGACAAATGGAAGGATACACAAAGCTAAAACCATAAATATTATAAGAAATCCAAACATGAGAAATACTATATCTGTCAATTCTGTACATAAACATCCCCCACTAGCTTAGCCTTCGCATATATGTATATATATATATAGACACATTTACATTTATGTGTATATGACGGCCGCAACAAAAAGTAGTTAACACTCCTCTGTCTAAACATTTGGGTGACGGACAAATGTAGAGGTTTTCATATACAAGTACTTTGACAAGACTAAGGGAGTTCATGAATAATGTGGAACGGTGTGTCAAGTGCGCATCGTATCCAATTACAGTCCTAATGGCGCTTCGGATTAGTCGGTGGCGGCGTAGGGGGTGCTTTAAGACGTCTTACGCCCCTAAATTCCCTGTCAACAATTTGACCCATCAACTCTCGATGTGCTTCCATGGCTGGTACTGCAGATGATTCATCTCAGGCTGGAACGGAACTCGGAGTACCACTCTGAGCATCAGGAACGTGGACTTCGCGGAGACCTGTGCCGCACTCAGCCTCACCAAGGAGCATCACAAGGAAGACAGCTATCAGAATCAGTCCCTGCAACTTGCGATCATAGCTCGATGCAGACGCCATTGCTGTTGATGACCACGATCGGATGCCTCCACGATCAACTCAACACGATCACAACCTTCACCTCCAGCACTATCCTCAGACCAGACAGTTGACAGGCCCAGATCACATTCCTGAGGAAAGAGATTCGTGATTCTGCAACTCTGGTGCAGCATTTATACCAGTTTGCAGGCTCCTCTCGTCCTAATTATCATTCATAAGTCCACGGACACTGTATAAAAACCAACTTTAGGACCAGGTTAACGAACATCTAGATTATCACGCTCTGCAACGCACACTTCATACTTTCGCAGAACTCGTTCAAACGAAAAACCAAAACCAGGTACTACCCCGAATCGATTTTTGCAGCTTTCCGATCTTGCGATTCCCCAGTTCCAAATCTCAGTGGAATAATCCAAAAATTCGCCATGACGAGGTGCCACATCCCGTTTGACAACCAGCGTGGAGAAAGTCTTCGCAGCCTGCCCAGCAGCCAATGCAGGATTGTTACCGAATCTAGCATCGAGTCAATCGATGGACTCCGAGGAGAGGACTGGGATTCTACAACCCTCACATCACAGGTATAAAGTCCGTGTGAGAGATCTGGTGCTTTAATCGACATGAGTAAGATCACTCCACGGTAAACCATTGCAAAATATACTTTTTGGTTTGTGTGATGTCGATAAGATGGGCGGTGAGTTGGTATTCAGTGAGCAGCTGATGAGACAGAAGCGGTGATCTGGTGTTGCTGTAGGATCTAAGCTTGTGAGCTTGGGGGTTTGACAATTCCGTCGAGACTGTCGTTTGGTTCCTTGTGCAGCTCAGCTCACTCAGTGTCTCCGGAATTGTAGCCCATTTCTCATTTGTTTATGAATTTACTTGCTTCAGAGGGAGCTTTCTCAGTGGCTACTTCCCCACAGAGACCAGGTCACCGCAGTGTCACTTGTTGTCTATTGCTACACAACAATCAGCGGAAAGAATTCAGAAACATTAGTTTTTTTTTTTTTTTTTTTTTTTTTTAGATTTTCTTAATTCTATTTTTGTTGTTGACATAAACTGTAAATGAGTTTTCAGATAACTAATGTTGCATTGAGGATTATTAAATTCTGTTCACGTGTTTAACGAAAACATGTTTTTGTTCTCCTTAACGTATCAGTTCAATAAACCACTGCTCAGGAGTTTATTTTTTTACCTTATTTTTATTTTTGCAGGTTTTAACATATAAATAATAAATATAATTAAGAGTATTAATGGAGCATATTGAAGTTGAATCTCATATATGTAGTAAAATAGTACACTGGATCATATCTAGACTGTAAAAACAAACCAATACATGCACACAAGATTTGCAATAAGGACACAAGTACTAGCAATACTGAAATTAAGTGTTCATCCTTACATTTTGAGATCTTCACACATGTGTCTTGTGCTGCAATTTTTTAAAAAATAAAACTCCAAAATATTAAAGTTAAACTTTAAGAAATATAATATTTAAAAAAAAATACTACAGAAAATATGAAGACTATAATTTTATTTGAGTCAAATGTTACCATGACTTCTATGTAGTTTTTATGTAGAACAAACATTTGTTTAAATTGCACATGTTTCTTTACCCACAAATATCTCTTAATAAAATAAAATAAAATAAAAAATTAATCAGGGGTGAATTTCAAACGCTTCACGTTTGAAATGTACTCCATCTTTTAAAAAGTTTCAAAAAAGGTAGAAAGCAAGCAGGTTACCTTTTGGAATCAGCCCATAAGCTAGCCAGGCACACGCCATCCACCCCCACTTGGCCCAGCACAAAATTCGTAAGACCACTAGGATCTCACCGGACCACCCGGTCGACACACGGAAGTCAACGACCACCCCTGGCCGGCGACTTCCGATATTCAGCGCACGGGTGCCCCGGCCACCGCCAGCCCGCATCGAAGAATCAGCCCTGGCCCGTTCTGCTTCACGTGGAACCGATGGCGAATCTGACGGCGCCCCGGCGCGGGTGGATTGGTCGTCAACGCTGACGGGGAATCACTGCCACCTAGGTTCTGACAGATGGACAGCCATGTCACCACCCTGGTCAATCCTTTCCCCGCCATTGGGGTTGTTCCATGTGCGCGCCACGAGTCAAACGCGACCCCATGTGGAACCAGCCTCGTCAGCACAGCTTGCAAGGTTGTGGGATGATGGATGATGTTCCTTTCATTCATCCGCTTCTCCTCCTCCTCCTCCTCCTCTGTCTTTACCTGTGTGTGGAGTGGGTGCATAAAAAATAGAGCATATTGAGAGCAATCAAAAGGCTCATGAGTATGATACTCCTTCACCCCTCTTATGGGTATAAGGGGAGCACCTCTCATCATGTTCCCTACATTGATTCGGGAGAACAAAAGGGTTGATTGCTCAGGAACTATGGATGGAAGAAAGAGAGGGCATGGCACACACTCCATGGTCTCCTTTGCAAACTTCAAGTTACCTAATAAGACTCAACCTCTTCTACTTGTAGTGTGTGACAAGGTTTAGCTTGTGCTTCTTTCTCTATTCTATCCCCTTTTGTTTTTTTTTTATAAATATTACCACGCCTTTCTTCTTTCTTTTTTGAATTCTTATCATCATATCTTGGGATGATTTTTTCATTTCATTTTCATTTACTTTTGAAAAACATGACTTGAGCCCAAATTGGGTTTAACTTATCCTTGGTATGGACCATTTGTTTTTCCCATGCATGGCAACAAGGAATGCCAAAGCCTTTGAAGGTACAGAATTTTTGCTTGTGTTGCTACAAGGGGGAAAGAAGGTGAATGTAGGTCTTGGCTCAATTTTTTAGGATTGATGTACACAAATCCTCATAATTGATCAATTTTGCACTGTTATGGTGCATTCAATAGGCAAGCTACTATTCCTTTGGTGCCTCTACAGTGTGATTTTGAACAAACTGCATCTCAAGGAAGTACAGTACAGTCAAATTGATTGTATGCTTTTTTCTAATAGGTATGAATCATCTGTACATAGTACAAAGTGGATTTTAATGGTTGAAACTTGATATTCTTAGGTGAAGTTGGAAGCAACATAAAACTTATAAATTAAAATAAATGTAAAATATCTAAAAAGTGAATGTTATTTCTACAATTTATTGTGGTGATTAGAACATGACATTGTTCAAGTAGAAAAGAGAGAGAAAAAAAAAAAGCAGTTGCATACGATTTTTGTGAACCATAGTCTTCTACTTGTTCTTTATACCTTTAAATGAAGCTTTTAATGTAACTCTGTCATTAATACTCAAATCCCAAGTACATATACATGTCTTAATTTAAATTAGACATTCATTCTACTAAATAACATACACCAAGCCCCATGTATTGTTCTTTTAGTGTCTATAAAACACTCACCAAACATTATTGTTTCATTTAGCATTGTATGTTCTGTTGTGACAAGGATTGTTATCAAAAGTTGCAACAAATAGATTCTATTGTCTTGAAACGACTTCTTCATTTGATAAAAACTGAACTACTTTGTCAAGATTTTTTCATGATTTTTTATTCAACAATTGAAATTATGAATATTTATTAAATCTCCTACACAAAAAGAATCTATTTGTCTAGCACTCTATTTGTTTCATGTATCAAAGTGTTATATACTAGATTCATACATCCATTACTTGACTAATACAAGTATTAGGTATATAAAACTTTGACACTTTTATTGTATTTTTCTAAAAAAATCATCTCTAAAAGATTTCTAAAATAATATTTTCTACCATGTAAAAAATATTTAAATTTTTATTTTTTTATTACTAAAGTCTTAAATATCCTAATATATGCAAAATTTGCAAGATTATTTTTTGTAACAATGATAAATTAGAAATAATTTTTTGTATATAAAAATCTTATCAAATTAGTATTTTAATTCTTAAATGGCCAAAATAGAAAAATTGAATGGAATTTTTTATTAAAAAATATAATTATTTTCATAATTTTGACTAATTTTTCACTTCTTGTAACAATTATAAATATCTTTTTAAAATGTCAACCAATAAAAACTCCTAGTAAAAAATCTTCCGACAACAATCTTCTTTTTAACATAAAGTCTATCATAATGTTTTTATAAAATTTTTACAAGATTTTAGATACATCTTCTTTTCTAATAGTTCTGCAAAGAAATTTCTAAAATTGTAATAAATTAATACTATGAGAAATTTCAGGCATTATCTATTGTCTGACTTTTTTTTAAAACTTCATATTATTCAAATATTGAATGATGTTACAATATTGTTTACATTGTCGATAGACAACTCGCATCTATAGCCATAACATTTCATAAACTATTATTGAAAAAATCATATTTCGTCTTAAAAATTATTATTAATATAAAAAAACCCATATAAATGTTTTTTCTCCCAATCTAATGTTTTATAGGAAGAAAGAATTATTTCATAAATAAAATTTATTAAGTTATTTTTCTTGTGATATTTACTTATTAATATAATACTCATATTCTTAATTATTTTTATTAATTTTCATCTTACTTAAAATAAATAATATATATTTATAATATTTAGCTTATTATTAAGTCATCTTTTAATTGATAGTAATATTACTTAATTAAAAAAAATAGATATAGATAAAACAATGTTAGGTAGATTAATGTCTTTTTTTAACAAATATCAAGGATGCTTTCTAAACACACATTAGATCTATAGATTCTTTTTGATATATTATATTGCAAGCTAATTTATATTCTTAAAATATTTTCCATGTGATAAATTATTATAAGTTTTTCCAAAGTAATTGATAGCATAATTGATTATATTATCAATACCTTTTCTTGTTTACTTGTGACAATTTTTGCAAATTATTCATTTAAATCTATTTATATATAAAATAAGTACTTTAATAATTCTATTTTTTAAAGACTAGGATATTTTGTAATCTAATCTTTAACTTCTTTAACTCTCTTAGTATTTTATTGTGGTAGTTCATTAAAAATCTTTATTAATAATATAGCTTCTAAGATAAATATTAGAATATAAATTTAATAATACTACAATAATAAGATTTTTTGGTCTTTTCTTGTTTTTAATTAATCTTTCAATAAGTCTTAAAATAAAATTTATTTTTAATATACATATATATATATATTCATATAAACTAATAATAATTTTTTTATTTAGTAATAAATACAAAAATATCTTATTATATTATATTTTTATTTTTATATTATATTTTATTAAAATCCTCTTTTAATTGAAAATTAATAATAAAAATTATAATAGTAATAACATATGTATGTATAATCTTATTTCTAATAATAATATAAATTTTCTTATAATCTTTTGAATTTAATTTTATATCTCTATGTTATATATATATATATATATATATATATATATAAACATGTTAAAAATAATTCTTATAAAGTTTTTAAGTTTTTCATAAATAATTATTAGCTAAATAACCTATACATATTAATTATTTTTAGATTCTATTACGTTTTCTTATTAATTTCTAATTTCTAATTTTTAAATCAATATTTTTTTTAAATCTATCTCTTTTTAATACTTCTTGCCCATCTCTAATAACATCCAATTTTTGTGGCACTTGAGGAAAATAATTCTTATATTTATCTCACACTAACATTGTTATTATCAAAAACTCCAAATTTTCTAATAATATCAGAGTTTTTAACATCTCATCTTACTTTGTAGCTACAAAATATGACATATAAAAGCACTATTTATGTAAAAAGATCAAAAAATAAATAAAAAATAAAAAACAAACATAGAAGAATAGATCCATGAAACATTCATAGTAACTACTTAACAATTTCTTTTCTTTTTCTTTTTCTTTTTATTTATTTGAATCACATTTAAAATTAAAGCCTATATATCAATTTCTACATTGAAAAATACCAAAACTATCTTATTAATTTCATGTAAATGTTGCAATTCTACCTTATTCATTCCACACTATTAATTCCAATACAAGATATAAAACTACTTTTGCACACTAAGATCAAAACTAAGAAAATAATTTCTTAACTTTTATATCTTGTCTTTTCAAATATTAGGTCTATTATAATCTTTTAAGCTTCTAAATTTTTACATTTACTATCTCTCTACAATCTATTATATTAACTATAGTAATTAATAAAGAACACATTTTATATGAATATTGGTTCCTAGTAAGGTTTATATGTATTAATGCAGATGACATTACTTAGTAATCTACACCATTTATGATGAGATAAATAGTATTAATTATACTTTTTAAAAATATTCTCAAATAATGTGAACCAAGAATATATTATCTACATCAATTATAACAAATTGATTTATTAAGTGTTCAACAACAACTTAAAATGTTATCAATAATATCTCTATCTGAATAAATGCAATATTCTAATAGTAATACTTTGTAATTCTGGTGTCAATTGGGCTACATCCCAGATGTTAATAATGTTGAAATTTAGTCTACAACAAATCATGGCCTTTTTCTATTGTATTATAAGATAGCTATTGGATGAAAGAAAAAAAATATGAATTATGTTATAGAAGAGCTTAATTAAAAAAATATAGTAGTAAATTACTTTAAAAAAATATGTGTAAATGATTAAGAGGTAATAAAAATATTTAGTGTTAATTTTTTCTTTTTAATAAAAAATAGCTTCTACTTACTTTGTAGGGCCCTTAAAAAGACAAAATAAAGTGGATTAACAAAATTAATATTATAAGCATCTTGAGATAGAAGTATAGAGTAGCTTTTAGTAAAAATTATCAAGAAAACCTAGAGATTGATATCCATAGAGGACCAATTGTGAACCAAGGTTGAAACTAGACTTGAAAGCACAAAACCATGCACCTACAGTAAGTTTAGGGGTTTTGGTGGATTAGAAAGAAAAATTAAAGAAAAACTTTAGAGAATTTAGTTGACAATGAGTTTTGAATGATTTAGGTGGATATTAACTTTGTGAAAGATTTGAAATTTAAAGATGGGATTGTTTTAGGTGATTTGGATCAGTTGGGATTTTTTTAGGTGATTTGGAATTTTGTAAAATAAAAGTAGATTTATATTTTGAAAATTTTTGTAAGCATTGTAGCAAATTGACATGTAATTTTTTTTGCAGAGTTATAAATCTAATTATTTTAAATATATTTAGTAAATTTGAGATCAATCAAGCAATAAGATCAACGGTTATTGAAATTCAATTGGATTAGGATCTCAAAAATTAGATTTGTTGGATCAATATGGATTTTTATAATATTAAATAATTTACTAATTGGATTAAAATAATTATTTTTGAGTTGATAGCAAATTTAGTTTGCAATATTTCTAAGAATTTCAAAACAAGTAAAAGGTGCAATAAAGAGCTATTGTTGCTAATAGATTGACATCAAGGTTAGAAAAGAAAAGAAGCCAACACCTAAGCGCATTAAAAACTTTTTATTTCAATTTGTAAATTCAATTTTTAAAAAAAATATGCTTGGTTTTAATTAATAGTAAGAGATGTATACAAATTACGAATTAAAATCAACAACTTAAATAATAATTGTTTAAAATTTGATTATGATTTATTAGAATTTGATTAAGATTTGGTAAGAACCTATTTAGGATTTGAATATGATATCTTTAGAATTTTATTAGGATTTATTTAGGATTTTATTAAAACTTAATTAAGATTTGATTAAATTATCTTTAAGATTTTATTAGAATTTTTTTAAAACTTAACTAATATTTGATTATGATATCTTTAAAATTTCATTAAGATTTTATATGGACTTCATCAAAACAACAAATAATATGACACCACTAATAAGCCAAGTTATTTGCATTGCATTACAAGTTGATGTCTTATAAAGCATCACTTGTAAGTTCTAGACAAAATAACATCTTTTGGTTTATCAACTTTTAAAATTAAAAACCATTAAAGCAAATACAATTTGATCATTCATGCTTTTAGATCTCCTCTATCTTATTTTGATCTTAATGATTGGTCCAAGCACCTTTAATCTTAGAAATCACCAACAAATCTATTAGTTGAACCTTGTTGGTTGTATAGAGCAACTAATTCTTATATAAGTAACTATTTATTGAAGAGATAAGGACTTGACAGAGCTCAACACAATTATTTTATTTTACTTAATTGCTCAAAAAGATTGTCTTTTGTAGCCCTTATCAATTGGACTAATAAACACGTAGCATTATAAACCATAGAAAAAACACCTTCTTGTTATTCTACATCTTTAGTCTTGTGTAGTGATTAGCATTACTAACATTGTTTGGTAATTTCTAAATTATTAATTCTTATTGTTGATGATGATCAGTGAAACTTCAATATAAATAAATGTCTATTTTTTAATCTAAACAATCATTTTCATTTCTTCTCTTCTAAAGCCAACATGTATATACTTCACTTCATTGTCACTTCTTGTGCACAATATTTGATCATTGCCTAAGCTAACCATGAAATAAAAAAATTCCACATTCTCAACAAGAATTTTATAGATCTCTCTTGGCATAAATTTGCAATAATGTTCTTCAAAGTGATATACAATAGACTTGTTAATATGCTCTTCCTTTAATGGATTGTATTGCAACATACTTATTTGTGATTGAATAACAATGTTGTATTTGTTCATAGACGTTTAAATCCAACCAATGGTAATCTTGGATACAATGAAATTGCCATCAATATCTTTATTATTAGTTCTACATTCATTTGTTGACTTAGTGTTCAAATCCTATAATAGCAACTTTAATAGAGAAGTAGAGAACTTGAAGCCAATCTTGTACAAGCAAAGAAATTTGCCCAATAATTCATGGTTAATCTTATATATTTACCAAATCAAATGCAAAAATTAGAACATGACCTTAGCATAGATATGTTTCTAGTCATTTGTAGTAACTTCACTTTCCATCTACCTTAATACTTTCCTATGTGTTTTTAATGATGTTAATTAAACCCTTATTTTGTAAGGCATACTTCTTACAAACTCTGTCATCTTCCACAATTAGATCTTATTCTTCATTTATCTCTTTCTCTACAAATTTCTTTGTAACTTATTAGCATTTTTTTTATTTATTATAAACATCACAACAACTACATGCAAATGCCACTATAATAAGCGGCATTAAGAAAAAAAAATGTATTCTTGAACTTAGACAAACTATTATAAATTACACTATTAGGAAGTACCAAAGAATCAAAATTTAGCTTTAATTTGTGCTTTGAAATAGCGCCTTCAACCTTACTTAAGAAAGACACATTTAAATATTGTATTGCTTTCTTAAAAATCTCTGAGCCTGTATTTTTAAAGATCACATTCAAAATTTTGCACACACCACAATAGCAATTATTGCAAAGACAACTATCCATTAGACATTGCATCTAACTAATTTGGCCATACATAAATTAGTATGGATCAAGCTAGCTAACCTAGCTACATATAAATAAGTATGGATCACACTATTTAAAAATCCACAATATTTTCTAATCCACACTAATTACCATAATCAATGTATTCCTTGACTTCCGCATATATAGACTCATATTTCCTCAACTTTCATATTTATTGACTTCTATATCTCATTGACTTTTACATTCTATTGACTTTTGTGCACATGCCAACTTGCATTATCATCTTTTATTTAATAAAGTTTAGCCTATATGTTGCCAACCTCTTTACATCAAATATTTACTCATTGAAAAATATTGTGGACATTATAATAAATTATATACTATTTTTTCAAAAAAATGAAGTAAATATATGATTTTTCATAATATTTTTTAATTTTATATTGGATAAAAATTTAAGATTTTAAAATAATTTAATGAGATATTAATAACTAAAGAATCTATTGCAATATGTTATATTTTTTAATCAAAATATTAATAAAAAAGCATAAATACTATCAGCATCACCTTATGTTAAGTATTGGGCTGGCTACATAGATCAGCAAGATGCTGCACATGTATTGAAATGAAACATAAATCAATCATTAATAAAAACAAAAACACATTAAATTTATTTGTGCATCTAGATTTGACACTGAGAAGATAAAATCATAACAATTGGACATTACGAATGTAAAAGAATAAAGAAACAAACAAAATAAAATCAACCAACCAATCATTTATAGGTATGTTTATGTGACTATATATATATATATATATATATACATACATACACTAAAAAACAAATTGAGAGTGTCACTCATCCTGAGCTTCACAAACAATTTTTGCTGTCCTTTACTCATACTCTCTCATTATTCCTCATGTTTCCTGCACATCATCATGTGGACCAACTAAATGCAATAATGTATTGCTCACACCAACACACTGTTTACAGGTAAGCTTTGGAACGTGTGAGAGAGAGAGAGAGTGATTGGGTGAGTGAGAGTATGTCCCAGTTTCTCCCTCAGAGTTGACATTTTCCATAGCCAGAAGGGGCAAGTGCAGCCCGGAACTCACTAACAAAGGGAAACAAAAGCCCGGTGGGGTTTGACATTCGGTGATGCGGCAGGAGGAGTATCAATGCATGCAACCAAGCCAGACAAGGCAGAGGCAGGGCAGCGTCACAATGGCATGCAGGCACTGCAAAATCTAAGCCAACCTGACCCTGACACACACACACACACAAACGTAGAAGTCATGGCGAAGGCATCGCCATCCCAGTCTCTTCTCCAACCGACTTTGTTACAGTGGCAGTGGCACCGAGTCCCGAGCGTCCTTGTCAAGTCAATGATCCAGCGTGTATCCAGCACCTCCCCTCGCGTACCACAGCACACCAAAATGTGGGAGAATGCGTCACTCTTAAGGGATGGTGCTGATGATATTATTATTAATAAAAACTCACTGCTGCTGCTGCCAGGAGGGGTGGCGTGCTATTGAAGGCGCAATAGCTGGTTTTGTTTTTGCGTCAACCTGTTTGTGAAGTGGCGGAGCAGTGCATCCGATGTGACCCACCCTTCCAAAAATGTCGCTCTCAGTATTAGATTTGTCCTGGCTTGGCTTTGTGGATCCTCGTCCTCCTTCAACTTCTCCTGCTTATGACTACGAGGCTTGTCACGGCACTTTCCTCCAGGACTCCATAGCTGACTTTCTGCACGGCCGGGAAAGTGGATTCAGGTCGCAGGATGCCCACGGCAGCGACGACGTTGGGGAGTGCAGCCGAAGCTCCCTGGAAGAACCAGTGAAGAAGCGTGGAGGATTCCGACGATTCCTTGTGCGTCGAGTTTTTCTACTGCACCTGCCACGGCGACAAAACCGCCTGCAGTATTATGTTGGTGGAATCTCTTCTTCTTCACCTGAACAGAAGCGGTAGTAATGGAAACGCAAGTACACGTGAGTTGGAAATTTGCTGGAAGGCGTGTGAGGTCTGCGGAGGGAGGGACGGAGTGGTTAATGATCTGTGGCTTGCGCAGGAGGATTCTTGCGCAAGGTTGTCGGTGCGAGTTGCCCATGCAGCCACACTGATTTTGCTATCAGCAGACCACACAGAGAGCCTTCAATTGGGTCCTCATGGAGAGGTGGTAGTGCAGCTTGGCTACAGTCTTGACTTGTACAATAACACGCCCAAAACTCGGTGCTGTACCTAGTTGTAATTATTGTCGTCGGCTGTCAAACACAAGGAACCTGACATGGAGAAAGATTATCTGTAGACTGGAAAGAAGTCTGCAGTTGGGAATGATAACCGCGTGGAATATATTTGCGGCTGGCCAATAGGTTTATTCTGACGACTCGCACAGTATATCGCTACACAGAGTTTTACCAATTTGTTGCGGCAAGGTTGATTGCTTGAAGCCTGCAACAAAATGTAAGGAACAAACTTGTCACTCACTCTACCTCAACTAAAGGATCAGCCAGAATTTCACCCAATTCAGCTTTGATTTCCTGGAGGAACTAATCTTTTACTTTCACCTGATGACCAATTTGCACAACCTGAGTTAACTTTATAAATTTGCTCCTCCCAAAATAGAGAGTAACTCCATTATCCACCAACCCACACAGATGCGTCTGTATTAAACCACATTATGTTCTCACTAATCTAGTCATACGCACTCAATTGGAGCACAGACAGCAAAATTGAAAAGCCGACACCGGATTAGGATTCCTTGACTGGGGGGGGGGCTTCAACCGCGATTGAAAACTCGGTCTGGGAGATGCACATGGTGAGCCAAGACAGCGTCAAGAAAAGTCCTGGTGGCGAGTGTCGTGTTCGATTGGATGTGCATCTTTCTTTTGCGGGAAAATCCCTTAAATAAAGAAGAAGACTCACTCTCTCCGCATTGTGGCAAAGGTAAATGATGCAAAGGGACTATTGGGGAGTGAGAATACAATTGTGAAAGTTGTGGATATAAAGTCAAAGTGGGGGGGAGGGGGGGGGCATGGTAGGGTGGGCCTCTGCAAACAGTGCCTTCATGTTCGAGGGTCACACAAAGTTCCGTCCCCCAGTCTTTAGTCCTCGCACTGGTCGTTTCTTTTACTCTCTCCTTTGCCTTTGGAGCCGCCTCTCAGCTGCCTTTGGTCGTTGCCCTGTTCGTGGATCCTCCCCCCTTTATAATGCTAATGCTCTAATCAACCATCGCACTCTGTAGCCTAATTGAACAAGTCAGCGTGAAATTCTCTCTCTGTGGGAGCTCTTCGATCCAATTGATGCGATAGAGTTTTGGCGCAAAGCGACCTTCTTCTGGATTTTCTGTTGGATTCGATTGCCTTCGTCGGCATTGAAACCGAATTTTGTGTAGTTCTATTTTTATGGGGAGCAGTATCTGATATGCGATAGCTCCAAGCTGCGGGAAGTTCAGGTTGAAGATCTGGCATCTTAGCGTGACAGAGACGACGACGAAGACGAAGACGAAGAAGAAAACTACAACTTCCATCACCCAGTCGGAGGCGATTGAGAGGGATATAGGACGTAGTGCGACTTCGAAGTGGGTGTGGTGTGAGGAAGGAAGAAGGTCGAAGTCGATTCAGACGATGGCGCTTACTCGTGGGCTGATGGTGATCATGATCCTCGTCTTTTTTATAGTATGCGCTCCAGGTTGTGTTTTCGGAAGCAGAACTAGGTTATTGTCGTCTTCACATGAAGATGATTCGAGGGTTGATCGAAGCAAGCCAAGTGAGACATCTCCAAGTTCGGGATTGGGTTCAATCACAGGCCTTGATAGTGTAGGTACATCTTACAGAAATCTGCTAGAAAAGAAGACCAGGGAGCCGGAGGAGGCGCGTCCGACGAAGCGTGAAGGTCAAGCTCCATCCATGTCAGTACCATCTCCGGCGCCAAGGACGCAATTCACACTTCACACTCATTTTGCATCGAGGTTTTCAGGTTTCTTTCGTAGTCTAGCAAAGGGTAGCACTTCGCCAACACCAGGGACTCCCTCGCCGGGCCACAATTGATTAGCCTTCCACAGTTGACGTCGACAGTTCGAGAAATCGAGAGCACCATATTTATTTTTCTGCTGCCAACCCTGGGATTTATGGTGAACTTGCAGCAACTGGACTTTGCCAAGACACAGCGCAACATGACTATGACCTTGTCCTTCAATGTTGATCTAATTGCTTTCTGTCAAATGACCGAGTCAAGTTCCAATTTTGAGCTCCCCAGTGCCGGAACGAGCAGTGGTGCAGCAAGATTGCATCGGAATCACACGCCTACACAAGAAACCGCCGGCTGTACATAATTTTTTCCAAGATTCCTCAACTCACACGGCACGACGCATTGAAGTAAAAGCCACGGCAGCTCCCCAACTGCTTCAGACTCTGAAGCAACAGCACTGAACAGAGTTTTGCCCGAAGACGGAAAGAGAGATAATGATCCTGCCTGCACACTACGTCTTCGTAACTCTCTGGAGTACGATTTAAGTAGAATGTGATCAACCTCGGTAGAAATACCCATGGATTCTTAGGATTCAGAAGGTGGCCTCACATCATCACCTTATGAGGTCTTAGAAATGTACAGGACTCCCTTGTAGCATTCAGCTTGAGTGCAGAGAACAATCAAAGGTTGGTTTTACTTTTCACAGTTCCGAGCGTTATCTTTGGATTCCAAAAACTAAGAACCCAGTAGCAAATCCCTTAAAGCAAGCATGTTAATTCACTGGGCTGGACTTGGAATACATTATTTGGAAACGACTGTCAGGCTGGTGAGGTTAGTAGTAGTGCAGAAGAAGAGGATCAGGCTTCAAAATGCTTCCTCATTCACATCGTTCGAGAAGAATGTAAGAGATAGGTTCGGCTGTTGCAGGGTTCCAATCAGGCTGTACGGCAGGTTCACCGCTTTGTAACGTGTGGTCAAGGGACTGCATCCGAATAGTTCAAAGGGCCGGGATTCTCCGATTAGGAGGATACCTTTCTGGGAGCAAGTAGTGCCAAACATATATTTGAAAGACACACATTTAATGGCCTCGGACAAACCCCCAACCACCGATAGTGACATATTATTTAAATACATGTTGCATTTTCTGGACAATTTTTTTTTCAAATAAAATACAAAATATATGTCATTTCATAGATCGCTTCCAAGTGTTGTTTACTCTGACGGGACCCCGCAGATGAAAGCTTGGTAGAAACTGGAACAATAAGAATGAAAGCCCAGAAAATTTTGTTGCCTAAGAATTTAGCTAGAGTCTTGTGATGTTCTGTAGCTGGTGTAGACCACGCTGGAGAATCGATCACCGCATCGGACCTGGCTCTCTGCCTCATGCACTCTGCACCAACCCAGATGACTTTGGCTGCATAGACGAGGTTTTCCAATTACTGCAGACTGTTTGATGACGAGGTGTAGATAATGATTGAAAGAAAGAAAATAAGTTCACACAGATGTGATCTTCAAGTCGTCCTTCAGCATCACGCTTTTATCATAGTACTCTTTTCTCTGTACAAATGCAAAAACATATGTCTAGTTAGTCCATGTGTAAACTTCGTTTGTGCCGCGCGTGTGTGTGTGGGGGGGGGGACTGTGGGAGGTACCCACATTCATTGTTTCCTGGTTCTGAAAATGTGGCTTGCGAAGAGCTATAGTAGAGCTAGTGGACGCATCTCCTTGTCCAACACTTACAGTGACGAGGAATGACGTTTCCAAGCACCTCGTGCCCACCCATATCTTCGGATCAAGCAATGAATCTGATGGACCAGACCAGTCAAGATGTGCCGACTGCTCCATTTCGTCATGCACATTTGTCTCTTCCGAGTCTTTGCTGATACTGTGGATGCTGTGGCCCGCTCTTGGCAACCCATCCAAGCGAAGCTTTCTGTCTGTATTCCCTCACAATCCTATACTCCTGCATGCGTGCCTCGGAATGGTGGTTAGCTCCTATTTTTCTAGCTTGGAAATTGAGCTGCTTTCATGATTCCACTCATGCTCTTTGCTTTGCACAACCTTAAAGTGGGATTGAGAGGCTGGATTCTGGAGCAATGCTTAATGGGGGAATATCAGTGTCGGTATTGACTGCTGTACACCATGAGTAGAATGGGAAGCACGGAGATGTTGGGATGATGGGATGATTCGTGTTTTTATCTTGGATTGTGGGCAATTGGTTTTGCTCTTGCAACCTACATTGTCTGCTATATTTGAAGGGTAGATGTCTTCGTGGTTGACTGAAGGGTTTTGTATTACTGAATGCTTGCAGTGGTGAGAGTCTTTATGTGGAACAAATGAGGAATTAAGAATGTTTACATGTCAAAATAATTACGGTATTTTTGTGCAAATATGATGGTAAGTAGAGCTGAATTTGTGGTTTTAAACAAGAGGATGATGATGTGTGTTATTACAAATATTGTTGATGATAGAAATCACACTACCTTCAAAACAATCACACCAAACTTTATAAAAAATTGAGTTTTTAAACTAAATCAAACATTCTGAAGAATTATTAAGATGTTTCTTGCTTGAATATATCAAATCAAAAATTGTGATTATTTTACCACACATCATTTTCTTTTTCTTAGTCAATGATATCTTAGTCTTTAGTAAGAAAATATGCTTTAAATATGTGTCATATTATTTATAATTTCAGAACTACATTGATCTTATTAAATATAAACTTTCATTAAAATTTAGAATGGTTTCTAATGCCAGTTTTGTCAAAGCTTATTATCATGATTATTTGGTAGTCTCTTTTTTTTCTTATTTATTTCAAAATTTTGATATTAATTTTATTTTTTTATTTCATTGTGATTCTTATTTTTAAAGAAAATATCAACTTCACACCATAACAATGCTAGTTTTGTTAATACTTGATGTAAAATGATTTTTGCACTAATAGATAATTTTTCATAGATTTTTATTGATTATTTTTAATTATAATATTTTTATTTTAAAAAATAGAGAATTTTTAATGCTATATTCTAAATTGATATTACTATATCCCATGTTGTCTCCTTGTAGTCAAATAGGTAATAATATGCTTCATTTTTTTGCAAAACTTTTCCTTACTTTGCTTTAAGAAAAGATGGTTGTTGAGAGGGAGACATTGAGTATTTTATGAAAAAACAAGTTGCAAGTTACTTTTTAATATATATATATATATATATATATATATCCTCAAAATATATATAATTCAAAATTTTATTCTGTTTTTTCTTTTTCTTTTTCTTTTTCTTTTCTTAGTGCAATATATATATATATATATATATATATATATATATAAATCTTATTTTTTAATTTATTCTATTCATGGGTCAATATTAAAATTAAATATTTATGGGTCAATATTAGAATTAAATATTAGATTGCCAAACATGCCCTAAGCGTAGAAGTATATTTTTTAGTCAAATTAAGTCATGTAGAGGTCAGTTAGGGTGTATTGAGAGCAAGTGGGGATGTGGCACTAACAATTTTTTAAAAAAATTGGAATGAAACCAAAGATAAGATTTTTTTGATTTACAATCTACATATATTTTTATGTAATTATGAATACTCACATCTATTTTACTTAGAAACTTTAAAGTTTTTAGTAAGTATGTTATTTTTTTCATATACAAGAATTTAAATTCTATTATTTATTTTACTTATTTATTTATTAATTTTTCTAATAATTATTTGAATATCTATTTTAAAATAATGTCTAAATAAAAAGTAATAAAATCATCTATCATCTTTAACTATTATTTCAAAAAAATTATTAGTATTATTAAAATTTAATATTTATATTTATTATAACTAATTTGAAAAAGTAATAAAAATATAATTTTATATCAATTATTAGGGTAAAATATGATTATTTAAATATAATTAATTTTTTAAAAAAATATCTAGGAACGTAGTTATTATTTTCATATATTTCTTAAAGAAGTTTTAAATCTTTCAATCTACACTATTTATTAAAGGATCTGTAACACCAGAAAACATTATCTTACATTGTCTGTATTATAATAGTTTTACAAATAAACAATCATACAAGTACCATACAAATATTATATATCTTCTTTTATAATTTATAAGAATGTTTCATCGAACTTCTCCAATAGTTTGTATTATTATTTTTATTTTACTAATATTTAGATTTTTTTATAAGATTTCAGAAATTACTAAGTTTACATATTTATAAATTTAATTAAAAATATCAGAACTTATTATTTTATATAATTAAAACTATGTATTATCTCTGTATACAACATGTGTCTTTAATTAATATTTACTTTATCTTATTTTAATATACTTCTATTTTATAAAAAAAGTAAAATAAAAGTAAAAGTAAAATAAATAATTTTATCCAAGTTTTATTACTTCTTCTTTTCTAAAGATACACATTATCATGTATTTTCTTCATGCTTTCCAATTCATTCTTGAACTTCCCCTAAAATAAGTGGTTTTTTACACCAACATATGTCTTATAAAGATAATACTACTTTATTAGAAATGATTTTAATTTTTATGTGTTTGACTTTATTTCTTTAGAAAAAAATTAGGTTAACTTGTTCATCTAAAGATTTTTGTAACACATTTATTCTTTTTTTCAGTTTAAATAAAATCAATTATAAATTTAGTTGTTTCTATTGAGGTTTTTTTTTAGTCCGTAATGTTTTTTGTTAAATCACTTTGTAACCACTCAACCAAATTTATTTTTCTTTTCAAGAACATCAATATTATACATAATACTTTTAAGGTATTTATTATTTAATTGTTAAATATTTTGATAAAACATGCTTTATATGATAAAATAAAATAAAAAGATATTTTCATATATTTATCTTATCTCTAACAAAATCTTTATTACTCATTGATAAAATTTAATAATTGTGAAAGATAAAATTAAGTCAAGACAAGAATATGATTGTGTTGAAATAAAACACCATGACTTAGTAGCTCTATTAGAGGAAAAAAGGCTTATAAGTCATTAAAAAATAGAACTAAAAAAAAATAAAAAATAAAAAAATCAATAATTTCTATGATTTTATTTTTCTTTTTAAGCTTAATGTGTGTGTGTGTGTATATATATATATATATATATATATATATATATATATATATATATATATATTATTTTTAAAAATTAATATTTTGATAAGTTGTTACTTAAGATAATAAAAAAACTTATATAAAGTTTTTTTGGCAAATTTAATATTTTAAAAAATTAAATTGGTTAACTAGATTCTCTAATAAAAGTATAAAGTTTTATAGAAGTTTAAGAAACACTTCTACAAATTAAAAAATAAATAATGGTTTTAAAGAAGCTAAAATAATTATATTTGTAGTAATGAATTAAATTTTTAGAAGTCTTTTGTGACATATTTTTAATTTAAAATATTACTAATAAAATTTGTGACATTTATTTCTTCAACCATAAATTGAAAAAAATAGTAATTTTATTGTTAATTTATATATATATATATTCTTAGACTTCTAATGTCATTAAGATTTGAAACATAGTTTTCTTTTTTAAAAAAGTATCTAACCTATATTGGTAGTTATTAAACTTTTTAGGTCTAAAATTTCTTTAATATTACTACTAAATAATCGTGATAGCTTTGAAATATTTAAATATTTAATAGATATCAAATTTTCTTTTTACGAAAAAAAAAAAAAAAAAACATTAAAAACATTAAAAACATTAAAAAAACATAAAAAATCAAAACAAAAAATATTAAAAAAAGAAAAGAAAAAAAGAACTCGATTGTTTCAAATCACTTTGTCTTTGCTTAGTTATACTGCCTTTATAAAATGGTTATAAAATAAACGAATTTTAAGTATATATTAATATTAAAGCATAATTTTAATTATTGTATTATTCGATATATATATATACATATATACATATATTAGATTACAAAGAAGTCAAAAAAAATAATTAATTAATATATAACATAAAAATAAAAATTACACAAAAAAAATTCTCATAATACTAGAAATAAATATAATGGCAATGCATCAATGATGCAATGCTAAGCTCAAAAAACATATATATATACTAATAAAATTGAATTTCGTTGAACTTATATTTATATAAAAGACATCTACAAATATTATATTAAAGAATATACTATTAATAATGTTTTTTAAATAGTTTTTCATTCCAACTTGAATTTTTAAACTTTTATAATTTACGTAGTAACCATTTAGATCTAATCATGAAAGCAAGTTCCAAGAAATACATTAGAATATGTAATCCATATTTTAATTAATGCTTTTATAACTTGGGGTATACTGTTGTATCAGTTTAATGTATTTTTGTACACTCTAAATAAATGTGGCAATAGGAAAAGAGTAATTAAAATTTCTTACTTGAACTGAAGAATGTTATATGCAGTAGTATTTTCCATATCTGTCTCTTGAGTATGCATTGGAATACTTTTCTTTTGTGTTTTTTTTTTTTTTATTTCATCTGTATTTGCTTCTGTGTAGCTATAAATTTTTGTTGAATAGCAAGATTAAGTTTGGGTCCAAACTCACACTCCTCTAATGTCTTGATGAATGTCTCAAACCTAGTCAAAAAGATGGTCTATTTCAAAAATTAAATCAGCCTTAGGTGTATGTCTGTGGTATTTTAAGAAAAATTTGTAATTATTGTTCAATCATTATCTTCACTACAGGTTCTCGGTAAAGGAGGTCACTATGGATCGAAAAAGATTTTTGCAGTATAAAATTATCTCAACACAAGTAAAAATATATAATTGAATAATTAAATAACAACAAACAACTACCTCTGAACGTCCTCCTGGACAAGTGATCGAGTTTTGAAATTGCACCTTTACAGTGATATTGTTTTAGGATTAGATGGGTTTGAAGATCATTGCTTTCAAGCTGATTGGATAAATCAACGAGCGCAAGTGGACACAAGATATAAAAACCTGCTGCTGTAATTCTGAGTAGAAATAAATAAGATAATACGACTGCTATTGAGCAAGCTTTGCAAAAGAATAAAAATAATGGGGTGCATTGCAATTGTGCAATTGTTGATAGAGTACAGTTGATAGGACTTATCGGTGAACAAATAGTGCAGGACACCCATTACAAATTAGACTCTCGACACTCGCCTACACTCCCAAACAATGTCCCGAACAACTGCTCATGAGAAGTTCATCACAACAATCAAGTTGATACAACAGTGTTAGCAGTTCACAAGATGCCGAAGTGATCGTAATCCTGGAGACTTCAGTGCCTCTACTTAAGAGTGTTGAAGCTGGAAAGGTCTGACAAATCCCCTGTTATGCCTCCCATTCTCGAACTCCAAAGTCTGGATGTCTCATGACTACTATTATAACTCGAACAGCAATAAAGTACCAACGAACCGCAAATTTTCTGGCACTAAGAACAACGCAAGCCAAAGGTGTGACACTTTTTCCAGAGACTTCTGGATACCTGATGAAATCCGCTGGTCTCATGTTTTCGAAAAGGAATGAGTGACAATCTGGCTGCAAAAGATCAAGTACCAGCTCTAAAGCTGTATCAAAAAGTATTTTGAACAAGGAATTGAACTCCCACATCTTTAGGTCTCGTCATCTTCTTCTTCATCTTTACTGGGTGCTAGAATGCTCAGCCCTACTCCCAAACCCAGAGTTATTGCTACAACTCCAAGAGACAACTCAGTTGAGATATGAAAACCTGCAATTTAAGTGCACATACTATCAATAGGTCATAAAAATTCATCGTACTTCCGTCTCCTCATAAAACTCAGGTTAGTTCCAACCCAATTTTAAACTAATTCTAATACTTTGCAAGCAGATTGTGAAATGCTACGCAACAAAGTGGATGCCTTAAAATACACTGAAGAAATTAGCGTAAGGTTCATGTCTATCGAAGGTATGAGATGTAATTGTAAGATTAGATGCAAAGGCTTGACAAGTAACACAATTTAATGAGAGAAAGACTCACCAAAGTATTCAATGACCATCTTAGATCCGATGAAGCCCAGAACAGCACCTACACATGGCTGCAAGTACTCCAGCTCGGCCATGCTCCCTGAAATTAAAGTGTATAATGACCTGAGTCCTGTATTCCACGCAATACTGAGGTTAGAATATTTACATAATAGAGCCAATGAGAGAAAAAAAGAAAAAAAGAAAAAAATTAAATTCACTGTAATGTACTCACGAATGATCACTGCAGCATGTAAACCTCAGCTAACCAGCATGTTGCGGGAATTAAATGGAGGAATCCAAGACAAAACCTTTATTTGTTCGGTGCTAGGTTTTCTCGTGACAAAAGAGGCAAGTTAAATAAAATAAAAATGCTCGAATTCAAGATAAAAACAGGAACAAACCTAAAATGGCAAACATATTTGATGAAAAGACAATTAGGGGATCCCTTGTCACTCCAAAAACTGCTGGAATAGAATCAACCTGTTCAAGGATAAATTCAGCTCAATAAGCACTTGAAGTCACAACATCAGAATTAACACACTATGCGTATTGGACCTTGTCGAAAATCTCGGTTAAAACCTAACGGAAACTTCCTAAGCAATTATTCACAGTATTAATAAACACCAATAGTCTTGTCGCTTAAATTATTTATTGATACAATGTGGTAATCAGGTAATTTATGTTCTTGAGGAGATTTAGCAACAGAAACCACAACAACAGTGAAACACTTACAGCAAAGGCAATGTCGCTCAGCTCCACGACAGCAAGAGTGAGAAGCAAGGGTGTCGCCTGCAAATATAATTCATGGAAATCCACAAGTCAGGGCAACTGCTAGAAAGGCATCTCACTGCTACAACTCCAAGATTCATATCGTTTGTAAAAACTGCGCGCCACGTAACCGAGGCTGGAATATAGAGTCACCTTTTGAAAACCGTCTTCAATGGTAAAAAAGTTATTTTCATCATACGTTGCTGGCGGAAAAGTGAAACCACGTTAGAGCAGGATTCAGGGAGAATACAGATCTCTATCAACTTGCTCATTGAAAAATAGCATAAAAGAACTTAAGCTGACGATAAGAAAGAAGACAACGTAGGCTAGCAACACATTGAGCATGGTCTAATCGAGTAGTAGGGAACTGAACATACAAGTTACAGGTATAAGTTTTTGGCAGAAATTAACGATAAAATTGTTGGACAGATCCTCTTCGTCACCATCCTCGTCTCCGAATAACTGCACACTCAATGATATTCAGTCTACAATGGCATATGGAATTATGGGCTCAAGTATATTATGATATCCACTTTATTGCCTCTGAACCTAACTGTCATGCGATGTGATCATTTGTAAAATGGTAATACCATTCGAGTCGTGATGAAACTACCTATCACAAGAAAGCTTTCAAACAGACCTTATATGCTGAGAATAAGAGAACGGCGGCAAAAAATAAGTTGATGGCTTCAAATCTCTGCAACAGAACAATTACAGATTAGGTGCTATATTTGGTCGACTACATTTTCCAGCCAGAATACATCGCATTCCTAATTGAAGCTTCTTGATCTCTGACTTCCATAAAGGTATCTGCAGAAGAGAATCTCGATCGTTTCTCACTAATACAAACCTATTGGGGTATGGCTTAAATTAGGATATACAGAATTATTCACAAGAAGAGATTTGATTAGAGAACATAATGATAAGTCAATACAATAAGCCGAATATCCTTCTTAACATGTTTATTATAAACGTGCTCGTAGGAGCAGGAAAAGGGACTGGATATCAGAACCGCAGGTAATAGATAATCAATCAAGCATTCAGTACAGTTACTTGATGACTAAGATGCCCGATAGTGAGACATGATAAACAGAAGACCGGCTCAGTACCTGCAGTGTAGCTGCACCAAGTGTTATCATAAAAGCCCGGAAGAAAACAGCTCCAGCTATTCCATACGTAAGAACTCGGCTCTGAGCAAAAAGTACCGTCAAGCAAATTAAAACGAGGAAGTCAATGAACAATCAACAATACCCGTCAGCAAACAACCATACTGCAACTTAAAACAACGAAAATGTGTATGCAGAGAGCATTCTTAAACTTGACTAACGATGCTAAACTAGGATCACAAAACACAATGTGCGCATGCACGAATGTATATACGAGTTCTTTTGAAGAAATTGAATTGCAACTATGATAACAAAAAAGTGAGAGTCATCGTAGAAAATAAAGAAGATAGGGGATGAACCTGGTAATTCACAGGAGTTTTGAAATAGTTGAATATAAGAACAAAAACAAACAAATTATCAACTGAAAGACTCTGCTCCAAAAGGTACCTGTGCATCAATGCGTACATATAAGGAAGCAAAAAGAATGAGATAAAACAACCTGACTAGCCTGCTCTATCTTAGCAAACAAGGTTCGTAATCCTTGCGCACACACTATTTAGAAAATTACTTTGAGATGGTGATCTAGGATTTGATTCATGCAATGCATGCCTGTAACAGTTATTGCGTTGAAAAAATGTAATAGAAATGACATGCAGATTTGAACCAGAAATATGAAGATCTGATGACCAATCCTTAATTACAAATTGCAATTAAAAATAAAAATTAAGTATCAGAAAGATGGGTCTATACCCTGCAAAAAATTCGGATGCTTTACTACTACCCTGAGTGACGAAGAGAAATGTTCCAAATACGACTGCAGCAGAAACCTGCATGTTCAAAACTTTAGGTCAAGGGCCAGGTCACTTATCTTACAAACTAGAGAGGTTCTTGAATATTCCAAGATATTCATGAATCGAAAGCAATATGAGAGCAAAATAACTGCAATATAATGTTAGCAGAACCACATCTAGATTAACACGCGAAAAATTAAGAGTTCTCTCGTGGCATGCTCTCCTAAGCGACAACCGTGAACTCGAAGTCTCACCCGCTCACAAAATTTACTGTTTACTATCTCATCGCTGAATTGATATGGAAATATAATATCATAAGGTCGAAACTCCGCTCGTAACCACAGGCAACGAATGTAATGATCTATCTTAGCTTGTCAGACATTTCAGAGGAAGCTGCAAATGAAACAGGTGCCATCAGATCTGTTTATCTTACCCAAAAAACTACAGTTCGAACAGCTGCATCCTGGTCCTCAACAGCATCAACCTCAGTAGGCATTGAAGATTCAATCTCTCCCACTGTAGAGACTGTCTTAGCTGCCACCTCAAGCGTTTCAGCGATAACTTCAGTTGCGTTATGTGCAACCTCAAGCACTAAATTTGGTTCCTCGTCAGAAGTTGGGGGGACACTTTCATGAGAACCTGCACGACCATAAGATCCAGAACCATTCATTTCTCCTGAGTTCTGCTTCACGCTGGTCTTGACAGGCCCTCGTCCATTGGTATCCTCCAATCGCACTTCATCATCCGTTGACACTGTATAGAGAAAAGAAAAGCCCTCCATGAAATAGCTTCAAAGAAACTTGAACTTACTGTTATGAATTACAAAATTACAAGAACCGTATAGTTTGAATGACAAAAATAAACAAGCCTAAACAAGTCTCAGCACTTCTGAAATATTACAGACCCAAAGAAATTTCAGTGTCAACAAACCTAATGGTCTAGCTTCCTCTTGTGAAGAATCACTCAAACACAAGATCCGCAATCCTCTTCTCAATTTCCCTGATACAGCCAAACAAGTTCAATGACACCTCAACTTAATTTCACTGATGATTCACAACGCGGATAAAATCTTTCATCTCTTCCGCCATAAACAAACCAAGCACTATGAACATGGAACAAAGTGAACGCAAACTCGAAGAAAATCTCTATCATGGGCTCAAACTAGTCAGAACACTAACAATACATGTACCAGTTTTCTCCTGAAAGAGGACCTTCAATCTTTCAAACCCCTAAATCTTGAAGTTTACAATGTATAAACAGTGTCACATATGTGCCATGGAACTACTCTTCAATTAACTACAGCCGTCAGGTATTGAAAGGAACCCGAAACTTCTGCCAACTCCATGCACAACGAATACTGTAAGGAGGAAACGATTCTCCATTGCACTTCCTATAGACAAACAACTATATAAAAATTGGAGAGATTACCTTGGTCCAATATGAAACGATAACCCAGCTGGCGGTTGCATGGAAAGCGTGTACCACGTCCACCTCGATAAGCAGCCCCAATACCCTGCTCCAACACATTCAAGTTGCGTTCTAATCAGGAGCAACAAACCCGAAGCCATTTTGATAGTTAGTTTCTGCTAAAGTGTACCACCAGGAAGAGAGTGACGCTACACTCATTGTAAACAAGAAAGCTCCATCAGAGCTGAAGTTTTCATGCAGTTATAAAAGCTTGCAACTGCGAACAAAGGTGTTCTCTAAAGCCACAAATCCAAACACAAATAAAATTCGCTTGATTCGAAGCTTAGTGTGAATCATCAGAGTCTCAAAAACCAATCAGCAACATGTAAGTGGTCTTTAAATTTACAGTAATGCACTAAAAATAACTTGTTTCCTATCTGGAATGAAATGGGTGAAAAAGAGTACAGCTAGTAATTCTTAGGGTGGCAGTCACGGTCATAAACGACACAACTTCTCAAAATGCTCAAGTAAAAATACACAAAATTCACATATATGGCCGTTTTACGACCCCTAAATTAATCAGTTGGTTATCATCGATCAATCTGCTCCAAGAAAACTACTCTGCCTGCTCTGTTAGACCACCAGGGTTTCGGCTTCTACATTCAACTCGACAAGACTTTCTACAACAGGAGACCAACAATTAAAGGCTCAAATTGTGAAATACACAGCAGACTGCACAGCAATGTATAGCAGGAGGGTTGTTCAATAAGTAGTTCATTGTGGACTCTACACACCAAGGTAGTGGCAATTGTCGATAGCAACGCAACAGACCAGCTGGAAGCCTGTAATTGGAACTGATTATGACGCTCAAAATCAACAATCTCAATACTTACAAAGTAATTACATTCGCCGAAACCAACGGGACTACACTTGCAATTACGTTTCGAAGTGAAGCAAGATTTCGAGCAGCTTTCAGAGCTAAACGCTTCGTACATCGATACTCGTAAAGTTGAATGATATCAATTCTATAACTACACTTCTCTGACATCATTGCACTACTCCCCCTCATGCGATGGTAGATCTGGTATACTAAACAAAACGGCAACAAGAGTGTAAAGACCAAGAGAAGAATTAGACAAACTAACCGGTTTAATTCGTGGCAAAGCCGGATACCGTTGTCTCGACAGATTACCACAAACAGCACGCCGTTGCAATCCACAGTCTACAGACAAAGCTTTGATAGCATGACTGCACATGGAGGCAGCCATTTCACGACACAGAACTACTAGCACCGCACCCCACTCCAATGCCAACGTCCCCTGCTTTACATCACCTAAACCAGTTGCACTCAGGTTTCTAGAACGGGAGAGTGTTGACGCCGCAAATCCCCTGAAGACTACACAAAATTTCTCCCCATGATTCGAGCCATTGATAACCGACAATCACCTGGCGTCCCAGCTGAACAGCCAAAATTACAATCCCTTCTACTGCGCTCCAAGAATTTCAGCCGAATCTCCACAAAAACCCAGCTCTAGGCGGAACCCAACACACTCCCCATTTCGCCAGACTGATTCCCGTCTGCAAACCCAACACCCTATCGCACACAAACGAGGATCTACACTCCGAGGTTGCTTGAACAGGGTCACGCAACCTCGCGTTAGTGACTGAGCCACTATACACACACACACACCCCCTCCCCACCCAGGTCCAAATTCTCACTCTCACTCTCTCCTCGCAGCAGCAGCAGGCACCAGATAATGCTCCCCACCCCGAGAAGTCGTGCTCGCACCACCACAGATAAACCTCGCCCTGACCTGACCTCGCCTCTCCCTTTGAAATCGTGAGTGAACCGCAGGACCCAACAAAGCTGATGCCACTCTACCAACGACCAGAAATGGCACGACCACTAGATACTATTATCCGAACGCCACGCACTCACTCACTCACTCACTCACTCACTCCTCCCCTTTCCCTCTCCCTTGGCTCTCTCTCTCGCTCTCCCTCTCCCCGTGCTCCACAAAACAGAAAGATTCCTCCTGCTCGCCTCATTCATTCCCCGACCATGCCAGCAGCACCAACTCAATACGGCACACCACAGCACAGCATTGCATAGCATAGCATAGCCCCGCTGCTTTGCTCGGCTTCTTCTTTGTTTCCTTTTTCCTTTTTCTTTGTGCCTTAACCTTGTAGAATTGTGTCGCAGAGACCTCTCTCTTCAATCGACTGGCTCCGCCATTGTGGGCCGTCGGATTGCATCTGCCGCAAAGATGCAATCTCAACCGTCGATTGAATTTCCTGGAACGGAGAGGAACCACGGGCGGCCAGGCAGGTTGGAGGCCGGGCAGGTTATGTAATTTCTAAAACTATATAACATGTGTTATTTCAATAAACAAAAACATATGTATATATATATATACAAATAAATGAGAGAAAAATAAAACCTTTGTGGTATCTTTTATGTTGTGATTATTGTATCTTCTAAAAACATATGCAATTGCTTCTACACATATACAACTGTATTAGAAAAAGATAACATAATTGAAGTTGTGAGGTATATTTAAGTTGGTTTTTAGTTGTATTCTGGTAATAATTTATTTAATTTATTTTATTGTAATTCTATAATTTAAAAGACCAAATTTGATAATGTAGTAATATATAGATATATATATATATATATATATATAATCACATTTTAATGTACATGTTGAGAGAGGAAAGAGTCATCGGGGTAAGTAGTAAGGGCATCAGCATCACCCTCCTCCTCCTCCTCATTGCAACACCACAACTTTCTCCGTTTCTCTTACATTCTTTCTTGCTTTCTATCTTTCTGATTGTGTGCTTGCGTCCTTGATTTGTGTATTGTTTCGCCCATGGTTTGAGGCTCACTTATACTACTAACAAACAAGGTGGTTAGTTAGTCCTCCCCGAGGATGAGAAAGAAAACAGGAGGACCAAGGGTACATGTGATGCTGCAATTGGTGGTGAGTTGAGCTTTTTGCCCCGGAGCTAAAAATAAACACCGTATGATAAAAATGTGTTGGTGGTGGAGTTTTGTGTGGTGCGTTAAGTTGTGCTGCTGTTGAGGCTTTGCTTTACAGGTCTGGCTCTGGTGTTCCATGTGGATGAGATGCTGAGGTGGGTTTTGAGGATATGGTGCTCGGCTTTTTCTTTCCTTGGTCAATGCTTCGCTTTGATTTCGGTGAAATAAGACAGGATTTCAAAGGAAAAGGAACTAAAATAAAATAAAATAAAATAAAAAAGTGGGTGAAATCGAGGAAGGGAAAGGAAGGGAAGGCCATTGAGGCTTGTTGGGTGGGAGTGTGATATGTGTTGAGAGAGGGTTGTTATGATAATCTCTTGGGATGTGTCCAGTTAAGTCTTGTCTTCCTCAAGGTTAAAATTTTTCCATGAAGTTAAGTGTGTATGTAACCCAGGTTTTCCTCTTCAAGTGAAATATGTCTACGTGAGAGATTTTATAAATAAACAATGTCCAATATTTCTTGAATTTAAAATTTATCAATGAAGATTGTCAAATTTATCTACAGATTTAATTTGTCAAATTCATGTAGATTTATGTTCTAAACATGTTATAAAGTGTAAAAATGGGAAATAATCGTTGAAACAATTTTTTAGAGGTCGAAGTTTGAATTTGTGCAGGGTTGGGAACTTGTATTGAGAAGTATTTGAGTGCAATATGTCATATATAAAATTGTCAATTTATATATTGTTATTTGTCAAAAGGTAAATGGTATAAAAGTATTTTTTAAAATTTACTATTTATTAATATTATTAATATTAACCAAATATAAATTATTTTATATTTATCATCTTAGTTATTTTAATACAAGGAGTGTAAATGTTATCTAAAACATGAATTGCAACATAGATTTTTGCCATAGACTTTCATTTGGTGTATATAAATTATTTTAAATAAAAGAAAGTAGGATTGATAAATTGGTGCAATCTACAATATAAAAACTTTAGAAAATATATATTTAAATGTAATTGACTTTAAGAAGTTTACTACTATGTAAAGATTCATAGTGTTTAATTCATTAATCATTTTTTTAAAAAGGCATACAAGTATAGATAATGAGAACTAATAATTATTAATTTGAATAAATTAAGAGATCAAATACACTAATAAAAAGACAAAATTCAAGTATAAGGTGTCAAATTTAGAAAAAATTTAAAAAATAAATATTTTTGAAACTTAAACATTCTTTAGAAAAACATATTGTGATAAAGAATTTCTTTGCATTTACTATCCTTTGGCAAAATAGAGTAAAAACATATAAATTTGATATTAGTATTAAAAAAATAGGAACAATAGGTATATATGTATAGTGTTATTTATACATTCAACAATGATTTTTAAGCAAAGAAAAAGTTGTCAATAAAATACATGAATGCAATTATTATCTTCAAGTAGCTTACTATAAACAAAGACTAAATTTTCTTAGAGTAGTAATAGAAAAATTCTCATAATGCATATAAAAATATTAAATTAAATTACATGTACCACAATGTTAAATTTTATTATAATAAATATTATCCAAAAAGAGTAGTGATTGTTTACATGTTATTGAAAAGTACAAATAAAAATAAATTTAAAAATAAATTAAATAAATTAATAAGTATGATTAGGGGTTTGCAACAAAAAATATTTGATAGAAATAAGATAAAAATACATTTACATAAGAAAAATGAAGCACCCAAAGTGATTGAATTAGAGAAACCTTTAAATTCTCTAAATATTATAAAGACAAGATAATTGAAGACAAAGACAACAACCATACAAAAAACATACATATCTATTACTGTTTTTTAAAAAATAAATGATTGATACCTCTTGTTTAATGAACCTCAAAAGTATCTCAAAAGTATATCAATGAAACAAAATTTCACATATATGCCTTTATATTGATAATTATAATTTTTATATTTTAAATTGATAGAAAGAATACGTTTTGTTAAATTTGATATTATTTTCTACATAATTTATTATTGTTAATTAGAAAGAAGTATTTTATATCAAGAAAAATGCATTAGATTAATTTATAACACTCAAGGCAATATTAAAATATAATAACATATCTATAAAAGTAACATGTGAAAACTTTAGTATATTCTTAATGTAAAAAAATTTAAAAACTCCTAACAAACATGGATAATAAAGATTCAAAGATGCATTGAATAAATATCACTCTCACAATTCTTAAGATTTATTGAACAAAATTGTTCAATATGATTTTTTAAACAAAACTAATAATCTCTTACATCCAAATGAAACAAGTTTTTAAGTAATCATTTTAAAAACTAAAATATGAATCTCTTCTATACAAACTAAATAAATTTTGAGTGATATTAAAAAAATAACTCAAAACATGATCTTATTGCATTGACCCATTTTTTTTATGACGTAAGTTTCAAAATATATAATGCAAATAAAAAAATTTATATCATACAAATATATATATATATATATATATATACACACACAGATAGATAGATATAGTTCCTTACAAAGATGATTGAACTATCCTTCCTACATAATGAAAAAATAAAATAAAATAAAACTTAGTTGACATTCATAAAAAAATTCAAATAAGGATTAACAAAAGAGAAATAGTATTCATTTTACAAGTTGAAAATATAGCGAATTTTACTAATTATACTGTTATTACATACCAGTGCAGATGCAAGAAGGAAATGTGGTGGTTCAATACAAAGAAGCACACATCTGTCAAAACCAAATGCGATTGATGAAAAAATTGAATATTTAAATATGATAAAGATCTACAAAAAGAATTGAATTATTGAATGCAATTTTTGAATAAAAAGAATACAGTTGTATTGTTGATGTGTATACAAAAGTAGCTCATGTGTCCAAACGGTATTCACTCTTTGTTAGAATAAAGTCATTTTAGATGGCAAGATCCTATTGCATGTTCTCCAACAGGATCTCAAAAATTTGTCATCAAACCATTATTCCATGGCAGAAATTCGTTTCACATTGCACACACTTGGCTTTTATAAGAAGAAACATGTATAATTCAGCAAACATGTGCAAGTGTTGCATTTGTATGACGCACGTTCAAAATGAGTACATTAACTCGTTTCATTAAGAAAGAAAGGTCCATATTCTTGCTAGAGAGGTCCTTGACTTTGTTAGTGGATGTTGTCAAGAAAAACGAAAATAGAACAGAAATGAGTTTATTTATGACTCAAACATAATTGAGTAGTATCTCTAAATTAAATAAGATGATCGGAAAAAACAATGTCCTTTATGGTGGTAACCAAGTGCAAAAAACATCAACCTTATTCATTGTCACAGGCTGTACAGAAACCATGATGCAAATGTAGAAAGAAATGATTAAGAAGGAAGATTGTATCGCAAAAAATAGTAGTTTAACGTGTTCACCTTCTATATTTGAATCAGGTGGGTAAAATACACAACACTACATTCAGCACATTGAATACAGACACTAAAGAAAATATATCCCGTTCTGATTTCTTGCTCTGGTATAGTAAATATGCATCCACAACCACAAGACAATTTCTTATCCAATCACTGAAAAGAAAGCTTTTCCAAGTGACACTCGGGACCCAACGTCGATATCTCGGCCTAAATAGCCCAATGATCCTTAGCATCCATCAATGCAGTCGGGCAGCAGGGCCACGCCGGTTAATTAGTTAGTAAAATTTGTTCAAGCATATTGTATCTTTGATTTACAGCAATTATTGACAGTGTTTAAACTGTTCGCGAATTAGAAAGAAGTGTACCCTAACAGTTCCCACATTTTATAACAATCAACGAAAGCAACTTGAGCATAGAGAGTCCCTTCGTAGAGCCGAAACTTATGACAAGTGACATAATATATCGAAATCACGGATCTTTGCATACAGTTTCACATATACCCTAACTATAAATCAAAGTTTTCAGTTCCCTCATCCGGCATGCCTCTGAATAGGCATTAAAAATTCGTACATGAAATTGTGACAAGTGCCAAGCGAGTTATTGCACGCAAAAATCCAGGGCACATGGGAAGATACACATTCGTTGTTACGTCGAACAATCTAAGTCTCAACAATTGCAAAATCCTGTTCAGTAGACTGAATTTTCTCTACATTGTAATACTACCGGAAAAATAGATCGTAGAATTACGATGCGAAAGAGTAGGTCAGACGATTCATTGGAGAACTAGTAGTAAAAAAAGTAGGCAAACTGATAAACAAAGAAAAGAACACCAAAACAAAAAATAAAAACAGTCACATACACGGAGTAAAAATCATCATAAAGAGACGGAAACGACAAATCCCCGTGCATAAAACCATAAATTAATGGGGAACCGTTCAGCCAGGACACAAGCATATCCTGCAGCCAACCTCATCAAGCATTACCGAACATAGTTGTTTGGAAGGCATCCTTCATTTTAATATTGCATCTTGGCATTTGGCATCCTAGCGAAAAACACTATGGACAGCTCGTCTCTACGCAGAACAAAGCAGGCAAGACACGTCATAAACAATTGCTGGCACGCAACTGCACATCTTCTTGCCCCGGCCCACCACCAATTGAGTGAAGTGATTTGCAAATTCGTCTCCACATAAAAGACCTAATCGTCATCACTGCATCCAAATAATACCAGCATAGCATCACTACCAACAGTCCTAATAGATTCGCATTGTAGAAAGGGAGAGGGGAATGAAACAAGAACTTGTGTGCTCCACGTCGATATTAACCTAACTTTCAGGAACATAATCCACCAATACAATCTGACATTTCATACCTCAGCCTCCTCGGGCCTCATATCATCTCCCTTTCCCTGGTCGTCACCTCCCTCGTCCTGAAGGTCAGATGTCCACAGGGTCAGATTATCTCTAAGTAGCTGCATGATCAATGTGCTGTCCTTGTACGACTCCTCACTTAACGTATCCAACTCAGCAATCGCCTCGTCAAATGCTTGTTTCGCCAAATGGCATGCCCTGCCACAGTCAATGGCATTCAGTCACAAGCTCCAATATATTCAATCCCTGAAAAAAAAAACACGCCGTAAAACCAACCAACAGCTAAGTCTCTACTGACCAAAATTCATACCTCTCAGGAGAGTTCAAAATTTCATAATAAAAGACCGAGAAGTTCAAAGCTAATCCCAGTCGGATAGGATGCGTCGGTGCCAGGTCCGTCACTGCAGTGCTGGATGCAGCCTGCACACGTGCACATACGACTTTCTGTATGTCATTACCAGGCCAAGACAACCACTCAAGACGAATGACCCACTGGGCCGTAGTAAACACGATTGTCACTGTCAGTTACTCTATGAAAATTATCACAGCATTTCCAGAAATGACCACTGAAGGTTGTATTATCAGCGCAATCTGAGACTCATCTTTGAACATACCTGGTATGCCTTCAAAGATTGGTCAGCGGCCTCTTTCCTCTCATTCCCGGTCTTGAACTCCGCCAGGTACCGATAGTAATCTCCCTTCCTATCACCCCACCCATCACGCATATATCAAAACAGATTTCAGGTCACGTCTCAAAAAGTCAGAGCTAACTGCGGATGCGATCCGCAGATTATCCTTCTCGCGCTCCAGAAAACTTTGGTCAAGCCCCGGGTACCAAATCCATAGGCGTTCATATTCGAATCAGTCATACAGCAAACAACCTAACCAATCCGAACATATACTTGTCTTTCAGCAAGATCAGAGAGCGGTGCAGCCACCCACGCAACTTAGATCCTCGTCATATTCATGAGTACCCAGGAGAAGCCATACATTTTATAGTAGAACACAGTGGACTCTCCCGTGCTGGACGACGGAATCAGGTGTCCGTCGATGATAGACAGGATATCATTGCAGATCTTCGACAGCTCCTCCTCCACCTTGTGTCTGTAGTCCTTGATGCGTTTAACATTCTGTTCGTTACCTTTGCTCTCCTCCTTCTGTTCGATGGATGACATGATCCGCCATGACGCCCTCCGGGCTCCGATGACATTCTTATAACCCACGGACAAGAGATTTCGCTCCTCTACTGTCAGCTCCACATCAAGCTTGGCAACCTTCTTCATCGATTCCACCATCTCTGCAGTTCAAATTACGAATCACAAAACAAACAAGCCAAATGCAGATATACTGACTTAAATACCCTACGACATGACCCTGAATGTTTCCTATGATTGGTTTTAATGATGAAGTGGAACGAAGAATCTCTAAGATCTGAACCAGATCGCCAGACAGACATCGTGAAACTAAGTTGGACTTAATCCGACAGAAGTACATGCGTTCACGGAACTAATAAACATATCTTAAGATTTCGCCGAAACAAAACCAAACTTTAAATTCCTGCGAGATACGAAACGTTCAGCACCCCAAATCAGATCTCACAGAACGGCCTGCAAGACTAAGACGCATGGTATGTAACATCGCTGAATCATTAAGAATGAATAGAAGGAAATCCACCTTCGCACGAAGCATCCTTTCCACTTCAGAAAGGACAATGCGCACATAAAACAAAACTTCCAAATCCAAACACTCAAGCATTCACCTTCCTTCGTGACTCCAACCAACACATAAATGATCGTTTCAGAAAAACCCTCGCGAAGAAGGAAACAACTCACCACACCAACACAATCGCCTCGATGAATAAACCAGATACATCCCAAAAACACAACGTAACTCTTCCCAACCACAACGACAGCGCTCCAAACATCCATTCAAACCAAGACTCCCATTCACATTCCCACAGACCACATCTACGCATCTAAAAAACGACAGTGCTCCCGACATCCATGATCCGCCTCCCGCCACCACTCGAATCCAAAATCGAAACATCACAGATCTCAAAAGTAATAATACTAATAATAATAAATAAACAAATAACTCCCGAAAAACTCCACAAAAACCAAGCTAATGGAAAGAAGAAAAACATGTTAACATATCGAGCACACACACACACCATCGTAACGCTCCGCCTGCTCGGCGAGCTTGGCCATGTACACATAGCTCTCGCGCTCCTTCTCCGTACTCATCTTGGCCTAGCACACTCGTCCACGACAGTCCGAAATAGCAGTATCGCGCACCGTCCCCCGAGCACAAACCAAGCGCAGAACGGCAACACACTATGCAATGTAAAGGAAACGCAGACACAAGAGGAGACGGAAAAAACAATAGAGGCAGGAAGAGAGTGGGAGAGAAGAGACGGGGGAGCGGGGCGATGGAGGAGGAGGGTGAGCTTTCACGCTTCACAGGGGGCAGGCACGGGCCGGGCCTCTAATACTAACTGGGCAATCTCGGCCCCCCCCCCATTTTTGGCGTGTAGCTCAGTGGCACATGTTGGGCAGGCATGGATTCCGACGGCAGCACCCGGCCAGCGCAGCACCCGCCCGGGCAGCTAATCGGGGCCCCCCCCCCCGGGTTTCTCTGCCCGTACAAGGAAATATTCAATCCGGGCTACTACAAAGCATGCTTATGGGGTCTAATTAATTGATTGATTAATTAATTAACCCTTGCTTTGCTTTGCTTCACCGAGAATTGTAACGTTTTTCTTTCCTCCTTTGGCCTATTTCTTCCTGTTTCACATTCGGGGGGAGTTATGGACGCTGGAACGTGGTTACGTGATACTACGAAGAAGGTTCTCGCTGAGTGGCATTTCACAGTGGGGGAGCCGCAACAGCTGTGAGATTTTCTAAGAATAAACAAGTTAGATTCAAGCTTGTGTGTTGTATGTGTGTGTGTGTAGAAAAGGCCTGGAGCCGTTGCTATTCACTTGGAAAATCCACTCGATGCTCTCGATGCACATTTTAGTCCTGTTGCGTCTTACGCTTGTGTGTGTGTATATTCCAATTGAGCTTTGCGAGGCTCTTCTTATTCTGCTTGGTCTTCTTCTTCGTATGGGGTTGGCAATTGGAGTGCACTGACACCCCCCCCCCCCTGTGAACCAGGATCTGGTCTTCGTGTTGAGAGATCAGCTTGAACTTGTGCGAGGACACCTCACCGTTGACAGTTTCCAAAAGAGTATAAGTTATAGCTCGAAAGTGGCGAAGTCATTTTTCATTGAACAGGTCTCTCCAGGACACTTGGAACAACTCCATTGGAACACAGTCAAATCAGACCCCATCCTACTCCCCCCCTCCCTCCCTCTCCTGGCGCAAAAGAATGGTCAGTCAGTACCTGTGCCTGCCTGACGAGGAATGCTTAACGGCGAGGAGGCATTCTCTGCTTGACACGACGGACCAACTACGGCAGACATATAAGTTATATACCCAAAAGGAAATAAAGGCACATCGGGTCCTTATTAGGGTTTCGGTCCCAGAGCCAGTGGGTGTGTGTGTATGAGTTGGGGTGTTTCAGGAATGAATGAGAAGTAGAAGGAGGGGAGTGTGTATTGTATAGTGTTGCATGTCTGTGTGTGTGCAAGTAAGTAGACACTCACTCACTGTCTACTTGGGGTGAGATCCCAAAGGGAGGATACTTACTTACTACTCTATAAATAAGATCCCCTCCCTCCCTCCAAGGTGGGTGAGTAGATGGGTGGGTGGATGGGTAGGTGGGTGAGTGGTTATAGGGTCCATACCATTCATTGCACTATTGCAGTAAACAGTAGTAGTAGCACAGTTTCCTTGTCTGTCTTATAGAAGCAGAATCCCCCCCCCCCTTTCTAGCATAACTTGCTTGACCCCCAATACTTTCAAAAAAATGAAATAAAAAATGAAATAATAATAACATTAATAAAAGTTTCTTTTTTTACATAAATGTTATAACATTAGTATCAGGATTATTTATTTATTTATTTATTTATGTAGATTTTAAAATTTAGACACTGATCCCTTTGTGTTTAGATATGGATTTTTTTTTCTGTTGCAGTATGAAAATCAATAAAGAATCAAATGAAAAAAAAAAAAAAAAAAAAAAAAAAAAAATCTATGTAGCTTCTGAATTCATCTGTTGTTAATTTAGCTCTTTTGAAAGATGAATTGCAAATACAATGAGTCGATTTTATTAATTATTTGATTATCTGTGTATTATGTATCTTTCAAATTCAAAATACACAAGATCAAATGCTTGTAACAATATGTAGATTTTGTTAAAAAATTCTAATGAGGATGAAATCATAGTTTTTGTTTGTTTGTTTGTTTGTTTGTTTGTTTTTGTTTTTGTTTTTTTTTTTTTTTTGTATTTTGTATTTTGTATTTTTATTTATCCTTTTAAGACAACAACTATGACATCAATAATGTCATTTATTTAGTAAGTTAGGAATCCATTTTAACACATTCAGGATTTGTTTTTAGGTAGATTTGAACAGGAATCAGGCTTTATATCTACAATTTTTTTTCTTTTTTCTTTTTTCTTTTTTCAAACAGCAATGATAGTTATAGATAGTAAAAATTGATACTGTATTAAGACAAGATTCATAAACTTTTTCTAAAATCACAATATATTACTAAGACAAAAAATTTAGTTTTATTAGCAATTAGATATTTGCTGTTGTTGATTACAATAAAAATTTAAAATTTTTATTATAATTTTAAGTGTATTATTCTTAAATTTTTATTATTCTTCCATAACTTTATTCTTTTGTTACCAATTTGCTTGTGCAACTTGGCCAAATATTCTTATCTACTATGAATTGGTAACAAAGTACTAACATCTATTATGATTAGTTTTTGCAGAGATCTTATATTTAGCCCTTTACTATCTATTAATTCGTTTATATTGTATTTTAAATGCATATTTTATTCGTCATATAAAATTTTAAAGATAAGATAACTTAAAGTCTACTCCCGATTTGAAATAAAACCTAAATAAAGGTCTATATATATATTTTTAAAGTATGAATTCATTGTATATAGAACTGATTTTTTAATTCATTGGATTTTATACAACTTGGTTTTTATAATTGTAATTTAGGTTTTTTACTATTGCTATATCTATGGCATTACTGGATTGTGATTTAATTAAAAAAATTTAAATTATGATTGCTAAATTTATTTAATCCAATTAAATAATTCATTAAAAATAAATAAATAAAAATTTATTTTACTTTTATAAATATGAATTTTTAATTTTTTTTAATTTTGTATTATTATTTCTATTTCAATTGATATTTCAATTTTAAAAAAATATTTTTAAACACAACTTTTTTCCTTTCTATTCTTTCTATATATATATATATATATATATATATATATATATTAAAAAATATTATCCTATAAATTATTTATTTTTGTCATTATGTATTAATTTGATTATGAACAATAAAATTATAAATCAAATTCGCTTTTAATAGTAAATATATTCATTGATATTATATAAAATCAACAATTTGATTTTTTTTGTATTTTTTCAAATTTATATCTAGTAGTTGTTATTAAAATAATATACAAAACATCTATTTCTAAAGCATTTTTTTTAGATTCTTATGCTATGTACATTTTTAACTTTATAACAAAGATGATTTAAAACCTATCTTTAATATATTTACGACAGTTATGTACAATCTACTTTTAATTTTATAATAATATTACAATCAAGGAAGATCTTATAATGCTCTTTGAACTTATGACTTATAACTTTATTTGTTCCAAAATCAAAGATAGATCATCATTATATTGAAAACTTTTAAAAAATATGAGTATATTTTTTTGAAGTATTATATGTCTATCTATAGTATTAGCTTTTGAACTGAAAATTCTACCATGGTATATTACTCTATCTTTCTTTAGATTTTTCTCTTTAAAACTCCAAAATATATCAAATCATAAATTTAAGAATTGTATATTAGACTAACAAAAATTTATTTGATTTTTTTTGTCTTTAATTTATCTATTTCTCTTGAATAATGGGTTCTAAATTTTCATGACATGCAGTTGTTACTCTTTGTGTATAATATTGATATTTTATGTTTTGAGAAAATATATATAAAATAAGTTTAATTCTACAAGATCAAGTGTCTTAATCTTTACAAGTATTATAATTTGGAAACGATATAATCTAATAGTTAAAACAGGTAAATTACATTGTCAAGGTTCTCCATTACAGTGACAAGTTTTGTGACAATTTCCAATTTAATGCAAATTCATTGGAGTAGAATTTCACATGGATAAGAATGAATTCAAAATTGGAACCCACATAAAACCAACAACATTGATGATTGCAAGCAAACCCATACCTGAATTATTGCATATTCAAGATTTTAAGAAAGCAAAAAGGCTCAAAAATGAATTGAAACACAAAATAGTGCTTAGCTTAGAACACAACATGAAAATTAACAACTTTCTGTTACTAGTAATCACAACTTGTAGTTCTTCTCTTATTAAAAATCAGTCTGAGTTGGGTACACACACTGTTAAAAAAAACGCGAAATGTCTTACTAATTCGAATCAAATTCAAACCTTGAATACCAGTTCAGTTTTTTGGGAACTGTCATCCTCTGGTGCATTTGTTCTTCGATGTAAGATTTCATGTACGATTTGCAGTATGAGTTGCTGCACCATCAATTGCTTTGTTGAGAATGGCAGCTAAATGAAGATAGTTCATTTTCCAGTGCAAAGCTGGAAAACCTTGAAGTATGTCTCTGGGTCCGAGGATTCCACTCGCATTGTGAATCTATTGTTGCACTCACGCTCGGTAGAAACTATCAATTCGGAGATCAAAACGTCGTTGATTTGTATCCTCTAACTATGCTTTTTTATTTTTTATTTTTATTTTTTTTATTGTTGTCTATTGCTGCAGATGGACATAGATTCTCGCCCTCGCAGAGCTCTACAAAGAATGTGCAATGGGTCGATGTGAGTGAATATACTCTGAATTGGTTCCAATAAGAATAAGCAACTCACTGTGATGCAGGTGCTGGCTTAGCCGAGATGCGCTTTATTTTCAGGTGAAAGTTGGCCTACTCAGCACGAGGGTGCACATCGAACTCTCAAGCCAACTCAGAGTGTTTCAAAATCACATTCTGCAATAAAAATACAGGTCAGAAATACAACAGATTCCATAAATGTTCTCGCGATCAGAGTCTTCGAGAGTATACTTAAGACAGATCTGAAACATTGAAACAGCTTTGAAACATTGGCCGATGATGTCACGATTCTGCTTTCTGAACTGCGGGAGGATTGTCATCGTTCTGGACTAACGATCTTCTCCGGAAATTCTTGGTTAGAAGCTGAGCGATCTTAGATTGCCGGCTGGAGGGTTGCTTAGACAGAGCGAGCGCTTTGCGTCTCTCAATTATCCTTGTGTACTCCGTGAAGGAACGCATCCTAACCCGCACGTTATCCTTTGTACATTGGACATGGCGACTGTTCCTGGACTATGTTAAAGTCGTCGAATCCCTTGAGGCAAAGTACTGGATCTCAGCCACACGAAATACACTGCTTGTTGGCGAGCTCGCCTACGAGGTTCAACCTGTGGACCACCATATTCCAGACGGGAACTCTATGGTCCAAAGCAGCAACCTCAAGGAATTTCGATTCTGCAGGTCAGGGATTTAATACGGTGGAGGGGCACGAGCATCACCGCCGCGAAACTGCGTTAAGAGCTGCACAGTAATGCCACGTTCCACGCCGAAGTTATGAAGTGTTTTTCGTGGTCCGCGCCCCTTCATTGACATGCTTGCCGTTGTAGAAACCCCTGGTATTCTGTCGAAATTTTACACACAACCGCCACCTCCTTCTAGAGATCCCTCACAGTGCTACTGTTGGCCCTGGTCCAGGTTTAGGGTTTTAGTGCAACCTAAACCATCAACGAGCTTCCGGTTAAAGATCTCACAGAGGAAGACATTCTCCCCTTACGTCGTGAGCACAGAGAATTTCGGACTCGCACCACTTCCTTTGATTTTCTTGATCAGCAATGAAAGCTACTCGTCTTTCTCAAAGCGCATGCAACGCAACTCTTACTTTAGTTAGGGCCGCCACTTTTCTCTCAAAATCTGCCACATTCGAACTCGCTTTGATGAGGGGCATGAAGAACTCCTTCTGGTGAGCATTGATCTGCATCAAAAGTAAAGCTGGACCCACCTCTCCTTCAAGAACTCTGCATTTCATACTTCATTGATAAATACCAATCAACTCCCTGTCACAACTAACTCTCAAACTCCACGCATATATATATCAGCAGTGACGTGATCAACCATACAGCTTATTGTAGCCGCACGACATCCAAAATTCACAAACAATTCGCATCGATTGATCCCCAGCTTATGTCCTCACAACAAACCTCGAAACAATCTCTAGTTGTTAAAAACTGTGCTTGAAATCCGTTGTGTATATGTGATAACTCTTCCAGCACATACCAGTTTTCGGTGGAATAATCGGCAATTATAGTTGCCAAGTGCGATATAAGTTAGGGAGGAGTATGAAACTGATCTCATGATATTATTTCTACCGTCATTCACTATACAAAAGCAGCTTGATGCGTATGAAGGCGGCTTAATATACATTGTTGGGGGAGAAGACCCGGGAAAATCACTCCGACATTGAGAGTTATTTGAAAAAGATAGGTGATATATTTTCTGAGTCTTGTGACCATCTCGAATCCTGTTTGTTTGCGCTTAGGAACTTATGAATAGAAATTTTAATAAAATGGTTTCTGTACTTCTTTCTCAGTCATTGGTGGAAAAACTGAAGGGCCAACCTGGTTCTTTTCTTCTGAGAATAGTGAATTTTGCACTTAACATGCATCAGTGTGGAATTGAACTCGTAGATCTCTATCCCTCGCACCAAAATGCTCCGTACAAGTAACCTAATTTGCTGGCTCAGGTTTCTATGCGAACTTCATCGCATAATATGTTCACCACCCAACAGATCGATAGACAAAATACGGATTGCAACACTTGCATTAGCGCCCAACAAGCGAGGAATCGAGCTTCCATAATACAGATGACAAATTAGCGGATAAAATTCAATCTCTGAACATCAGTTTCAACATGCATTCGAGGTGCAGAATCGAACCGCCTTGCGAAGCTGCACAAGTCGGAGATAGCTCGGAGGCGGCGTGAGTCCATGAGCATTGCAAATGGCGTTGAAGCAGGGCACCATACTCACATCAGAATCCATGGGCTCGTGCACACTGTGATGCTATGCGAGCCAGAATTCGCGACATCCAGCACATCCAGCACATGCAGGAATCGCCACCACTGGAATTTGACCACCGAAGAATTAGGGTTTGAGAGATCGAGGTTGTCTTTCAACACTCATGAACAAAGAAACTATCCGTTATACATATTAATTTAAGAGATTGTTAAATAGACCCAGTCTTTTGCAAAATTTATCCACCCATCATGAATAAAATGAAAAAAAAAAAAAAAAAAAAAAACTATAGATTCATTTCTCTACTAATGAAACCAATGAAAATTAACCACATTCATCATGACCACCATATTCTTATTCTTCATCAAAGGTAAGTTGATTTAGTAAAAACTTAGGTCTATTTAACATTCTCCTTTATTTATTTAGTTGTTGTTGAACAAAACATCTTGTCGTGTAAACAAAGATCATTACACACAACACATCAAGTACGACAAACTAATCACAAAGTATGTAATCTAAACCAAATATAAATACATACTTAACACACTTTCAAGTACCACCCTTAGTTAATTAGGAGCCCCTCCAATCAACTAGGACTACAAAACACACATTGTTGAAAATAAATGCCACAATGATGTTGTTGCCAAACTGTACTCCTCCAAATTAGTATTGTAGCAACTAGACCATCAAAGTGTATGACAAACACAATAGAAGAAATCTTCAATCCTTATCAATAGATGGGGAATGGCTAGAAGACTTCTTATAATGAGGACAAATCTAATTTTCTAAAGGGAGAGTCAAAAGAGGTGGTGTCAAATAAGCCATGTGCTATCCACATAGACATTGATCACAAAAAAAACATGGTAGCAACTCCTTTCTTCTCACTACATACAAAATAAAAAAGATGAATTGGCACAACTGCCAATTTAGGATGTATAGGGTCATTAATGGAAAGATGACAAGGAGCACAATTCATTAAATGCTCCTGACACTCTTGTCCATCCTTGTCTTCTAATAACAAAATACTACTAGGCAATATATCTTTTATATGTAAAATTGTGCATCCTACCTTAATATCAAGTGTTATAGGCATTTCATGTTGCAAATATATATTATCTTGTTTGAAAAATCTTTGCAATTGAGGTCGATAAGCTCTACTACAAATGCAAGCATATTATAAAGTGTTGCAATGTTGAGCAATAAATAAGTTCTTTATAGCCATAAGTATGACTTGTTTAAATGTAGCTAAGTAGAATTGATTCTTGTCCATACAATAATTAGTAGGGACTATAAGATGCAAAAGATGCTTATCTATTGAAGTAATAATCTATTGCAATCCACCACAATATCATGTTTCAATCACAATGGTTGCCATGAAGTAATCTATACTTCCATAAACCACATTTGATAGTCTGAATAATCCATTCAACTAAGCCATTTTTCTTAGGATGTTTTCTAGATGTGGTATAATAATTTATCAAAGCTTTAGTATATAAAACTTCAAACATTCTAAGAAATTATCTTTCTTGATGTGATAAGATTTTAGCAAGTGCTCCAAAATATACAAGTACTGGATCAAAAAAAACCATAGTTACCAATTTTGAAGAGTTTTGTGATAAAGCCATAAGTTCAATCCACTTGTTGAAACACTCTACCATCATTAGCACATATTTAGCTCTATGTGAGGTCAATAAGTGGTCAAGCAAAGTCCAAAGATCAATGATAATACAAACCTATGATATGTAATGGCTTTAACTTAGGTGATAAAGTGTTAAAGCTTGAACTAACTTGATCACATACTTCACACCAAGAAATATATAACTACTTATTGATACATATTATTCCACCAATATTGATTGCACAACATAGAATGTATTATACATAGTCTAAAATATCCAAGTTCTTCATGTACTTCTTGTATTAAGAAGGATCTTTAATTTGGCCTTGGAACTATGTGCCTAGCTCTATCAAGCCTCATGAAATAACAAATTATTCTTCTAATAAAATCTTGTTATTTAGTGATTAATCTTATCTCTTTTCATATTAGAGATAGCTGAAGGAAATGTTCCTTATTGAAGCTTGTATAAGACCAGAAGAACTTCTCACACATCGCTAATGACTTGATTCTTGTCCAATTCCTTATTTGAATTTTGGTCAAAAACTATTATTATAGAACCTAATATTAAAGTCAAGTATGTGGCTACATGCCATCCAGAGATTGCTACTTGATTACAATCTCCATGCTATTGAGCTTTGGTTAATCCTTCTTTTGCAAGACATGGATTATAAGAAAATCCATCAGCTTTTAAATTAATAATGCTTATCCAATGCACAACTTCAAAGTCATATGCTTGAAGCAACAAAGTCCATCTAGCAAACTTGCTAATAAGATTGTCTGATTCCATAAGCTATTTCAAAGGTTCATAGTCAATTACTAAAATAAAGTATTGACTATGCAAATAAGATCAAAAGTGAATAATGGCCCAAACTATTGCCAAAGCTTTTAATAAACTTTCAATATTAATTTGTCAATCCTAAAAAAGTCCAAAGTTGTGAAACATCACTTTGTATCATGATTTTTTACAAGGCATCTATCTTTACTTTTTATATGCTAATATTTCCTAAGATAATCATATGACTTAGGTAAGATAACCGTTTATGGAAGAATTTATACTTTCTATGATGCAAATAGTATTTTAATTACTATAACTGTTCAAATACTACTTGTAAATGCTTCACATGATCTTCTTGGGTGCTACTAAAAATGATAACATCATCAATGTAATATCTAGCAAATGACAAGCTAGATAAAACTTGATCCATCACCTAGTAAAACTCAGCTAATATATTTTTAAGATCAAATGAAAAGAACTTTAATGATAGATTTGATCTTTGCCATCTTAATTAACTTTTCAAAATATTATCTTCACCTAATTATCAATAAATAATGATAATTGGTAATAATTAAATCTTAAATCCAAAGTATTGAATACTCGAGAAAATTCTACTACATCAAATAATTATTTTGGTATTGGCATAGTATATTTATCAAATTTAGTCTTAAAATAAACTAAATACTACTCTCTATACATTTGTCTCTTTGTTCTATTACCAAAAAAATCTTTTTTCAAAGGCATGATTGTGATACACGCATACTTATCATTTGAAAGCTCAATTAAGCCTACAACCAATAATTCTTAGTAACGAGCTTAGACACCAACTTTCTTTGAGGTACTAAGTTTGTAAGATTGTCAAAAGATTAGATGATCATCTTTTAATTAGATGTGAATGGATTTGTTTTTATAACCTTCAAGTTCTTTAAAGCTAAATGCAAAATAATTATGATATCAACAAATAAAAATTTGTATTCTTTGTGCTTTGGCATCAGTAAGATGTGGCTCTAATTCCAATAGCCAATCATCAAACTCTATAGTCTCTTTCTTCACTAAAAGAACACCAAGGCATGCCAACACAATATTTATTTTTTAATCTATTAAAGAAACAACTCCTATGCTCAAAGATCCTCACTTCTAGCCAAATAAGGGGCTTCATCACCATAATATTTGTGTGAATTAGAAATTTTGGTAGAACATAAAGTGACTTCCAGAAAAAAATTCTATGAAAAAATCTCTTAAGTATTTATTTTTTCTAAGTCTTTGGCTAAAACCACAAAGACATATTGAGCTTGTAGCTCATCAATTGAATGCTTCTTTAAGAAAAAAAATGACTTAGATTCTTCAACCTTAATAAGTTTAAGATCCACTATGCCTTGACCATTGTTCTCTGATCTTAGAATACTAACATGGTCATGAAAATACTTTTGAATAATAAAGCATATGCCAAAAATCCATATTAAAGTGTTGAGGTCCATAGCTTGGCTTAAGAAAAAATAACATTGTCATTCAATGAGATCATAAGCAATTGTGGTGCCAATCAAAAAGTTCATGGCATGCTCCTTTTCATTGGCATTAAGTTCTTCATAGGTTTATGAATTGACATTCCAAACTATGCAAGGTCCACATGTTCAAAATACAAATGATGTTAAAAATATTATAAATATAATAAGTATGTAATGAAATGCTTCTATCTTATTAATTAAGATAAAATGATGTTTATCAATTTTAGTCACAACTAATTTTTTTTGATTATTATCCAAGATATTACAAATATGGTGTCCAAAAGGTTAATTAAATCAAAAAGTACTTTTGTAGGCACGTGAGACAATACGAGGTTTGTCCAAATAAAACAAGGTTGATAGACATAAGAGCCTAAAGCTGCAACATCTACTAATATTGGAAGACTAAAAAATTGATTAATATATTGACAAGACTCTAATATTTATATTTGAATGTCATCCAATCCAGGTGCATGTTTAAAAATATACATAGATAATATGATTTGATGCATAAATTACTATTGTATAAGTAGGATAAAATCTATGAATAAATTGGATTGAGGATCATCTAACCCTAAATGTACTCTAGTACATGAATGACCTTGATAAAACCATCTAGTAATCAACAAGTCAATGTTGAATAATCTCCTCAAATCTTCATCACTAATGAGGATGATATCATAAAGAAGTTGACTAAAACAACCAAGAATGGTAGTAGATTGTAATTAATTAAAATACATAAGCAACAATCTTTAGAATTGATATTGGACTGCTTGATTATATATAATTTTAGTATCTATATGAATATAATATCTAATAATAAGTCTAACCTTCAATATCATTGCCAAATCTATATTAATACTTAGAAAGAGCTTTGTAAGGATAATATCTTTATTTAAAGGATTTCAATGAATAAGTTGAGTATATACATATAAAAAAGAAGAGTTTGGTATCTTTACTATATTTAATAGAGATACAATCTCCTTACATTGGTAAAAAAGTTTTGTACTTATTTTCTATCGAAGAGATAGATCTTTGTAGTGTCTTATATAAACTTTCAAAGATGGTGAATTATTTGATTCTAGAAAATAGAACATGAATGTTAATGTCTCTTTTAATAGAACTACTCTATAAGACAAGTTAGATGCCAATGCACTACAACTAAATAAGATTTTTGCTAACATAATCATAGAAATTATTGCAAATGTGATTGGAATGAATTCTTTCTTTTGATTACCAATTGATCATCTTTGTCAAATCTATGCCTCCTATTGAAGTGATAATAGAAAAAGCATATAGTTTCAAGTTTGTAGAAGTGAAATCTAATTTTTGAGCAAGTTGCTTATGAATCATAACTAGCTAAGCCCTAGAATCTAGCATCATGTATAAAGATTTAACACAATGTTGTATTATATGAAGTTTGCTTGAGAACATACTAGATACTTGGCTGGAGAAAGAAAAATGGAACTTACAACAAAATAATCCCAATAGCTTTAATAGAATCTTAAAAAAATTCTAATTAAATTATAAAATATTAATCAATATTTAATTAAATCTACAAGAAGTTTCAAGAACTTACAAAATAATTTTTTTTAAAAATAAAATAACCTTCATAAAAAATATATAATTTATTTTTTAAAAAAATAAAAAATATATATCCTAATTGAATCTTAATCAAATCTTAATGTAACCTTTAACAAACCTTGATAAAATCCTAAATCAATCTTAAATAAACCTTAAACCAAATCTTAGATCAAATCCTAATTAAATCATAATGAAACTTTAGTAAAATCTTAATAAAATCCTAATCAAATCTTAATCAAATTCACACAAAATTCTAAATCCTAAATCCTAACCAAATCATAGACACATCCTAAATCTTAACCAAATCCTAGATTCTAAATCCTAATCAATTCCAAGATCTTAAATCAATCTTTAATCAACCTCTAAATCTTAAATAATTTTTAATAATCCTATAGTAGATAAAAATTCAATAAATAATTATTTAACCATCAATTTTGACTCAAAATTTATATACTTTGGAAAAATTAAGTAAGCAACAATCATAAGAAATTTGAAGAAGATCATACATAACAATTATAAAATAAAACTCCCAAAACCTCTTGGTTGTTGAATGCACTCGTTCTCTAATTTAAACATTGATTTTTCAACAAAGAATTCTCTATGCTGAACATTTACAACAAGCACAACAACAAACTTTTTAATTTTTACTCATAAATATACTACAAAATTCACAAAATCTTAAAATTTATGAATTTATTTTTATTTTTTAAAATCTAAATCTATTGAATATATCATTAATTTTAAAAATTACTCAAAATCTTAATATTAATCCAAATGATATAAAACTAATAATTAAAAATCTCTTCTCAAGTTTGCTATCAAATTATATTTTTTTATTTATAAAAAAAATAATGAAATCACAATAGGTATATAGTTTTGTGCCTTAAGGTTTGATTTTGACTTAGGTTGACAACTAGTCCTCTCTAGGTATGAATATTTGATGATTTGAAGTAAGTTTTGTATTTATTTATTAATAATTTTCTTTTAAATATGTCTATATTAATTTTTTTATCTTATCTACTTTGATTTGGTTCATTTATGCTTCTACAAAGTAAATAGAAGTTCTTTTTATAAAAAAAACATTAAAACTAAAATTTTTAATATCTTTTTATAATTTATCATTATTTTTTTATTACATCTTTCTACTAAGGTCTTTTATGATTACATCCAAATTTATTTTTATTTTTCACCATAAAATCGTATTATTACACAATATTTACTTCTTTTGATTTTGTACATCATTTGATATATGCCAAATAATCTAAATTGTATTTGGTTTATATTATATTTTCTATATATTCATCTAATTCTTTTTCATCATTTTTAATATTTCAATCAAAATTATCTTCTTGTCTTGAAAGATTTATGTTTTTAACTAAGTCTATCAATTTTATTTCCATCTCTCTTCATTTGAATATCTTTACTTCCTTCTCTAAAATTCATATTTTTATCCTTGTTCTATCTAGCTCTTCTCATGAATAAGTTGCATTATCATGAATAGTTGTTATCACATATATTCCAAACGATTGTTTAAAAAACTTCTATAAATTATTATATTGATTGTCTAAGCTACTATCATAGACCAAAATCTAATCATCTTCTTCAATTATTTTAGTTCTCAATTGATATTACTTATCAAACTATGTCTTATTTTGTAACCTTGCTCTTTTATACCTTTTTAATATTATTTGTACATCTTTTGATCTTTGCTCAAGTTGTTAAATTCTAATAGCTAAAAATTCTTCTCCACTCAATTTATCTTTCTATGGTAGCTCACTCTAAGTGGATACTTTCTCTTCAATTGGCATAACAGTTTTTTGACTTGTCATGAGTTCAATAGACATATATGTTGTTATTAAACTATGAATTGTTTGATCAATCTATAATATAAATGGAAAAATTCAAAGCCATTTTCTAACCTTCTCATTACAAACTTTAACTAATACTTTTATAATTAGTGAATGACTATGTTTACTTTTTATATTTTCTTTAGGATTATAAGTAGTAGTCAATAGTAACTTAATTCCACATCTTTTTAAGAAATCACAATCTTTTTTTGTATTTAATTCTATACAATTTGCAATGATTTTTTCTACACATCCATAGTAACAAATAACATCTTTAAGCAAAAATCTACAAATTCCTTTTGTAGACTTTGTTTTCAATATTCTACCTTCTACTTAGTTTAATAAATCTTCATGAACCAAAATCAAATATCTCATTTTCCATAATCTAATTCACATAATAATCAAATCAACAATTAATTTAAAATAAATAGCCAAAAGATGTATTAGATGTAGACCATCTCAAAGTTATATCTTAGAATATATTTGATAAATTGTATATAATTCTATAAATAAAAATATATTCTAATAAGTATTTTCTTATCAATATTATTCTTTATATTTAGCAAAAGTAGCTCAAATTTTCCTATGTCCTACCAATAAACTATCATGAAATTCTTTAAGTAGTTTTTGTTACTCTTCCATATTTCCTATCACTTATTGTGGTAGCCCAATTCTTTTTTTTGATATCTTTTAATCTTTTTAAAAAAAAATTAAATATATATATATATATAAATATAATTTTTTTTATAGACCATTTTTTTTTTTGATCAAGGTATTCTCATTCATAAAGTTTTTCAAAAAATAACTTGTCTTCTTTGATAAGATTTGATACTAAATAGAATTTTGAACCAACATTGGCAATGTCTTCAACATTTTCATCTTTTTTTTCATATCTTGTTCGAGATAACATTTCCACTACCAAATTATTTTTGTTGATAATATGTTTAAATTTTAGATTTAATGATTTAATATAAGCAATTCACTTTAGCATTGCAATATTTGGTGTTGAATAATTAGTAATCATTTCAAGCAATAGAAAACAATCTATTTCAATTACTACTACTATATCAATCAAATAATATTTTTTTAGCTTTCATAGCTAAAATAACTCTCTATACTTTTCTTTTAACTTACAAATATATATGTTGATAAGTATTTAAAACTTTAGCTCTAAATTGAGTTATACATCTATTTCCAATTGGATCATCTTAACCCACAATCTACCCAATAGTAATAGGAATAGTATCTACAATAAGTATTTCTTGTCTATTACATTCATAATCAATTCTTCTAAAAATTTATAGGTGTCAATAATAACACCTTTAACTTTTGCATTGCTTCAATATATATATATATATATATATATATATTCTATTTAAATTATCAATCTTTCCGTAATAATTTATATAATAAATCTCCTATATGAGTGTAATAAAGAATCCATATATAATGAAATATATAAGCTTCTAAAAACCTATGTACATTGGTTAAAGAGTTATATGTATTCTTCATCCTTCTAATTGCATGAACTTTGCTTAAATCTGATTTTTTTACATAAAATCCACACAAATGTCCAGTAATGATAACTTCTTATATTTCAAATGTAGATTTTGCTACCAAAAGTATAAGATGAATTTCTTCAAGTTAAGATAAAAATTTTTTACAATCTTGTATATGATCAATGATATACTTGCAATACCTCTTTTCATCTAAAGTCTCATTTTTTTTCTCTTTTAGATCTTTTAATAGAAATATTATCTAAAAAAAGTTTTTTTAATAATGAAGCTTTTTAATATCTTGTTCATTCTATTTATCATATGTACAACTAAGTTTGAAGCTCCTTATAGAAGGATACATATTTTAAGCAATTCAAGGAGCATTTTCATTGTTGTTAGATTTTTACTTCTATATACAAGTTAAAATTGATTATAGCCTAAATATAAATCATCTATTGAATAAATTATCCTTCCTACAAATACTTCAGTAAACTCATCTACCTAAGATCTTTTACTCGTATTTCTAATTATTATTACATTCACTAGCTATATATCTTGAATAAAATACAATCATCTAATTTTTTTAGGCACTATAAACCAATAACTAGAATATGGAGCAAAAAAAGACTTCAAAATCTTTATTTATATCTTTTTTTTAAATAATTCTACTAATTTAGGCATATATATTCTTGGCACAAGAATTGATCTTAAGTTACAAGACACATGTAAAGCTATGAAAATAATCATAGGAATAATAATACTAAGATCTACAAATCCTATTTCATAAGGTCCAAAAAAAAGTAATTTATCTTCTTTTGCAAACATTTCTTTAAAATATTTAATTTTTGTTAATAACCAAGAACCATTGCATCCAATCTTCAATTCTTAAAAACTTTCATTTATAAATTGATGTCCAATATTCTTTGGATTTCTTAAACTTTCTTCCTTTAATTCCTCTTTTATTTATTTCATAGAATCTTTTAGTAAAGATTTAGCAATAAATTTTATCTTCTTGTCTATTAATTTATATTTCATTTCTATGATAACTTCTGGTGCTTGAAAAGATTTAAGTATTGAATAAACCTTCCTTGAATAAATTTCTACAATCTTATCATTATTTCTTAATCCAATATGTATAATTAATTCTAATAAATCTTAAAATTTATTTTCTTCATTAATACTTAAAATCCTCTCATTATCTTCTAATGGCTCTAACTTACATAATTCTTTTTTAATATTATATATGTATGTTTTAAATCCTCAACTACTTTATATATAATACTTCTATTTTTAAAAATACTAATAAAACTTACATCATAGGCACCTATATCTTGTAAGAGTACTTCCTCTTTTGTACCTCCATAATTCCACTTTATAGTGGTACTTCTCCAAAATCCTTAAATTCTTCAATAATTCTTAGCAATGATTTATCATTCAATTCATCATAATTTTGTTCATGATTAAGAGACATAGTTAAATATTATATTGCTTTCTTTCTATCTTTACTACGTATTACTGCATAGAATGAACTATCATTAAGCACTTTTATTTTCATCCATATTCCTATAATATATGATTATCCTAAAATCATTGGATAAGATATTGTATCTTAAATAAAAAAATGTTGCTTTATTCGAACATCTCCAATCTAGATTTTAATACCTAGGCAAATTCTGTATAATTCATTTTATGTATTATTAATAACTTGTATTGTCCATTCATACTCTATATGAATTTGCTACCTGTGCTTCTTATAAAAATCTTTATATGTAAGATTTATCTCAGAATTATAGTTAATTAAAGCAATAATTGGTTCTTTTATATCTTCCATCTTCACTAATATTTCTATAATTGCCTTTAATCAATGATTTTGAGTATAATGGCTTAAAATTTCTATCACCTTATCATTATAATCCTAAAAATGTACTTATTAATTATAACCATTCCTTTCATTTGGTGATTGTTGATAACAATTATCAACCTCTTTTTTATCCTTATATATCTTTGTATCAATATCATTACTTATACTAGCTTCATCCATTAATTGTTTCTTTTTTTCAATGCTACTAATAATGATATTATGAAACTTTTTTTTTATAATTTCTAAATTATTTTTGAATAAAAATTCCACTTTAGCATTTAGTATACATTCTTTTGACACTCCTTTTAAATTTGTTGCTGCTTCAACATCAAAGAGTAATTTATAAGTTATTAATTTAGTTTTATCTTTTGTCTTTTTGTCTTTTTTTTTTTTTTTTTTTTTTTTTTAATAAGGTTTTTGAAGTATCCTTTGTGGGAAATTATTGTGAATTTGCCTCATAAGCCTTGTCTTCTTAAGTTTGTTTTTTAAAAGAATTTTCTACTCTTGTATCATCAAAATTTCCTCATTTCTTTTCTTCTATTAAAACTTCATTTTGGCTCTTAATAATATATATGTATATATTAACTAAAAGAGCTTGTATATGATCCTTTCAACCTATTATATCATGTATTATAGGTGCAGTTTTGAATAATACTTTTTGAGATGTTTTTTTTTAGTATTATAGAAATGACAAAAGTTTAGAATCTACTTGTGTTTATACTTACATTAAAGTTATTATCTATCCTAGTATTGAAGAAACACAATAAGAAAGACACAAGTAAGTAGAAAACAACAAGATTAGATACAAGAGAAGTGTGGAATGAGATACCTCTCACTTCCAACACCCTTTTATTTATAGGTAGAGGTTACATCCATTTTGGCTAACGATCATCTTACTTTCATCCAACTAAACCTTAGTTTCCTCTTAATCTAGCCACCACTTTAAACCCTAGCCGCTACCTATAATTCTAGCTGCCACCTTAGTAACTTTCTTTCATCCTTTTGTTGGCCTTTGACTATTAACAACTTATCTAAGATAATAACTTTTACCTTCTAACTTATTCTCCATTTATTTTAACACTCCCACTTTGCTATTGGTCAAAGGCTAATAAACCTAATCCCTTTGTCAATTTGTAATGTCTATCTTTCACCAATGCTTTTGTGAGCAAATCAACAAGTATGTCTTCTATTGCACAATATTTCATGTCAATTACTCCCATCTCAATCTTCTCCTATATGAAGTGATGTTGAATGTCAATGTGCTTTGTCCTTGAATGATGCTTTGGATTCTTGATAAAAATAAGGCATTTTTAATTGTCACACTTCGTTGGAGTTGCTTCCAATTATACAAGTCTAATATCTTCTAAAACTTGTCTTAGCCATATTGCCTCTATTGCACTATGACTTGGTGCCATGTATTCCACATCTATTATAGACCTTGTATTTTTTGGTTGTCTCTTGCAATTCCATGAAATTGCTCCCACTCCAACAAAGAATACATATTCTATTGTTGATCTTCTATCATTTGCATCTCCAGTCTAATCTGCATCACAATATCCATGTAATTTAATACTATCACCTCCAAGGTACAATTTGAAGTTCAAAGTACCTTTTAAGTACCTCAAGATCCTCTTAATGGTTGCCTAATGAATTGGTCAAGCCTTTGACATGTATTGACTCACAACACTCACCGCATATGCAAGATCTATCCTTGTACCAACCATTGTATACATAAGTGAGCATACTACTCCCTTGTATGGAACATCTTTCATTTCTTCTTCAACTTCAACAAATCCCTCATCCGTGAGCTTCATCAACTTCAAATTTACCTCCAAAGGTGTTCCAATGGACTTGCACTCCTCCATGTTGAACTGTTTCAACACTTCTTCAATATACTTCTTTTGGCTCAATGTAATGATCTTTTTAGTTCGATCTCTCACAAACTCCACTCCTAAGCAATAGTGGAGCTCTTCCAAATCACTCATTTCAAATTCTTTTACTAGTTTTGCCTTCAACCAATCCATCTTTTTCAAAGTATTAGTTAAGATAATCAAATCATCAACATAAAGAATAACAATCAACAAGAAGGCTTTCGATTGCATCACATACATGGAATGATCAACGACACTCCTTACAAATCCTTCATTTTTAAAGAAGGTGTCGATACGTTGGTACCATGCCTTTGATGATTGCTTGAGTCCATACAAGGATTTCTTCAACTTACACACAAGGTGTTATTTGCCTTCTTCAACAAATCCTTGAAATTGATCCATGTAGATGTCTTCTTCTAATTCTCCATTCAAAAAAGCTGTCTTCACATCCATTTGGTACATCTCCAAGTCCATTGTTGCCCTAATTGCCACAATAGTTCTAATAGTGGTGAATTTGGCCACGAGAATAAATGTCTCATTGAAATCAATACTAGCAACTTGTAAATAGCCTTTGGCAACCAATCTTGCCTTATACATCACAACATTACCTATTGTATCCTTCTTTGTTCTAAACACCCACTTACAATCAATTGAAGCTCGATTTGGTGGAAGTTGAGTCAATTCCCATATTCTATTATCTATGAGTGATTTGTACTCTTCTTCTATAGCATTCTCCCACTTCATAGCATCCGTGGACTTCATTGTATCATACAAACTCAACGGAACAATAAGAAATGCAACATTGGCATGTTCTTTATTTACTTGAAGAAAAATATAGTCATTCCACCATTCACCACGTTGTTTTCTATCTCTCAAAAGATATCTCCTTTCATTTGAAGAAGACTCAACTTATTGCAGTCCATGGTCTCTTCCAACCTTCTTTTTTTTTGAAGATAGTTTTTTCACACTCAAAGGTTCATAATCCTCATTACCATCATCATTAACATCTTCATGTTCTTCATTGCTAGTCTTAGCAATTGTAGAGGCTTTCTTGTCCACCTTCTTTGCCTCTTCATATTCATTTCCACCTTTACAACCATCATTATCTTTATCTTCTTCCTTCTTTGTTGAATTTGAAGACGTGTCCACAAATACACCATTACTTCCACTTGGACACATCTCCAAGTGCTCACAAGTACTCTTGTGCTCCAAAAACTCAACATCACGACTTTTGATGATCTTTTTAGTCTCCAAACACATGAGCCTATTGTCAAGGACAAAAACTCGATGAAAAAATAATTCAAACAAGTGAGCCTTCACTCAAAGAGAGATAACAAAATATATATAAACAAGTATATATATTGAAAGACAAACTAGAATGGCTACTGCCAAAAAACAAGAAAACTAGAGACCCTTGAAACTAGACTAGAAGCAAGAAAAGAGTTGACAAGAGTGAAGAAGCCTTCATTCTTGTTTCTATATATACTATCTAACTAGGGGCTACATGACAACGTTCTACAGGACCTCCAATATGTGTTGACTTTGTAGGACACATTCCTTGACTTATAAGGCAAGTTCTTCTACGTGTGGGCCACATAGTTAGCTTGATTTTCAAGCTAACAACATGTGTGGCACATGGCCAACTTGTTGACCACGTTTCTAATCCAAAAAGTCAATTAAAGACACCTATGAAGTCAAAGCAGTGTCTATGAAGCTTCTAAGAAGCTTCTATATTAAATACTATAGAATTAACTTACTTTTACCTACTTTTACTTAATTTTACCTATTTTTATATGTAATTATTAGCTTACATGATTATGTCCGTGACATTACCCCCCCTTCTAGGGACGAGTTCCACGAGGAGCAGTCATCATATGTTGAGGAAATGTATGATGCGACGAATTGTATTTGCCACATACTCTGATCTTTGTTCTCTTCGAAGATGATTGATAAGGCCTCTCAACCATCGGTAGTGTCCCATACCAAGGCGGAAAGACCACCTAGTTATTTGATCATTGTTGAGGCCTTCGTAACTTCCTTCGAATAGAATATTTGGAACACCATCAAGAGTTGTTCCTACCTCTAGCACAATCTCCAAACATCGGGAGTCCCTTCCGAAATCGTGATACCAAACGCGTTGTATCTCGCCATCTATTCGAAGAAGAATATGTCATTCTTGAAGATCTTCATCTCGATTGTATCGTCTTGAAGGTTGTGACAATCGTAATGTCTCGTTTGGCAAGTCAACAAATGAAGGCTCTTGAGTGGAATTCGCTAGTTGTTGGTTCTCCATCTCCTGAGCGTCAGTACTACAAAGAAGCTACAAACAAGAATTGAAAGTAGAATGTTATCTTGCCTAGATGTTGTTTCTTTTATAAAGAAGGTTTTCATCTTGATTTTGATGGATGTCGTCGATGAAAAGCCTCCACCGCCTTTGTTGCATTTTCAAGATTCTTTATTGGCTCCCATGTGCATTCACTAATACCATATCCACATCAATGGACAAGATATTCTAATTTATTTCGGCGCCGCCTTGAATCTAAGACTTCTTCTACTTCAAACTCTTCACTATTGTCCACTTCTATAGGAGGAGGTGGAGCTTGTCATCTTCTTGGTATGTCCACTGTCTTGTATGGTTCAAGAAGAGACACATGAAATACTGGATGGATTTTCATTGACTCCAGTAGATGTAAACGATATGCAACTAGACTGATTTGTGTAGAAATAGAAAATGGTCTTAGCTTTCAATAGTCCAACTTGTCACAAGGACGAGTGGTCTTGATATTGCAACAAAGTAGCCATACCTTATCACCCAAGTTGAATGATGGCTATTCCTTTCGATAGACATCCGCATTGACCTTTTGTTGTTCTTGAGTCTCTTTTAACTGCGCCTTCATCGTTGCATGTAGCTCTGATAAATGAATCGCCAAATCTTTCGCAGCAAGATTATCAACTTTTGAAAAGTCAAAAGTATCAAGTCGTGGATGATAACCATAATTAATAAAGAAAGGTATTTATTTTGTAGAAGAATGTACCGTGCTATTGTAAGCAAACTCTGCCAATGGCAAAAGAGTTGTCCAATCATCTTGTTGGTAATTAATGGTACATCTTAAATATTACTCCAAAACTTGATTAACATGCTCCGTTTGTCCATCAGTTTGAGGATGGAATGCCGAAGATAGTTTTATATCCACTTTAAGAATCTTGAAAAGAGTCTGCCAAAATCTTGATACAAATTGAGTTCCCCTATCTAATATAATATCCTTGGGTAATCCATGATAGCAATAGATATTGTCAAGAAAGAGCTTAGCTGTTTCTTCACCTATGATAGATTTTGTACATGGTACAAAATGTGCCATTTTGGTAAAACAATCTACTATCACGAATATAGAGTCATAAGAACTTGAGATTGGAAGATCTATGATGAAGTCCATAGAAACAAAAGACCATGGTTGTTCTGGAATGGATAATGGCTGAAAAAGTCCAAAAGGTCGATGATAAGGAGTTTTCGATCTTGAGCAAATATCACATGATTGTACAAAATCTTTAACTGCCTTCCACATTTGAGGCCACCAAAAATCTCTAGATATCAGTTCTAAAGTTTTATTATATCCAAAATGTCCTGCTGTTGGAAAGTCGTGATGAGCTTGAAGATCACGTAAACGTGCTTCTCCTTCTGGAACATATAGGCATCCTTCAAAATAGAGTAGGTTGTTCTTGAATTCAAATTTAGAGGGATCATGAGATTTAGAAGAATTATTCTTGATATCATGAACAAGAGGATTTGAAGACATACTTAATTGGACTTGCTTAAGAAAAGTTAAATCAATAGTCAATGTTGATTTTATTGCTCGAAGATGAAATTGCTCCGGCTTCAAGAGAACCATTCTTTGTTGCTCAAAAGCTACATCTCCTTCTTTTGGTGCAAGATAAGAACGTCTAGACAAGGCATCGAACAAACCTTATTGTTTTTCTGGCCGATAAGTGACGATGAACTCGAATCTTGATAAATACATGCTTCAACGAGCTTGGCGATGATTTAATACGCGTGCTGACATAAAACATTTGAGGTTCTTGTGATTTGTATACACGGTGACTAGACTGGAAGCGCCTTCTAGATAATAATGCCATTCTTGAAAAGAATCCATAATTGCAAGAAGTTCTTTGTCGTGGATTTCATAATAGATTTCTGCTGCTGAGAATTTTCATGAATGAAAGGCTACTGGATGAAGTTTGTCATTTGTTCCCATTTGTGATAAAACCGCACCTAGAGCAAAGTCCGATGCATCTGTTTCTATAAAGAATGCTTTGGAAAAATCAACACAATACAAGATTGGTGCAGAAACAAACGCTGTGTTCAAAGATTCAAAAACAACTTCTGCTTCTTGATTCCATTGGAGTTTGTCTTTACAAGTCAAACATATAAGTGGAATTGCAACTTGAGAGAAGTCCTTGATGAAGATCCGATAGTAGTTGGCAAATCCCAAAAAACATTGGACATCTCTTACCGTTTTTGGGATCTTCTAGTCTATAATAGTTTGAACTTTTTTAGGATCTATCATAAGTCCATCATTTGAAATGATGTAACCTAAGAAATTGACTTGAGTAGTTTGGAACACACACTTTTCTATCTTGGCATAGAGTCGTGTATCTCTTAATTTTTGTAACACACGACGAATATGAAGTTCATGTTCTTCTGGATTCTTAGAATAGATCAAGATGTCGTCTAGATAACAGACCACAAAATCATCCAAAAACTCTTAAAAAACATTATTCATTAGATGTTGAAAAGTTGCTGGTGCATTTGTAAGCCCAAAAGGTATGACGTTGTATTCAAAATGTCCATACCTAGTTCAAAACGTAGTCTTCCATTCATCTCCTTCTTAGATGCGTACTAGATTGTATGCTCCCAGGAGATCTATTTTTGTATAGATCTTAGCTTGATTCAACTGATCAAGAAGTCCAGATATTAAAGGTAGTGGATACCTGTTCTAGATGGTAATCTTGATGAGTCCTCGATAATCAACACACATCCGCAATGATCCATCTTTTTTCTTCACAAATAGAATTGGAGCTTCTGTTGGAGATTTAGAATGGCGTATGAAATTTTTGGCTAGATTTTCTTCAATGTACTCCTTGAGTTCAGCCAACTCATTTTGTGATAAACTGTAGATTGGTTTGAATAGCAGTTGTGCTCCTTCTTGAAGGTAAATTGAACAATCATAGGGATGATGTTCCGGGAGAATATCCGCATTTTTTTTTTCAAATACATCTTGAAATTCTTGATATTGGCTTGGAATGCCACTTGAAGTCTTTTCACCAGTAGAAACGGGTGTGACATAAATAATATATGGTCACTCTTTCATAGCAGCATGCAAGAAAGCTTTTGCACCTATAAATACGGGTTTAATTGAACTGGACTTATGACTCTCTACTTGATTAACTACACTGTTAGTTATACTTTTAGAGAAAGTAAGAGTTCGGAAAATCCAATCTATTTGAGGGTTGTATTTTTCTAACTACAATAAACCTAAAATGACTAGATTAGAGGGAGATCTAATGATATTAAATACTACAAAACTATTATGACCATTGATTATTACTTTCATAGGATGGATTTCATGAGTTATATCTCCAGAAGATAATGGACGACCATCTATGAATTCTATATGAACAAGTTTAATTTTCTTTACTAAAGATATGCTATGTCTTTTAGTAAATTCTTCATCTAAAAAAGACCCTGAGGGTCCTGAATCTAACAAAGCAGAGACTTTGTAATATTTAGGTCCTAAAATAACATTTAATGTAAAACAAAGAAAGGGCTCTGAAGAGAGAATAGGACGAGTACTAGATGTTGTGCAAGGTTCCAGCCGCACGGTTCCTATTGTAGTTGGACAAACTCGTTTTCTAACATATTGTCTTCTTTCACAGCCATACTCTTCATTTTGTGATTGCGTCGTTTCTTTGGACAATGTTGAGTAGTGTGCTTTGGTTCTCCACAATATAAATATAATCCTTCTTGACAATGACGAATCTTTTCTTGCTCAGTAAGAGGTTTGAAACGTACTGCATCAATTTATATATCCTCTACTTTCGAATCTATGTGTTGAAGAGGTATTGGTATTGCCATTGAATTATAGTAATGTTGAGGTCCACTTGTACGGTTCTTAGATCAAAATACAAAAAGGTGATTGTCGTACTTCACAGCAAAGTCAATTGCTTGACTCAATGTTTGAGGATCAGGTAAGTTGAGCATTAATTTTTTTACCTCATATTGTAATCCGTAGAAGAATTGGCTAATAAGTGCTGCATCATCTTACTTGATATCAGTTGCAAGTTGTCAAAATTCTAAAGCATATAACATTACTGATCGATTGCATTGTCATAAAATATGGATCTTATTAGTTGCAACACGAATTACATCATGTTCTCTATACATGGATCGAAATTCTACCAAAAAAGCCTCTAGATTATCTAATATTGGATCTCGTCGTTCAAGAAAAGATGAAAACCACGATAGTGCTGAACCTGAAAGAAGCGTACCAATGAATCTAACTTGCGATCCTGGAGTTGGATAGCTTTGGAGTTTAAGTTCAATCATAAGTTGCACTTGATTGATAAATCCTCGAAACTTGGATCTGGTGCCATGAAACTTCTTGGGTAGGGCAATTCTTGGTTCTCTAATACTTGAAGGACGTTCTACCATAGGAGAAAGGACATGGTTTGGTGTAGATGTTGAAGCAGCTCCAACCATTTCTATATCTTCACTTCCTGCCAATCTTATTGCTCCTTGTGGTGGTAAATTGAATTAATGCATCGCAAGCATTAACTCCCTCAATTGCTCTTGCATTTGTGCCATTGCACTCTTCATTTTGAGAAGTTCTACCATGATAATACTTAGAAGAGAGAAGATGTCTAATATCGCTCAAGACAAATAGAAGAGAGGACTTGAGAACAAAAAAAATACTAAGGACAATATCAGTTTAGAGGAGGGTAATCCGCAACTTCTAATATGCTTATATCTTATCAAGAAAAAGGGGTAATCCACTCTTAATCAAGATTAGACAAAGCTTTGATATTGTAGGTGTATTCTTGTCAATTTGTCAAGGACAAAAATTCTATGAAAAAACAATTCAAACAAGTGAGCCTTCACTCAAAGAGAGGTAACAAAATATATATAAATAAGTATATATATTGAAAGAGAAACTAGAATGGCTATTGCCAAAAGACAAGAAAACTAGAGACCCTTGAAACTAGACTAAAAGCAAGAAAGGAGTTGACAAGAATGAAGAAGCCTTCACTCTTATCTCTATATATACTATCTAACTAGGGGCTACGTGATGACGTTCTATAGGACCTCCAATATGTGTTGACTTTGTAGGACACATGCCTTGACTTATAAGGCAAGTTCTTCTATGTGTGGGCCTTATAGTTAGCTTAAGCTTCAAGTTAACAACATGTGTGGCACATGGCCAACTTGTTGACCACGTTTCTAATCCAAAAAGTCAATTAAAGACACCTATGAAGTCAAAGCAGTGTCTATGAAGCTTCTAAGAAGCTTCCATATTAAATACTATAGAATTAACTTACTTTTATCTACTTTTACTTACTTCTACCTATCTGTATATGTAATTACTAGCTTACAGGATTATGTCCGTGACACCTATAAGCCTTTGTACCTTCACAATATCCAACAAATACACATTTTGTATCTTTTGTATCAAATTTTTATTTCATAAAATCTAGTATCTTTGCATATGCTATGCATCCAAATGTGCTCATGTGAGAAACACAAGTTTTTCTCCCACTCCAAGCTTCTTTCAATGTCATTGATGTAAGTACACTTGTAGGACACCTATTTCTCATATACATTATATATTCCACTGCTTCTGCCTAAAATTCATGTCCAAAGTGTTGTCCATGAAGCATACTCCTTGCCATCTCCACAATGGTCTCATTTTCTCTTTGAGCAGCTTTATTTTATTATGGAGTGTAAGGAGTGGAGGTTTGTCTTGCAATACCATGCATCTTCAAGAAATCATGTAATTGCTTTGACATATACTCACCTCCATTTTTCGTATGCAATATCTTGATTTTGCATTCATATTACTTTACTACAAGTATCTTAAACTCCTTGAACCTTGTGAAATACTTACTCTTTGCTTTAAGGATGAAAATCCAAACCTTCCTTGAAAAATCATCAATGAATGTGACAAAATACCTTGTACCTCCTATTGATGGCATCCTCATAGGTCCACAAACATGAGAATGGACAATCTCCAATAACTGGATTGCACGTGTTGCAAGTCCATTTAGAAATGAGGCCTTTTATTGTTTACCTTGAATACAATATTCACAAGAAAGTGTCATAGCATTGTTACTTATATGACCAAGATCTAAGCTACTTATCATAGATTGAAGTTCTTTCATGCTCTTGGCATTCAAATAACCAAGGTGTGCCAAATACCAAACTTGTCTTGATCTTGAGAAAATTCAGCAAATGCCGCCACTTCAACTCCATTCACCTTCTTACACTTGATGAAGTAAAGGTTGCCATGTCTAAAGCCCTTTGTAATATGATATCCTTCAAATATCTTTACAAAACATCCATTCTTATCAAATTATACTTTACAACCATGTAAAACAAGTTTACTCATCGAGAGGAGGTTTTTCTTCATCTTTGGTATATGTAAGACGTCCTTCAATTTGATCCTCTTGGTTTGGCCTTTCATAACAATCTCTATAATAATAGAGCCCATTCCAATAGCTTGTACTATGCCATTGTCTCCCATGAGGATATTTGCTATTAAAATTTCTTCATAAGTATCAAATGAATACTTGTATGGAGTCATGTGCTTGGTGGCACCAGAATCAATGATCCTTTTGGACATGGCAGCTATGGAAGTGCCTTTATTTGCCATGAATGCATAATCATCACTTCCATATTCATCACGAGCATTGTTTGTACTTTTTCTATTTTTTTTTTTTTTTTAATCTTGTAGTAATTTCGAGCAAAGTGACTTGGTTTTCCACAAATGAAGCAAATTCTTACATTGCCACATTGGTAAGAATGACTTCCCTTGCCTTGTCTTGAAGAGAGAGCCGAATCTTTACTTTGGGGCTATTTTTCTTTCCTCATGGTCACTTCATGGGCAAGTCTTGCCATCACATAATCCATTGTGATTTCTTTTAGCTTGATGGACTCTAATGCCACAATGAGGTAGTTGTAGGACTTGAGAAGGCTCATAAGCAAGGTCATGATAATATCACTGTCTTCTAAAGGCTTGTCAACAATTATAAGTTGATTAACAAGGATCTTTACTTTATTGATATGAGCCATGAGATCTTCACCTTCTTCCATCTTGCAAGTGAAGAATTTCCTTCTTGTGAAGATGATATTGGACAAATTCTTGCTCTCATATATGTTGCAAAGAGTTTTTGATGCTTTTGCTGGTCTTTTACAAGAGATGATGTGATAAAAGTTAGCTTCATCCAAATTGGTGGAAATCATGCCAAAAGCCTTCTTTTCACATCTTCTGAAGTCTTTCTTCTCTTTAGCATCAGCATGGGTGCTTGGAGGCTCTTCACTTTCATCTACAATGTTTCAAAGGTCCAAAGATGCCAACAAAAGCTCCATTTTGACCTTCCAATGGTAGAAATTGTCACCTCTAAATTTCTCAATTACTCTCAAATCTTTACCTTCACTTAAAGCCATGTCTTAGAAGAGGTCTATCAAAAAATATCAAGAAAAGGAGTCTCTATATGCTTAAAATCACCAAAACAATTTTATACAAGTAAAATCTCTGAATGCCCTCTTGTAAACAAATGAATGTTTCTTCACTCCAAACACTCCTAAATCAACTTTTGAAGCTTCTATTAAGTATGTGAACTCCAATCAACCTCACCATCAAGTTCTTCCACTCATAATACTCATTTTTTCACTACAACACCAAAGACACTATCAAAGTCTTTGTATAAGATCTTAATCATTCAATCCTAGGAGTTAAGAACCTTCAAACTGATGTTAGAGATCTATAAGGCCCAAATCAAAACTTCCACAAGTCAAAACACAAGATTATATCATACAATCTCTAACATCAACAAACACCATAAGATCTATTCCACACAAGAACAACAACCAGCAAATGACTTCAACTTACTTGAATAGCACAACAAAGTGTGTGTGGGTCCATAACCTATTAAAAAAAATATAATAAGCAAGACACAAGTAAGTAGAAAACAACAAGGTTAGACATAAGAGAAGTGTGGAATGACATGCCTCTCACTTCCAACACCCTTTACTTATAGGTAGAGGTTACATCCATTTTGGCTAACGTTCATCTTACTTTCATCTAACTAAATCCTAGTTTCTTCTTAACCTAGTCGCCACTTTAAACCCTAGCTCCCACCTATAACCCTAGCCGCCACCTTGATATCTTTCTTTCATCCTTTTGCTACTATTTTACCATTAGCAACTTATCTAAGATAATAACTTTTACCTTCTAACTTATCCTCCATTTACTTTAACACCTAGCACTATAATTTATACTTTTTCATATTACTACTCCATATGCTATTAAATAGTCTTGAATCAATGCTCTTATACCTCCTTTGTCAAAATTGATTTGAAGAAGATCTTCTATATTTTTTATTGCGACTTTTCTATCTTTGTAAAAAAATATTCTTTATTATATCATATTATTAAATTTATTTCAATTATTTTTAGTATAAAAAGTATTGTTATACCAAATATATCTTTATATATACCTTTGTTTAGAAGTAGCCTTCAAATTATTTATAGAAGTCTTTTTTTCAAGTCTTATCAATTTGATTTAAAGATCTTATATACCATATATAATTTCTTTGACTCCCATATCTACTTTCTTTGATGTACATGCTAGAGATTGAATTATAGGTATTATCACTCATATTGTATTTGAGGTGCTTATACTATACTTAAAATATTAATCCTATCCTTTTTCCTTTCTCATTTTGCAAGCAAATCCATTGTATCTACATCATTTCTTCACTTCATTGTCAATCCTTCATCTTTTTTTTTGCCTTCAAGAAGCAACTCCAATTTTTCTTGTAATTATCTATTAGGAGTTTGAAGAAATATTTCAATCTTATTTGACTCCGGTATTAACTTTTCCACCTTTGATAATTAAAAATACTACCTTTTAAACCCCTTTAATAACTTTGTTACTTGTAAATTCTTCATATGCTACTCAATACATTTTAGAAATAATTTCTTAGTAATACAATCAATGTCCTTTGAGAAATATTTATCTCTTAATGCATATAAAAATATCTTCCATTAACTCCTATAATACTTCATAAATTGATATAACATATTTTTTTATCTCTAATATCGTGGCAAGTCCAAATAGCTCAATTAGCTTCTTTTCAAAAATCCAATTTAATTCTATTTCTTGCAAATAATATTTTAAATACTTTAAAATGTCTCTTCTATCAAATTGGTCAATTTTATTAATCATTACTTATAATGCTTTGGTTGCTAAAACTTTCTTGCAATCTCTTCTTTGTTGTTGCTACATAAATAATATATAAGCTTAAAACAAGCTTATAATGATTGGATCCATATAGATATCTTGTCTTTTAGTAGAAACTCTACTAGATTTTCTACCCAAAGCTTTACATGAAGCTCCTTCCATAGCTCCTCCAAAACTCTTGCTCTTATTTTTTATTAAATAAAAATAAATATAAACAAACTTCAAGACCTCTTACTTAAAGCTTTTACATTGAATTTACTTCTTATGTCATATTACATAAAGTTTGCTTGAGAATGCATTAGACACTTAATTGTGGAAAAAAAATAAGAATTTTTAATAAGATGATTTTAACAACTCTAATAGAATCTTAAACAAACTCCAATTAAATTATAATAATACTAGTCAATCTTTAATTAATTTCAAAATAACTCTCAAGAACTTATAAAATAAACTTAAAAAATTAATAAATAAACTAATAAAAGTATAAATATTAAAAATTAGAACGTATCTCTGATTTTTATTTTCTATTATAATTAGTAGTAGAATATTTATTCTTTTAATACGGACAAAAATAGTCACGACCATGACTGCATTGATACTTATGAGTACCTTTTTCATGTTCGTATAATTATTTTTTAGACTTTAAAATATTAAATGCATGAAATTATAGAATTGTGGTTCCAATAGGACAAGCTTCTGCATTATGGAAAAATAGCTCATTTTATTTTTTTACAAGAAGTAGATAGAACATGAAATCATAATAACTTTGAAATTTCATGTTCCTATATTGTTGTTCCACTACTTCAAATGGAAGAAGAAATATAGAGAGAATTTTTTCAATCATTTCTTCTTTAAAGATGCTTTGTCTAGACAATAATAGTTATGAGATAATATTATACATTTCATTGTTGAAAGCATTCTAAATCTTAAAAATTTAAGATAAGTAAATATGTCCAATCATGACATGTACTTGGAAAGAAAATGGTCTTTTGATGATTAAACTTAGATTTAAGATTCTTCCAAAGCTTGGCTAGATCTTCTATTTTCAAATATTGATGTTATATTGTAGATATAAAATAACCACAAAGGAGAAGAAGTTTTTTCCAATGGATAGCAAGAAGAATAAAAGTACTTATAGTAGGAGATTCTTCAAACATAATTACATCTAAAAGTTATCTTGTAAATAAATTTATTTTTGTCATTTTTGCCCATAATAGATAATTATTTCTATTAGTAGCCAATGTTAGAAATAAAAGCACTTGAAAATATAGGAATGCTATAGTGATAGTTGAAAACATAACAGAGACAGTTGAGGATGTTAAAGCTTTCATTATAAATAAATCTATGAAGAAAATATAAGATCAAGTAGAAAAGGTTGAGTAAAATGCAACTTAAAATATAAAGTCAAATAAAATGATAAAGTTGAACTTGAAATCAAAAATATTATTTTTTATTTTTTTTATTTTTCACAAAAAATAAAGATCTGTAGTAGACTATGACAACAGCAACATACGACAGACAATAGATGGTGATAGCAACAGTAACAACAATAGTAGACAGTGAAAGTGGGAAGAACAAGCAATAAGCAGCAATAAACAAATAAGTAGGTAGGGCGATGCAGTGTAGGATAAAAAATGAGGGGAAGATGAAAAGCAAGGTGTACGTAAGTTTTAAAAAATTAAGAATAGTGCACAAGAGTGATCGTCTTGATAATATATTAAAAAATTTTTAAAGAGAGACACAAGAGTAGCTAAAAGTAATATATGTATACATACAAAATATATACTTATATATATACATACATACATATATATAAGAGAGTATATAAAAGGAGAGAGAGCTTCTAAACAAAATTATATATTGATGTGATTGTATCACTTGTATACAAGAGAAAGAAGAGAAGATAAGTAATTTATTTTTACTATATTCTAAAAATTATAACTATAGTAATCCTCAAATTTATAAACTTTTTTTTATTTCTCAAAATCTAAATCAATCGAATACATTATTAACTTTGAAAATTCTTCAAAATCTCAATATTTATGCAAATGATATAAAATTCATATTTAAAAATCTTTCTTCAAATTTGCTTTCAAATTATATTTTTTACTTTACAAAAAGAATCTTAGAATCTTTATAGGTATGCGATTTTATCCCTCAAGTTTTGATTTCAACCTAGGTTGACAATTAGTCCTCTCTAGGTATCAATATTTCATAATTTGAGGTAAGTTTTATTTTAATCTATTGTTAATTTTTTTTTAAATATTCCTATATTAATATTTTATTTTATTTACTTTGATTTGGTTCATTTATACCTCTATAAAATAAATAAAATTTCCTTCTATAAAAGATAATATTAAAACTAAACTTTTTACTATCTTTCTATAATTTATTATTATTTTTTTGCTACATCTTTCTACTAGGATCTTATATAATAATCTCTATATTTTTTTATTTTTTACCATATATTCATGTTATCACATAAAAATAAGTGATATTACCACTAGTACAATTAACAACAAGTATATTATTTTTGTTAACTAATTGTACAACTCTTGGATGTAAATATTGACATTCTTCAATAAGTTTAGCTATAAATTCAAATAAAAATGCTATATTTGTAGCCAATGGCACCTCACTTGAAGGATTTATGTTTGTTAATTTTGAGTGACCTTGATTAAATATGGCAATAGCTTTAATTGCAAGTTTTTCTTATAATTTAGTCAAATCCTCTTTTATTGAAGGCTTTATGATTGCTTAAGCTCTCTATAATGATAGTATAGATACTTTGTCTAGTAATAGTTTATTAGCCAATTGAAATATCCTTACTGATTTAAATTCTAAAATCAACAAGTCAATACTAGAAAATATAGGCATATTTAGTATTTTATAAGTAAAATTATATACCATATTTTTAGCACTAGTATCTTGATCTTGTATTGAAGTTGAAATAGTCGGCTTTGTTGTAGAATTAATATCTGCAAGGCCAAATGATAAAGGCAATCGAATATGAATATTAAAATCTCTACAATTGCTTGGACGGCCAAACAAAGTTTTTAGTATCTTACTTATTGTAGATGCCATATTTTTAACTATTGTTTAGTCATGTGTAGTAGCTACAACCACTATTTATTTTAATTCACTAAACATATAATTTTCTACAAAAAAAGAACTTGTTCTACTTTTAGAAGTTATATGAGATCCAATGACTTAACCTAATGAGGCTACACCATTGAATTTCTTATTTAATTCAGCATCTTTAACTTCTAAGGCTTTTTACTTATTCAAAGCTCATTGTTTGTATGGATGTAATATGAAGCAATTATCTTCATTATAGTTGAATTTACTACAATAAATACATGTCAATTTCTTCTTCTTAGATTTATCTCCTACTTTAGCTATCTCAACTTTTGGCTTAGACTTCTCTATATATGAGGCTTTCTTCTTCTTAGTATAATTAAGATCATTATTTGTATGATCAGATTCACGACCTTCCAACAATACATAGATATTTTTAGATTGAATTTTTTTCAAGCTACTTGTAGTTGCATATCCATCATCCAAACTACTATTTTAGTAGTATCATATTGATAAAGTTTCATATTGTATTTTTCAACTTCAGCAAATGCTAGTTCTAACATTGCCTTACCATCATAGTTAAAAATAATTCTTAATGTAGCTAAATTCAAGATCCTTTTGTCAATCTTAGATTTAAAAAATCTTAAGAAGTTGGCTCTGAATAAACATACCCAATGATTCTATTACAAATCAAGTCAAACAAGTATATATGGTATATAGAATATCTTTTTTTTATAGCAAAAGTCTTGAATGCATTACATTTGATTATGCCTAAATATCCATACTTGTGTTTTAAATACTTGATAAATATTTGAAGAGGCTCAAATAATAATGGCTCTTTTATTTTAAATAAAATTTCTATCATTGCTTGAGCTATGTGAGACAAAATAAATAGAGTATTAGCTTAGAAAGTAACTATTTTTTTTTTAACTTTTAAATATGTATTAATTTCTCTTTAGATTAGATCTACTTTCAAAATAGGCATTAACCTTATGATAGCACCTTCCTTAAGAACTAAAATAAGCTCTATTAGTACTTTTTAATAATGCTCTACTTTTTGCAATTAGAATGAATATTTTTCACTCCATTTTTCATGGATATGGAACATCTTGTATTCTAAATGTTGTAGTAAGAGCTCAAATGTATTGCACTTTTTAAAAATAAGAGATGTCTGATGTTTTTTTTTTTTTTTTTTTTTTTTTAATCCACGTTTAAAACTTAAGTCTCCAATCTGACAAAGAAGTGTCCTCAATTCTTCTTGAGAATCTATCTTTCATCATATTGCAAGAATTATCCTCCATCTTCTAAAATATACCTACCTTTAGGATCTAAAGCCTCCGAGTACTATCCAACATTGAAATAGGTTGAAAAGCCTCATTAGTATCCATTTTAGGCTAAAAGTTCTCAATGTGATTATTATTTAAGTAGTTTGGTGAAAAAGATCAATAATATCGATTCTTAATATATACCATAAAAAAGACTACTTAGATACTTACAACTATCTAAAGGCTAAAAAGACAACTTATGAATACAAATACTACCAAGCTTTGTAATTCATCAACAATCACTTTTGAATCACTATAGGTCTAATATACCTCCAAACAAATAGATCTAATTGGCCATCAACTTAACCTCATCCCTATAGTATGCCTATTAGCACAAATTAGTATAGATACAAAATAAGATAATTATAAAAAACTTCTAAGAATGATATCTATAACTTAAAGAAGGTACCAAAAATAAAATCCAAAATTCTACACTATATCTTCATCACTAATAACACATAAGAAAAAATCAAAAATAAATCAAAGCAATCGGTACTTGCTTATAATTGATGGTTACAAATTACAAAACTTGTGACAATAAAAAATAATTGTAATATAATGAAATATAGAGAAGTGAGAGAAAATAAAAAAATTCACTTAGAAATCAATTGATATTTAATAAATGATACTTCAATGCTTCAAATGATATCTACTCTAATTATTAAACATGAAAATTGACTTTTTGGACTTCATTTACATATGATTGTCTAAAAAATAATCAAATTTGGACTCCATAGATATTTAAAATGAGCTTCTAAATTGGCACTTAAGAATTCTAAATAATATATATATATATATATATATATATTAATGTCTAATAATTGTGCAATGGATTTATAATTGTATTAATCCTATAATTACAAAATCCTACCAATATAATTTTATAATTACATGATTCTATAAGTATGAATTTTTTAATTGTAGATATCTATAACCATACAAGAACTTGTTACTATACTTGCCTTATCACTGTACAAACTCTAAGATTGTGCAATTTGATTTGCTAAATATTTGTACAATAATTTATATGTATGAAGTAAGTTTTAATAAAAATTATAGTGTATACAGCCTTGTATTACTCTTACCTTGGATTATAGATAGCACTCAACTTAGTAGAGAATGAAAAATAAATAAATAAATAAATCTCTAATTACAAGCTCTACTTATATTTTTTTACTTTATTATGTTATGCACTAATATTCAATTGATAATGTTATTTCATATCTTATCCTCTCTACTACGACCTTTGATAAGATCTAGTGATTGTGCCTCTTTTATGCCGATAAGTTCTTGTGTGATAATCCATCACTATACAACTCATCTTGCCTGTAATAAACTCCACAACTTGCTTATCCAAGACCTGCAATCTAGTATTGCAATTTGACGACCTGGCGACCTTCTCCAATCTTGTATCTTGTATATCTGCAATCTAAAATTCACATTGTTGATTCTATATTAGCTCTACAGTGGCTTGACCATATTGTGATAGTACAATATTCCATGATAGTGATCCCATAGTGTATTGTATTCTCGTATATTAGCCCAATTGGATTTTGGTGCCTAATATAATAGTGTCTAAAATCCAATAGCAAAAAAATCCAACATTATAATTATTTATTACTTAATTATTTATTTTAAAGGTCTACATCATTCTAACTTGCTATACCACAAATTATAAAAAAAGAAAAAAAAGGAGATTCTTGTCAAGTAAAAGATTAGAAATCTACACCAAAATTAAATCAAGTTATCTCTTATATCACAAAAGAAGAATCCAAGAGTATAAGTATAAAAATTGGAAAAATCCTAAGATTTATTAAAATGTTTAAATTACCATAGCCAAGAAAGATCCTACCAAAAATTTTTTCTTTTTCAAAAATTACTCTTAAGACTTGATTTGATAAGAATGTCAAGTCAAGGATTTTTTTTTACTTAAGTATTCAAATCTTAATTGATATGATCAAAATCAATTAAAAAAAATACTATCAATGGATGAAAAATAACTAAGAAAATTAAATTACATATATTTGATGGAATTTGGCACCTAATGCCATATTATAAAAAATCTTGTAAAGAATTATTCTTCTCCAAGTATATATTAGACAAGTTTAAATATTTTAAAACCATTATTTTATCTACTAACCTCTTAATGTTAACCTATCATTTAATATTAATAAAATTTGAAATCATAATTTATTCTTTGTATATTTAAAAAATTCTAAATTGACGAATAAAAAAATATTAAATTAAAGTTCTATCTTTTAGATTTTTATTTGGTTAATTTGTTGCTTGATTAAGTTTTTTTTTTAATTCTTTTAAGTTGGCCTTAAAGAACTTTATTGTAGCCAAATATTTGTATTACAAGCAATGTAAAAAAGTATCTAATTTATTTTAAATGATTTTTTATTTTTAATATTAGAGCTTATTGCTACAATCACAATAAAGCTATAATTTTCTATTTACATCTTTAAAAATATATATTAAATTATTTAAAAATAATGTGATTTATACATAAAGTAAAGGTAATAGAAAATGGTTTATAATGGTTTGTATAAAAATTAAGCTATAAATTGTATGTTGTGGAACAAAATAATTAAAGAAAGAACCATAAATATCAAAATATTCAACTTTATTGAGATTTTTGAAATAGAGTGCAAAACAAATAAATACTTATATAATTAATGTAGTAGTTTTAGAAATTACTTAATAATAATAAGAAAATCTTGCTACACAATATGAGTTTTAAAATATATAATAGTTATATTTATTAAGATAAAAATATTAAAATATAATATAATATTGATATTATTTTTTTAAAATAGAAATTATTAATGGTTAATTAGAATTTTGTTTAGAAATATAAGATGGTATATTTTTAGATTATTTCTTATATTTTTATTGATATTATTTTTATTTTATATATTATTGATGTTTATTTAAATTATTTTGATAAAATATTATTTTTATGTATAAAATATTCTACAAGGTTACATGTCAAATTTTATTACAAAAATATTAGATTTTATTTTATATAATAGAATATTTTTAGACATAGTTCAATCTTACATCTTTGAATATCTTTGATATAAGTGTGCATTCGAGCTTAAAATCATTATTAAATAAATTGTACAACTTCACATCTTTGATTATTTATAATATAAAAATATCATCAAATTGAACGTTATTGACGAATTAATTAACCAATATAATAATACTAAGCTTGAATATCAAACATTTATTAATACTAAAGTTGTATTTTTTTATAATTGTATTGATTAATATTAATGCTCAAACTCAATATCATTATATTGCTTATAATTGTCTATGGTACTTAAGCTTAACATCATTAATTGTCTATGGTACCTAAACGTGGATTAAATTAAGTAACCTTACATCTTTTATTACTTAAAATATAAGAAATTATTTAATAATAATATTATTATCTAATAATTTTGATAATCTTATATTTTTAATTATCTTAAAAATAAGCAAGTACTTAGGCTTAACTTCATTTTTAAATATATTAAGCAACCTCACATCTTTAATTATTTATAATATAAAAAAATGCTTAATATTCATATCAATATCAAATGGCTTAGATAATTTCATATCTTTGCCTAGTATTTGATATGATTAATTTTTTTTAATCTTTTATCATAATAAAATACTAAAATAAAAATAACAATTATCATATATTTTTATAATAGATAATAACTAATAATTTTAAGTGGAAGAAATTTTGAATTCAAAGTAATGCAAAAATAAATTCAAATATCTTTTATATAGGTGTTGACATAATATAAATAAAAAAAATGACACTAAGATGGTACAAAAGATTATAAGGCTCTGGTCTCATCTTTTTCTATACAAAAATAAGATAATATGAGATCCAACTTGTGAATCCCACCAATGAATCTTAAGTAATAGATTAATTAAAAATATAGTATTGAGTCATTTAATGAAATAAATACTAAGGTTAGAGATTTTTTTGACTATTTACATAGTTATTAGAATTTAAAATTATTTATAAGTATAAAAGTCTTATTAGAAGAAAAGTTACAAAAATAGAGTCTTAGTAAGTCTTGGAGGCAATTATCTTAGTTGATTTAGTATTTTCACTCATTATTGAGTATTAATGGTTAGTAATTGAGACCAATTTCTATATTGGCCTCATATCTACATGTATTACTTACAAAAATCCTATCAATGATTAGTTAATAGTTAAAAGAAGCATGAAAAAGAACTTCATGTCTTTTAAATTATGTATGTAGAAAATATGATTTTTAGTAGATTTAAATTGATTTTATTACTATAAAAAATTACCAAAATAAAAAATATAGCCTTTTATGGATATTAGTATTATAGAAATATTATAAGATTTAAAGAATTTATTTAGAATTTATTTAGGTTTTTTTATGAATTTTAGAAAAAATTTCAAGACCTTGGTAAAATTGAGTTTTACCACCTTGAGAGCCACTATGAAGAAATGAAACAAGATTTGAAGACTATACAAGGTTATCAGACTAATTGGTTGTTTTTGAACACCGTGGTGAAGTCAAAAATGAAAAAAAAGTAGTTTTACTTGTAGAAAATAGGAAGACCAACAGCTAGTGTAGTCCTTGTAGGAAGAGAGGTGCACAATTCCCATATAGGTTGTAGCACCTTGGGTATAGGTAGGAAGATAAGACTAAGGCCTCAAGGCCTCTTTAGGGACCAATATACACTACTTGTGAGCCTTGGTGAAGTTCGAACTCCTGATTTCTTAAGCAAGTTACCCTTAAGGTAAAAATTATTCACTTAACTTTTCTATTATTTACATTCTATCTTTAATCTATCATAACTTACTCATAATAACTTGGAATTATATGATTTTTATGTCATTGAGAAGATAAAATTTATCTATTTAAAATATAGTTTTTACTTTTTATTTTTATCTTTTACTAGATAATAATCTAGTGAACAGACTATGACTAGTTTATAGTATACAATTGCTTGATTGCACTTGTTTTACTTGTTTGGTGTTGTCCTTCTTTTTTCTTGTTTATTGCTACTTATACTTCTCACCACCAATTACAAGAAACTCTTAATTGAGGCCATCTTATAATTTGGAGTGAGGGAGAAATTTATCCTCATATAACTTTGAATAATAAAATTATGAATTTTTTAATTAAGGTTATAGGAATCAATCAAAGCAAAGATGTGAGATATATTACTTTTGTAGTAAAAGATATGTACTTAGAAATTATTGTATAGAAAATCAAATAATATGTGTTAATTATAGAAATAATCATTTTACAAAAATTTATAGACAATCTTATAAGGTGATTCTTTTAAATATTTTAAATAAAATTTATCTATAACAAGCCAAAAATAATATGAAAGAGATAAGAATTTCTATCTTCAACAATATTATGAAGCCACACAATATTTTTTATGATTATAACAATCTTTGTCAAAACCAATACCTTGTATCAATCTAAACACCTCAAGAAGATATATTCTCTTCTACCACACTTAAAATCCACATAACCATCAAAATCAAGGTAAAAACTTACAAGAAGTGAGATATGTAATAATATCTAATAATAGAATAAATCAACAACTTATGATAGATGAACCTTCATCTTTTCACTTCAATTATATCTTCTTGAGGTGTCTTCTATTAAAAAAGTTGAACTAACTAAGATTCTAGCTTTAGCAAATATTACTCAATCTAAATATATAAGTCATGTAGTTTTTATCTTAGTAGAAAATGAAAGTACATCAAAGAATTTTCTTCTCTATTTAAATTCTAATAAAGCTATTAAAAATAAAATAGTAAACATTTAGAATACTAATTATTTCCTTCAAGTACAAAAAGTTATAATAAAAGATTTAATAAATTATGTTAAAAGATCTATTGAGTCTTTGGTAGAAACATCTAAAAGAAAGTAGAAAGAATTTTAAATTCTAAAATTAAAATTAAGATCATTAATGCAACTTATTGTTAAGTAATAAGAAGGTCATATTATGTGTGAACTAATTTGAGTAGAATTAAGGCAAGGTTACATTCTATTGATTTTAGGAAGTTTCATCAATAATAAAAAATATCTTTTAAATAAATATTCTTATCAAAAGGCATCAAAGATCTAAAATTAGATAGGTAATTCATGTCAAAATTATCCAAAGATTAAGTGAAATCAAGTAAATTGAAATTGAGGTCTTTATAGTTGATAAAATTATACAACATGTAATAGTATATGATTGTAGTAACTTAAACATTATGTCAGTCTAAATTATACACTGGTTATATAATTATATTGATCAATATGATTAATCAAGATTTTAAAAAATTATTAAAAAAAATTAATAGTTGTATAATAATAATTGGTAATAAAAAATATTTTTTCACCTTCCATATCATTTGAATATATTTTAGTAATGATTTTGATGTTTTAACTTTAGAATGTCTTATATTAAGAACTGCAAATGCATTAAATTTATAAATCAAAATTCAATTCAATTCCATTAGGTTGTATGGCTTTTAGTTTATATAATTAAAAAGACAATAGAGATTTTATCCAATGGTTGATTTGCCTTCCAAAATTAAGTATTAATAAGATATTATCAATTAATATCATAAAAAGTTTTGCCACATTATAAGATGATGAAGCAAAAATTGACCTAACTACTATAATGGAAGATTTTACATACGAAATTAAGTATTAACTTGAATATAAATAATATTCAACTATATGATCTTAAAGAATATATTGATGAGAGTAACTTTAATTTACCTTCTTATTTCAAAACAACTATGAATTGCCTCACTACTGGTAATAATACTATAATTTATTTTCAAATTCTAAATGATTGGTATAAGTGTTACTTGGACTTTTGGAATTACCAAGCATGGGACAATACCTTGCTAGACCAAACACAGCACACACAATGATTACAAAAGAAAAAGGCCTAATTTATTACTTGGACAAAATTATGTGGCCTTTGACTTAACACTATATAACTTATGGTGATACTCTTTGGAACCTTGTAAGTATTATGCTACTACTCAATTATCTTCTTGTATTTTTTTGACCTTTAAATATCTCTCTATCTAACTACATCTTTATTGATTTTGACAACCTCATAATAGGACCTTAACTCCTCATTTATTGCTCCTCTAACACCATGCAAATGGGATACTTTAGTGAGTATTACATATGAATAGGTATAAGTTCTTTAGATGGATAATATCATCATAGGCAAGTGTGATTACTTTGAAAAAGTAATATTTCATCTTCAAAGATATTTCATATCATATCTTTAAGATATTTTTAAAATAAGAATTTTTTTGGCATCATTTTATAATAATAGGATTGATCATTACAAGATGGTTTTTATCCACCATCTAATTTCTATATTGCCACAATAATTCCTTGATATATATAATGGTGTTTATGTTGGATTTTTAATGCATGTTAATAGACATTAGAAATTGGGTTAAATGTGGACTTTCTACATAATAAACAATCAACTAAGTTGATGTGTGTGGTATATTTTTCCTCAAGGTGTAGATGTTTGGCAAAATATTTTTGAGATTATGCATATTGTATCCAATGCATCTTTGATTTTATTGTCTAAATCACTACTATGCATGCCTTCATTATTGAGTCTATGCTTAGTGACTAGAGCCGCAAGTGTAGCTTGTGCCATCTAGTAGTATTAGTCAATAGCCACAAGCATTGAGTATGTCAAAATTGTGATGAAATGTGCTATCAAAAATTTGGCTATGTATACGTAGAATATATAATGTGAATTCATGCTTTTTTAATGTTGCTCAAGATGTGGAATTATCTAAGTAGTTGATAGTGTGCTAAACATTGAACATTTTCTTATCATTGTTAAGTTGGCTAGAATTAGGATGGATGTATCTTGAGCTTGCTCCATTGATGTGAATAGCTTCTTTCTGCTTACAATCTTCATTTTTTGTATTGTATCTTTAAGTTGCGTATATAGCTCATTGATTGCCAATTTATTTGCAACTTGAGCCTTTCATAGCATGGTATTGAGGACTTGTAATTATTTGACTTAAATATGGATTATATTTTTTAAAGCTTTAAAGATCCCCTATTTTTGTGGTATTGCTTGAACTTAAATCCATAAATTCTATAACTTTCTTTTTATAGTAATACAATCATATATAACCATCGCAAATTTATTTTGTTGTTGAAAAATAACATGGTCTTTTTTTTCAAGCTAGAACTACAGACTTTCTATGTCAGATTGTGCATTGTCTATGTTTTAGATGCTTGTGGAAGTTAGAGGGGCATTGTATAACTAGACTGCTTTTTGATTCAATTGATTCATTTATTATTGTAATATCATATTGAGCTTGTAATATTCTTAAATTGTATCTTGTATACAGTCTTCATAACATTGTAACCTCTTGCTTTTTTTGTTGGCTAATATTACTAATATATTATTTATGTTAGAGTTTTGTATTACAATCAATGTCATGTAGTAATATGATTATATGGTAAAAGATAAAATATAGATTTAGTTATAAAAAAAACCTAATAAAAAGATATAGTAGCAAAATATAGATAAATAATAGAAAGATAGTAAAAACTTTTAATATAAATATTGTCTTTCTATAAAAAAAACTTATACTTACTTTGTAAGACCATAAATAAGAAAAAACAAAATAGATTAAAAAAAAAACTTATATAAGCATCTTTAGGAAAGAATTAAGAATAGATTTTTAAAAATTATAGTTTAAAATACCATAAATTGATACTTGAAAAAGACCAATTATAAATTAGGATCAAAATCAGACCTTGAGGCACAAAACCATACACTTATAATAATTTCAAGATTCTTTGGTCAAATAAAGACCAAATTTGAGAGAAAACTTATAAAAGGTTTTTAAAGAATTGAATTCATATGATTTGAAGGCATATTAAGTTTTTGAGGGCTTTTCAAAGTAAGAGATGTACTAAATATTTTTAGATTTTTAAAAATAAAAAGAAAATTATAAATTTTAAAATTATGTGAGATTTGTAGCATATTTATAAATAAAATTATTTAAGTTTGTTATAATCCTTGTTTTACATGTGTTTGAAATTTTTTTATCTTCATCAAATGGTTAGATTAAAGAATATGAGAATTCTATTAGGTTAGGGACTTGAATAATCAAAATTCAATATTATTAAAGATTTTTTTAATTTTGTAAAATTTATTAAATTGATTAAAGTAATAATTAGTAAAAAAAATTGAACTTACAAATCTACACATCAACTAAAGATTGAAGCAATTGAATGGTTCAATAAGGAAAATTTGTCGCTTTAAGATCAACATTTAAGTTGGAAAGAGATGGTGGCTAACATTTGAAAAGTTGAAAAGCTTTTTCTTTCAATTGGTGATCTTGATTTTTTTTCAATTTTTTTATGATTTATAATTGCTTATAAATTAAAATATAGGTGAAATTATATTTGAAATCAATGATTTTATTAATCTTTATTAAGATTTTAAACAACTATAGGAATTAGTTAGAATTTATATAGAATTATTTTGAGTTTGTTTAGGATTTATTTAAAAATTGATTTAGATTTAAGATTTGATTAAGGTTTAATTTAGGATTTAAGATTAATTAAGATTTGATTAAGATTTGAGTACAATTGATTTAGGATTTAAGATTTGATTAAGATTTTATTAAGATTTTTTAGGATTTAATTAGGATATAATTAGAATTTTTATTAGGATTTTATTAAGATTTATTTAAGATTTTATTAGAATATTTTTAAAGATGTTAAAATTTCATTAAAGCTTGTTTAAGACAACATTAATATTTGATTAGGATTTATCTAATATTTATTTAGGATATATTTATAATTTTTAATTTTAGTATTTAAAAATAATCTTTTAATATTTTTTAAGGTTTTTATTTTAATTTTTTTATAATATTTTTTTTAAGATTAATTTATAATTTATTTATGTTTGTTTAGTAATTTAAAAAAAAAAATTGAATGGGTTAAAATATAATTATATTTTTTAAAATTTTATTAGAATTTATTCAATATTCTAAGATATGTTAGAGCCTTTTTGATATGTTTTTTTATTTACATTCTATAGCTAGGTGCAAAATATATTTTCAAGCTAAAATTCATATTATACAATATCAATTTTTATAAGTTGTTACTTCTTAGGCTATTTTCTAAATACTTTGGTACCATGAGTCAATTGAGATGGTGTAAACATCAATATTGGAACAAGATTTTTTTTTGCTTTGATTCCTTGTCTTACTGCTTATATTATTGCTTGTCTTTAGTGCCCTCCTTGAACTTTTCTTGGATATCCTTTATAGACCTTGAAGATAATACATTGTCATGGACATACATTGGAAGATTCTTCGAATATTCTTCTAGAATATTCTCTAAAGATTCTCTAAAGATTCTTTTAGAAGGTTCTAGAAGATTCTTAGAATATTCCCTAAAGATTCTCTTAGAAGGTTCTAGAATATTCTTAGAAGGTTCTAGAATATTCTGATAGATTCTAGGAAGTTGCTCGAGAAGTTTCCTAATTAGTAGAAGTTGTTGGAGAAGCGTCCTAGTTAGCGGAAGTAGCTCGAGAAGCTTCCTATTCAGTAGTATATATAGGAGTCGAGGCTGAAAGGTTCTTCAGTCTCGACAACACATCTCTTGGAGTTCTAGCTCACCTTTCTGGTATTGTTCTTGTACTCATCTGTTTAATCTAGTTCTGCCACTTCTTCTTGAACTTCTTGTTAGATTTTAAGTCTGTATTTTGTGTCCGTGACAGTTTGTCGAGACTGCATTTTCACTGGTATCAGAGCTAGTTCCTTCTTGTTAGAGAGTGGATTACCCCTCTTCTTGAAGGTGTGCTAGTGTTTTAGAGGTTGCGGATTACCCTCCTCTAAACTGATATCTCTTCTTTCTCAATATTGGAGCCTTATTCTTCTTGGAGAGAGTGGATTACCCCTCATCTTGGAGTCTTAAGGCGTTTTAGAGGTTGCGGAGTACTCTCCTCTGAACCAATATTGTCCTCTTGTCAAAACTCTTTTTTCTTCTTTCTGAAGGTTAGCCGAAGGTTAAGACGTTAAAATGGCTGAAAGTTTGGAATCCAAACTAGACGCCATCATAAATGCTCTTGCCTCGTTGTCACATAGGACAACAGAGATCGAAGGAGTCATGGTAGGACTCCATAACAATGGAACATCTGGGATAGCGCCATCTAAAGCATATCAGCCTCAAACTTCTGCGCCAGAAGAAGCAGTTCTACCTCCATTTCAACAAGATCGAGTAGTCCTACAACGAAAAGAGCCTCGAGTTAGTCTTCCGGATAAGTTTGATGGAACTCGTTCCAAGTTTCGAGGTTTTGTCAACCAAATCAGGTTGATAACAATTTTACAGCCCGAACGTTATCCGACGGAGGAAGCGCGTGTTGGGCTTGTTGGAACCTTGCTTACAGCACAAGCTCTGTCTTGGTTTACTCCCTTGTTCGAGAAGCGATCGCCAATCCTGAGCAACTTTGAAACGTTCTTGGAGGCGTTTGCAGAAGCATTTGGCGAGCATGATAAAGTTCGATGGGCTACAACAAAGATCCGATCGCTACGACAAGGAACACGCTCTGCATCAGTCTATGCCTCGGATTTCAGACAATTGGCAAGTGACATTAATTGGGGTGAAGAGGCGTTGGTGAGTCAGTTTTATTGAGACTTGAAGGATGATGTGAAGGACTTGCTGTTATCTCTTCCTGATCCTCAAACGCTCAATGAAGCTATTAGCCAAGTTGTAAAGTGTGACAACCGCCTATTCCAGCATCGCCAAGACCAACGTCCAAGACACCAAATGACTCATTACGACGTGACTATGTCTGCAAATAGCTTAAACTCACATTCGGAGGCAACAGACATGCAAATCGACACGGCGCGTGTCCGATCTCTTACTCCAACAGAGAAGAAACGGCGTATGGAGGAAGGGTTATGTTTGTACTGTGGAGAAGAAGGTCACAAGGTTGGAAATTGCCCAAAGAAGCAAAATTGGCACCCTGTCAAGACTAGAAGTGCGATGATTCCGGAAAATGACGACGCCCAGTCTCAGTAGGAACCATGCGGCTGGACAATCTAATATCACGACAACAATCAGGTTCCTCCTTTTCTGTCCAACCTGCCCATTGTTTTACAATTCCTTTGTTTTTAGGCCCTCAAAAACAAAAAACTTTAGCTTTATTGGATTCGGGGGCATCTACTTGTTTTTTAGATGAAGAGTTTGCTAAACGCCACAAGATCCGTTTAGTACAGAAGTCCAAACCTGTTCACGTAGAGGTGATAGATGGACGACCCTTATTGTCAGGCAACGTTATCCACGAATCAGAACCTATAGAAGTGGTGTTTAAGGACCATAGTAGTCACGTTATTTTTAATATTATTAGAACTCCATCAAGCCCTGTTATCCTTGGTCTTTCTTGGTTAGAAGATCATAATCCGTCCATTGATTGGAGGCTACGAAGGATAACATTTCCTGAAAAAAATAATAATAAACCTATTGGTAGAACCTACATGAAGAAATCCATGTTTATTGGAGCGAGAGCGTTCCTAAGATCGTCCAAGGAAGGCGCACCATTTGTCATTTATGCAGCTCCAACTAGCTGCGAGAATATCTCAACATCGAATATACCAGAGCAATATAGGAATTTTGAAGACGTGTTTCAGAAGAAGAATGCCGATATACTGCCGGAACATCGACCATATGATTGCGCCATAGACTTAGAGGAAGGAGCGCAACCACCTTTTGGTCCAATATACAACCTATCGCAGACGGAGTTGGCAGAATTGCGGAAGTACATCGATGAGAATCTAGCCAAGAATTTTATTCGACATTCAAAGTCGCCAGCTGGAGCACCAATCCTATTTGTGAAGAAAAAGGATGGCTCACTGCGGATGTGCGTGGACTACCGAGGACTCAACAAGGTGACCAAGAAAAATCGCTATCCCTTACCTTTGATCTCCGGCCTCTTAGATCAACTTGGACGTGCAAGGATTTTTACAAAGATTGATTTAAGAGGAGCCTACAACCTTGTGCAAATCAAAGAAGGAGATGAATGGAAGACAGCCTTTCGTACAAGGTATGGCCATTTTGAGTACAATGTCATGCCTTTTGGTCTTACCAATGCTCCAGCGGTCTTTCAGCATATGATGAACGACATCTTTCGGGAGTACCTCGATGACTTTGTTGTCATCTATCTGGATGATATTTTGATATTTTCCAAGAATGAAGAAGAACATGAGAAGCACGTTTGTTTGGTTCTTGAAAAACTACGCGAACGAGGACTCTACGCCAAGTTGGAGAAGTGTCAATTTCACCAGAATGAGATGGAATTTTTGGGCTTCATTGCGACTACAGAGGGCTTGAAGATGGATCCAAAAAAGGTAGAAGCAATTATATCTTGGGAAGTTCCGAAGACGGTTAGAGATGTTCAGTGTTTTCTTGGATTTGCTAACTTCTATCGGATCTTCATCAAGAATTATTCTCAAGTTGCTGCACCACTCACGCGTCTAACAAGCAAAGACAAGCTCGAATGGGGATCACAAGCAGCAAAAGCATTTCAAGATCTCAAGACGGCATTCACTACGGCTCCAATCTTGGTACATCCTGACTTTACAAAGGCTTTCTATTTAGAGACCGATGCTTCAGATTTTGCTTTGGGAGCTGTGCTTTCACAGATGGGCATAGACAAGAAGCTTCACCCAGTTGCGTTCTATTCACGAAAGTTCTCTGCTGCTGAGATCAACTACGAGATCCACGACAAAGAGCTGCTTGCTATAGTGGATGCCTTCCAAGAGTGGCGTCACTTCCTCGAAGGAGCTGCACATCCAGTGACTGTTTATACGGACCACAAGAATTTGGAGTACTTCATGACAACTCGAATTTTGAATCGTCGTCAAGCTCGATGGAATATGTCTCTATCACGATTTGACTTTATTATCACCTATCGCCCTGAAAAACAGCAAGGATTATCTGACGCATTATCGAGGAGAGCGTATCTTGCGCCAAAGGCTGGAGAAGCAGCGTTTGATCAACAATGTACAACATTGTTGAAACCAGAAAAATTCAGGATTTTTGCTACTGTTGCAACTATCGATGACGGCTTCCTCCGCGAGGTACGTACTGCGACCATTGAGGATTCTATAGCTCTTGACATCAAACAACGTGTCGATAATGACAAGTTTAAGGTGGAGAGAGATCTTCTGTATTTTGAGGAGCGGTTGTATATCCCGAAAGGACCAACTCGACTCCGAGTACTTCAATCTCGCCACGACTTTCCAGCTGCGGGACATTTTGGATTCAACAAGACTTTGGAGCTCATTTCACGAGATTTTTGGTGGCCCCAAATGTGGAAGGATGTGAAGGAATTTGTCCTTTCTTGTGATGTTTGTTCAAGATCCAAGATTCCTCGACATCGTCCGTATGGACTTCTCCAGCCATTGCCTATTCCGCACCGACCATGGTCTTCAGTTTCTATGGACTTCATTACGGACCTACCGCCATCGAATTCATTTGACAGCATCTTTGTTGTGGTGGATCGATTTACAAAGATGGCACATTTCGTGCCTTACAAGAAAACATCGTCAAGTGAAGACACCGCAAGACTCTTTCTTGATAACATATATCGTTATCATGGCCTACCAGATGATATCGTGTCGGATCGAGGTACTCAGTTTGTATCCAAGTTTTGGAGGTCTCTCTTTGAGATATTGAAGGTGGATATTAAGCTTTCTTCGGCTTTTCATCCTCAAACTGACGGTCAAATGGAGCGGTGTCGTATTACGTGCTTTCCTGCTCGAGAACGCGCCGGACGTCTGGCTGTAGAAGGTAGTATGGAGATTCGCCGATAGTCAAGCAGTCTATCAGTTTTTGACTGCTGGAATATAAACGACTGCAACAATGTACCGTAAATCTATACGGGTGCTCTTCGACTGCTTGTCGAAGTCCTTTTTGCCCCAGCCGGTAGGTCTCTAGACGTTACAGAGAACCCCGTACAACCCAAACTGTTAACCTTCAATACTGCTTTGTATTTACGATCTTGTATCCACTGACTGTCTTGTTAGATTAACCCAATAAATTTCATTCACTTCGCATACTCAATCTTATAGACACCCTTTTAATCCTTCAATCACAGACGTAACTCGATTTCACAAAATAGTCAAGAGTATTCAAACCCACTTCATTTAAAAATCCCGATTCACCATTACAACACTGACTTCAGCAGCGATTGCCTCAGTCTTCCCCAAAACTCTACGAAGAAGAAAAATCCAAATCCTATGTCTTTCCTTCCGCGACCCGAAGCATGAAGCTCCTCTCTCTAATTCCCTTGATCTTCAAAAACCTCCAATAAAAAAAACCGAACTGATAACCTTGCAGAAGCTTGAAAAAACTCGCTCCCCCCCCCCCCCCATTTCCCCTTAAAAAAAAAAAACCCACCCCACTCCAAAACTATATCCCCCCTAACCTTATCCTCTGAATTTCTTCAATCTTCCGTCTTAGATCCGGAATTGGCTCCCACCTCAAGCTTGAATCCGAAATTGGCTCTCACCTCAACTTGGATTCGAAATTGGCTCTCGCCGCCAAGCTTTCTCCTCCGTTTTTACCTTTAAGAAATCCATTTACCGAAAACAACGTTTCCTGAGACGGCACAGAGAACAGGACAGCCTGAAACAGAATCGAACCCCGTAATCGGGACCACATTGAGTCGCCCGACCAATTCAGGTCCTATATTGGTAAAGATGCCCGTAGTAACCTGGATGTTCCCGTAATTGGGTCAAATTGGTCCTCGCGTCAGATTGGCTAAGACCCGTAGTAAGACCTGGATTTCCCGTAACTAGTCTGCATTGGGTTGCCCCACCAATACAGGTCTCATATTGGGTAAGAGGATCCGGATTGGATTATCGAAATTGGATCCAATTGGCTCCTCGAACCCGTCGTGTGAATTGGTCCTTCTCTTCCTGCTGACTCCCGTTATTGGAATCGAATGGGGCATTTCAGTATGCCCCGGGTGACTGTAACGGAGTCACTGAACCTAACCACTCAGTATTTGTACTGGAGTTGGTCGATGTTCCCAATATTCGAGGTAACTGAATATTAATAAAATTCCCCTTTCTTTTTATTTTCACGGTATACTCGTGTTACAACACGACATCCACCCCCTCTGAACCTGTGCATCCTCCGGTATGCACCAATTTACCTAATTGCTGTTTGATTCAGAATATATCCCCTACGTCTTTGTCCAGTTCGTCTTCGTCACCTTCATTATCCATATCACTTTCATCTTCTTGCTGCGGAATCTCTATACCTTCATTAAGGTCTTCCATATTCATCTCTGCGTGTCTTCGTTTAAATATTTTTACTCTCTTCCCTGCAATTGGTATTGTCAATTTTGTACCATCTAACTCTCGTAATGAATAAGTCGTATTATCATGAACAGTTGTTACAACATATGGTCCAAACCAACGTTTTGAAAATTTCCGCAAAGTACTATGTTGATTATCCAGACTATTGTCATAAATAAGTACCCAGTCACCTTCCTCGATTGCTTTTGGTCTCAATCGATGTTGCTTATCGAATCGCGCCTTGTTTTGTAACCTTGCTCTTTTTAACCTTTCCAATGCTATCTGGACATCTTCCGTTCTTTGCTCCAATTGTCGAATCCTAATAGCCAGAAGTTCTTCTCTTGTCAATCCATCTTCCCATGGTAGCATACTCCAAGTAAGTACCTTTTCTTCAATCGGCATAATTGGTTTTTGACCTGTCATAAGTTCTACTGGCATATATCCTGTCATCGAACTATGTGTTGTTCGATCAGCCCATAATGCAAATGACAAAAGCCGTGGCCACTCTTTAACCTTCCCATTACAAGCTTTAACCAATGCTTTCACAATCAGCGGGTGACCGCGTTCGCTTTTTGCATTCCCTTCCGGATTATAAGCAGTAGTCAGTGATAGTTTAACTCCACATCTTTCAAAGAACTTACGAGCTTCTTGTGCATTTAATTCTCCACGATCTGCAGTGATTTTTCCTACGCACCCGTAACGGCAAATGACATCTTCAAGCAAAAACCTACAAATCCCCTCTGTAGATTTTGTCCTCAATGCTCTTCCTTCTACTTGATTTGATAAATCTTCACGAGCTAAAACCAAATATCTCATCTGCCATAACCCAACCGGCATAATAACCAAATCAACAACCCATTTAAAATGAATAGCCAGAGGATACGTAGGATGAAGACCATCTCGATGTCCGATATTAGAATACGATTGACAGATTTCACATGACTCTACAAATGAGAGCACATCTCGATACATATTTTTCCACCAATATCGTTCCTTGAGTTTAGCAAAAGTAGCCCAGATTCCTCTATGCCCTGCCCATAAACTATCATGAAAGTCCTTTAATAATTTTAGTTTTTCTTCCCTTTTGCCTATCACTCGTTGTGGCATCCCAATTCCTTTCTTCGATCTCTTCTATAAGAATCCATCTCGAAGTAAAAATCCATATGCTTTTTTTCTTATTTGTTTGAATTTTTCTGTAGACCAATTCCCCTGCTTAGACAAGGTATTCAAATAATGACCAATATCCAATAATTCTCCTTCATAAGATTCTTCAAGAAATAGCTTGTCTTCTCTGTTGAGATTTGATATTGAATAGAATTTCAATCCGACATCATCAATGTCTTCAACCATTTCGTCCTCCCTCTCGTATCTTGCTCGAGATAGCATGTCTGCTACAAAATTGCCCTTTCCAGTGATATGCTTAAATTCTGGATTTAGTGATTTAATATAAGCAATCCATCTCAACATTGCAATATCTGGCGTTGAACAGTTAATAATCATTCCAAGCAATGGCAAGCAATCTGTTTCAATTACTACTACTGCCCCAATCAAATAGTCCTTTTCAACTTTCATAGCCGAAACGACTCCCCAAAGTTCTCTTTTGACTTGCGAATATGCACGCTGACGAATACTTAAAACTTTAGCCCCAAATCGAACTGCAAATCTACTCCCATTTGAATCATCTTGACCCACCGCCCATCCAACGGCAATTGGACTAGCGTCTACAGTAAGAATCACTGGTCTATTGCACTTATAATCAACCTTCCTCAATATTGGAGGTGACATCAATAATTTCTTCAATCTTTGCATTGCCTGAATATGCCTTTCTTTCCATTCAAATCGGTAACCCTTGCGTAACAGTTCATATAATGGATCCGCTATGTGAGCAAAATGAGGGATCCAGATTCGATAAAATACACATGCACCCAAAAACCTGGGAACCTCTGTTAAAGAACCACAATCCTCTTTCATCCTTCCAATTGCATCAACTTTAGTCGGATCTGGTTTTCTTCCGTAAGATCCGCATAAATGTCCAACAATTACAACCTCTCGCACTCCAAATACGGACTTCATACCCGATAATGTAAGATGAACTTCTCCAAGCCGAGTTAAAATCTTTTCACAATCTTGTATATGATCAACAACATATCTGCGACATCCCCTCGTATCTAAAGTTTCATCCTTGTTTCCTTCTCTGCACCCCTTTATAGGAACATCATCCAGAAAAGGCATAGTCTTTTCCGAGATAAAATCTCTCAATACCTTATTCATCCCATTCATCATATGCATAACTGAGTTGGTCGCGCCTTGAGGAAGAGTGCACATTCTAACCAATCCAAGCGGTGTCCTCATCGTTGTCATATCTCTACTTCTTTCGGCAAGTTGAAATTGATCATAACCTGAATACAAATCACCCATTGAATAGATCGCCCTTCCAGCAAACGCCTCAGCAAATTCATCCACAATAGGTCCAATTCCCGCATTCCTGACAGTTACAGCATTCACCGGCTGCATATCTTGAATAAACCGCAGTGACCCATTCTTCTTAGGTACCGTAAACCATCGACTAGAATGCGGCGCAAATGAAGGTTCTAATATTTTCATCTTTATCTTTTCTTTCAATAGTTCCACCAATTTAGATAAATGTGCCCACGGTACTGAAATTGGTCTTAGATTCCAAGGTACATGCGGTACAGTGAAGATAACCATAGGTGTTATAATATTTGGATCCACACACCCAATTTCATGAGATTCGAAGGCAAACGATCTACCTTGTTTAGCCAACATCTTTTTGAAGCAAGTAATTTCCTCTGGCAATAAAGAACCATCAGAACCAATCTTCAATTCTTCAAAAGTCTCTTCAGTAAACTGATGTCCAATACTCATTGGATCTCTTAAACTTGCTTCTTTTGATGCTTCTCCCATTTGTTCTTTAGAATCCTCTGGTAATGGTCCGGCAACAGGCTTTACCTTCTTATCTGCCGTTTTATATCTCGTCTCTACTGTGACTTCTGGTGCTTGAAAAGATTCAAGCATGGTATAAACCTCTCTCAAATGAATCTCAACAAACTTATCATTATCCCCTAACCCAATAGATGTAATCAATTCCAATGAATCTTCCAGCCCATTTTCTTCATAAACACCCAAAATCCTCTCATCATCTTGCAATGTACCTATCTTGCGTAACTGTCCTTCAATATCATATAATCTTTTTCTTTCTTTTCTTTTAAAATCATCAACTCTCTTATACATAATATTTCCATTCTCCAATATACCAATAAAACTCGCATCAAAGGCACCTTCATCTCGCGAGAGTACCTCCTCTTTTGTACCTCCATAATCTCGCTTTACAGTGGTACCTCCCCAAATTCCTTAAATCCTTCAACAATCTTTGGCAATGGTTTCTCCCTCAACCTATCTCGATTCCGTTCATGGTTAGGAGGTACTGTTAGAAATTGTACAGCTTTCCTCCCATCTTCGCTCCATACCCTTGCATAAGCAGAACCATCGTCAAGTACCTTTGTTTCCATCCGTGTTGCCGTGATATAAGGTTGTCCTAAAATCAACGGATAAGACGTTGTATCTTGAACGAAGAAATGTTGCAAATTCTAATTTCTCTTGCAATTCTCCATCAGCAGCTTGAAGAAATAGATCAACTTTGTTCGGCTCCAATGTCAATTTTTCTACCTTCGATAATTGAGAGTACTGCCTCTCAAATTCCCTTAGTAGCTCTGTTGCTTGCAAATTCTTATTGGGCCGTTCAATCCATCCCAAAAATAGCTTCTTAGTAACGCGATCAGCTTCTTCCAAGAAATATTCGTCTTTCAATGCATGTGAAAAATCCTCCCATGAATTCCCACAACGATCTGTAATTGATGTAATGTGGTCCCTTATCTCCGATATTGTGGCAAGTCCAAATAGTGCAACCATTTTCTTCTCAGAAACCCGATTTAATTCCATTTCACGAACATAACATCTTAAATACCTTGAAATATTCCTCCTATCAAATTGATCAATTTTATTGACCACTGCTTGCAATGCTTTGGTTGCCAAAGCTTCCTTTCGATCATTGCTTTGCTGTTGCTGCATTGACAATGAGAAGGCTTGAAACAAACTAGCAATAGACGGATCCATGTGCATACCTTGTCCTTTAGAAGACTCCCCACCAGAAACTTCTCCCAAAAATCCTTCAAAATTTTTATTTTCGTTTTCCATAAAAATAAAGATAAAATCAACCGAAATGCAATACCTTCTACCTCAAGCTTTCACGTCGGGTTCACCACTTATGTTGTATTACGTGCTTTCCTGCTCGAGAACGCGCCGGACGTCTGGCTGTAGAAGGTAGTATGGAGATTCGCCGATAGTCAAGCAGTCTATCAGTTTTTGACTGCTGGAATATAAACGACTGCAACAATGTACCGTAAATCTATACGGGTGCTCTTCGACTGCTTGTCGAAGTCCTTTTTGCCCCAGCCGGTAGGTCTCTAGACGTTACAGAGAACCCCGTACAACCCAGACTGTTAACCTTCAATACTGCTTTGTATTTACGATCTTGTATCCACTGACTGTCTTGTTAGATTAACCCAATAAATTTCATTCACTTCGCATACTCAATCCTATAGACACCCTTTTAATCCTTCAATCACAGACATAACTCGATTTCATAAAACAGTCAAGAGTATTCAAACCCACTTCATTTAAAAATCCCGATTCACCATTACAACACTGACTTCAGCAGCGATTGCCTCAGTCTTCCCCAAAACTCTACGAAGAAGAAAAATCCAAATCCTATGTCTTTCCTTCCCCGACCCGAAGCATGAAGCTCCTCTCTCTAATTCCCTTGATCTTCAAAAACCTCCAATAAAAAAAACCGAACTAATAACCTTGCAGAAGCTTGAAAAAACTCGCTCCCCCCCCCCCCATTTCCCCTTAAAAAAAAAAAACCCACCCCACTCCAAAACTATATCCCCCCTAACCTTATCCTCTGAATTTCTTCAATCTTCTGTCTTAGATCCGGAATTGGCTCCCACCTCAAGCTTGGATCCGAAATTGGCTCTCACCTCAACTTCGATTCGAAATTAGCTCTCGCCGCCAAGCTTTCTCCTCCGTTTTTACCTTTAAGAAATCCATTTACCGAAAACAACGTTCCCTGAGACGGCACAGAGAATAGGACAGCCTGAAACAGAATCGAACCCCGTAATCGGGACCACATTGAGTCGCCCGACCAATTCAGGTCCTATATTGGTAAAGATGCCCATAGTAACCTGGATGTTCCCGTAATTGGGTCAAATTGGTCCTCGCGTCAGATTGGCTAAGACCCGTAGTAAGACCTGGATTTCCCGTAACTAGTCTGCATTGGGTTGCCCCACCAATACAGGTCTCATATTGGGTAAGAGGATCCGGATTGGATTATCGAAATTGGATCCAATTGGCTCCTCGAACCCGTCGTGTGAATTGGTCCTTCTCTTCCTGCTGACTCCCGTTATTGGAATCGAATGGGGCATTTCAGTATGCCCCGGGTGACTGTAACGGAGTCACTGAACCTGACCACTCAGTATTTGTACTGGAGTTGGTCGATGTTCCCAATATTCGAGGTAACTGAATATTAATAAAATTCTCCTTTCTTTTTATTTTCACTGTATACTCGTGTTACAACACGACAGCGGGTGAATCAAGTTTTGGAGCTATATTTACGATGCAGCATCAACTATCAACAAGATGATTGGACTGCATTTCTACCGCTTGCTGAGTTTGCATACAACAACACTCTTCATGCGTCAACTCAACAAACACCATTCTTCTCCAACTACGGATACCACCCCAAGCTCGATTTATTGAGTTCTTCAGCATATAACAACCTAGCAGCTGAAGGATTTGTGAAGCAACTATCGGAGCTTCAAGCGACGTTGAAGCTTCAATTGCAATCTGCCCAATAGAGTTACAAGGCATCTGCAGATAAATATCGAAATGAGGCGCCTACTTTTAAAGTTGGAAGTAAAGTATGGCTTCTTCGACAGAATATCAAGACCAAGCGGCCATGTGACAAATTGGACTATCGGAGATTAGGGCCATTTGTTATCGGGAAGCAGATCAATCTGGTGGCTTATCGTCTGGAGTTACCAGCTACTATGAAGGTACATCCAATCTTTCATGTGTCTTTGTTGGAACCTTATCGAGAGTCAACTTTTCCCCAAAGAGTACAAAGTCCGCCACCAAGTATCAAAATTGAAAACCATGAGGAATACGAGGTGGAAAAGGTACTAGATTCACGGCGTAATAGGAGAAAATTGGAGTATTTAGTGCATTGGAGTGGATACGACATCAATGAACGAACGTGGGAGCGTGTCGAAAATCTTGCCAATGCACCAAAAAAGGTACAAGAATTTCATCAACGATATCCACATAAACCTAAGCCGATTCAACGATAGCTTCTTGCTGAAGCTTGTTCATCAAGTAGCATAAAAAGGGGGGAGGACACCTCCAAAACCCATAGTTCGATAGTGTAGAACTTTGTTAGCAACTATAGTTTGCTCTCATCATTTTAGCCTTTGGACATGGATAGTCAAGATACTACACTTGTTATGTCATCTCAAGCAACTAGCTCACGAAGACGACCGCGAGATGAAGAATCGCCTGCACCACGACGACGTCGGAGGATACCGAGCAACAGATCGCTAGTAATTGTATTTGAAGTCGAGCCTGCCTACGACGGTCAGCCAGAAGGTGTGTTTGGAGGACAGTTTCACAATGAAGACACAGAAGTCCACACTTGGTCAGAGGTTGAAGGTGTTGGTCACTACCGTTGGCTCCAAGGGCCGATGAATCATTTGCCTCGCAAACAACAATTGGAATTCATAGCGGATGTGATGCGACAGATTTTCATTTTCTTGCGTTGGTATTGACTGATAACAATATTGCTTCTCGGAGACCTCGAAGTTAGAAGAGGAGGTGATGTCATGGACATACATTGGAAGATTCTTCGAATATTCTTCTAGAATATTCTCTAAAGATTCTCTAAAGTTTCCTTTAGAAGGTTCTAGAAGATTCTTAGAATATTCCCTAAAGATTCTCTTAGAAGATTCTAGAATATTCTTAGAAGGTTCTAGAATATTCTGATAGATTCTAGGAAGTTGTTCGAGAAGTTTCCTAATTAGTAGAAGTTGTTGGAGAAGCGTCCTAGTTAGCGGAAGTAGTTCGAGAAGCTTCCTATTTAGTAGTATATATAGGAGTCGAGGCTGAAGGGTTCTTCAGTCTCGACAACACATCTCTTGGAGTTCTAGCTCACCTTTCTGGTATTGTTCTTGTACTCATCTGTTTAATCTAGTTCTGCCACTTCTTCTTGAACTTCTTGTTAGATTTCAAGTCTGTATTTTGTGTCCGTGACATACATACTCAAATTTTGCAATATAACACTTGTACTCATTTATATTCATTGAGAAAAAGAAGCCAATGGTACTACAAGAATGTTGATATTGTCAAAGATACATCAATTTTTGTATGAAGGCATAGTATACAATCTCGTTCAAATTGATTCCATCTTCATCATTTTCTAAGAGATAAACATTTGCCATGATATTTGAAATTATATTGATTTTTGTACAAAAAAATACAAAAGCCAACATACTACAAATGCATATATACTCTTTGATATATTACAATGGATTGTAACAATATTCATATTGTATTTGCCAACTACAAGGATCTTGTCATCGGCAAGGTCTTTGTGGTTGAGATATAATTATTTATACTTAGATTTATAGCTAGTGACATCTAAGAAGGTAGATCCAAATTTAACTTTGACATTTCTTGAAATGTCTTGATATTCTATTGTGCCCATGTACTAATCTTGACTTAAGAGGCACCAAGTCATACTTTATAAAAACTTCCTACACCACTTTTTATTCATAACAAGAAATTGTTGATAATAGTAACACTTTAATTCTATACTATTGGCTCATTTATTGTCTTTCATAACAATCCATGTTTATATCTTTGATGCAATAAAGAACTATATATAAAATACATAAAAATAAGGTACTATATTTAAGCAAGATAATAACTTAGGAGATAGATGAAAAAAACAAGATTCTAACATGATGGACTGATTTTGTAAGGTTTTTGTATAAAGAACCACATTAATATAAAAACTCTTAAACACAATCATGGTAGCTGTTATTTTTATTATTGATAAGATAGGCTTTTTGATAATTATATCATATTTAAATGATGAGATAGTAATATGGACAACCACAATTTTAAGGCAATGTATTGGATTCAACTTAATATTGTGATTGTGTGATGATTTTGATTTTTTATTGTTTATGAATATATAATTGACATCTTTAAAAAAAATAGCCTATAAGCACATAGGATCTAAATTCACAAATTTATATAAACAAAGTTTATATACATTTATAATAGTTGCATGAAAATCATAGTTATTTTTATTAATCAATAAGATTCTATTATTAGGCAATAAAAGCTATATTCAACATGGCTTATACTAAAGTATATCAAATTTGGCATTTTAAATTTTCGTATCTTTGGAACACCATATGACAATGTCACTTCTAATGAATTTGTGAGATTTGTACCTCTTTTCATATACAACTAATATTTTTTTAACTATGCTTGATATTGATCATGGATTGATAGCACAATTCTTTAATTTTTTCAAGATTTCCTATACAAATTGCAAGTATTATAATAATTAAGTCTTTTAAGAGCACAAGTTTATAAAATATAGATACAATATATTTTGCAAGGAATAAGGATTAAAGACCAAACTTAAGTTCAAATGGTAAATATTCCATTGAAGTTTTATATACAATACAATCGGCCCAAAAGACAACTGATAAATATTCATCCTACTTGACCTTATTCTTATATATAAAAGAATATAATATGGTAATAATTATTTTGTTAGTAGACTTGATAAGACCATTATTTTAAAAAAAGTATATTATAGATGTGTAATACTTAATTATGAATATATCTATAAGTTATTAAATTACTTCATACACAATATGAGTGCTTTAATTAGAAATTACATCAAGAGGACATCTAAACCAAGTAATAGCATTTTTATAAAATAATTTGGCAATATTAGGATAGAAAGAATTTTCCTTAAAAAAACAATGGACTTTTAGCTATCACTGATTACTCAACCAAGTCTCAAGATAATAAAAATACCAAGTTTATATATAAATTTGTCCTTGTAGGAGCAATTAAATCAATACAAAAGCCCTAAGTATCAAAGATCACCAAAAATATTATAAAAAAATTATAAAATCTTATATATTCTTAAAGTGAATTTTTTCCAAACTTCAATAATTCATATATCACGATTAGACCATCCAAACAAACCAAAATTTTACATAAAGTACTGATTTATTTTCAACAACTACTACAATAAATTTCAATTACAAATTCATTATAGATCTTGAGATATTTCTAAAATTCTAAAAATAGCTTAAAATCCTTGCTTACATGTATCCATGTATAATTTTCTTTATATCTCAAAAACTAAATATTCAAATACCATAAAATTTTGATATTTAGCTTTATTGACCTAATAACACTTAATTCTGAAAATTTTGAACAAAAATTTGTTTAGAAATTTAAGATATGACTCCAACCATTACTATCAACAAAATGACTTACTTACTACCGTTGAATTAAATGTGCTATCTTCAATACTCTATAATTCCTTCATATAAACTTCAAAGACAAAACAACTTTCACAAAAGATATAGGTTTTAAAACCACTCTTATGACCACACCTCTCAATCTCCAAAATTTGTCATAAAACTCCCTCTATCTTAAAAAGAGCAATAGTATGTCTTAAAAATATACCTTAATTTTATCATCTTTACTCCAAATCTTCTCAAATTTACACACAAATTGTAGTCCAAATCCTAATTCTTACAATCCTTGCTTTTGATTATCAAATGCTTCTTTTGATCACTGAAATCCTTGCTATGGTTGTAAACATCTTGCTGAATGCTTATTGGGCATGGCCTTTGACCAATAAAAATGAAGATCTTCACATTTTGCCTTCATTCATCTATATCTTGCTTTCATTCTTCCAAATAATTTTCTTAGAGGTTTGAAATCTTCATCTTTGAGCTCCAATCTTTTCATTAAGTTTTATATTATATATCTAAATATTATATAATTTAAATACTAGAATTAACATAGGTAAACCTCAAAAATAATTTTTTTTACATCAGCTCTCTTTAAACTAACCTACTAACTACTTTAATGCATATCAATATTTATAAATAAATCATATATTTTTATTAATTTTTATATATTATAAAAAATTATATATGACAATGGTAATCAAGATAGTATTGATTTTTAGTGGACATGCTTTGCACTATTTACTCACATAATTTTTTGCCACAAGTATATATTTATTTGTCTATTATATAAGTGATTTAATGGATCTAATAAAATCCAATTTTGAATATATAAATGGTATAAGTGGAGGTACGGTTTATAATGGAGCTTATTTTATTTATATAAAACTTGATTTGGCTATTTGATACAAATGGTACAAAGATACCTATTCATAGACATCTTTATAAAGTACAAACTATCAATATTGTGCAGTAAAAAGTTTAGATATATTCTTAATAGTGGTGTTAGGTGCTTGATATGTTCTTGTAGGATTATTATATAATGCTTGAATCAACTTATATTGTTGGACTGTTGAGATGCATAATTGGATAATATAATCCATTCCAAGTTTATATAGTTTACTATTCATGTATATATATTATAATACTTTGTATGAAAAATTGAGACAATATAATTTGATGAGTATAGGTGGAATTTATTTGGTAGCAATGTATTTGATAATATCATGTAATTAATTATTTGTAGGAGATATTTCATCTATATCAACATTGTATAAATATGAATCTAAAAATATTTTTTTAATATCTAAAATTAATGTAAGATTAGAGATTTTTGAGAGGTAATCAACTATCATTTTTTATTTTCAAGGATGTGAATAACTTATTATCATAATCCATGGATAATATTATTCAACTTACTATTTACAATAATCGTAGGTCAATTTACTAAGTGAAGTAATGAATGATGGTCAATGACAAATTCGAATCTATTTCTAAGCAAATAGTGCTAATATGTTTTTATGGCATAGACCATTGCTAGAGCTTTGTATTTAGTAATCAAATAGTTTTATTTTTCCATATTTAAATTTGGCTTGCATATAGCATAAGTTGATCTACTTTTCTTGTATAATTTTATGTAGGCATCAATAACAGTATTAGATGCATCAATGTATATACAAAAAATAATTGCCAGTTGGATGCCAATAATACTAAATGGTTTATATATGTGCATTTGACTTCTTCAAAAACTTAAGTCGCTACCAAATTCCAATGAAGCTTGTATTTATACTTAGGTTTAGTAAATTTTGACACGCAAGAGATCACATATGTCAATTTATTTTTATAAAGGTCATGTTGAACAAAGTAATTTCTAATATACTTTGACTACTTTTTTATTGCAAGACTTAGGTAAGGTCTAGATTTGTTTGATTTTCTTTGGATCTAATAACTTGTGTAAAAAATAAATGATATACTTGAGTATAAGTCCAAAGAAAAATAAAAATATGTAATTATTTGAATTGAGGCTAATATTATAGTTTTAACAAGATACAAAGATTTGTTGTAGATATTAGATATGTTTTTTCTTCGATCCAAAGTTGGTCCCATTATTGAAATATATTTTAAAGAATTTCTTAAAGTATGGTTTAAATAAAAATTCCATCATGTATTAGAATGTTATTGGCATAATTCCTACTAAACAACATTCAATAAAAGAATTCCTACCAAATAACATTTATTCAAATTAGAATATTTTCCATTTTGTAAAAAAATTAGTTTTAATAGCATATGCATGTGTTAAAGTTGGAAATAAATAATAATTTTTCTCATAAACTAATCATGAGATATATTTGTATCTTATAACTATAGTCTTTTTAAAATTACTAAGAAGTCACTTTTGTCAAATATCTCAATTATTGAAAAGATAATTGATGCTCAAATTTCTTGAATTGTGATGATTATATTATATAATAGTACCAAAGATATCAATCTTAGAGAACTAAAAGATCAATACATTCTTATATTACTCAAAAAGGCTAAAGAATCACTAAAAGATGGTATAATATTAAATTAGAATGGCTATTACTAAAGATAAGACTAAAAAGTCCTCAAATAAGACTAAAGTCTAAAAAGGCATTGACAAGAGTAAAGAAGGCTTCACTTTTATTTCTATATATACTATCTAATTAGAAGCTATATAATAACGTTTGATAGGGCCTCCAATACATGTTCAAATTACAAGATACATGTCTTTGCTTGCAAGGCAAGTTTTTTATATGTGTACTATATAATTAGCTTGGCCTACAAGCTATCAACACGTGCTATATGTGGCTAATTTGTTGACAAAGTTGCTAATCTACTAATCAATTATGTACACATGTACAGTCAAAGCTGCATCTATAAAGCTTCTATGAAGCTATTCTATAAAATATTATATAATTATTTTACTTTTATCTACTTTTATCTAATCATATACATAATTATTAGAATAAATATGTATGTCTATGATAAATATTTTAAATAATTTAATACAAGTATCATTTGCCATGCAAAATATGAATAAATCTACTTTGGATTAAAAAAGTATAAAAAACTTACAAATATGATTTTCTATGATATTAATATTAGATTCTTCATCTAAAAGTATATTAATTAGTTGATATTTTTTTATGCAAATTTTAATAATTTTAACATTCAAATCTATGAATGTAATATTTAAATCTACAACTACTTGCGCTAATGGTCTAAAACAAGCCTCATATTTTAAATATGTTAAGATTCAATTTGAATAATTGATAAGAAAAATTATAGCTACAATATTATTGAGTATATCACTAATTGAAGTTTCTTTAATATTGGAATCAATTAGCTTAGTAGCCTTAACCACATATAGTTCTTGTTTTATTTATTTACAAATCTCTTCGAACAACTTCTAAATTATAAATTATAAAATGATAGTAAAATATTTATTTTTAATTTTATCTTTTATAGAAAGAACTTTTATTTACTTTATAGAAGTATGAATGAGCCAAATCAAAATAAATGAGATAAGAAATTAATATAGATATGTTTAAGAAATAATTAATAATAAATTGAAGCTAAATTTATCCTCACATGCTCCAGATTTTTGTGGATTATGGACTCAAAAATTGGAGTTTATAGGATTAGTGAAGATTTTTAAGATACCTATTAATTTTCCAATTGGATTGAAATATAATTTTTTTAAAGATAGTTACCTTGATTTCTAACAATTATAAAAAAATTAGAATGAATTGAATGGTGAAATTAAGAAATCATTGCTTAGAAATATCAACATCAAGGTTGAAGAAGGGAAATAATCAATCCTTGAGTAGAAGTTTGAAATTATTATCTATTTGGTATATACAAACTTCTTTAAAAAAATTGTATTTTTTTCTAATTTAGTTATTTTAAGGTGTACAAATTTTGAATCAAAATTAACGATTTAATCATTAATTATTAAATTTTTAATTTTTTATAAGATTTTTAAGAGTTTTATTTAAGATTTAAGATTTAATTAAGAATTAATTAGGATTTATTTAGGATCTAAAATTTAATTAGGATTTAATTAGAATTTATGATTTTTCTAAGATTTGATTAATATTTAGGATTTTGATTGAATTTGATTAGGATCTCACTAATATTTGATTAAAATTTGACTATAATTTGATTAAAATTTGTCTAAGATTTGATTTAGATTTTACTAGAATTTTTTTAGGATTAATTTAAGATTTAGGATTTTATTAGGATTTCATTTGGATGTAATCTAAGATTTTATTAAAATTTCATTAGATATTTGATTAAAAATTAATTGAAGTTTGTTTGAGAATTTATTAGACTTGATAGGATTATTTTTGCTTTTTTACTTACCTTCTACAGCTAGGTGCCTAGTACATTGTCAAATAAGAACATATGTAATATTGCAATGGTAGTTGGCATATCTTAAGTATTATTTAGACCATAATTTGAATTTAAGGAATCCTATCAATAGTCTCTAAAGTGCATCTTATGGCAATATTTATACATTGTTAGCATTCTACTTAGGTTTTTTTGTTTGAATTCTTATTTAAATGATAACAAACATCAGATTTTGAAAGCGGCTTTATTTATTTCTTCTATACTTTTAGAATGCATGTATATCATGTTTTACTTGATACTAGGTAGTAAGCCTTATTTGAACTCCAAGGTTTGGATTGAATTAGCAAGAACATTCTTAAGTTTTTCTACAAGATCCACAAATTGGTCTAAAAATCTTTTATTGTCTTTTAATTGGCTTGCTTAATTTTTAACAACTTTAATATAATGATATCATTGATTTTCTTACACCTAAATAATTATTTGAAGCTTAGTTCAAATTCTTTTTAAATAGCCTCGAGATGCTTAAAGATAAATGATTATAACCACGTAATACCTATTTATTGTCATATTGTTTTAAATATTTGTTTCAATATTTTTAATGATAGAACTCTATTAATTTTTTCTACCATTAAATATGCTTTGATATGTTTATGAAGGTTACTCCTATAATTGTAAATTGGATACTTGAGGTTAAGTTATCTCAAGTTGATTAGGGTTTAAATAGACTTTCTATAGAATCTAGCCATGGCTCTCTTACATCTTTTTATTTAATTTTTGTATATGGGGTATCTGAGACCAAGATTACAAATTAATGACTATTTATATGACTTCCTTGTAATGTTGTAATATTTATTGTAAAGCTATTTTTATATAATCTTCCATCGTCATGGTATATTATTATAACTAAATTTATAAGTCTTCAATCCTTTTAGAGGTAGTTGGAATCTTTGTTGAGTTTCACTTATCAAACTTAGGTCAATTAAAAAGAAATATTTCCATATCTCATTTTATTCTAGTTTATTTATTTATTTTGCTCATAAATCTCATATTTATCTTATGTCAAATTCATTCAAGGTTTTGTCATACAATGCTCTCCAATATAGTTGCCAAATGTTATTTAGGCTTTTAGAATTATTGAATATAAAGGATAAGATCTTACAAGATCAGACTAAACACTTATGATGATCAAAAAAGAAGCAAGACCCAGTTTATTACTCAATTGGAATTACATAACTTTTAGCCCAACACTATCTAACTTGTGGTGCTTTTGTCCAAGACCCTCTAAGTAATGTGCTACTTTTTAACTATCCCATTGTGCTTTCCTTGAACTTTAAATATCCTTTTATCTTATTGCATTTCCATTAATTTTAATAGACAAATATATGCTCCTCAAATATCTTAAGTAATAGTGAGTATTTTTAAGTATTTTAATCACCAATCAATTTTCTACAATCCCTTGATATTATATTTCTTTAGCAACATTATTTTTTTAAGTAAAATATTTTTTAGAGATTCTACACTTATAAATGGGATTTTTCTTAGCATCAATTTTAATTAAAGGAATCTACTTAAATTCTTTTAAAGTGACAAAAACCATGACACAATATAATTCAAACCAACCTTAAATAATTAAAATAGTGAAATCAAGTTAATATCTTATAAAGGTTGGTACTACTAGCAATGTAATACTAGGTTAGAAATTATCAAGTCTTCATTTGATATCTTATTTTAAAGATATTATAATGACAAGCTCAAAGTTTTTGATATGAATATTGATAAATAAGATTGTGTATGATATTTAAAATTGATCCATCTAAATATCATTTTCTCTAACATCACATAGAAAATGTGGTCTTAATTGAATTGGAAGTGCACATCAATCAATATTATCAAATGGTACTAAAGTAAGGTCTTCCTACATTCCTTCTTCTAGCCAACAATGATGATAGGCTCTCTCTACAAAAATGCAATCAAGTTTAATTCCCAAGTTATAATTATATTTTTTATCCACTCTTAACTTGCTACGTAGAAGACTTGATTTATTTATATTCATATCAAAAAAATCATTAAAAGGTATGTAACTTCAGCCACAACTCATGATTCTATATTCTAGTTTTTTTTCATCTTATTCCTTCAAAATATGAAACACCATCACATTAAATATAGATCCATTATTGGACCAGATGCTCACCAAATCTAGATTCAAGTCTCCCTTGCCATAGGCCTCTAGCTCTTCTTTAAAAAGATAGATCCTTCAATCTTTGACTTGAATTCTTCTATGATCCAAGTAGGAGCTTTTTCTTATTATACCTTCTCTATTAGTTATAATTTCTCAACTCCTACAATTATTTTAAAAATCTCACTCTTTCTCTATTTCTCTCTCTCAAAATGTACTCTAATAAGAGAGACCAATATGAAAATCCAATATATATTATAAATATAGATATAATGTTATAAATTACAAATACAACAATAATTTACCTTCAAATTTTTGAATAATAAGAATAAGGCTCCATGATTCTTCAATCAAAACTACCTTGATATTAAAATACAAAAAGAAATGAGTTTAGAAAAAAATCCTAAATTCTACCAAAAGAATTCTAGATTCAGTTTCTTAGGGTCACATGGCGCCACTTAAATCAACACTTATCAACAAAGTGGTATCTTTTATTTAGTATCTAAATTATAAAACAAACACCTAAGTTATTTTTTGAGTAGTGGAAATACTTAATTAACTACATATACATATTTCTAATATACCAAACTTGACTAGTAATTGGTCATCCGTCAAAGATATTCTATCATCCTTGTTTTTTTGGCTTCTTATTTTTAATCATCTAAAACGTCTTAATAGCCTTTTTTTTTTTTTTTTTTTTTTGTTGCTTACTCTCCTATTCTTTGATTTGAAGATAATTTCAAGGATTAGATTCAAAATCTTCTCTATCTCTTCTATAATTTTTCCAATATTCAAAAGGTTTTCCAAGTAAATCAGAATTTTGTAAAATTTTCTTGTCTTTCTTCAATGTTAGGAATATGTTTGGCTTATTTTCAACTATTTAAACCTTAGATAATTAATAGCATAAAAAAAAATTCTACTATTGTAGTATGATGTATCATCTTGTTTTAAAATGTACTAAGTACTTGATTATAAAAAAACAAAGTTGTATTTTACAACTAATAAAGAAATTAATTCTAATAAAATATTAAATAAATTCTAATTAAATTTTAATAATTCTAAATAAATCCTAATAAAATTTTAGAAAAATATTAAAGAAATACTAAAAGAATCATAATGAAATTATAACAAATCTTTAAAAAAAATTAAAAATTCTAATATATCTTAAAAATTCTTAATCAAATCTTAAATTAATTCAAATAAAATCCTAAAAATATTATAATCAAGTTCTAAATAAATTCTAATTAAAATCTAATAAAATATAAATATATTCTATTTAAATTATAAATAAATTATTACCATATTAAATTCTAAATAAATTATTACCGTATTAAATTCTAATAAGTTCTTAAAGATATCCTAATAAAATCTCAAATAAATTTGAATCAAATTCTAATTAATTTTAATAAAATTCTATAGAAATTTTAAACCTCAATAATTATTAATTAAATATTGATATTTCTTTAAAATTTGTGCAAATTTTTATCTATTATTTAGAAAAAAAGCACACAATTTAAATAATTTTGAATTTATATATTTGAATAAAAAAATCTTAATTTATTCAACTATCAATAGTCTTCCTTCAACCTTAATGTCAATTTATCAGCAATAAGAGATATTTATTGCACTATTTACTTGCTTAAAAATAAATAAATAAATAAAAATAAAAATACTGATAATATTAAAAAATAAATTCATTATCAACTCACAAAAAAAAATCAATCTAACCAGAAAATTGCTTAAAATTTTAAAACTTCTAATTTATCTTTATATTCTAATTTTTAAGATTCTAATCCAATTAAATTTTGATTATCATTGATTTCACTATTGGATTCATTTTAAAATCATAAAACACATTAAATAAAAATATAATAACAACCTTATATATTTTTACTTATCAATATGCTACAATGCTTACAAAATATTCTATAATATAAATATTATTTATTTTTATAAAATCCTATTATCACCTTGATTACAAAATATTCCATAATATAAATATTATTTATTTTTATAAAATTCTATCATCACCTAAAATAATTCTAACTTTGCAAACCTCTTCTAAAATTAATATCCATCTAAATTACTTCAAATTAATGTTTAAAAAAATTACATAATTTTTATTTCTGAATGTTTTTCCTTTGATCAATAACACATCCTTGCATTGCTATAAATGTGCAATTTTATGCCTTAGAATTTGGTTTCAATCTTCATTCATAGCTTGTCCTCTCAAAGTACCAATCTCTAGTTTTTTTAGGTAATTTTTTCAAAAAGCTATTCTTGACTTCTACCTTAAGATATTGATAATATATTTTTTTAATTTATTATCTTTTTTATCTTTTTTATGGCCTTAAAAATTTAATAAAAATATTTTAATAAAAAATTAATATTAATACTAAATATCAATACTATTTTATTATTTTTTATATTTTTTTCTAAATTAGTTTTTTCAATTGCTATAATATTATTTCATGTTAATTTACCTTCAAGATTCTTTTTTAAAATAGTATTCAATTCGTATATAAGTCATACATAAGTTGCATCCAAGCACATTTCAAAGTGGTTATGGTCTTGACTCCAAGAAAATCACGAATTTTTTGATAATGATTTATTTCTATTAACAAAGCAATCTTAATTCTTAATCCGTTTTTTTTGCTTAATTAAAATCTAAGAAACATATTTAAACTTTTAAATTATAAAAAAATTAGCCTATTGCATGCATATCTTATCTAATTTGTATCTCAATTTAATTAAAATATAATAATTATTATAAAGATATCAAAATAAAATTAAAATAATAATAATAATAATAATAATAATAATAATAAAAATAATAATAAAAATAATAATAATAGATAGATAGATTAAAAATTGATGGATATATTTTATAAATACAAAGAACTACAAATGACTAAAGTGAATATTTTCTTGACTCATTAAGATGTCTTGAAATAAAAGGCATTAATTATGAAATATTTTTCAACTAATAGAAATCATTGATTAGATTTCACTTATAGTCTTGAAAAAAAAATAGAAAGAAATAATTTTGATATATATTGAATATAAGAAACTCAATAAGTACACAAAAAATGACCACTTTCTACTATCTTTTATTAATATCATTTTAGAAGAAGTAGTAAGCGATGAATTTCATACATTTATTGATAGATATTCAAATTACAACCAAATTTCTATAGAACTTAAGGGTTACCATATAATTTTCTTTATTATACCTTAGAGTACCTTCATATATATAGTCATCACTTTTAGACTTTGTAATGATCTTACAAGATTCCAAAGAATGATAATTTATGTATTTTTTCACTTGTAATACAAATCAATGACCATATTTATTAATGATTTTAGCATCCAATCTACAAAAAAAATACAACTCAATTATGTAAAGATGAGCTTTGGATATTTTTAGAAGACAAGAATAATACTTAATTTTAATAAGATTTTTTTGGCCATACAAAAATATATGTTTTAATATTTAGTATCAAAGAAGGAGAAAGAGCCAAATCTAGAAAAGATGAAGGTCACTATAGACTTAATATCATCTTTAAATATTGAAAAGTAGATATGATCTTAAACCATATATGTAAATATTAAAAAGTTATTCATAATTATGCCATTAGTTTATATGTCTATCATTAAAATTCAATAAAAAGTTATAAAATTTGAATAGAACACTAAATATCAAAAAGCCTTAAATATACTAAAAGTGATGTTGAGTATTTATTCAATTTTTAGACTACTAAATTAGAATTTTTCTTTCTATATGCATTATCATATTTTTTTATAGCAATAAGTAGTATAATTTGTTAATTAAAAGGTGATTATAAAAAAAATCCTACAGAATTTTCTAATAGAAAATTAAATTAAACAAAGAAAAATTATGCTACAATAAATAAAAATGCTTTGTAATAGTGTTTTTAGTTCAAAAAAATTAGACACTACATTCTTCTTAAATCAATATTATTTTTTGTGGATTTCATGGCAATCAAATATTTTATAAAAGAAATCTATCTTAAATTATGGACTTGCTTAGTAGATCATTTTTTAGAAGAATTTTACTAAAAACTTAAATATAAACTTAAAAAAATACATAATTATGAAGATTACTCATTATGCTTGTTACAGACAACTTGGATTGTTTCTAATGATAACACCTTAATTAATGAGAATTGTTTTAGAATTTCATCCATCCCTACTCAATATGAATTTATTAAAAAATTATTAATTATATAAGGCTTAATTATAATTAACAAAAAATATAATAAAATCTATATTAATAGCATATGTTTTATTATAATTAGAAGTAAATTATATTATTATAAAATAGGATATTTATGAGATATATCATAGCTAAAGAGATTCCACCTCTCAAGATGTCATGATAGTACATATAAAGACTACTTTTGTAGTAACTCAGTTAATCAAAAGATACTTAAAATTACTTATTATTAACATACATTTTGTTATAATATCCATAAAAATACCAAAAAATGTGGAATATATCAAAAGTATGTTAGGAATGACCTTTGAATGTTTTTACTTCTTTATGTATTATTATTTTTAATTCTATTTAAAAAACAAAGCATAGATTATATAAAAGAAGTCAATTCTATTTCTTCTAATGGAATAATGTATAATATAATAGCCAATAAATATCTCACTAAGTAGGCTAGGATTAAGGCAATCAAAACCAATGATGTTAAGAATACTACCAAAATTATGTGATTATCTATATATTTGAGCAGATTATCACATAATTTGGATGTCAAAAGATCTTTACTAGTAATAGAGGCAAAAAACTCTTACATTAAATAATAAAAGATATGACATTGTAATTTATAATTAATAAATAATCATTACTAGACTACATCCTAATATCTTCAAACTAAGAGTCACACAAAACTTCTCAATCAAACTTTAATTAACATATTTAAAAAAAACTATGATGAAGTTTTTAAAAAATTAAAATATAAAGATTTTAACAATATTGTAGACTTATAGCACTATCCTTGAGGTGACTACCTAATTCTTTTTTATTTTTTTAATCTATAGTATAATTATAATTTTATCCTTTAAATTTGAATTTTTTTTTTAATTATATTAGTTAAAAATTTATAAAATTTATAAAATAGATAATTATTAATAGAATAATTAAAGCACTTAGAAGGCTTAAGTAAGACTAAAAAGATGAATATACAATATACAATATATAAAAACTATACAAAGAAAGAAAAAGACTATCTTTAACAAAAAGATACAATGATAAGACCATTAGGTGTAAGATGTTGAAACTCCTACAAGATTTAAGGATATTGGATTTTTCGTAGAAGTTTCATGCTTTATAATTAGATCCTTATATGGTAAAAGAATTTTTTTTAAAAAACTTAGTATAATTATAAAAATTAAAAAGTGACAATTTTCTACTACAACCTCAAGAAGTATATATAGTGAATACAAAGTGTGAAATTTTACTACTTAGAAATTATAAACTACACCAATATTTTTTCTTCATTTAATTAAGATTCAAATATATGAAGAGTGACTTGAGTTGAATATTATTTAAAAAATTTAAAAGTCTTAGATTCTAAGCAAAAGCAAAGAAAATTCTTTAAAAATAGATTTTATTTTTTTTTATATTATTTTTTAAATTTTATCACCTATTTAATTAAATTCTACATAAATAAAGAGGATTTAAGTTCTAAATAGATCATAATATCTTAGTTATTTTGAAAATATATATTTAAATATTTAAATATTTATTTATTTATATAAATAATAAATAAAATAATAAAATTATTTTTTATCTAATAATATGAGGATAAACTTCTCCTTTCATCAAAATTATAAGATGGTTTCAATTAAGAGTTGCTTGTAATTATTGGTGTAAAGCAAAAGTAGCAAGAACAAGAATAAAAACAAAAGAAGAACAATACAAAACAAGTGAACAAATGTAATCAAACAATTGTACACTATAAAACTAGTCACAGTCTATTTATTGGATTTTCATTTAATAAAAAATAAAAATAAAAAGTAAAAAATATATTTTTAGATATATGATTCTTGTGTCTTTTCAATGACATAAAAAACATATAAATAGAAGTTACTATGAATAAGTTATGATAGATTAAAAATAAAAGATACATATTAGAAAAATTAAGTGAATAACTTTTATCTTAAGGATAACTTACTTTAAGAGATTAAAGATTCAAGCCTCACCAAGGCTCATAAGTAGTATATATGGATTATAAGAGAGGCTACGAGGCCTTAGTCTTATCTTCCCAACTACCTTCAAGGTGCTACAACCCACATGGGACTTGTGCACTTTCTTTTCTATAAGGACTAGACTAGCTGTTGGTATTCCTATTTTCTACTATTAAAACTCCTATTTTTATATTTTTGACTTCACCATGGTATTTAAAAACACCTAATTAGCCTAGGAACATTACATGGCCTTCGAATCTTGCTTCATTTCTTCATCCAACGTAATAAAACTCAATTTTACCAAGATCTTGAAATCTTCTACCGTAATTCTTAAAATATTCTAAATAAATTCTAAAAAATCATATAATATTTTTATAATAATAATAAATATTTAAGGCTATATTTTCTTATTCTTTTATTTTTTATAGTAATAAAATCAGTTTATATCTACTAAAAAATCCTATTTTCTATATAATTGACTAAAAGACATGAAGTTCTCTTCATGCTTCTTCTAACTACTAATTAATTATTGATAGGATTTTTATAAGTAATAATTATAGATAGGAGGCCAATAAAGACATTGGTCTCAATAACTAATCTTTAATACTTAATAATATATAAAAATATAAAACTAATTGAGATAATTGCTTCTAAAACTTATTAAGATTCTATTTTTACGACTTTTCTTTCAATAAGACTTTTATAACTTATAAATTCTTTTAATTTCTAATAAATAATTAAATATTCAAAAAGACTCTCTAATCTTAATATTTATATAATAAAACAATTTAAAAATATATTTTTAATTAATCCACCAATTAACATGCATTAATAGGACTCATAAATGATAATTTGAAAAATAATATTTATTTATTTATATAACAACTTAATATTAGAAAATAATTATCCACATAGTTAGTATGTTCTAATTGGTTGAAGTTCAAATTTAACAAAAGTTGTAAAGCTATTTTATGTAATCTAGTGTTTGTGATAGATATACATATGTAGTCTAATAAATACCTATATGATTAGGTAGAAGTAAGTAAAAGTAGATAAAATTAAGTTAATTTCATAATATCTTTTAAAAAAGATTCCTAAAAGCTTTATAGATGTTGCTTTCACTTTACATATATTTTTAGTTGATTGATAGATTAGAAACTATGTCAACAAGTTAATCATGTGTTAGTAGCTTATGAAACAAACTAATTATATGGCACACATATAGAAAACTTGTCTTGCAAGTTAAGATACATGTCTTACAAAGTCAACAGATTTTGGAAGTACTATAGAACATTGCCACTAAGTTCATAGTTAAAAATATATTATCACGGACACAAAATACAGACTTGAAATCTAACAAGAAGTTCAAGAAGAAGTGGCAGAACTACATTAAACAGATGAGTACAAGAACAACACCAGAAAGGTGAGCTAGAACTCCAAGAGATGGGTTGTCGAGACTGAAGAACTCTTCAGCCTCAATCCCTATATATACTCCTACTTAGGAAGCTTCTCGAGCTACTTCTATTAACTAGAAAGCTTCTAGAAGGTTCCAAAGGCTTCTTTTTTAGAAGGTTCTAGAAACTTCTCGAGCTACTTCTATTAACTAGGAAGCTTCTAGAAAGTTCCAGGGGATTCCTTTCTAGAAGCTTCAAGAAACTTCTCTTCTAGAAGGTTCCAGAGTCTTCCTTTCTAGAAGCTTCTAGAAACTTCTCTCTAAAAGGTTCCAGAGGCTTCTCTTCTAGAAGGTTCCAAAGGCTTGTTTTCTAGAAGGTTCTAGAAACTTCTCTCTAGAAAGTTCTAAGGAATATGTCCCTAACATCACCCCCTCCTTTAGCTTCAAGGTCTCTGAGAAGCAATGTTGTTGATCAGTACCGACGCAAGAAAATGAAGATCTGTCGCATAACTTCTGCTATGAACTCCAACTGTTGTTCACGAGGCAAGTGGTTCATCGACCCTTGAAGCCAATGGTAGTGGCCCACGCCTTCGACCTCTGACCAAGCATGAACTTTCGTGTCCTCATTGTGAAATTGTCCTGCAAACACACCTTCTGGTTGACCATCGTAAACAAGCTCGATCTCAAATACGATCACCAGTGATCGTTTACTCGGTATCCTCCGTCGTCATCGTGGTACATGTAGTTCTTCATCTCGGGGTTGCCTTCGTGAGCTACTCGGTTGCGATACTCTGACTGGCATAGTATCTATCTCTTGGCTATCCATATCAAAAGACCAAACTACGATCTATCTTGGAGAAAATAACTACATCAACTATGAATTTTGCTGGTGCTCTCCCCTTTTCTTATATTGTTGAGATAACAAGCTTCAGAAAGAAGCTATCATCGAATTGATTTAGGTTTATCGGGATGTCGTTGATGAAACTCCTGTATCTTTTGTGGCGCATTCGCAAGATTTTCAGCTGGCTCCCACGTTCGCTCATTAATGTCATAGCCGCACCAATGAACAAGATATTCTAACTTTCTCCACCTTCGCCGTGAATCCAATACCTTTTCAACCTCGTATTCTTCATGGTTCTCGATTTCAATACTAGGTGGCGGACATTGCACTCTTCCAGGAAAAGATGACTCTCGATAAGGTTCCAACAAAGAAACATGAAAGACTGGATGTACCTTCATAGAAGCCGGTAACTCCAGCCGGTATGCCACTGGATTAATTTGCTTCTGGATGATAAATGGTCCCAATCTTCGATAGTCCAACTTATCACATGGTCGCTTGGTCTTGATATTTCGTCAAAGAAGCCAAGCTTTGTCTCCAACTTTGAAAGTAGGTGCTGGATTCTGAAATCTATCTGCAGACGTCTTATAGGATTCTTAAGCGGATTGTAATTGAAGCTTCAACATAGTTTGAAGCTCTGATAGTTGCTTCGCAAATCCTTCAGCTGCTGGATTGTTATTTGTTGACGGACTCAATAAATCAAGCTTCGGATGATACCCATAGTTGGAAAAGAATGGTGTTTGTTGAGTCGACGCATGGAGGGTGTTGTTATATGCAAACTCGGCTAGCGGTAGATATGCAGTCCAATCGTCTTGCTGATAGTTGATGCTGTATCGTTAGTACTGCTCCAAGACTTGGTTCACCCGTTCCGTTTGGCCATCAGTTTGAGGATGAAAAGCTGAAAAAAGCTTGATATCCACCTTCAATATCCCAAAGAGAGATCTCCAAAACTTTGACACGAACTGGGTACCTCGATCTGATATGATATCATCTGGTAGTCCATGATATCGATACACATTATCGAGAAAGAGTCTTGCTGTGACTTCACTGGACGATGTCTTCTTACAAGGAACAAAGTGTGCCATCTTCATAAGCCAATCTACCACAACAAAGATGCTGTCAAATGAGTTTGATGATGGCAAGTCCATGATGAAGTCCATAGAAATTGAAGACCATGGTCGACGTGGAATTGGCAATGGCTGTAGAAGTCCATAAGGGCGATGCCGAGGATTCTTAGATCTTGAACAGATGTCACAAGAGAGGACAAAATCTTTCACATCCTTCCACATTTGGGGCCACCAAAAATCTCGGGAAATAAGCTCCAAGGTCTTGTTGAATCCAAAATGTCCCACAGCTGGAAAATCATGGCGAGATTGAAGAACTTGGAGTCGTGCTAGTCCTTTTGGAATGTACAATCGCTCTTCAAAGTATAAAAGATCTCCCTCCACCTTGAACTTGTCGTCATTGGTACGTTCCTTGATATCAATGGCTACTGAATCTTTAATGGTCATAGCACGTACCTGGTTTAGGAAGTCAGCATCAAATGATACAATAGTAGCACAAAGTTGAAATCTCTCTGGCTTCAATAACGTTGTACATTGTTGATCAAACGCTGCTTCTCCAGCCTTTGGTGCAAGATACGATCTCCTTGATAAAGCATCACATAGTCCTTGCTGCCTTCCAGGTCGATAAGTGATAACAAAATCGAATCTACATAGCGACATATTCCACCGAGCTTGATGCCGATTTAAAACTCAAGCCGTCATGAAATACTCCAAATTCTTGTGATCCGTATATACGGTCACTGGATGAGCAACTCCTTCAAGAAAGTGATGCCATTCTTCGAAAGAATCCACAATAGCAAGAAGTTCCTTATCGTGGATCTCATAATTGATTTCAGCAGCAGAGAACTTCCGAGAATAGAATGCAACTGGATGGAGCTTCTTATCTTCACTCATTTGTGAAAGCACAGCTCCCAAAGCAAAATCTGAAGCATCAGTTTCTAAATAGAAGGCCTTTGTAAAGTCTGGATGTACCAAAATTGGAGCTATAGTAAATGCTGTCTTCAAATCTTGAAACGCCTTCTCCGCCAAAGGTCCCCATTCCAACTTATCCTTGCATGTTAATCGAGTGAGAGGAGGAGCAACTTGAGAATAATTCTTGATGAAGATCCGATAGAAGTTAGCAAAACCAAGAAAGTATTGTACGTCTCTAACCGTCTTCGGAACCTCCCAAGTCATGATTGCTTCTACTTTCTTGGGGTCCATCTTCAAACCTTCTGTAGTCGCAATGAACCCCAAAAATTCCATCTCCGTCTGGTGAAATAAACACTTTTCTAATTTGGCATATAGTTCTCGCTTGCGTAGTTTCTCCAAGACCAAACGAACATGCTCCTCATGCTCTTCCTCGTTTTTAGAGAATATTAGAATATCGTCCAAGTAGATGACAACAAAAACGTCGAGGTGTTCTCGAAAGATGTCATTCATCATATGTTGGAAAACCGCTGGAGCATTGGTAAGACCAAAAGGCATGACATTATATTCGAAATGACCATACCTTGTACGGAATGCTGTCTTCCACTCATCTCCTTCCTTGATTCATACGAGATTATAAGCTCCCCTTAGATCAATTTTTGTAAAGATCTTCGCACGTCCAAGTTGTTCTAAGAGACTAGAAATCAAGGATAATGGATAACGATTTTTCTTTGTTACCTTGTTGAGGCCTCGATAGTCCACACACATCCGTAATGATCCATCTTTCTTCTTCACAAATAAGATGGGTGCTCCAGCTGATGATTTTGAATGACGAATGAAGTTCTTGGCTAGATTCTCGTCGATGTACTTTCGTAACTCTGCCAACTCCGTTTGCGATAGATTGTAGATTGGGCCAAAAAGTGGTTGTACTCCTTCTTGCAAGTCTATGGCACAATCATATGGTTGGTGTTCCGGTAGTATGTCGGCGTTCTTCTTTTGAAACACGTCTTCAAAATCTTTATATTGCTCCGGTATACTTGCTGTTGAGATCTTCTCCTCGGTAGTTGGAGCCGCATAAATGACAAATGGAGTGCCTTCCTTAGATGATCTTATAAACGCTCTTGCTCCAATGAATAAGGATTTTTTTTTTCGAGGTTTTTTACTAGGTTTTTTCTTGGGTGGTTTTGTGGGAAAAGTCATCTTCCACAACCTCCAATCTATCAATGGATTATGTTTTTTCAACCAAGAAAGACCAAGAATAATAGGATTTGATGGGGTTCTAATAATATTAAAAATGATATGACTACTATGGTCTTTAAACGTTACTTCAATAGGTTTTGATTCATGGGTGATGCTACCAGACAATAAAGGTCGTCTATCTATTATCTCAACATGAACAGGTTTTGATTTTTGTACTAAAGGGATCTTATGACGCTTTCCAAATTCTTCGTCTAAAAAACAAGCAGATGCTCCTCAGTCTAGTAGTGCTAAGGTTCTCAATTTTTGAGGGCCGATAAATAGAGGGATTGTAAAACAAAGTGCAGGTTGGGCAGAAAGAAAGGAACCTGATTGTTGTTGGGATATTTCATTGTCCAGCCGCACGGTTCCTACTGTGGCTGGGCATCCTCGTTTTCCTGAACAAATACTCCCCTAGTCTTGACTATGCCTCGATTTTGCTTTTTGGGACAGTTTCCGACTTTGTGGCCTTGTCCACCGTAATACAAGCATAAATTTTCCTCCATACGTCGCTTTTTTTCTTCTAACTTAAGAGATTTGATATGTACCACATCAATTTGTATGTCTTCCACCTCTGAATGCGAATTCACACCGCTTGTCGACATAGTTGGAGCATGGCGAATTGTATGTTGTCTTGAGCGTTGGTCTTGGCGACGTTGGAATAGGCGATTATCGCACTTCACAGCTTGGCTAATGGCTTCATTGAGCGTTCGTGGATCAGGAAGAGTTAACAGCAAATCCTTCACATCATCTCTTAAACCCCAATAGAATTGACTCATCAACGCTTCTTCATCCCAATTGATGTCGCATACTAATTGCCTGAAATCCAAAGCATAGACTGATGTAGAACGCATCCCCTGTGGTAGCGACCGGATCTTTGTTGTAGCCCATCGAACCTTATCGTGTTCACCAAATGCTTCTGCAAATGCTTCCAAAAAGGTTTCGAAGTTGTTTAATATGGATGATCGTTTCTCAAACAAAGGAGCAAACCATGATAGAGCTTGTCCCGTAAGTAAGGTTCCAACAAGCCCAACACGTGACTCCTCCGTTGGATATCGTTCGGGCTGTAAAACTGTTATCAACCTGATTTGATTGACGAATCCTCGAAACTTGGAATGTGTTCCATCAAACTTATCTAGAAGGCTAACTCGAGGCTCCTTATGTTGTAGAACTAGTGGTTCTTGTCGAACCTGAGGTAAAGTTGTTTCTCCAAGTGCCGAAATTTGAGGCTGGTGTAGTTTAGATTGTGCTATCCCAGATACTCCATCATTATGAAGCCTTGCCACCACTCCTTCAATCTCTGCAGTTCTTTGTGATAACGTAGCGAGGGCATTCATAATAGCATCTAACTTAGACTCCGAACTTTCTGTCATACTAATGTCTTGACCTCCGGCCATTCTAAAAGAAGGACAAAAATGACTCTACAAGAGGCAATATTGGTTTATAGGAGGGTAATCCACAACCTATAAAATGCCTTAAGAATTTCAAGAAGAGGGGTAATCCACTCTCTCCAAGAAGAATAAGACTCCAATATTGTAATAGAAGAAGTATCAGTTTAGAGGAGGGTAATCCGCAACCTCTAAAAAATGCTAGTATACCTTCAAGTAGAGGGGTAATCCACACTCTACTAAGAAAGAACTAGCTCTGATATCTCAAGTTAGTGTAGTCTCGACAAACTGTCACGGACACAAAATACAGACTTAAAATCTAACAAGAAGTTCAAGAAGAAGTGGCAGAACTAGATTAAACAGATGAGTACAAGAACAACACCAGAAAGGTGAGCTAGAACTCCAAGAGATGTGTTGTCGAGACTGAAGAACTCTTCAGCCTCAATCCCTATATATACTCCTACTTAGGAAGCTTCTCGAGCTACTTCTATTAACTAAGAAGCTTCTAGAAGGTTCCAGAGGCTTCTTTTCTAGAAGGTTCTAGAAACTTCTCGAGCTACTTCTATTAACTAGGAAGCTTCTAGAAAGTTCCAGGGGATTCCTTTCTAGAAGCTTCTAGAAACTTCTCTTCTAGAAGGTTCCAGAGACTTCCTTTCTAGAAGCTTCTAGAAACTTCTCTCTAAAAGGTTCCAGAGGCTTCTCTTCTAGAAGGTTCCAAAGGCTTGTTTTCTAGAAGGTTCTAGAAACTTCTCTCTAGAAAGTTCTAAGGAATATGTCCCTAACATATATATAGAAGCAAAAGTAAAGCCTTCTTCACTCTTGTTAATACCTTTCTAATCATAGTCTTGTTTCAAGACTTTCTAGTCTTCTTGTTATTTGTAATAGCCATTCTAATTCAATATTATATCATCTTTGAGTGATTTTTTTTTTTTAGTGTCATAAGAATATATTAAATATTTCTTTCTTTGAGATTCTTATCTTTGAAAATTTGACAAGAATGCTAATTTACTATATCTATCTTGTTTTAGAAGTGATTGGATTACTCCACTTTTATTATTGTGTTTTGAAGATTGCATACTATTCACCTTTAAATAAGAAATCTTATTTTTTAACACTAATCTTTTTTTTTTTGAAGAGAGAAGATTATCCCTCTTTGTAGAAATCTTCATTTGATATCAGAGATTGTAGATTGTCTTCTTTTAATTTTAAACTTTTGAATTTGTTTGAGTTGTCTATAGAAGAAAAGATTATAGATGCTACTCTCAGCAAAAAAGAGAATAGATTTTCAACTATTATAGAACTTCATGAACTTGTCAACACTCTAAGAGTAGAAATCTTATATATTTCCAATGTAAATCATGGAGCTACTATTCCTACATCTATAGAAGAAGATTAGAGTTTATGGCAAGAAGTTAAATAATTGAAGGAAGCAAGTAGATTGATTTCACAACCAGATGTATAAAATTTTGTTCTATAAGTATGATAAGAAGAAGGATTAGTATGCCTCAGAATTTTAATGGAACAAGATCAAAATTTCAAAGTTTTTTGTAAAAAGTCAAGCTCTATGTAAGATTGCATCCCTTCTAATATCCCAATGAATTTACTCAAGTTGAATTCATATGCACATTTCTATTAAAAAGTGATCTTTCTTGGTTTGTACTTTCAATAAAAAAAGATTTGCAACTCTTTTATAATTTGAATTCATTCTTAGTGTTTATGGTCCCATTTGAAAAAAGTAATTAAAAAAGAATAATAGAGATCAAGCTCTCATCTTTATAATAAGGATCATGGTCAGCTACCATATATGCAACTGAATTTTAAAACCTTGCTTACAATGTGGACTAGAATGACAAAACATTTATCAATCAATTTTGATATGAATTGAAGGATAATATTGAAGATTTATAATTAGCAATGCCAAAGGCAAAATCTTTGGAAAAATATATTTTTTAAACAATTGCTTGTAATAATCGATTATTTAAAAGAATAAAGACTTGGCTAAAGAGGTATAAATCAAATAATAATAGCAGCTCTCAAGTTTTCAGCAACTTATTCTTTAAGACCAAAATCAATGCAAATTCATATGACATAATTTAAATCACTTATATAGCAAAAAACAAATTGACAACATCAACAAGACTTATGCTTATATTGTAGAGAAGCTAAACACATTGCTCAACATTGTCCAAAGAAAAATTGCAACCACAAAGTAAGAAGGATGATTGCCAAAGAACACAATGTATCAAAAAACAAGTTATTCCAGCTACAATAAAAATTGTGCGGCTACAATCTTACATAGCTCTTAGTAAAGGTTATATTTTCTCCTCAAATTCCTCACTTTGTTTTATAATAAAAGTTTATTTAGGATCAAGAAATCACAAAGTCTTAGCTTTGGTAGATTTAAGAACTTCAATCTATTTTATAGATAAAGATTTTGTCAAAAAACAAGAAATATTGTTAATCAAAAAAAATAAACTTATACATGTAGAAGTCATAGATGGTCATTTGTTATCTTCAATACATGTTATGCATGAGACTATTCTTTTAGATGTAGCAATTAAAGATTATAATAACATAGTAATATTTAATATAATAAGATCTCTATCCAATCCAATTATTTTAGGATTATCTAGGTTAGAAAAGTACTTTGTATAAATAGAAGCAACACTAAGTTTTAAATCATTAAATTAATTTTTTAATTTTTAATTATTTAAATAAAAAAATATATTATTATTAGAGAGTCTTTTAATTATTAAATATTTATTATAATGTAGAAAAATTTATAAATAATAAGAATATTATTTTTTAAAATTATATATATATATATATATATATATAAATAAATCTTAGAGGTAATTATCTTAATTGATTTAGTTTTTTTGCTTACTTTTGAAAATAAATATTTAGTTATTAAAACTAATATTCATATAGGCCTTTTATATATATATATATATATATATATATATATATAAATTTTAGTTAATAGTTTAAAAAAGTATGAAAAAAACTTCATATCTTTTTAGTTATTTATATAGAAAATAAGATTTCTACTTAATTTTAATTAATTTTATTAATATAAAAAAATTACCAAAATAAAAAAATATATTCTTAATTTGATATTAAGATTATAAAAATATTATTGGAATTTATGAATTTTATAGAATTTATTTAGAGGTTTTCAAAAAATATTTAGAGTAATTTTCAAGATTTGATAATTATGATATTCACCACTTTAGAATGGCATTATGAAAAAATAGAGTAATATTTGAAGGCCCCATAAGGCTCTTAAGATAATTAAGTATTTTTAAATACCATGATAAATTTAAAATAATGATAATATTAATTTTACTAATAGAAATGAAGAGGACCAAATGTTAGTATAGTCCTTATAAAAAGAGAGGTGCATAAGTCCCAAATAGGTTGTAGCACCTTAGACGCAGGTAAGAGGATAAGACTAAGGTCTTGTAACCTCTCTAAGACACTTTCATATACTACTTGTGACCCTTGGTGAGGCTGAAACTCTTAATCTTTTAAATAAATTATTTTTGAAGTAAAATTTATTTTCTTAAATTTTTTATTATTTACATTTTATCTTTAAATTATTAAAAATTATTCATATTAACATTGATTTTCATTTTTTTATGTTGTTACAAAGATAAAAATATTATCTATTCAAAAATATATTTTTTAAACTATAATTATTTATTTTAGTAAAATATAAATCTAATAAAAAGATTATGACTAAATTTTAAAAATATAATTGCTTAATTAAACTAATTTCATTTATTTTGAGTTGTTCTCCTATTTTCAGATTAATTTCTTCTCTCACTTAATACTACTAATTACAAACAACTCTTAATTGAAGCCATCTTGTAATTTGAGTTGAGAAGTGAAATTGTTTTTAATACACATACTTAAGCTATATATTTAGTTATTAAAACCATAGAATTTGCAAATTAAAAAAAAAAAAAAAAAAAAAAAAAAAAAAAAAAAATCTTAAAAATCTATATATATATATATATATATATATATATATGTATACATATTTATTTTTATTTAAATACTTATTTAAGAATTTAATATAGTATACTAAATTATTATTTTTTAAAAATAATGAATATAAATTATTTGTATAAACATTTCAACCCTCAAAAATATCAATAATTAAAAATGTATTCATTATAAAAAAGAAGAATTATAAAAAAGTAATTTATTAATATTTTAAGATTAATGTAGTTTTAGGTATGATGTTATTTATATAGAAAAAAATGATTCTAATTCTAAAAAGATACTATTTATAAGATTGAGTACAAAACCATAAAATAAAAAATATATATTTATTTTTTAAAATATTAAAATAAATTTTATTTCTATTTAAATAAAGAAATTAATTTTAAAAAATTACAATGACCGAAATTTTAAAATAGTCATTAAAAGTATAAAACAATTATTAGGATAAAATAGGTATAGTAGAAAAATGAGAATTTTAAGTAATCAATTAATACAACTTAAAACAAGGAGTAGAAAGAATTACAGTGTCATATAAACAACAGACATGTTGGTTGGAATTGTAATAGAATAGAATGACTTTAAAAGACCTTATTTTTCTCATTTCTTCAATTTTTTCTATTTATAGAAAGTAAACCACAAAGAAACATAACAAAGAAAATTTGTAATTAAAAATCATAAAGGTAATAAAATAAAATGTTTGCAGATTCTGAACTACATTTTATTTTTAGCTATAAATATTGTATATGCTAAATATTAAGATTATATGTATGTATGTATATATATATATATATATATATATATATATATATTCTTTTATTTTAACTTTTTAGATCTGATTGCAAAATTTATTTGAAGTTTTGCAGAACCACTTAAGATTTTTTTAAGTTGACATAGTCTTGTAAGTATTTGTGTTGCTAGAAACTTATAGTATTTTCCTGCTAGATTAGTGATATTTTCAAATTTATAATTTTCTGATTGTGTATTTATAAATTAAGTACAACTAGAATTTAATATTCATATTTTTATTTAATTTTAAATTTACAATTTTTTACACAATAAATCTAATAATATTTAAATAGAAACTCATTTGTCTAATAATACATGTAGTTGGTTATTAAGATAAGTTAGGTTGATATCAAAGATCGTAATTATGTAGAATTAATATATATATATATATATATATATATATATATTAAAATTAACTTTTAATTTTGAAATCAGCTTTATTAAAATCTTTTGAAGAAAACACCATCATGTATCAATAATTATAAAACTTATTACCGAGATTTGAGGACATACTTATTAACTTGTATAAATTAATCTCTTGAAAAGAAAGAATTTGATTCACTATTGATTTAGAAGTGAAGATAATTTTCTACAAAAATAAGTTTTTAATTATTTATATTGTGTAAAATACAAATAATTTAAAACTTACTTTTTAAAATATATATTTAAAGTTTCTTGCACACAATCTGATTATCTGAATATCCATGATATTGTTTTATCTTTTCAAAAATCACTTCAAAATTAAATTGTTCTTTTGTATGTTTGCTGTGTAATTTTCAGCCATCCTTATTTTGAAGCAATCTTACATTATCTTGGTATTTTTGACAAGTATGCTTTTTATAAATTTATAATTTATAAGTATTTTTATTAATATTATTTGTTACTTAGAAAAAGAGACAAAATAAATAAATTTACTAAAACAAAATCTTACAACTCAGTCAAGATATTATAAACCTCATGTCTTTGAATACTATTAAGGATCTTTTAAGTTGTTGGTAATGTACAGAATTAAATTATATTTCTTTAAATTTAAGTATTTAATGATTTTTTTGGAAAATATTTTATTAAAATTTATTGATATTTTTAATATAATATTTTAAAATTTATTAAATTGGTTTTTAAAATAAATAATGTTAATATTAATAAAAGATAATTTATAAAAATTTATCAGCATAAGTTCTTTTTTAGGTCTATTTAATGCAACAAACTATCAATATTTATATTATTTTTTGATCTACTAGCATTGAGATTAATATCATAATAATATTTTGATTGTACTACCAATATTATAATCATATATCAAAGAATACATAATTGTAATGAAACATAAAAAAATTAAAATCAAAGTATTTCAGATAATAAGAAATAAATAATTTTGTAATATAAAATTATAAATTTTCATGAAAAGTTTTTAGTTTAAAGGCCCTAAATTACACATTATATGCACTTGAGTATGTGTTTATAACTAGTAAATATTATCTATTTTGTGGGCATTTTGTATTCAAGAGATAAGGTGAGAGGTCTTAACCTTTAAATGTTTTGATCATTTTAAATTTAGAAGCCTCTCTAAATTGGCTTCATACTTAGAAAATTAGGCCCAAAGATGAAAAGATGAGGTGGAATGCAATTAGTTTTTAACATGACATGAAAAACATTATTTTCCAAAAAAACTGAGTTCATCTCAAAAAAAACAATTAAGAAAATTTGAGGAAAATTATCCAAAAATGCTTTAAATAACTATTTAAAATCATACATTACTTTTTCTAATTATTTGAATCAAGATATGGATTGACATGTTCAGAGTTATAATAAAAATAATAATAGTTGGTCCATTTCATAACCTGCTCTCAGTTCATATTACATCCAAAAACCAATGCTTCCAAAGAAGGAGTTTTCTTCACCAACCCAAGGAATTCAACAAGCCTTTTGAACCATGTATTTTCAAAGTATAATTCTAGGTATAAAATATTTTTTACTTATCCTATGAAAAAAGAACTATATATACATACACACACATATTTCAAGAATCCACTGGCAATGATGTGCAAATTAAAATTGCATGGATCCATGTTATGAAGTGGTGCCAACCTGTTTGTGTTGGGGGAGAAGATTTTGTGGGGATCTTAGTCAGGTTGCAAAGAGTTAGTCAGGTGCACTTTCTTTCTCTGCAGCTTCTGCTGTAAGGCAAATCTGAATGCATTGCTAAACCCCAAATCCTGCACAGCTAGTGGCCTTGCATGTACACTGGGGTGGGGGCTAATTGCCCTAAAAATGCACAGCATAAAAGGAAGATCATTGAAATGAGCTTACTGATTAAATAAACAAAGTAATAGTAGTAGGAAGTACTTTGGGATGACAGTGGCATTATACAGGTCCACTATATCCATGCCAATAGAATCACAGTGTGTGTATATACAAATGTCTCACTTTCTGTCCTTCTTACATGACTTGATATTTGAGATCTTTGTCAACAGCCATGTCAACAACATTGCCCTTGTTTTACATTCCTTAATTGGTTTTCAATGTACTGCAATTTGAAATTTTGTATGTGAGAATTAATGTGAAAGGAACAAACCAGAAATGTTACTCCATTTAACATGGCACTGTAAAGCACTTAATTAATCACATGTTGCACACAGTAATTTATGCATTTGGAGGCATTTATGGTTATGTATACCCCAAAAGTTTAAATTCTTTGCAAAGCATTGAATGGTGTGTATTTATTCAATTGGCAGAGCACATGAAGTAATCTCAGTATAATTTTGTGGCATGCCATCAACAGCCATGAAGCTTAAGCATGTGTCATTGTGCAATTAAAACAGAAAACAACTCACTGTTTTAAGGGCTTCTTAAGTTCATCTTTTTGTAGTAATTGAAACTCTGGTTTCCAAAATCTGAGCAACACCCAAGGAAATGGGATAGAAAGAAGGGGAAAATGATAGAAGTGGAAAAAGTGCCAGAGGAATAGTACAGTTTGAAGCAGAACTAAAAAAATGAAGACATAGCAGCAGATATTCAAACACAACCCTCCAACCACAACCAATCAGCCATGTTTATGAACCCCACTGAGAGTATGTTTGTAGTGTAATGTGGTACTCAAGATAAAGAGTAGAAACACACACTCTCTCATGGACCCAACCACATGGAATTAATCACATATGAGCCCACCCCAAGAAAAGTGTGTTACTCAGAATGTGAATGAGACTTTCACTCCACACCTCTGCACACAAAGTAGTACTCCTTATAAGTGTGTGTGTGAGTTCCAGGATCTTCAATTTTTCAGTGGGTAGTGAGAGGTAAATGCATGGGAAGCAAGCATCTATCCACCTATCCATGATGAAAGGATGGAATTCTGAAGGTGAGGTGGGGGGGGGGGGGGGGGGGAGAGGGCCATGATTTGGGAGGCCTACAAGTTGCAATGAGATGGGGTGTCATGAGATCCTGATGTTGCATTGATGAGAGTGGTGTGAGCATTGTGGGACCTGCGTGCCTGCCTGCCTGGGTCTCTCACTCTCTCATTCTCTCTACACTACTGACTGTGGCTGGCTCCTCATGATGGAGGCAAGCATGCTTAACAGGCAAGTGCAGGATCCTGCTTGCGATGCTACCCAATTGACACCATTCAAGTCCCTACTCTGGGAATGACATTGTTGCCATTCACTGCAACAGTCCCTCCTCCTCTCTATCATTCATGACTGTGAGAGGGCCATTGCCTTTCAATCAATCACCAGGCATGCTCTTCTCTCATCTTCCTCTGTGTGCTCACCTTCCCCTTGCAATAGTCACAACATGCTTGCATCATGGAAAAGAGGAACACATGTTTCAGTGCATCATTTCTAAGAGTTACCAGACTGGAGGATTGAAGGATCTGATTGTTATGATAAGTTGGCACAATGACCCTTTACTTGCTTTGTTGATTGATTTGTAGCACACTCTATCATTGTAAGACCATAAATAGTTGTTTTTTTTCAGCTGAATGAATAACAATATTAATATTATGTTTTCTAAGTTCAATTCATTGGTGGTGATTCTTAGGAATGAAATACCTATGGGGTTGTAGGGGACATCCCCCATTGTGTTTTTTTTGTTTGTTTGTGGTTGTTGCAGAATGTCCAGTGGTGAGTAGCAGTCTTTTGGGGAGTAAGTGCACATTTTCTGCACAGCTTTGTGTCCAAAGTCTCCTACCTGGACAGCCAATGACAGGAAATAATAATTTTCTTATGTAATATTCCAATGTTCTAACTCACACACTGAATCTGTGAAGAATGTAGGAAATCCTTCCTTCTGTATGCTGGGTGTTCAAGTGTTACCTTTTGAATTTTCTTGTAAAGAACATTAAATTTGGAAAATGGTAGGATAGCCTGTAACATTTACATCTGCAAATAAAACTTTTCAATTTTAGTTCTAATTTTTTTTTTTTTTTGCTACTATGGGAAGCCCCTTGCCCCACTTCTTTCATTTCTTTCATGGGGTTGCAACTTAGTGTTATGAATTGTTTTTTAATAAGTAAATAACTAAAAGTGTACTTGTCTACCATTGTTTCACCTAACAGATTTCAATGCTTTCCTAGTGCATGAGAATGAGTTGGAATAATCATAAGTAGATCCTCAAGTTGAGAAGGAGTCACCATACATTGACATTTATAGTTTGTATTACAATACTCATGTGGATAAAGGGTCTGCCATTATGATAATCTCCTGAAAATTTGCAAAGATGTCCAGGTTCTGTACTTCCATTCATCACCCTTTGCAACATGAGATTTGGCTATACATCACAAAATGCACACCATTTGTTCATCCTTAGCAATTTAGGGTTTTTGGAATAGAACTGATTAATAGAAATGAGGGGGGAATTCATCAGAAAACTGTGTGTTTGTGTGTGTGTCTTGTGGCCAGTCTAGCTACAAGTAATCAACATCTTGAAGCAGAAATGCAATTTTGACAGCCCCTCCAAGTCAAAGGCTATTCAGAATTGCATTCCTTGGGGGACCCTCATTGATGTGGAAACACATTCTTGTACTAAGAAATTCTGGCACCATAGAACAGGCTTCCTATGTTTTGAAAAAGAAGAAAAAGATGACCATCACAATATCCTCTTTGATTGAGACAATAGCCACAAAATTGTCCACATAAGGTACCTGACCCATTCTCAATCCCCCCCCCCATTTCCAACCTACAATGATTGAGTCTGACACCTTATGGTTTCACATTACTTTATTCACATTTTGCCCCAACTCCATGGCACCCTTGGTTAAGAAAATAAATTTTTTATACCAACTCAGGAAATTTGTCAAGAAATCAAGTATTTTCAATTTCGTAACCAACTACTGGTCAGAATTAGATTTGTATCAGACATAATCTTAAGTTAAAATATTAATAGTAATTTTTTATTCGGGCGAAATGATGTGAAAACACCTAGAATCCTCCTGATTTCTATTTCCCAACTGATTTTAATTTTTCGTACACATACTGCAGATATGCTAAATTGCTTAAGTTATTGGAAATGGTTGTTGTTGTGGAAGGTGCTCTCTCCACATCCAACTCTGACACTCCATTTCTGCAACCCAGAAATGAACGTTCGATTTTCTGACATGTTTGATTCTTTAGAAATATTTTTCATACTCCAGTAAAACGAATATTACTCACGCTCCATACATATATTTCTCCAAGCTCAGAATGTAGTTCGTGAGCATTGAATAGGGATTAATCACTAGTCTAACGCAAAGAAGACAAAAGTAATGCTCCTTTAAAATCCTCTAGGTTTAGGGTTTGATATAGCAACGTTGGCTATTCCAGTAGAGCATTTCAACAGGCTCATCACACTGTGCATATGTCAGCTGAATCTTACAGGCATGATTTTTATTAATGTACAATGTTACAGTTGGCTCCCTTTGATACACACTTCCTGTTCCGCTTGTAATGACCAAAAACAGTGTAGTTTGCATTCCAATGACAATCTCAATTCTTTAATCTCAAGTTTCAAACGTCCCTGAAATCATATTATTTTTGATTAAGCAATGAATGCGATCGAAAGATATGGGAATCCAGATCTGATTTTTAAACTCACAGCGGCAGAGGTTTTTGCTGAAAATGCCGAATCGAATGTCCAACTTTGGGGGACTGCTGCCGTAATTTCACAACCTCTCAGACTTTGGTGTTGTATGATCATGTTGACTTGTGAGCTGAAAGTTGAGGAAGTTGCGGAAACGTATCTAACCACGTTTTGCAGATATGAAAAACAAATAACCCATCCCTACACCCTGCACTTCCTACATCTAGATCGTTTATCTCTTCGACACGGCCTGGGATCATTGCAAATGTTCGCGGCAGAGCTCTTGACATGATTCCAACTGAATGCGCCTCTGTTATCCTTCGATGTTGCAATGAGCTTCACAATCTCTAGGTCTTCCACTCAGAAAGAAACCTTTGATTGGCTGCCGTATACGGATGCGATTCAGGCAGGCGCTCAAGGGATCACCAAACATGTGAAAATAAAAGTATGAACAATTACATCAGTTGCTCGACACACACCACACTACCATGATCTGCTTTTCAGTATTTTTTGCCTTCCGTCTACAGTTAAGTAATATCACTCCACAATCGGTACGAAATTTGAACGCAGTCTTATTTAGTTTTACTTGAAACTTTGTACTCCAAACAGTTATGCTGTCTTACTTTCATTCGCTTTTGACATCACTGCTTGTTGTATGAATTAGTGCTTCTCAGATCAATTCCATAGAAACATTCCTCTTATGGTTTGTCACATTTCGTCTAAATTGCTACTCTTGAGATCAAGGTCACTCAAGCGTAAGCTGCAAGGTTAACGCGGAGTATGATTGGAAGTTTGCCGCTGAATGGAAAGGTTCGTTGATGTTTTGCAAACAGTAGGAGTAATCCGTACTTCTGCATGTGAAGAAAGACTATCAGAATACGATTTCGATGCCTATTGGATTCATCTTCCTCGTAAAACCTAGCACTTAGTCGGTAGTTCCATTCCTCACTTTCTCCGTCGCGAATCATTTGTCAGTCGCTCACATGAAGTAGCAGCTTTGAGGATTCAAAAGAAGACACCTGTTTATTGAAGGTCGGTTGGCCACGTTGTGAGGGGAATTGGTTCAAGTTCTTTACACACAGTTGTACAGCAACATACATTTAATAATCTTCATGCCAAAGGAGAAGTACAGTCACGCCGTGGTTGAACTAGCAATAAAACATTTCTGCACAGTAGGGCTCAACATTCATGATCTCCTGCCGAAACAGAATAGCCATAGTTCTTGTCCTGAGGTGTGACTGGTAATTTGTTCGTTGTCGACTGAAATTATGCAACGTTTGGTTTTCTGACACAGCTTGTTGTCCCTGAGAGCACACATCCATTTCTGAGCAGCACAAGAATGGCCATCGTCTCTGCAGGGTTGCGTTTTGGAGTATCAGTCCATGAGTGCCAAGAAGTTGTCCTTACCGGTGGACAAATTAATAGAACCAAGGTCTACGAGAGTGGATAGAATGCAGCGGAGACGGTCGATGGGATGAACCATACGCTCATGTGCAGAAAATAAAATTCCCTGCCGTGTTCGCCCCGTCCTCGATCAAGCTCCTGGCATTGACATGGAAGTAGCATGGTATGATTTGGCAGAAGGTTAACGCCCACTTTGACATGTCTTTCTCCCACTAAGTCGGGTCACATTGGCATACCACACAAAAGTCTCACGTTCCGAATCGAGGGAACCATACGTACATGCAAATCTGTACCGTGACCAGCGACGTAAATAGGTTTAAAAAATCGTGCGTCTGCACTAGCGGAAGGTGGATCCAACTTAAAGAGTTGCTAACATTCCAAATCTTAGCAAAGCTGGATGAAGATGTATACTACGACTCTGTATTCAGGTCTCTCAACAGTTTGGTTCAGAAGCGTTCGTCATTAATCCATGCTTGCAACATTAGCAACCCTCTGACCCTGCATGCGTTAAAGGAAATGCTACCTAAATTCTTCGCAAATTTTAATTAGGGCTCGTATGGATGACGACTCACACAGTAGAGGTGTACTATTAGCAATGTTTTGGATTCTACCTATGTGATTGATCATCACGAGTTCGCGAGCAAGCTCACACTTTGGCTGTGTATGAATCGACGGAGATACTATGAATGAAAGCAACTCAGAGAAGCACTTCCAGCACCACTCCTACTTGCAGATCTTCGCGTTCACTGGTTGGTCATGAACAGGGCCTCAGAAATTACTGGTTGGTGGTGTGAATACATCTTGTTCGGATGCCCTTTCCCTACTGTCACTCGCTGCAGTGTTGAAGACCCAGCCACCACGTCCGTGCCCAGGCAACTCCATTGACACTCGAGGAATCTGCCGATGGGAAGCCAACGATCTCGTAATTTGACTCCTCTGCGAAAAAGACCACCAGCCTTGGAACCACACTTGTTGACGTCGTAGATCGAGCGCTATGTTCAGAAGAATTGGATCACCGTACAATCCATCATGCGAGCAAGATGCGGGGGATTGTTAGTAACGAGCCCTTGGATGAAATACTCGCAACGAAATTGGCTGGGTAAGTTAAAAAGTCGCAGTCTCTCGATACAGAACAGCGTGGCGGGCCTCAGACGAAGCAGAGAATGCACGGCCCTCCCTCTCCGTCCGTCCGTCCGAGTGAGTGAGTGAGTGAGTGAGTAAGCAGAGCCAGCCAGTTCGCCAGCCAGCCAGTCAGCCCGTGTTCTTCAAGACGGGCATGCTTTCCGAGCTTGTGTCCTTTCTTTGCACAATCATAGCCAGCAGCAGCAGCATAGCGCATCATCGACTGGGGAGGGGTTGGCGGGCCTAGGTCATCCATCTGAAGTCCAAAAACAGATTGGGCTCGATGAACGTGCACTGCCCAGAGAGGAAAAACTCAATGTGCGGGTATCAGATGCGGAAATCCTAAATCCACTCACCGAGTGGCAGTGTGAGAGAGGCTGCGTTGAGCTGGACGAGCAGAGAGGGCAACGGGTGCTTTGTCAGATTGTGCTAAAAACTTGACAAGTGGCTCATGAAAAAAAAGCGTCGCAGGCCCTTCAACCCCATTGAATAGCAATTAGGATTTTGGTTTCATGGCTTATTGAGGATCAAAGCTTGTGACTTAGTTTTCTTAACTTTTCAATTGCAGTATGGGTTTCCACGTCAGCATGAGCTGGAGTTGGTGTGCGAAACTGGGCGAGGGTTGGGAAAGTTGTCTGTTGGACAGTTTGCCATTTTAATTGGGATGAGAGTGGAGCTTCTTACCCAGCCCCTGCCAGGGTGGGGTTTGGCTTTATCCATCTGCATTGGGATGCAAGTTGTTTGGCCATTTGCCTCCTTGTGTTCCATGTGATCCTCTAACTCATTCCATCCATACCCATCAACAAACAAACTCATGAACTCGGCAACAAACCTTGCACACTGTATATTTTTGTCCCCTACACCAAAACACAATCCAAAAGCATTTTGGCCTCAAAGACATGAATATTTTGGGCAAGTACATGGATTGTAGGACAACAAAATAAAATAATGGCTGAAAGAGGTCTTTAATAAAGTTCAACCAAAATTATGTAGAATTCTTCATGGATATTGGCTTGGTGGACTTTTGAATTTATGAGTGGAGACAAGATTGTATTACTGTTCATATTTTTAACCTTGCCTTGTTTGCCTTCTGATTTCTATCTTTTTATAGTTGAGTCTCTTTGGAATATGACACAATCCCTAAAAGAAGAAAAAATGTCTTTTTTGGATTATTCTTATTGCTAATTATTCATATCAGTATGGTCAATTTGTATTTTCACACGCTGTGCAGTGTAACATATGAGATACCCTAAATTATACTTCAGCTTGTACACTACATCTTAATGAAAAGTATTCGAGAGTAAGGGGGTTACTTTAGCTTCTTATTTAACAGAACATAGATAATGACGTATTTCTTTTCTCTTTTTTTCCTACTTGAAGAAATGATTACTAATCCTGTAGACTTACAGAATACCATACACGTAATCAGAGATTTCTCTTTTAATTGTATCATATTTCAAATTTTGGATATTGAAATTTTAATTGAGAAGCGCTATCTCAAATCAAGTATTCATTGATGGCCCATGACAATTAACCATCTTTAAGGAACTACAACACTTTGTACTAAAAAAGACAAGTATTTTAAATCATTGCATTTAAGGATTAAAATTTGTCATTAACAGAGATATAATCATTTAGATTAAGGTCACAGATTTGCTTAAGAAAATGCATAATATGTGTGTACATACACACACACACATACATACATATAGTTCTTGTTTGGAATAAACACTGTATTTCGAAAAGTTTACTGGTTTGTAATTTTATTACATACTATTAATATTATAAAATAGAAGTGACTACTTGCATCAAAATAATATAATAATAATAATTATCATTATTATTATAGGATTAACTAGAAATCACAAAGTTATCAAAATAATAAGTTATGTGTGTAAAGTATCATATTACATCAATGTGAATCTTACTATTAATTTTCACCTAAAATTCCAAATAATTGCAAAAATGAATTCTCTTTGAAGTATAAGAAAGGTCCAAATGATTCATCTATTTCTATCTGTGCAACTATTATTCAAATTGAATACTTCAAAAGAGTGTTATGTAAGATGCAAAAGTAAAACAAATACTCTTAAGTTGTGTAGGTCATTTCTCTCACACACAAACATACACTTACTTTTACACACACACACACACAAATATGTATATACATACATATATTTCTAGAAACTGGATTGGTACACCAGGGATAATCCTTGCACCTTATGGTCCCTATGGTCTTGGGTGTGCTTTGAACCACACACTGAGATGATCCAAATAAATTAAAAAAGTAATGGGTGCAGGATGAAAAAGCAATGGAAAACGGATGAAAACAATAAGGGTATAGGATGAATGGGTACAGGATGAAAGGAGTTGAGCAGCGAGAACCAAGCAGCGCCAATGGATGGTGAAGCGGGGGAGGGTAAAAAGTGAAGGGGGGGGGGTAAGAAGGGAATCTGGGGGGCGGGGGGGGGGGGGGGGTGCACCTGTGGGAGGGAGAGAAGGCAAGAAAAGGCGAGTTCCTACGAATTGTCCCACTTGGGAGTGGGAAAAGGACGCCAGTGGATTGAGAGCCGACAGGTGTGTGGGGTGGAACCCCTGGAATCGTAACCCGAACTTACGCGTAACCCGAAAAAGAGTGAGTCTCTCTCTGGCTTCTGTTGTTGGTGCTTCGAAGGGTGCAGCGTGTGGATGTATGAAGCTTACGGCCATGGTGGAGTTCCGAAATTGGAGGGCATTGGCACTGTTTGCAAGGGATGGAGTAAGAATCGCTCCAAGTGTTGGCACACACATTGCGCACTGCGTTGGCGCCACACGGCTATTGGCATTCCGGTCGCGTTCGTCGCATTTCCGGGAGGAAGTGAAAGTTACCGGCGAGTGCTGGCTGCTGGTGAATGCGAGAGAACTTGGTTGCGTGATCGGGTGGTGATAGAGGGGAAGAATCGTTGGGCCTAGATGGAGTCAAACGCAACCTGGTTGGAGAGTCTTTTGGCATGATTGGCAGGAAAAGTGGGGGACGATGAAGTGTACATTGTATTTGTTTCGTGTCTAGCGATTGTAGTGCGATCGTACGTTGGTATTTGTGTAGGTGGTACTTATCGTGTGAGAGAGTGGGAGTACATTATAGACGAGGTCGGAGTGATTTACTCAAGCGCTGCAGTGGATACCTCCAGGTTGGATGCGTGTTGGCTGGACATGGAGAGGGGGGACGAATAACTACATTTTCTCCGCTGCTGTTCCTGCTGCTTCTGTGCGCCTTGTCTTGCCGAGAGCTTCGTATGGTTGTCTGTTTACATGGTGGCGGGCCGAGTGACATTAGGAAGGTGAGGTGCAGTGTGGTCAGGAAAGAGGTCGAGTGCACAGAGCAGAGACAGAACAGCGCACTGTCTGAGTAGGAGGTAAAATTACGTTATCATGTGTTGCATGGATTTTTTCCGCGGGAATTGGTATCGCACGGATACGTTCTCAGTTTCGGCTCCCCCGGTATCTGGTAAAGGAGATTAGGGGAGAGAATGACATTGAAGTGTCAGACTGTGATGGTTAGTTTAGTGAGTGGTATGAGAGAAAAGCAACAATTTGGATTATTTGTGTGATTACTTGTCTAGATTCTGAATAGCGTACAAAGATTTCTTTTAACCTTTGAAGTGGACTTGCAATGTGTATTTGCTGTACTCATTGCCTGAGAGCGGATTGACTGTTGAGCCGATTACTGCAACTCTGTCTTCTATCCTGAAGTTCTACGTGATTCTTGTGTGAGTGCAGTTAAGCTCGGTAGCTGAATACTAAGACGAGTTTTCCCTACACAAGGAAAGGCACACATTCAGAGAAATCAAGATTAGTGATTTTGTGGTGACGTGGAAGGCCTGCTTTGCAAAGACTTGCTTCCGCGGTCTCTGGGTTCTGTCCAGCGTGGGTGCTGGTTTAAGTTATAGCCGAATAAATCACTGCTATCTTGATATTGTGACATTCGGCGGATTCTAGCCTGACATTGTTAACTGAGGCGCTGTGCTCTTGCACTCCTTCTTAGCACGTTCTTTCATCAGCTGAGCCTCGTCTGTGGCGCTGAAGCTACAGGCGTTGGAATTTTTGATTTATTCGAGCAAATGCGAGGCGATTGAGCGTTTCTTTTTGTAAGTCTCGGGCTGCTCAGGAGTTTTCTATTTCCCTTGTAATGTCTGTTTTATCCAGCAGTACCGATCAACCTAGATCTAAATTATCATATTAGCGCGTTCATCGTGAATGGCCAACTGATACTATGTGCTATGTCGTATCCAGAGCAGACCTAAAACTTCTCTACTTGGGTTACTGATCAATTTCGATGTAAAGTACCTGTTAATAATGTACTCAGGACATAGCCATGGATTTTAGTAATGGTGGAGGCTGCTCACTTCAATTCTTTCCGTCGAATTATGTTCTTGAATCTCTCACCATTACATGTAGTGATCCGTCGTGGTTAGAATCACTCTTGCGAGGATGAATAAGCTTGTATCTAGGTTTTTATGACTTACAATGTGTTAGAATAGTGTAAAGTTAAGTAGGATATTCTCTTGTATACGAGCTAGTTTCTGATCTGTTCTGTTCTGAACGTCTTCGAGTTTCCTACAGTGAAATCTTATTTGGATTACATTGCCAGAACATTACCACGACCTTTTATTATTTCATGATACAGTGGTGCCTGCTTTGCTAGTATAGCCCTTTATCCATAGTATCGCTGTCTTGTATTTATCTTGCGCAAGTGGTACCTAGGTCGTGAGTATGTGAGATACAGTGATAGAACATTTACGTAATTGTGGTCATCGTAGAAGTCTCAAGAAAAGTCCTGCCAATGTAAGTAGATGAGATTTTGTGCATTAAATCTTTGTATAGTACCTTGTCTAAGTATTTTAGTGTCGATCACGTCATATTGTTCTGATTTCTTGTTAATGTATTCTCAGGCTGCTGTAGTTTAGAAGCACAGAAAAGAGATTTCATTTTTTTGTACAACTTCACTTTGACGACGTCCCAAATGTTTACGTCCAGTGCAGTAGCCTTCAAAATTCTCTTATCTCTTGTGTTAAGTATATCTTTTGATAGGTTTCAAAGAAGCAGATCAGCATATCTTGACGTCCATTATGTAGATCGCGCTTCTCTTCAAATTTGTGAGTTCTTTCACGGTACTCAGGAATCTTGGGCTGATTCGTTGTAGGTGAAAATGCAGTATTGAGCAGTCAAGTCCGAAGAGGGGTTGCAAACTATTCAGGTCGTATCACACAAAATAAAGTCTCAATAGTACTTCCTGCTATCTAGTGAAGAAGGAAGGTGGTTACCTGGAATGTATTTTGACTCTCCAACAAAGATATTGCAGAGTCCCTTGCTTAAAATGCCTCCCTCAACTATGCATGATAACTATCCTTCAACTCCTGGAAAGGTATGATTTCTTAGGCCTAGATCTCTCCAGGTATAATCCAGTTGTAAACCATGATGCCTATATATCGTGACAGGCTAGATCTCATCTTCACGATTTAATTTTCCATCTCTGTTTTTTAAATCAACTGAGATTATGTCAAATTTTCATTTGCAGGTGAAGGTTGAAAGAAGTAATTATTTTGGGCGAGTAGCATCGAGATGGCACACAACAGCATCAACAAGACTCCTGGCATGCACCGCTGTCCTACTTACTTTGACTCTCTTCGTGTTCTACAGAATGAGTGGCACGTCCGGAGGAGCTATTGACGGTGGTATTGTTGGTCGTTCGGTGGCTGCCTTCAAGCCAACTCATCAGTGGGAGCTCAAAGTGCGACAGTCATGCTTGCCCAAGAGATCAGAAGAAGAAGCCATGGTGGTACTAGTCACTGGTGCGGCAGGATTTGTCGGTACTCATGTGTCCTTGGCACTCAAGAAAAGGGGAGATGGAGTGGTTGGTCTAGATAATTTCAATGATTACTATGAGACTTCCTTGAAGCGTGCCAGGCAAGACTTGCTTGAAAAGCACGGTGTCTTTGTTGTTGAGGGCGACATCAACGACGAGACTTTGCTGAAGGCCCTTTTCGAATTAGGTCAATTCACTCATGTTATGCACCTTGCTGCCCAGGCAGGGGTACGCTATGCCATGCAGAATCCAGGGTCATATGTACATAGCAACATCGCTGGCCTTGTGAATCTGTTTGAGATCTGTAAAGCTGCTAACCCTCAGCCAGCAATAGTGTGGGCCTCTTCGAGCTCTGTGTACGGCTTAAATAACAAGGTATGCTTGAAGTTTTCTTTTCGTGGTTTTTAGGCTGCGGGAAGGGAGAAGGTCAAGAGATTTGAGTTGCCTTCTGTTACTTAAATTTATCGAATTCTCTTCATTGATAATGAACCCTTTATCAGTCAATACTACACGTGATTGTCCGAAATAGAGTCAAATTTCTTCTTCAGATAAGTACGACATTCTCTTTCAAGTTGTATATGATCTCGTTATTTTGATAGATGTTGCTTTTATTGAAAATTATTGCCTTTCATTTATGTGTCATTTACAAGCATCGTTGTGAATGCAGGTGCCTTTTTCTGAAAGTGACCGGACCGACCAACCTGCTAGCCTTTATGCAGCAACCAAGAAGGCTGGTGAAGAAATTGCTCATACTTACAATCACATTTACGGTCTATCAATAACTGGACTCCGTTTCTTCACGGTATATGGACCATGGGGAAGACCAGACATGGCTTATTTCTCTTTCACACGGGACATTTTACGGGGAAAGGCTATTAACATTTATACAGGTAATGGTGGAAAAGATCTAGCACGTGACTTTACATATATAGATGACATTGTTAAGGGCTGTGTGGGAGCTCTGGACACGGCTGAGAAAAGCACTGGCAGCGGTGGTAAGAAGACTGGCCCAGCGCAACTGCGTGTTTTCAACCTGGGCAATACCTCTCCTGTTACGGTGCCTACCTTGGTTGACATCCTAGAGAAGTACTTGAAGCAGAAGGCGAAGAGAAATATCATTAAGATGCCTCGGAATGGAGATGTTCCTTTTACACACGCGAACATTTCATATGCGCAAAGCCAGTTTAACTACCATCCAACGACAAATTTGGACACAGGCCTTAAAAAGTTCGTGAAGTGGTATTTGAGCTACTATGGAGTTGGAACGGACCATAAGTTGTGGTTGGGGGATCATGAGCAGATAGTATAAATCTTCATCCATTTCTTACCTGGCATTGTAGATTTTGTCTGATCGAAGTTTGAAGCTGGGAGTAGAGATGCCAAAGCAACACTGTCTATTATGTCCGTCTCTTGAACACACAATTTGGCTCTTATCGGTGTTGTAACCCGTAGGAGAGTTGTAAACCCATTCGTTCCGACCTGCAGAAATTTCGGAGTCTGTTGTTTTCTGTTGGCGTAAGATTTTGCTGTTCGTCAGTACAGTCCCAACTGGACTGCATGTTCTTGGGGAGGCTTGTATAGGGAGGTCTTACATGCGCCCTTAAACTGTAAAAGAGAACTCCTGATGAGTGGGGGCGGTTTTAAATGCCCACTACTCTTTTGACCCATGTTATATAATGTATCTTTTTTACATTATCTTGCCAATTGAAGGCACCGCTCAATTTATCCTTAAGTGTTGACTGATCTTTGAATTTGGACTGATTTCTCCAATACGTAGACTAAGATTCATTCATATATTTAGTTCACTCGTGTTGGGATGATCAATTTCTGGGACCATTTCTCTTACGTGAACTTGTCAGACTCAGTAGAGAAAGGATCAAATTTTGGAGCGTAACCTTCACTCTTTTATTATGCTGATTAAGATGGTGGGAGTGTACCTGAATGTTACCAGCTTGATGTGATCGCTTACCTTGGAGTTGTACTCCACTATGTATGTTTTCCATGTGATTGGTAATACTTCTGAAGTAGCTACGAAGCATTTACTCTTGTTATTGGTTTGATGGATGTGCGACTATGGAGGAATAGGAAAATAGCTTACAGTGAGGAAGTGGACATTCTACGCTCGGGATTTGATCACTGCTCAGGTTTTAGCGGCATATTTTTTACAGGAGATTAGTCAGGGTAAGATTTTCTTCAAATGTGTAGGGACCATTGACTGCAATCGTTGCACTTTGTGGCCTTGGAATGAAGCAGACGAATACTCGTTGAATTGGATATGGACAGTATTCAGGGGCAGTGTAACGACGCTGTGAGATGGACGGACTTTACAACGCTGACAGAGCTTTACAAGCCTGCCACCGAAGCAGGGAAGCGTCTCCCGATGTATGAGCTTGCTGACCTTCATTTCAGCTGCCAAGTTGCCAGAGAGCTTGCAGAACTTGAACCGCAGGCTCAGAGCGCCGCGGCTTGGAACTTTGAGTGGAGTAAGGGCCATTTTCGTCTGGATAATGCGCTGCTTGGTAAGGGATACTGCGCGGGTGTAGGGAGGATTTTTAGTAAAGCGTCGCTTGTTGAGGTGAATGGCGCTACTCTGAAGAATGTAACTTAACCCTAGCGCGGGAGCTCATGGCGGGGTTGTACTTCCGGCAGCTACTCGCAGGGCGGGACTTCGCTGTCAACGCGGGGAATATTATCGAGAGGCAGATTTTTAGCAGTGCGAAGCAGATGCAGAATTATGTTTACTTGGTAGGGGATACGAAAACGCGTGAGGCGGTCGTAGTGGATGCGGCCTGGGATGTGAAAGGAATCCGAAGATTAGCTGCCGCGGACAATATGCGGCTGGTTGGAGCTGTGTTGACTCACTATCATTTTGATCACACTGGTGGCACGCCACCACCGCCGTTCGACCAGCTTGGAATCAAAGTGCCCGGAATTAGAGAACTCGCGGTCGAGGATAAGCTTCCCGTGCATGTGAACAGGAACGACGCAAACACAGTGGTGAATTCGAACGGCGTTCCTTCTGCAAATTTGAACCTTCTTGACGACGCCGATGTGGTGTCTGTTGGCGGTGTGAAGCTGAAGTTTATTCACACTCCGGGTCATACACCAGGTAGCCAATGCATCTATATTGAGCGCCCGCAGCAGGACATCTTGATTTCAGGTGACACCCTTTTCATTGGGAGTTGCGGGCGTCTGGATTTTCCTGATTGTGATGTAAAAGCCATGTACAATAGTTTGCAAAAGCTTGCTACTCTACCGGCCACCACTAAAGTTTACCCTGGTCACGATTATGGAGGCCCACACACCACCATAGCTCAGGAACGAGAGCAAGGCTTTCTCAAGCCTATGGCAGAGAGGCAGTGGTTACGTATGCATGGCTAATAAATACGCTCTCTACATCTTGTTTTCTGACAGGCAATTTTATGTAGTGTAGTGAGTTTTCTAGGGACTTTGACATGGTGTTCAGCTGCAATCTGTTGAAGTTGGGATTCAATGTCTAGAATTCAAGTGAAAAGGTATACAATGCTTTAGCCCTTTAACATAGGGCAGGATACTGCTTCTGAAGCGTTTTTGTCATGAAAACCTAGAGTATGTAATTTAGTATGAATATTTTGACTAAGTTATCAAGATTGTTGATACGATGGCTAATGTTCTATGGGTTTCTGGTCCATATATCATGTTAATGTGACTAGCCATGCAGAAGAAATGTTTACAGTCCAGTTTTTGTTAGAAAGTCAAGTTTGTATGCATCATCCAATGCTTCTAGGATTGTGGTGGGTATTCCACTTGTGAGGTATACCATATTATCTATCCTTCTTCAAAATGTCTGAATTCTCAAAGATGGAAGTTTGATTAGCAGATGGACCTGTCTTGAGTTGTGTTGAACTATGATCATGTGCTCAACAATATTGCTTAATGGATCACAAGTTCCATCTCAAGAGTCTAGTATTATTACTATTAGCAAGATGGTAAATTTGTTAGTGATTGAGAGAGTACAGTTGAACTGCATTGTTGGCAAAACCATAATGGTCAAAGTACAAAGTAACTATTGTTGCACACTAAACCAATTTTCTTTTTAGTTCATTAATTAGATAACTAAGTGAAATGGATGTTGTCCATCTATGGACAATTTTATCAAATCTTGTTTCATGTTAGATGGGCAGGCCATTGTTAAAAGGCGCTAAGAATCATACAATTATTTTGTGGCATTTGAGTTTTGGGTTTTTTAAATATGAAGGAAATATTGCTTAAGTGCTTGTAAGTTAGGGTTTAGAGCACTTGTTAGGATTTCTAAGATGCCAAAAGATAGGTAGCAATTTTATGGTTTATTTTTTTTTGTAGTAAAGCTTAAAGATAATAGTTACATTATATAAAAATTTGAGAGAAATTGAATAGTTGGATCAAGACATATGAATTTCTAAAGTGGGGGAAGATGAAATCTTTTGTGGGAAAAATATGTTCTGAGGTAATTTGCTACAATTTGAGCATTTTATATAAAGTGAAGAGGTTTTGGAAGCCAAGACTTTGTATATAAGTTAAAAGTAGAATAAATCACTTATTTGAGTTTAGTCAATAAGTTAAAACTAATTTTTTTACAGCTAGATATTAAGTGTATTCTCAAATTACAAATCATGCCACATGACATTGATAAATTATTATTGGTAGGTGCAAGAACTTTCATACATGCTGCAAAAGAAAAATCAATTTTTTTTATATATAGTAAATTTATTATTAATGGAAAAAAGATTTTAAGTGGCATTTCAAGCCAATACCAAGATTATTAAGATGTCTTTGAAAAAAAGAATGCAATTTTTTTTTAAGCATTATTTTTATGATTTTTCCATCAATCTTCAAGAAAGAGCTCAACTAACATATGGACCAATTTATAGCCTATCATAGAATAAGTTGGTTACATTCAAGGAATACATTGACAAGAATTCAGCTAAGAACTTAATACGCTATTCTAAATCTCTAAGTAGAACTCCTATCTTATTTTTTTATATATATATATATATATATATATATATATATAAATAACTATCTATAAATATATTTGGACTATCGATGACTCAACAAGATTACTATCAAGAATAAGTACTTTCCATCTTTAATTTTAAGACTTTTTGATCAATTGAATCAAACAAAGATCTATACAAAAATAAATCTACAAAGAGCATATAATTTAATATACATTAAAAAAAGAGAAAAATAAAAAATTACATTTCAAATCAAGTATGGATATTTTGAATATAATATGTCTTTTGGATTCATAAATATGGTAGTTTTTTTTTAACATGTAATGAATGATATATTTGATAATTTTTTTAATAATTTTATTGTTTGTTATTTAGATGACATCTTAATCTACTCTAAAAACATAAAATAACATGAAATTCATGTTTGTTATATATTACAAAAATTAAAAGATATAAGATTGTATGCCAAGATAGAAAAGTATGTATTTTATACTATTTAAGTTGACTTCTTAAGGTATATCATTTAAAATGATGGTTTAATGATAGATTCCTATAAAATCAAAACTATCATAGATTGAAAAATTTCAAAAACAGTCAGAGATGTGCAATATTTTTTGGAATTTGCTAATTATTATTAGTTCTTGATCAAGAATTTTTTTCAAGTTGTGGCTCAATCTTACATGCTTGACATTTAAAGACAAACTTGAGTAGAACAAAGAAATTGAAGTATCTTTTGAAGCTTTAAAGCCAACATTTATTTTTGTACCAATTTTGTATTGCATTGACTTTTTGAAGGAATTTTTCATTAAAACAGATGTATTAGAATTTACTATAGATGTTGTTTTGTCACAAATGGAAGCAAATGACAAGTTCTACCTAACAGCTTTTTATTCTACAAAATTTTGAGCAATCAAGATTAATTATGAGATCAATGATAAAGAACTTCTTGCAATTATTGATTCATTTCAAGAATGGTGTTATTATCTAAAAGGTATTTTTTGTTTAATCATTATGTATACAAATCATAAAAACCTCAAGTACTTTATGTTAACATGTGTTTTGAATCATTGCCAAGCTAGTTGGAGAATGTCTTTATGAAGATTTAATTTTAAGTTTACTTATTATTCCAAAAAATAATAAAATTTTTTAAACTTTTTTTTAAATGTACTTATCTTGCATAAAAAAAATGTAGCTTTTGATCAAGAAAGAATGATTTTTTTGAAGCTAAAGCATTTTCATCTTTAAACAATAAAATCAACAATGATTGTTGATTCAGTTTTTATCAAGCAAATTCAATCAAATATGTCCTTTAATCTTCTTATTTATGATATCAAGAATAATTCTTTTAAGTCTCATGATACTTCCAAGTTTAAGTTCAAAAATAATCTATTATATTTTGAGAGATGATTATTTATTCCAAAAGATAAAGCACAATTATGTATTTTTTAAGCTTATCATGACTTTCCAAAAACCAAATATTTTGGATATAATAGGATTTTAGAGCTAATATCAAGAGATTTTTAGTGGCTTCAAATGTAGAAGGCAATTAAAGACTTTATAAAATCACATGATATTTGTTTAAGATCCAAATTCCTCACCATTGAGCTTATGGACTTTCTCAAGTATTACCTATTATAAAACAATCATAGTCTTATGTTTCTATTTATTTTATCATGGATCTTTTGGTTTCAAGTTTGTATGATTTTGTATTAGTGATAATAGATTGTTTTACTAAGATGGTATATTTTGTATCATGTACAAAATCTATCACACATAAAGAAATAGCTAAGCTTTTTCTTCACAACATCTATTACTATTATAGATTGCCCAAAGTTATTATATCAAAAAAGAAGACTCAATTTGTATCAAGATTTTGAAAAATCTTTTTTAAGATTCTAGAGATGGATATAAAGCTCTTTTTGGCTTTTCATCCTTAAATTGATGGATAAATGAAATACATAAATAAATTTTTGGAATAATATTTGAAGTATACTATTAACTATCATGAGAATAATTAGACAACTTTTTTGCCATTGACAAAGTTTGCATATAATAATTTGATACGTTTTTCTACTCAACAAACATCTTTCTTTGCCAATTATGGTTATCATCTATGACTTAATATTTTTGACTTTTCAAAAATTAATAATCTTACAATAGAAGATTTGGCATATTGTTTGTTAGAGCTATATGCAATAATTAAGGCATAGTTAAAAGAAGGTTAAGAATGACAAAAGAAGAATCCAAATGCCTATTGCAAAGAATAATCACAATTCATTGTAGGTGATAAGATATGACTACTTTGCTACAATATCAAGACTACTTGTCCTTATTACAAGTTTGAACTATTGTAGGCTTGGATCTTTTTTTATGTGTGAATAAGTCAATTTTATTGCTTATCAATTATATCTATCAAAGTCTATGAAGATTCATCCCATATTCTATATGTCTCTTTTTGAACCATATAAGACAATGAATATCTCAAGAAGAAGACAAATGCCACTTCTTCTTATAAAAGTAGATAATAATAAAAAATTTGAGGTAAAAAAATTCAAAGCAATGCAAAAATATATTAAAATATTTTATTCATTGGCACAAATATGATATTAATGAATGCACATAGGAGCCAACAAAAAATCTTATAAATATAATAATAAAAATTGAAGCTTTTTTTAGATAACATCCATCAAAATTAAGATTAAGAATAGCAAATCTTTGCTATAAAAAAAATAAGATCCAAAGATGATAGTATTCTATCTTCAACTTTTATTTATAACTTTTTATATATTTGTGAGACTAAGAAGATAGAGAATCAACAACCAATAGATTCAACTTAAGAGCTATCACTTATTGACTTATTACATAAGATATTGCTATTTTCAAAACTTTTAAGACAACATAATCAAGATGAAGATTTTCAAGAGTGGCATGTCTTTCTTCATGTAGATGGTAAGATACAACGTGTTTGATATCACAACCTTGGAAGAGACTCTTGATGTGTGGTAATTTTATTTAAAATAGTAACCATTCTTGATAATATTTCAAATATTTTATTTGAAGGAAATTACAAAGGCATCAACAAAAATCAAATAATTAAATGGTCTTCTTGCCTTGATATGGATTACTATCAATGATTGAGATATATAATTATATGGTGCACATATAAAAAATTTATTTTTCAAATTAAGATATATATTTTACAAAGTCAACACATTTTAGAGGTCCTATAGGATATTGCTACATAGCTCCTAATTAAGAGTATATATGGAGGCAAGAGTGAAGCTTTCTTTACTCTTATGAATGCCTTTTTAGTCCTTAGTCTTATTCTAAGATTTTCTAATCTTCTTATCTTTTATAATAGCCATTCTGATTTAATTCTATATTATCTTTGAATGATTTTCAGGTCTTTTTAAGTGACACAAGAATATATAGATATTTTAATTCTTTGATGTTTATGTTCTTGATAGTTGGTTAAGAAGTCTTAAAATTAAAAATATGAAATATCTATTATTGATGATGATCTTATTAAGTCCTTGATAATAAATGTATATCTATAGAGATCCATCTTTTTTCTTTATAAATAAGATAAGAGCTTTTGCTAAAGATTTTGAATAGTGTATGAATTTTTTAGCCAAGTTCTTGTCAATATATATCCTTAAGTATAGTGAATTTATTCTATGATATGCTATAGATTGGTCCAAATGGTGGTTGAGTCCTTTCTTTCAAATCAATTGAATAATCATAAAATCTATGCTTTTGAAGAGAATTTATATTTTTCTTTTCAAAAATATCTTAATAATCTTGATACAAGCTAGAAATATTATTTAACATTTTTCTACCATCAAAAATAGATGTGGTATATATAACAAAAGACGACTATTTTTTTGTAGCATGTATAAACTCTCAATTATGCTCCAAAATTTAAATTTTTGTTATTTTTTTATTTTATGATAATTGAGCATGTTAGATTAGGATTTATATAAGTAGAATTTAGTTTTACAGAATTTTTATGATTGTAACCTTTGATGGTACAAATCATAGCCTAATTCCTCGAATTAGATTAATTAGGACTAAAGTAATAAAAGTTAGAAAATTAGAATAGCAACTTAGTTAATTTTAATAATTTAGAGGTTGTTAATTATTACTATAAAGGTTTACTAAGAGCCTATGAGTTTACCTACAATCATTTCATATGATTAAGAGTGAGTTAGAATTATAATTTTTTAAAAGATCTTGTGAAGTTTAGCAATAATAGTTTTGAGATTTCCTCCAAATTCAACAAATTTAAGAAGCATAGTGGTTCTTCTAATTAATGGAAGCCTTTCTAATGCAAGGGTGGCACCAGATTCATTCCATGGAGTGAAGAAAAGAAGATCAGCACCCTCTCCTTCAAAATACAAGTACAACAATAAAATTCTCATTTTGAAGAATTTTACAAGAATTGCCAAGATTCTTGTAGGTAAAAACTTTCATAAAAATTACAAATGAGCTTGGATTGAGGCATGTAAGTAGTCAATTTTAGCATAAAAAGGTGTTTAGAATACAATAGTGAAGTTAGATTTATCAAAAGCTGCTTTCTTTGATAACTTACAAGAGCCATCAGCCTTGATAACAAAATTAGCTTTTAGAGGAATGAAAGCCATAGAGTTACATTAGGAATCTTAGAAATCAAGGGTAGAGGTGAAGCCGCCATCCTATAAGCTACCACTCAATTGTATAAGAGTGGCTTGGTTCTCCAAGCCCTCTCTCTCTCCTCTTTTGGTGAAGAGTGAAGCCATGCCAAATTTTGGCCCTAAACCTTAATCATAATTTTATTTTTGATTTTTGAATTTCATTATGAACTTTGTGGTTATGTGTGCATAGATCTTAAGTAGTTAATGATGGTCATTGGGTTTTAAGACATATTTTATTGTGGTAGATAGCTCCATCAGCCTGTCAAATATTCCAAGGATTCAAAAGCCTTGGATTTCCCTCAACCAATCATTCAATTTTTTGAATTTCAATGTGAAATTTTTGTGGTTGTAAATTTTGATATTAGCTTTCTAAAAAAGTAAGAGTCGCTTGATTTGGAGTAAGTCCAAAATTTTGGTGGAATTTTGAATACGTGGGGGTCGGCTGCCTTGGCAGTTTAGATCACCCACTTTTGAAAAGGCATTTCTCAATGCCTTCTAATTGGATTATTGTGAAATTTTGGAATTAAGAACATCTTCAAGCTGAGCTTCTAATGGCATAAATTTTGCTGAATTTAAAGAAGAATTAAAGTTTTGGTTAATTTCCAAGTGGAGGGAGGTTGCATGCTGCAGAAGTCATGGTCATTCGACTTTGAAGGAGCGTTTCTCACTGCTGAGGTACTGGATTGAATTTAAATTTGTTAAAGCAAAAGTATCTTTAGGTTAACTTTGCAAAAAACTAAAAATCATTTAATTTGGAACTAATCAAAATTTTTGAACTTTTTTGGAATAGAAAAGATTTGCTGCTCTTAATTCTTAGGCGTTGTGAAGGTACCTTCGCTTTTATATCTCTTTAGTTCCACTTTTACTTTTATTTTCATAGTAATTCATAACTTTCATATATCAACTTTTGGTTTTTAAACTTTAACTTTTAACCTTTAATATTTTTTCTTTTATTTTTAACTTTAACTTTAAATTAAATTTTTATTTTTAATTTTTACTTTTAATCTTTAATATTTTACCTTTTACTTTTATCTTTTAATTTTAAATTTAACTTTTAACTTAATTTTTAAGTTTTTTACTTTTATCATAGATTAATGATAATAATTTGAACAATTACTTTTATCATTAGTTATTTAAGGACTAATAATTTATAATTTTTAATAAATAAATTATTTATTTATTCTAATTAATTATATTTTTTTAATTTCATAAAAATTAGTAATTAAGGACCATATAAATGATCTTAAATAAACCATTGAGATTTAAGTGGAAATCATGCAAATATCCTTGAAGACGATAGTAAATTTTTATAAATCTTTTTTTTATTAATAGTGGTAACTATTGCTTGGAAGCCTTGAAGTTAATTGTATTGCAAAAATTAAGATTTAAATTAACTTAGTAATTATACAATTGGAAGTTCTTCCATTCTACCTCCTGAACTTGTTGTGTGGCATCAATTTCATTGAGTGGTGAAATTTGAGCTCATAACATGTATGAAAGCTATTGTACCTACTAATAAGAATTTGAATGTACTAGACTTATTTATTTTTACTTGACTAATGAGATTTTTGATTAAACTATAAAAAAAATTAAATTTATAAGAAATCAAATTTATTTGAGGATTATATTTTTTTAACTACAATAATCTTAAAATTACCAAATTATAAAGAGATCTTATTATATTACATATTATTATATTATTATGATCTTTAATTGCTACATTTCAAAGAACAATCTCATGGATAATATCTTTAGAAGACAATGAACAACTATCTATGACTTCTACACATATGGATTTAATTTTCTTCATGAAAGGTATTTCTTATTTTTTGACAAAATCTTTGTTTATAAAATAGACCGAGGCTTTTGAATCTAATAATATAAAGATTTTGTGATTTTTAGATCCTAAACACAAATCTATTGTTAAACAAGATAAGGGATTAGAGGAGAGAATAGAATCTTTACTAGGTATTAGACATGATTTTAATTGTATGGTTTTAATTGTAGTTAGAGAAATTTGTTTTTTGATACATTGTCTTTTTGGCAAATGTATTTGTTTAGATAATATTAAATAGTGTGCTTAGCTTCTCCACAATATAGGTACAAATTTTCTTGGCAATATTGACTCTTTTTTTTACTTTGTGAGATATTTAAAATGTATCATATCAATTTGCATTGATTCCAATTTTGATGAATAAGTTTACAAAAATTTAGGAATTATCATCATTACTTGATTTTTTTCTCTTCAATCAATTTTTTTTGACACTTTTTAAATAATTTATTGTTACATGCAATGGCTTAAATAATAAATTATTTTAAAGAATCTACTTTTAATATTATCAATAATAAATCTTTGATATTATCCTTCAATCTATATTGAAATTGATTGATAAGGGCTTTGTTGTTCTACTCCATCTTACAAGCAAGGTTTTAGAATTTAACAACATATATGGTAGGTGATCATGATTTTTAATATGAAAATAAGAGCTTAGTCTTTGATATTCTTTTTTAATTACTTTCTCTAAATGTGGCTGTAAACACTTTTAGAAATGAATTCAAATCTTAAAGGAGTTGACATTCTTTTCCATCAAAAGTGCAAACCAAGAGAAAGTACTTCTAAATAGAAGTATTTTTATGAATCTAACTTGAGTAAATCCATCAAAGTATTAGAAGAAATGTGACCATAGATAGAACTTAATTTGTTGCAAAAATCTTTGAAATTTTAATCTTGTTCTATCAAACTTCTTAGGCATATTAATCTTTGCCTCTTTTGTGCTTATAGAAGCAAAAAGTTGTGAATTTGATTATGAAGTCAATCTACTTGCTTCCCTCAATTGCTGTCACGGACACAGAATACAGACTTAATATCTACCAAGAAGTTCAAAAAGAACTCGCAAGAACTAGATTAATCTGATGAATACAAGAACAACACCAGAGAGGTGAGCTAGAGCTCCAAGAGATGTGTTGTTGAGACTGAAGAACTCTTCAGCCTCGATTCCAATATATACTCCTATTTAGGAAGCTTCTCAAGGACCTTCTAGTAACTAGGAAGCTTCTAGAAGGTTCCAAAGACTTGCTTCTAGAAGGTTCTAGAAACTTATCTCTAGAAGGTTCTAAGGACTATGTTCCGAACATCTTCTATCAACTAAGAAGCTTCTAGAAGGTTCCAGAGACTTGCTTCTAGAAGGTTCTAGAAGCTTGTCTCTAGAAGGTTCTAGAAACTTGTCTCTAGAAGGTTCTAAGGACTATGTCCCTAACATCACCTCCTCCTTTAGCTTCGAGGTCTCTAAGAAGCAATGTTGTTGTCAATCAGTACCAACGCAAGAAAATGAAGATCTGTCGCATAATGTCTGCTATGAACTCCAACTGTTGTTCACGAGGTAAATGGTTCATCGACCCTTGAAGCCAACGGTAGTGGTCCACTCGTTCAACTTCTGACCAAGCATGAACTTCCGTGTCTTCATTGTGAAATTGTCCTGTAAATATGCCTTCTGGTTGACCACCGTAAGCAGGCTCGGACTCAAATACAATCACCAATGATTGGTTACTTGGTATCCTCCGTCGTCGTCGTGGTGCAGGTGGTTCTTCATCTCGGGGTCGCCTTCGTGAACTAGTTGGTTGAGATAATCTGACTGGCTGTCACGACCATAATCATGTAAGCTAATAATTACATATAGAAATAGGTAGAAGTAAGTAAAAGTAGATAAAAGTAAGTTAATTCTATAATATTTAATATAGAAGCTTCCTAGAAACTTCCTAGATGCTGCTTTGACTTCATAGGTGTCTTTAATTGACTTTTTGGATTAGAAACGTGGTCAACAAGTTGGCCATGTGCCACACATGTTGTTAGCTTGAAGATCAAGCTAACTATGTGGCCCACACGTAGAAAAACTTGCCTTGTAAGTCAAGGCATGTGTCCTACAAAGTCAACACATATTGGAGGTCCTATAGAACGTCGCCACGTAGTCCCTAATTAGATAGTATATATAGAGACAAGAGTGAAGGCTTCTTCACTCTTGTCAACTCCTTTCTTGCTTCTAGTCTAGTTTCAAGGGTCTCTAGTTTTCTTGTCTTTTGGCAATAGCCATTCTAGTTTCTCTTTTCAATATACATACTTATTATTCATATTTTGTTACTTTTCTTTGAGTGAAGGCTTACTTGTCTGAACTGTTTTTTCATCGAGTTCTTGTCCTTGACAGATTGACAAGAGTGTACTTACAATATCAGAGCTTTGTTTTTCTTGAGTAAGAGTGGATTACCCCTTTCTCTTGACAAGGCATAAGCGTATTAGAAGTTTGCGGATTACCCACTTCTAAACTAATATTGTTCTTAGTATCTTCTTTGTTATCAAGTCTTTCTTTTCTTTTGTCTTGAGCAGTATCAAACAAATTTTTCTTCTTAGTGTCATTATGGCAGAGCTTGTTGAAATGAAGAGTGCAATGGCACAAATGCAAGAGCAAATGAGGGAATTAATGCTTGCGATGCATTAACTCAATTCACCAATACATGAAAGAACAAGAATAGCAGAAAGTGGGGATATAGAGATGATCGGAGCTGCTTCAACATCTACAACAAATCACATTCCTTCTGCAATTGTACAACACCCTATAAGCACTAGAGAACCAAGAATTACCTTATCCGAGAAATTTGATGGTATGAGATCAAAGTTTCGAGGGTTCATCAATCAAGTACAATTGGCAATTGAACTTCAATTGCAAAGCTATCCAACTCCAGGATCACAAGTCAGGTTTATTGGCACTCTACTTTCTGGTTCTGCATTATCGTGGTTTTCGTCTTTTCTGGAACAACGAAATCCAATATTGGACAATTTGGAAGCTTTTTTGGCGGAGTTTTGATCTATGTATGGTAAACACGATGCAACTCATGTTGCAACAAATAAGATCCGAATTCTGTGACAAGAAAATCGCTCAGTAACAGTGTATGCTTCACAATTTCGACAACTTGTAATTGACATCAAGTAGGATGATGCTGCACTCATCAGTCAATTTCTTTATGGATTGCAATACGAAATAAAGAAATTGATGCTCAACTTACCTGATCCTCAAACTTTGAGTCAAGCAATCGATTTTACGATAAAATGTGATAATCGACTTTTCGAATTTCGATCCGAGAATCATTCACGGGAACCTCAATGTTATTACTCAATGGCAACATCAACATCTTTGCCAAACGTACATTCGGAAGTAGAAGACATGCAAATTGACGCGGTATGTTTTAAACCCCTAACTGAGCAAGAAAAGATTCGTTGTCGTCAAGAAGGATTATGTTTATATTGTGGAAAACCTAAGCACACTGCTCAACATTGTCCAAAGAAACGACGCAACTATAAAATGAGGGGTACGACGGTCAAAGAAGATAACATGTCGGAAAACGGATTCGTCCAGCTACAATAGGGACCGTGCAGCTGGAACCTTGTACAATTCCTAATGAAGGTCCTATCCTCTCCTCAGAACCCTCTCCTTGTTTTATAATAGACTTATATTTAGGACCTAAGAATTACAAAGCCTTTGCTTTATTAGATTCGGGAGTCTCAGCATATTTTTTAGATGAACAATTTATTAAAAGTTGTAAAATACCCTTTGTACAGAAACCTAAACCAGTCCATGTAGAAGTCATAGATGGTCGTCCCTTGTCTTCTGGAGATGTCACTCATGAAACTCATCCTATAAAAGTAACAATAGACGGTCATGATAGCTACATAGCTTTTAACATAATTAAATCCCCGTCCAATCCAGTTATTTTAGGTTTATCCTGGCTAGAAAAATATAACCCTTGAATAGATTGGAATTCGCGTAAACTTGACTTTTCCCAGAGCGTTATTAATAGTTCTACCAACCAAGTAAAAAATTATAAGTCTAGTATAATAAAACCCGTAGTGATAGGTGCAAAAGCATTTATATACGCAGCAAAAGAAGGATCAACTTTTGCTATTTATGCTGCACCTATTTCTGAAAACATAAAGACTTCAAGTGGCATTCCAAGTCAATATCAAGAGTATCAAGACGTTTTTGAGAAAAAGAATGCAGATATTCTTCCTGAGCATCGCCCATATGATTGTTCAATCGACCTCAAGGAAGGAACTCAGCCACCATTTGGACCAATTTACAGTTTTTCGCAAGATGAGATGGCTGAACTCAAGACATATATTGACGAGAATTTAGCGAAGAATTTCATACGCCATTCAAAATCTCCAACAGGAGCTCTAATTCTATTCGTAAAGAAAAAAGATGGATCTTTGCGAATGTGTGTTGATTATCGAGGACTCAACAAGATCACAATCAAGAACAGGTATCCATTACCTTTGATATCAAGACTCCTTGACCAGTTGAATCAAGCTAAGATCTATACAAAAATAGATCTAAGAGGAGCATATAATCTAGTACGGATCAAAGAAGGAGATGAATGGAAGACTGCGTTTCGAACCAGGTATGGACATTTCGAATATAATGTCATGCCCTTTGGACTCACGAATGCACCAGCTGCTTTTCAACATCTCATGAATGATGTATTTCGTGAATTCTTAGACAATTTTGTCGTCTGCTATCTAGACGATATCCTGATCTATTCTAAGAACGTCGAAGAACATGAAATACATGTTCGTCAAGTATTACAAAAACTTAGAGATGCAGGATTGTACGCCAAGATGGAAAAGTGTGTATTTCACACTACTCAAGTTGACTTTTTAGGATACATCATTTCAAATGATGGTCTCATGATGGATTCTAAGAAAGTCTAAACAATCATGGATTGGAAGATTCCAAGGACAGTAAGAGATGTCCAATGTTTCTTGGGATTTGCCAATTACTATCGGATCTTCATCAAAGATTTCTCACGAGTTGCAGCTCCACTTACACGCTTGACTAGTAAAGATAAATTCCAATGGAATCAAGAAGCGGAAGCAGCATTTGAAGCCTTGAAGACATCGTTTGTCTCTGCACCAGTTTTATATTGTGTTGACTTTTCCAAGGCATTTTTTATGGAAACAGATGCATTAGATTTTGCCTTGGGTGCAGTTTTATCACAAATGGGAACAGATGACAAATTTCATCCGATAGCTTTTCATTCAAGAAAATTCTCAGCAGCCGAGATCAATTATGAGATCCACGATAAAGAACTTCTTGCGATCGTGGATTCCTTTCAAGAATGGCGTCATTATCTAGAAGGCGCTTCTAGTCCAGTCACTGTGTATACAGATCACAAGAACCTCGAGTATTTCATGTCAACACGCGTGTTGAATCGTCGTCAAGCTCGTTGGAGTATGTCTTTGTCAAGATTCAAGTTCATCATCACTTATCGGCTAGGAAAACAACAAGGTTTGTCTGATGCCCTATCTAGATGTTCTTATTTTGCACCAAAAGAAAGAGATGCAGCTTTTGAGCAACAAAGAACGGTCCTCTTGAAACCGGAGCAAATTCATCTCCGAGCAATGAAATCAACATTGACTGTTGATTCAACTTTTCTCAAGCAAATCCAGTCCAGTATGTCCTCAGACCCTCTTATTTATGATATCGAGAATAATTCTTCCAAGTCTCATGATCCTTCTAAGTTCGAGTTCAAGAATAATCTATTATATTTTCAAGGACACCTATATGTTCCAGAAGGAGAAGCACGTTTACGTGTTCTTCAAGCACGTCATGACTTTCCAGCAGCAGGGTACTTTGGATATAATAAGACTTTGGAACTCATATCAAGAGATTTTTGGTGGCCACAAATGTGGAAGTCAGTCAAAGACTTTGTACAATCATGTGATATTTGTTCAAGATCAAAAATTCCTCGTCATCGACCTTACGGACTTCTTCAGCCATTACCTATACCAGAACAACCATGGTCTTCTGTTTCTATGGATTTCATCACAGATCTTCCAAGCTCAAGATCTTATGATTCTATATTTGTGATAGTAGATCGTTTCACCAAGATGGCACATTTTGTGCCATGTACAAAATCTATCACAGGTGAAGAAACAGCTAAGCTTTTCATTGATAATATCTATCGCTATCATGGATTACCTAAAGATATCATATCGGATAGGGGAACTCAATTTGTGTCAAGATTTTGGAGGACCCTTTTCAAGATTTTAAAAGTGGACATAAAACTATCTTCGGCTTTTCATCCTCAAACTGATGGACAAACAGAGCGCGTAAACCAAGTCTTGGAGCAATATTTAAGGTGTACTATCAACTACCAACAAGATGATTGGACAACCCTTCTGCCATTGGCAGAGTTTGCTTATAATAATACGGTACATTCTTCCACGCAACAAACACCTTTCTTTGCCAATTATGGCTATCATCCACGACTTGATACTTTTGATTTTTCAAAAGTTGATAATCCTGCAGCAGAAGATATGGCAAATCGGTTGTCAGAGTTACATGCAATAATGAAGACGCAATTGAAGGAAGCTCAAGAACGACAAAAGATAAACGCAGATCTATATCGTAAGGAGCAACCACAACTCAACGTGGGTGATAAGGTATGGCTACTTTGTCGCAATATCAAGACTACTCGACCTTGTGACAAGTTGGACTATCGTAGGCTTGGCCCCTTTTCTGTTTCTGAACAGATCAACCTAGTTGCATATCGGTTACATCTACCGGAGTCAATGAAGATCCATCCTGTATTCCACGTGTCTCTTCTTGAACCATATAAGACAGTGGATATACAAGGAAGAAGACAAATGCCACCGCCTCCTATAGAAGTAGATAATAATGAAGAATTTGAGGTGGAAGAGATATTAGACTCAAGGCGGCGTCGAAATAAGTTGGAATATCTTGTTCATTGGCGCGGATATGATATTAGTGAACGCACATGGGAGCCATCCAGGAATCTAGCAAATGCATCAGCTAAAGTCAAAGTTTTTCATCAACGACATCCATCAAAACCAAGATAAAAATCTCTCTTATAAAAGAGATAAGATTGAGGCAAGATAACATTCAATTTCCTATCCTTATTTGTAACTTCTTTGCATTTGTGATGCTAATTAGATGGAGAGCCAACAACCAGCGGATTCAACTCAAGAACCTTCGTTTACTGACCTACCGGACAAGACATTACGATTGTCACAACCTTCAAGACGACGCAATCGAGATGAAGATCTTCAAGAACGACATGTTCTTCCTCGAATAGATGGTGAGATACAACGCGTTTGGTATCACGATTTGGGAAGGAACTCTCGATGTTTGGTGATTTTACTAGAGGTAGGAACAACTCCTGATGGTATTCCGAATATTCTATTCGAAGGAAGTTACGAAGGCCTCAACAATGATCAAATAACTGGGTGGTCTTCCTGCCTTGGTATGAGACACTACCGATGGTTGAGAGGCCCTATCAATCATCTTCAAAGAGAACAGAGATCAGAGTATGTGGCGAATACAATTCGTCGCATCATAGATTTCCTCAACATATGATGACCGCTCCTCGTGGAACTTGTCTCTAGAAGGGGGGGTAATGTCACGGCCATAATCATGTAAGCTAATAATTACATATAGAAATAGGTAGAAGTAAGTAAAAGTAGATAAAAGTAAGTTAATTCTATAATATTTAATATAGAAGCTTCCTAGAAACTTCCTAGACGCTGCTTTGACTTCATAGGTATCTTTAATTGACTTTTTGGATTAGAAACGTGGTCAACAAGTTGACCATGTGCCACACATGTTTTTAGCTTGAAGATCAAGCTAACTATGTGGCCCACACGTAGAAAAACTTGCCTTGTAAGTCAAGGCATGTGTCCTACAAAGTCAACACATATTGGAGGTCCTATAGAACGTCGCCACGTAGCCCCTAGTTAGATAGTATATATAGAGACAAGAGTGAAGGCTTCTTCACTCTTGTCAACTCCTTTCTTGCTTCTAGTCTAGTTTCAAGGGTCTCTAGTTTTCTTATCTTTTGGCAATAGCCATTCTAGTTTCTCTTTTCAATATACATACTTATTATTCATATTTTGTTACTTTTCTTTGAGTGAAGGCTTACTTGTCTGAACTGTTTTTTCATCGAGTTCTTGTCCTTGACACTGGCATAGTATCTATCTCTTGGCTATCCATATCAGAAGACCAAGCTATGGCTACTGAAAAAATTATATTTTATCTTGGAGAAAATAACTACATCAACTACGAATTTTGGTGGTGCTCTCTCCCTTTCTTATATTCTTGGATGAGCAAGCTTCAGAAAGAAGCTATTGTGGAACCGGCTTAGGTTTATGAGGATGTTGTTGATGAAACTCCTGTACTTTTTGCGACGCATTGGTGAGATTTTCAGCTGGCTCCCACGTTCGCTCATTAATGTCATAGCCACACCAATGAATAAGATACTCCAACTTGCCCCACCTTCGTCAAGAATCCAGTACCTTTTCAACCTCGTATTCCTCGTGGTTCTCGATCTCAATACTAGGTGGCGGACATTGCACTCTTCCAGGAAAAGATGACTCTCGATAAGGCTCCAACAAAGAAACATGAAAGACTGGATGTACCTTCATAGAAGCTGGTAATTCCAGACGGTACGCCACTAGATTGATTTGCTTTTGGATGATAAATGGTCCCAATCTTCGATAGTCCAACTTATCACATGGTCGCTTTGTCTTCATATTCCGTCGAAGAAGCCATGCTTTATCTCCAATTTTGAAAGTAGGTGCTTGATTCCGAAATCTATCTGTAGACGCCTTGTAGAATTCTTGAGCGGATTGTAATTGAAGCTTCAACGTATTTTGAAGCTCTGATAGTTGTTTCGCAAATCTTTCAGCTGCTGGATTGTTATTTGTTGATGGACTCAATAAATCAAGCTTTGGATGTTACCCATAGTTGGAAAAGAATGGTGTGTATTGAGTCGACGCATGGAGGATGTTGTTATATGCAAACTCGGCTAGCGACAGATATGTGGTCCAATCGTCTTACTGATAGTTGATGCTGTATCGTAAGTATTGTTCCAAGACTTGGTTCATCCGTTCCATTTGACCGTCAGTTTGAGGATGAAAAGTCGAAGAAAGCTTGATATCCACCTTCAGTATCTCAAAGAGAGATCTCCAAAACTTCGATACGAACTGGGTTCCTCGATCTGATACGATATCATCTGGTAGTCCATGATATCGATACACATTATTGAGAAAGAGCCTTGCTGTGACTTCATTAGACGATGTCTTCTTGCAAGGGACAAAGTGTGCCATTTTTGTAAGCCGATCTACCATGACAAAGATGGTGTCAAATGAGTTCGATGATGGCAGGTCCGTGATAAAGTCCATGGAAATTGAAGACCATGGTCAACGTGGAATCGACAATGGCTGTAGGAGTCCATAAGGGCGATGCCGAGGATTCTTGGATCTTGAACAGATGTCGTAGGAGAGGACAAAATCTTTCACATCCTTCCACATTTGGGGCCACCAAAAATTTCGAGAAATAAGCTCCAAGGTCTTATTGAATCCAAAATGTCTCGCAATTGGAAAATCGTGGTGAGATTGAAGAACTCGGAGTCGTGCTGGTCCTTTTGGGATATATAACCGCTCTTCAAAGTATAAAAGATCTCCCTCCACCTTGAACTTATCGTCATTGGCACGCTGCTTAATATCAATGGCTACTGAATCTTCAATGGTTACGGCACGTACTTGATTCTGGAAGTCAGCATCAATTGGCATAATAGTAGCGCAAAGCTGAAATTGCTCTGGCTTCAAGAATGTCATACATTGTTGATCAAACGCTGCTTCTCCAACCTTTGGTACAAGATACGATCTCCTCGATAAGGCATCAGATAGTCCTTGCTGCTTTCCAGGTCGATAAGTGATAATAAAATCGAACCTAGATAGCAACATACTCTATCGAGCTTGACGTCGATTTAAAACTCGAGTCGACATGAAATACTCCAAATTCTTGTAATCTGTGTATACAGTCACTGGATGTGCAGCTCCTTCAAGAAAGTGACGCCATTCTTCGAAAGAATCCACTATAGCAAGAATTTCCTTATCGTGGATCTCATAATTGATTTCAGTAGCAGAGAACTTTCGAGAATAGAATGCAACCAGATGGAGCTTCTTGTCTTCTCCCATTTGTGAAAGTACAGCTCCCAAAGCAAAATCCAAAGCATCAATTTCTAAATAGAAGGCCTTTGTAAAGTCTGGATGTACCAAGATTGGAGCCGTAGTAAATGCGGTCTTCAGGTTTTGAAACGCCTTCTCTGCTAGAGGTCCCCATTCCAGCTTATCCTTGCATGTCAATCGAGTGAGAGGAGCAGCAACTTGAGAGTAATTCTTGATAAAGATCTAATAGAAGTTGGCAAAACTAAGAAAGCATTGTACGTCTCTAACCGTCTTCGGAACCTCCCACGACACAATTGCTTCCACCTTCTTGGGGTCCATCTTCAAGCCTTTCGTAGTCGCAACGAACCCTAGAAACTCCATCTCTATTTGGTGAAATAAACACTTCTCCAACTTGGCATATAGTCCTCGCTCGCGTAGTTTCTCCAATACCAAACGAACGTGTTTTTCATGCTCTTCCTCATTTTTGGAGAATATCAAAATATCATCCAAATAGATGACAACAAAATCGTCAAGGTACTCTCAAAAAATGTCATTCATCATATGTTGAAAGATCGCTGGAGCATTGGTAAGACCAAAGGGCATGACATTATATTCAAAATAGCCATACCTTGTACGGAACGCTGTCTTCCACTCATCTCCTTCCTTGATTCGTACGAGGTTGTAAGCTCCCCTTATATCAATTTTTGTAAAGATCCTTGCACGTCGAAGTTGTTCTAAGAGACCAGAAATCAAGGGTAACGGGTAACGATTTTTCTTTGTTACCTTGTTGAGGCCTCGATAGTCCACTCACATCCGCAACGAGCCATCTTTCTTCTTCACAAATAAGATGGGTGCTCCAGCTGATGATTTTAAATGACGGATGAAGTTCTTGGCTAGATTCTCGTCGATGTACTTCTGCAACTCTGCCAACTCCATCTGCGATAGATTGTAGATTGGGCCAAAAGGTGGTTGTGCTCCTTCCTGTAAGTCTATGGTGCAATCATATAGTCTGTGTTTCGGTAGCATGTCGGCATTTTTCTTTTGAAACACGTCTTTAAAATCCTTATATTGCTCCGGTATACTTGCTGTCGAGATCTTCTCTCCGGTAGTTGGAGCCGCGTAAATGACAAACGATGTGCCTCCCTTGGACAATCTTATAAACACTCTTGCTCCACTAAATAAGGATTTCTCTATTCGGGATTTTCTACTAGGCTTGCTCTTGGGTGGTTTTGTGGGAAAGGTCATCTTCCGCAAGTTCCAATCTATGGATGGATTATGCTTTTCCAACTAGGAAAGACCAAGAATAACAGGATTTGATGGGATTCTAATAATATTGAAAATAATATGACTACTATGGTCCTTAAACGTCACTTCTATAGGTTCTGATTCATCGGTGACACTACCAGATAATAAAGGTCATCCATCTATGACCTCAACATGAACAGGTTTGGATTTTTGTACAAAAAGGATCTTATGATGCCTTGTGAATTCTTCGTCTAAGAAACAAGCAGATGCTCCTGAATCTAATAATGCTAAGGTTCTCAGTTTTTGAGGGCCAATAAGCAAAGGGATTGTAAAACAAAGGGCAGGTTGAGCAGAAAGAAAGGAACCTGGTTGTTATTACAATATTTCACTGTCTAGCCGTACGGTTCTTATTGTGGCTGGGCATCTTTGTTTTCCTGAATAAACGCACCCCTAGTCTTGATAGTACGTTGATTTTACTTCTTAGGACAGTTTTCAACTTTGTGGCCTTCTTCACCGCAATACAAGCATAAACCTTCCTCTATACGCCGCTTTTTTTCTTCTAGAGTAAGAGATTTGACACGTACCGCATCAATTTGCATGTCTTCTACCTCTGAATGTGAATTCACGTTGCTTGCCGACATAATTGGGGTGTGGCGAACCGTATGTTGTCTTAAACGTTGGTCTTGGCGACGTTGGAATAGGCGGTTATCGCACTTCACAGCTTGGCTAATAGCTTCGTTGAGCGTTTGTGGATCAGGAAGAGTTAACAACAAATCCTTCACATCGTCCCTTAAATCCCAATAGAATTGACTCATCAATGCTTCTTCGTCCCAATTGATGTCGCATGCTAATTGCCTGAAGTCCGATGCATAGACTGATGTAGAACGCATCCCTTGTCGTAGTGACCGGATCTTTGTTGTAGCCCATCGAACCTTGTCGTGTTCACCAAATGCTTCCGTAAATGCCTCCAAAAAGGTTTCAAAGTTGTTTAGTATGGACGATCGTTTTTCAAACAAAGGAGTAAACCATGATAGAGCTTGTCCTGTAAGTAAGGTTCCAACAAGCCCAACACGTGACTCCTCCGTTGGATAGCGTTCGGGCTGTAAAACTGTTATCAACTTGAATTGGTTGATGAATCCTTGAAACTTGGAACGTGTACCATCGAACTTGTCCAGAAGGCTAACTCGGGGTTCCTTATGTTGTAGAACCAGCGGTGCTTGTCGAACCTGAGGCAAAGTTGCTTCTCCAAGTGTAGAAGTTTGAGGCTGGTGCAACTTAGATTGTGCCATCCCAGATGCTCCATCATTATGAAGCCTTGCCATGACTCCTTCAATCTCTGCAGTTCTTTGTGATAACGTAGCGAGGACATTCATGATAGCATCTAACTTAGACTCTGAACTTTTCGTCATACTAATGTCTTAGCCCTCAACCATTCTAAGAGAAGGACAGGAATGACTCTACAAGAAGACAATATTGGTTTAGAGGAGGATACTCCGCAACCTCTAAAATGCCTTAAGAGCTTCAAGAAAAGGAGTAATCCACTCTCTCTAAGAAGAATAAGACTCCAATATTGTAACAAAAGAAGTATCAGTTTAGACGAGGGTAATCCACAACCTCTAAAGTGCTAGTACACTTCTAAGCAGAGGGGTAATCCACACTCTAACAAAGAAGAAACTAGCTCTGATATCTGAGGTGAGTGAAGTCTCGACAAACTGTCAGGGACACAAAATACAGACTTGATATCTACCAAGAAGTTCAAGAAGAACTGGCAAGAACTAAATTAATCAGATGAATACAAGAACAACACCAGAGAGGTGAGCTAGAGCTCCCAGAGATGTGTTGTCGAGACTGAAGAACTCTTCAGCCTCGATTCTAATATATACACCTATTTAGGAAGCTTCTCAAGCAACTTCTACCAACTAGGAAGCTTCTAGAAGGTTCCAGAGACTTGCTTCTAGAAGGTTCTAGAAACTTATCTCTAGAAGGTTCTAAGGACTATGTCCCGAACATCTTCTATCAACTAAAAAGCTTCTAGAAGGTTCCAGAGACTTGCTTCTAGAAGGTTCTAGAAGCTTGTCTCTAGAAGGTTCTAGAAACTTATCTCTAGAAGGTTCTAAGGACTATGTCTCTAACAATTGCACAACTTTTTGGCATAGATTCTGGACTTCTTTTGTATGTGTAAGAATAGTACTTCTCTGATTGGCATTAGTGATGCATGAAATTTCCATCCTAAGAATATTGACAAGAATATGAAGATTTGCAATAATTGCAAATCTATTCTTACTATTTCTAAGTGTAGCTTCCATAATATATATATTTTTATTTCAAACGACTTAATAAATCTATAAGTCAAATTAAAAGATGATAATTTGCAACCTCTAATATCAAATGAAAATTTCTACACTAAAAGTTAATCTATTATCTTTAAGAAAAAAATTTATATGTGAAACTAAATGTTAGTTCAAGGTAGATAGTTTGCAATCTTTAAAATATAATAATAGAAGTGAAATAATTTATATACTTCTAAAAATAAGAAAAAAAATAATAAATTATTATTCTTATCAATCTATCAAAGATAAGTATTTATAAATAGATATATAAATAAATGAAATAAATATCAAAAAAAGTTGAAAAAATGATAGTAAGTATATATATTTAAGAAGAAATTAGAATAGGTATTGTGAAAGACTAGAAATCTAGCATCTTTTGAAACTAAAATAGAAGCAAAAAAAGAGTTGACAAGAGTAAAGAAGGCTTTATTCTTTCATTTATATATATTATCTACATAAGAACTACATAACAATGTTTTAAAGGACATCTAACATGTGTCCAATTTGTGAGACACATGTCTTGACTTGCAACACAAGTTTCTTATATATATGCTATATTATTAACATGTACTATAAGCTATCAATACATACAATATGTAGTTAACTTGTTGATCAAGTTTCTAACCTATCAATCATTCATATATATATATATATATATATATATATATATATAGAAAGATGAAATTACATCTATGAAGCTTCTCTATAAGATATTTTGAAATTAATCTATTTTTATCTACTTCTATTTGTTTATATTATCAAAATAACTATTAGAATAAATATTTGTATCTATAATAGCCAATTCCAATATAAGTTCAAATGCTTGATTGTATGAAAAGATTAAAGACAATCAAGTAAGAGAGAGATTAAGATATTAGCTTAGTTTTTTTGATTTATGAAACAATTGCATTGAATGAAGGATAGCAGTCAATTTTTGAAGATCAATTAGAAGCGGCAAAGGAAGAAGTTGTATAATTGTTAACTCTTGGCAAGATTTAATTGATGGTGTGTAGTGAGATGAGTAGATTCATCAAGGTTGAATGTGAGTAAGTTGAAGATTATTAGTGATTAATCAAGAAAAAATGTAGTATATTGAGTTTTTTATAAGTACTTAAGAGTTAATTCTTTTTTATCACAAAATAATCCAAAAATTATAATGTAAAAGCTCTAATCTATTGAGCTTTGAAAATAAGAAGATGGACTAATTTTAGAGTAGACAATGCCCCTCAAAGTCAGAGATACCAACTTGAAGGGCATTCTTGTATGTGGATTTTTTGCTTTATTTTGTGAGAAATCTTTGGCTCTTCTCATTTATGTTTTTTTGCTCTTGAATAATGGTTGTTGATAATACAAATTCTATTCTTGAAGAGAAGCTATGCTGGATTTTTTTTGAAGTCATGTTAATATTTAGCTGCAAAAATAGTGTCATAGACACATTATACAAGAAACCAAATAAAAAGTTGAACAGAAGAGTTTCAACAATAAAACTAACACAAATTTGATCAAACTTAATAAATACAAGATGAATACCAAAAGAGGTGAGGTAGAGCTCCAAAAGATGTATTGTCAAGACTATAGATTCCTTCAACCTCAATTCTAATATATACTAGGTATTAAAAAGCTTCATAAATAGTTTCTATATTATCTAAAGATGAAGCAATCTTAAGAAGTTTTTCAAATAATTTCTTTAATCTTCTTAAAAATTTTGAGAACCTATTAAAATATTCTAATAATCTTCTAAAATTCTTTTAGAAATCTTTTTAGAATCTTTTAGAATCTAATAGAATATTTTAAAAATATTCTTAAAATCTTCTTATTAGATGTTTGTAACATCACCTCTCTTTTTAACTCTAAGTTCTACAAAGAGAATTGGTTTCATATTTTCTTTTTTTGATACATGCAACATTCTAGTAGTAGCTTCATAAAGAAGTCATCTTAAACTAGATTTAGATTTTTGAAGATAGCATCAATAAAACTTTTATATCTTTTGTAATATATTAATTAAAATTTTTACTAGTTTCTCTATATGTTCATTAATATTATAGTTGCACCAATGAACAAAATATTTCAATTTTTATTTTTTTGTCAAGAATCAAGGATCTTTTTGACCTCATATTCTACATGATTATTTATTTCAATGTAAGGTAGTAATAATTATATTTCAATGCAAGGCAGTGATAATTATATTTCAATGCAAGGGAGTATTAATTGTATTTCAATGCAAGGCAGTATTAATTGTATTTCAATGCAAGGCAATATTAATTGTATTTCAATGCAAGGCAGTGATAGTTGTATTTCAATATAAGATTGGATGCACCTTCATAGATGTAGGTAGTTCCAATCAATAAGCCACTAGATTGATTTTCTTTTGAATACAAAATGGCTCTAATCTTTGATAGTCCAACTTATCTCAAAATCAATTAGTCTTGATATTTTGCTGAATAAGCTATATTTTATCTCCAATTTAAAAAGTAGAAAATTATTTTTTAAATTTTTCTAAAGATGTTTTATAAGAATCTTGAGTTTCTTGTAATTGGAGCTTCAAAATTATCTAGAATTATAATAATTAGTTTACAAAAACTTTAGCTGCTAGATTTTCATCTTTTGGTCTCCCTATCAAATCATGCTTTGGATGGTAATCATAATTGAAGTAAAATGATATTTATTAAATTGAAGCATGAAAGATATTATTATAAGTAAATTATACTAAAGATAAATATAAGGTCCAATCATCTTATTGATAGTTGATGATACATTACAAATACTACTTCAAAACTTGATTGATTTGTTTTATTTGACCATTTATTAGAAGATGAAAGATAAAAGAAGGTTTTATATTCATCTTCAATATCTCAAAAAAAGATTTTTAAACTTTGATATAAATTGAGGTCTTCAATCAAAAATGATGTCATCATGTAGGCCATGATATCAATATATATTATCAAGAAAGAACCTTGTCATTTCTTTTTTATAAATTATTTTTTTGCACAGGAAAAAATGTGCCATTTTTATAAGTTAATCTATAATAATATAGATAACATCAAATATAGTTGATGGCAGTAGATCAATGATAAAATCTATTGATATTAAAGACCAAAGTTGCTTTGAAATCGGTAGTAGCTATAAAAATCCATAAAAATGATGTCGAGAATTCTTAGATCTTGAATACATGTCAAATGAGAGAACAAAATCTTTTATGATCTTTCACATTTGATGCCACTAGAAATCTTGAGAAATAAGCTTCAATTTTTTGTTAAATCCAAAATTTCATACAACTAAAAAATCATGATAAGATTGAAGAATGCAAAGTTACATTGGTCTTCTTAGAATATATAAATGATCTTCAAAATACAAAAGATCTTGTACAAATTTGAATTTTTTGTTATTAGGACATTGCTTGATATTAAAAACTAAAGAATCTTTAGTTGATGCTATACAAATTTATTTAAGAAAACTTGAATCAATAAGTGTAATTATAGAAGTAGCATATAGATGGAATTATTTTGGCTTCAAAAGAATAGTATATTGTTGATTAAATGCTACTTCTCTAGCCTTTGGAGCAAGATATGATCTCTTTGATAAAGTGTATGATAAACTTTGCTACTTTTTTGATTGATATATAATCACAAAATCAAAACAAAATAATGACATATTTCAATAAGCTTGGCAATAATTCAAAATCCAAGCTGATATGAAATACTTCAAATTTTTTGATTTATATATATAGTCACACAATATATAGTATCTTTTAAAAAGTGATGCCATTCTTAAAAAGAATATATAATTACAAAAAGGTCTTCATTATGAATCTCATAATTGATCTTTGTACTTAAAAACTTTTTAGAATAAAATACAATTAGGTCGAGTTCTCATTCTTTCTCATTTGTGATAGTATAGTTCTTAATACAAAGTTAGAAGCATCAATCTTTAAATAGAATACTTCTATAAAATCTAAATTTAGTAAAATTTTAACTATAATAAAAGCTACCATTAAATCTTAAAAAGTTGTTTGTGATTAAGGTTCCTATTCTAATTTTTTTTGGATGTCAATTGAGTGAAAAAAGTAACAAATTGGGAGTAATTCTTGATAAATATCTAATATAAATTAAAAAATCTAAGAAGACATTATATATTCTATATTATCTTTGGACTTGTCCACTCCATTACAGCTTAAACTTTCTTATGATCTATCAATAGACCTTTACTAGATATAATATATCTAAAAAAAATTATTTTTGATTGATGAAATATAAACTTTTTTTAATTTGGCATATAATCTTGCATCTTGTAACTTTTACAATACTAATCACATATGTTTTTTATATTCTTTAGGACTCTTAGAGAAAATTAATATATCACCAAGATAGCAAACAACAAACTTGTATAAGAATTTTTTAAAAATATCATTCATAAAATACTAGAATTTAACTAGAGTATTTTTCAATTCAAAAGATATGACATTATATTAAAAATATTCGTACCTTGTCGAAAATATTATCTTCTATTCATTTCTTTTTTTATTCTATACCAAATTATATTTTCCACAAAGATCTATTGTAGTATAGATTTTAGTTTGACTAAATTGATCCAAAAGTTCTAATATCAATGGTAATGGATAAAGATTCTTCATTATTAATTTATTAAGGCTACAATAATTAACACACATTTGCAAAGATCCATCTTTTTTCTTCACAAAAAGTATTGATGTACTTATTAGAAATTTAGAATGTCAAATAAAGTTTTTTGTAAGAGTTTTGTCAATGTAATCCCTCAATGCCAAAAGCTTGTTTTGTAATAAGTTGTAAATTGGGTCAAATAGTGATTGAGTCCCTTCTTAAAGATCAATAGTACAATCATATAGTTGATACTTTGGCAATATGTCAATGTTCATCTTTTTTAAGATATCTTGAAATGCTTTACACTGCTTTAACATAGCTACTAACAAGCTTACTTCTTTTTGAGCTGAAATTGCATAAATAAAAAATAGCATTTCTTTCTTAGTTGTTTTTATCAAAGCCATTACTCTTAGCAATAAGAAATTTGATGTAATAACTTATTGATAGGTTTTACTTGAAAGAATTTTATAAACAATTCAATCTTATGATACCTCCAATCTACAGATGGATTATATCTTTCTAACTAAGAAAGTCCTAAAATGATAAGATTTGACATGATTTTAATAATATTGAATATTATTTTGCTATAATAGCCTTCAAATGATATTTTTAGTAATATGGTCTCATGAGTAATATTGCCTAAAGATAAAGGTTGACCATCTATTATTCCTACATGTACAAATTTTGACTTTTATACTAAAAGAATTTGATGAAGTTTAAAAAATTCCTCAACTAAAAAGTAAGTAGATGCTTTTGAATCTAATGAGACATTTGTTTGAAGTTTTTATAAGATAAAAAATAAAGATATAGTAAAATAATAAGTAGATTGAATAGAAAGAGAAGGACCTTGATGAATTTGAGGTATTGAAATGTCTAGCCATATGGTCCCTATTGCAGCTTGGTATTTTTTTTTTTTTTTTTTTTTTATATGTTTGAAGCTTTTTAGATACACTATAGCTTGGCTATAATAGGGACCATATTGTTAGAAATATGACTTGAAGGTCAAGCTACAATAGGAACCATATTACTAGATATATCATGATCATACTTTTAGTCTTAGTTGTATGTTTTTTTTGAATAATTTCTAAATTTGTGACCTTTTTTACCGCAATATAAGCATAAGTCTTATTGAAATTAATACTTCTTCTCCTCTACTATAAGAGGTTTGAACTATACTATATCAATTTACATATCTTCAATTCCAAAGTATAGAATTAATATACTTATTGAAGCAACAAAGATCTAATTTTTAATATGTTGTTTTGTTAAAGTCCATAAGCATTGATCTTGATAGAGTTGAAATAATTAATTGTTATATTTTGTAACTTAATTAATAGTTTCATTGAATATTTGAAGATCAAATAATGATGGAAATAGGTCTTTTATATCGTTTCTTAGATCCGCAATAGAATTATCTCATAAAAGTTTGTTCATCTCAATTCATGTCACAAGCCAATTGTCTAAAATTACATGCATAAATTGATGCAAAGCGTGATCTTTGACATAATAAATAAATCTTTATTATTTTCTATTAAGCCTTATTATATTTTCTAAATGACTTTGTAAATGCTTCTAATAAAGCTTCAAAATTGCTTAAGATTAAAGATTTCTTCTCAAATAAAGGAACAAACCTAGGTAATGCTTTTCTTGTAAGCAAGGTTCCAATCAAACCAACTTACAATTCTTTTGTTGGATAGTACTTACAAAGACTCAAAAAACTATTTTAATATTGACATATTTTAAAAAAAATAGTGTATTACAAATGAATTATAATAAATAATGACATGTAATTTACATAGTAATAAAGTACTCATTTATAGCTACTAAATGAGCTCAAGTTGAAAAGAATCCAATGGATAATTGTGGAGCTATGAGTAATCTAATTTGAAATAGTATTAAAATATTATTTTGAATATGGTATCTAATTATATATCAATACTTAATAGGACCTCTTTTGGCCTTAATAACTACTTCCAATTTCCTAGGCATATTTTTTATTAACTTTTGGCACAAAATTGCTTTAATATTATTCTATTTTGTAGTTATTCTTTTCCATAAATATCAAATTTCTTTTAGTTTTATCTTCTAAGTGTTGAGCTGATATTGTTGTGTGATAATATAATTATATGGTAAAAAATAAAAATACAAATGATGTTATAGAAGAGAATAGTAGGAAGATGTAATAGAAAAATAAAGATAAATAATAGAAAGGCAATAAAAGGTTTAGTCATAATGTTGTCTTTTAAAGAATGAGCTTCTATTTACTTTATAAGGACATAAATATCTCAAATCAAAGTAAATGAGATAAGTAATTCATATCGACATGTTTAGAAAGAAATTATCAATAGGTTCAAGTAAAAATTACCTCAAATTATCAAATATTGATATCTAGAGTGGACCAATTATCAACCTAGGTTGAAATCAGAGCTTGAGGCATAAAACCATATATCTACAGGAACTCCGGGGTTCTTTGATAGATTAAAGAGTAGAATTTAAGAACAGACTAGCAAAAAAAATTTAAAAAAATTAACATTGGTTTTATATCAATTAAGTGAATATGCAATTTTTGGAGTAGATTTTAAAAAATAAAATTATGTTTACAAAATTGAGGATTTCTTGAGTTTTGTGGTATGTATATGGATGAATTTTAGGCAATATACTATTGTTCCAATTATTAGTATGTGTGAAGATTTTGAAGTCAATCAAACAATTAGATCAAAGTGTGAAGATTTTTGTGGGTTGAAGTCTCAAAAATTGGAATTTGATGGTCAATGAGAATTTTAAGATCTTTAGTAATATTTTGATTAGATTGAAGAGAATATTTTTTGTGTGAAGACTAGACTTGATTTTCCATAGTTTAAATATATTTTAGAGGTAATTCAATAGTTCAAGAAGGAAATATTAGCACTAAAAGTTCAAAATTCTTATTAAAGTAGGAGGCTAATCAATACCTATGCAAAATTTAGAATTGATCTTCTATTTGGTAAGTTTAATCTTCTTCAAATTTTGAATTGCTTGTTGCTAACTTAGTTGTTGAAAGGTATATAAAATCTTAAATAAGATTAATAGTATAATTGATAGATATTGAGGTTCTAAACTACTTTAAGGTTAGGTTAATTTTATTAGGATTTGGTTTAGGATTTAAAAATTGGTTAGGATTTAGGATTTATTTAGAATTTAGTTAAAATTTGACTTAAGATTTAAGTAAAGACTATTAAGATTTCAATTAGGATTAAAGTGATATTTGATTAAAATTTTATTTAAGATATATTTTGGATTTTATTTTAATACTTCCTTTAAATTTCTTTAGGATTTTTTCATGCTTTTTTTGTAATTTTTTTGAGATTTTTATAGATTGATTAAAGCTTGATTAACATTTTTAAGATTTAATTAGAATTATTTAGGATTCTATTAGAATTAAAATCTTATTGTTGCAATATTCCTTCTATCTTCCATGGTTACGTCCTTAGTGCATTTTCGAGAAAGGCTTCATGTAATACAACATCATTTGAGGTGCTTCCAAAGATATTCAATAGAATTAAGATGACGAGATTGAGTAGGCCAATCTATTACTTTAATCCCATAATAATCAAACCACTTCCATACTAATTTTGAGTTATACTTGGAATCATTATATTATTGAAAAATCACATCTTCCTCAAAAATATCAAATTCTTCAATATTAGGAAGTAAGTTTTTTTCAAGAATTTCTACAAATTGCTTGGCATCCATCCTCTTCTCAACCTCTGCCATCCTTCAAATCTCATTCTATTCCATACAATCTCATAACATTATATTTTGACCTCCATACTTAACTGTTTTTTTGATCTTCTTGTCAAGCAAAGACGAACACTTTTGTTTCCACACCTACTTTTTGCCATTTGACCAAAATCTGTTGATTTTTATCTCATCTCACCAAATAACTTTCTTCCAAACTTCCATAGTCCATTCCTTGTACTTGAGTACAAAATCAAAGCATTGTTTCTAATGGTGGGTAGATAATAGTGGCTTTTTTTTCTTCACCATGGCTTTTGTATTCTATTTTTTGAAAACATTTCAAATAGTTTGGATTGTCACAAGATTACTAATAATATTGTTAAGGTTTTTAGCAACCTCAACAACATTTTCAGCCTTCCTAGTATTGATTTGGTAAGTGATTGTCCTTTCATTTACTGTAACAAGCTTCTTTAGTCTGTCTAATTTATGGTTCTTCTTATTAAAAGTAATCTTTTTTTCTAACCTAGATATTGTAGCTTTATTATAGCCAAGTTCAAAAGCAATTTGGCTATAAGATTTTTGAGAATGAAGAAGAACAAAGATGATGTTGTCTTAGAGAGAGTAGAGAATGGGTCTCATAGTTGTTCGAGGAATTGTCAAGGATACAAAAATCTAATAAAGAAATATATGAAGATTAAAGATAAAAAAAAATAAAATTCATAGCAAAAGTGGTTCCAAAGACTATTATTTATACTATAATGAAGGTTACAAAAGTTTATGGTATTTTCTATGGAAGTTTCTAGAAGTCTAAAGAAGCTTCTAAAAGTCTAAAGAGACTTCTAGAAGCCTATGGAACTTTTTGAAAAGATTGTGAAAGATTCTACAAGTATTTAGAAGGTTCTAAAAATTTGTAGAAGGTCCTAAAATGTGGTAATTTGGAATATGTCCGTGCAAAAATTTTAATTAAGAATAGTAATTTTATAATTGTTAATAAGCATTAATAATGTCATTAGATTAGTAATAATATTATCATAGTAAATTTGATGATGATAGAATGCTATAATATTAAGTAATTGATAGAATTCAAAATTTAGACACCACATTCAAATATTATTTTAATACTATTCCAAATTAGATTGGTCATAGCTCTGCAATTACTTAATGGATTCTTTTCAACTTGGACTCATTTTATAGTTGTAAAGGAGTACTTTATTTCCTATATAAACCACATATCATTATTCACTACAATTCATTTGTAATATACCATTCTTTTCAAAATATGTCAACATTAAAATAGTTTTTTGAGTCACTATAGATTATAGAAAAGTTATTAATCAAATTTAATTAAGAAATCTCTATAATTTTGAATGTATACCATCAAATTTTTCTAGAAGACTAATCTAAGGCTCCTTACATTATTGAATAGGTAAATTTTCTTGTTGAAATACAAGTCTCATAGTTTCTTTGGATGTAGAAGCTTAAAAAAGTGATTGCATCATAAGTTGAGCTACTCTAAGTCTATCACCATGAAACCTTGTAAAAAACTCTTTTGTAGTTCTAGAAGCTAAAGCATTTAGTGTGTTCATAATAACATCTAACTTAGACTCAAGAGACTCAATCATGTTAAAATCTTCACCTCCAACTATTTTAAAATATATATATATATTTTTTTTTAAATAATACTAGTTTAAAAGAGGATATTTTGTAATTTCTAAGTACTTAGATGCCTTCATGAAGAGGAATAATTTACTCTCTATTAAGAAGGATCAAGCTCTAATATTAATAAAAGAGCAATTTTGATAAATTGACATAGATACACTATAGAAGAAACCAAATAAGAAGTTGATCAAAAGAATTTCAATAAGAAAGCTAAGATAAATTTGATTAAACTTGATAAATATAAGATCAATACTAAGAAATGTGAGGTAGATTTTCAAGAGATGTATTGTCAAGTCTAAGGATCTCGTCAACCTTGACTCCAATATATAATAGGTATTAAGAGGCTTCTTAAGAAATTTTCATATTGCTTGAAGATGAAATAATCTTAGAAAGCTTCTTGAGAAGTTTTTCTATTGCTTAAAGATGAAGCAACTTTAGGAAGTTTTTCAAGTAATTTCTTTAATCTTCCTAGAATTTTTTAGAATCTACTGAAATATTTAAAAAACCTTCTAGAACCTTCTAAAAATCTTCTAAAAATCTTTTTAGAATCTTTTAAAATCTTTTAGAATCTTTTAAAATCTTTTAGAATCTCATAGAATATTTCTAAAATATTCTTAGAATCTTCTTATTAAATATATATAATAAGTAGTGAATAGAAAAAATTATGCTTATTCAAATGTGCATCAACAAGCCATTGAAAATAAGGAATATCATCAAGAAGTGACACTCTAGATGATTAGAGTTGGTAGTTGGTTAGAATATGAATTAAACCTCATTCATATATTGCTCTATAGTGTTAAAGTTTCAATTTGAAAGAAGAGTCCATGAACTCCACCTTTACAATTCTTTTTTTTAAAGAAAATCTAGATACAAACAAGATCTAAGTGTAAAGATTTAAAATTATGCAAGAGCATGGTGGTTGAGAAAGGTTCACTAGGAGCAAGAATATGCTTAACAAGATAGCTTTAATGCATCTAGTTGATCCTAGAATGAAGTATTAGATTAGCTTTATAAAATTTCAATGACATACCTAATGGAGAATTTATAGAGAATGTGAAGTAGGTTCCATTATATACTCTATTTAGATTTAAAACTAATATTTAGTATTCTCATGAGGATTATCTTAGAGAGAGAATTATATTGTTTGCAGTAGTTTTTTTTGTATATTGAATGAAGTCAAAGTAAAAAGAAATTTCTAATTTTGACACAATAAGAATGGAATCTGTTATGATTATGAGATATTTTAGTTCCGATTTGGATCTCTAATATTCATCCTAAGTTCTTCTATGGGACTAAATTACTAAAGATATAAGTATTTTTATTTCAATTGAGTTTTACTGTGTACTACATGTAAAACAATAGCCATTTTTGGTTTAATATTATACTATCTTTGAATAAATAGCTACTCTTTTTAAGTGATACAAGAGTGTATTGATGTTTGATTATTTGTATTCTATATCCTTGACAACTTGTGGTCTAATTTTTTAAATTATAGATTATTTTGGAAGAAATTTTTTAAAAATAAGAAACCTATAAGAAATTGTTTTTTATACATTTGATATATTTAAAAGAATCTATATGTTCAACATGCTTATTAGAAGTTTTACCAATATTTTTTGAAAATGATAGTATCTATGTAATAATGATATGATATTATTTTAATAGTATTTTGGTTTGAAGCTAAATATTAATAATTAGATCAATGAAATAATTTATCAATATATTGATTTATATGTTATTTTTTTGATAATTTTGCAAGTAATGGACTAGGAATGAATTTTTTGGCCATTGGTTCTTTATCTTATGAATAAATATTTAAGATATAATTCTTAAATTTATTTTATTATATTACATATTAATTTATTATTGATAATTTATCTTTGTTTTGAATAAAAGTCATCAATAGGAAGTGCAAAATCAGTTGTATATATTTATTATATTTTAAGATGGCATATATGCCTATTAATATCTCATCTATACCAATGTATAGGATTTTCTAATTTATTTTTTCATTGCTTTAGATTTGAGATCCTTTCTACTTTGAATTTTTAATTGTTCTCTGTTATAATTGAAAATATATTTAGTTTTTTTATTCTAATATGCTGACATACTATAAAATTTTGTAATAGATATGGTGAAAACATAATATATCTTTATTAATTATGATAATTATAATTTATGTGTAATTACATCCTTAACTAATCATTATTATTATTTTTAATAAATTTGTAAAATTTTGGATTACATTAAATTTGAAATTATAGTTATGAATATAGTTTTTTTATAATAATATTTCATTAAAATTACTAGTTAAACTATTATAAAAAAATGAAAGGATAAAAAATCTTAAAACCGCATTTTTTTAATATAATTAATTCATTTTATTAACATTGTGACAAAATATATCAAATTTGTTGAATAGTATTTCCAATGAGTTTTTGGGATGTCCATAATCATAAGTCATAAATTAATCATGATTCTCAATACTTATGAAAATTTAAAAAATAAAAATATTTAAATTTAATTAAATTTTTATTTTTATATTTTTGATATAAGAAAAATTAATATGAAGTAAATATGACATGCATAAATATGGATATAGAGTCTTTGTATAAAGATGTGGATGTGACTTTCTATGTAATATCGTGTCAAAAGATTACTTGTGGCAATAAAATAAATTTCTTGGAATAACATGGTTTTACTTAATTTTAAAATTTCTACTATATATAAATAATATATTTGACTAAAGCAAGGTAGAAATTATTTAAAATCCTTATCAAATTCAATCAAAATAATTTAAATTATCATATTTTTTAAAATTATATATATATGTATATATATATATATATATATATATATATGTATATATGACCAAATATATATAATTAATTATATACATATACATAGGATATTATTAATGCCACCATAAGTCTTGCTTCTACTATCTACCATTGACCACATGTCATTATAGTTTTTTCTAATATCACTACAACTTTCCATTTATTCAATATTATTTTAATCTATTTAATATATTTTTAATATAAAATAAACTTTAATTTTGATGTAAAATAATAATTATCATATTAACAAGAATAAGTTGTGGTTATATATATATAATTGTTAAATTGACATAAGCATTTACTAAATTGTTCTACCTATGATAACTATCATTAGAAAATAGATCATATCTAAATCAAAAATGCTTTGTTCCATGTTCTTATTTACAACTTTCACTTCTTTGTCCCTTATCATAACTTTCTTTATCTTTATTCCTTCTATCTCATCATCCTTCCTCTCAATCTTTCTTGTCTCTATTCCAACCTTCCATGTCCACATTTGTTTATATAATAAAACAAGATTTTATTATAATAAAAAATTATTTTATGTCTTCTTCTTTTTTTTCTTTTTTTTTTTGTTATTTTTTTTTAATGCAAAATAATTCTTATTTATTATGTAGATATTCTAAAATCTATTCTAATGATGGTTATAAAAGGTAGGTTTATTTAGTAAATGCATGGATCAATTTAATATATATATATATAAGATATTAATAATAAGGATTTTTATAATAATTATAGTATAAATAAATTGTGTGGTTTTTATAGATTTTATTTAATCATAAAGAATTCTTAATAATCAAAAAAATTAACAAATAATGAAACCTATTTTGATCAATTTAATTGACAATAAATAATTACATTAGTAGTTGTTTTAAATCTCAATTTATAATGGTTTTTTTTTTCAATATCAAAAATTTAGTATAAGAAGTTGCTATCATTTAACAAGAGAATTATCAAATTAAATGAGGCTTTTATGTAATTTTTTGTCCAAAAAGTTAGTCTTTTTCACATAGTATTGTTACATTCATGAAATGCTAAAAAATTGTATTATATATTGTTTCTTATCTTTTATAATATTTACTCTTCTATCTTTCATTGTATTTAATGTCCTTTTAATAATCCTTCAACTCCCAATTACCTTCAATACTTCTATTTTATATCTACTCTATCATTCTCCAAATTTAGATTTCAAATAAAAATCAAATATTTTATTACATTCAGATTATTTCTACTTATAATATAAACTTAATTATTTACAAAGTTAAATATATAAATAAACTTAATTATATATGAACAAACTTAAAGCATCAGATGAAAATTAATAAAAATAAAAACAGCTAAATTCAAGCATCTAACACAATATGATATTAAAGTGATACACAACACACACCATTAAAAATTAGTATACAAAATTCTTGCAAAAAGTATTTTCACTTGCAACTAACAGATTAATATATAAAGTCCTTGCTAAAAGTTGCATGCAACTCCAAAAGTTAGTCATTATGATTGAAGTATCCCAATTTAGACAACACAATTTCAACTTTTTTTAGGCATGAAAAATTGGACGTGGACGTGAAAATTTTAAGTGGATAAGAATATATGAATTGGACATCTGAATTGGACAGATGAATATATAGTTAAAGACAAACTCACATATGCTTACAAGCTCACTGCACAATATTGTCAAACTTCATGACATGACTTGTGCAAGAAAAAGCTCCTTCCAAATAATTCACGTTGTGTTTATTTATTTACTAATATTTTATTTCTTATTACTTTATATTCCCTTTCTAATGATCAGTACAATCATTTTATAGTTTTGCACATTGGTTTTGAGTACGCGTGCAGGCTTGCAACACACTTCGTAAGAAAACGTCGAGCGTTTTTGTGAAACAAACGTAGACAGGGATGTCGTGGTCGTACATGAGCTTGGTGAGACATCATCGCCGAACTGGTTTGTATGTGTCTGTAACGAGGGCCTCCCGGAGCAGGAGATTGAGAGAAACGCGTGAGTTTGAATTTTGATTCGAGAGTGTTGCGATTGGCTTTAAGAATCCTCGCAATCCGAAGGGTGTTAAGGTTCTAATCTGGGGATATTCGGGGAGATTGTCCTGTGCCTGAAGACCTGGCTGAAATTGCGGTCGTCGGGACTTCGACTCTGGCTTCGTGGCGAGGTCTCCGTCGTCGCGGTTTCACCAGCGATGATGAATCCCTGAGCTCCCTCTTCATCCAACTGGCGGAATCACAGTTTGCGGCACGCATCTCTAGGAGTGAAGCTCTAGAGCGTAAACGGTGGCGTGTTCTTTGGTGGTGCGGGTTCGCTTGCTCCCTGCCTTAGAGCGATCGTGAGTGAGCTCTAGTCGTCCAGTGAGCTCGGGTGGTGTTCCTCTGGGCTATTGTTGGCACGATGTGCTTGGCATGACTTTGATGATAACTTGGAGGCGGACAGGAGCATCTCCTTGTGTTGATTAATTGTGCGGGAATGTTCTGCTTACTATGGTTAGATTCCTGTTTATACTTCTGGTAGTTTCGATTTTTCTTTTCTTTTTTCTTTTCTTTTTTTTCTTCTTCTGTTGTATCTCTTGGCGATTCCGGGCATGATGAGTAAGGGCAGGGGATTGGTTTGGAGTGTACAATATGGAAGGAAAGGGGATTCATGGATAGCGTCATAGCTGTTGGAGCATGTCATCAATATGCTTCTCAAGTGCAAGAGGTAGTCAACAATTCTGAGAATTGTAAAGCTGGCACACCATTACGTACTTAATCTTGAAAAGTTTAGAAGGAGATACCAACGATTAGATCGCCAATTTTCATATATAGGACGGTATTCTTTTTGGCGCAGGTGATGGAAATGAACGATGTGAATAGAGCGGTGGCATAAGTTCTGAATTCTTACAACGTTTACATTGTACTTTTAGCTCAAGGTGGCTGAATAGTACATCAGGATACGTTTAATCCTTGAAGGACTGGATAGCATTGTATTGTTAAATTGGTACTATTTCGTTGAACAGGAAGTCGGATTGTTCAATGTCTCGCTAGCTGCTAAGTCTTTCAAACATTTGACCACTGTTATCAGTACCTCGGTACTAAGTGGGAAATCTGAAGTAGGATGCCGTGGCAATCTAGACCGAGGAGCACTGCACTTCGTATCCTGCATATGGATGAAGTGAACATGCCCTAATGCATACACTCAGTCCTGTTCTACCATACTTTAGCACCTTCCCTCTACTTAACAGGTTACTGCTTTTTTCACATTGAGTGCTGGCTCAAGTCGGTGCCTGTTTAAAAACTTGCATTCTCCTTGCAGCAAAAGTCTAGGTCTTACACTCCACATTGGTACATTAGGGAAGACGAACTCTTCTCATGTTATTTAGATATTAACAAGCTTTCTTTTATGTCTTTTGCAGATTATTGGAATTCGTGCTCTGGGCTCTTACTTAGGTGGATCTTACTATCCATGCAACATCACGACATGATACCAAAATAGGTTTCAGCCCCTGAAAAATTTACCATACCCAGGCTCTGGGCAAGGCCTTCGATTCAAGCTCTTACAGCGTATGAATTTGTTTTAAGAAGCAGATTTAGGCATTTTCATTTTGTGGAATATTTTTTGGCTTGAGGATTACTATACAAAGCCAAAATGGTCCACATAACTGAAATGCGAGTTGTCCTTCCACTGACAGGTGCGTAATAGTTGTTCTACCATTGCTCTATCAGGCGATCAATTCTACTTGTGCATGCATCTGCTATGAACTACAAACCATCGCCCTGCTTTGGTTGTGTCTCATACGGGGCCTTATGAACTCAGTAAAGCTTTGTCTTTCTTTATTTACCAGTTCTCACTGACGTGTAATAATTTGTTAAACAAGAGCACCTTTAGCTGTGCATACTCACTTTGTATTGAAATGGATGGCTGGGAGCAGTGGAGGAATTCAGGAGGGGTCAACGATTTGCCAACTTCAAGACTAATGAACTAAATACCTCTGAGGGTCAAGGCGGACAGGTGAGTCTCGCCTGCATCAGATTTAGCAATTTTCTCATGCGATTGCTCCAAGCTAAAGTGTCCAGCTTACGATTGTTTGCCTAAATAATCGAACTAATGTCCACAGCTTCTCTCAACATTGCCTTATGAACACGAGACATGGGGCGAAGGAATTTACACGCACAGTCTTTATCGCCTCGGAGACCGGTTGCCTGATTGGGTAAGTGTTCGAGGCTTGCTTCACCATGACATCCTTGTCTTACTATGAAACCCTTTTTTTGTGGATGTGGTGCAAACGTGAATGACTGTACCGGCTTCTATTTATTGTATATGTATGTTGCTATTTATACTTGTCACAAATCTTGTGTTGATCAAAAGGTTGTGTTCTGTATTTATCTGTAGCAAGCTTTGGTATAATTCTCCAACATTACTTGAAGTAGGTATTCGCTGATTTTGGTGCATTTAAACAGCTACAAGCATATGCAATGTTCCAACAAAACTCTAATGTATGGAGGGGTATTGCGGTGCCAGGTGACAAGGTTGATACCTTCGAACGCCCTGATACTTGATGAAAAGACCTGGATGGCATATCCATATATACGGACGACCATTTCTATTCCGTTCTTCAACAAGGTGAGTTTTAAAAGTTATAGCGGCAGAGTCATTGAGCTGCATCTGTTTTTGATTGGAGTACCACTTGTGTGTGCGGTATATCAGGGAAGATTAAAAGTTGGACTCTGAATTTGGCATCAGCTGAAAATAGAAATGCTCAGCATGCACGCAAACGACGATGGCTCAACGGAAAACATTCATAATCTTACGAAAACTGAACTTGCAATCCGCAAAGTTGACATGATTGACATAGCTTTTGACGATGTAAGTCATCTCCCTCAAATAATCACTCCTAGGTTGTTATGGGGTATGGATGACTTGAATTGGACTTTAGATGTGACAGTTCTGGTTTCGCATCTCAGGTAGGAGGGTATAGACACTTGAGGTAGACCGAGATAAACAATGTTCCTGCTTGCTACTAAAGAATATACCGCCTAGTTGGAGGGGTGCAGGATCGTGAAGTGTAGGATGGGTTCGAGGGTCATAATTAGGGCATGAGAACTTTTGGACAGTCCTCTAAAAATTTGATAGGCATGAAATAAGAAGTGTGCTCTGAAATACTTGCTTGACAATCAAATCTCATGCAGGTCTCGAAACGAGACTACCGACAAGAATTGGATCCAAAACTTTATGTTTCCAAGAAAACTGTGTAAGTTTGTTCTGTATCCAGTATGTTCTCATGTAATTTTACTAGAAAGTATGTGAATACATAGGGCTTGGAGGGGACCCCCTCGTTCAATTATCAGCTTGATAGTTTAATCAATAAGGAGAATTCCATCTTCCTAAAAGATTGGAAGTGTTATCGCCTTCGAGACAATTGGCTTCACTTTTCGGTATTTATAATAATTGATATTGGATTGATGTGCAATGAACAATGATTGCTGGATTGAAACAGACGAGGACCTCTCAGAAAAGGCTGGCGTGGTAACACGGTACCAACAATGTGTGCATACAAATTGGTCAAAGTGGAAGCCAAGTAGGTAACAGCTCCTGTCAGATCCTTGCCAACAAGGATATGATCAGCAGGAATCTCGCTTTGCAAACTTTCATAGACTTGCCATGTATAAAGTGTGTATGTTGAACTCAGTGTTTCAAAGATCAGGTAATTATGTTTGAAGCCTTTCAGATGCACTATAGCTAAGTCTGCATAGAAGATGTGGTACCATTTATATATTTTGGTTCAGATGTGGTGAAGAGACTGTTTTTGAGGATTTCGGTAGGATGTTTACAGATACATGTTTCCCATGCTGGTTGTTTGTTAAATCTTGTATTCTCTTTAGGAATCCATTTTGACAAGATTTCTGATTCTTTTTGATTCAAGTGTGCCCTGGATTTTTGTTTATGTTAAAGTCCTGTGCACTCTGCAGTTATTGGGGTGTACAGAACCGAGCTGAGAAACTGATGAACAATGGAATTCGTCAGGTACAGCATTCAACATGAATTGTCCCAAAATTGTCCCAAAATGAAAAAAAAAAAAAAAAAAAAAAAAAAAAAAAAAAATTGAATGACTTGACATTGGCTCAACAGACCCGCACTCAGCACTCAAAGTTATGCTTGACCTTCTCAGTGATTTCTTCTCTTGCTAAATATCTGTTAGCATAGGCTGATGTTTACAATCAATGTGTGCTTTATCTATGGAAAGTACTTGGTTGTTTCAGATTTTTATGTTAAGCGACAATTTCCTATTACAGTGTTGCGTACTGTAGGGCGAGACTTTCTCATGCACACGCGCCCTTGCATTTCCAGATCGTGCTTCTCACTCATCGCAATGCATTTTGTTGGCTGGATGAATGGTTCGATCTTACTTTGGAGGAGGTACTTCTCTTCATTATCACATACAAATCACAAGTATACCAAGAATTCCTTTTTAAGAGAATGTCTAATTGAAATTTGAGCTTATGTTCTTACTTTCCATTCCTCTATGAACTTAACTCTGTGCTTCTTTTTGTATAATAATCATCGATATTTTCCAATAATCAAAATTGAACTTTTTCACGCAGATAACTGCCCGAGAAACTCTTGGGCGCCAAAGATTAAAGGCAGCCGTAAAACAGCCGCCTATTATTGATCCTAAAACAGGCCAGGAAGTTATCATAGAGCCTGAAGGGCCGTCTACTAAAGACACTGATGGGCTCAGTGATACCAGTGATGAAACCAGTGACATTGAAGTTGAATATTTCGAGACTGAGGTGTGTATTGGCCAATTGACGCATGGTTTTGATTGGTGTTTCAGTTATCTGATTTCTCTTTTTCTGCAGAAAAGTATGAGTGCCGCTCTTAAACCAAATCGACACTCTTTCATTTCTTCATACAGAACATACAAACTGAATTTACATAGATGATGCAGCATATGTTCATTGCAATTTTTTAATTTCATTTGGATCTATTCTTATGGAATTGAAATGAATCTCTGATGTGCGTCGACTAATCGACGTGTCAACATGCATGGTGTAGATGGAGTTGGGTAATCAAGATGCGGAGCAGCTTGGTACCAGGCACATACCAGGTGTGCACCATGTAATGAATGAAATAGTTCTGTTTTCGGAGACCCTATGAGACGCATTATTGTATGTATAATTTACACACTTGGATCCACTAAAAATCTTTTGCTCTGTACAGTTGTAATTGAGATAAATGTTGTGTCTCTTTTTTCCCCTATGAAAGAGGATGTAGGCTCTATGATATTACGAGTGCTCAACGCATTATTATCCAGTTTCGTTATTGTTCAAGTTCATCATTGACAAGTGAAAATTATGGTGGAAGCAGGGAGCGAGACACTGTTCGCTCAGACTTCAAATATCCCTGACAGGTACAATACAGTTGCTCTTGAGTTGGTCGGTCGATAACATAATGTCCTTAAATTGCCTTCATCTGATTCACTGAATTGGAAACCATCCTCATAGGAATGTCGGAACTTAAAGTGCTGACTTCAGTGAGTGATTTCAAGCATGGAAAGCGCATGAGTGCAAACAAAGGATCTAGGAAATTTTCGAAAACTTCGTGATTGTATGAGTACTGAATGAAGCCAATGTCGATAAAAGCTATCTTATCGTCCATCAGTAGTTCCTTTCATGTTTTTCAAACAATATTGGGCCTCAAACTATGATGCGATCGAATTCATTTGACCAAATTTATTCATGGGCAGCATTTCTTCATGCCTGTGTTTGACAACGTCTGCTAATTGTTCTACATGTCATAGCCAAGAGAAACAATTTCAATAGGAATGTAATCAGCGATCAAGTATGACATGTAAAATCTTCACATAACTCCAGAATTGTGTGGGTAGATGTGCAGTATGTGCCACACGTGACATATCAAACTCGCCACCAGCTTTATTTTGCCTAACCTGCCAAGAATACTTCTGCCAGCAGTGTTTTTCTGATGTGAGTAAATGCGTTTTGCTTCACTACCAGAAGTATGGTGATCAGATAGTTATTAATTTGCAAGTGAAATTCCTCTGCTTGACAACTACAGGGACTCGTCATCTGGCGTAGATGCATGTGGTCTTCATTTGGCCTCATTATAAACCACCAAAAGCACAGTTTCAATTGGGGTGTACACGCCTCGTAGTATTCTAATGATAGTTAGGTGTTATATTTCATTCTGGACTTGCAATTCGTTTGCAGTTTTCTGCGATGCCAGTTTTTTCCAAGCGAGTATTCATTTTACGTCTTCTAGCAACGCGTGGCTGTTGACGCAGGGGCCGAGGATCAAGGATTGGTTGTTTCTCTTGATACTAATTCTTATCATACTTGTATTTCTAATCTTGCAGTTTCACGTCACCACAAGACTGAAGGCACACAACACACAGCATCTTTTGAATAGTTTGGCATCCTTGGACTTCAAAAGCATTACCCCAGCGGACAAGGAGCATCGAAAGAAAGATTCAGACCTCCGCCCGGCACATGGAATGCTTCAGAAGTCCGTTAGTGACGTGATACAGTCAAGTCACTCCTCAAGGAATACGCAGGAACCAGAGAATATCTACATTAGACAGGTTTGCTGCTGATAGATAAAAACTGTCAATGCGGCATTTTTTCTTTTCTTTTTTGGTTCTTGCTTGATTGCCTTCATTCTCCCTGTTTATTCCACAGTTTGTTTTGTTGATTTCTGTAGTGATACTATTGAGTTCTCAATGTGGTAATGCAGGATGAGAGGTTAGCTAATATTGGAAGCCCACCCAAAGAATCAGGAGTTGCTCGAACATTGTCGAAGTTTCGGTCAGTTAAAAGTGGTTTTGGTGCGCTCAACGCTCTCCATCGTATTAATGACTTGTCACTTCAGGTCGGTACTGCTTGTCCCACCTTTTACTATGTTCAAAGGTAGAATTGTAGAAATAGGATAAACCTGGCTGCAATTAACAACTAGATCGTTTGGAAGTGAGTGTTGTGGGGGATCTTGGTATAGTTCTTGGGAGCTAATATTTTATTTTGATTCTCATTTAGGACTACTCACAATCAGGTGCGTCATCTGTAAGAGGTGTTAGTTCAGATTCAGACTTGAGTGGTCTAGTTCACCGCCCAAACGAGCTGTCTGAAGAGCTTGTGCGGACTGTTGCTTCGCTTCATCAACGTGCATCTGAATCACATTCAACTGGTGCCTTAATTCGCACTACTTCCCAAGATTTTGGTTCTTCAATGCGAAAAATTGGTCGGCGATACTCACAAGTAAGTTCTGCCAGGAATGTTTTACCTGTTTGATTGACTGTCGAAAATTGAATGATGTGATCTTGTATGTCGCAGCTGTTTCTTAATGATGAAAATGATACTCAAAATCACTACTTGCAGATTCCTTACGTGCACTATCTTCAACTCGTTCGAACCTTTCGAACTCAAAAAGATATATCTTAGTGAATAACCGCATATGTGATTCTTTTTGGAATCTTCATGCAGGACATCACACTTCCAGATACCATGACAGAGCAGAAAGGTGAATCTGTGGCAGTGGATCCATATGGTATAAAAGAAGAAAATACTGCTTGGGATATTGGGATTTATGACGATAATTTGGAAGTGACTGTGCTCCCTACGGAATCTGAAATTAAAGCTTGTACTGCTCTCTATCAGCGATTGCAGTATGGCTTCCCACAGAGCTTTACATTGATTTCTTATTGTATATCATTGTATATCAACGCTTTTACATATCTATGAGTTGTACAGGTTTTCTTTTTATCTGTGCGTTGCCGTGCTGCCACTAAGCTCCCTTTCTTGGGATATATCAGATGTCTTTTGGAAATCTTGAAGAATGTGGAGCCGAAGTGTATGAACCATGAGCAGCGTTTGTCTTTCTGGATTAACATTTACAACGCACTCATGCTTCATGTAAATCTGAATCTCACTCTCTGGCACTTGATCATCCAGTACTTTTGTCGTTTATAAGTGCCCTCATTCAGTCTTTGGAACGCATCAGAACTAGAGGCGATGATACTTAGAGACGAGTATAGTAATGCTCACTTTTGTGTTGGTTCGTACACAAATTATTAGTGCAGGTCAAAGTGTCTCAACACCTATTGAGAGGCAAAACAGCTTTAAATGCTTTCTCATCTGAAATCTGATTGGAGTCTACTTATTGTGTGTATCAGGCGACTCTAGTACATGGAGTTCCAAAGAATCACTACAAGAGGATCACTTTGATGAACAAGGTGTGCTTTTTTTCTTGTGTTTCGATAGTCCTATTTTTTAGTCATTTCCATGCTGTCCAGAGCCATGTCTGTCAAAGTATTTTTTTTCTGTAAGTAATAGCTGCGTATCCTGTGTTGTCAGGTGACCTACATTGTGGGTGGATTTCAATATAGTCCTCTGATGATCGAACACTCGATATTGAGGGCTAATTCATACAAACCTCCATTGGTAACGTACATCGTTCCTTTTTCTGTAGTTACAATGTCCTACCAGGCAAATACGGTTCCCGAATTCTTAATGTATTTAAAACCTGGGGTTGAAAAATGAAACTTGTGGAATCTAAAATCGTATTTTATGATGGTGGGTGCTGTTAGGCAAATCTGTTCCCCATTCCGAAACCCAAGAAGAATGATGACCCTGCAGCATCGTCCCTTGACCAAGCAGAGCCACTTGTCAGTTTTGCTCTTTGCTGTGGAAGCAGGTCCAGCCCTGTTGTGAGTACTTCAGAACCTCAACCCTTTGTGTATAAAGCTGTCGCTATTGAGAACATTGTGATGTGATCCACTTGGTCACAGACAAGAGTTACATCCTTAGTATTTAGTGAGTTCTGGGTCTTGCTTTGTTCTGTGCTTGTGCCCGAAACTTCTATTGATTTTAACCAAGTTCAGATTTTCTATGAATAGTATCATTTTTACGAAGATTTCCATAAGGTCTCTCTAAATGGAACGTGCCACTGCAGTGCATATTCTTAATACTTGATTTTCATTCTGCAGTTGCGTGTGTACACCGCTGCGAACATCCAATCAGAATTGGACCAATCATGCCGGGACTACTTGATGGCAGCTGTTGGTGTGAATAAGAAAACAATTCTGATACCAAAGATCCTTCATTGGTATGCTCGAGACTTCTCTCATGATGCTGAGTCTTTAATTGAGTGGATCGCCGATAAGTTACCCCAGGAGAAACGAGCGGCTTTTGACGAATGTATCAAGAAACGGTCTGGGAAAGGCATCCGGCGGCGTATGTCTGTACAACCCTACGATTGGACCTTCCGCTATCTCTACGATCCAAAACTCTTGTAAGATTGTGTAGTTTTTCATGGTCATGGATACACTCTCAATCCCGATTCTGCTTGCCCTTGCTTTTTAATTCATTTATTCATTCAATAAAAATAAAAATAAAAAGCATACGCTTTGGTGTAGCATTGGAATTGCAGATGTAGCTGTGGGTGGTAGGCAAACTTTATGTATCTTTTTGAACACATTAACCTGTGTTCCTTTACTAGTACTGGAAACAGGTCTTACATTTTCTTTTGTAGATACTCACGAAGTTAATAAGATTCCAATAATCATTGTATGTTGCTAATTTTGTCACATTCTTCGCCAGAGCACAATCCTCTTCTATCTAATGCTGGTCCACATCAATTTACAGTCTATTGAGCTTGCATTCACATATGGATTTTTAGCAGTTTTCCTTGATGTGGTGTAGGGGGTGTAGTTATGATGAACTTCTCTCAAGTGCCTTAGATACATTGCCCGTCTTTGTTACATATCCATCATGCATGAAATATGAATCGCTGAAGCTGAAAACTGACCAAAGAGATTTTTCTTATTCTATTAACATATTCTACCGCATGAAAGTCTTATGGATTCATTAGGGGACAGACACCACTCCCTTCCTTCCCGAAAATCTCGTTGCGATGTGTGCACGCTATCAGTCAACAGAGATTCTCACACTTCTATTACAGACAATGGCACCACTCTTGGCGTTCAGAGGTCCACATTGCGCACTTCAAACCAAGGTTCACCCTCACGCATCCTCGCAGATCACCTAATTTAACCAGACGCCAAAGATGGAGAAAAAGTGCAGTACCTCTTACCCAACCCCATTAGCCGCAGCATCAATGAGCTCAAAAATAAAAGGTCCAGATCCGGCAAGAGATCATACAAGAAGATCCAGAGATGCTACAAAGATGCTCGGCCACACGAAAGCATGTTTTCGCTTATTTTCGGGAAGTGGATGACGCTCTGTTAGTTGTGAAGGGAACAAGGGTGTCAACGATTAGCAAGTTTTGGGGCATCGTATTGTGGTCATCGCAACAAAAATGAAGACATTCTGGCAATTCGTTACTGAGCATCTGGTACCTTTACCGTCGTCCCAATCCGGGATATGCTCCACTTTGCTGGTCCATTTGGTTCCTCTTTTCATAGATGGCGTCATTGGTCAGGCAGGCGCTGCTGGGTCCACTGAATCGGCCGACCACCCCGCTGTGCCCTTGAGAATTGGGATTGCCAACAACAGAGACAAAATTTCCATGTGCACCTGAACCTGCAGAGTCTCTCTCACAAATTACAATTCTGTACTTGCGGCAGTGTGCTGCAGTGAAGAATCATGTGGCTCTTGTACTGCGTCCAATTTTCAAAAAACTGATGTTCTTAAAATAGCGACATTCAGTGTAATACATATATGGTAGATTGAATGTGGATTAAGTTTTCCATAACATTCTATTGGTATCTTGGTATCTTCAATTGTTCACGAGTGTTGTGTTGAATAGTGTCCCACGCTTGCAACACTATCTCGGCATTTCCAGGAGTCTGAATCCATCCCTTAAATTAAAAAAACCCCGTTTTATTTTTATTTTTATTTTTATTGGTTCACAATGTGCAAGTCCCACGCTTCTCTATCTGTCGAAGTCCTTCACAGCACCCAGAAACCCTGTCTTACTTTTCTGTGGTAATGAATAGTTCCCCATAACATTCTTCTCGTTAATAAAGGATTGATTATCACTCTATAGGCTTAATAAGACTCGCGGTCTTGCTTTGCAGCGGTGATCAAGGTTGCAATTGAAAAAGAGGGGGTTCGGGGTTCTGACCGCAGGTTGGAAAGAAAACTTCCGAAGCGATGAAAAAAAAAAAAAAAAAAAAAAAAAAAAAAGAGGAGTTACTGATCAGAAACGCACGTTCAGGCGCCGACCACCGCTACTCGCGAGTCGTCCACTCGACAATTATAGCTCAAGGGATCCGGCGAAACGCGGCGATCAGGGCCAGACGTTTTTTCCGCAATTGCTGGCGTGAGGAGGGAAGGACCCAGCGGAGGGCCTGCAGCATCCCTCTTGCAGGCAAGGCACTCCGCGAGCGTGGATCCTCTGGCATCATTGGATTCCACTGCTGGGTAGATAATGGAAAAATTAAGGTGTCACTCATCTTCCAGGCCCCACAATCTCCTTCAGCAATCCACACTGCACAGCAGAGAAGCTACAAACAAGACTCCGTTGACCTTCACCGCGCAGAAGGTCAGGGAAACCTAATTGGAGAGTGTTCTAGTCTCCGCACTCTGATTTAGCAACCCATGTCTGCTTCGTTTCCTTCGATCACATCGAGGCTCTGTCACCGTCTCATTCACATTTCAGTATCGGCAACGACGTTGCCGCCCATTCCACAATGTGCAACCTTCGAATCGAAATTCAATCCTAACTTTTTCTTCTGCAATATACGTAAACCCTAGCCCTAATTTTCCTACTGCACGCGGCGTTGTGAGTATTGCGAAAAAATAACTAAAAAAACTAAAAACTAAACTAATCAAAGTAAACAAATAAGACGACTCTGGAAAATGAGTACATATATATATATATATATATATATATAATTGCCATTTTTTTAACTGCACGACGATGCTGCAGTAGGTGAATAAGATTTTGAAATAATTATTACATGGTTGCATGGTGTACAAATACTGTGTTAATTCATGCAGACATAGAAAAGTCTCTCTAGATTCTAAAATTTATTTTAAGGTTTTAAATTTACCGACAAAGTATTGTCAAAAAATACAAGCTTCCAGGTTTGATTTTAATCAAATAGGGAGCAGGCACTTATCAATGATTTTTCCTCTGTACTTTGAATAATGAGCTTCTTTTTTCTTTTTCTTTTTTTTATTTCACGCTACAATTTTTATGCAGCCAATTGCAATTAGGTTGATTTATATTTTATAAATGTTATATTTATAGTATGAACTTAGAAGTCATCTTACCAGCATTTGACAGTGGTGTTAGAATAATTGATTTCAAATCAAATACCCTGTTACCAAAATATTACAACAGAGAAAATAAAATAAAAATAAATCAACCAATGGTTTCAATACTGTTCTAAACATTTGCAACATTCGTTATGGTTGATGAATTACAGTGTCTGCCAACTCACACATCTTGAGGTTGCCTCATTTGATTGGATCTGCACAAGATACATTACAATACATTTGATATTTGCTTGCTAAAGCTCTAGACAATAAACACGATTAAGAATAAAAATTATGAATGTAACCCATTTGTTAACAGATATCAGAGACACAAACAAGGGAGGGCATTGTTGAGCATGGATAGAGCACACATCCCCACTAATAATAAATAAATAAAATAAAATAAAAATCATTGAAAGATTAGCAGTGACTCAATAAAGCATGCATATGTTGAGAAATGAGCACATGGTCAAACAATGGAGCAATTATAAGGACATAATACAGTAACAGTGTTGCCATCTGGCTTGCCTCATATTCCACTAGTACATACCATTCCTGTTCCTGCCTCTGAGGGCCCCACACTTTTCATATTTCTCTCTCTTCTCATATATATATATATAATACTACTACTACTAGAAACCCATGATATTGACCATGAAAAAACAATGGAAACTAACCTTCTGTTTGAAACTTCATATGATGTGAAACTATATGTTGCATGCTCTTCCTCATTGTGGTGCTTCTAGAGTTGTGTTGCTCCATGCCTAATATTCTTGCAGCATTACTCTTGGCAGTCTGCAACAACAACATGCAGATTTTGATCTCTAATTGATCAAAAGTTGAGTAATTACTTCACTTTTGATGAAAACAATGAGACATACAGCCAATTAGATATGGTTTTGTCCCCTCTAATTTATCTTGTTGGTTTATCCCCCTAAATTATCTTATGTAAGAGATATATATCTATTTATTCAACTATATGTGTTGTATGTGCAGATTTTCTCCATATATTTACACATATATGAAAACTTAAGTATAAAAGAAAGTGGGTGTTAGGTAACAATTTGACAAAAGAGAATGTGGAATGCATCTTGTCAAAACCTCATTGGAAAATAATCAAACAAATAAAGCACCCATTTTCTTTTTTTCCTTTTTTTGTTATAAATGATAACATATTTAACCCAAATAGTACAAAAAACGATTTTCTTAAATAGAATGAAAATTTTATTTTAAAAAGTGTAAAAAATTTTGAAAATTTTGATTATTATTATTTTAAACATAAAGTTGAAGTTATATCTTTTTTCCCATCCATATCTATTTGTTATTTATACACCACAGCTGTTTTTTTGATGTTCTGTTTTCAGAAAAACAAAATGCAACAGTACTAGTTCATTCAACGTAGCTAGCAGAAATCTTACATCACGGCATGATTGGTTATCAAATGATACATCTGAAACCCCCCCCATCCCCCGTTTGGCAAGAGAGACCACGTCAGCAAAGGGCAACGACTCCAAGTGGATCAAATTCTCCCAACACTCAATCCAAATGGACACGTGTCAAAATCCAATAGGGGCAGAAGTAGCAGAGACTGAAGAAGGAGAAGGAGAAATATACACAGAATTCATGGCATAACGTAGGAATACCTTAAACCGTCTCAAACCCTTAACCAACTCGTAGACCTTGTTAACCCAAATCCGCTTTGAAGAATGTAGAAAGATTCCAAGAGGATTCCAAGTCCACCTATGATCAGCTAACTTCACAACATTGAAGGTGGTGGTTTTGTGTGATGGAGGTGGTGGTTTAACCTGTTTTACAGACGGTTTTGTTCAAGTCTATGACTTGGTTTAGGGGTAAACTGCAAAAACTGCTTTGATCATTTTTATCAATTCAACCACTAATGAAGTTCAATTTTTTTCTTCTGGAGCACATCAAAACCTTATTTCTCCACCCAAAATATTTGTTCCAAAAATAAACCCCCGTGCTAGCTGAAAAACCTTCAGTCGACGGTTCAAGGTATTCCCACGTTAATACTGTCTTGTGGTATGCTTAGCTAACAGTATCCCCCCCCCCCCCGGGGACCCGTTTAAAAGTCAGCGGGTGAGGTACAGCACACCCTGACTGCGAAACGTTATAAAGTGCACCCAGAATCAACGGGGCAAGGCCACCAACCCACGGGAATCGGCACATTTGAAGGCGGGCACCCGTCCCCGTGTAGTACGCCACGTTGGCGCAGTAGCTGGGTGAGTTGTATCCCCAACTACCAAGCCTCATCCGAGTTGGCTGGCCCTTGAGGACCCGAAAGGGTAAACCCTAAAACCCCACCCTTTGGATCCGTGGTAGCAGCTAGTTTATTAGAAGAGGCTGTTGACTAGTTTAGAAAAGCCGAGTTGGACGTCTATTTCTGGGTGGCCGTTTTATCCACTTCTATCTGGGGGCCTGTTTAATGCTCTGCTTCTGTTGCTCAGTTTTGGTTGAATGTGATGGCAGAACTCTTTGCTTTTTTGCTACTTTTGGGTGCCAGGTTGTTGTGATTTTTGGGTTTCAGGGCGCCTCCACTCTGTAACATGGATTAAAATATTATTGTAAGTATTGATGGGCTGTACATTTTTGTATGTTCATTTCCTTGTTAAAGATGAGGATGACAGTGAGCGGCCTCTCATTTCTGTTTTGTTACGTGCACCAACAATTTCATGAATTTGTTTCTATTGTAATTGTATGTGTCCATGTGCAGAAAGTGAAGTTTTTTTTTTTTTTTTTTTTTAAGTTGTGAATAAAATCATAGTAATTGTTTCTAAGTATTTCATTACAAAATGAAAAATCGAATCTTATATTATAAAAGTATATATGTACTCACACATCAATAATATTTTTGTGTGATTAATTAGTTTAATATGTTGTACCAACAGATAACTCTGCAACTATGTGTGAGGCAATTGCATTGTTATAGTTGAAACTTGTCCAAGTGACACATTTCGGATTTTTTGAAGGATAAATATATATATATATATATATATATATATATATATTCTGCATGAAAAATTGGTCTTTTAAAGAAGATTAGGTGACATGTGATTTTCATTTACAATAGAGATTGTTTTCCAAACCACAATACAAAGGTTGATCAGAATATAATTGCACATGTCAACTAAAAATATTAATAAAATAGCTCTTATTTTAAATTTTTTGTACTGTACTATATATATATACGTATATGTGTATATGTTTGTTAAATATAATCAAAAATCAAATATTGATGGAAGAGAGTATAAAAGATTTGGAATAAGCTTCAAATTATTTATTTCAAATAACGACGAGCAAAAATAAAAGTCAACCAAGTTCTTATATATACTAAAGCATATGTATGCTAGTGACATTTTTCTTTACACAAATAACATATGAAATATTATTCAGTATGTGTGTCTATATATATATATACATTTCGATTCTTAGATAGTGAAGATTTTTAAGGGAAAAGAACACGAAAACAATAAAAGACTAAAATTTCTGTTCATTTCGAAAGCCAAATCTCTTTTTCTGAAATGTATATAACATTATATCATGCTTGGAAAAGTTTAAAATCATGATAACTTGTATTTCGACTATAAAAATTATTTAATTACTTACATATTTATTTTAAATGAATAAAACTAAAATCTGTGTTTTTAGGATCCAATACCTAATCAAGTGCAAAATGCATGGTGATACACTACATTTGCTCCATGTGTATTTTTTCGATGAACTATTTACTACTCAAATACTATATAAGATAATCTCATTTAATATGTAGATTTTAAAATTTCAAAATAAACACTTTCTTGTAACCCCAAATTAATAATTTAATTATATAAACAAAAGTTATGTCGGCACCCTATTTGAATCAATGAACAACTTGTTGCAAACATACAATAATTATGTCTTGTATGTACTTTTTGAAGATATTTCTGTCAGTGTGATGGAAAGGAAAAACAATTACAACAATAGTGTTTCTTAGCATGGTGTATTACAGATGTCATTTTTTTATCTGAAAGATCAACCACAATATTTACATGATTGCAACTGGGATATTGTGTTGATGCAAGTATTGCATATTGTATCATTCCTGGACCAATTGTTATCTAAAATTACAAATATTTGGTATTTGAAGGGGTCATAGAGTGTGAACTGATAGCTAAGGTAATTAGTCATTCATATTAAAATAAATAAATAAATAAATAATAGACGTAAATAAAAGCACATGAGTATCAATTACTCCTTGAGAATATGGATCATTCAATCAAATTATGGTGCCAAGTAAAAATAATAATCACAGAACAACAGAACAATCGTGTGGGCCCTGAGCAAATAATTAACAAGTATAGGTGCTCCTCTGCCTTGCAAAAATTTGAGAAACCCTAATTCCGAACTCTAGCCCTAACCCTAATTTGTGTTGCCAGTATCATCTGGTGGACTGGACATGGGATTCTGCCCTTCACATGGCTGGGCAAAATGTTCCTGATGCATTTGGTCTCAGTAGATGTCCAGAAACACCTTCCTGCCTGTTTTTGGACATTCACGGGTGGGACTCTTTACAATTGCCCTGCAAAGAATGAGAAATGGGCAACATGTGCCCCAGTGACATGGGAACTGTGCTTCCAGCTTGAATGTGCCTCCCAAAAATAAAAACCCTAAAAGCTCCAAAAAAGATGGATGCATTCCATACTGCGACTAGATGTAATGCACCCAACTTCCCAAATCATCATTTTGGACCAGGTTCAGTGCATCTCAACTTCCAAAAAGCACTATCCATTCTCCATCACATGGACTAGGTTCAATGAACCCATGCATTGCATTGTTTTTGTAAATAAATGTTGTGATGTTGTGAACATAACCTTAAACCTTGAAATTGCGATCTTTTGCTTTTTTTGAATATCTTACCTTCTTTTAGAGGAAGCGTAAGAAAAGCAAGTACAAGTACGGAACAACTGTGACTTTTATTACTAATTTTGTTTACTTTTACTGCCAATGTTGTTTACTTTTATTACCAATTTTATTTACAACTATGTTCCACATTGAATGTGTGTAACTGGAAACCAGAATAGAGATAAATCAACAAATAATGATCTTGTGTGGGATGGCAAAATTAACTTCATTAATGGGCTTTAAAAAGATGTTGCAAGTCATTGTTGTGTGTGCATGTGTATATATATATATATATATATGCTGTTGAAAAAACATTAATATATTTCAAATCCCCACTTCACAACCACTCACAAAGTAATGAATGCAACAGTACCATATTACTCAAACACTTTGTCATGTAAACCTTGTCATGCTTACAACTTCATAACATTTATTTACAAAAATTAACAAATCGAATTTGGATTTTTTTGCCTGGTTGTTGTGTAGAGTAGACATCTCAAACAACAGCTAACAACCTCTACAATCTCTACAATCTGTTGACTCATGGTGTTTTTTTTCTAAATGATTCATACAAGCAATGTGGCGTAAATTTGCTATAGTGTGGATCAAGGCATGCTCGTTGGTTTATTCACCAAGAGAGCAAAGAATTAAAAATATATTGACCCACACACAGGCACACACAAAGAAAGAAAGAAATAATAACAATGACAAATACACCAGCTCACAACTTGGATTTCCTTTAATTAATTTACTTTTCCCCCCCTCCAATTATGAAAGCAATGACTGTGTTTGTGGCAGTGTTGAATCCCAGCGAAAAGAAAGGGGAAAATCAGTGGTTAGGTATGGCCGATGTGGGTGCAGTAGGATTGTAGCAGCATGTTTATCGCCATTTTGTTCCTGCTTAACCAGAGACTACCAACGATCGAACCATAATTAATGCAGAAAGGGCTCAATTGAAGTGTTAAGTTTTTCGGAGGGCTAAGTTAGATTTTCATGGAATAGGGCCATCTTTTCACGGAGCAAGTGGAAGGTAACGTTTCCACAGGAATGTGAGCGTTAGAGTTGAAATCTGACTGAATAGTTCCCTAGAACAAGCAAAAATCTGGGCAACAAACCGGAACAGGGAGAGAGAGAGATTCCCAATAGAAGAACCACAGCGGCAGAGGGTCATTCAGTATATGTATATATATTATTGTGAGAACGTGGTTGTTGGACGACATCTACACTCCGGAAGTGGAGAGGGCGACGCGCAGGTGATGGCGAGCACGTGGAGGCGCGAGGATGAAACTACTTGAAACAGGCTGCGAAATGGAGGCGCATTGTGATCATAAAACAGCATCGTAGCCTATTGAAGACCAGGAGAAGTTGAAACGGATGCCGCGGGCTTGAGTGAGGTCTTCTCCACTGGCCAGCGGAGGAGGCGGGAGAGTCGGGGCCCCTGCTCGTTATCTTTTTGCTCGCAAAAGGCGAAGGCCATCTGGTTCCTCGTCGAACTGCGACGCGATCTAAATCGCGTTTGGCCGGGCAAATCGGCACTCCGTTCGTCCCTTTGTGAGTCCGCTCATCTGCAGCGACTCATGGGCGTGTGACGTCTCCTGCTAATGAACCGCTTCTCCCACTCACACTCGTGGACACACCAGAACTTTGTGCACAGGAACTCTCAATTTCCCTTTTGCTGGAACTCGAACAGTGGCAGTGGTAAAGTTATTGTAGGATTTTGATGCAGACGGTGCGGTGCTGACTGTCGGCGGCATTAGGGAATAGGGCATCAGGGGCGCGCGCTCGTGCGTTTGTGTGCGCAGTGGGTGATCGCGCAGCTAATTCAGTGGATCCTGAAGTTTTCTTTGCCGCACGTAGTCGGTACCTTGAACGCGGGGCGTGATCGGTATTTACATGTGAACCATTACTGCGGCTGTTGTCTTCGCTAGTCGGAGTTTAACATACGGGTGTGGTGCTAGACTATTTTACAGAGTACGACGTTTTGTTGTTGCTGACCGATGAATTTTTGCAGTGACCGTCTCCTCCATATCTAGGCGTTACATTCGGCGCTGAACTGAGGCTAGAGTGGTTCCTTTCCGACACCTGAACTGTGAACAGCTGCGGTGCTCCAAGTAATAGGAGCCTTCCCCATAACTTGAAGGCTTCATTAGTTGTTGGATTTCTTGCTTATATCTTCATTCCCTTTCACTCAAGTCTAGTACCCAGTATCTCAATACTTGCATAGTTTAGTGCCCTTTCCCGTCGGGGAAATTTAAGTAGGATCCCATGGCACCACCTTAGGGTCTTCTAGGCATTCACGTCTCCTCGAATTCTCAATGGTTGTCTAAGGATACTCTAACAATACTAGGAGTTTACTTACTACCCGTGACATGGGATCCTCAGTGTAGTTTATGAAACTAGCAACTCATTAACTGTACCGCCTGCAGCGTACATATGGAGGTCGTTACGCAAATGCACCTACATTGAGTGTTAGACTTTCTGGAAGGCGTTCATTCACACAGCTGTCTCAAGGGACGCTGCCCGTCACTGTAGTCAGGATTATACACGGATATTCCCCTATACTGTTCCAAGTCCTCGCATGATATAAGACAATGTGTGTGAAATCTGGTTGTCTTCGTAGTATGTCGTAAATTGTGAAAATAATTGTTCTAACGAGCGAAAGTGTGAGAGTACCTAGTGCTGCGCAAGTTTACCATCCTGGTCCAGAAGACGTATGCTGGAAAGGGGAAGCGACTGAGGTTTTTGGTCGGAAGACTCGAAGTATACACAATAGGTACCGTAGTGGTACTCGATTTGGTAGGAAATGTCAGCATGCTTAGTAATGGAAAAAGAGTCGGGTCATACACCGAGAATGGAAATGGATTGCTGGAGGCAGTAGGGAGCAGCTATTGTCAAGCGTTAAAGCCTTCTTCCCAATCTTTCCAGCTCGTTGTGAAAGGCCTTGAACCGAATGAAGATTGTGACAGTGAAAGCCCCCTATATTCCGAGGGGTCCTCTCGAGGATCCTTCGAAAGGATGGAAGACCCTGCTTGGTTCAATGAAAGTGGCAAGAGAAGTTTATCACCCTCGTCCATGAAAGCCCTAGAAGGCGTGGTCGGGCAAGTTCTTAAGAACGTACGAGCGGCTGGATACGGAGATGAAGTCTGCGCGAAGTTTCGAGACCATTTTGCTCGTCTACCTTCTCGGTATTCTTCTTTGATTAATTTCTCCCTCTTTCTGTTTGAGAGAACTTGTCCTCTTCTGCTGGGTGTGGTGTAAGATGTTTTTGTTTCGTAGCCAATCCGATCGATGGTATCGAGCTGAGATAGACGTCTGCCGGCCGTACTATGTCCTAGTTCGTAATCTTTCTCCACAAGATCGCTTGTCCTGTCTCTTATGTTAGGACATGCAGGCCTTAGTTACTATTGTCTTTTCATCAATACAAGTGCTTTGGATGGTGACTATGGAAATAGAAAGCTGTATTTTGGATCGTTTTTCTCGTAAGATTCTCTAGCTAGCGGGATCTTTTATTGTAGTTCTCTGTACGTGCCTTCGTCTGTGACGCTCTCTATCAAAGTCTGGCCGATTGGAAGCGATCGAGATTCAAGGGTTCAAATTCTGTTGACTGATCTTATTCTCTGTTTGATAGGTGAGGACAATGTATTATCTGATTGCATTGTTTAAGACATCTCATAATGTTTTCTGACATCACCTGATGAATGAACTTAAGTGCTATCTTGATCACCTCAAATCTGGTTGAGAAAGTTGGCTTCATTTCGAATATAAAGCAATCGCTTCCGGATCGGTGATCATTCTATCGGATTAACCAGAAGTAAGTCTGATTATAGGCCTTAAGTCCTAGTTCCAGACCTGTAGTCTTCTCAGTCGTTGAGCGTAACAATTCGTTGGCCTAGGTATCTGCGACTGGATTTGTGGTGTTCATGAGCCATCCTTGGAGTGGTTGGATGTCCTGTCAGTTGCCGGTGCTGTCAACTGCTACACGACCAAATATGGCTGAGATCATGACTAGCTTCAATTGAAGGGCGTCTTCTTGTTAGTTGGACCTGTAGTAAGTGCTCGCAAGTTCTAGAAATGCAACCACTGGCTTCATTAAGCAAGGGTCCTCATGATTTTCCAACAACTGGATGGACAGTGTCGCGAGGTGGAAGTAAGTGGTTGTAGCGTATGCCACTTTCTTGCATTGCGGTCAAGGTCACTTTGCGCCATTTGTAGATAGTCTTAGCAAGATACCAGGAATCTTCATGGCATTGGTTTGCTTCGGCTGTCAGGGTAGTAACAGCTGGACTGAGTAGCTTCTTATGAATTAAGGTCAGGAGAATTGTTTACTTAAATTGGATTATAACTGCACATGTAACAGGATAGGTTGTATAGTTCTGATTGATATAACAATATTTGTTTTGAATTTGCTAATGTTAATTCAGATATCGTAATGTTTATGATATGGTTTCCCTAGTGCTGAAGTCGTCATCGATGTGACTCTCCAGAAACTAGAGTTCCATGCTGTATTTTGTCTTCTTGAATCTTTACTTATTACTGAACGGCTCTGCAGGTATACCTTGAATATCGACCCACAGAGACACGAAGATGTGTTGCTACATATGGAGTTGCTTGATGAAGCGCAAGAATTAGAATTTGGCAACAGCTTTTACGCCGACACAGTTGTCGTTCCATTAGTGTTTGTGAGAAAAGTCCAATTGACGGGATTCGGAACTTCTGCAGACGATCTCTCACCTACGGACGGAGCTTTAGTACATGTGAAAGGAGTCCAGATTCCTAAACCAACATTTGGTTCTACGTCAAACCTTCTGGGCCTAGGTATTGGGAGCAGTCCAAAGGTTCATCCCTCAGAGCCCCTCTTTTGCAGGTCTAGGTCAACTCCGCCACGGGGAACACCTCCTCGTCATTCTTCTATTGGAAACACGCCACCCAGTGTCCATGGCTTACAGCATACAATACCTCGCCGGTCGTGGGGAAATTTTATAAACCCCTTGCACATGGAAGAAGGAGTTGGTTATACAAGTGACCATGATGATCTATCCCCGTCCTTTGGTTACGAAGTCACTATTGCTACCACTGACAGGCCGGGACTTCTGAAATACTTAACATCGGCTCTTAGTGATTCGCATCTCCAGTTGAATATTAAGGTTTGATGTAATCTTTGTGTCCGTCTTGTATGCTAGTGCATCCTAAGGCATGTCCGGAAGAATATCTAGCATTTGTCTGTTTGAATCCATGACAACTCCACTGTTTGGTATCCTTCGTGCTAGTTCGGAGCGTGGTGTTTCTGTTTAATCTCAAATCCTGCTTTTTCACTTGTATATTCTAAAGCATGATTCCTAACGTAGTAGTTTTGTTTTTGATCTAGACTCGTGTTCCATGTTATTTCTCACAATTAACTGATTATGATGCAGGAAGCTCATGTGTTCAGTACAACGGATGGAATGGCTTTGGAGGTGTTTGTTGTAGAAGGTTGGCCGGGCGATGAGGTGTGCTGTCCCTCCATTCATTTTTTTGCTGCGAACTTATCATAGTCTTCTGAGTACTTGACAGTGAATCTTAAACTATGATAAAATAACCTTGGAATACAATACGATCAACTAAATTCTCGTGGGATCTGATGGAAATTTCGTATCCTTTACTTTTTCCAATTCCTTTACTTTCATTCATGACAAATAATATGTAGTGTCTGTATTAAAATGTGGGTTCTTTATTGCTAGTGGTGTGTAGAACCATTTCTTTTCACAGGCCTCTGATTTCGTCTCACTTCTTGTTAGATTTGCGTGGCGACGCATTTAGATTCTCGCTCTGAATAGCAACGTGCAAGTAAACTCTGTGTCACCAATTGCTAACTCATGAATACCAAAATCACGGATACTTGTATCAGCTTGTGTGCGATATGCCAGTAGACATGACTGTTATTTGAACGTAAGGGATATATGTGTTTATAAGCACTTTTAACTCAGCATTTCGGCTTGGAATTTGTAGGCTGAAGAACTCAGGAAGGCAATTTTGGATGCCCTTGATGAAAAGATGGGAAGGAGAAGTGATAGAAATAGAAGCGAGTTACGAGCAGCTGCTGAAGCTATACAGTATGAAGATTGGGCTATCGATTATAATATGGTACGTCGGTTTTAACTGAATTTTAAATTGCTGTTCTCATTTACAGAAACTTTTGCCCAAGTCTTTCCCAGGACATCCGATTCTTGTCATGGAATGGTGTTGAAGTAGCTTCAATTCAGTTTTGCATACTTTTAGAGAACAGTTTTGTTTGAATCCTGTGGGTGTTACTGCATGATTTTTGTCCTCAGCTCCACATCGGCGAGAGACTTGGAACAGGTTCGACAGGCCAGTTGTTCAAGGGGAAGTACTTGTCGCAAGATGTAGCAATTAAGATCATTGAGGTAGATGAATGTAACGGCAGTGGCACGGATGGAGACACGCACCAGTCTCGCCAAGCTGCTGAGCGCTTGCAGATTTATAAGCAGGAAATATCAATCATGAGGTGAGAGGCGCGAAATCACTTGGATCATTCTGATTCGCCTGGTTTTAAAAAGTTGACTTGTTTGAAGAAAATGGGGAGTGATTTTACGCATTTATTGCTCATAATTAAATTGTAATGTTACCCTGTGAAACCACGTGTATGCAGATTGGTCAGACATAAGAATGTGGTGCAGTTCATAGGAGCTTGCTCAAAGTGGCCTCAGCTGTGTATTGTTACCGAACTGATGGCTGGCGGCAGGTGATTTCTTAGTACATGCTTGATACTCTCCTAGTGTTTCTTAAACGGACGATGCTAGTGATTCAACTGCGGCGCGGTATCAGTGTTGACTACTATCACAGTATTCGGTAAAAAATAAAAATCTGTAAATACCATGAATTCAAAATCTGTTCAGTTAAACGAAAAGCTGGTTTTAGTGCTTATAATACAATCCATATATATTAAAGCTGGTTTTATAGCCAAAGTGAAGTATGAAGCGGTCTCAATTGATATGCTAACCATTGGAGTTAATTTTTTGTGTTCTTGCATGAAAAGAATGTAGTAATTTCTTTTATTGATATTCTTGTACATTCACGTTGGCGGCGATAACGTAGCGATGCTTTAGAATGTGATTAGATTCACGCCTTCGTGTCCATATTCCATGATTGATGTTTTAAATATTTCCTGATTGGCAACTACATCTGTAACACAAATATATGACAATGTGAGGTTTGGATGGTCTCAGTGTCCGGGACGTGCTGGAATCAAGGAGGTCAGGCTTAGACTTTGCAACAGCCATTAAGGTCTTACGTGATGCTGCAAGGGGAATGGATTTTCTACACAGGTGTGTTGTATTTTCTTTTTCTGTATACATACATATTCACATGCGTGCGTGCGTGCGCGCGCACTTACACACACACACACACACACACACACACACATATATATATATATATATATATATATATATATATATATAAGCAAACATGCTGAATCTTTCAGAAACCTTTGATTCTTTCAAGAACCTGGAAAAGAACACACGATATGAGTGTAACATGCCTAAGCTTTGTGGACTCGTTGCTGAACAGGCGAGGAGTCGTTCATCGGGACCTCAAAGCTGCGAATCTTCTTATCGATGAATATGATGTAGGTTTCTGTTTTCTTCGCTTTCTTCCGACTCCACTACGCTTTTTCTGCAATGATCATAAGCTTCGTTCTGTGATTTTACACATCGAGCTTTTTACACTAGTTAAAGTTATTTTTGCCTTTTTACATAGTATTCTATTTCGAGGAGACGGCCTAGATATGGCCATGTGGTGGATAATTTTGCAGCATCAAATCAGGTGCCAGTGATTCTCATTAGAGTTTGAGACTTTGTCATGTTCAGGTTGTTAAAGTCTGCGACTTTGGAGTTGCTCGATTGAAGCCCCCGTCACTAAATACTGCTGAAAATGCTGAGAAGTTTTCGGCTGAGATGACTGCGGAAACGGGGACGTATCGGTGGATGGCTCCTGAGGTACACATTATGTCCTTCCAGACTGCCTTAGTTTGAAGATCTTCTGAAATCAGTTTGGCTACGGGTGTAAAAGGATTGATGAAGGTTATCTTCTGGACTTACAATCGTGAGCATCTTCTTTGATGGTATTATTGAAATTAGCCTTAATTACTTTGGAATTTGGATAATGATACCGTTGATGTGACTGCATCAGGTCCTGGAGCATAAGCCCTACAACCACAAAGCAGATGTTTATTCTTACGGCATCACAATGTGGTAGGGAATTGAAAGCGACAGGAAGAGAACAGTTTTCTGATATCATATCCGTATTTATAGAAAAATTGAAATTGTATGAGAGAAGTCTTGCTGCGCTCTTCACAGTTGTCCCAATCAGATTATTTCAATCACGTGTATGTCCAGTAAAATAGATAGTTAAAGTTCTGCAGCATTTTCCCCACCTAGACTAGCTGACAAATCGTGTGAGGTATACAGGGAGGTTTTGACAGGAGGAGTTCCCTATTCAGGACTCACCCCACTACAAGCTGCAATTGGAGTTGTCCAGAGGTATGCCTTGCAACCTATTCCAATAAATGACGGAGAGGAAAGCAGTAGGTCTAGCAGCCCGAGCTCCATCTTGCAGACATTGCAAACGGTAGTCATTGTGTAATGATGCGTCTTGTGCATGTCTGGGTTCAAGCCATAGCATCAGCCTGTTCTAGTTTTCAACTACAATTGGGTTGACTAGCACGCTGGATCTCCTATGTCTCTTGAGTGACAATGATAGTAGAATTTATAAGAGCTGAACAACACCAGAACAGATTCGAATCATGAAGTGTAATCAAGAACTGCATTCTGCACAAGTATTGATCTATCGTGTTTTTCTGATCAGGTGTCTCCGTCCAGAAGTGCCGCCTTACACTCCATCTGCTCTGGCAACTTTGATGCAACAATGTTGGCACGCAGATCCAAGGATAAGGCCGGAATTTAGTGAGGTTAGTCAATGCACTCCACTGTTACTGTATAGTGAACATTCATTTGAAAATTATGCCAGTGGTTAGTGGGTCTCTGATATCCAATATCATGAACCCCACTGGCGAGATACCCGAAGTATGGCTTGTTGATACAATATAGAAGGAGATCTGTAAAATTACGCGTAGATCTTTGGACTAAGCACAGCTGCTATTCACCTAATGCTTAATCTGTAACTTTGATCAGGTGCTTGATAGTCTGGAAAGCTTGGTCACACTAATCCCATCATACAGAGGAATTGCCTCGAGGAGATCATCTTGCCGCTACTGATGGATATGTCCAAGGATGAGACTTTAGTGTGGACACTTCAACGTCCTATGATGCCACACATGTTCAACATGTGCTGCTTGCTAAATTGTAGATGGAAATATAATTCTGTGGTGGTTACTAAGGCTGTGACGTGGCGGTGACGCTTTTTGCTACTTTTTACTTACTTACGAATAATAGAGGTAGAAGGTTCAATGCAGTTCTTAGATTCCCTCTTGTATAGAGACAGCTAGATTTGTAAAGTAACATCCTGAAATTACTAATTTGGTCGAAATCATAATGTATCTGAATATGGATATGCTTTCAATCAGTACAAGGTATTACAAATGAGGACTCATTGTTATAGTTAGAACTGGATTCCACTTCAGAGCTTCCGAAATGATGGTATTTGGTAATATACTTCATAACATGTGAGTTATGCATATCTTCAGTGTTTATTACCAGTGTAGGAGGGTTAAAAACATTTATGGTCAAATACACTAATAAACAAGGCGAAATTTAGAGCCCTTGGTTTGATACAAATGAAAGGTTTGTGAATTTTTAAGAGATTAGAATCATTGACCTTTTCTTCCTGTTCCTCCTCCACTACACAACCTTGTGCAAATGTGTCTATTCTAATAACTTTGCTGTTGCATCCTTTCATCATCTGTTTCCATTTAAATTGTAAAATCCCTATTTCCAGACTTTTTACAACACTCCAAATTTGCTAGGTTCAATTTTCTGGATAACATTTTAATTTGTTTCTTTACACAAAACAGTTAATCAATCTTAGAAATAGTTCAATGACAATAATAAGACATAGTAGGAATGGTTAATTTAGAGATTCAAGCAAGATAATGTATATATATGTATATATATACATACATTTGTGCAAATTCCATTATATTTATTTGTGATTATTAAATTCTATTGTTGTTATCTACTGTTCATGTTGGAAATGTATTTAACAAGATTAAGAAATAGTGAAGAACACCAGCCTATTCCAAGTAATCACTAGCATATTAAATAATATAGTATTTTTTCCAGAAACATTTATAAATATAAAATAGTCTTTATTTTAAACAATACATTGAAGTTTTTATTTTCAGTTTATATAAGGCCTCCAGTAAATAACAGTCTTTTTTTTCTTCATAACTTTGTTGTGAAAATTGACATGCAACCAAACCTGCTATTATACACACATCCATATATATATATATATATATATATAATTTGAAAAAAAACAGGACATTTCTTTTTCTTTTTTTTTAAATAACAATAAAACTGGTTGCAAAAGACGTGTTATTAATGTAAAAATTATAAAAAATTATTACTAATAATTCTTTTGGAAAAAAACGTTCTTATAATAATACATCTAAGTATAAATTTTATGTAGCTGTTGATTATTTGGTAGTGTCAAAAAATGTAACCTACAAATTTTTACTAACCTACACAAGTTACTCATAACCAATCTAATAATCGACTATGACAATTCTTACAAATATAATATAGGTTGGCATAGCACTTGTACTTAGAACAAGATTATTGTAATATCTATCAGTACATACACTAAAGTTCCTTCTTCACCTTATATTAAATACCTTCTATTTTACCTTAATCTTGGTATATTCTTCTTCCAAGAACTTCATTAACTTGGTCTTGTTGTCAAAGAGAACTTTTAGAATATATATATATATATATATATATTTGAATTTCATAAGTAATTTTTTATTGATTATTTATATTAATAGTCTATTGAATAAATTAATTAATTAATTAATATAAATAATTAATAAATTTATTATATTTAATTAATATAAATAAAAATTAATATAAATAATCAATAAAAAATTACTTGTAAATTTATTATATAAATAATCAATAAATTTATTGATTATTATTTTTATTGATTATTTATTCTAATGAATAATTTATATATAATTTTACAACTTATTTTCAAAAAAAGTTAAGATTTCTTTATTTTAAATTATTTTAGAAGTACAAGAAATAAAAATTCAATATAAATAATGTATCATAGAACAAAATATGACATAAAAAATTAAAAAAAATAAATGTTGATGAAATTGTCAAACTCAAGGTATTTAGAAATACTTGAGTAAAAGATTCAATTAGAGGTACTATTAAATTTAAGGCAATATTGTGATTTGGAGGAGTTTTTGGATTATTGAAGGATAGTGTGTTTATTTTAAAAATATATCCAAATACATATATATCTATTAAAGATATTAATTACTTTTTAAGTTATTATTTTATTATTAATCCAGATAGTTTTTAGTTTTAAGGTTTCATCTATAAGATATATATATATATATTTTTTATGTCTACAAATATAAAGCAAAGCTATAATAATTTAAAAGACGTCTTCACCAAATCATGTCAATATTTGTAGGTGGTATTATGTTGGAATTAGTTGTCTTTTCTTTAGAACTATCATTAATAATTAACTTTCAAAAGTTTCATAGTGTTTTTTAAACTAAGTAATGGACCTCCAAACTACTTATGAATTGAGTGTTTTATATAAGAGATGCAAAATCAAAGTTATAATTTCTTCTGTTAGAAACTATAGAAATTATTATACCTTATGTACTATGTCATGCTAAGTATAGTCATTCTTTTTTTGTCGATTGTTGTCATGTCATTGATTTTATACCTTTTATTTGATTTAAACCAATTTTCTATGTACTTGACTTCTTTTTATGATAAGTTGTAAATAATCAATTTAATCTAATAAATAATTAAGATTGCCTAATTCCTATAAAAATTTCTAAATTTATAAATTTTTATAAATTTGAACTACCACTTTATTTTTTTAAATTTTGAATACTAAATTTTTATATTTAGAATCATTGTTACCATACATTTAAATTTTTTATAAATATAAACTTTCTTTTTATTTGCTTTATTTTTTAAAACTAAAATTTTATATTTAAAATTGTTGTTATCATACATTTACAAGTGTGCTACAATGAATTTTATAATACTCTATTATTAAATACTTGTAGAAACTAACAAAAAAATAAAGAAAAATATCAATTCAATACTTTTACAAATGTCTTTATATGGAATATTTACAAAACAAAAATATAATGTATAAAAATATTAAAAATTATATACTAAGATTTAAAATTTATAAAAAATTTAAGCTTCAATATATAAAATATATCTACAAAATATAATTCCAAATTTCTACTCATTCATATATATATATATATACACATAGTATTTAAAACAATTTTTGTGCCACCATAGTTTTTGCAATTGCCAGTACTATTCTACACATGCTTAACATGTTTATTTAATCTTTTTAAAAATTCCAATAAAAAAATTAAGATGATAACTTAAACATGTTATATATACATATACTTAAATTTAACCAAAAAAATGATTGAAAAATTGATAAAAAAAAGTTGTGGCAGTAGCAAAAAGTATAGGGACATGTAGTGGATGGCAAATTGTGGTGGCAATTGCAAAATCTGTGGTGGTATTAGCAAATTCTAATATTTATAAAAAAATAAATTTTATGTATGTCACATAATAAATCATACAAAAAAAAAAAAAAAAAAAAAAAAAAAAACTACAAAAAATCATGATAAGAATAATAGCACTTGCACCAAATAAGCCAATTCCAACATTGTTAGACAACAAAATCAACTGTACAATGGTTCCAGTGCCCTTTACTTGGGATTAGTAGGATTAGGGTCTGAGTAGCACAAATCCTTAACTTGATTTAGGCTTTCCAAAACTATTTGTTAGGGTATGAGCTGCACAACATGGACAGCATCTAGTATTACCTGCATTGGAAACTACAAGAGATGGAGAGATGAAATTAGCTTGACAAATATCCTGTCGAACACAAGCTGAGCTTGCACTTATCCTGTCGATCATGTTGAATTTGACAAATGAGGATATGCTTCAATGGAGGATGTGCAAACATTTGTCAGATAGTCCAAATTTACAAGAGTTGGGTGTTCCTGAACTTGAGCTGAATAGAATAGAATAGAATGAATGAATAAATGATCAAACTTGTGGGTGATATACAACAGAACATAACAAAATTTCTTAACATTTCTTTAGTGGGTCCAAGCGGCATTCCTGATTGGACTCTAAGGAAGTGTGCTGTGAGAGCTTAAAATATGGGGTTGCTTGAGACTGGCTACTGCAGTGAGTGACAGTACGAAAGGGCATCCGAACAAGATGTCTTCACACCACCAACTTGTAAATTTCTGATGCAATGTCCGTAACCGGCCCAGTGAAAGCTTTCCACAACCCAGAAGTAGTAGTACCCACAAGTTCTGTCAGTTGCTATCATTCTTTAAAATCTCCGTTGAATCCATACACAGCCATAGTTTGAGCTTGTTCTCAACCCCCTGATGGTTTAATCGCACAGCCTGAATCCAAAACACAGCTGACAGTACATCTCTTTTGTGTATGGATCGTGATTCATAAGAGCCCTAATTGATAATGTGTTTGGGACTTGGAAGCATTTCCTGCGATAAGGAGGTGTTGCCAACATGGGCCAACTGTGCACCCAACTGTTGATAAACCTGAATACGGTACAGTAATAGACTTATCGTCTGTTGTGTTGGGAATGAAAATGTTAGCAGCGCTTTATGTTCAATTCCACTTTCTGTTGTCTCAAAAGCAGAATGTGTTTCTGTGGTCAGGGAATAAGTTTTCATGTGGATGATGTCATCTCCATTCGGAACATGTACTTAATGCTGAATCTGCTACATTCTACCCACACTTCTAGAGATTGGTTCTATTGATTTCTCCAGCGAGGGTGTCAACTTCTTAATGTTCGTGGACTGATACTCCAAGAGCAATTCTGGAGAAACATTAGCTTTTTTTCAACTGCACAGAAAGATGGTATGCTTTCTCGGACAACAAGCTGTGCCAGAAAACCTATCGTTGGATAATTTTTAGTCGACAACGAACAAATCACTGGTCACACCACAGGACACAAACTATGACAATTCTGTTTCTGCAATAGATCATGAATGTTTAGCCCTTCTGTGCTTGGTCATTTTTATTGCCAGTTCAATACGGCGTGGCTGTGCTTCTCCTTTCACATGAAGATTGATGAAAAAAGTATAATGCTATACAACTGTGTGAAGAACTTGAACCGATTCACTTCACAACGTGGCCAACAGACGTTTAATGAACAGGTGTATTCTTTATTGATCCTCAAGTCTGCTACTTCCTGTGAAGGACGGGCAAAAGATTCTCGAAGGATATAGAGAGTAACGAAATTACCCACTAATTGTCAGGTTTCGTGAGGAAAAAGAATCCTACAATCATGGAAATTGAGTTCAGACACACTTCCTCCACATGCAGAGGTACAGATTACTTCTAATTTTTACAAGATATCAAACGAACCTTTGCACATTTGCAGCTGCACACTTGCAGCTTAGGCTTGAATAGGCCTTGATCTTAGAAGTAACAATTTAGACGAGAGCTAGCGAACTACAAGAGGGACATTTGTATGGAATTTCTCTGAGCAGCACTAGTTCACATGACAAGCACTTATGCCAAAGGTGACAGAAAGTAAGACAGTGTAACTGTTTTAGTGAACAAAATGTCAAGTAAAAACACTTAAGCCTGCGTTCAAATTACGCATCGATTGCGGAGTGATATTACTTGGCTGTGAACGGAAGGCAAAAACTGCGGCATAGGAAATCATGGCAGTGAGGTTTGTGTCCAGCAACTGATGTAATCGTCTATGTTTTTATTATCACTTGCTTGGTGTTCTCTTGAACACCTGCATGAATTGCACCGGGACACGGCCAGCAATTAATGCTGCCTTCTGAATGCGAAGATGTAGAGATTATGAAGCTTACTGCAATATCGGAAGTTAGCAGTGGCGCATTCAGTTGGAATCACGGCATGTGCTCTGCTGTGAACACTTGCTATGCTTCCGGGTCGTGTATTCAAGCTCCCACTTCCAGTTTCAGCTCACAAGTCAAACAGGATTACCCAACAGCACACTGAGAAGTTGTGAATTTAATGCTGACAAATAAAATAATTTTTGAAAGGCCCTTATAAATTGAGTAATTGGAATGCAAACAATTCTCTGGTATTGGCCAAGTCATTTAGAGGAATACAAGGAGGTAGTACTTGTTTTTGTTTTTGTGTTTTTCTTTTAGTTTTTAGTTTTGTGTACTTTGTTGAATTTGATAGATGTTCAGTTTATGATCATGCTCATGAACTTGGATGGTGTTGTGGCCACTGTCTCAATCAAAGAGGGTAGAGTGATCTGCCTCTCTTTAAATTACAACAAGAACAAAAACATAATAAAATAAATATAAAGTGGAGTTGTGTTCCATCCAGCTAGAAATTCTGAACACAAGAATGTGTCCCCACATCAACGTAAATCCCCTCCGAATGCAATACTGAACAGATTGAAAGTTGGATATGCTGTTAGAGCAGTAATTCTGCTACAAGATTCTGGTTGTTTGCAGCTTGACTGACCCACTACGAGCAAATAAATTATACTCCAAATTCCCCAGTGCAACTCAATTACACACTCAATTTTCAGGTCCCTTCCAAAATCATATATTTGCCAAGAATAAACAACTAGTGTGTGTGTTTTGTGATGTATAACCAAGTCTCTCATTGTGAAAGGTGATGAATGGAAGTGTAGATTCTGAACATCTTCACAAATTCCAAAAGGAGGCTACTGTGGTAGAGGAGGAGCCCTTGTCTACGTGGATGTTGTGTGATCCTAACAAACAAATTAACAATCACATGGAGATTCTGTTAACCTGAGAAACTTATTTTGCTCATCCCAACTTATTCTCATGCACTGCAAAAAATGTTGAAATGGGGCTTAGAAATACGTGTCAAAGACAATGTCAAACTGCCAGAACGCATTTTTATTTTTGTACAAATGAATTGGTCCATGCCACCAAGTTGCAATTTCATGAAAAAAAAAGGGGGGGAAATGGGTATTTAATTGTTGCAAAAAAGTAATAAAAATATAACACTGCACATCTAAACACACTATTGAATCATTTCTCTGGTATAAGTTTTTTTTTTTTTTTTTTTCTTTTTTTTTTAAATCCACCCAAAAGAGAATACTGGAATACCTAGTAAATACAGAAAAAGATTTCCCACGCTCCTCATGGCTGATGTACCTTGTAAGTTAGAAGATGGGAATGACACAGCAAAGGTGGACTTATTGCCACACAGTAAAAAGTGCTTTCAACACCTCTGCCAACATACATTATTGTTTCAATTGCTATTGAATATTAATAATTCTAGAATTCACTTAGATACTTATCCTTTATTGGTTTTAGAATCATAGTTTTTTTTAAAAGTGAGGTTTTCTATAACTCAAGAGCAAAATCTCCCACAGTACCACCATTTATAGCCCAGCTTTGCTGCATTAGAATAATCTTAGCACTTCAAATTGGTTTTGACAGAAAGGAAGGGGATGTGTTCTATGAGTTAGAAGAATGAAACTGAGGAATTTTATAGGATGGGGACTTGGCAGAAGGTTATCATCCTTTGCAAGTAAGAGCTCCTCCTCCTCACTACAGGACAGGATGTTCAACAAAGAGCAAATCAAGGAATTTATCTGTAAAGACTTTCGGTATTTGTTCTAACTTTCCATCATGCATGGTACAACATTACCTTGGGATTAGGGTTGGATCAGTGGAGGGAAGTGCATGCCTGGTGATGCACTGAAACATGTGTTCCTCTTTTCCATGATGCAAGCATGTTGTGACTATTGCAAGGGGAAGGTGAGCACACAGAGGAAGATGAGAGAAGAGCATGCCTGGTGATTGATTGAAAGGCAATGGCCCTCTCACAGTCATGAATGATAGAGAGGAGGAGGGACTGTTGCAGTGAATGGCAACAATGTCATTCCCAGAGTAGGGACTTGAATGGTGTCAATTGGGTAGCATCGCAAGCAGGATCCTGCACTTGCCTGTTAAGCATGCTTGCCTCCATCATGAGGAGCCAGCCACAGTCAGTAGTGTAGAGAGAATGAGAGAGTGAGAGACCCAGGCAGGCAGGCACGCAGGTCCCACAATGCTCACACCACTCTCATCAATGCAACATCAGGATCTCATGACACCCCATCTCATTGCAACTTGTAGGCCTCCCAAATCATGGCCCTCTCCCCCCCCCCCCCCCCCCCACCTCACCTTCAGAATTCCATCCTTTCATCATGGATAGGTGGATAATGTGGATTAGTTAATTAGCTTCCTTTTATTATCCATCACCACCCACTGAAAAAAAATGAAGATTCTTGTACACACTTTGGCACTGCTGTGTGTGTGCAGTGGTGCAATAAACACCATATTTTTAATTCTAATCAGCATAATCAACTTGTGCAGACTTCCATATAACAAATATGTCAAGGCCTTACTGGGACAAGGAGACTATCTCCTCCCCCTCCTCAATTGAGTGTAACTTTACATTCCACTTCCATCCTATTTATCCTCAGTTTCTATTCCCGCCTCTTCTAAAATTGTTCAGATTTTAAATCTACAAATCACCCTGCAAGGGCTACACAAAACACTTCTACACACATCACACCACCCATCTTTGAGGGCCAGGGTTTCAAGTACCACAAGCTCTGAGCATGGAAAATGCCACCACAGAGTAAAATGAAGTGATTTGCTTTTGGTTTGGTTTGGTTTTTATTTATTTTTAATTGCATGAGGCAGTTTGTTTTAGCTTCATGGCTGATAATGGCACACACCATGTAACCATGATGAGATTACTTCATGTGCTCTGCCAGGTAAATAAATTACCCAGTGAATGACTTGTGCAGAATTTTAATATTTGTAAGATTAGAGATTCAAATGTCAGCCTCAGATGTGTAAGACAACCATACACATAACATGTAATGAGCTAGGTGCATGACATTGTCATGTGTAATGAAGTTCAAAATTTGTTTTCCCTTCTTCCAGTCATTACTTCACAGTAGATGAGTTCCTGTAAACGTTCCAAACTGGGTCTTATGAAAATTGATCCAGCTGCATGAGACAAATATAATGTTGTTGAAAATAGCTGCCAACTGATCTGAACCATCAAGCTGTGAGAGCAGCCTTTCAGAATTTAGTAAAACTGAGAGATAATGCTGCCTAATCACACACTTTTGATGGCAAAATTATGGTACACTTTTCATTCAATTAATGCTCCCTTTGGGTGGTCTCAACACTACTGCTGTGTGGTCACTGGCTATGCTCTCTCTCTCCCACCCATTCCATGGGACTGCCAGCTGAGCAGAATGGGGGTAGCCAAAGCAATTAGGTCTATCTCACAGCATCTCCACTAGGGAACTGCAACTAACCCTGTACCTGGACCAGAGCCCAATAATACAACTCTTCCCCCAAAATTAAATAACTTGGTACCTTCATCACATGGCTCAACTTGATGTGTGAACTCAGGTTTGGTATATTCATAATGGGTTATTAAAACACACTTTTGCAAACTAAGTAATGCAGCTTAATAGCTTAGCAATGCAAGTTAAGTATGTACACATGCAATTGCATGTAAATTGTAAACATCTGAACTGATGCCTATACATTAGTATGTACACTAGAACATCACATCCCAAGTCTACATACAGCAATGAATTTCATGTATATATATATATATATATGTATTCATATACATGTATATACTTCAAAAATAAAAATAACAATATAATACAGTTTCAGGCTTACACCATGCAAGACACAAACTCATCAATTTTTAATAACCACCTAAATATGAATTGTGCAGAAAGGTGCATTGTGAATGTTTAATTTTGCCACAATCACTTGAAATCCTCCTGCAATTGTCAAATTCATTTTTTGTTTTCAAAGAAATTTCTCATTCCAAGTCACATTTTCAACATTTCCAATTAAACCATGATTTTAAATATCCATTCCAATATCCTCCAACAGAGGCGCATTTATTTGTGAACTTTGAGAAGTTACAATCTAAAAAAAAAATTGAGATTAGTATCTACAAATTGGTGGTTTGTTGAGAAGAGATGCTGTTATGCATTGGATTGAGCCAGGAAAAGACTTGCACCCACTGGGTCTGTTGTGTATACAAATCCACATGTTGTTAATTCAGCTGCTTTTTACTGGGGGTGGGGTATAAAGAGACAGTTGTTAATCAAGTTGGTATGAAAGGCAAGGGTTTTGCCTGTTCACTTTTTATGCAATTTATGTAGCATGAGACTCCTTTTTTTTGCCAGAGGTGGTTCCTGTATAGTAGCTGACAAACCTTTTGTTTCCACCCAATGTTTCCAGACCGCAAGGTTTCAAAAGGATTTTAGCCTGAATTTATAGACATAAATGTAACAATTTTGTGTGTATGTTTAGCAAGTGGATTCTCAGATCCCTCCCTTCCTCAACATGAAAGCATGTTCTAAATTGAAGCTATGCAAGGAAGAAATTTAGAGCTCTGCATTGTCTGTGTAGTAATACAACAAATTCATCATAATTCACAGTGTAAACCTATTTTTGCAAACTCAAAATTAATTTTCCATCTTGGTTCTGACACATCTATTCAAAAACATTAGGTGACATTAATATCTTCATAAATATTGTTAAACTTTTAAGAGAGTGGGGCATGAAATGTGAAAGTAAGCTGGCTATAACCACAAGTTGATTTTCTGCATAATCTTTGGGACCAGCATTTAATAAGAACCAACAAGTGTGTGTATGTCCATATGCCTATTAGATTCAGAGGTTTCCAGGCTCACTACAATCCTACAATGTATGCCATAGAGCCAAAGCAAGTGTGCCAACTGTTATGAAGGAGAGATATGGCATCCAGGCCAACAAGTCCACATGTAAAGCACAATCCACATCATTCAGAATAACAATTTACCGGAAAGCCCAATAATAGAATATACAGCATTCAATATGAGGGATCGATGACACCCGCTTATACAAGTTCAAATACAAAAAAGGATTCTACCATATGGATCTATCCCTGGCTATACTTAGGAAGTGAGGTGAGTACCAACTGTGCCTGTTCCACGCGTTCACCACCCCGGATTACGATCTCGAATGGCTGTTTTCCGGTGGATATCGCAGTAAAAGGGAGCTTGCGTGTCAGAGATAATGGGCTAATCTCCATTGTTGATGACGTCGTCCACCGTTCTAATGAAAGGTGTCCATGGCCTCGCTCACTCCCCCACTGAACCCCACCCTTGTTGACCTAATTCTCTTTTTTGCACGAAAATTGATGTGGGTGCCCTACAAACTGAGTTTCCGGGGCTGTTACCACTAGTAGTTGTTACTAGATCGATACCCCACTTTGAACAATAGCTGTATTACTCTCTGATTTGTTACTTCTCATACCCAACTATTTTTTTTTTTTTTTTTTTTTTTTTCCTTCTTCTTCTTCTTCTTCGTCTTTTATCTGTGCCCAACATCTTAATCACTGCAGTACTGTTGTTTCAGATCAGATTTTAATTGTAAAATCCTCGTTTTTGAAGAGGAAGAGAATAATTTGATACCGTGTTACTGCAAGTGAATTAAGATCAGGTGCGCCAATTGTTGAACCAGCGGAATGCATGCATGCAAGCAAGCTTGCAAGTACAGTTCTAAGTCGGAATGGGGCTGTTCCAGAGGTTGCTGACTATGCCCTAATTTGAAAAGCAAGCTGTTTAAGAGATGGGTGAATGAAAGATGAAAAATCGGCGGGGAGAGGGAGGGGGGATGAATTAACTAAGGCAAGCAATGAATAGCAGCAGCACACTAATAATTCCATTAATAATGCCGGAATCGGAATTCCATTGGCATGCAAAGCTAGAAAGCTCCCCATCCGTTCCCCTACGTTCAAGGACACATGTCAATTAGTTTCTCGGGCTCCGCGCTGCCGATTTCCATCGATACCGACCACGCTCTCCTACAACCCAGCACGTCCCCCCCCCCCACCCAGCACCCAATTCCGTGGCGGAACGGGTATTCCTCTGGACAGGCCTCGGGGCAGATAACGCTCATCACGACGACAGTTTTAGGTGGAAACTGAACCTATAGGAGGGATCACCATCGACTAGCATTTTTAATAGGAATTTCGGAGGCGTGTGTTGCTTTTTGTCGTGTTTGTTTGTCGCTATTTTGTAATTTTTATATTTTCGTATTTCGGCGTAGTACAGGCTATTCTATTCGTATCATCATCGATCTGTCGGGTTCGAAGATTCTCGGAGCCGCAGGGAAAGGGGGCGGGATTCGTCGAGAGGGTTCCATTCCGTTAGCGTGCTGGCTGGCTGGCCCCAAGGCGAGGTTGGTATTGATAGGATGCCACAATACCTGGCGGCGGTTATAATTTTTGCTGCGAATTTTCGGGGGATGTGCAAAGTACGCACGTAATCGAGGAGGAGGAGGAAGAGCAGGAATCCGCTCAGATTCACTCTCATCGTGTCTTTGCTGCTGCTTCGAAGTTTTGGTTTGTTAGAAGGTGATCTGGATAGTTCGTTTTTTTCAGTAAGTTTTTGTAGTGGTGAGCGCTGCTGCAACTGATGTGGTGTGTGTAGCCTAGAGTTGAATTTCATATATCTGTGGGTTTTGTTGATCGGCCTTTCCAGTTGGTTAGAATCTGGAACCCTAGCTCGTCGGTTAGTTTAGAGTTTCGTGGGAGCGTGGAAGTTGGTAGTGCGTTATTTATTTATTTATTTATTTATTTGTAATTTTTGTTTTTGGTGTTTCGGTTTTTTGGATTATGGTTTTTGGAATTTGAGTGTGCGAGGGAATCCTTTGAGGGAGAAGAAACAGCGCAGTGTGTTGCGGGTTGCAGCGGCTCGTTGCTTCAAGGTGCTCTTGGTTAGTTGCGGGTGCAGGAAGTAGTGTGGAGTGCAGTTGACTGGGTGAAGGAGTTTGTTAAGCATCGTACAACGTGATCCCTTTCCGTCCACAAGCATGAGCGCGGAGACCGCAGCCATGGAGTCCAGGAACCCGAAGGTGTTTTTTGATATCAGTATTGGCGGCGATATGGAAGGTCGGATCGTATTCGAGCTTTTCGCGGATGTTGTACCGAAAACTGCTGAGAATTTTCGCGCCCTGTGCACGGGAGAGAAAGGCATCGGGAAAATCTCTGGGCGCCCCTTGCATTACAAAGTATGGCATCTATTCAGCTCCTCTTTCATTCACGACACGTATGGATCTCATGTCGGCAGTTTTCATAGGTCGTCCTACGTCAAAATGCTCATCGGATTACAGTTTATTATCGTGCTTCGTGCCGTGAATCTAGTGGGTAGTGTGGATTCCGTAAGACACGAACATTTTGAGAAGACGATGGTGTTGATGGGACGTCGTGGTGAATTTGTCCAAAAAGATTTTGGTAGAAAGCGCTTATTGCTGTAGGATGGTCTTCCTGGCCAGATTGCCGTCGTAAATCGTCTTTGTAAAGTTTAGGGACCTCATCTCATTTGGAACAGAATACACAAATTAATTACACAGCTTACTTGCGAGGGAGCGGGAGATACCATCTAAGTAACTATTGCAACCATCTACAATTCTATGCCTCTCTTCATGCCCCACCAGTCGTGCTCTAACGGAAGGCAAAGCTGCTGTCTCCGCTAGGAGGATAGTTGCAATTTGTAGGTGTTATATTGTCGTATTCGTAAGTCTCTTTTTTCACGCTACTACGTCTTGAGAGGACACTCCTCTAAGAATGTAACGATTCGTAGACACTGCCCTGGTAGCGTTTGTGTAGTTAAGATGTGGAGAACATGCGGTCGTGGCTAGTTGAAGTCTTCTTCTGTCGCAGTCTGCATAAATTTGTGATCCACTGTGGGTGCATAGCTTGGTTGCTCCTTACTGCTAATTGATCAACTTCTGATAGTGTAATTTGCCGTGGATGCTCTTCTATCAACAGGGCGCCGTTTTTCATAGGGTAATAAAAGGCTTCATGATCCAAGGGGGAGATTTTGAGAATGCAAATGGAACTGGTGGCGAGTCTATATACGGCAAGACTTTTGATGATGAAAACTTTCAAATGAAGCATGAACGGAAGGGTATGCTGTCTATGGCGAATGCTGGTCCAAACACCAATGGATCCCAGTTTTTTATTATTACTAATCGAACTCCACATCTCGACGGAAAGCATGTCGTGTTCGGAAGAATTTTGAAGGGCATGGGAATCGTGCGCTCCATTGAGCACCAGCCAACCGACAGTGCCACCAATTTACCCTTAAACGAGGTGCGCATTGTGGACTGCGGTGAACTGTTGGAAGGTGCAGACGATGGCGTCGTGGGTATGAGCTTGGGACTCTTTAATGCTCTTCATCCTACTTATTTGTCTTCTCATTTTACCACTTTTTGTTAGAACTCGGTGGTTGTGATGGTAAACCTCGTGTGTGTTTTTTGGGCGGTGGGACCCATATTTAAATGCCGTGGCTGCATCTCCTGCTTTCTTAAGAGGAGAGGAGTGTTTTGCGATATCAAGGACTAGTGAGCTATACGGAACGTTATAGTGATGGATAATGAAATTTTCAGGATTTGCACAAGACGGAGACACATATCCTGATTGGCCTTCCGATTTGGATACGCAGCCAGCTGATGCAGCCTGGTGGGAAACAGCTGTTGGTTCAGCCCGTGCTTTTGGGAATGAGTTTTTTAAGGTGATAAGCAGTTTCATTAACCCTCAAAAATTATTGGCTAATGCCTCTTTGAAGTTTCGTGGGGTTTATAGATCCATTGGTAACCTTCCTTGTATTTTCGAAGCAGAAAGGAGATTACAAGACTGCTCTAAGAAAGTATCGTAAGGCGTTACGATATCTAGATGTATGTTGGGAGAAAGAGGAGCTTGATGAAAGTAAGTTTTTTAGGCGTACTTTTTATGGATGGCATTTTTAAAGTATCGTTTGAAGGATTCCTTATTCACTAGGTGATTTGTTTTAATTGTTTTCTTACATAGTGTTGTTACACGTTGGTTTACAGCAAGAAGCAATTCACTGCGCAAGATGAAATCACTTATATTGACCAATAGTGCTGTGAGTTAATTTCTCAAGACTCCTCTCAAATAATTCGTTCTGGTATTTGAATATTTCTGTTTCTTCAGGAGTAGTCAATTAGAACTGTAAACACTTAGTTGTCAAGGTGTAGTATCTACATTTTACATTATCGAGTTTTGCTTGTCTTATGTGGTTTTATGTTGTAAAATCTGCCTTTTCTGGCAGGCTTGCAAGTTGAAACTTCAAGATCCCCAAGGCGCCTTGACCGATTGTGAATATGCTATGCAAACCGGAGTTGACAATGTTAAAGCACTTTTCCGTCAAGGCCAGGCTCATTTAGCGATGGGCGATATCGATTCAGCATTGCTGAGCTTGACTAAGGCCTCTAACATTGAACCGAATGATGGTGAGTGAATTGGTATCTTCTAGATTTCATTGCCTTTTTTTTTTTTTTTTTTTTTTTTTTTCTTTTTTCCTTCTTCTTCTTATTTAAATTAATGCTGTTTATACGAACTTATTTTTGTAGAAGGCATCTGGAACAATCAGTTGCGGATGCCACTGGCCGTTCTTACATTTTAGATCGCCATATTGTAGGTTTGGAAATTTCTCAGGTGTGCGTAGAATTAGGAAGTGTCCTTCAAAATATCCGCAGTTTGTCGATTTGGAAACTATTAGGATTCAATACGAATTTAGGCGTCCAATCTCTTCTGTTACTTGCTGACTATCTGTAATGTTTATCTGTACAGCTGGGATTAGAAGAGAGCTTCTAACTGTTCGGAAAAAGGTAGGTTATCTTTATTTCTCTACCAACTCTGGTATTGAGCAATTTAAGTTCAGTCTAATGTTTTATTTATGGACAATGGCGTCCCGTGATCCGGGCAGTTTGGTACTAAAACGTGAAGGATTTTCCTCTATGCATGGTTAGGATGTTCGTATGCCGTGTAAATTTTTTTTCTCGCTAACATGCTTTGCGGCTTTCAGATCAACGAGAGGAATGAGAGGGAAAAAAAGTCCTACGCACGAATGTTCAAATAGAGGGATTTTTCAATTTTGCCAGGTGATTTATTCCTTCTCGAAAATACGCAGAGAGGGTTGTCCGTCTGAAATATGTCCCTTCACCTTATGGAAGTGCTCTCCTGCAAACTACTGTAGAGCAGATGAATAGGACATTACCTTCTTTATTATTCACATCAATCTTAAACGAATCAGCATGTGCATCAACCATATGTAGGTGATTATTTCATCTTTCGATTCCAATATCATGTTATTTAAAAAATTTAATGGCCGATGCAATCTGTCACCGTCAGAGCTAGGTATTTCGTTCTAATCTTGACAACAGTGTATTAGAAGACAGCTTGCAGGTTTTGTCGCTACCTTACAATGGAAGATTGATTTAAATTTCGCGAATGCCAGGGGTGCAATCAGACGCAGATGCAGATGCAAGATGGCTTCACACCAAGTGCGCAGTCACGGAATTGGCATACATGTTGAAGGTTACATAGGGTTTGTGATATCTTTCCAGACTTCGAAAGGCGTCATGCATAAGCTGCATCATTTATCATCTATGCAATCAAGTCCCACATGATTTTCTTTATTTCATCTGGTGAAGCATTTATGGCGAATGATTAACATGGCCATCCTCCTCGAGAGGATAACATCAGTTCCTGTTTACGGAAGTTTAGTGCTTGCGATCTTCAACGTTGGTTGATGTTCAAGTGAGTCGTGCTTGTGTAAGGAAACTTTGAAATGTCGACGACTGTGACTTTGTTCCTGGGTTTCGCCAACCATCTTACTGAGTTTGGCATTGTTTTGAATCCAATTTAGAATGTTGAGGCCACCAAATTTAAATCCAAGAGGATGCTGAATCGCCTGTCGACCTCTGTTTTTTTCTACTCCACTGTTGGTAGGTTTCTAGCATCGCTTGTCTCTACTTACACCCGCACTTAAGCAGAGATACAATTGCAACAGCACATCCAACTTGAGATCTGTTCAGCATTACATTCTTACAGGATCCACATTGGTGTGGGTACATATTCTTGTGTGAAAACGAAGTACAACAAGTGAACGAACCCACGACAAAACCGCAGAAAAGCATCACCTTCACTCCGTGTATGCCGTGTGCTGGTCACAGAGAAGTACTTCCGTGATCCACCTCATGAGCCTGTCCTATCCAATCCACACCAAAGCTCCCCGCCTTCAAGTCACAGTGATGCAAACGCTACAGACCCAACTGTCAAAACACTGGATTCACGCACAAGACTACATCTCTTGGACTAAGTTAGGTCCCTGCTCCACCACTCCCCCCCCTGACAAACAATGCCTGACAATCACAAACAACATTCTAATCAACACTTTCACCTCTCTACGAACACTCATTGCAGGATGCTATTCTAACACGGAAAAACCCTCTAATTCAATCTGACAATACGAGAGATTGGACAGGATTGCTGTACTCTGTGTGTGTGTCGGATGCCAGCTTATTATTCTTCGTCAGAGTCCATTCTCATCACAATCAACTGTTGTGAAACATACACACACACACACAAAAAAATAAATAAATAAATAAATAAAAACAGAAGAAGGGGGGGGGGGTAATTGGGTTTAATTAAGGTCTCTAAGGGTGCTTGCTACCAATCAGGTGGGTGTCTGTTCTCAGTACTGTTGTGGTAAAACAATTTTTCCTTTTTTTTCCTTTTTTTGGATAAGTATTTGTTGCAAATCTTGTCTGTTGAATTCACAACAATTGACAACTTAACTTTTTTCAAAGACATGTGGAATCTAGCTGAAAACATGTGGTTAAGAGAAAGCTTGTCCAAGAACACACTATACAGATGGAGGAATATATATATATATATATATATGTATATATTTGTTCGTAATAAACCATGGTTACAACAAAGAAAAAAAGTAAAATAAAGAATGAGAAATATACATAGTGTGTATGTCAATCATAATAAGATATGTTTTCATTATGATTATTATTTTAAATGAATAATAAGGTGGTATTATTACAGTTATAATTTTTTAATTTTTAATTTTTTAATAAAGTGTGCATTAAATGAATCATATGGAATAAGTGATGGTGGCATTAAGTCAAATGATAGAAACCAGGACTTGTATGTGGATTTGTTTACTCTTCATAATTCATTAAATTATAGAGTTCTTTTTGTGGCTGGTGCATGGTAGTGGCTTAAGATTATAGGAAGCCCACTTGTGCATGGAAGTCATAAAACTATGTTATATAAGAATCATGTGGATTCAAAGTCAAACACAACTTTGGAAGGGATACAACTTTGTACAAAAAGATCAAAAAGTGATTATAGGAATAAATTGTATTAGAATATAACTAAATAGCAAACAAATAAATAAATGAAAAGCAAAGGAAATCATATTAAGATACAAAACAATTCACAAGCCATATCATACACAGGATTTAGGAAGGAAATTTACAAGATTGAAAAATGATCTTAGCCTCATGTTTTACTAATTTAAAACATATTAGCCTTTTTTAAGGTTACTATAAAATTTTTCTTTAAGTTTTTAGGAAAAGCTTTCTATTAGAACTTATTGCCTAGTCTATTTACTAGAAATTTTTATTAGGTATTTACAATATATATATATATATATATATATATATATATTGAATGGTTTATATATTGTAATTTTTTTTTGAAGAACCTATTAGATTTGGTAATTTCTCTACGGTTTGAATTACTTTTTTGTAACAATATTTTAGACTTGCCACTAAATCAGCCTACTTAAAATGTTGTATATGTATGTATATATATATATAGATATATATATTGATATATATATATATATATATATACTAGAAACATGTTTTATTCTAATATTTTTAATGAATTAATCTTAATTTAGAAGATCAAGTAGAAGGAAATCTAAAAAAGAATTTGATTCATAAATTTATATTAATTATAAAATTTAAAATAAAAAATAATAAATTTCTTAATTAATACAAAAATTGATTAATAATAAATAAAACCCTAATCTTATTGTGACAACTATGCTAAAGTAAGACATTGTTCTATCTAAAAATGTTGGACACCTTATTGGTGTACATGCCGATATAAATTTTGATGAAGGTATATATACATTAAATATGGATAAGCATTGTGCATTTCTTTCTAATGGTTGATTACAACACAAGAAATGACTGCTAAATGAAGGACGAATTTTTAAAGATACATTGTGTTCAGGTTCATGCAACATGGTATTATGAATAATTCAGAAAAAACTCATCCCAATTGAACGATATAGTTGCCTTTTTATTTTTATTTTGTTCTTCTATTAACATGCTTTGTACTATGCTTTTAAATATACTAAATAAAGCAATGATTGTAAATGATTTGCATTATCATCAATCAGTAAATAATATAGTACATTTAGAACATTTAGGGGTATTTTATTGTGAATTGTTAACAATTGCTTTAACAAAAATAAATTATTTTATTGTTTTTGATTGCTTAGATATTAAAATAATAACAGTAACAATATTTCTTAAAATATAGGAATTGCTTTAGTAATTTCTGACATGACTTTTCAATTTTTTTGTAAAAGCTACCTGATATGATAAGATAAGCCAACACAAATATTTTGTAGACAACAAACACTATTCACTCTACTTTTTGATAAATAAAAAAGTCCCACCTTTTAACTTTTTTCCTCTCTCAAGATAAAGACCTCCTCAGTCATCACAATCTGACTCAGCCTTAAACGAACGGGTTCAAACAGACGACTCTGCCTTGAGGATGAATGATAAACGGTGGAATCCAATTCCATCATTCATGCATATTTTCATCCATCCACAAAACAACAATTCATCTACACAGCCATATATTCATTCATCCATAAATGAAGGGAAGGGGTTTTCACAGCATCAGTTGCCGCCTCGTTTTGCAGCTTGTTTGTTTGTTTTCTATTTTTAGTTTATATTATATATATATATATATATATATATATAGTTTTAGTTTTTTATAGTTTAGTTTTGTTATTAGTTTTTTCAGTTATTTTTTAGTTATTTACTTATTTATTTTTGCTGTTGTGTAGTCACTTAGGATCGTGTTTTGAAGGCGATGACGCCGAGATGTCGTTGCAGTGTGTGTGTTTTGTGCATAAATCAGGTTTAAGGTTTGCTGCTGCTGCTGCGGTGACGGAGGAGGAGGATGGAGACGGCCTCTGCTGGAGCGCCGCAGGGGAGGGTGGGCTCGGGTGCCCTGATGAAGAAGCGCCTCATGATCTCTCTCCCTCTCCCGCTTCACCGGGACCTGGCGATTTTTTTATGGAATTAGACAATGCAGGATCTGTAGAGGTGTGTATGTCGTCTTACTGCTGCAACATGAGATTTTGTGAGATGTTTCGGGTTTTCATTTGCTCTGTGCGATTTTTTTTTCGGATTGTGTGTTTGTCAAATCCTGTCGGCTGTAATTTTTGATCTGGTTTGTTATGTTGTCAGAAAGGTAGGTTACACGCAACTTATACGTCATATTTGAATCGTCTGACTGAATTTGTGGTTCTTCGTGTTCGATGGATGTGCGTGAAGTGCATATCCTTGGCTGAGTCGGTTATGTGATTGGTGTTAATGGTCAGCTCCAGTGATAAATAATGACAACTGTTCGTTCGCCTAGGAACTCATTGTCAAAGCGCGGGTACTATTCAAACTTGAGTGTAATTTTAGACACTCCCCTTCTGTTTTTGGCTAAGTCAATAGTTCTTACTGATCATGGCGAAAATAACGCACCAATAGAAGGTGCCTTCAGCACTCCTGAGATTAGTAATCCTGTCGCTGCAGTAACTTCAGTCAACAGGAAAGCTAAACACCAACTTAGATGTGAACGGAAGGAGGTTCGCATCAGCATTTTATTATCTGATTGCTTGAGCGGTATTTTGGACATTGTTAGGTTGCATGTCAGGGATTAGGATGTGCGGATGGTGGTACCTACTTGAGTAATTGGTTCGCGTTGCACATATGAATTTCCGAGTGGCCAAAATCCTTTCTCCAGCATCCGAGGGTTTAGCAGTTTGAACAGAAAAATTTGGTGACATTTGCAAAAGCTGATGCTCAATTGCAACTACTAAAACTTCTGGTGCGCTTTTAAATGTATTAATTTTGTAGTCCTTGTATTTCAGACATGCTGCTGCTGTACTCGTCCATGAAGTTAATTGATTTGAAGCGGTTGCTTGACTTAGAACATTATTTAGTCAAGGTCATAATTTTCAATCCCTTTTTCTTGAAGATACTCAAAGAATTTCTTTGAAGCGTTAAGGTGTTCTACCTTTCTGGTAGTAATATTAGCTGGGACTATTTTTATGTCTGGGAGTTTGTAACTGTTGTTATACTGCAGTTATGTTGTGCCACACGATCGATTTGATCTTTTAAATCCCATTGACATGGATATGACATTATCAATTGATTTGATGTTGCATTGGTTTGTCTTTGGCCGACCTACACAGTATGCATTTTCACTTCTAAAGTATCCTGCCATTGTTCTATCACAGGACCCCACTACAATGTCGTCCTTTAGAATATAGATTTGTTGGTGATGTTGAACAATCGCTCTGCTTCCACATGCGTGCTCCACACAAGCAGTAGTTAGCTTGCTTAGTTTTTCAAGTTTATGCAGTGACCAGGTTTCCTTACCTACATGAGCTCTGTGAATTCTGAAGATCTGCTGAATTTTTCGCAGGCTAAGCCGGGAAGTTGGTTGCAAAGCTGTTTGGTGTGGAGAATAGAGATGACGTGAAAGGGAGATTATGCTTTAAGCTCCGGCTAATGCATCTGAGGCTAGTAATGGGCTAAGCCACCGTAGAGCACTCCAGGACAATTTAAAATAAATCAATGATGAGGTGAAGGAACCGCTTTGAGGTAAGAGATTGGATGACTTTGGAAGAAAGCTCTATTCGGTTATTGTAACAATGGTCGGGAACCTACCACTTCAACGAGTTTGGGAGAAACTGGATATGGTATCACATGTGGAGAAATATCTATGTGGGCGAATTTGCTTCAGATTAGTTAGTTTGTTTCAGTTGTGCAACGTTCTCAAGTATTGATTGGGTCTACTCCCACTCATCTCTTTTCTGTTTACACTTCATGTCCTTGAGCATATAGCTACATCCTGCCAAATATTGTTGTTTACAATCAGTGCATTAGCTTGGGATAGTCTTGTTTTCTAGAAGTAAAGCGGAGGTGTATGTCGTCCCAGTTGAACAGCAAAATTATCGCTTGTTTTTCTTCAGTTTTATGTAATTAACACTTCTTCACTTGGGTATCCGCGAAATTCAGAGGCGACCTGAGGAGGAAGGCATTTTTCGAGTCCAGATTTGTGGTTCAAATGCTGGTACTTTAGCTCTGGCTGCTGAGCCGATAGAGCGAGAATGTTCTGTTGATTTCGATAATCTGTACATTGGATGCCCCATTGACGTTGTGGTGAACGAGAGTTGGGGCTCTTCTCTGCTGACCAAGTCCCAACTGGTGACAAATTTTGAAAACAGCATCAAGATCAATTAACCAAGCCTACTGTTTGAGGAGCTGTTGCTTCTCAAGATATCAAAGTAAGAATTGTTTCTAACTTTGATGATGCAAATATTTATTTGCCAGATGGGATAGCTTTCAAGATCGCCCGTCTTGTTTGAGAGCAGTGTGATTGCCATGTCCTCATTAAGATGATGAGCACTAAAATTCTGAAGATTGTTTTAAAAGGAACACATGGTCTTTTCCAGCGTATTTAGACTCGCATTGTGTGTCAATTTAAACGATAGATGGATTTCGTGCCCTCACAGTGCATTCACGGGTTCTTTGCAGTCGTTATCATGGTAATTTTTTGAGGTGACCTCTTGACTTCGTGTTATTTTGAGTTTGCATTTCTCATCTCGCCAATGTATGGCTGAACATTTAACGTCACATATTGGGGTTTTGATAGTTTAGCAACAATCTATTCTTGCTCGGTCAGACATGTCCATGGTGTTTGCATCACTATCAATCAAAGCCCACCCAATTAGACTAGGAATTACGAACTTTGCTGCGCCAAGATGGTGCTTGACAGTTTAACATTTTTGTTAACGGGCGATGTATTCATGGAGAATTTTGCATGTCAACTCCAATCGTGGCCACTGAATGTGCATGATGTGTGTAATGGATTAAAATCTACATGTAAGAAACATTGAAAAAGCTTCCAAAGAATTTAACTTGATTGGGTTGGATTAACAGGTGTGAAGACAGAAGACATTTTCATTTGGAATGCCTAAAATTGTGCATATCGTCATATTCTTTGTGGTTTACTTGATTATTAGCGTCGAGCTGAATCTGCTTCTACTAAACTATATCGGGTGCAATCACCCGGAAACTCTAATGTAATCAGACAGTGGAAGGCAGTGTGTGAGTTTTTCCTCAATTCGAAAAGTTACCCGTTGTATTCAAACACGTAATTGCTTAAAAGTAGGCTGGTTGTGAAGACTAATTTGGCGCCATGATGCGTGGGCGAGAACAATCCTTGTTGTAACAATCATTAGGCCGCTAGTAAGTTTCAAAGTAGACAAGACTGCAGTATTAATAAATTAGTTACACGTATTTCTTGGCAGGTTCGATCGACACAAATGGTCCTGGGCCCACATCCTTCAGGATTAGTGTTTTCCCCTGAACACAAGTCCAATGCTTATGATAAAGCTGAGAATGGCTGAATGTTACAAGTTCACTGCACACGCTTTCTTCTCTCAAAGTGCAGGCTTAATGATTTACACCCATGTGATCCTCTGGAGATATATATTCATTTCTTAATAACATAACAAAACGTATTTATACTATTCTTTTCATCAGGAATTTCTTTTCAACTGATTCACTATGAAGGCAGTTACTGCACTCGATGCTGGCATCCATTCCCCAAGTTCTAGAGCAATCATACCTCCGTTCCACTGCAGAGAGTAATGCAATGTGTACATGAAAATGTTTCTTTCTCCGTCCCTATGGTGCTCTACTGTTGCTCTCTGCACCGTTGCCTTCACACAGATAGGTCTCAATTCCATAGTTGTCAGAGAAGCCAACGGGAAGAATGGTTGTCAGTCTCGTCCTACTTACGCAGGACTCTGTTGCTGTTGAAGAGGGTATCGTAATGAGTATTGATGCTAAAATTCGTCAGATTTCAGTTGGATGCGTTTGGATTGACTGCAAGCTGTATGTTCATTAATTCCTCACACTTCCCTCTCAGACCAGTTGTGCGTTAAAGTCAGTTTTTCCCACGGCAATAGTTGCAAGGTAAATAATTTACTGCGCAGATTTCATTGAGTTACTGGGTATAACCCTGCAGACCTATCTGGATTCTGGACGCCAGAGTAGATGTCGGACTAAAGTGGTGTCGGACTAAAGTGATGACAACCTGCACTAGAGGACATGCACCAACAGCGCGATGCCAGAGGGGGGATGGCAGCGTCGGGCGGCAGTTGAGGACGACGCGATGAGTCGCAATGAAGGATGCTTGCTGTATCGACTCTAGAAACCACTCGCACCCCTCACTGCCTGTTTTTGGTGTTCGAAGCTTGCCCCTCTCGCAGATCTGGTTCGCAACCTGCAACGGTTGCTCCAGGTGCTCGAGAGCCGTTTAGTGCGGAACTCAAACGCCCAGGAGCCCCATCTTGACCAGTCTTAGTCCTCCTCGTTTTGTGGAAGTCTTCCTTTCGGCAGCCAGTGCAGACATGTGAGGCGTTGAGTGTTGGCCCTTCCTAGGTTATGTTAGAGGAGATGGTTCCTCGCATGCGTGGTTTTCTCGGGAATGTGAGGTTATTGGAAGAGGAGGCGGAGCGTCGAGAGATGAGGAACGGTGGAGGGGTTATGGCGAGAAGAGTAGGATGGTGGTATCCCAGGGAGGAAACGTCGCACTTGTGGTTGTTGGTGGTGGTGGTGGCATTAGTTTTGGGCTTGGGATCGGGAGTGGATGCTCAAGCAGCAGGTCAATATGCAAACCAGACCTTTGCATCAACGATGACTGGTGACTTGAGTTCTTACGACCAAACTATTCAGCTCGCGGCTTATTCAGCGTTTGCGAGTTTGAGTCCGGGCACTGGGATCCCTTACCCCGCTAATCTATTCGGGGACTTGGCGAATGTGACTGTGGAGGCTGTTCGGCTGCGCGTGGGCAGTTTGCGGAGGTATGGCGTCACGCTCGGGAAGTTCACAATACCTCCGGGCTTGAGGATATCTAACGTCTCTTCTGTAAGGGTCATATTGGTTTACAGAGATTTCGGCAATGTTTCCGTGTATTCTCCGTCGGTACCGGGGCAGGTGTTTGTCAGCTCGTTGGTTGGGATCAGGATGTACAATGGCGACTTGTTGGAGACAACGACTCCTTTGCCTGCTCTTTCTGCTATTGCTCTCGAGAACCCCGTACAGGTGATCATCCCGCCCAACTCCCAACCCTCCTACTGCGTCGAGTTTGATGCTTCAAATAGGACTGTTTTAGCTACCGACGCAACCGCGACTAATGCAAGCTCTCCAACGTATGCGTGCTTTTCGAGAACTCTCGGCGACAACTACTTCGCATTAGTTGGATTGGCTCCTCCCGGGAAGAAATCCAATACATGGAAGATTATACTTGGAACAGTACTGGGAGTGGTGGGTCTCATTCTACTTTCCTCCCTATTTATTTTCTGCTGTCGGCGGCAGCTCCGGAAACGTAAGATCGCGAAAATGCAGGCACAGACTGAGAAAGGAGAGACATTGCAGTCAACGGTTGTCGGAAGCAGTAGGGCCCCTGTGGCGACGCAGACAAGGACGCGACCGATGCTTGAGAGAGACTTCAATGTGACGTAAGAAGCCTATCGTTGCGTCGATGGATGATCGACCAAGGAAGTTTGCAACTTTCGCGGCCACTGCTTTCAAGGTTTTGCCCTAGTATTGAACATCGCGCAGGTGAGACGGGGACTCACAGGATTACACTTTCGTTTTTCATGCTGAAGCGCGGATGATAGAATATTGCTAGAAAATGGTAGAGCCCGTCGCAATGTTGATAGTGCTCAGCTCTTTGATAATGATCCAACAATAACTCGCTGCATGGAAGTAGTGGATGTCAGTACATTATATTCTCAAGGAGACTTGTGCTACGGCTGCAGCCCTGATGCTTGTAAATTAGTGTTGTGAGTTGAATTAGGTTCTGGTGGTGACCAACGTAGAAGTTTGGTCCATTTATTGGTTAGGGTTGAGCATGCTGTTGTTTTCGTTGCCAGCATGGAGGCTTGGATGGAATATCATTCTTTTTCCCCCTGAGAGTGGGCATCAATGCAATTCACCGTCTTGTAACATGTTTCGGGTTTTTTTCCTATGTGTATTATTTATTGACTTCTCTCTGTGTCTTACGCACACAAATGTGTACGTTTGATTATAGAAGCAAACCTATGGAGGTTTGAAATGTGTTGGTTTGCAGGCTCACCAAGAAGTTGACTTTTGTCCGTGAAGCCAGAGCTTTCACTGCTGGAGATGATGTCCGCATGAGATAATCGGTATTTGTATAGATTAGTGAAGGATTGTGGTTCTTAGACGTGTCCCTTCTCGGGTTGGTCCCTTCTCGGCGTGGCTGGTGAATGAGTTTCACCCGCAACTATTGTACGCAAGGATGTACGAGAATATCTTATTGTCTCAGTAATCAATTGTTCAGGCCCATTTCGCTGGACCAACGCGGACAAGGAGCAGGTCTCTGTAATGATAACCGATTGCTTTCCAAAACGCCTATTTGGCCGCTCGTCTAAAGGTATCTATCACCTTTCTTTATGCCACGCAGCAAGCGAACTAGCATGAAACGTTTTGCACCTTGACCCTAACTGCGCTTTGAGCACATTTCTAGTCTTCAGTGTAATTGTTTGGTCGATCGACTGCCATTCCGAGGTTTTTTTCAAGTGGAGGCATGGCTGATTCAGAGAATGTTAATGCGTTCACAATGTTCGTTTGGAACAGAAAGTGTTGAAAGTGATGACGCTTTTCCATATGGGAAGTTGAAACAGTTGATATAGCTGTTAGCAGATTGATATTTAGCACGTTGCAGATGGCGGAGGCCTGGTGGGACACATTTGAGCAGTGGATGCTCGTCGGAAAGAACTCCTTTAAAATTCGAGCCACAACTTACATACCTCTGTAATCCCTTCGTAAAACTCCCTTCAGGTGCACATCTGTTGATGTATGACTATGAGGCTCTTCATCATGTCCCTCGTAAGAATGCCTTGTTTCTTGGGACACTAGTTTGATTGCTCATTCAATGCTAGGGTTTTAGGTTGAGGGTTGAGCATCTCCAAGGATTTTGCAGTTGACTGTTCAGAAATGATAAAGCCCACTCTAGCCTTAGCGCTGCTGGGGATTTGTGCCAGTTGTAGAATGTCCTCGGGATCTCCAGACATGTGCATTCTCCATCACCCTAATCGTCTACGAATCGATCAGACATAGTGTTCAGATTTCAGGAAAGATTTTCGGCAGTGGAGTAGCGTAAGTGCTGCAAACTTGCGGAGCTACTCCACATGCAAACATCTCCATCATGGCCTCTGTAATTTCTCACCGACTTTCTCATACATGGACCATGGTTTTGATGATCAAGGATTTGCGGTCCAAATGGTTCTCAGTGCAGTGTCTAACTTACAGATGAATTCACCAATTCGTCAGAGCTGGAACTGTGCCATCACATAAAAATCTGCAGGTTTTTACATGGAAAACCGTTCTTTTTCTTCCAGGACCTCTGCTCTCTTGTAGCTATATTTTCAACAAGGCGGCCACTGTTGACATTTGTCGGTACTCTTGCCATCTCGGTCGGTGGTTTGAGGTTACCGAACAATGACGAGGTCTTCGGAACTTCCACCTGTGGGCATGTCAAGTACTAGTTTGTTGTAGTGCTAGAAACGAGCTTTGAAAGGGTTTATTTCATTTAAATTCGATGCTTGATGGCTCCGCTGTCAGACATGGAAACCAGGTTATTTGCTGTTTTTGTCACTTATTTACCCATGCGTTTGGCATAGTTAACTAAACAAATCAGTAGTTTCTAACACTATTAAAGCAAATTCAAGCTCAAGGAGCAAATAGGGTCAAATATAAAGCAGAATACTGCATAGAAGACATCTCATGAGCGAAGTGGTTCATTCATACGCAGACGAAAAACTAAGAATTCTGACTTTTAGAGTAATTTTATGGCATTGGAGCCAACTAGAACAACCAGCTCGCAACTGAGACGTCTAAACCACAAACGCTGGACTATTCAAGTACCACACCTACAGGTGAACTTCACATAAAGTCCTAGGGCTGAAGTGTTTGTGGTAAAATAAGACCCGGACAGACACCTACTGAGATAGATCAACCATAACCAACCAAAAAATACATCTCAAGTATAACACACAAGTTGATGGTATATTCTACACCTACCTATCGGATTACGTCATGGGCTTCCTTGGCACCAGCACGAGCAACGTACTCAATCAATCCTTTCATTATTGGCAGATAGCAGAAAACTGCAGTCTCCACGGTACTTGCAATCTGCAGCTTCTCTCTGTTAATGGACGATATGGTACCGCCAATGTGCAAAAATTGAAAGCACCTAGATGTAGTGGGCTTTGATACCTTTCTGATGTTGATATTCGAGATGCTTTACTTATACTTACGGAAACCACATCTGCAACTTGCCAAACTGAACATGGAACAATTGGCATAGTTGAGAGGATGAACCTGTTTATAAACAGCTACACCTACAGTACATCGGGATTAGCACCGCAGGCGTCTTAAATAAAAACACCTCTCATCCAGTCGCTGTGTGTATGTATCTCAGGGATCTTTCATTGATTTCACCAGTTTTGTAGCAACCTTCATCTAAGTTACAACTCATTGAATGTTGCCATTTCTAGCATTCTTCCAAGGCTCGTAGGAAAATCTTCGAAGGATTCCGTGACATTCTTGTCGTCATCATAAAAAAAAACGAACTGCAATATGCCAACCTCACACCCACAATATACCTTCGGAACTATCTACAGAACCATTGCAAAGTTTACGGGCACCATACACCAATTATTGATTTTGAGAATTGTGGAACAGAAAAATCACAGCATAAGTATGATAATGATAAATATCATTCAGTCTCTAATACTGACTCTGTTGCTCTCATTATGACCTGACAAACTTGCACATCTCTGATGCAAAAACAATCCTTCAGCTGTAACCAATGACAATCACACAGGATCTTGAATCTGATGATTATATGTATAATGATAATAATCATGTGAAACTCCGAATACCCATCAGATGAATGACCATAAAGAAGTATTAATAATTCCTAAAACCCACTAGTCAATGAATTTTGGAGTAGGTGTGGTTGCATCTTCCCTACTATGCTCTCAATTATTAAAAATGGCAGTAAATATAACCGCTGGAGTATTTGAAACTTTATTCTGAACTTTTCAACGGTCATCATCATGGTTTGAGCAAGTTGCACCTGGCCAAGCTCCTTGCATTCAGTCACAGATTCAGTCAAACCAGAACCATCTTAAATATAAACAAGTCTTTCCCCCACATCGTAGCCACGCTCCTCCATGGGGTTCTAAACCCATAACTTGCGGCCTGCTTACCAAAATTTACAGTTAATTGATATCTTTTACATTCGTAAGTAAACTCAAACAAGCAGTCTCTGCTTATTAATGCAACAATCAAGCTCCGGTAGCAAGAGAAAGGCCTAATTATTTGGGTACAACTGACATTTCACTTAAGAACTCTTTAACTACGAGAACCCGGAACACCCACTAGACTGATTGTTTGTGTTGAAAAGTCGGTCAAAGCCATGGAACTTGTACACGAGATCAACAATGCAGCATCAGCATGCACAAACAAACAAGGAACCCATCTTTTGAAGTCTTGGCCTATACAAATAGTACAGTCCATTACTTTGCCTGTTTGGCAACTTGAAAATGTCAGTAAAGTAATTCTGACTAACAATTTTCAACTGCGATTGCAAAAACACTGTTGAGTTGTAGGATAACAGCTGGTTAGCATCTCAATGATGATTCTTCAACTACGGATGTATTCCTTGACCAGAAAATAAGTCGATAAGTGCTTCAAGATTCTCGTGGATGAGAATTTAGGTATTTCACTCTGCTCATGAAGAATATATCCTTGTCCGAAGATAGTCTGCTTATCAGCAAGCAAAATATCGCTTATCGTGATTGTCACGTAACCCAGGAAGTCATGAGCAAACCGACCATCTTCTCAAATTGTAATTAGTTTAATAGATTTGATGTAAAGGAACGATTGCTTGAAAGTTCAAAATTTGGGATAGAATGTGCAATTCTCACATTCAATTGCTTTAACGAAGTGAGAGGCATCAAAGCTACACTTTAGCTTCCTCGAGAAAGAGCTCAACATTCATGATGTGAGAATTGTGTGAAAACCCACATGTAGGAGGAGAAAATTTTCAATCCTCTTCGAAGTCTTCATCTGTTACAGAGTTCGAAGTCTTCAATTGTTGTGTGATGCAAGAGCGTACAAAGGTGCTCCCTTGGCGAACCATAATATTTGGCAACAGAAATTAGGAACCATTCAATGCACATACAGCCCATCGAGGTACACAGAAGCTAACTAATTGATTTTGTATTGAGGACCGAATCTGCACACCTACCTGTAGAACATCTGCCCTGCAACCATTAGTAAATGTTACCCACTTTAGTATGAATTTTAAGAGAGAGTTTGATTGAAGTAGGCTCTTGAGGTAAGCAATACGTTTGAATCAAATTTCAAAAAATTTTGACAGGACAATACAAGCTTCGAAAGTATGTACTTACATAACAGACTCTTGCTCGAAAGCGCCACGAAGAGGAGCGTAGACTGCTTTCTTCACATTTAAGAGCTACCAAAGATGGATAACCAAATCCGCCAACACCAACTACTTTCTCAAGCTTTGGGTGCTTTCCTGCTGCACTCCACACATACCTGGGTAGCAGTAAAAAATCCTACCAGTCATCTACATGATGCACCAAAATAGCAAAACATTGTCACCCACATTCTACATTGTTGTGCATGTGAACAGTTGTTGTGATAAAATATTCTTGAGTAGGCAAAACAATAAAATAAAACCTTGTAACTTGCTTGCAAGCATTTTTTTTTATACTTCTCTGCAGTATTTTGCAGAAATGTGAGGTATTTATTGCAACCCTTAGCTTTGGAGTCCAAATTGTTTGGTAAAAATGAGACAAAACATATGGCAGCAAAGTTACACTCTTTCTCTATCACATCTTACAAACAAATTATACAACTCTTATTTTGAATGATAGTTGAAAGTATTGGAGATAAGTGTATTTGTTTTTAGAAAGATAACCAAATGAACTCTTAAAGAACATATTGTTAAATACAAGTTGTGGCAAAATATTTGTCCCACTAGCTCTACAATTTTTGGAGCTACCATGTTAAGTTCTAATTGAGAGATTGCATTGGATTTAATGGCACTAGCTATTTTTGCATCTTCAAAGAACATTTAATTTGTCTTATCAAACCCAAAAAAGGTCATGGTAGAGAACCCTTAGATCTTGTATTTATGAGCTAAATCTTGACATAGTTATCAAAGATATAAATATTAAATGTACATAAAAATCCAAATCTCACAAAAAATCACTTTTTAAATATTTTTATTGATTCCTATCTATAATTACTGAAAGACTAAAAAGATAGATCTTAAATGGAAGTTTGAATATATTAATAAAAAAAAGATCTAACAATAATAGTTGCAAGTGCAAATTTACAATCAAAGATATTTAGGCATAAACAAATAAAAAATAATATGTACTTGATGGACTTTGTAATTCACTTAATTAGAGTCAATTTTTTCTTTAAGGTTCTTTATTGCAATCTTTTACTTTGGTACCAACTTTTTATAATGACTACATGTAATAAAAAATAAATATCATCAATAGATATTTAATGCTATTGTAATTAAACAAATATTAATATGACATAATATATGGTCAATAAGCACTTAAGAAAATTTCCAAAGTGCATATACTCAATAAGCCATGTGTTGCTATATTGAATGATTAACTTATCAAAGTTGCTAGATAAAAGCTTTACTAAGATATTACATTTGCTTGATTCTTTATCTTTCTTTAAACCTTACTTTTTTAAGTTAGAATTTCCATTTAATTGGTATACAATAAGAATTTTTATTTATGTTTGTACAATAAAACAAAAAGACCATTTGTGCTCTTTAACATAATTAATACAAAATCATAGCATGGTAATAAAAAAAACATTGCATTTTATATTTTTCAAATCTTAATATCAATATTAAAGGTGTTACAAATATAAATAAAAAATATTTACTAGAAGATATAATCCAAAATAGATATAGCTTCTTTTGTACTATAATAATCTATTAGTAACTTGCCTTAATTAAAGACCTTGATAGTTAAAAATCCTTAAATTCTATTTATTGTACAAACAAAAATATTTAATTATAAAAAATTTACACCATTATATTTTGTTTTAAAAAAATATTCTTTTTTCTATAATTATTTTTTTGATTTTATTAAAAAAATTATAGAAGAAATAAGGCTAATAATAGCTAAATTATAAATAAATAATAAAAATTCAACATTAGATATTATAAAGGCAATGCTTGCCAACATAATAAGAATATGATATAAGTTTTGTTACGGATATGATATAAATTTTTTCATGGATATGTTGCAAATTTTTGTCACTAATATGATATAAGTTTTTATCATACAAATTTTTATCATATTTTTTACAATTATACACTATAAAAGCAATGCTTGTCAAAACCTTGATACAAAGGATATTTAATATAATATCCTTTTTCAATTCATAATAGTAATATATAATTGACAAAAATATTTTTTAGTTGTTTCTTCACTTGTGATAGATTTTATCTATGGTATAAAATGTACCATCTTATTGAAACAATCTCTTTATTTTGGCACATGATAAAAATGTCTAGAAAGGGCATCTAACAAACCTTATTGTTTTTTAAGCCAATATGTGATATTGAATACAAATCTCAATAAGGACATGCTCCAACAAACTTAGCAATGGTTTCAAATGAATATTGACATAAAGTAGTTAAGGTTCTCGTGATATGTATGAACAATCATTGGACTAAAATTGCCTTCTAAAAATGATGCTATTCTTTAAATGAATCAATAATTATAAGAAGTTCTTTATTATAGATCTTAAAGTTGATCTTAGATGTTGAAAATTTCTTGAATGAAAAACCATAGGATGAAGTTTGTCATTGGTTCCTATTTGTGATGATATTATATTCAAGGCAAATTCTATTATATTTGTTCCATAAAAAATGCTTTGAAAAATTCAATGTAATATAAAATTAATGCAGAAATATAAGTTTTTTTAAAGCTTTAAATATTGCTTCACCTTCTTTGTTCCACTCAATTCGTTCTTTATAAGTCAAATATATAAGTAAAATTACAACTTAAAAAAATCTTAACAAAGTTTTTATTATAATTGACCAACTCAAAAAAATATTGGATATCTGTAATTATTCTTGAAATCTTTCAATCTATGATACTTTAAATTTTATTAGAATTCATTATAAGGCCATCATTTGAAATGATATATTCTAAATAGTCAAGTTAAATTAAATGAAATATATACTTTTTCATCTTGGCATATAGTCCTGCATCTTTAAGAATTTCTAAAAGATAATAAATGTAAACTTTATGTTCTTCTATATTTTTAAAATATTTTTAATATTATTTAAATAAAAAATGAAAAAAATCATCTAAAAAATCTTTAAAAAAAATCATTCATAAAATGTTGAAAAGTAGCCAATGTATTTGTGAGTCTAAAAGATATGACATTGTATTCAAAATGTCTATATTTAATTCAAAATAAAATCTTCTATTTTTTATTTATTTATTTATTTTTTGATGCTTATTAGATTATATACTTCTTGTTGATTTATTTTGATATAGATCTTGGCTTGATTCAATTAATCAATAAGTTATGATATCAAAGATAGAAGGCACCTATTCTTGATGGTATTTTTGTTGAGTCTTTGATAATCCATACACATCTATAGTGATTCATCTTTTTTCTTTACAAATAAGATAGGAAATCCAGTTGGAGATTTTAAATGGCATATGAAGTTCTTAGCTAAGTTCTTATTAATGTATTCTTTGAGTTCAATCAACTCATTTTGTAATAAATTATAAACTGGCTCAAATAGTAATTGACATCTTTTTTGAAAGACAATTGAAGAATTATAAAGACCATGCTTTAAAAGAATATTTATATTCTTCTTTTCAAAAATATATTAATAATCTTAATATTGGCTTAAAATGCTACTTAAAGTCTTTTTACTATTAGAAATGGATGTGGCATAAATAAAAAAAAAAAAGACATTTTTATTTTTTATTTTTTTTATAGCATGCATGAAAGTTATTGCACTTATAAATAATGATTTAGTTTTAATAGACATATGAATTTTTATTTGGTTAGCAAAAGTCTTAATTATGCTCTAAAAATAAATTAAGATTATAAAAAATTTAATATATTTAAGGTTTATAATTTTTTATTAAATAAATCTAAATTAACTAGATTTAAAAAAGATCTAATGATATTAAATATTAATATGCTATTATGATAATTTTTTAAAAAATTTATAAAAATAATTTTATAAATAACATTTTCAAAAGATAAAAGGCAAGTATCTATGACTTCTACATGTACAAGTTTTTGTTTTTTTCTTTAATAAAGTTCTTTTATGTCTTTTAACAAATTCTTTAGTTGAAAAATAATGTTGGACTCTTGAATCTAATAAGATAGAGACTTTATGTTTTTTAGGTCCTAAAAAAATATCTATTGTAAAACAAAGAAAAGATTTTAAAGAGAGAATAAGACCTTTATTAGATATTGCATAAGATTCTAGTTACGCAATCCTTATTGTAGTTAGACAAACTTGTTTTTCAACATATTTTCTTTTTTGACTACCATACTCTTCATTTTTTAATTGTGTTGCTTCTACAAAAATAAAATTGAATAATGTACTTATATTTTCTACAATATAATTATAATTTTTTTTAATAATTTTAAATCTTTTTTTGTTTAATAAGAAGTTTAAAATATACCATGTAAATTTGCATGTCTTTTACTTTCATATATATATATATATATATATATATATATATATATTGAAAAGAAATTAATATTGCCATTGAATAATAAAGATATTGAAATCCACTTATGCACTTCTTAGATCAAAACTTAAAAAGTTGATTGTCACATTTCAAAGTAAAGTCAATTGATTGACTCAATCTTTGAAAATTAGGTAATTCGACCATGAATTTCTTTACCTTATATTGTCATCCATAGAAAAATTGCCTAATGATTAAATAAATTATTATACTTGATATAAATTATAAGTTATCAAAATTGTAAAGCATATAAACTTATTGATCAATAGCCTTAATAAAAAATATAAATCTTATTGGTTGCAATAAAAATTACATTATGTTCTCTATACAAAGATCAAAATTCTATCAAAAGCTTTCAAGTATTTTGATTTTAGATTATATTATTTAAAAGAATATGAAAATCATAATAAAAAAATTTAAAATTATTATTTTAATAAACCTTGTCATAATGAAGTTAAATAACTTTGAGATTGAAGTTCTATTACTAATTATACTTCATTAATAAATCCTTGAAACTTTAGTCTTGTACCACCAAACTTCTCAAATATGACAACTATTGATTCTTTGGCACTTGAATAATGTTCCATCATAGAAAAAATAATATGATTTAGTGTAGATGTCAAAGTAGCTCTAATAATCTCTATATCTTTACTTCTAACTATTTTGTTTACTTCTTCTAGTAGTAAATTGATTTAATGCATTATAAGCATTAATTCCTTTATTTACTCTTGCATTTGTGCTATTGCATTCCTTATTTCAATAAGTTCTTCTATAATAATACAATGAAAAAAAATATGTCTAATATTATTCAAGACAAATAAAAAAAATGACTTAAAATTAAAAAATATATATCTAAGTTTAATATTAATTTAGGAGTAAATAATTTATAATTCTAATATGCTTATGTCTTAATAAAAAAAAGAAGTGATTTTCTTTTAATTAAGAAAAGACAAAGCTCTAATATCATAAATATATTCTTATCAATTTATAAAAGAAAAAATTCAAAGAATACAAATAAATAAATGAGATATTTTACAAAGAGAGTTAACGTATATATATATATATATATATATATATATATATACTCACAAAGAAACTAGAATGGCTATTGCCAAAGACTAGAAAACTATAGATTCTTGAAACTAAACTAGAAGCAAAACAAAAAAAAAATAAAAATAAATAAAAATAAAAAAATGACAAAAGTGATGATGGCCTTACTCTTGTCTCTTTATATATTATCTAACTAAGAGCTATTTTCCAACATTTTATATGACCTCCAACATGTGTCCAACTTGCAAAAAATACATGTTTAACTTGTAAGTTAAGTTTCTTATATATGTACCATATGACCAACATATACCACAAGTGGTTAACATGTCCAACATATGGCCAATTTGTTGGCCAAGTTTTCAACCTATCAATTACATATAGACATGTATGAAGTCAAATTTGTATCTATAAAGATTTTAAGAAGCTCCTCCACAAATAAATATAATATATCTATTTTAATTTACGTCTATCTAATTCAAATTATGTAAGTAACTATTAATATTAATTATATTTGTGACTATTATTAATAATATGATACTAGGTTCAAAAATTGTAGATTTTTTTTATTAAAAAATATCAACATTTATTATAAAAATAGCCAAAAATAAATTTATTATCATATTACAAATAATATTTTTAATTTATAATAAGCCAATCATATATATTTTATTCTTGAAATTTAAAGAACTTAATTTTACAACATTTAAAGAAGGTCCGTATAATATAGATATAGATCTACTTCTACATAATACAAATGCAAGTGCTACCACAACCAATATGGCTATTATCAATACTAATTTCTCTATTGTAAGCTTTCACATACTCTTTGAGTTCTAACTAAGCAACAAAATTCTAAAAAAGTAACTGTAAATTATCAAAGCACTATTAACATAGATCTTTTAAATCCTTAAAAAATAATGCACTCACATCTCAATTAAATTCACTTTCTAATATAATAAATATAAATCAAATACTTAAATTCTTCTTTAATTCTAGTCTCTTGCTAAACCACATGCCATTGATACTTTTATTTGTTGAAAATCTCATCACTACTTAGTGTCATAATAATTATTGATGTATAGATCTATTATATATTTTTTTAGATTTTTAATTGCCAAAATTGGGCACATAGCTGTGAAAGGCGATGTTGTGTTTCACAAGTATCCAAAAAATCCTAATAGATTTCATCCATACGAGAAGAATATAATCTGAATTTCAATTCAAAAATGCTAAAAACACTCTTCTTAGTAGTCTCAAGAATACATAAATCCCAATTACCTTGTTACTTTCATATTTAAGCAATTTAGATTTTTCTTGTAAGCCCCAATCCTAATTAGTGAGCTTTAACAAGCTGTAACATCCAATCCGACCGTCCACTTGATGTAAAATTTTGCATGGAGTTGTCAATGTAAGTCTTCTATATGGTTAAGAATTTTTAGTCCAATCCAACTTACAAATTGTGAAGAAACCTCCAAAAATTGCACTAATGTCACTCGGCCGCTAACTTGAAAAGTGAAGCAAAAATCCCAGCAATGATTTCTTCCTTTCCAACTATTAACTTTGACTCAAAATTGGTATATAGCTTGATCTTCAAGTCTTTCAACACCATGCCAAATTTCACCTTGATCCAACTGATAGATCTCTAGATATCACAGAAACCCTACTCAACCTCAAACTGCCAACTTCCATAACTCTCTTATGCTAAAAACTAGATATCTCTAAACCACGCTGTTAGATTATTACAAAATTTTGTATATACTTAGCACACCCAATGATCCAAATATTACCAAATTTTCAATTGTAGATGATACACCAATCGCACGAACTAGCCAAAATTTCTAGCCCTAATTATATTATATAAAATCCAAATCACCAATACAAACCTTGACTTTGAATAATAATTGCTAAGTCTTTAAAAACCCTCCCAAAAAAAATCCTTATGCCTCTAGAAAGAACTTCAAGCTAGCTCTCAAAAATTATCCTCCGATCTTCAAATGAATCCCTATTTTGCCCTAGGCCATCGTTTTTGTGGCTAGAGGTCTGATTTCGACCTTGTCTCACAAACGGCCGATCCCTAGGTATCAATCTAACCTATCCTAAGGATTTTTTAGCCCAATTCTACTCTCAACTTAACCCTAGTACCAACTATATTAATTATTTATCTCTTCTAACTTGATTTTATCAATTTATGGTCTTTCTAAGGTAGTAGAAGAGTCTCTACAACCTAGAAGGTAAAATTACTAACTAACTTTCAACTTACTAACTATTAAGATAAGAAAATAACCTAAGAAGCTTTTATAAAAGCCATGTTTAGATACCTCAAATTATAATTGAACTAAAATAATTAGATATTAATTAGAAATTTAATTTTGATTATAATTTCACTATATAGTCAAATTACATCACGACAACAGGATGTTTGAATTCTATCCAACTAAAAAAACACTAAAATATAGATGGTCTAAATCTTCATGACGTGATGCAAAGACAGGATGAATTAGCAATATTTTATTTTGAAGAATTCACATATGTGGTAGAATGGAGTAATTGCCAATGAAATTCATTCAAGACTATCATATTTACAAGCAACTTTAAAACAATATTATATAATATCTATGTTTTAAATCACACGCTGTATTAAATATAGAAGAAATTACTTTCATATACTTCAATTTATTTAAAAATAAATAAAAAAGAATAAAAATATTATACAAAATATTAATACTAAAAAATTATAATTTATTTATTTTATAAATCAAAAATATATATTTTTATTAAATTCATGATTTTTTAATTAGATTCTAGAAGCCACACATTTAAAGCTTATAAGATTGTATAACAAGATATATTTTTTTCTAAATTAATATCCAATTTTAAATAATAAATTAACTATAATTAAATGTAAATGTTATAATCAGGTTTATTTAAAATAAAACAAAAAAAATATTATGTCAATTTTATGTCAATAAGAAAATGCACCATCAATAGAAATAACAAACTTAAAAGTAATTGTATTTATTTTTGTGATGATTGATTAAGGGATCAACTCCATTTAGTGCAGATGAATATTATTTGTTAAATTTGAGGAATTCTATATGACACTGGGAAAAGAAGTAGCCAAAGTGACATCTACTATTTAATTTAGGAAAATTAGAAAAATAAAAAAACATATTGTGGTGTGTCACAACATATAATTGTAATGACATGTAAAATCTTGTTTAAAAATATTTGTATTACTTTATAGATTTCCAAACATAATTGTGACTGAAAACAATAATAGTAGTCAAAATTTTGAGCAAAGAAAAATATTTGAAGAACAATAATACCAAAAAAATCATAAATATCAGTAATAGGGTTTTTAGGAATGTTACCATCAATATTTACATGTTTTTAAACCTATCAATTCTATACATCCCACACATGCAAAAATAAATAAATAAACACATACATAATTAAATAAATGGATATCCAATAGTATAATTTTCATAGAATACTACAACACAGTTCGGTCATGTTGGAAGTCTCATTGTGATTCTGACGATTGTATCGATAAAAAAAACAAGGTAGTGGCACTGCAGAAGCTACAGAATGAAGTGTTGAAGTGCACTGAACTTGAGCAAAATTCACTCCATCCAGCAACACTAAAGCCATAGATTAGCAACTTGCAGAATCCAGTTGTTATGAAAGCTAAGGGCTTCACTGTACATGAAATACTGCAGTCTATACTTGTGGATGGTTGTTTTCAGATCTGCCTCCCAAACTGTGTATCGTGGAACTTCTTTTGCCTAAACTCAGGCTTTGTTATTGTGGCTTATTTGTGCTCAAAAGTTTCAGTTTTGGAGACGTTGTGGAGGTTCTGCAGCTCTTCCATTTGGTGGGTTTAATTCTTGTGAAATCTACTCTGGCTTGGTTATGATGGATTATACATTAGCGAGGTCTTGTGTGGGTAAAAGAATAACTGGCTTTGTATGTGTGCTGATTTGAGGAAATCATGTACTGCTTTGCTGGGTAGTGAAGTTCTGCTTCTATGGTGATGCAGGAATCTGTAGCGGATCCGAGCGTCTTAAGTTTTGATTAGTGATTATAATCTGCTAGAAATGCAAACATCTTCAAGGTAAAATTGATTGAGAATTATGTTGGGCTCTCTAATCGAGAGAATGAGATAGAAGCAGTTGTGTATGAGCTGCGGAAGGGGGGGGGGGGGATCTCGAACCTCAAACAGCGAAGCGTGAAATTTAGGCACTGGCCGAGAGCAATTTTGCCCTAGGAACGGTGGTGGAGTTTTTATTTGCAAGGGTAATAAGCAGAATGCCACGATGGAATTTGAAGAAAACGTGGCAGGATTTTGCTTGCAAGCAAGACCTTCTCATTTATCCCCACTGGAATGGGTTTTAAGGCTCATTCTAGCCTAACGAGAGATGCAAAACATGGTCGCTTGGGCTGCTTGAGAGTTGGAAACTTTGAAAAGCTCCATCACTATACTTTTTCTTCGAATTGAAAAGATCGATAACATCTGTTAGGGTCTTTAGGAAGAGTTATTAGATGAGAAGGATGAAAATGAAAACTTACAAAACAAGCTAGTGTTGTCTTTTGCTGAGAGAGACTACCAGCTATTACAAGTCGCTGCTTTTAAGAAGAAACAGTTGGCTGAGCTTCACGAGGGTATGGAGGGAAACAAACATGCAAATACAATAAAACAAGTCACTGTTAATGAATCGGAAAATGACCGCTCAACGCTGGCATTTACTCGTAACAATTTGAATATACTCGTGCAGCAACGTTAATGGGTTGTCAGGGAGCGTGGAAACCTGCACAGGAGCCTCCAGGAATGCAATGCTGAGATCGTAGAGCTGAACCATGAAACTGTTTAACCCTAAAGCTATCATCCACGTTGAGCGCAGGTACAGCGTAAATGCTGATTCCGAGGCAAGCTCACAGCTAACATTTCTCCAAGAGGAGCTTGCGAAAACCGGTGAAAAGTCCTCTGCTGTTGTTAAGGAATGACGGGAGCATCAAGTGGTGTCACAAAGGACTGGAGTAGAAAGATTCTGAGTTGTGAGGTCTTTGGAGAAAACAGGTGGAGATGCAACTGAATAGTGACAATGTTATCCGGATGGAATGTAGTTTCATGATAAAAGAAAAAAAGAAAGAACGAAGCAGAGATGACATTTAGGTAGATGCAGATGCCCAAAGAAAAACGGAAGTCGGAGTCTGACTTTTATGAATCCTCCATGGGGAAAGCATAATCACTGGCAAAAAGATAGGTCACTATTTTGTGTCTCAAGCTCATCAAGACATCCTCCTACTAACAAACAACTTTGTTCTAGTACCGAGGTGTCCAGCTGAGTACGAAATTGCATGTGTAGGGTACAGTTATTCTTTACTTTCAGATATGAATGCAAAAGGTTTGTACCGATTTGACGTAACTTCCCACTATATGTTTACCCTCAGTTGTGCAGTAAATGAGACATGCGTGGATATTTCTGACCTGAGATCGACGCTTGCGCGATTCTTGTGAACTTGCTCCAGATTTAGGAGCAATTTCCAGAATTAATTTAGCGACGACATCTTTTGCAAAGCACTGAAAGCGGTGTAGGAATTGCATATGTACACTAGTACTCTTCTCGTTGCCTCTCTTTTTATTTTAGGGTATCCGCGGGGCACTTAGTAAGTCTAAATTCTATTCATCAGACCATGGATTCGGCGCATTAACAAATTCAAGGTTCCCACAAAAGGCCACAAGAATATTTGCTGATGAACCTGATGGATTGTAGTGTATAAATTATTTTCTACATTTTTCAAACTTCGTATATTGACTGAGATTAATTGCAGACATTTTATCATTGAAGCAGTATGAAGATATTAATCTAAAACGCTGTATTGATTTCACAAGTTTAATCCGGGCAGGATACGAACAAGACAGCCCCAAATTGAAGCAATGCCTTGCAATGTATTGATTACTGATACATTTCTACATAGCCATGTGTTTCTACAAAGCCATCTGAACCTCATACTAACCACCGTGTGGGTCAATGGATTGATCAAAGTTTGTGGTTCTTACATCTCTAGCAGAATCTTTCACAACATCTCGATGCCTGGCATGAGGTGATTGTACCCGATAGATCCGGTAGAGTTTGGAGCGAATTGAAATTCAGACGACCTCTACATGTTTGTAATTAAAAAGATGTATGTCCAATGGTGTACCTTCCCTATTACAGAGATTGACAGCAATGTGGAGGCGTTACACGCAGGGATACGGTGTCCAACTGTGTTTCCTCGCAATGTCTCTGACAATGTGCACTTCACTTAGCAGTACAAGATATTGCTCCGCAACATTTTTCCTGCCATCCACTTCAGCATGCTTGTGCCTACTGCACTTTTTGTAGCAGCATACATGTGTATTCCGTGTTATGTTGTATGTGCACCGAGGATACCCGTAGGTGTCTAAAAACTGCAGGGTGGACTTGCAATGATAGATTTCGAGGGCTTGTAGGTTACTACTGTAATGCACATGTTATTTCGGGGTAATGAGGTTATTGAGTGACTGTATTTTTTGAATCATTTATATTAAGTTGGTGTAGATGTGTTCAAGATCCGTACCCAAGGTTTTGGGTGATTCCGCCAGCAATATACTGCTGATTCTGATCCTACGTAGCTCCAATGTGGCTGAGGTGTTTAATTTTTATGATAGCAAAGAGAAATGAACAAAGAAGTGCATAAAAATAAATACTCAACTTCTTAAGTTAGTGGGAAGTCACTCGGAAATCATTTGAAACAATTGAGAATGGACCTTCATCATCCAATCCTGTAATCATACTTCAAGTTCGAAGAGGTTGAAACAGTATTCGACAAATATCATTTCCTTGGTCATTGTAGAACCCTTGATATTTTTCATCAGTGCAACAGTCCCGAGCTAAACTTGTCTGCTTTTCCATGGGTCTCGTTTCAGTAAAACCATGACAAGATACGACGTGAATGTTATGTTTCTAATAGCCGAATGGGTTGTGCTTAAGACGATGTTTCATTCAGTATAATGTCCTTGCTTTGCTTTACACAGTAAAATGAAAGACGTGTGGCGAACCGTCTGTGCCCCTCTGCTTACACAAAACAAGGCGAAGGAACACATATTTCAAATAAATAAATAAATAAATAAAAGAAAAAGGTAGGACGTCGAGGTCAAGAAGTGGTTGCAAATTGGCATTCCGGCTCAAATTAAGCCACAAAGCATGGAACGCTAGCTCGCAACAATGAAATCCTGTTTTGAGGGCAGAAATCAACGACTCACTTTAGCACATGACAGTGCAGTCGACAGACCATTTTGAAGGGTTTCCTTGTTTCCAGCCTCAGTCTCCTCCCCACTACAATCACACACACCCTGCCAAGCCTCTTCCACTGACAGCCAATTCCTGGGCAACGCCATAGCTCCATTCCTGTTCAGTTCAAACACTCCTCTTTCCCACAAAAAATAAAACTGCACCTATAAATACAAATATATCCCTTTATTGGAATCAACCTGGGCAACACAACCCATGATTGGAATGAGTAAGAAAAAGCTGTTCCGACCAGGTTTACCTCGAGGCACGAGCCAGGGGAGGAACAGACCTTGCAGAGAAAACGAAAAGCAAAGCAAAGCAAAGCAAATGCAAAAACAAATGCAAACTCAATTGTGGATGGGTCCATGAAACCTCGAAAGAATGGGCACGGAAAGCATTTTGCACTACATTAATGTCCATCTTGCTTCTCTGTTTTATTGTATTGGAAGTTACCCACCTGGCTCATCATTTGAGTCCTTTGTATTTGTATGGACTCCCGCTGTTGTGGAAGGACTGCAAGTAGATTTCGGCTTTAGTTTTGTAGTTTTTTGACAGAATATTTATTGGATTTTCTTTTGGATGGATTGATATCTTCATAAGACATTTATTCATAGATTTCTTTTTGTTGTTTTGTTGTTGTTGTTTGGCAATGTAGCTATTGTTTATCTAGAATGCATTATTTATTTACTTCAAATTTAATTTAGGTTTTTTTGTTACAAAAATAGAAATTATCCAATGCGTTGATATTATGAAACAATGTACAAAAAGATAGCTTAACTCCTTGTACCTATGTAACATCAAAATATCTTAAACCATGTCACAGTCATGAATCAACTCATAGATCTTGTCAAAAGTTGCTCTTGTACAAACATAAAACCAACCATTTTTCCTATAGAAAGATTTCAAGTCCATTCTAAGCCCACTAATGATTGGCAAACTTTACAAGGATGAAGTTAGTGGTTTAGTGTGATGGATGTGGTGGTTGAATGTATTTTTATGGATGGTTTTGGCCAAGCCTATGTGTTGGTTCAGGGACTCAAAGAATAAAGTTATTTGAAACTTTATATCCATTAAACTACCACAGCTTTTGTAATTTTTTTCTTTTGAAGCATATAAAATCATATTTTTCCATTAAAACATATTTTTTCCTAAAATAAACCTCCCTAAAATAGTTAAAAATACTTAGGTTGATGGTTTAAGGTATTCCAAGATTAGGAGAAATAATGTGTGATGTAATTTCTATTGATTTCTATTCCTCCAAAGTTTCATTTATTCTCAAATGAGATTTTAGTACATTAAAGTTTTATTGATTTACTTTATGCATTTTTAGACCTAATTAGGTGTTTTTCTTTCTAGATATTGATATATTTTTTAACAAGGTATATCTTGTGTTTAGAATAATTTTCAATTTTTTTTATGACTTTTCAATTAATTTGTATGTATTCTATTAAATCCCTCATAATCATACTTTTAGTGTAGAAATCACTTTATACCTCCTATTCAAAGGTAAATTGATTTATTTAGATCTACATAATCTATAAGCATGGTTCTTATAACAATGATCAGATTGTAATGAAGGTTTCTAATTGATGAGCAATATGTTTTAAAAATAGCTTGCTTCTTTGTAAAATCTTTTAATAATATTTATTTCTAAAAATTAGATGTTGATTTATAAAAAATTAAGGCAATTCAATTCCAAATTCTACAAGTTTAATGGTATTTCCAAAATTTGTAAATGGTAGTTTTGGGTATTTAGAATGAGTATAAGATGCAATAAGTGTCAATATATAAATTAACTTGCACTCTTTATGTATTAACAACCAACTCCTTTGTTCTATAGAAACCACATATATATTACTTATCTGCAAGTAAGAAGTTTGGACCATATATTATCATTTTTAAAATAATAAATCATGTTCTAATAAGGTATTTTATTTGGTTATTTTTAAATTAGTGATATGAGTGCTTTTTTAAAGTAACTTTGACCCAAGTTCGATTGAGTATTCATAAATATTTTACTTTTGTCTGAGAATAAGAGTTGGAATCAAAAATAAAGCTACTAATTGGAACTTAGAATAGATTGATGAATTTGTTTCTTCTTTTTTGTTGGAATTTTTTTAGAACAATTATTAAAAAAAATAAAAAAAATAACTACTTCATTCTTACTACTCCTAAAGTATTGAATTTTTAATTAGATGATAGGATTTTATTATAGTAGAAAATTCTTATTTGGACATTCATAAAAAAAAAATGATCTTTGCAGGTAGAGATTTAAAAAGAAAAAAATAAAAAAATAAAAAACCATTTATCTTCTTAAATTTTATTTTTTTGAGTAAAAAATTAGAAAACTACTTGCAATAATTAATCTTTTTAAGGCATATAATTTGATCTAATCTTGAAATTTAGCTGAAATAATATCATATTGAAGTTTAGTGTTTTATGTTCTAAAAACAATAGTAGTATAAAAAAATTCCAAATTTTATTAATGTTGGACATGACTTTGTATTTAGATTTTAACATTTATAATTAAAGGTTATATTGAAATTTTAAAAAGATTTTGGCTCTTTGAATTCCATTTAAGTATAGTATTGCATCTAGTTGAAAATTTAGGTGAGTACCAATGAGCTGGAATTTTAGATCCAACCATAAACATCTATTTTAAATTTTATAAAAAAACAAGTCAAGAAATCAAGACTATAGTATGAATATATTTGTGTCCTAAATTTGTCAATTTTTTTAAAATAATTTTTGCCAAAATCCTAGTTGTCATTTAGAATTAGTATCTAAATATGGTCTAAGAGCCAATTTTTTTTATGCAATTGATTTGGCATTTATCATTTTGTATCTAAGAAATAATTGATTGATAGCACATCTAAGTTGTGAGACCTCTAAAACCCATTTGGTAAGAAAAACATCTTATGTATGTAAGAATAAGAAAAATATAATGTGTGGTAACTTACTAACATTATTGAAGAAAGTCTAATCCCATTCAAAATCATTGGTCTAAGGTAGTCCAATGTTTTTTTATTGAATACTTATTAGTATATTGCTTTGAACCAATTAACTTCTAAAATTGAGGCTAAACTAAATTTTTTGATAATTTTTATTAATATTTTCATATTATTTTATTTATTTTTAATTATAATAGTTGAATTTTTTATATTTTGATACATAATTTGTGGATTAGAATTCTAAGGAATATTGATACCATTAAGTTTATGTTGTTTGAATGTATCTTAAATGGCTATGTATAAAATATTACCAATAAAGAATAAAAAAATATAAAGCAAGCTAACATCTTTATTTCTTTCTTCTCTTTATTGGATATTGTTTTGCAATAGAACCATTTATTTTAATTAAAGTCCTTGTGCCTTAAAAATTGAATTTAATCATACAAAAAATCTAAATATTAAATCCAATTTTTTCTATATTATGTAAAAAGAAGTCTCAAGAGACTATATCAAAAGCTTTGGAGATTAAGTTCAAAAGCTTTGGAGATCAACTATTGATTCTTATGTAAATAGTATAATATCTAAGATTTATGTTAAAGAAAGAAAAAGAAAAAATAAAGAAAGAAAAAAAAAATATTTGATCAAAATGAATAATTTTTATTAGTATATATTAAAATATATTTTATATAATATTAGTATGTATTTTTATTTTTGGTATTTAATAAGAATATAGATTGGTAATTTTTAATTTAGTCTTATTTTTATATTTATAAAATAAAGTGAGATATTCTTTAATTATACTTTGAAAAAATTTACCATTTGTTAGATATTGCTTAATCATTGTAATATAGTCTTTTTAGATAATATGCCAAAATGTTTAAGAAATTCAATCCTAAAAATGTTATCTTTAACTACTTTTTTAAAGTATTTTAAAGTTTAAAAGTTAAAATTAATTTTTCATTCATTTATTGATGACTTTATAAATTTATTATTTTTCTAGCCTTAAGCTTTACTAAATTAAGGCAATCTTTAATATTGTGATGTATTTCTAAATAAAAATAAAACAAAAACAAAACAAGTCAATAGGTTTAGATTATCAATGAGTGTAGTTTTTTATTTTTGTATTTGTCACAAGGTTGTTCATATTGATTTCAATCTCTTAGCTAATTCTAAAGTCTAAAATAATATAAAAATATGTCTCACACATGTAATTTATTTTTGGACCAAAATCCAAAATATATTCTAGCCTAGCTATAATAAGTGGAACAACTAAGAAGAGCTCTTCTAATAAGTATTTTAATACAACTAATGTTGATATCTTAAATGATCCCAAATAAGCATAATTGTTTTGATTCTATATGGTGCATTAATCAAAGTATGGATTCCAAGAGTAGAACATATAGAAGTAGATATTAGATCGATATGGCAATTGAATTAAAACACAACAAGTTACCTCTTTGAATGAAGTTTTTCAATAAAAATATTTTTTCCAAACAAAAGAGCTTCTCCTACTAATTTTTTAAGGCTTTGAGTCCATTATTGTCAAATTTACTATCTACAATACAAATAATTATAATATTTTAATATATTTTATCTATTTTTTTCTCATAGGGTTTTGATCTAAGGCAATTGCATGTAGTTTTGTGCATGAGAATTATTCTATAGGATTTCTAAAAAGCTTCAAAAGGAGAAATTTATCTAGTGTATATTGAATCAAGTATGGTTGGCTATTTTGGCAATATAATTCATAAAAAACAAACATCTCTTGGTTTCCATTTAGGTTCATGAGTAAGTTTATGCTTTAGAATTTTATTGCAATACCTCTAGTTATGTAAGCAATCCTTATATTACCAATTGTATTCCTAATATACTTAGCATTAGTCAACATTGTTTATTATAATATTATCTCTAAATACCGAATTTAAAAAATTAAAAATAGAATAAAATTAAAATTAAAATCTTAATACTTCTTTATTTACATAAGAATCACTTAAGATAACTTACTAACAAAATGTTATTGTATGGTGTAGCCATGACCATGCTTATGATGCTCTACTATTATAATGGCATCCAAAATCATAAAGAACTTACTTTATACCAAGCTTTTCTTGTCTCATTTTTATTTTTATGTAGTCGCCATTACTTGTGTCATCACGCTTCTTGTTTCTTTTTTTTTATTATCTTTCTATTTGTTTTTATTTTATTTTCCTCTCAGTTATTACAATTAAATGCTACTATTCTCCTTTTATTATTACCATCTTCTTCTTTGTTGCTTTTACTAATATTCTTCAAACTTACACACTTACTATGTCTCTTTTATTCACCTTAATTGTTATTTTATATACATTAGTCCATATTATCATACTTTTATTAGCATATTGACTTATCTCTATAGCTAAATTATTCTTTTTAAAAAATAATTTGTTATCAATGTAATATTTTTTTAAATAGATAATTATATTGTAGTTTATTATAAGACTTAATCAAAATTGACCTAAAAATATTAATATTTAATGATATAAAGATAGTTATATTTATATCAACTATGTTAATTTACAAGATTTTATAGTTTTTGGGACACAACTTGAAAATTGATAGTTTTTAATGTTTAATCTTTAGCTGGTATTAATTTTAAATAGAAGTGGCAAAAATTGATTTATAAGGCCTACAAAGATTTTTTCCAATAAAATATTTATCTTCAATATTATAAATAATTAAAAGAAAGTTTTTATTTTTTAATTTTAAGATTAAAAATGCTACAAGTCTTTGATGGTCTAATTTATTATAAAGCTATTAGATCTTAAAAAATAAAAAATAACATCTATATTAAAATTATAATTTTAAAAAATATATTTTTTCTAATTATAGAATAATTGTGACAACAAATATATTTTAAGTTGTGCAAACATTGAGTATAAATAAATTTTTATCACTAAATACCACTTTATTATTTAATTATTTAACAATCTTTTAACAATATTAAAAATAAAAATATTTGAATCTAATATTTAAATATATCTATATATAAATTATCTACTCTTATAAATTAAGCCAAATACAAAATGGCAATAAAGATAACTATCAAAAAAATAACAATTTATGAATTATTGAATTTAATGGTATTTTCAAACAAAGATAATAACAGAATTTGTTTAATAATATAATTTTTGACAAATTTAAATAATATTTGGAATTTTTTTAAAAAAATTAAATATTTTAAACAATAAATGATATTTTATTTTATTTTATAAATATTTAAATAAAAAGATCTAATACAATTACTTCTTAAAAGCTTCAAAATAATATTATTATAATTTTTTATTCTTTTATAAATCTTAAAATTAAATTCATATTAATTATAGTTTTTTCTTTGTTTTATCTAATTATTTTATGTGATACACAATTGTGAATGAATTAATTAGATATTATAAAATAAATTTATTTATAAATTAAATGATAAATATATGTATTTAAATAGAAAAAAATAACATCCATTGTATGAATATTGAAAGAATTACTTTATGAAGTGTAACAATATTCATGAATGGTAGATAACAAATTGACAACATTAGTTGAAATTGTTGTGCTTTAAAACAAATGACATCTAGAATTCATTTCTCTACTATTGGATCTCCGACCAATAAAAACCAACCACATTCATCAAGATTACCATATTCTTCATAATGGGAATATATATATATATATATATATATATATATATATTATTCATTTATTTATTTTGACTAAATAATATAATTTTCTATAAACTCTTTTAGAAAATCTGTAATAATTTGAACATATCAATATTCAATTAAAATACTAGTTATTATGTCATTTATGAGTGTTACACCATAAACTTGTCCCAGAAGTTGAATGATTTTGCATTTTAGAATGACAACATGACATGCAATAGAAAATACAAAGCATGAAAAAAAACTTTGACATTTTAACTGAAACTTGCACAAGTAAATCCTTGTAGGACTAATAATACAGTTTACAAGGCAACCACGTGGCATTACTAAAATCCCCAAGTGTTTCTAAAGTCCCGAAGCTACCACTCCCCTTCTAAAACAAAATTGCATTGTGTACGGACAGTAGAATTACATCAACACCCTTGGCAGCGGTCACGAAATGAATCTGAACCCCACTGCAAAACCGAACCGACACAAAATGCCACTGAAGAATGGGCTTTGGTGGACTAGCCAATACCAAGGCTGGACTAGAAATCCCATTCAAATCCCTCCTCGCTCGCTCGCTGCATCGTTTGTCACGCCACACCCACACCAACACACATGCACACTTAAACTCGCGTATGAAATGTGGCCTTGTTTCGCGGGATGTGTAAGAGCAGCTGGGGCACTTGAACGTGGGGCTCCTGAGTATTTGCCGACACCTTGGGAAGCCGGAGCTCCGTCCAGTCCACCTCCTCATCTGTTTGTTGTATTCGGATACTACCTGGATTAGAGACTGATTAGCTGGGGCTCTAGCTGCGAGTCTCTCTCTCTCGCTCATTCTGGCTCCTTTGTAGTACCCTCCGCTGGGTCAGGATGCAACGGTCGGTTGTTGATCACAGCCTGCTGCTGCCGTGAACAATGTGATCCTGTGGGGAGGTTGGAGCTTGCACCGCGTCGTTTGGGGTTCACCTCCCTTCATACCGGGGATCTGCCTGTGGCAGCAGCAATGTTGAGTGGGGCTAGACTGTTGGATCATGTGGAATTCTTACATTAAATTGGCATCATTGGTATCTTCGCCTCGTAGGAACTTTGATGAGAGAAGAGTTTTCATGAGTTGTACTTGGTGATGTGGGGTTGATCTGGTGCTCATTCAGCACGGCAGTTACTTCCTAGTTTTCGGACGGGGCGACTGAGATGAGCGGCGTCTTCGATGTGGGAATTTTTGTTTCTGTGTCGGGACGTGTTCTTGGAGAGGGGGGGCCTGTGTCGAGGCATTAGTCATCGATCGGACGCAGGGAACAATGTTGATGTAAACAACCTTATTCATACTTGTTGATACTACTCTGAGCCAATGTAGCCGTGGATGGTGTTTATTCCCTTCGTCTAATATTATGCATGAAGGTAGCGCGTAGCAGCATTGTCCGTGGATCTTAATACTGCACGGAATTCCCAAGCTTCCAGTTGGTAGTGTCAGTGATCCATCACTACAGGAATTATTTAATGCAGCGAGGGCTCAGTTTTCGAACGATCATGAACGCGGTATAGGGCATGGAGTTGAAGATTCTTTCGTGCTCCACCCAGCGGTAGGATTGTTTGAATTGCCCTGTGGGAGATGTACCAGTATGCTGTGTGAAGACCGAACCGTCTCATTTTCTTTCTCCTGTCAGATGGTATTTTATTCTGCAGCCTGAACTGGGTGATCGAGAGCAGTGAACTGCGAGCAGAATCAGAAGTAGTTGAAGAGCTGGGTGGAGTGAAGATGGGGCGATTGAAGAAGATGAAGCAGCATGAGGATATGAAGCGAGCGACAACCCGCAACAGAGATTCACCGTCTAAGAATGCCAGGTCCTCAGGCCAAGAGTCGCAACCCGGAAATTCCATATCCTTGCAGCGCCGTTACGATTTTGTCAATGAGAGTGATTCTCACAAGGCGAAGGTAGTTCAGTTGAATCCCAAGTCAACTCCGATGGGCAGTGACGATGAGCAGTTCTTTTACAGCAGATACTCTTCTGAGTCGTCGATGATCTCCGACAAATTTCCCACGAGTGGCGCTGCGCCTTCAATATGGGAAGCAGCACCAAGCAATTCCAAGGAGCAGGTGATCATCTATAGCGATATGCCCATAGCACCTCTAATGTCCAGTCCAAGCACCGGAGATCACACTGAATTGGTGCGCGCACAGTCTTTGGGTGCAAATAGCGATCATCTCCATCCGAGCGGCACATTGTTGCAGCAGAATGCAGGGGGTACAAGACTCCCCAGTGGATTGCTTTATCCTTGTTCAACTCCGGAGGGCAACCGTAATAGCTGCTTGCTGAATGCAGCACATTTCACATTTGACGATAACATTCTTTCCCCAGATTTCGCAGGCATCAGTGAGGGGAACACTTACACAGAGAAAATGTTCAAGGAGTTAGTAGAAGAGTCGAAGTTGAATCACAGTAAATCAAAGAACGGATCAAACTCCAACAGCAAGCTTGACGCTTTTACTATTAGTTTGAGAGTCCAAAGGGATGAAATGCAATCTCCTGTGAGCACATTGGACTGTCCCACATCGCCCCAATCCCCAGAGCGCTCATTTTCTGGAACGTTGAAGCGTAAGTCATTGCGACGTAGAAGCGACGAAAATAATAGCATTTCTACCCAGTTGCCCAAAAGCCAATTTGCTCGATACTCGATGTCGGTAGACCGCGCTGTCGATGACGAATGTCTCGAAGGCCCGAGTGAAGTTGCATGGCTTGAACCTTCTCCTTGCCATCCTGATATTGCTAAACTGCATTCCACACTTGCCTCTGGTAGGAAAAATCCCTCTTACGAACGCTCGTCGTCGAACAGTAGCACTTGGAGTATCTCTCTTGTGCAGAATCCTGTCAAATCAGTCTCGAACATGGTGGGCAGGAGGCATCAGACGAGATTTTGTCGGCTCAAGGATGCAATCATGTCAATATCATTTACTAATGGCGACGATGGAAGTCCGTCATCCCGTTCGAGAGCTGTGAAAAAAGGGAAACGTTCAGAGGTGAATTCAGGGCGAAGTTGGTTGGGATCTGGGAGAGGTAGCTCCTTGTGGGCTTGCTCTGGTCGGTTACAAACGGATGTCACGGGGGAGCCTGATCAGCATGAACTATACATGGAACAAGAAAAGAAAGACAAAAACATAATACAGCAGGTGCACACTCTCTTTTGAAATGGTTGTCTAATTCTCACGTCTTGGCTGTTCCATAAGAGTCGCTTCTGTAATTCCCTGGATGATTGATCTTGCCCTGACTGCCATGTTTGTTACCCAATTATGAAGGATTTACAGCCAAAAGCCGATGAGGAAGAGTTTCCATTCGACTACCCCATTGCCTCCACATTCGTCTTTCAAGAAGCTGAGAAGTCGCCGACCTCACCCGCAGTCGTTTCTAGAAACTCTGGGAGCGAAGATCTCCAATCTTGTGACCACTTTGACGACCCCGATGACAGATCTTTTACAGACAGCGAAACTTCAAACACCTGTTCGTTAGATAGTGGGAGACTCAGTGGGGTGCTGGATTACCCGTCAGAGTACCTCCCCACTCGGAAGATCGTTTATGTGGGAAGGATTGTTGACAGTGTTGGCTTGTCAAATAGAGCCTTGAGCGGCTTATCTTCGAGAGCGTTGAGTGGGTTTTTGGAGATAGGGAGATCGGGAAGGTTCAGTACAGACTTACAACGCGGGAGAATTTTGGACAAGGTGCAGCATCCGCGCACTCCCGATGTAAGGCTAAGGATTTTCAAGTCGGAGAAGCCATCGAGACGATTCATGTTGTCGCCTTGCTTGGTACGCTCACCATGCATCCAGTTCTGTCATGAATGTCGTCTGATCGGTAGGATTTGAATCTCATTCTTTATCGATCATTTCAGATGGACTTTAGCTCCTAACAATTTTGCCGGTTTCGTTTCATGTGACAGCCCTTTCTGCATAGATCGAACAAGCGTGTACCTAGAATTCAGCAGGCACCAGTGTCGGGATCCAGCCGAAGGTTGCAACCTGTGAACAGTTTCACTGCCCGCCTTGGTCCGGTCGCTGAGAATCCACCCCTTTTGGACAATCCCATATCAGAGTAGTTGCGGTGTCTGAAGACTCTCTCAAGAGGTGCTTTCTCTCCTCCAATCAATCATTCCATTCCTCCAACCTTCTCTGGAATCACCTGCGACCTTCTCACGGATTAGCAGGTCCGACGCCACTAATTTAGTGTGATGAACTCAAACCGAAGCTTGAATTCTTATGTTTGGCGAGCATTGAGTTTGTAACCATGTCATTTGATCTATCATGCCAGCGTATAATCAGAACAACGATGTTGCCAGTTTTAACCGATTGACTAATTTCTGCAAGCAAAACTACACGAAACCAAGATAGTCCTCCGAAGAATAGACAAAGATGCATTACTTGGCGTTTTCAGATCTGTGGACGTCCCATACCTCCTGTTATATGACATCTGACACTTCCTGTTATATGACATTGGCAATACTGGAGGTGTAGTACCATGCGATCATGTGTGCCTTCTGCTCAACTATTGCTCAATACTCCTGCTGGTTCTGTTTCTGCAGGTCAAAGCTGGAGCTGAGCTGGAACGGCTAATCCTTTGCCATTCCATGCTAGCAAACAGCAATCGGCGTTTTCTTGTCTGTTAAATGCTCAGATTGTACAATGGTAGTAATTTCCTTAATCTTATTTTGCACAGATGTGATGATCATGGTTGCTTGGCGCCCACTTCTGCTTGGCCATTGCCAAGTCCTGGCGCCCACCATAGTCACTGACATTCACGATACTTACTTAAAATGGAGAGCAATGCAATTTGTACGATTTTATCTAAACTGCCTAATGTGTTCTTCATAACTAATAGAATGACATGGTGCATAATTCACCGGACACCCGATCTGGGGTCAAATTTTAAGTGTTTGTGCATGAATCTGCTCTCATGTTTTGGCCTTTAGTTTTGATCCCAGACCTGAGCATCTGCGTCTCTTTGTCAGTCGATTAAGTTTTTGATGCTTCGTAGGAAGCAGGAAGATAATTTGGATTTGAATTTTCAATAGTTTTAGAAACTTTGGGAGCTTTTTATTTTAATTGATGACATAAGAAAGTCTAAAAATGAGCTTGATTTGGATTCAAAGGTTTGTAAAACTCATTTAAGAATTAATGTTGCCAAAGCTTCTTTTCATTCTAACAGTTTTAGTTTACTTTTCTTATAAGACTCACTGCGTATATTCTAAGCTATCATGTTAAAGATTCGGAATTGGAAGTTGTCCTATAGAAAGTATTAAAAAAAATTAATGTATTTTGGAATGTAACCCATATTTATTTGAAGTAATAGATAGAATATAGTAAAATACTATTTACAATAACAACCTTATCTATGATATTATTGTATACAAGTATTTAAGTTTATTTTATATCCAATTGATCAAAAATTAGTCTATGTCTTGCTTACAGATATTTATGCCAAAGAGAGTAGCAAGTAATGTGGATTTTATGATTTTGAGCCAATTACCATCCAAATGAAGGTATTGGATTTATCTTGCCAATACAAAAAGTACTTGACTAATTAATGTTTAATCTATATACCATGCTATATTATTAGAGGATGTCAATTATTTTAATCATGAAGGATTTTAAATCATCTACATGTTAGCATAGGATCCGTTGTTTTTTTCTCTATAGATATTTCAAAACTACAAATATTTTTACTCTTGAATCTCTTTTTGAAATTTTATTGTTGATGTTTTTCTACAATAAAGAAGAAGTATGGAACTAGTAGAAAACCTTGCTTTACACCTCTTTGTAACTAGAAACAATTTGTTGTATTACAAATAATATATACTAATTTTTTAACATTAATAAATTATAGATAGATAAATATATATATATATATATATATATATATATTTTCTAAATCGACCCACCTATCTAAACCATCATTGCATCCCATGTTCCCTGTCCTTGTTGCCCCGCTCCCAGCCTCCATCCCCGATCCCTTCATTGCCAGCCCCATCCCCATTCTCCCCGTTTCCAGCCCTTGTCCATGTTCTCGGCCCCCAGCCCCGACTCTCCCTCCTTGTTTGTGGTCTGTAAGCTCAATTGAATGGAATCGCAACTGTGAGCGATGTCGCTTTTCTCCCGATTGTTCTACAGGTCTGCGCCAGACACTTGTGGTGCTGCTTTGCGGTGACAGTCGACAAGAAGGCCTGGACCGAAGACGTCGAGTTTTGTCATGTGTTGGCTGGCATGAACCCCATGGTGATCGAGGCTCTCTAGGCATTTCCACCCTACAAAGATATGGCCGCCATCTCCGAAATGGTGCAGCCTCATCCGGGAGGTCTCAGCATCCAGGAGATGAGTTCCAAAGATTCAAATCGCAAAGCACGTTGCTCTATGACACTCACGTAACTGGAGCCTGCTGATTACGCGCGACCAAACCTTGTTACCAAGTGTTCACAGTTTGTGACGGCTTTCCTTGACCCAGGCCTCGCGGCAGAACAAGTTGTTTGTGTTGGATTACCGAGAACGGTTAGAACGGTCTTTGTGCAGGGAATCTGTTACTGTATGTGTGTGTGTATGGTTGCATTGCTGCTCATGAGCCCGAGCTTACGAGTGGGCCGTGTTATAAGGACGCTCAACTAGGTTCAGAAATTGCGAGTATTGTTTTGAGTGAAGCTTAATCTGCCTGGTTTATTTGCTGTTGTTTTGGTCTCTTTTGTCTTCTCTTACGATAGGAGTGTGATCGTTTTGCTGGGGTTGGTTCTTCACAAGAGGAGAGATGTTTGGAGACATAACTCAGCTGGGTTTCTAGGTACTAATTTTTGAGGCAATATAAGTAAAACACTTTTATACTCGTGCAACCGCCAGCAGTTGTCCGTGTCATTTAATGTGTGGAATATCGTGGTTTTCAGTTTTTCTCGAGAGTAAAAGAATCTGCGCGTATTGAAGAAGTTGTCGGTTGTGGTTCGATTTGGAGAATGAGGCAAATGCCAATGCTCGATCTAGAGGGAGATGGAACGGCAAGATGCCGCTGCTATTAATCTTCTCTTATTTGAAAACATGAAAATGGGTCGCTGCATTGACAATTTGATGAGCTCCTAGTTTCAAAAGGTTAAACGGGGGCTCTCACAAGTCATTTCATGGTTTTGCAATCATCTTTGTTCACCCTTGTCTAAATTTCAACGATGGTTGGTCAGTTAGCACACCAAATATTGGAGATATGAACTTCAATGAGGACGTAACATTGGCACACATTGGCGACTCTGGTTTCGAAACTTCTAAGTCAATGATATAGTCTTTACTCCATCTTGCAAGGCATCCTTACACCCTGTCAATACCGATCCTCCAACTCCCCCCCTTTGTTATCATCAAACCATTGTCCCGTTGGAAATTGCACACCACCCGCAATGACAATCCAGTTTTTCTTCGAGAGGCCTTAAGCTTACCAGCCTTAAAATTCTTTCGCCTCGTCCCCACATTTTATTCCTCAATCAAGCAGATCTTAATCAAAGGTGAAGCTACACAAAACATTACCGATGTTTTAGAAATACTAATACTTGCCTCAAAAAACCGCACTCTCTCAATGTTGAACCCAAAGGTAAGATGCACAGAGCAGACGGTCACAAGACATTCCACGACGTGATCATTGAAAGCAGTCTTCCTTTAGAGATGTAAAGATGAGGAATTCACCACCATTACTCACATTTTGCCGCTTTCAGCAGCGACTTGTGCTCCGCTTCGCTAAGTTGATTATGATGATGGAAGAAATACCCCGTAATTAAACGGTTTTTCACAAAATCATTGGGTAGAGCTTACAGTGACCAAAGGCGTTGTGAGCCAACGTTGTACAGCAGCGCAAGCTTGATCGATTCAGGAGAGCTAAGCTGTGGCATTGGACCTCCAATTTGCGAAACATCCACAACGGTGCACGCTACTGTATTGATCCCCCAGGCATTCTAGCTCCCGGGGTTTTATCGAGTGGGGGTCAACTGGAGACATGGTGGTTAAATTGCTCAGAAGGTCAGAAATGGGAGCTGGGGGGCGACTACAACCACGATCACTCAAAACGGGGGATGAGAATAAGGACTGGAATGTGAAGGGGGTCGGGATTGGGGCTGCGAATAGGGACTAGGGCTGGGCACGGGGGGAACTAGGATGGGGAACAGGGGGATGCAATGATTTTTTTAGACAGGTGTGTCGATTTCATAAAAGTTTAGGTCATTTTAACATTTCTGTAACATTGTAAAGGAATTGGAAGTAAAATCTTATTTTTTCTATTACTTTCAAGAAGAAATCTTATTCCACCTTATTATATGCTTTCAAGAAGTTCAATTTCAAAAATGAATGTTGTTCAATAGAGGTTTTGGTCCAATTAATTATTTTCTATGTTATGAGAAGATGTTCCAATATATAGTTCAAAGATAGAAATATTTTTTAATTAAAGCATACAAATTTTATTATTAAAAAAAAAACTAAATTTTATTTTAGAAGTTTTTTGGAAAATAATTACTATAAATATTGAATAATAAATTATAATTTTTTAAAGAAATATATATATGATTATTTAATATATTATATTAAATTGCTAATTATTAGAGGTTGTTCAATTACTCTCATTGTAAAAAAGTAGAATATTGCCTCTAATTACTTTAGTAGAAACTTTCTCTTTAAAATGGCATCATTTAACTTTTAAATATAATAATCACCAATAATTTTTTAATAATATTTTTTAATTCTACTCCGACATCATCTAGACATAGTGTCTTTTTATTTTATTTTTATTTTTATGCCTAATTTATCTCTTCTAAATCTAGTTTCATAAGATTCATATTTTTTGCTATAAAATCTTTAATAAAATCTTTGCTAACATGTTTTTCTATTGTATTATAGTAAAGAATTAAGTTGCATTGATTTTGGTATAAAAAATATTAAAAAATTATACAAAATCTTGTAAAGTAATAGTAGATTAGTTAATTTTATTTTATATTTTTTTATTAATTTTAACTAGTTAAGTTTTGGCTCTATTCATAGACAAATTTTAAAAAATATGTTGATATTCTTATCTTATCTTAATTTATATTTTATTATTGGTATTATACAACAAACTTCTCTTATTTTTATTTTTATTTTTTGGTTTTTCTTAGCTTTGTTTCAATTCTTGTTAAGTCAATTTGTATTGTAAGTCATTTTAAAATGTTGCATGGACTTTTTATTTTACCTATAATATATATTTTTTTAAAAATCTTAATCTTCACAAGATATTTTTTAAAATTTAACAAATTTTCTTATTTTAATAAGAAAATTGCTTCCAAATTAATATGATCCCTATATTTGAGAAATCTTGACTTAGATCCTAGAATCATGTAGATAATATGCATTGAATTTATAATAAGATTTTAAAACTAAATATGAAGTTTAATAGAAAATTCTACTTCTAAATAATCAAATCGAGTCTCGTATATATATATTTTTTTATTATATTATAGTTTCTTCAATAGCCTCTTTGATTCTCAAATAAAACATGTTTCATCATGTTAATATTTGTATTCCATATTTTTTATTATTTCATGAAAATATCAAGTGTCTTTCTAGAGAAAAGAAATCATCTAGATTTAATTATTTGTATATTTTAGCTTCTTTTGTATCAAGTGTCTTAGTACAATTAGAAAGTTTTTCTTTTTATCTTTTTGTCATAATCTCATCACATCCAATCATCAATTATCAAGTTTATGTTATTAGATAATAAATTCAATTTAAAAATAAAAAAATGATTTTTTTCTTAATTTTTTTTGATGCATAAATATTTGTTACTTCTAAAAGTCTTCCAAGTGACTATTATCTTTTGATGTCTATAATATTATTTATTGTTGGATTACAATATAATGTCTTCTTATTCTATGAAAGCTATATTTTCTTATTACCTCTATTGTATTGTATTGTATCATTTTATAATTTTATAATTTTTTTAATAATTCCAATATTTAGTTTTTTATTATATTTTGGTGCTTACTTCTACAATAGAAATATTGACTATTAATCTTTTACATTGTAGTTGAATATTGAAAGATCAAACATGTTTTTTGTAACTTTTTAGTATCAATTCTTATTTTTACTATTGACTTTGTTTTGCATGTGTGTTTATGTTGTACTTTAAACATTTTAATGTACTACATATAAGGCCTTTATTAAATTTGATTTTTATAATTATATTATATCTTTAAATAAGCATTGTTTTGTATAATAGGTCCTATTTTGTAACCCATCAACAATAAGTAGATTACTCCATGGTATATTTTTTTAAATATATACATTATTCTTCTTTAGAACTACATCAACTATGGATTTTCAATACTTTAAGTATATTTTTTTGAAGTAATCTAGATTAGAATTTTTAACATTTTTAGACCTTAAATACTTTTGATATTCTAAATTTATATTTTATTAAACTATAGATCTTAAGATTAGAAGATATAGATTCCATGGTTTTTTTTATATAAAGATAAGTTTGGAATTGTTTTTGCATAATAACCTTTGTCTTTGCTACTAGATAAAAGAAGCCTTTGCTAATGACTTCATACAATTTTAATAAGGCATATGCCACTCTTTTTAAGTCATGAAGCCATTATTAAAATTCCATTATTCAAATTTCTTCAATAAAAATATTTTGCCTACAAATTAATTAACATGCTTCTATAAAAAAATAAATATAAATATTTTGGCCTCGACTATGTCTATATATCTCTAACATCCAATTAGAAAAGAAAACCATAGTAACAATAATTATAACTTGTAAGAAGATTCTCACAAGGCATCACCTTTGTTAAGTATAGTTGCCCTTCTATTCTCTCAATGCTTTAATAATTCAAATGCACATTTTTGGACTTGTCATGTATCTTGTCATTATTTGCATTGGATCTTGTTCCTCATTTGACTCACAATTACAAAGTTGTATAGCATTGGAAGTTATTATCATGAATCTATTCAAACCCAACTTTAAAACCACAATTTGTATTCATCATTATTTTATTTTGTTTTATTTTCCTCCCATTATACAAACCATATTTCTCAAAACCAAGCTATCACCAAAAACAGTCTGCTTTTGTTGCTAAATGGCACGGCCACGACTAGCTCTAAAAACCTCAATGCTGTCTTCTCTAACAAACACAGCACCGCATTATGTTCTAAAACTGATGAAAGGCAAATGTCTGTCTACTTTTACTGAAGAAGTTGATACAAATTGAAGAACATCTCAGAGGAGCTCAGTTACAGAATGTGAACATCATAGTTCAGAAACACTGGGCATGTCCTGTTTGTTGCATTACATGATGTTAGTTTGACACAAGCTTGAGGCAGAACATGAACCTGGTGTTTGCAGCCTTGCAAGTAGGAAGGAAGGTACGATGTGGTAACATGAAGTATAATTTGGGTAGCTGACTTAATTAAGATGCTGGCAGGTATGTTTCAAGCATACAGAACGTTTCTGCGAAGAATTCAATTTTATTGAAGTACTCTCTGAGACAGTTGCATGAAGTGTGAAATCGGTTTGCATTCGCAGCTTACAACCAGCAAACAGCATTTGAATCCTCTGCTCAAAAGGTTCGCCATTCTACAAGTGCTCTGGTTAATTCATTTTTGTTGTTCTTCTCACCAGTTTATTTGCACGGTGATAATTTCGGGTGGACCTTGAAATCGACTGCCGTAACTGGAGAAGAGATTTCTTCTTTTGGAAAGAATTATTGTCGTCTGTATCTAGGCAAGACAGGTAATTCTAACTTTAAAATGCTCCAATTATACTCTTCAAATTCGTCTCTCCGGGATTTTGCATTGAATTCTAGATCAAAGCAGCAAGTTCAAACTTTTTAAGGGATGAAACCTGTTCTCTTCAGAGTATCTTTTGGCCCATTGTTGTTCTTTCAGTCTCCTGTTAAATTGCGAGGATCCCAGCTTGCGTCAAGGTAACATCATTCGTAGAGTTTCTTTATACAGAGCATATCCATGAGCAGCATCATGCGAAAGTACAAGACACCAAATTGCATGGATCCCTTGTTTTATCTTCCAAGTTTTGTAGAGTGTTATATTCACACCTTCGGGAATGTCCAAATTTGGAAAGCATTGTGAAGAGTTATGTTGATTGTTTAATCAGTTAAGTGGGTGGGTGGCCCCAAGCCCAAATGCCTACCCCCTCCAGAAATGCCTCCGAATTTTAGTGTAAGTGGCATCCGTAGCAGCTGCGTTGGAAGTGAATTCCAGGCCGAAGTGAACAAATGCCACAAGGAGCAGTTTGGAAGTACGCTGCTGTTGGTCGGTCCGAACTTAGAAATAGTTCCTCTGGTACTTTGTCAACAAAATTCTGAAGCTCGGGAAATCTTCCTGGATGCTTTAGTATGCCTTGAAAATGAGCATGCGATTGTTGAAAGTAATAACACACCAGAATATTGTTGTACCTCGGAAATCATTACAGATTTTTAGTTTCTGTGTTTCTATTTTTGTGATAATTGCTGGCCGTACCACAATATTAGGCTGAGTCTGTTGTAATTTTTCTTGCATGATTGCAGGCACATAGAGTACACCAGATCTAAACCACAGACAAAAATAACTTAATGGCTTGCAAATTCTCGTTTTAATCGGGGATGTCATTGAAAAGTCCCAAAACATAAAATTCGTCAACACCATGAACAACAACGTTTCCACGTTCCACGGTGTCATTGACTCTTCAGCTTCATTTTGACTCAAAACCGAAACTCGCACAGAACCACCCAGCCACGAAATCCGCCGAGATTTATGCAGCCAATTCAGGGATAACGAGGAAAGTCAAGACCTAATTTGCCCACCGACATCTTGGAATGCATGGAAGGCTTCTTTTTCTCCTCACGCCTTCACACCAGCACCAGTGCTCTGCATAATGCCGAATTCTCGCTGTGGAGCCCATCGTGAGAACTCAAACCACTCGCATTGCCTTCCACCATCATTGCTGCTGCTACTGCTCTTCCACACTGTCGACTTCAAGCCCTCGCTAACACGTTCAGCTAAATCCTTTCCTCCCTCCCTCGCAGAAGCCTCCAAGTGCGGCAATTCTGAGCTTCACGACTCTCAAAGCTAATCCTAGAATCCAGCAAACACGAGCCCAGGTATGTGAGAACGAAAATTAGGGTGCAGATGACCTAATTCTGAAGACCACGTATGCCAGGCGTGCCACGTCACGGATATCCAGCTCAGCTATTTCTGTCCAATCAGATGTTGATGCCTGGCAAAGTTTCGAAGCTACGGAAAAGGAAAGAAAAAAATTGACACCTGGACCGCCTGGAAGAACGTTCCCACGCGAAACGGCCCTTGATAGCCAAGTGGCTGTGAAGCCTTTGGACTGGTTCATACTCTTGTTCCCTCTTTGGGGAACGTGGGGAATTTTGCGAACCAAAGGGTGGGGAAATCCAAACTGCGGATTGGGAACGTGTTCCCCGTTTTCGTTCCATTCTTCGGTCAACTTTTGGGGGGTCCCAATGTACTTCAAATTTGTTTATTATTGTCTTGTAACCTACACATTACTGTATGTTTCCACAAACTTTGTAAACAATGAAATGAGTATATATATATATATATATTAGTGTTTTAAAAAATGTACAACGAAATTCCATCTTCTTGAGAGTGAATTTGAAATGAAAAGCATGAAACTTATGCAAGGAGATCATAGGTTTTGAATCATTTGTGAGTTAGAATCGTTATTTGGTAAATTGTAGATGAGTTTCGTTGTCATTTTTTTTGTAAAAAATACTTTTTTGTTTTTTGTTTTGTTTTTTTTTTCCTGATATAATATCATTGAGTCTTGTTTGATATATTCAATGATACACTATCAACTTTGGTCAATCTTTTTGAATATTCAACAATACAAAAAAGATTGACAGTGGATCTTGAACCCTACTGTTAGAAGGAAAAAAAAAAAAAAAAAAAAAGAAAAAAGAGGGGGGGGGGTAAACATATTATAATTTATATGCTGCCACTTAAGAGGAACATGACATACTAGTGATGTGCTTGAATCATGATGATATGATAATTGGATGCATAAGAAACCCAATTAGAGGTAAAGAATTTTATGGACCCTGTTTTCTAAGGAACATTTAAAAGAATACAAGAAAAATCACTTTTTAAGAAAATAATTGAAATGAACCCAATTAGCGGGGAAGTGTGAGTGGAATTTACCTAAAACTGCTCTTGAATGTGTTTAAAGCATGTTTCAAGTGCACCAACATGTTTTTACAACTAAATTCTCAGAAAAAATTTAACATAGAAGAAAGACTGATCATACAGAGTCACCATACAGAGTCACCAAGCGTGTGTGTGTGTGTATATATATATATATATATATCTAGAGGTGTTGTTTGTGTTAATATTAATAGTTTGTTCCTCACAAGCATTTGCTGATTGATGGCAAGTATTATGTTAGGCTATTAATAATTAAAACCTTGAACATGTAGTTAAACATAGCTTGTTTAAGAATTATATATATATATATATATATATATAGACACACACATACTGTAGCCCTAATTTAATTAATAAAAAATACCATAAATTCTTAATAATATCATGTTTCATTGACTTGTTGTACTGGATTTGTTAAAAACATTTGACATATCAAACTGGATTTTTTTTTGAAGATTTCAATTCTTTTTAAAGTGATTTCATTATTTCAAGTCAACAGAACGACTCATCTACTAATATTTCAAAATAATCTTCAGTATGATTATGATGAGCAACACCAAAACTGTGAAAGAAGATCAATTGTCCAATGTAAGATCAAAACTGATTTTGATATTGAATAAAAACAAATGCATAGGGTAATCATGGTTATTTCATATGAAAATTATGTAATGAAATAATGAAGTGATTTTTTAAAAAAATACTATATCAAAATCTAAAAAATAAAACAAACAACTCATAAATATCTCACAGATATCTTATAGAATCAATTTTAATATTTCACTCTTGTCAATATTTTCCCAAATCATGCTTCAATAATTTTGTTGTGAAAATCTAACATAATTATACTTTTTACTTTGTTTATTTAAAAAGGAAAACGTGAATTCGGCATAGACAAAATTTTGACTATGATTTTCATCAGGTTCACTCTTATTGGAAGTCAACCCTCTACAAAAAAAAACAAAAAAAAAACAAAAAAAAACAAAACAAAAAAAGAAGAAGATAAAGTAAATAATAGGAAATAAAAAGTAAAAAAGCAAAAGTATAATTTCTTTTTGGTAAGACCCCATATTATTATTGGAAAACAGTCCATGAACACCTTCTCCTTTCAAATCCATTCCAAGTCACACAAACTGCAAGGGCTCTGCTGACTTTTGCTTTTTCAGTCTTACTGCCTTTCCTAGAACTTGTGTTGAGGTTTAGACGTCTAAGGTTATTGTTCTTTTCATCACCTTTTTTATTCTTATTTTAACAATTTGTTTATAAATAGATATATGCATATATATATATATATATTCAATAAGAAGATGAGCTTGAAAATGATATGCATGTTTGAAGAATGGGTTTAAGAATGTGCAATGGAATGGCTCAAAAAAGTTAAGATAGTAAGTCACTTTTTATGATTCATTAACAAAAGAAAAAGACGATGTTATAGCTACCCACTTTGTACATACATGAACTTTTCTAGTACTTTTATGAGTACAAAAACATTTTTTTAGGCATATCTACCTTTTAATTTAACCCATTTAAAGGTTTTAAAATTATTTTTTAATTATGCATAGAATAACAAAGAGGAATTAAAGTAATGATGAAGTTTCATAATTTTTATATACACTTTTTAGATAATATTTACAAATTTTGATTCTTTTCATTAAAAAATTCTATACATAACATAGTTTTGAGTTTTGATTTCATATATATATATATATATATATATGTACACACACATACATTATGCTTTATTTTAATGTTACCTTGTGAAGGATAATCACGCACAATTTTATTTGCAAATAGGGTAGCTTCATTTATCCGACACAGTTTTATTTTACAATCCAACATTTGCCCCTCGATTACACATTCAAATAATATTTATGTCATTATTATTTTTAATATATATATATATATATATATATATAAAACCTTTGATTTGCTTCAACTTTGTAAAATTCATTCAATCATACATAAACCATTCAACAACAAAAAGAGAACAAAAAAGAAAAAAGGAGCAAAAAAATAGACACAATCAACAGAATGTGTTTAATGCTCATTATGTACCGAACTGTAGCTCGCATCTAAAAGTTTGAGAAGCTCGTCAAAGTCAAATATATATTCACACACACACATACCCCCACACCCCAAATATTATATTAAGAGAACATACACACAATCCAAGGAAACACTATATTAAGGACTATATAAAAACATACAGGCCGTTCAGCCTCTTATAATCCGACGGATCGAATCTGGATCACGACGGATCGCTATTGAAGAAGAGGAAGGGCGGGGGCGGGGGCTGGTGAGCGAGTGCAATAACGGTAGCGGCCGCGCGGGACACGATCGACGTCCATCGCCCCCCCCTCCACGACTTCGACGACTTGATAATGGATCGTTCGTTCATCCCCGTCGTCGTTGTCGTAGTGTTCGTCGTGTTTGATTTGTTTGTCTGCGGAGTTACGTCGTGGATGCGTGTGCAGCATGAAGGTCCCACTGCGATGCGAGCGAAGTACTGCAGGGAGGGAGGGAGGCAGATTTAAGGAGAGAATTGGGTCAGTGCCCTTTGTTGGCCGGATTTTAGTGGGATGGGCGCTCATCTGGAGATAGAAAAAGTGCGACGGGGGCCGAAGTGGGGCCGTATACGGTCAACTGTGGACAGAGCAGAGAGCGAGAGAGCGAGCTTGAGAGCCGGTGAAGGAGAAAAGTAAGACGACGACTCAGGGAGGGAGGGTGCGCATGTAGTAGAGAGGAAGGAAGAAGGAAGAAGAAGGGGGAGATGTTTGATTGTGTACTTGGTTGGGTGGGACTAAGTTTGAGGTTGAGGTTGCTTTCATGAGTGTGTGTGCCGTCGTAGAGAGTCGCAATTGGGTGCTTGATCATCGGGGGGAGGACGACGACGACAAGAGGATTGATTCGTGGGACCGATTTTGAACCATGTTGCGGAGACATTGTGGGTCGGACTTGTGTTGGGGTGGTATCGGTTTCTGTGCCGCGGACCTACGAGGTTGTGTTGCTATGGGTGTGTTTGTTAGCAACCCATGCGTTGAAGGAGGTCCGCATTGAAGGCCCCGTTTGTTGGGTGGAGCTTGGTGAGTTTCTTGTGCAGGCTGGAGTGCGCAATTGGCCTGTGACTTGTAGGAGAACAGTGCTGCTTCGTTTGGGGTCTCGCATTTGAGAGTTGGTGAAGAGGGCGATTGGATTGTGGAGTTTGGTTGGAGGTTATGGTTCAACTCCTTCGGCATCTCGCGGCGGGCGGGTGCTGGAGCACCCGATGTACCCTGCATGATACTTTACTGATCATTGCTGGGAGGCGACCTTTGTAGTTAGTTTTGGTGCATTTGGACCCACCCGACGTACGTTTGCGAACCCACCTTTACACACTTGTATGTCTTCTTGTTCGTTCGAAGGCTTCCAGGGGTTACTTACACGTAATTTTCCTTCACGATGCGAAGACTTTGCCGAATTGTTTCGGTTGTACCAACAGATCTGTGGAGACAGACGACTTTGTTCTAGTAGAGTGATGATACTTGGAACATATTTCGCACTGTGGCAGCGTTCGTCGTGTCTTTCTTCGAAGTCCTTGCATGCATCCCAAATTGTTTAATTTTGTTGCCTAATTGCACCAATCTTTTCTTGCTCTTGGTAGTGAAAAGGTCCCTTGCTGTCTTCATGATCGCCTCACAGTGGTCAACGTATCCAATCGTAGCAAGTGTTGGAATTAAGTGAACAGTGTACTTGTAGTTGTTTAAACTGTGCTGTCCGATTTAATTCTGACATTAGGTTGACATTTGTTCCTACCCCTCTCTACCTGATTCCTAGTTATAAATTTTTGTGCCCTTTCAAGTAGCACCTTTCTCATTTTTAGAATTTGAATCGTCACTAAACATTCGTTCCACTTGATGGGTACTGATAGAGATGTTTTATGATCTCTCTTTCTTTCTCCTTTTTTTCATTTGGATTGTTATTATACTTTTATTTTTAAATAATCTTGTTTGGTGCTAAGGAAATACTGTCGTAGTCGTTTGAATCTTCCTCGCAGTGTTGTGTGCAGTTCCTCTGAACAGATGTTAGACGCTCTGTTATTGATGCTTGGAGACGGAAATCTCTGAATGGGAAGATACCATGGAATGAACTGGCGCATGAAGTTAATTTGAAGCATCGTGTATTATCGAAGTATCTGAAAAATGGACTTTTTAGGATGGTCGTCAAATTATGTGGTACAAACCCTACTCCGTTTACTACTGGATTCTTCTGATTTCGTAAATATGTACTAGGGTGTCGGAAAGGCATGATTCAGCTCTTCGATGTGATTTTGGTATAGTTAGGAGTAAGTTTTGTTCAATTAATCTTTCCAGTTCTGACTGAAAGGGATTTGCAGAATTGCGTATTTAAAAAAAATAAAAAACAAGAAAAGAAAAGAAAAGAAAAGAAAAGAAGGAAAAAAAACAATGAGATGTCGGGAGGTGCTCCTTGAGTGGGAAATTTATGCAATCGATTCGTAATTTATAAGGTTTTGTGGAAGTCGCTCGGGCATTTATAAATATGTTGATTCAAATAAACTCTGCAGTCTGTGATCTACTTCACAGCCTTTCTCGTATTAGAGTTCTGGGATCGCTGCTATGAGATGTGAAATTGAGTACGCACTGGTTTTGTAATCAATTACACACATCCATTGCAGGCAAGATGTGCCGTCTCAGTCTTCGAGGCAGCAGGAGGAAGCCTCGGATGGCATGATAGCGGCACTATTGGCGAGCTTCACATGCGTCCTCTAGGAGATGGGATGATAAATTTTCAGCTCCATGATTTGCTGGTCTGTTTACTTAATCCTTTCACCGAATTTTTTCATTCTTGCATGTCCGAAGTTTTACTCAGTTGGAATAACATTGAAATCAAGGGTGAAATCTTTCTCGAAGTGATTTTGTAATCTTAGGCGTGAGATGTCATTGAATTTCGAATTTAGTTTGTATCTGGAAATCGTTCAAGGCGCTAATGATTATTGATGGTCATTGCACAGGACGGTCAGAAGTTGTTCGAGTACACAATGCGAAAGCCACAATCTTTTACATCCCCGGTGGATCGATTCTTTGTCATTAGTTTAGAGGTACTGTTTTTTCTCTCCTTATAACTGAGTAATATCAATTTTAGCCTAAGAACTAAAGTCATAATGTACAACTTAAAAATCGTGGACAACCGTCATAATTTAATTTTCCGAAAACGTATGTAGTGGACATACAGAACTGATCTCTTTGCTGCTCTCATATCTGAAGTCATCGAACGGGATAAGGAATCTTCCTTTTTGCATTTCTTACTAAAATGCTGGACCGTGTTGTGCACAGAATGGCAGCTTTCGAGGATTCGGGTTTGCTTATTCGTCGGCAGCAATTGAGATGAAGGACAGGGTTATCAAAGCAGTTCAACCTTACAGTATAGGAACAACTCCAATTCCCATCGTCGATGAACTTCCAACTGAGAGTTCGGGGAAGAACTCTGTTGTTTCTTATCGCAGTGTGCCAAGGCGCTCCACCTCAAGTAGGCCGTTCAACAATGCAGGTAATGAAATCGATGCAGAAGAAGGGACAGTTTAATGAGGCATTTAATGAGTACAATCAATTATGAACCACAGTAGCTGCTTCATCACCTTGAGACGATAAACGTGGTCATGAATGTGCCTGAGCTAAGCGACACTGGCCCATGTAATGTTCTATACTAGCCAATGTTTCGGAATTTAGACTTTCGAGAAAAAACAATGATTTGTTTTATAAATACTTTTTTACCTAAAATCATATGATATGCTCGGAACATAACAGATTGGATGATTTACAATGTTTAATTGATAATCATAAAAGGATGTTTTTATTGTTTGGTATCTGTTCTAGTTGAAATTTTATTTTGGCCTGTGAAAGTTGATATCCTACTCTACTAGTAGATGACATTATTTTTCGCCAGATTGTAATTTGTATTGCTAAGAGCGTTCACTCCAATTTTTAAGCGTTGTGATGATGCTAACATACTTCTCATTATCATTGAACCATTTTCAGAGAGGACTACTCCGCAAACAAGAGACACGCTTCATTCACAACTTCTTGAATCGTCATCATTTTCTGGGAAACCCAAGAAGAGGAGGTCCTGGAAAGTGGGGAAAGCTGTGACCGCATTGTCTCATCTTTTTGGTGAGCATACCTCCTAAGGCATTATTAAGCACTCGTGCCTTGCTGCGTTGTTCATGTTCTGTATTGAGCCCGTCTGATCATCATCTTACTGGCAGTCTGGAGAAACAATGAACTGGACATTGGCTATCCAACGGACGTAAAACATGTTGCGCATATTGGCTGGGATGTCCCTTCGATAAATGGACCAGGATGGGTACATATCTTCTTACTTACGAAATCATTCCTTGTGTATATCTCAGTAGGAATCCAAATAGCTCCGAGTGACAGGTGAGAAGTATCAACCAACAGATGTGAATTGAGAAATAAATAACAAACTGTCTTCAACTGCGCCGCATACATCCAGCCCCTGATTTTTAAAAGCACTCGACAGTGGTTGTATTATTTGAGCCCGTTAAGTCTCATGTATGACGATACGCTTTATTACAAGATATATTCTTCAGCATTAATTGGCTTGTGAGAAAACGGTGTACTCATTAAGGTTATGGTATCCTTCTGGTTTTAATAATCCAATGATTCCTACGGGAGTTGTTGGCATCCAATTTACGATTTTTTCGGTTTCAAAACTCTTAATTTTATAGATCGCGAGCACTAAGCTTTCTGGCACGGTTTGCAGATGGACGAATTAAGACCAGGTCCAGATTATTCATCCGGACCACTTTCAGAGTTCGGACAACCTCTTGGTCCAGAGTGGTATCATGATGCAGCGTCTGCTTCTAAGTGGATCTCATCTTTTGGTAAAATATCTGCTGATCCTCTTCCTCATGCATTCATGGTTTGCTGGATATCATGGCAGTGTGACGCTTTAACAACACACGATTTAGTCCCGACGTTGGTTTTCTTCCTCATAGACGATGTGTACATTTCTTCTGACAAGGGTGGCGGTACTGATGTAGACAATCCAGCTGTGCTACCACTTGGTAAAACCAATGAACGTCATGCCAAAGCACACCAACAACTGTCCTTTGGAATGTGCAGGAAACAGATCAGGAATACCTCCTCTTCCTCCTAAACAATACTTAGATGCACTTGAAGCAAATTCGAAATCAAGAAAGTTCAAAGAATCAAACCTGCGACAGAGAACGAAATCTGCTGCTCGACGACAACGGCAACGGTAACGGTAACACCCAGCTTCTCACCAGCGCCATCTTGCAAAGCCTTGAATTTCTGTAGAAGCTTTGTGCACACAGCGACCATCAGGAGCACTACTACAGTTGTAAAGCAGGTTGCAAACATTCATGGGTTCATCTCCATGTTTGTTTTCTTCTGGAGGTTGTATCTTAAACTGATGTTTCAGACCTACAGATTTTGAGTTGCAGCCTCTGATGCGACGATGAGAGTTTGATTAGGTTTGGTAGCACCTTGTAATAAGACCTTGTATATATGTAGGATAACTGTTATATATCCCTTCTTCTACTCCTTTCAAATATCAACTTAGTTTCAAAAGAAGAATTCTCAATTAATACATTTGACAGCCATGACTGCTGTGAGTGTGTGATGCCTTCATGCCCATTCACGGTGATAATTTCACTTTATTTTATTTTATTTTTTAAAATTATATATATTACTTGAAGGATCACTTTTGTCTTGCAGGAGTCGTTGAATTGTTCCAATATGGTAACAGGATCTTTAGCTATTGGTGTTCTATATTTAGCATTAAAAGTGAGAGCTCAATATTTTCAATAATATTCTAGTATATTTGTTGTTAATATTTTTTTGGATTAAACATGAAAATGTTCTTCGGGTTCATTGGTTATTATGATTGTGATTATTATTTATTTGTAATGGCTTAGAGTAAAAAGTTCTAAACCTTCTATCAATTATTATTTAATTTGATTGCTGAAAATGTATTCTAAATGGTAATTTCATGGATTGTACACCTTCAACTTTTGTCCTCAGTTGTTTGTGATAATATTGATTAATTTAATGAAATAATGAATTTTTCCTTCCATCCAATCATAAGGTAATAGTACACATTTTTACAAAAAAAAAAAAAAAAAAAAAAAAAAAAGTTGTTAACCCTGATACATTTAGATGCTTTGAATCTTTTTATTTGTTGTAATTACATTCTGATGAAGAGACCAAAATAATATTGTTTATTCTTTGTTCTAAAATACACTTCAAAGTTCATGCCTATTGACTACATAGATGTATATATACACACAGATACATACATGACACAATACATTCCTCTACTTGTGTATTTTTAATCATAAATTCTTATTGCTCTCCAAAGAATATTTTTATTTATTAACTTTTTTCAATCCTTCAGAGAATTTATCATTTGAGAAATTATGCAACATTCTTAGAAATTTGGACTTTTAATTTAATAAATGCACCATATATATATATATATACATTCACCCATCTTTAGTGCAATATTTAGTTTGACATAGAAAAAAAATCAATCTTGGACCTTAGATGATCAATTATTTATTCTTTTGATGAGTTAAATCATTTAGGGTGTTTTTGATATCTTAATGTATATTTTTGACAAAAAAATTGCTTGAAATTTGTTTTGCAACCAATTCTTACTTATCTAATTATTATTAATTTTTTCCATAAGCATTTTCTAATAATAAGAATTACAATAGTGAAAGTTGGTTAAAATGGAAGCAAAAAAACACATTCAAAAAAAAGATATAATAATGGCCAAATTGTCAATGAATGTATCCACCAATAAAATACATTGAATGATTTGGCACTATTTTTCTATTATAAAAATGACTCACAATGACTAATTGTTAGTTTTTTTATAAGATCTACCTAAAGATCTTTATTACAATGCTAGGCATGAATATTTGTCTATCACTACCATATACATTGTTATTTGTAAAATAGTGAAAAAGATGTGGATGTCTCCATGTGATGGTTTGGTTAAGTGATCTTGAGTATTAGTTACAATCTAAAAAGATATAGATTTTAATTCCATGGTCGTTACAAGGACTATTATAATACTATACATTAAATATTTTTTTCTTCATTTCATTAGATATGAAAAAAAATAAAAATAAATACTTGTCATGAATTTGTGAATTTTTAATTCTCCTATATACTAAATCTTAAAATACACCACAAACCAAAACTTCAAAATTTCTAAAATTTTATTTTATATAAATTTTAATTTTTTATATTATATTTTATTATTATAATTATTCATGTGTTTTTTTAAAGTTGTTTATATGATTTTATTTCACAGAAGGGGATAATTTATTTTCATTTTATTCAATGTTAATAAAATATTTTTATATCATCAATAATTAATTAATTAATTATCATTTATTATTATTATATCATACATCATTATTATGCATCAATAAATTATTTTAACATTTCACTCCCAAAACCAAAGCGAGAATTTCCCAATACTCGTTAAGCCCAATTCTGTAAAGGATCCACGTCAAGACGAGAAGCTGACGGACGACCTCGACGACGATGCCTCTCGTTCGTCATGAGCAACGAACTAACGATGTTCGTTGACGATGTTGTTCGTTCGCTAGTTCGTTCCCTCGTTCGTTCGTCGGTGCCTCAACTGTTTCGTTCGCTGCGCTGGCTTTGATGAGCCGGAGTTTGTTATCAGCTTTGAATGTCTCGGGGAATGTCGAGGAAGGGATGGTCTCGCTTGAATCAATGCCGCACCGAGCCACTCACCCACTCAATGCCTGCCCGCTTGAGGAGCATTTTTAACCCGAAGCATGGAATTCATTCGCTGTGTCTGTGTGTGTCGATAAGGAATCGTTTATTGAGTTGTATGAGACGGACGGTATTATCTCGCTTTTTGTGCATTGCGAGATTATTGTTTAGTCCTCATTGAAGTCGTTTCACCTTTGTAGCCGAACGGTGCCGCATCTTCGGGATGAAGGCGTCGTGCAAATGGATTTCTTAATATTTTATATCGGTCTTCTGTTCTGACGCCTTTTTCTTCTCTACCGGCGACTGCTTCAGGGTCAAGTGGTCGTGAATTACTATCGAAATTTTGGCTGAACATCTCAAAATAGTTTCAGGTTTGACCTCAATTGTGCCATATATTCGGTGATGTGAATGTCTCCGTGCAATTGAACGTGAGAATCTCCAAAGAGATTCGTTTTAAAAATCTTGTTTCCGAATTGTGGGAATAATTAGTGTAAAGCGGACACAACAAAACCTTCAAGGATTTTTTTACGTAACATACATGTATTCTTTCCTCGCAATTTTGTTCGTCTAATGGTTGACTATAATCACCACCTTCATTTGAAACTTGTGGAAATCAAGGTATATTTCCTGTTTAAGTTGTACAGTTGTTACTTTAACGATTGGTCTACTTTTTTACGTCTGCAACCATGTTGCAATCAAGTATGACGTCAATACTTTGTTGTTCTTTGGTATTGTATCGTGAAATGGTGGTGACTGGTTGTTGGTGTGTCCAGGGTTGTATGTTTAAGTTTGAAATAATGTCTAGTTGCAAGGTCTCTTATTACAGGAGGTGGTACTGTCGGTCTGTTGGTCAACTTCACTCAGTGTGCTCAAACTTTTTTGTAAATTTAGACACATAGGAATATACATAATGCATTGCTTTATTCTAAGGTTTGCAATGTTTTTGGGAAGACATGATTATATAAATATTTTTTAGTTGAATACGTTTAGACAATTCTGGTTGGATTTTAAAATGCTATGTTTGTTTAAAGAAGTGGCAGTTCAATATATATATATATATATATATATATATAACTCTCAAGTATTTGAAACCATTTTCAAATCTCCTTCAATGTTGAACCAATCGTATCACACACAGAGTCTGTAAACTTTACAAATTATACATGCATGATAAAACAAAATAACAATCCTTACAAATACACAAAAAAAAGTATTATAATTAAACAGATACCATTGTAACCAAGATGCATGTACTTGTGAGATAAGGTTCTTCGATGTCTACAAGCATGAGAAAGTGAATATCAAAATCTTACTAGTTTGATCGTAAAAGTAGGTGGTATAAAGAGAATCAATAAAATTAAGGCAAGTGTGAAATCAATTAGTTGATGAAATGGTTACGTAGTTGCATGATTCTTTCAAGAGATCCTAACAAACAAAAACACAACATTGCGAGGAAAACAACAATGCTGTCTCCCCGACAGGTCCCGGCGAGATTTGAACTCGCGTTACTGGATTCAGAGTCCAATGTCCTGACCGCTAGACTACGGGACCGCGAACTTGTTCGACGCGAACCAAAGATAAATTTTAATCTGTAGTAGTTAAGACGCTTCGATAGTTGAAACCCAAGAAGTAGGGTTTTGCGTGCAGTTATTAAATGGGAACATCGTCAATCCGAACTTGCTGGCGCTTCCCAGTTGCCTTGTGCTTGACCACAGAATGCTGGCTGTGTGACATGACTTTTACGTTTTTTTTTTTTTTTTTTTTTTTTTTTCAGATTCGATTTTAGACATTTATCTGAGTAGTGAGAATTTGTACCCTCAACTCAGAGACCCCGCTTCGGAGCAGCGAGGAAATTCGGTTTCTTCGGGATCTTGCGGAGGATGGCGGTTGTGGAGAGTGTGAGCGCGAGAGAGGAACAATAGATAGAGAGGCAAAGGATAAGCGTGAGTGGTGGTGGGCAGAGTGGATGCGCATTCGTCGAAGTGCAGAGCACGAGGCGGTGACGTGGGGGGGCGGGCGAGCCGGCGCACGGAATGTGTGGGCGAGGAAAGGGATGCGTGGATAGGTTAGGGTGCAGCAGGTGCGGGTGTAAGTGTGTGAGTGTGTGAGTGTCGGTGGTTGAGAGGGAGGGAGGGGGTCAATGAGTGCGTGAGCGAGGGGGGGCCTGCGGGGATGGAGGTGGCTCCCGGCTGGTTCTTCACTTCGAATTCGCATGATGGATCCAGGTTGCACAGCTGATTATTTCATCTGGTGATTTTGTTTTACAAGGAAGTGCTAAGAATCCGTTTAGCGTACGCTCAAAAGATAAGCTCGGAATTATCTAGTAATGGCTGCAGCCATGGCGTGTAAGAATTTAACCCGTTGTGCCGAGGCGCCTTTCAGTAAAAGAATTTCAAAAGCATTACTCGGTATCGAAGCCCGAAGCTCCCAGAAAAGTGTTTGGATATGGCAAGGGTCTGTGCGAATGTGTTGGACAAAAAGAAATCCCCTCTCGTCGCCACATGTGTTAAGAAAAGTAGAAGACAAGGTGTTAGAAGGTCCCTCATCCAGGGCACCAGCGATCTCGAGAATTTCATGTACACTAGACCTGGAAAAGAAAACTGGGAGCAGTAATGTGGCATCGGCCGCTCGGCTACGAGGTGTGTGTTTTTTCTGCACGGACTCTTCTTTTTAACCCTTAGTGTGTTCTTCCCGGATTGTTTCGATGTACTGTTCACTCTCGATTAACCTGTCTCTCATCTCCCGCGATGATAGATTGCGTTTTTTCATAGCAGTGGTTTTGTTAGTTGTATGATGATTGTATTGGCTCGTCCTAATTTGTGATAATTGCCAACTGAGGATGGACCGAGCTTCTTCTGTCTTTCATAAAGAGTATCTTGCTACTCTTTCATGTTCATCACGTGTATTGCGGTTGAGATAAATGTGTCTCGTTCATTTTAGCATCTAATACAGTCTGTACTTTTATTGATTTAATCCCTTCTGTTGCGTCCACAGAACATGCGTGTTCTTATGGAGCTTGGTATAGTTATAGAATATTTTGTAGTTTTCAGAGTGTCAGTGGTGTGTGTTACAGGGAGACGTTTCCCTCGGAATTCAGTGCTTCATGAAGAGTATCAGCTCGCATCAGTAGGCGCTTCTTCCCTTTCAAGAGTAGTAGGCACTGCCCATCACTCCGACACCAGCAACATCTGTCATGAAGGTCATACCCCGCTTAGTCTTTCTCGAGTGTAGCATTGTCATTTACTTGTACATCATGATTGTTCTATTTCCTTCGAAGATTCGTTCTATCAGATCCTTTTGTCCATGACACGCTACTTTAACATTGATTCTAGTGCAATTGCATTTACGGCTGTTTAAGAGTCACTAGTAGTAAACCAGTTTTCAGTACATTCGTGTGAGCACAAGTAAGTGTGAGATCAGCCTAATTTTGGAACAGCTTTATTTGCTTTAATATGAGCTAATTGCTGAAGAGTGTTTGCTGTCATGATACATCTGAAAAGTTGACAGAACCTCAGTAAATGAACTGAAGCTTCTGTGGACAACGTTGTTAAAAGAGTTACGTGATTCGTGTATTACTAGTGGCATTCAGAAATACTCTTTATCAATGTTCAGTAATTTAATTTTTTTTCGTATGATTTTTCTGCTTTCAGTTCGTGATATGAGCGAAGAAGATGTAGAGAACCTCAATGACCTTGTCGCAGGCAGCTTAACCAGCCCCCAAGATTCGAGGGGACCGGAGAACTCAAATTCTTTTGCAACCGGGACTACGCAGCGGTGGTTCCCCTATGAAGATTGTTTCAAGCTTGATGATGAGAGATCACTGAGAAGCTCTGAAGTTCTCTCAATGTTGTCTCCGTTCTTAGGAGATGAACGCAAGCAAAGAATTGAAGAAGTTGTTGCGAATCGGACATATTCTATATGCATAGCCGTTGAGGGGCTTTTGGACCTTGGCAACGTTTCTGCTGTATGCCGTTCGGCTGATGCCCTTGGGTTTCAATCCGTGCACGTTATAAGCAACGAGACCAAGAAGAGGTGAGCTTCTCACTCTATATACTTCAAGATCATGGAGTTTGGGGAGATAAGTGATAGCTGGGCCAAATGGGCGGTAATTTAAAAACTTATCAGCATGGTTGAATTCGTAACGCTTGAGTTTTGGTATTATCCGCAAAGATGAAGGTGCTGATTTTCATATTTATCATGGCTTTCTGTGCGTTACGATAATGTGAATACCGCCTTCCACATTGTTCAAACTGCAACATTCGTCATTCGAGACATTAAACTATTTCTTACACAGCTGCAGAATGGCACAAAACCGTCAATAGTCCTCTCTGTGTAGTTTGAAATAAGTGTGCTGCTCTTAATGTGGCCGCGACCGGAATATTTGACAGATATAAGAAGAACCGAAAGGTCAGTATGGGTACAGAAAAGTGGTTGGACGCAGAATTGTGGAGCAATACAAGCGATTGCATTGACACTTTACGACAACGGGGTTACCGAATTGCTGTCACACACATCGCTCCCGACACTGTGAGCCTTCACGAAACTGAACTTTGCCCGCGGTAAATGTGACGATAATATTAGGTCTTTTGCATGGTTTTCAAAGGTTTGTTCTTTTCCTTTCTTCTCACTTTTAAGATTGTGCCTGGTGACTGACAGGTGTCTATTTATGACATGGACTGGACCATACCAACGGCAGTTTTCTTTGGGAACGAGTTCATGTGAGTCCAAGAATGCATTGATTATAATCCTCAAAATTGTCCTGTTTATCCCCATTCAGGTCTAAACACATGAGATGCATGATTTGGAAGTGTCAAGATTATAGAAATATTGCATGTGTCGTTAGCTCACTTCTCGTGCATATTTTTACTGGTCACGAAGTCAATTAGGAACTACCTCGTATTATTTTCAGACCTACACAGGTTTTCTTTTCAATCAGTGAGGACATGTTAGCTGTTACGATTTTGAAGTCACTGTAGAGAGCACTTCGTCTTGCAGGGGCGCATCTGAGGAAGCGATAAAACAATCTGATGTACGATGTTGCATCCCCATGGCTGGCATGGTAGAGTCTTTCAATATTTCAGTTGCTGCTGGAATAATTATGCATCATGCCGCCCGTGACAGAATCATTCGCTCTGTAAGACTACTTTCTTATCCGTTTTGATTTGATGTAGCCATTTGGTTAGTCTTCCACGTATACTGAGTAACCTACTATTCTCTTTTTCTTTTACCGAGCCGTTTGGTAAGTGGACGTTTTCAGTAGAATGTTTCTTAGATTTGAATCATAATTTGTGTAGTTTAAGGTGGTGAGAGGTATTTCTACAATCAGTACCTGATAACAGACATCCTAGATACATCAACTTCTCCTCGATAGACTGAAATTGGTTTCTGCACTTCATACACTTCATGCATTTCATTCAGTTTTTGATCCCTGGTTTTCTTACTCGCAACTAGTCTACCAGTGATTTGAATGCCAGAAGTGATCTAGTGCCACTATTAGTATATTCTCATGCTCTACTACTGTTTCCGACATGTTTTTCGTCTTAGGGAGTACATGGAGATATATCACCAGAAGATAGAAGAATATTAGAAGCTGAATTCTGCTTGCGGCACAACCGTCATACTGTTCCACTCTTGGACCGTTTGCTGGAGAAGAAAGGACAAGCTGCAGATGGCCCGGAGATGACTGATATATTCAGCGAAGAGTTGCTCTCCGATATCGAAATGCCTGAGTATCTTAAAATGTAACAGAATCGAATCTGGCAACTTTTTTGATCTTCGGGTTTCCACCAAGAACTAGTTTGCCAACTCAAGAACGTGGTGGAACCCCTTATTTAAGAAGTGATTTAGGGACACTAGCAATTGAGTCTTGGCAAAAGTGCCTTGAGTTTGACCTGATAGCATGGGTCTCTACAAGATGAATATTAAATTTGTAGCCTGAAGGAGCACTGCAATCTACGATCCGTTTTATTGAGTAGAGTATTTTTTTTCCTGCTTTTCGTGGACAGAGTGACATACATCAGCACCGTAATAGAGTATTTGACAGGGTAAAAAAATGTCATAGCGAAGCGAACGCGTGCACATTCTTGAGATTTATTACAATAAATCATGTTCATCTGAATTCGAGACAATGCTCTTATTTTACAGATTGTGACGATTGCAAATTGTGGAATCAGGTTTCCCTCAAGCTTACAATGCTGTATTGCAACATTTCCAATGCGAGCATACGTGATAATCTACTGACAATATGTGATGAATGGGCACATCCGAAAAGATAGGTACGAGTTTGGGGACGCAGGTCTCGAACTCCCTATCCAGCGGTGGGTGCGGGAAATAGTGTAGGACTTCGAAATAAATCTTCAGTTCCAGAACTCTGGCATCACAGTTTTGCAGTAGACCTCCAACGCTAACTTGGTTTATTTGAAGACATGGAACCTCGATTTCGCAGAGCAGGTACCCAGCTCGCACTCTGACCCATTTACTTCGTCCACGCGTGTCTACAGACATAGATGTCTGGTAGCTGCCTCAGATTTTGTGAGCAGTAAGATTTTATAAGCAGCTTACTGTTGGGAGTCCCCAAAATATTGGTAAGAGGGGTGCAGGGTTAAAAACTTGGGGTTTTAAAAAAGAAACACAAAATTATTTATGAGCAATTTGACAGGGTTAATAATTTAGGGTTTATTAAAACGTTCTGGTGCGAGGAGCCATTTAAATTTTCTGTGCAACCAGCACCAGGTACCAGCTGGGTACCTATTCCGCTGTGACTGGAGGTGGAACTGCAGTAACCCTTCTACACTGCTGTACTGCTTATCCCATCATATTGTGAACAGTTACCATGCTTCAACGACATTTTTTGCTGCAACGATGCTGCAGGTTTGGAGACGGGCCAGAGCATCCGAAACGCTGGGGTGCCATCAAAGACATGGAGTGAGACATCAAGGGTAACGATGACAACGTGGGTAGCCAATGACGTGGAAGAGCTGGAGATCGGAGCCAATGCGGGACCCTCGTCTGCTTGCGTTTGGGTCCCTGTCTAAATTCCTCCCCATTCTCTCTAGCAAGAGCCCCTGTTCCCTACAGCTCGGATTCACCTCTTCCTTGTAGCTGTGCGTACCAGCGACCACGGTAACGGGAAGTCAGTTTCCTATGAATTGTGAATATCCAACGAGTTGAAAGTACCCAGACGTTGTCGCACCTATGGCGTTCGCTGAGTGCTCCAAGTGCGGTGTTGGGTCCATTTCTGCCACCTCCACCAGGTATGTATGCTCATCGAGTTCAGTTGCCAATTGGATTGTAGTTCAGACAGGCATTAAACTTCCTTGTATGTTGTACTTCACTTATTGTAGTTAATTCGTAGTTTATGTAATCTATGAAATATGCTGGACTTAATCCCTATGTAAGTCAGTAGCAATGTAGGGGTGAGGATTGATTGCTGGTTTAGGTTCGATAAATTGTTCGGATGGTTCTGACCAGTACATTATGTTAAGCGTGGACTATATTATGAGTGGAGTCGCCTTGCAATTAGTATGTGAAGGATGATAAAATTCTGCAAGTTCCACAGCAACTTAGTCTGAGAAATTTCCAGCGTCTTCCAAATTTATTTGAAATCAAATGCAACCAATCCTGAGATTTTATTCACGATAGTGGCATACGAATCGATTTTCTTTCGACTTCGTGCAGCAGGGTAATAAGCAATGTGGCATGTGCCAAAGCTTTGTTCCTCTCGGAATGTGCCCTCCGAATGACCAAGGTAGCAGATACCAGCACGGGTGAAATGATGACCTCTGCTGTTGCCTCTCTTCTCATAACAAAAGACCATTGTGTTAACTATGCAACCGAGTCACCAAGTGGATTTACGGCAGGTAATGAATTGCTCGCAACGCCAGTTACGTAACTAGATATATTCTGGAATTGCTGGAACGTATTGTTATGTTTCGACCTAATCAGCATAAATATCAGGAAACGTATTTTTTATTCATGTATTCTTCAAAATGAGGGAATCTGGTCATCGGTCACGAACTACACCCCGATCAGTTTCTACCAGATGTTTCCATTTGCTGGCTTTGAACTGTTTTCTGAGCAGTATTGCAACTCTGCGAATGATCAAGACTGGACCAGCTAAAGAACTAAACCCAGTCACTCTTCGCAGGATCGGACCCGGAGACGCTGAAGTGGTTCGTGCAGGCAGAGCTTGTGCACTGCCGATGGGCCATGCTTGGAGCCGCCGGAATCTTCATCCCGGAAGCTCTGACGAAGATGGGCATCTTGAACACTCCGTCGTGGACCGTGGCGGGCGACGCCGACTACTTCACGGACAAGACCACGCTGTTCGTGATTGAGCTGATCCTGTTCGCGTGGGCCGAGGGCAGGAGATGGGCGGACATCGTGAACCCCGGGTGCGTGAACGTGGATCCCGTATTCCCCAACAACAAGCTGACGGGCACCGACGTGGGGTACCCCGGAGGGTTGTGGTTTGACCCGCTGGGCTGGGGCCAGACCAGCGACGCCGCGAAGCGGAAGGATCTGAGGACGCGAGAGATCAAGAACGGGAGACTGGCGATGCTTGCGGTGTTGGGCGCCATCGTGCAGGCGAACTACACGCACACAGGGCCCATCGACAACCTGGTGGCCCACTTGGTCGATCCCGGTCACAACACCATCTTCGCGTTGAGCAACGTAAGCGTGCCCCCCCCCCCCCCCCCCCCCCTGCGTCCAGAGCGCTATGCAGTTTGTGGAGAGGAGAGGTGGTTACGCGAGAATGTGTTGTGTAGTGTTGAGTGCAGGGAAAGAATGTGTGGTGCGGCATGAATTGGACAACAGCGTTGGTTGGTTGGTTGGGTGGGTGGTGGGGGCGTGGACGCATGTGCGGGCGGGGGGGGGTTTTAATCCTCGGTTGGTGTGTCGTGGTTGAACGCAGCTGGTAGGCAAGTAGAGCGGCGATGGCGTGAAGGGATGCGGGAGGGAAGCGAGCGCGAGCGAGCGTGGCTTAGAGAATGTGGGATGGAGTAGAATGAGTAGGAGATTGTGGATGCGATGTTCCTGAGAATTTTATTTATTGAACGTGGGGGTGCGTGGGTGTTGCGGTGAAAACGTTGCACGAATTTCTCGATGGTTCCAGGACTACTGCTGATGTGCAGATGAATCACGTTGCGCATGTGCATGTGTGTGTGGGTGTGGAATGTGTCTCATGGTTGCACTGATTGACGTGTGTGAAGGGGCATGGGTTCGTTGGAGGGTTAGATTTGGAGTGTCACAGTTGTGGTATCTGAAAATTGGCACATTGGTTTCGTTGGCCAGTGTGGTTGGTGATGAATGAGTGAAGGAGAGGGTGCAGTTGGTTCAGATGGTGTGCGCATGGACACTTTGCGGCGGCGGATGGTGGCATGTGAAGCAGTGCGCAACGAACGGGGAGGTGGTGGATGACCCATATCGATGGGAGGTGGGTGCGAGGGGCGGTACATGTGGTCGCGTAGGTAGTTGAACTTGTGTCTCTTCGGAGACATCTGATAAAATTGGAACGATACAGAGAAGATTAGCATGGCCCCTGCGCAAGGATGACACGCACAAATCGAGAAATGGTCCAAATTTTTTCTCTCCTCTCTTCCCCACTGTCCCTCTTTTCTGTTTTGCCCGACTTGCTAAGTCAGTCGTCTTGGTTGTCGCCTCTTGGCAAATATTGTGTTTAAAATGGGGCTTCGAAAGAATCTCTGCAGAGTAATTTTCATATTCTCATATTCTTTGTGTGCAAAAATCTGCTTTTCTTCATGATAATATATATATATATATATATATATATTTTTTTTACAATCCAAATTTATTTACCTCAAGGCTAGGTAATTAATAAGGAGATCGAAGAAGTCCATGTCCATGTAAGTTCACCTTTATTTATCACTAAGTGAAGCAAGAAGCATTGGCAAAAAAGTTTAGAAGAAATTTTCAAGTTTTGTCAATGTAAGAAAAAATGATTGATGATATAAGATGTTGTGGTATAACAATAATGGATTTGTTGAATTTTGCATGATAGCAATCCTGGTAATTGTGCATGTTGAAGATGTTACTCACAAAATCCTTTCATAGAAGTAATAACTAATGGTCATAATAGCTTTGTGGTATTTAATATTATTAAATATCCATTAAATATCCATTTTTTTGCAGCATGCAATAAAGCTCTTGCACCTACAAATATAGGTTTAATTATATTAGACTTATGATTTTCTACTTGATTAACTACACTCTTAATTATACTTTTAGAAAAGTGAAGGATATAAGATATTCAATCTACTTAAGGATTCTATTTTTTTAACCATGATAAACTTAAAATGATTGGATTAAATGGATATTTAATAATATTAAATACCACAAAGCTATTATGACCATTAGTTATTACTTCTATGAAAGGATTTTGTGAGTAACATCTTCAACATGCACAATTACCAGGATTGCTATCATGCAAAATTCAACAAATCCATTATTGTTATACCACAACATCTTATATCATCAATCATTTTTTCTTACATTGACAAAACTTGAAAATTTCTTCTAAACTTTTTTGCCAATGCTTCTTGCTTCACTTAGTGATAAATAAAGGTGAACTTACATGGACATGGACTTCTTCGATCTCCTTATTAATTACCTAGCCTTGAGGTAAATAAATTTGGATTGTAAAAAAAATATATATATATATATATATATATATTATCATGAAGAAAAGCAGATTTTTGCACACAAAGAATATGAGAATATGAAAATTACTCTGCAGAGATTCTTTCGAAGCCCCATTTTAAACACAATATTTGCCAAGAGGCGACAACCAAGACGACTGACTTAGCAAGTCGGGCAAAACAGAAAAGAGGGACAGTGGGGAAGAGAGGAGAGAAAAAATTTGGACCATTTCTCGATTTGTGCGTGTCATCCTTGCGCAGGGGCCATGCTAATCTTCTCTGTATCGTTCCAATTTTATCAGATGTCTCCGAAGAGACACAAGTTCAACTACCTACGCGACCACATGTACCGCCCCTCGCACCCACCTCCCATCGATATGGGTCATCCACCACCTCCCCGTTCGTTGCGCACTGCTTCACATGCCACCATCCGCCGCCGCAAAGTGTCCATGCGCACACCATCTGAACCAACTGCACCCTCTCCTTCACTCATTCATCACCAACCACACTGGCCAACGAAACCAATGTGCCAATTTTCAGATACCACAACTGTGACACTCCAAATCTAACCCTCCAACGAACCCATGCCCCTTCACACACGTCAATCAGTGCAACCATGAGACACATTCCACACCCACACACACATGCACATGCGCAACGTGATTCATCTGCACATCAGCAGTAGTCCTGGAACCATCGAGAAATTCGTGCAACGTTTTCACCGCAACACCCACGCACCCCCACGTTCAATAAATAAAATTCTCAGGAACATCGCATCCACAATCTCCTACTCATTCTACTCCATCCCACATTCTCTAAGCCACGCTCGCTCGCGCTCGCTTCCCTCCCGCATCCCTTCACGCCATCGCCGCTCTACTTGCCTACCAGCTGCGTTCAACCACGACACACCAACCGAGGATTAAAACCCCCCCCCGCCCGCACATGCGTCCACGCCCCCACCACCCACCCAACCAACCAACCAACGCTGTTGTCCAATTCATGCCGCACCACACATTCTTTCCCTGCACTCAACACTACACAACACATTCTCGCGTAACCACCTCTCCTCTCCACAAACTGCATAGCGCTCTGGACGCAGGGGGGGGGGGCACGCTTACGTTGCTCAACGCGAAGATGGTGTTGTGACCGGGATCGACCAAGTGGGCCACCAGGTTGTCGATGGGCCCTGTGTGCGTGTAGTTCGCCTGCACGATGGCGCCCAACACCGCAAGCATCGCCAGTCTCCCGTTCTTGATCTCTCGCGTCCTCAGATCCTTCAGCTTCGCGGCGTCGCTGGTCTGGCCCCAGCCCAGCGGGTCAAACCACAATCCTCCGGGGTACCCCACGTCGGTGCCCGTCAGCTTGTTGTTGGGGAATACGGGATCCACGTTCACGCACCCGGGGTTCACGATGTCCGCCCATCTCCTGCCCTCGGCCCACGCGAACAGGATCAGCTCAATCACGAACAGCGTGGTCTTGTCCGTGAAGTAGTCGGCGTCGCCCGCCACGGTCCACGACGGAGTGTTCAAGATGCCCATCTTCGTCAGAGCTTCCGGGATGAAGATTCCGGCGGCTCCAAGCATGGCCCATCGGCAGTGCACAAGCTCTGCCTGCACGAACCACTTCAGCGTCTCCGGGTCCGATCCTGCACATGTTCGCAGTACTGAGGAGGTCATTCATTTAATTTGGAGACCACTTTGTAGAAATATAACTGCGAAGAGTTTTGACACAGATTACTGCATTCACGGGATACTCTTAGAGCAAGCTGCTTACCCAAACCGAGGGGGTCGAAACCAAAGTCTCCGGGAAGGCTGCAGAATTGAAATCGAAAACGTGAGATTGCGCACGAGTGACATGTGATTGTTTAAGCATGTCCCATTTAGATTTTAAGAGATAAACCTGAAAAATGAGAACTGACTCTTGACGGCAGTTGTACTATGCCAATCATAGAAGATAACGAATTTGAATAGTTTAACCACAGAAATGTAACGTTCTCTACATGTAACAGAAAATTGGCACCTTCCATCAAGCCACTCTGGTGCTTGGCTGCCGGGAAACCACAACGGCCTCTCGTTCTGGGGAGCGGCAACAGCGGAGATTGTCATGTCACCATTGGTGTAGGCAGCTACCTTGGTCATGCGCAATGCCCGTCCTGAGAAGAACGAGGCCTTGGTAGAGGCGACATTGGTTTCGAACTTGCTGCGATAGGGCGAAAAGAGACGAAACTCTGTGTTAAAAGTCAAAGAACAATGCACCGCAGCCACAAACTTTGCAGCGGCACTCGAGAGATAAAAACATGAATACAAACAGGTACAGTATCAATTAACTCAGAACTGATGTGCAATCGTTGGAATCTGAAGTCGAAGGCATGTCGCAGCACACAGTAAACTATCGCGCAAGCCATGAAGCAATCGGTTCGCAACGTTCATTCCCACACACTGTGCGTTGAATCCCGTCAACAACAACAGAGTGAGAAAAGACCCAGCTGAGGCTAACTAACACAAACCTGGAGGAAGTGGCAGCGATGGACCCAACACAGGGCTTCGCACACACAGCAGACGCCATTGATGCAACGGCAACGAGGTCTCCTCCGCAGCTACAGAAACCTGGTTGGGGGGCATCGACTCTTGTTTCTTGAGTGAGAGATTGCAGTTCAGCTTAGCAACAAAAGAAGAATGCGAAGCTTGTGGATGAGACGGTGGCTGCTGCATTGGCTCCCGTTGCAGCTCCGTTCTATCTGCAACGCCCTCCCCTCGTTGGTTGCCCACGTCTCCTCCTGCCCAGGTCCAGGTCCCCGCCCTGCAGCGTTGCGTTGAGCACAAGATTTATCCCCACTTGCCCACAAGATTTATCCTCACTTGTCCACAAGTGGAAAAGTGCCCAATATTCTTTATTAGTAGTATATCTCCCAGTAAGTGTGGGTTTACTGTTTAATCAAGATTATTTCTTGTTCTCTCTTTGCTGTCCCCTTGTGTGTAGATTTGAGTTATTCTACAAGTCTTCCTTGTTCTTCTGTTCTTTTAGGAGAGTATTCTATCTGTTGTCAAGGTCTTTAAATTTCTTTCTTAACAACTCTCATTTTTTGTACAAGTTTTTTCAATTTTATTTTAGATTAGAATTTGTTAATTTAGTGGCTACTATGCATGTATGTGCTTCTAACCTATTGTTTAACCTCCTAGCCTATCCTCTAATGATTCTAATATTGAACTATTGTTGGTTTTCTTTTTTCTTTTTTTTTCAATTCCCTACCTTAAAGTTGATCCTTGCTTCTAATATACTGGATATTTTGAACAAACCAACTTAACAAAAATTTTGAGTTGGATATATATATATATATATATATATATACACAAATAAATATATATAAATAAAAATAAAATAAAACTAATATTACCATATATCTAATCTTTAAGTCTTTTAATAGCACATGATACTACTGAAGAATATTAAAATCTACATCACTATCAACATTTCATTTGGTTATGACATGCATTTTTTATAATATTAGTAGTGCAAAGTGGATTGCTACAAATTAATATATATATATATATATATATATCCAGTATTAAAATATTCTTTAAAATTTCCATGTGGTAATGTTAAATATATTAAAATTATTTTATAAGTTAAAAATGAGTTTTTGACTAAGACTATAAAAATATATATATATATATATAAGAGAATGTTAAATTGAACCAAGTTTTTACTAAATCGACCCACATATCTAGACCATGATTGCACCTCCCTCTCGTGCGTCCCTGTTCCCATCGTTCCCATCGTTCCCTACGTTCTCAACCCCCCCGTCCCGGCCTCTCCAACCCCGTCCCGGACTCCCCAACCCCGTCGCTTGTCCTGTCCAGACCCCGTCCTGAAGTGTGTAAGAGGTTGCATATTTGTGCTTTATTTTAGTGTGGAGCACGGAGCGGCGAAGTTCGCTGCCGTGCATATGGTTTTTGGGGCCAATAATGTAGCTAAGTTGCTGTTGCACATACCAGCGCCGCAACGCAACGATACGACAGACAAGGCATAGCATGTCCCACACGTTAAAAGAAGGAACTTGATTAAGTGTAGCAGTGGTGTATCCGGAAGTTCTTGAGAACTGTCGCTAAGTCTCTGCCTTACAGAATCCCAAAGGCGATTAACATCTCTCAAGTTACCAAGAGATAAATACCTGCACAATAAGCAACACTTTGTGAGAACCGAAGTGAAGGAATTACAGTAAAGAGTAATATAGGTGCTTAAGTGGAAGACTTACAACAAGACGGCCCTTGCAACCACCAAATCTGCTTCGCCAGGATAGCACTGCATCATTAGAAAACAACAATATAATGGTAATCGTGAAGAGTTCTTACAAAACGAGAGAGAAGACTTTCTACGAAATAGGTTTTATTACACAAAAGGGAAAGGGAAACTGGCACGAAGTGATCATTAAAGGCCACTTAAGCTCAGCGTTGGCGGTCGAGATTTTTAGATGATGATACTAACACCCAAAGGAGGAGCACGTACAAATAAAAAGAATTAGTTGCATGTAGCTACAGAAATACAACTCCTTGAGCACGTTAAAATGCTTCAAGGCATGTAAGCGATTAGTCAGGAATTGATGAGCAGTACCTTGTCCATACACTCAACCACTACTTTAGCGAATGTCTCAGGCTGATTCCCTCCCACAAAATGTTGTGATGCTTTCATCATTTCCTGCAGATACAATACCCAAATATCAAAAATAGAAATGCAATAAGCAAATTCAGCCTGGGAAAGCTGATTTCACATCATCACAGAGCTTCCATGAAGGCTAACTGCTTCCTATTAGAATCAACTGCTTCAGTATCCTTAAGCTGCTCTTCCATAGCATGCATGCTATTCAGCTTGCTGTGATACATATTAGCAAGGTCTGGGTTTTTTGCCATCCTCGCTATTACTACTCTCCTCTTGAATTTACTGAAAAAACGTATCACAGACGGATTTACAGAGATTTTTCTTCCAGGCTGTCATATGGCACAATCTCTCTCTTTCACACAGAAGTCATGCAATGCTAGGTCACTGAAGGATCAGGAACAACAAGGTACGTATAGAGCTAGCGCTGTTAAACACTGGAGCTCCTCATGAATGCAAGACTTCAGTAGGAATTGGCACATGCCCGAGCTTACTTCACCAAAACTTGTTTATTCGTGAGTCAAATTCTAGGTCGAAGCTGCCCGTCGCCCTACATTATGGTTCATTGATCAGCTGTGAGAAAATCTCCTCTGAAGGTTTGTTTCTCTTCCATGAGCAAGACCTTACGAATTCTGACCTTATCTTTTCCTACGCGATCGACTTGAGTGATACTCAAAATGAAGCTGCACGTCTACGTGTTAGAGGCTCGGAACCTAGCAGCTCGAGATCAAAATGGTCTGCGCGATCCTTTTGTACGCCTGCAACTAGGCAACACAAAGACAAAATGAGCTGTAATTCTTAGGAATCTGAATCCAGTATGGCACGAAGAGTTTTTTTTTCAGCGTAGTAGGCTCTGATGAGGACCTGCTTATCACGGTTTGGGACGAAGACCAGTTTTTAAATGACTTCTTGGGTCAGGTAAAAATTCCTGTTAGTGAGATTTTGACAGCCGAGAAGCAAACCATCCCCCCGTCACGGGGGACGGGACAGGGGGTCCGGGCGGGGAAACGATGGGAACGGGGTTGGAGAGGCCGGGACGGGGGGTTGAGAACGTAGGGAACGATGGGAACGGGGTTGGAGAGGCCGGGACGGGGGTTGAGAACGTAGGGAACGATGGGAACGGGGTTGGAGAGGCCAGGACGGGGGTTGAGAACGTAGGGAACGATGGGAACGGGGTTGGAGAGGCCGAGACGGGGGTTGAGAACGTAGGGAACGATGGGAACGGGGTTGGAGAGGCCGGGACGGGGGTTGAGAACGTAGGGAACGATGGGAACGGGGTTGGAGAGGCCGGGACGGGGGTTGAGAACGTAGGGAACGATGGGAACGGGGACGCAAGAGAGGGAGGTGCAATCATGGTCCAGATATGTGGGTCGATTTAGTAAAAAACCTGGGTCAATTTATCATTCCCCTATATATATGTGCATAAAATGTATGTTATTTTTAAATTATATTTTTATTCAATTACATACATGTATATTTATATATTTATACATATTTTGATTTATGTGTAAATAATGTATTGATTAATATATGCAACAATAATATGAATTTATTTTCATGATATAAATATTTTATTTATTATTTTTTAAGTAGTTAAAAGATCTTAGAAATTTATTCTTAAATACATATTGTGATTGAATCATAAAATATTTTTTTAATTAATTTATTTCAATATCGTTAAATTCTTATTTAATTTTTATATATTTTTGAAATATACATTTTTACTAATTATTTTTAGACTAATATTTTAAATTATAATTAAAAATATTATTCGAATAATATTTCTACTTATCAATTTTTTTGAAAAGGTCTTAAAAATATACTTGAACTTTTATAAAGCATAGATAAAAGAAATTTTATTTTTTGTCTCTTTATATTTATTCTTATTCTAGAGGTTATAAAGATTTTTTTTTTTTTTTTTTTTTTTTTTTATTGAAATATAAAAATAAGAAAAAATTAAAAGTATTAATACAACATTTGTAACTATCTATAGTCTTTAAATAATTATTTTATAAAAGATAAGTGATAAAAATATATTTTTGTTTTTATACATAGTTTTAAAAAATATATTTAAAAAAAATATAGATTTTTTAATACAATGTCTTCTTTGATTTAACAATAATATATTTTTACTATTTCTTTACCTATATTTTTAATATGTTTATGTTTTTATATATACAACTAAAGTTTCTTTTAATGTTTTTGTATGATTAGAAAATATTTTTTGTATATTCTCAAATATCATCAAGAAGATCTTAGTTGTACAAGATTAAAAAATACAATGAATTAGGGAAAAAAAAAGAAAACACTCTGTTAGATTTATAATTAAATAAGTAGCATTAAGATTATACATAGCTTATAATATTTATTACTATAATAACTATATTTAAAAATATTTGGATTAAATGTAGATTTAAAGATTTTAAATATATAAGAAAATAATATAAATACTTCCATATATATTGTACAAATTAAGAATTTCCATAATAATTTATAAAATAATCTTTTAGTTAAATTTTTATAATAATTAAAACTAAAAATAATTAAATAGTTAGTCTAAGAATAAGTGGATATTTTAGAGACATTATTTTCCATCTTAGTCAATTATATATTGTTAGAGTACTATTAGAAATGCATGCCATTAGATATAGAAAGAATGTAAAGTATTTAATTTGTGGTTGCCAAGTTACATGTTAATAACATACATGTGTAATATATTTTTATGCTGGTGTTTTGTACCAAGCTAATTAAAAATCAGATAAAGTAAACTACAATTAGAAATATATATATATATATATATATATATATATTAGAAACAAAAGGTATATACAACTTTGCTATTAAATTATATATTTATGTATATATATATATATATGCATAATATTTCAATCACATTTAGGTTAAATTTAGATTTAGACCAATTATTTATGACATAAGTGCTTTTTTTTATTGCCTTGAGTGAATCATTTTTGGAATATATCTAATAGTTAGACATATTGTTATGATTCTAGTGGAAACTAGTCAAGTTTAATTTAAATAGGCTTTGATTAATTTTTTTGTTTGATTGCCATGTCACAAATTAACATCTTTTAAAGAAATTTTAAATTCAAAAAGTAAAATTTAAAATAAAATATGCATAATAATAGAATCATTTACATTTCTTTTATAATATTGATGATGATTTTTTTATTTATTATAATAACTAAAATAGGATAAAAGATCTCAATTTTTTTAAAAATAGTACATTGCAAAAGAATAACATATAATTGTTTATGTATAGATACAAAGATTCCAAGATCTATTCCTATATTTTTTTAATAATTTCTTAATTTTTTTAATTCTTATTGTAAATGTAATTTTTATTAGAAATTATCTTTGATTAAAATTGAATGAAATTTATAAAAATATTAGGCATATTAAAAATCCTTAGAAAAAAAGCCAATTAATTCTTGTGATTTTTAATTAAGAATCTTACTTCTTCAACTTCATCAATCAATTGTAAAATGACTAAGTAACATCTATTGCAAAGTCTTCAATACTAAACAATGTTTTGTAAGATTATAATAGAACATCCAAACTTTAGCTCCAAGTTAAATGGTAGCAATTCAAATAGACTTAAATTATTTAGATACTTAGTTGGATAAATTTTTTTATTATTAAGACCATCTTCTATCACAACTGTATTCATACTAAGATGAATACTTAAAACTTTAGAAAATCTTATGACAATATGCAAGTTTAGATTATTAAAATTATTGTTTTGTACAAATAAAATTGAATTATTGATTAGATATTCATTTCTACTTTTCTTGTCTTTGTCCAATCTTGAGTAGATAGCTTAAATGAAAGATTCTAATATTAAATCTACTTTCATATTTTTTTGGAAGATTCATTGTATTTATTTGATAGATTAAAAAAAATCTGTTTTTAATCTACAAATATAAGAAATAATAAAGGTGAATGGTAAATAAAAACTCTTCAAAAGTATATTAATAATACTATCAAAAGCAAAGGTCTTCTTTAAAAATCAATACTATATTAAGGCATATTATAGAATATCAATAATACTCTAGTCTAAGAACAAAACATAGAATAAAAGAAATGGCCTCCTTCAAAAATCATTAGAATGCAAAGGCATTCTCTAAAATATTGATCATGCTCTTAGTCTTGAAAGAAAATAAAAAATAAATAAAATAAAAAAATAAAATATCCCTCTAAAAAAATCAAGAGCATACTAAAGTAATATTTTAAATATAAATCATGCTTCCAATTCCATGGCAAAAGACACAATAAAACAAAAAGCTTCTATTAATAATCAAAATGTTCAAATACTTTGTAGATCATGAATTATAAATGTACAAATTATTGATACATTTTAAATTTGAAAATCCAAAAAAATAAAAGAGGTGAGTACTTAATTTTTTTTAACAATATGTTACAAGTAATTTTAGAAGTAAGCTCTTCTTCCTCGTTTTGAAAAATCAATAATATGTTAAAGCACTTTATAAAGCTTTAGAAAAAAATACAAAATAAAAGCAAAGGTTTCTTTGAAAAATCAATAGGATATAAAGACACTATTTGGAACATGAATCATATTCATAGCCTTAGAAAAAAATAAAAATAAAAATAATAATCTAAGTTAATTAAAGAAGCTTTCAACCTTAAAAAAAAATAGACAATAAAATAAAATTTTTCTTTAAAAAATCAATACCATGATGAAGCAAATTAAAAGATCTCTTAGTTTCAAAATAAAATAAAAAATAAAAAATAAGGCTCTTTTTAAAAATTAACAACATAGTAAAAATTTGAAGAAGCTTTTGGTTCTAGGATGTTAATGAAAGATGTATGCAAGCACAAAGTAATAGAAATTATTGTTGTAAGAATGCATACCATGGAATTCTAAAAACTTGGTCTTTCTTTCCAAAAGAATCATAAATAATACATATAAAAATTATCTTAAAATAATAATCTATAAAAAATATATTTTTTTATTTTATTTTATTTAATTAAAATAAATAAAAATAGTGCATCATGAAAAATTACTAAAAACATATTAAGAATGTTATATACATATTTTAAAGAGCTATTCAATAAATAATTAGGCTTCTTCAAATTCATTTCTAAATGCATATTTTTATAAATTTATAAACTTTAATATGAGACCAAATCTTTAATTGTTGTAAAGAAGCATAAAAAATCTATTCTCTTGAGCCTTTTATGACATTCTATAGAACCTCTAAAATGTGTTGATTTTATACATTACATATTTTAACTTACAAGGTAATTTTTCTATATAGGTGCCATATAATTAGCTTGTTCCACAAGCTACCAACATGTGTGGCAAGTAGTTAACTTATTGACTAAGTTTCTAACCTACCAATCAACTATAAACACATGTAAAGTCAAAATAACATCTATAAAGCTTCTAAGAAGCTTTTTTAGAAGATATTATGAAATTAATCTAATTTTATTTATTTCTATTTATTTATATTATTTACATAATAATTAAAATAAATATATATATCTATGACATCAATCTCTTTTTTAGAGACAAGTTCCACAAGTAGTGGTAATCACATATTGAAGAAGTTTAAAATACAGAAAATTATATTTTCCACATACTCTAATCTTTTTTTCCTTTGAAGGTTGTGATAATTGGAATGTCTCATCTCATAAGTCAATAAATAATGGTCCTTTAGTTGAATTTGCTAGCTCTTGATTTTCCATTTTTTTTACGCTATAATTATATATAAACTATAAATAAGTATAGAAAGTAGAATGTAACCTTGTTAAATTGTGTTTCTTTTATAGCAAAGATTTGCTATTATTTATTTTAGTTTTGATGGATGTTGTTGATGAAAAGCTTTTACCTTCTTTGCTCCATTTGTAAGATTTTTTGCTGACTTTTATGTACATTTGCTAATATTGTATCTGTGCCAATGAATAAGATATTCCAACTTATATTGATGTTGCCTTAAGTTTAAGGCTTCTTCTACCTTAAATTCTTTATTATTATCCACTGTTATTGAAACAAGACTAAACTATCTCAAAAATCCAAGTTTCTTCTAATGCACAACAACATAAAGCCTCATGACAAAATATGATAAAAAAAACTAGAAAAAAACTAAATGAAACTAAACAAAATAGGACATGAAAGACAAAATTGAGTATACAAAAACATAACAAAACATATATGAACAAAAAGATGCAAAACCAAACTTTACTAAGAAAAATGATCCGAAGCCATACCTGAGCAGATGCTCCAAAAGACCCTGTCCAATCCTACTTATACCTTGTCCTACCACCTTAGACTTTCTAAAATGTTCTTAGGTGGTGGATTCTATGTAAATAATTGCCATAAATTCATTTTAGAATATTCTATGATGGATCCTACTTAATCTACTAACCTAACTCCAATTCTAAAAACTTGTATGGTTCTTATCATCTATATAATTATCTTATCTATACCTTGTTACAATTAATCTCTTTCCACTAATATAGAAGGTCTTTATTTTACTTTTAATGGTATCTCCAAATTGTCTCTTAGTAATGGATGAGATATTATGCATGTTCCTATGTTACATTGTAAACAGAATAACCTTTTTAAAGAACCTTGTACTAAAGTTGTAGACGTCCACTGCCACGACAAAGGTAGCAATGTTCCAAAATATTGTCCACTTCATATTTTAGTTGATCATCAATTACAATTGATAGTAGTGGTGGTTGGTGTCAATTTCAAAAATACTTTGGCTCAATATAAAATTTCTTTAATTGTAAAACATGGAAGTTTGGATGGACCTAAATATGTGGCAGAAGCTTGAGGTGACATACAATATCAGAAATCATTATAGAAATGTAGAAAGATCTAAGCTACTGAGGTGTTAGTTTACAGATTTGGATTGATGTAGCAAGTGACAAGTTGGCATTGGAGAATAATACTTGATCACCCTCTTAGAAGGTCTTATATAATCAATGATTATCTGCATATTACTTTTGTCAATTTTATGTAATAAGAAGTTGGTGTTGTGCATCTTATAAGATTTTTGTAAGCCATTGTATAAATTCCTTGATTTTTGGATTATTGATATTGATGGGATGATAGAGAGTTGCTAGCATAATTGAATATTGTCCAATATTAAGGAAAAATGGTAAATGATTGATACTTGTTTGAATACTATCATTATAAATAAACTCCAAGGATATTAAGTATTCATCCCAATCATTATGATGAACTACCACAAATATCCATAGCATATCTTCCAAGGTCCAATTTATATGCTTTATTTGTCCATCTATTTGAGGATGGAAGGCTATAGATATGACAAGTCGAGTGCCTAGTAGCTTAAACAAGGCTTGCCAAAAACTTCCCATGAAGCATTGATGCCAATTTAAAATGATGATATGAGATAATCCATAGTGATAAAAGATAGTATCAAAGAAGACTTGTACAAGCATTGGAGCATCAATATCCGAGCGTACCATAGCTAAGTAAAATTGCTTCAAGAATCAATCCACAAAGATGGCAATTGTGATATGATTATGAAGCATCAACAGTAAATATGTAATGAGATTTATAGTCATATACTTCCAATATATCGTAAATAGCAAAATTGGCTACAATAGTCTAAGAGATGTTACATTGCATGCTTTTTTAGTTTGACATGAATTATAAGAGTGTATAAAGGTTCAAATATAACGATCCAATCTTGCCCAAAATCATGTCATTGAGATCCATTCTAGAATCTTCTCTTGTCTTAGATGTCAAGATATAGGGATGTCATGTCCCTCCTGAAGTATGTGCATCAAAGTTCAATATTGTTAGGTATATAAATTTTTTTCTTAAAATAAAATAAGTCATCAGTAAGAGTATAATCTTGATATTTTATATCACCAATCTTGAATTGATTGCTAACCATCTTAAAATAAATATTCCAGTGCGTAGCTTCCTTCTATTTTGTCTCTTTGTTTAGATAAAAAATGACACTATTAATGGTAGTAATTTTTGCCTTATTATTTTATTTATCATTCAAATTTGATCTTTACAATAAGTTATCTGGCATAGTATGTTATTGCCCTTGCTTATACTCAAAATGGATATCAAAAAGGTATACCTATTCTTTCCAACAATGATGCTATAATTTCATATTTTTCAATGTAAATCATGAAGCAAGGTTGATGGTCAGTTCAAACAACCATTGGCTTTTCCAATAGATAGTATCAGTACATCTTTGTGGTATGTACAATCGCTAATTGTTTTCAATCATGTATTCTAGTAATTGCATTCTTTTCTTCTAAGCTTGCGTGATTCATATGCCACATATTGAAGGCCCCTACTAAAGTTTTATTAAAAGATTGCTCCAATAACAAAGTTGGAAGCATCAATGTCAAGCGTACAAGGAAAATTAGGATCATATGGTTGTAATACATGAGCAATACTAAATGCCTCCTTTAACTTATCAAAGGCATTTTGTTGCTCTAATTTTTATTCAAATGAGGCACCTTTTTCCAATAGATTCATCAATGAGGCAGCAATGTCAACAAATTGCCATATAAAATGGCGATGGTATCCATCAAGGCCTAAAAATGAACAAACCTCAAAAGCAACCTTGGCAGTTGGCCAAACTTCTACTACTTTCATCTTATGTTGCTCCATACGCATGCCTTCAAAGGATACCACATGTCCTAAAAAGGTGACTTTTAACTTCCAAAGTTCATATTTTGATTGCTTGCAATAGAAGCAACTATCTTGCACTTGGCACAACACTTCTCATAGATGTTGCTTATGCTCTATAAGGATTTTATTATATACAAAGATATCATCAATGAAGACAGCTATATACTTGTCCTAAAGGTTTCAAAATAATCTGTTCATTTGATCCATGAAAGAGGCTAGAGTATTGGCAAGGCCTAAATATAAAACCAGCCATTTAAAATATCCATAGTATATATAAAATGCCATCTTTTCCACATCTTCTCTTGTAATAGGTGTTTGCCAATAGCTGCTCCAAAGATCCAATTTATTAAAGATTGTTGCACCTCAAAATTGGTCAAGAAGATTATTCACATATAAAAGTGGATATGCATGTTTAATAGTGTGCTTATTGAGACTTCAATAATCGATGCAAAGTCAAAGTCCACTATCTTTTTTAGGTATAAAGAATACAAGTATTTTCCATGGTGATGAGCTTTCTCAAATGAGGCCTTTCTCCAAGAATTTATCTAATGTCTTTCGTAGCTCTTTAAGTTTTTTTTGGTGTTAGGCAATAAATTGGTCATCTTATTGGTTTGGCTCTAAGTAATAGTTTTATTTGAAAGAAGGCACCTTGATCAAGAGGTACACCACTAGGTAGGTCGATTATAAATATATCTTAATATTTTAATATGAGTTGTTTTACTTACTCTACTCCTTTGACTATCTTTTTGATTACTGACGTAGGATTTGGAACCACCATTTATATTAGTTGTTTGTGTTATAATTGCTTCTTCACAAAGATTTTTTCTACGAATAAGTCTTTGGTTGCAGACTATCTTTCCTCTTCACTTAATGCAGAGGTACAAAGAGTCATCTTGCATCCTCCATTTTTAAAAGAGATTGTCTTTGCTATCCGATCAACTTTCTTATTTTTCAACTTTAGCTATGGCAAAATAAAGATAATATCATACCTGAGTTTTGTCACCTTAAATCTTTTTCTTAAGATGTATATGTCTATCAATCTCAAGATTTCTTCTTTATACATCTCACTTAATATATTTTTTTTGATCATCTATAAGGTATATACTTCTTCCCTTGATTTCTTTAGTTTTAATTTCAAGCTAGTTGGAGATTTTAGTTGAGATGCAATTTTTTATAGAGTCACAATCTACAAGCACTCGACATGGTTGTGTTCTTAATAGTTCCATTAAATTTATCAATCAATTCTTTTATAGTTGTCTAACGCCATGCCATTTGTCTCTCACAGATAGTAGCTATCTCTAATATTGGCCATCAGTGCTTTTACTAAGAGCCCTATTTTTTTATACTAAATCATTATTAATTTGCTAAATTTTCAGGTTGTAAACTTGCTTAGTCTTGTTAGTACTTGAATTTTGACATTTTGGACAATCTTCAATTTGATGACTTTACTCTTGATAATAGAAATATAATTCTTTTTGTATAAATATTTGTCATCTTAATAGTGTCAATAATCCTTATAGGGCATCAATCTCTATTGGCATTGGTTGTTGTGCCATAATATTAGATAGAAGCATAAGACTTCATGTTATAGGTTATACTCCACGATTTTTGAAATCTATAAACCCTATCTACAATTCAAATTATCTCTTTAAATGTTTGTGAATTCTTTAGCTCCACATCTTACTAGATTCTAGATTTCAAATCTTATAGGAATTGATTCATCATCTTCGCCTTGAAAACATTGCCAATTTGAAGATATAAGGACTTGAATTGAGAGACATAATTTTGCACCAACCTAGCTTGTGTAAGATTTGTCAATTCATCGCGTGTGATCTTTTCTACATTGATGGGCCAAAATTGATTCTTTAACTTGGTCTCAAACTTCTCCCAGTTACAAAATCTACCTTGAACTCCATAGCTTTGAACTCAATGTTGCCACCAAATGACTATCGCATCTTTCAAATAGTTGGCTACATATATAATTCTTTTGGTGGTATTTGCTTCAGATAGTTGGAGGTATTGTTGCATGTTAAAGAGCCATTGGCATGTATCTTCTTATCTTAAAGTTCTAAAGTATGTATTTGGCTTATTCAATTTTAACCTAGTAAGTGTCAACTCTCTTGTCCTTGAGGCTTCTATTTGCTTTTACAAAGTAGCTATTTGGTCTAAGAGGTGTTGTATTTGAGCTTCCATCTAAGATTGCTCCGCCATATTTGTCATATTATAATTTTTCCACTGGACTCCATTATTGTAATCCCTTTTCACCTTTCAATTGACTTTTTAAAAATAACTTGTGATAGCATCAATACAGTAACCAGTGTGACCACAACTGACCTTGGACTTAATGATGACTATTAACATGCTATTGTATTATAATACAAATATATGGTGAAAGATAATAATATGGATCTTATTATAGAAGAGCCAAGTTAAAAGATAAAGTAGAAAAATATGAATAAAAGATAGGAAGGTAGTAAAACTTTTAGTAGTAATGCTATCCTTTTAAAAAAAATAGCTTCTACTTACTTTGTATGACCAAAAATAAGGCAAAATAAGGTAGATTGGCAAAAAAAATGATATAGACATCTTTAGGAAGAAGTTAAGAGTAAATTCTAATAAAAATTATCTAAAAAAACTAGATATTGATACCCGAGGACGGCCGGTTATCAACCTTGATTGAAATCAGACTCGGAGGCATAAAACTAAGTCTCGATGACAACTCGAGGATTCTTTGGTAGATCGGAGAGTGGAATTTGATAGGAAACTAAATAGGATTTTTATGAGCATTAGTTTTGGGCAATTTGGAGTTGTTATGACTTTGTAAGAGCTTTACAAAGTCAAGATTATTTTTGGATGACTTGGATATTGTGAAATTAAATAGGATTGATGTTTTTAGTGATTTCAAGAGTTTTGTAATAGATCTATAAGTAAAATTTTGTGAGTTAATGGTCATAGTTGTACTTAATATGTGTTGTGAATGTTAGGTCAATATAATGGTTGAATTGAGGATTAATGAGGTTTAAGTGAGCAAAAGTCTCAAAAAGTAGAATTTTAGGTCTAGCAAGGATTTTTAAGATTTCTTGCAATCTACTAGTTAGATTGGAGTGAAATTTATGTGAGAGGATATCAGACTTATTTTTCTATATGTATAAGAATTTTGAAATCAATTAAATTGTGAAAAGGAGAGATATTGGCTCTGAAAGATTGGCATCAAAGTTAGAAAAGGAGGCCGGCCAATACCCAAGCACGTTTTTGAGGTTATCGTCTATTTGGTAATTCCAATCTTTTTCAAAATATTTTTGCTTGTTTTTAATTTAGTTTTTAAGAAGTGTGAAAAATTTGAGTCAAGATCAATGGTTCATTAATTAGTTTTTGTGGTTTAATTCTATTGTAGAAATTACTAGGATTGATTAGGATTTGATTTATGATTAGGATTTGGTTAGGATTTGATTTAGGATTAGGATTTGATTTAGGGTTTAGAATTAGGGTTAGGATTTGATTAGGATTTTATTTAGGATTAATATTTGATTTAGGATTTAGGATTAGGGTTAGGATTTGGTTAGGGTTTGATTTAGGATTAGAGTTTGGTTTAGGGATTAGGATTTGATTAGGGTCTGATTTAGGATTAGGATTTGATTTAGTATTTAGGATTTGGTTTAGGATTTAAGATTTCGTTAGGATTTGATCAGGATTTTATTTAGGGTTTAGGATTTTATTTGAGTTTGTTTAGGATTTAAGATTTAGTTAGTTTTTGGCCTAAATTTTGAATGAAGTAAGTTTTCAATTAGGATTAAATTAAGATTGAATTGACATGTAATTGAAAAATATTTGTAATAATTCTAATATTTCTTTAAGATTTCTTATTGTTTCTTTGGAATTCCTTTGAGGTTTCTTTGAATTTGATTAAAGCTTGTTTAGCATTGTTAGTGTTCTATTAGAATTAAGATTTTGTTGTTGCAATTTCTACTCTACCTTCCTTAGCTAGGTGCTCGGAGCATTTTCAAGCAAGACTTCATGTATTATGACAATTCTACCAAAAATAAATAGTCTAACACTTGCTCTGATACCAATAAAATATAACTAGACTATCTTAAAAATCAAAGATCCTTCTAATCCATAGTAACATAAAGACTTATTATAAAATAGGAAAAAATAGACCAAAAAAAAATTCAACAAAACTAAACAAAATAAAAAATGAAAGACAAAACTGAGAAAATAAAAACAGAACAGAATAGATCTAAATAGAAAGATATAAAATCAAACTTTACTAAGAAAAAGGATCCAAAGCCATATCTAACTAGATGTTCTAAAAGGCCCTAGCTAGTCCTATTTATACCTTATTCTATTACCTAGAACTTTCTAGAATGTTTCTAGGTGGTGGATCCTACTTAGATAATTATCTTAAATTTCTTCTCTAGAAAATTCTATAGTGGATTCTATCTAGATAACCACCCTAAATTATTTTTAGAATATTCTATAGTAGATTCTATCTAAATAATCATCCTAAATTCTTTTTAGAATATTCTATGATGGATCGTACTTCATCTTCTAATTTAATTCCAATTCTAAAAACTTCCATGGTTCTAACTATCTATATAATTATCTTATCTATATTCTATTACATCTATATGAGATTGTGGTATGTGTTTTCTTTTCAATGAGCGGTGTCTAATATGTGAAGTCTTGCTTGAAAGTGCTTTGGGTATCTGGCTGTGGAAGGTAGAATAGAAATTACAACAACAAAATCCTAATTCTAATAGAATACTAAAAATGCTAAATAAGATTTAATCAAATTCAAAGAAACCTCAAAGAAATTTCAAAGAAATAATAATAAATCTTAAAGAAATATTAGAATGATGACAAATATATCTCAAATACATCTCAATTCAATCTTAATTTAATCCTAGTTAAAATCCTATTGGACTTCATTCAAATTTTAGGCCAAAAATAACTAAATCTTAAATCCTAAAAAATCCTAATAAAATCCTAAATCCTAAATCAAACCCTAAATAAATCCTAAATCAAACTCCAATCAAATCCTAAACCAAATCCTAAATAAATCCTAAATCAAACCCTAATCAAATCTTAAATCCTAAATCAAATCCTAAACCTAAACTAAATCCCAACCAAATCCTAAACCAAATTCTAAATCTTAAATCCTAAACCGTAAATCAAACCCTAAACAAACCTTAAATCAAATCCTAACCAAATCCTAAACCCTAAACTCTAAATCAAATACTAAATAAATCCTAAATCAAATCCTAAATCCTAAATCAAATCCTAACCAAATCCTAACTCTAAATCCTAAATCAAATCCTAAATCTAAACCAAATCCTAACCAAACCTTCAACCTTAAACTAAATTTCAACCAAATCCTAAACTAAATCCTAAACCCTAAATTAAACCCTAAACAAATTCTAAACCAAATCCTAACCAAATCCTTAATCAAATCCTAAATCCTAAATAAAATCCTAATCAAACTCTAACTCTAAAACAAATCCTAAACCAAATCCCAACCAAATCCTAAACCAAACCCTAACTAAATCCTAGTAATTCCTACAATAGATTTAAACATCAATAACTAATGAATAAAACATTGATCTTAACTCAAATTTTTCACACTTCTTAAAAACTAAGTTGAAAACAAGCACAAAATTTTTTAAAAGGATCGAAATTATCAAATAGACGATAACCTCAAATATGTGCTTGGGTATTGGCCGGCCTCCTTCTTCAATCTTGATGCCAATCTTTCAGAGCCAATATCTCTCTTTTGCACCATTCGATTCATCTCAAAATTCTCATCTACATAGAAAAACAAGTATAATATCCTTTCACATAAGTTTCACTCCAATCCAACTAGTAGATTTTAAGAAATCTTAAAAACCCTTGCTAGTCCTAAAATTCTATTTTCTGAGACCTTGACTCTTTTAAACCTTAATAACCCTCAATTCAACCATTAGATCGAGTTCAAATTGACAACATATATTGAAAACAACTTTAACCATTAAATCACAAAATTTTACTTATAGATCTATTACAAAACTCTTGAAAACATCTAAAATGTAAATCCTATTTTATTTCACAAAATCCAAGTCATCCAAAACAAACCTTGACTTTGCAAAGCTCTTACAAACTCAATACAAATCTAAATCACCCAAAATCAATGCTCATAAAAACCTTATCCAATCAACTATCAAATCTCCTTCTCCGATCTACCAAAGAGTCTTAGAGTCGTCGTCGAGACTTGGTTTTGTGCCTTAGGGTCTGATTTCAACCTTGGTTCATAACCAACCTTCTCCGGGTATCAACATCTAATTTTTCTAAGTAATTTTTATTAGAATTTACTCTTAACTTCCTCCTAAAGATGACTATATCATTTATTTTTCCAATCTACCTTATTTTGCTTTATTTTTGGTCCTACAAAGTAAGTAGAAGCTATTTTTTTAAAAAGGCAGCATTACTACTAAAAGTTTTACTACCTTCTTATCTTTTATCCATATTTTTCTATTTTTTCTTTTAACTTGGCTCTTCTATAATAAGATCCATATTATCATCTTTCACCATATAGTCATATTATAAGATGATAGTGGGATATGACTATCTCAAAAATCTATGACTCTTCTAATCCACAATAACATAAATTCTATCACAACATAGGACAGAGCAGACTACAACATAAGAAAATAGAACAAAATTGAACAAGAAGATACAAAACTAAACTTTCCAAAGAAAAAGAATTTAAAGCCATATCTAACCAAATATCCAAATGGTCCTAGCCAGTCATACTTATACTTTGTTCAACTATCTTAGAACTTTCTAAAATTTTTATAATAGTAGATCTTACCTAAATAACTATTGTAAGTCCTTTTTAGAATATTCTATGGTAGATCCTATATAATCTACTAATTTAGCTTCAATTCTAGAAACTTCTATAAACTTCTTAAATATGGCTCCAACTATCTATTCATATGCATCAATAATACAAATATTTTATCTATACCTTGTTATAATTAATCTCTCTCTATTAATATAAAACATCCTTATTTCTCTCTGAATAGTATCTCCAAATTGTTTCTTAATAATATATAAGGTTTTAAACAAGTTTTCATATTGCATCGTAGATGAAAAACCTTTTGAGAAGACTTTGTATAGAAGTTGTTAATGTCTTCTACTATGGCAAAAGTAGCGATGCTCCAAAATACTGTCCACTTCATATTTTTGTTGATCATCAACTATAACTAGTAGTGGTGGTAGTTGACGATGGTTTGAAAAGTGCTTTGGTTTTGTATGAAATTTCTTAAGTTGTAAAATATAAAAGATCAGATGGACCTAAATATGTGGCAAAAGCTCAAAGTACTAGGCAACATCAAAAATCACTACAAAAATATGGAAAGGTCTAAGCCACTAATGTATTAGTTTATGAACTTGAGTTGATGTAGCAAGTGGCAAGTTGACGTTGGAAAGTAACACCTAATCACCTTTCTGAAAGGTCTTATATTATCAGTAGATATTTGCATACTACTTTTGTCAATTTTGTGTAATAAAGAGGTGGTGCCATGCTTCTTATAAAGCCATTATAAGTTGTTGTAAAAACTTCTTTATTATTGGATTGTTGGTATTAATACAATAATAGAGAGATGTAAGTGTAAACAGATGCTGATTAGTATTAAAGAAGAATGGTGAATGATCGATACTTATTTGAATACTATCATTGTAAGCAAACTCCAAAGGCATCAAATATTCATTCTAATCATTATAATGAACTATCATAAATGTCCATAACATATCTTCTAAGGTCCAATTTGCATGTCCTATTTGCCGATTTATTTAGGGATGAAAAGCTATAGATATGGCAAGTTGTGTATCAAGTAGCTTCAATAAAGACTACCAAAAATTTCTTGTGAAGTATAGATCTTGATCTGAAATGATGACCCGAGGTAATCCATGGTGTCAAAGATAGTATTGAAGAAGAATTATGCAAGTAGTAGAGCATTAATATCTAAATGCACCATAGCCAAATGAAGTTGCTTCATGTATCGGTCCACAAAGACAACAATTGCTGCATGATTATGAGGCATCTAGGACAAATACATAATGAAATTTATAGTCACCTACTTCTATTGTATTGTAGATAGTGGAATTGATTATAATAATCTAGGAGATGTTATATTACGTTGTTATACTATAATTACTTATAATATGTAAAAATTAGTTAGAACATATAATATGTTCATAAGTCTTGGTGTATGTTAGAATGATTAATAGATTAATTTAAAGAGAGTGGATATAGTAAACTTTATTTTGAGTTTTATCTATTTTCATTATATCATTTAAAAAAACTTATAGGACCTAAATATTTAATATGAAGCCTTGAGAGGAGATTAGAGCCTAAAAAAGGCGGCTTATTGAGAAGGATGAAAGTAAGGCATGGTTAGATGAAAGCAAGGAATAAGGATCTTCATTCCTATTGGTCGAAAACCATGCCCTATAGGCTTCAAGGAGGTTGCCTAAGACCTTATTAGGGATTAGGGTTTTTCTTTCGAATTCATCTGAGCTTTAGAGGCTAAAATAAGTAAGTTCAAGATTTTGGGTATAATTTGGATGAAGAGTTCGTGTGATTTCGAGTTTTTGTGAAGGAGATATAGGTGTTCAAATGTTAAGGTATCAAATTTGTACCTACTATCACTCTTTGAAGCATAACATATGCGTATGGAGAGCAATGAAAGATTGGCTACTGGAATTAGAGAGATCACTTTCTTGGCTATACTTTACATATATTGTTTGATGAATTCTAAGTCTGGATGAAGGAGTTATAGGGCATTGAAGACAGCATATGTAATTCAAAGGCAGTAACTGAGTTATTTTGTTAATAGTAATGGTTGGAGCCATATCTTGAGTTTCTTGATGAGTTTTTTGCTCAAAATTTTCATAAGTGTGTATTATTAGATTAAGAAGCTATAGATCAAAGTTTCATGGTATTTGAGTACTTATTTTGTAAAATATGAAGAAAATAGCATGTAGATATATGTAAGCTAGGGCTTAAAGTTACTATTAGGATTTTAGTGATATCTCAAGATCCGTAATGAATTTGAAGTTGAACTTTCTTGTAGTAGTTTTTGAAAGTATATCAATACTTCATATAAAATTTAGAGTTTTTTGGACGGTCCAATCATGAGATATGAACTGTTGAAATTTAGAAAACATTTCTCATAAGGATATATAAGGTTTTAAGATACTTTATCATACATTTGGATATTTTTTTTGGTACTTAGGTTTATATATAGATATTATTGTCCTAAAAGGAAAAATACTATATATATATATATATATATATATATATATATATAAACTTAGTACTTTTATATCTTAGACTTAATTGAATATTTAGTGGCAGCCAAAAGCCCAACGCTTTCTTGAGGCAAACTCTCTCTATCCTGATAATGTACTTTATTACATTGACATGACTTGTAAGAGTGCACAAAAGTTCAAACATCACAATTCAAACCTATCCAAAATCATATTATTGAGATGTGTTTTAGAATCTTCTCACACCCTAGATGTCTAGATATTGGAATGTCATGTCCTTCTTAAAGTATGCATGTTTAGAGTATATCATTATCAAATATATAAATCCGCTGTCGTATTACGTGCTTTCTTGCTCGAGAATGCGTCGGGCATCTGGCTGTAGAAGATAGTATGGAGATTCGCCAATATTCAAGCAATTTATCGATTTTTGACTGTTGGAATACAAACAACTGCAAGAATACACCGTAAATCTATACGGATGCCCTTCGACTGCTTGTCAAAGTCCTTTTTGCCCCAGCCGGTAGGTCTCTAGACGTTACAGAGAACCCCGAACAACCCAAACTGCTAATCTTTGATACCGCTTTATACTCACGATCTTGTATCCAGTGATTGTCTTGTTAGATTAACCCAATAAATTTCATTCACTCCGCATACTCAATCCTATAGACACCCTTTTAATTCTTCATCACAGACGTAACTCGATTTCATAAAACAGTCAAGAGTAATCAAACCCACTTCATTAAAAATCTCGATTCACCATTACAACACTGACTTCAACAACGATTGCCTCAGTCTTCCCAAAACCCTATGAAGAAAAAAAACCCAATTCTCTATCTTTTTTTCCCGCCCGAAGCATGAAGCTAGCTCTCTCCTATCCTTCAAAAACCCCCCAAAAAACTTATTCTCTCCCCTAACCTTATCCTCTGAATTTCTTCAATCTTTTGTCTTGGATCCGGAATTGGCTCCCACCGTCAGAGCTTGGATCCAAAATTGGCTCTCGCCGTCAGAGCTTTCTCTCCCATTTTTACCTTTAAGAGATCCTTTTACCGAAAATAACGTTCCTTGAAATGGCACAAAAAACAGGACAGCCTGAAACATAATCGAAACCCCGTAATCGGGACCACATTGAGTCGCCCGACCAATTCAGGTCTCATATTGGCTAAGAGTCCAGTAGTAAGACCCGGATGTCCCCGTAATTGGATCAAATTGGTCCTTCGCGTCAGATTGGCTGAGGCCCGTAGTAAGACCTGGATTTTCCCGTAATTAGACTGCATTGGGTTGCTCGGCCAATTCAGGTCTCATATTGGGTAAGAGGACCCGGATTGGATTCTTGAAATTGAATCCAATTGGCTCTTTGAACCACGCTCACTCGTCATGTGAATTGGTCCTTTCTCTTCCTGCTGACTCCCATTATTGGAATCAAACGGAGCATTTTAGTATGCCCCGGCTGACTGTAACGGGGTGACTGAACCTGGCCACTCAGTATTTGCATTGGAGTTGGTCGTTGCTCCCAATATTCGAGGTAACTGAACATTAATAAAAGTCCCATTTCTTTATATTTTCACGGTATACTCGTGTTACAACACGACACCGCTTCTTGAAATAGAATAATCCATCATTAAGACTTTAATCTTGATATTATACATTGCCTACCTTTAGTCAATGACTAACTATCTTGAAATAAATATCTCAGTGCATAGCTTCTTTTCATTCTGCTTATTTGGTTAGGTTTGAAATGATACTATTAATAGTAGAAACTTTTTTCTTACTTTTTGATTCAACCATTAAGTCTAATTTCTATAACAAGCTATCTGATACAATACATTATCGTCCTTGCTTGTACTCAAGTTGAATGTCAAAAAGTTGTAACTATTCTTTTCAATAATAGTATTGTAATTTCATATTTTTTAGATACAAATTATGTAGCAAGAATCAATGGTCAGTTCTAACAATCATTGGCTTTTCCAACAGATAGTATCACCATACTTTTGTGGTATGTACAATCGCTAATTATTCTTCATTACATATAGAGTAATTACACTGTATCCTTTTAAGCTTGTATGATTCATGTACCAATGATTGAAGGTATCTACCAAAGTCTTATTGAAGGACCACTCGAATAACAAAGTCGAAAGCATCAATGTCAAGTATATATGGAAGGTTGGAATTATATGGTTGCAATATTAAAACAATAATAAGTACTTGCATCAACCTATGAAAGGCAATTTGGTATTCTAGTTTCTATACAAATAAAGCACTCTTCTCCAATATGCTTGTGAATGAGACAACATTGTATACAAATTGTTGAACAAAATAGCAATAATATCTAACATGGCCTAAAAATGAGTAGACTTCAAAAGCACCTTTGGGAGTTAGCTAATCTTCTAATACTTTTATCTTATCTTGTTCTATGTGCATGTCCTCAGAGAACATTACATGCCCTAAAAAGATGATGTGTGACTTCATACTTTGATTGCTTGTAATAAAAGTGACTATCTTGTAACCTATATAATACTTCCTATAGATGTTGCTTAAGTTCTTTAGGGATTTTATTATTGACTAGGATATCATTGGTGAAGACAACTATATATTTATATGAACATATTGTCCTAAAACAATATATTCATGTAACTTATAAAGGAGGTTGGAGCATTGGTGAGGCTAAAAGGTAAAATAAACCATTCAAAATGTCTATAGCATATTTGAAATGCTGTCTTTTTTATATCTTCTTTTGTAATAAGTATCTACTAATAGCCATTGCAAAGATCTAGTTTACTAAAGATAATTGTATATCAAATTTGGTCAAGAAGATCATTTACATATAGAAGTGGATATGCATCCTTGATAGTTTACTCATTGATGCCTCAATAATCGATGCAAAGTTGAAGTCCACCATCCTTTTTGGATACAAAGAGTACATGTGCTCCTTAAGGTGATGTGTTATCTTAAATAAGGTCCTTTTCCAAGGATTTGTTCAATGTCTTCTATAGCTCTTTAAGTTCATTTAATAGTAGGTGATAAATTAACCAACTTACGAGTTTGGCATTAGGTAATAGTTCTATTTGAAAAGAGGGCACCTGAATTAAGAGGCACACCACTAGGTAGGTCAATTGGAAAGATATTCCAATATCTTCGTATGAGCTACTTTGCCTATTCTACTCCTTTGGTTGTCTTTTCTATCACTGATATAAGATTTGAAACCACAATATATATATATATATATATATATATATATATATATATTGATTGCTTATGCTATATTTGCTTCTTCATAAAGATCATCTCTTTCAGTAAGTCTTTAACTGCAAATCATTTTTCTTCCTTACTTGATGCGAAGGTATAAAGAGTCACCTTGTGTCTACCATCTTTGAAGGAGATTGTCCTTGCTAGCCAATCAACTTGCTTATTTTCTACCTTTAGCCATGTCAAATCAAAGACATCATCATATCTTAGCTTTATTATTTATCAGCCCTAAATTCACCATTCATTAAATTGACACCACACAACAAGTTCAAGGGGTGGAATGGAAGGACTCCCAATTGTGAAATTATTGAGTTAATTTAAATGTGGATGTTTTTAATTCAATTCAAATTAAAGTCTTTCGAGCAATGATTATCAATATTAAATTAAAATATTAAATAAAATTTACTATCCAAATATAGTAAAAATAATTAATTAAGTTATTATTATTAATTAACCGCAAGAATAAAAAATTAAGTTTGAATAAAAAATTGAAGTTAAAAGTTAAAGTTAAAAGTTATGTGAGAATATTAAAGGTTAAAAGTTAAAACTTAAAATTTATTAGCCAAAAGGTGAAATATAGAGATTATAAGTTACTATGACGGTAATAGTAAAAATAAAATAAGAGAGGTGAAAGTAAAGGTACCTTGACAACACGTAAGGATTGAAGGCAGCGACCCCCTTCTACTCCAAAATTTTCCAAAATTTGTAATCAGCTTTGATTTGAATGATTCTTAGCTTTTTGCAAGTTTAACTTGAAGGCCCTTGTGATCCAATAAATTTCGTTGCAATCTAATAATCTAGTCATGAGAATTCCTCCTTTGAAGTTGAGTGATCCAAACTGCTATGGCGACAAACCCTCTTTACTTAGAAATTCACAAAAAATTCAGATTGTCTTCAAATCCAACAAAACTTATGCTTTTCAAAGCTTAACTTATAAAGCTTGATTATTCTTAAATTTCAAATGAAGGAAATTATCAAGCATTGAGAAATACCTTTCCAAAATTGATTGATTGAAACTGCAAAGGAAGCCGACTCTCTCACTTTCAAAAATTCACCAAAAATTCTTTTTTATTCCAAATCAAGCAAGTCTTATCTTGTCAAAAAGACAACAACAAAAGCTACAGCTATTCAAAATTTCACATTGAAACAAAAGAAACTGAGAGACTCATCAAGGAAAATCCAAGGCCCTTGAAACCCTTGGAATATTTGGGAGGCTAAAGGAGCTATCTACTTCAATGAAGCATATTTTAAAACTTAATGACCATCTTTTAGAATTCAAAATCCATACACATAGAATCACAAGGTTCACAATGAAATTTGAAATCTAAATAAAATTAAAATTAGGGTTTTGGCCAAATTTTGGCATGGCTTCACCGTTCATTCAAAAGAAAAGAGAGAGGGCTTGGAAAACCAAGCCTCTCTTATATAATTGAGTAGGGGCTCGTAGAAGGGTGGCTACATCTCCACCCTTGATTTTTAAGATCCCTAATCTAGATCTACGGCCTTCATTCATCCAAGAGCTAATCTCGTTACCAAGGCTGATTGCTCTTGTAAGTAGTCAAGAAAGCATTTTTTGATAAATCTAACTTTACCATTGTGTTCAAAATACCTTTTTAAGCTAAGATCGACTACTCACATGCCTCAATCCATGCTCAATTATAATTTTCATGGAAGTTTTTACTTATAAGGATCTTAGCAATTTTTTTGTAAAATTCTTCAAAATGAGAATTTCATTGCTTTACTTGTAATTCGAAAGAGAGGATGCTGATCTTGTTTCTTGCACTCCACGGGATAAATCTAGTACCACCATTGCATTAAAAAGACTCTCATTAATTAGAAGAACCATCATGCTGCTTGAATTTGTCGAATTTGGAGGAAAACTCAAAATTATCATTGTTAACTTCCCTAAATCTTTTAGAGAATTATAATTAAAACTCCTAAATTATATGAATGATTATAGGTGCATTCATAGGCTTTTAATCAACCCTCATAGTAATAACTAACCTCTAAATTATTAAACTAATTAAGTTGCTATTCTATTTTTTTAATTTTTATCACTTTAGTCTTAATTAACCTTATTCAAGAAATTAGGCCATAATTTATACCATAAAGGATTGAAATCCTAAAAATTCTATAAAACCAAATTCTACTTATATAAATCCTAATCTAACATGCTCAATTATCATAAAATAGGAAAATAACAAAAATTTGAATTTTAGAGTATAATTGATAATTTACATTATCTTAAACTCTTTTCTTAAGATATGAGTGTCACTTAATCTCAAGATTTCTTCTTCACATATTTCATTCAATATGTTCTCTTGTTCATCTATAAAATATATACTCCTACTTTTGATTTTCTTAGTTTTATTCCCAAGTTGGTTGATAATTTTAATTAAGACATAATTTTTTGTAGAGCCACAACCCTCAAGCAGTCAACAAAGGTGTTTTCTTAGTTGTACTATTAGATATATCAATTGACCTTTTTTATAGTTGTCCAAGGCCATACTATTTATTTTTAAAAGATAGCAATTATCCATAATACTAGCCCTCGATGCCTTTAATGAAGAGTCCCATTTTTTTGCTTCATTTCATTATCGACTTGATGAATCTTGAGACTTTGAATTTGCCTTGATTTATTGATGCTTGAATTTTGACATTTTAGAAAACCTTTGATTTGATGGCTTTACTCTCGATGATAGAAATACAATCCTTTTTGTACCAATATTTGTTATCTTTATAGTATCAATGATCCTTATATTGCATCAATCTCTGTTAGCATTGTTTATTGTGCCATAATATTAAATAGTGGCATAGAACTTTGTGCTATAGATTATATTCCACAATTTTTGAAATCTATAGTATTGATCTTCTTTACAATCCTAATTGCTTCTTCAAATGTTTGTAGATTTCTTAGTTCCACTTTTTGTTGGACTCTAAATTTCAACTGTCATAGAAATCAATCTATTATTTCTACCTTTGAAACGTTACCAATTTAGAGGCATATGAATTTGAATTGGAAGATATAAACTTGTACCAATCTAGATTGTGTAAGATTTATCAATTGATCATGTACTATCTTCTTTATATTGATGGGCCACAATTGATTCCTAAATTCGGTCTCAAACTCCTCTCAATCACAAAATCTACCTTGAATTCTATAGCTTTGAACGTGATTTTGCGACCAAATAGCTACCGCATCTTTCAAATAGCTGGCTACATACATAATTCCTTTGGTAGTATTTACCTCAAATAATTGGAAGTATTATTGCATATTTAAGGTATTGGCATATATCTTCTTGCTTTAAAATCTCAGAGTGTGTACTAGGCTTAGTCAATTTTAGCCTAGCAGATGTCAACTGTCTTTTCCTATAGACTTCTATTTGTCCTTGCAGAGTAGCTATTTGGCTTAGCAGGTGTTGTATCTGAGCCTCCATCTAAGATTGCTCTACCGTATCTCCTATGTTGCAATTTCTTCACTAGACTCTACTATTATAATATCTTCTCTCTTTCCAGTTTACTTTTTAAGAGTAGCTTGTCATAGCCTCAACATAGTACTAGTGTGACTATAACAATTGATCTCAAACTAGACAGTGGTTATTGACATGCTACTAAAGAACAGTCTAATATTTGTTTAGATATCAATGAAACATGATTGAACTATTTTAAAAATTTAAGACCATTCTAATCTATAGCAACATAAATTCTATCATAACATAGAACATAGTAGATTACAAAAAAAAAAAAATAGAATAAAATTGAATAAAAAGATGCAAATCCAAACTTTACTAAGAGAAAGGATCTAAAGTCATATCTGACTAGATGCCCAAATGGCTCTACTTAGTCTTATTTATACTTTGTGCAACCAATTTACAACTTTTTAGAATATTTTTAATGATAGATTCTACCTAATTAATCACTTTAAGTCCTTTCTAGAATATTCTATGATAGATTCTTTTTAGATAATTTTTTTAAGCTTTTTTAGAATGTTCCATGGTAGATCTTATATAGTCCACTAATTTAATCGTAATTCTAGAAACTTCTATAAACTTTTCTAATATGATTCCAATTATCTATTAATATACATGAATAATACAAATATATTATCTATAGTCAATTACATCTAAGATATTTATTATCTTATATTACTCTAAAAAAAATATATGAAATACAAGATAGATTTTGATAGACTCTAGTAGAGATAATCGATAAGCAACTTGATTGACTGCTTTACAAATAAAAAATGGTTCAAATTTATAATAATCCAACTTGTCATAAGAATGAATAGTTTTAATATTATGAAAAAGTAACCATACCTTATCACCAATATAAAAATAAGATTATTTCTTGTAATAGGCATTCACATTACTATTTTGTTATTAATGAATCTCTTTTAGTTGCACCTTCATTATTGTATATAGCTCAAATAAATGATTTGTCAAATTTTTTGCTGTAGAATTATCAACTTTTAAAAAGTCAAAAGCATCAAGTTATAGATGATTATTAGAGTTAACAAAGAAAGATATTTGTTGTATAGAAGAATATATTATATTATTATAAGAAAATTTTGCCAATGGCAAAAAAAATTATCTAATCATCTTATTTATAGTTGATGATATACCTCAAATATTGCTTCAAAATTTGATTTACATGCTTTGTTTGTATGTCAATTTGAAGATAGAAAGCTGAAGATAGTTTTATATCTATCTTTAAAATCTTAAAAAGAATTTTTTTAAATCTTGATATAAATTAAATTTTCCTATTTAATATAATATCCTTAAATAATCTATCATTGTGATAGATATTGTCAAAAAAAAGTTTAGTTACTTCTTTACTTATGATAGATTTTATATATAGTACAAAATGTGCCATCTTAGTGAAATAATCTATTATTACAAATATAGAATCATAAGAACTTTGGACTAGAAGATTTGTAATAAAATCCATAGAAATAAGAAATCATGATTGTTTAGAATGAGTAATGGCTGAAAAGTTTGTAAAGTTGATAACAAGGAGTTTTAGAATTTGAAAAAATATCACATGATTGTATAAAATCTTTGACCGCCTTCCATATTTGAGGCCACCAAAAATCCCTAAATATTAGTTTCAAAGTTTTATTATATCCAAAATATCATGCTACTAAAAAATTATAACAAGCCTAAAAAACATATAATTGAGCTTCACCTTTTAGAATATATAAGCACCCCTCAAAAAAGAATAGATTTTTTTTGAATTCAAACTTAGAAATATCATGAGAATTTGAAGGATTTTTTTTAATACCATAAATAAAAAGATCAAAAGAAATATTTAATTGAATTATTTAATCAAAGTTGAATCAACAGTTAGTGCTAATTTTATTACTTAAAGATGAAGATGCTCTAGTTTTAAGAGAATTACTCATTGTTGATTAAAATTGGCATCTCTTTCTTTTGTTGCAAGGTAAGATTGTCTAGAGAATGCATCTAAGAAATCTTGTTATTTTTTTAGTCAATAAGTGATTTTGAATTTGAATCTTGACAAAGACATACTTTAATAGGCTTAAAAATAATTCAAAACACGTCGTGTTATAAAATACTTAAGATTTTTATGATCCATATATATAGTGACTAGAATAAAAGTACCTTCTAAATAATGGCACCATTCTTGAAATGAATCCATAATTGCTAGAAGTTCTTTGTTGTAAATATTATAGTTTATTTTAACTATTAAAAAAAATTTGGAATGAAAAGCTACAAGGTGAAGTTTATTATTGATTGTCAATTGTATCAATATGACATCTAATGTAAAATTTTATGTATCTATTTTTATAAAAAATGACTTAGAAAAGTCAATACAAAATAAAATTAATATTGAAAAAAAATTTGTCTTCAAAGCTTCAAATACTACTTCTGATTCTTGATACCATTGAAGTTTATCTTTACAAGTCAAAAATGTATGATATTATATTCAAAATATCTTTACATGGTTCAAAATATAAACTTCTATTTATCTCTTTTTTTGGTGAATATTAGATTATATGTCCCTAATAAATCTATTTTTGTATTGATCTTAGTTTAATTCAATTGATTAAGAAGTCTAGATATAAAAGGTAGCAAATAGCTATTCTTGATGGTGATCTTGTTGATTCCTTGATAATCAACTCACATCCACAATGATTTATCTTTTTTCTTTACAAATAAAATTAGAGCTCTAATTGGAGATTTGGAATAGCATATAAAATTCTTTGCTAGATTTTCTTTAATATATTCTTTAAGCTCAGTTAATTCATTTTGAGATAAATTGTAGGTTGGTCCAAATGGTAATTGAGCTTTTTTTTTAAAGGTCAATTGAATAATCATAAAGACAATGATTCAAAAAAATCTCTATATTATTTTTTTAAAATATATCTTTAAAAACTTGATATTAGCTAAGAATACAATTTAAAATCTTTTCACCATTAGAAACAAGTGTAGCATAAATGACAAAAGGTAATCTTTCTTTTATAGCATGCAAAAAATTCTTATATCTATAAATATAGGTTTGGTTATATTAGACTTATGATTCTATCAAAGATAAGAACTTGATGAAAGCAAATAAACAAATGAGACTCTTTCAAAGAAATATGATAAAATAAAAATAAAAAATTTCTTTATTAAAAAAAAACTAAAATGACTATTGTCAAAAGATAAAAAAACTAGAGACTCTTGAAACTAGACTAGAAGCAAGAAAGGAGCTATCAAGTGCGAAGACGGCTTCATTATTGCTTCTATATATATTATCTATCTAGGATCTATGTGGTGGCATTCTATAGGACTTCCAAAAATAAGTTGATTTTGTATGACACCTATGTTAACCTACAAGGCTCTTTATTTATATAACAAATAAAAATACTACAACTCTTTGGTACTTCAATGGATCAGTCTTACGAAGGACTCAAACTAAAGGTGAGAGAGGAAGAATAAGGCTTTGAAAGGGCCTTATATATCCAAGCCCTCAAGCTATTTATTAATAATTACTATTATTAATAACTTATAAGTAAAAACTAATTTAAGAGCCTTCTTATAAGCTAATCCATGCAAATAATACAACTTATCATTAAGAAAATTTATATCCTCCATAATCTCCAATCAATACTTTTTATGGAAAGGACCAATGATTAGCATCCATTTATCACAAGATAATAAAAAATCACCATAGATATCAATCAATGCATATATTTTTAATTCCTAATAACTTAATTAGTCAAAATTTATGCAAAATAATTTACTAACTTAGAAATATTAATCTTTGAAAGAGATACTATAAGAAATAATTTGATTTGTTATCATAGAAGTTATGGTTGAAGAGTAGAATAGCTCTTTGTCTTCTTCCTTCACCATCACTTGTAGCTTCAAGAGCAAAGTAACTCTCTATCTTCTTCCTTCACCATCACTTATGGCTTCAAGAGCATGATAACTTTCTATCTTCTTTTACTATACTCCGACTACAATTAACTTCATTTTTCCTAATAACTTCTATTTTTTTATAATTAACAAATAAATAATATTGTATCTTATCAAAATATAAAAAATTAACTAAATAAAATTTTGGTGCATAATTTATGGCTTACACCACAAGCTACCAATACATGTAACATGTAATTAACTTATTGACTAAGTTTTTAACCTACTAATCAACTATAAACACATGTAAAGTCAAAATATCATTTAAAGAGCTTCTAAAAAGCTTATATAGAAGATATTATGAAATTAATCTATTTTTATTTATTTATATAAATATAATATGAATAAATAATAATTAAAATAGATTTATATCTATAAAATTATCTCTCTTATTGAGAACAAGTTCCACAAGGAGCGATAATCACATGTTCAGAAAGTCTAAGATATAGTGAATTGTATTTGGTACATACTCTGATCTTTATTTCCTTTCAAAATAAATGATAGATTCTCTCTACTATTGATAATGTTTCATTTTAGGAAAAAAAAACCACCTTGTTATTTGATCATTATTAAAACCTTTATAACTTCTTTCAAACAAAATATTTGTACTATTATCAGGAATCATTCCTACCTCCAATAAAATCACTAAATATCAAGAATATCTTCTTAGGTTATGATACCAAATACATTGTATTTTGCCATTTATTCAAAGAACATGTTATTTTGAAGGTTGTTATCCTTATTACATCGTCTTGAATGCTATAATAATTATAATGTCTTATCCGATAAGTCAACAAATGATGGCTTTTTAATTGAATCTATTGGCTATTGATTCTCCATCTTTTTAATGCAACAATTATACAAAAACTACAAACAAGGATATAAGATAGAATGCAATCTTTCCTAAATTGTGTTTCTTTAAAAGCAAAGATTTACTATTCTTCATCTTAATTTTGATACATATTATTAATAAAAAGTTTTGACCTTCTCTATTACATTTATAAGATATTTTGGTGGCTCTCATATGCATTTTTTAATATTGTATCTGTGCCAATGAATAAGATATTCCAACCTATGTCAACATTGCCTTGAATTGAAGACTTCTTCTACCTTTAATTCTTAATTATTATTTACTTTTATAAATGGCAATGGTATTTGTCTTCTTCTCGAGATATTTATTGTCTTATATGGCTCTAAAAGAGATATGTAAAATATGAGATGGATTTTCATAGACTTCAATAGATGTAATTGATAAGTAACTGAATGGACTTGTTTACAAACAAAAAATGGTTTAAATCTATGATAATCCAACTTATCACAAAGACAAATATTTTTAATATTAGGACAAAGTAATCATATCTTATCCCCAACATAAAAATGAGGTTGTTTCTTACAATAAGCATATATCTTGCTCTTTTGTTGTTCTTGAACCTCTTTTAGTTGCATCTTCATTGTTATATGTAGTTCAGATAAATAATTTGTCAATTTTTTTGCAACAAGATTATCAACTTTTAAAAAATAAAAAGCATCAAATTATGGATGATATCCATAATTAATAAAATAAGGTGTTTATTGCATAGAAGAATATATCATTTTATTATAAGTAAACTCTGCTAATAGCAAAATAGTTGTCTAATTATCTTATTAGTAATTGATGGTACACCTCAAATACTACTCCAAAACTTGATTTACACACTTGATTTGTCCATGTTGAAGATCAGCAAGTACTTAGTTACAACCACATAGAGTTTAAGCATAGTATGTTGCTAATAGTAAAAAGGCAGCAAAAAGTTTAAGTAAGTTATTGTGGTGGCACCAAGGATTTGTAGGTGGCAGCTAGGTTAAAAAAGAACCTATGGTTTGGATGGATGAAGAAGAAATGGATGTAATATCAAAAAGATGGAAGTTGCCTTGTTGGTGAGCAAACCACCACCTATGAGTAAAGAGTGTTGGAAGTAAGAATTATTTTTCTCCACACTTCTCTTAGACTACAGTCCTTGCTGATGTTAAGTGTTTGTAGCTTTTAGACTTCTTTTCATTAATAAGTTATGAGCCAACTCATATTTGCTTGAGTGTTTTCTGAAGTTCTTCGAAGTGGTTTTGTAAGTGAGAAATAGATCAAGTTGTTGTTGTTGATGTTAGGCTTTAGAAGAACCTAACTTTCAGATTCAAATCTAGATCTAGATCTTGGTTTGCTCTTACTTGTGGTTAAGAGCATTTTGGTATTGGTGTTTTGTTTTTTCACCTATAGACAAAGTTTGTATTGAGCTTTTGCTGAGATAGATCCTTGATAATCTAACTTTACAATTTCATATCTCAAAGTTACTGATTATGCTTAAAAGGCCTCTTATAGTGTATAGAGGTGATTTGTGAGCATAAGAGAGATATTAGAGGAGAAAATCAGATTTTTGATAGTTAGATAAGTCATCAAACTTGTGACAAGTCTTAGAAGTGAAGTTGAGAGTGTTTTTGAGAGTTAAAATACTATTTTATTTACAAAGAAGGATTTTGTGATTCTAAGGCAATAAAACCATCTTGCTGATTTTGAGAGCATTAGGACTTCTTCTTACAATCTTTTTTGATAAAACTCTTCCTTAGACATAGCTTCAAGTGAAGGTGAAGGATTGAGAGTTATTAAGAAGTTTAGAGGTGAGAATTTCTACAATTGGAAGGTAAAAATGGAACTTTTATTGGCATCTTTGGATCTTTGGGATATTGTAAATGAAAGTAAAGAGGATCCAAGCAAAGATGTTGATATGAAGGAGAAGAAGGAATTCAAATGTTGTAAAAAGAAGGCTTTTGGATTGATTGTAATCAATGTGGATGAAGCCAATTTCTCCCACATTATCTCTTACAAAGGATGAGAAGAAGCATGGAAGACTCTTTGCAACATCTTTGAGAGCAAAAACTTATCCAACATCATCTATACAAAGAGGAAGTTCTACACTTGCAAGATAGAAGAAGGTGAAGACCTCATGGCTCATATCAATAAGGTAAAGGCTCTTGCAAACTAACTAGTAATTATTGACAAGCCTTTAGAAGAAAGTAATATTGTCATGATCTTCTTAATGAGCCTTCCCAAATCCTACAACTACCTTATTGTGGTATTGGAGTCCATCAAGCTAAAAGAACTTATAATAGACTATGTGACAACATGACTTGCCTATGAAGTAATCAAGAAGAAAGAAAAGGAGCTCCAAAGTGAAAATTCAACACTCTACTCACGTTAAGGCAAGGGCAACTATCCAAATCAAGAAGGTAATATCAAATCTTGCTTCATTTGTGGCAAAGTAGGCCATTTTGCTCAAAATTACTACAAAGACAAAAAGATGGAGAAGAAAAATGCAAATAGTGTGCAAGATGAGTTTGGAGGACAAGATTATGCATTCATAGCAACAAATGGGACCTCTATGGCTGCCATGTCAAGTTGGATTGTGGATTCAAGTTGTTCCAAGCATATGACATCTTATAAGTGTTCATTTGACTTTTATGAGGCTATTCTAGCAGCAAACGTGGTGTTGGTGGATAGTGGTACATGTGAAGCCATTGGAATTGGCTCTATTATGGTAGAGGTGGTTGTGAATGGACAAACCAATACGATCAAATTCAAAAATATCCTTCATGTACCTAAGATGAAGCAAAACCTACTTTCGGTGAATAAACTTGTAATGGAAGGTTTTAAAGTTTAATTTGACATGAATGGATGTTTTGTAAGAACATTGAGTGGAGACAAGGTCTTCAAAGGCTTGAAAGAGGGAAATTTGTACTACCTCATTTATAAGAAGGTGAATAGAGTGGAAGTAGCCACATTTGCTGAGTTTACATCAAACTAAGACAAGTTGATAATATGGCATCGTTGCCTTGGCCATTTGAATGTGAAGAGCATGAGAGAGCTCAAGACCATGGTAAGTGGCTCAGAACTTGGCAATACAAGCCAAAATATAAAACAACTTGCATGTGAAGGATGCACACAAGGCAAACAACAAAGCCCTTCATTTCCAAAGAGTGTAGCAACACGTTGTTGTATTGTGGTTCGGCAATTATATGAAAATAATGTAATTATGTACTTAATATATAATTTACTAAGTAACATAGTAAGAGCCATGTCAGTAGATTTAAGTTGGTTGTAGAATATAATTTGATTATTACTTTGAGAAGAAGTTGTTTAAAAAGATTACTATAGAATATATATAACATTAATTTCCTTTTGATAGTAGCTTTTAAGATTGGTTTTGATTGATAGTAAATTCTAAATATTTAAAGTCACCTTTATTAAACATTGGTGACCTTTGAAAACTTATTTTGGTTCTTTTATTTGGTGTTAAGAGCATAAATTATGTAAATCTTATAAAAAAAAGGATTGAAGAAGGATTTTGGTAGCAAAGGGAATAATTAGGGCACCAATATAGATGAATGGAGATGAATGATGAAAATCTCCATTCCTATTGGTCAAAAATCATGACCAATGGGCTTTGAGGAGGCTACCCGAGGCCATATTAGGGATTAGGGTTAGTTTCTTGGAGCCATTTGAGCTTTAAAGGCCAAATTCAGTAAGTTTAGGTTTTTGGCTATGGTTTTCGTATAAGTTTTGTATGGTTTGGAGTTTATATGAAGGAGATATAGGCGCTCAAAGTTAAGGTGTTGATTTGGGAGCTATTGTCACTCTTTTTGGCATAACGCACGGGTACAGACAGCAATTGATGATCGGCAATTGCAATTGAAGAGAAAACTTTTGCGGCTACACTTTTCACATACTGCTTACTAGATTCTAAGTTGAAATGAAGGAGTTATTTGAATTTGAAGTCAGTACATGCAATCTAAGGGTAGTAAGGGACCTGATTTACTAGTGGTTATGTCTTGAGTTGTATCTTGAGCAATTTGACAAGGTTTTGGCTCAAAATTTTAGAGAATGTATAAATTCATGTTAATAAACTTTTTTGTAAGTTTGATAAAATTTGAATATTGGATTCTTAAGATATTAAGAAAATAGTGCTCTAGTACTTATAAATTAGGGTTTAGAGCAACTACTAGAATTTCTTAGATGCTAAAAGATCGAAAGTGATTTTGCAATTGATTTTTTTTGTAGCAAAAGTTATGAGTAAATTATACCTATCCTATAAATTTGAAACAAATTGAATAGCTAGATCAAGCGTTATGAATTTCTAAAGTTCAAAATAAGAAAATCCTTCGCGGAAAAAATATGTGTTGAAGGAATTTTGTTATATTTTGAGTTTTATACAAAATAAAGGAGTTTTGGAAGCTAAGATAAGATTAATATAAAGGTTTAAGCTATACTCTCTACAGCTAGATACATAGTATATTCCTAGATAGCAAATCATGCCATACGATAACGTACTATCAAGTTGCTGGAGATTGTCCATTCGGATGTATGTGGACCTATGAAGAACACAAGTATTGAAGGATCAAGGTATTTTCTCACTTTCATTGATGATTATTCAAGAAAGATTTGGATCTACATTCTTAAAGCCAAGAGTGAATGCTTTTGGAGGTTTTAGGAGTTTAAAGCACTTATTGAGAAACAAAGTGAATGCAAGATCAAGGTGCTGTACACTGACAATCGAGGTGAGTGTATGTTTAAGCAATTTGATGTTTATTTGAAGAATGAAGGAATTGCTAGATAAACCATAACTCTATAGACTCCACAACAAAATGGTATTGCTGAAAGGACAAATCAAACCATTGTAGAGATGGCAAGCAGCATGCTTCATGCTCAAAACCTTGGCTATGAATTTTGGGCGAAAGCTGTGGTGACTACAATGTATACAAGAAATATGTGTCTAACAAGTGCTCTTGCATAAATGACACCACGAGAAGCTCAGAGTGGGAGACAACCTTGCAATTCCTATATGAGGACCTTTGGTTGAATTGCATATGCAAAAACATCAGATTGTATGAGGTTCAAACTTGATGCAAAAGATACAAAGTGTGTGTTTTTTGATTATTGTGCAGGTACTAAGGCATATAGGCTAATATGCTTGGAAACTAAGAAGGTCATCAAAAGTCGTGATGTTGAGTTTTTGAAGCTATGATTGCTCGTTTTACTTATTCTAGAAGAAACCTCCTAATAAAAATCCGTATAAGGAGATTCGAACATGGGGAATGACTAGTTGCTTAAGCGTTCACGTTAGAGTTACACAATCAATTACCTCTTGAATGTATCGTCTTTATTTCCAATATCTGAATATACAAGGAATCTATAATCTCCTCCTTCACCTTATCGGTCTCTTCCTTATAGCAATTTAGTCATACTAATAATTACTATTTCTACCAATATATTCACCCTCATAATCTCCAACTGTAATACTGCGCCCTCACAGCTTTCAACACACAATTATCCTTATTCCAATCACTAGAATTCTTCATACAGAACTGCCATTCATATTATAGTGTTTCACATAAATATAGACTCATTCTCTCTGCTGAACTACAATCAGATTTCAACATTCAATCTTTCTTCTTTTCAAATAATATCAATCATATTTCCATTCCATAATTCACTTCACAATATTCAGAAACTCTCAATCTTCTTATTCAAAGAAAATAACAAACAAAAGAAAAGAGGTAGCACCAAGCTTATCCCGGCTCACGACTCTCAGAGTCTGGCCCTCGGCTTACGACTCTCACAGTTTGGCCTCCTAATTAACTTCTATAACTCCTATATACTTTCTCTTGATTCTCTAAATTCTAATTGTAATTTTATAATTAACTGCTTTTAATAACTAAATCACTCATCTGTCCTCCTAAATTTCCTATTATATGAACTATTAATATATTTTACTAATATCTTTCAAAAATAAATTAATATCTATTCTACATAGTCCCACTCCTATCTATGCAGCGTCCTCGCAAACATTCAATTGATACCTATCTAAAAATTATCTAACAAATCTCCACAAAAATTACTAGTTCCTCTGGCCTATCTAATTAATCAATTGCCACAGTATCTGTTATTAGTTCCACTGATTCCGGTTCCAACTGCAAATCTTTGTCTTCCTCCAATCCTTCCATTGGCTCTTGCCTCAACTGAGCTGAAAGGTCTTCATTGTACTTGCCCAGTTCACAGACTTGAGCTTCCTGTTTCAAGATCTGGACATCTTGAAGTTCCAATTGTTGCTGCTGACTCATCCATTCTGGAATATCTTCAATCGACACTTGTGACCGGCTCCTCACTGTTTACTTTTATTTGGAACTACTATTCTCAAAAACACAAGAAATACAAGAAAATGGCACTCCAACCAACCCAAAACAACACCACAGAATGACTTTAATTGGTGCCCCATTCCTATTCTTTTACTACTTGGTGATAATGATAACATGTTATCCATATTGTCCATGAAAGGTAATGAAAAGTAATCTTTCTTGGTGGCCACATTTAACTTTTAAAAATCTTGATATATCCTGATTTTCTCATTTTTCTTTGGTACCATCACGATTGGCGACACCCATGTACTATGCGGAATAGGATAAATAAAATCCATGTTGAGAAGTTTATCCAATTTCTCTTTCACTAAAAGGGAATATTTTGGGTTAAGCCAGTGTTGTCTTTGACAAACTGGCATAACACCCTCCTCCAAAATAATTTGGTGCTCATACATGTTGACTGGAATCCCTTTCAAATCCGCATACGACCACAAAAAGGTAGATTTGTGACAGACAAAAAATTGTTTCCAAGCATCCAATTCTGTACCGATAATACCAGCATATATTTTAATTAGCTGTGGCGTTTGATTGGTGCCTAGGTTAATGGATTGACATACAAGAACTTCAACAATCTCTGATTTAATTATCTTCTCTTGATCTGAATATCTTGTATTATCCGACACATGGAAATCACCCAAATCTGGTTCCAATGTGCTGACTCTATTGACTGCAGAATTGTTCATTTATTCGGCAATAGCATGATCCGAGTTAGTCACATCCTCCTGATGCAGTAAATATTTGCCAGGACCTCTACATTGGTAGACTCCTATCTTTGCTGTTGGAGTGTTTTGTCCTACTTCAAATTGCGGTGAACCTATAGCATTGTCATCTGCCTCAATCGATTGACTCTCATTGTCCAATGTAAATTTTGATTCTGGCAATTGAGATTCTCCATGATATTATACCGGATACATCTGTAAAACAATTTGGTCACGACCTTTTCCAATTGTCAATGTGCCTCGGCCCCAATCATTCTTAGCTTTGGCTTGATAAAGCCAAGGTCTGTCCAATAAAATGGGATACAATAACGTAGAACTTTGTAATCAGAATACAATATAATCAATTTTGTATGTCAATACCACGATTTCAGTGCCAATATTGTGTAAGATTCCTATTGGCTTTATCCGACTATGATCTATCATTCGCAATACCAATGTCGTAGGTAGCAATTGCTTTAGATCCAAGTCCTCCATTATATCCGCTGTCGTGTAATGTGAAGTCTTGCTTGAGAATGCATCGAGCACCTGGCTGTAGAAGGTAAAAGAAAATTGCAACAAAAGGTCCTAAAAATCCAATAGGATTATAGAGAATTTACAATTAAACGTTAACAATCATAATCACATATTAAACAAGGTCAATTAAATTTTATTGAAATTATAAAAGAAACTTAAAGAAATCCTAAAGAAATATAAGAAAATATTAAAGAAAATTTAGTCAAACCGTAACAAAAATCTAATAGAACCTTAAATTCTAACCAAATCCTAATCTTAATCCAACCTTAATCAAACCCTAGATAAACCCTAAAACCTGAATCAAATCCTAATCAAACCTTAATCCCTAATCAAATCTTAATCCAAATCCTAAATCCTAAATCAAACCCTAATCCAAATCCTGAACCCGAAACCAAATCCTATCCAAATCTTAAATCCTAAATCAAATCCTAATCCAAACCCTAAATCCTAAATCAAACCCTAAACCCTAAATAAAACCCTAATCAAATATTAATCCTTAACCAAATCCTAATCCAAATCCTAAATCCTAAATCAAATCCTAAATCCTAAATAAAATCCTAATCAAATATTAATCCCTAAACAAACCCTAATCCAAATCCTAAATTCTAAACTAAATCCTAATCAAATCTTAATCCCTAATCAAATCCTTATCCAAATCCTAAATCCTAAACAAAATCCTAATCCACACCCTAAACCAAATCCTAATCCAAATCATAATTCCTAAATTCTAAACCAAATCCTGTCCAAATCCTAAATCCCAAACCAAATCCTAATCCAAATCCTAAATGCTAAACCAAACCCTAAATCAAACCCTAATCCAAACCCTAAATTCCAAACCAAATCCTAATCAAATCCTAATAATTCCTACAACAGATTTAAACCTCAATAACTAATGAATAAACCATTGATCTTAACTAAAAATTTGTATATTTTTAAAAAAATTAGTTAAAAATAAACACAAAAAATTTGATAAGGATCGGAGTTACCAAATTGATGATATCCTCAAAAATGTGCTTGGGTATTGGCCGGCCTCCTTCTCCAATCTTAATGCCAATCTTCCAAAGCCAATATCTCTTTTTTGCACCTTTCAATTGATCTCAAAATTCTCATACACATAGAAAAACAAGTCTAATATTCTCTTATATAAGTTTCACTCCAATCCAATTAATAGATTGCAAGAAATCTCAAAAACTCCCACTGAACCTAAAATTCTACTTTTTGAGACCTTAACCCACTTAAACCTCAATATCCCTCAATTCAATCGTTAGATCAAGCTGAAATGCACGACACATATTAAATACAACTATAACCATAAACCCACAAAATTTCACTAGTAGATCTATTACAAAACTCTTGAAATCACCCAAAACGTAAATCCTATTTTATTTCATAAAATCTAAGTCATCCGAAACAAACCTCAACTTTGCAAACCTCTTACAAAGTCATATCAACTCCAAATCATCCAAAATATACGTTTATAGAAAGCCTATTTAGTGTGATATCAAATCTCACTCTCCAATTTCCAAAAGAACCTCGAAGTCGTCGTTGAGACTTAGTTTTTTTGCCCCAGGGTTTGATTTCGACCCTGGTTCATAACCGGCCCTCTCCGGGCATCAATATCTAGTTTTTCTAAGTAACTTTTTTCTAGAATTTATTCTTAACTTTCTTCTAAAGATGCTTATATCATTTATTTTCCCAATCTACTTTGATTTGCCTTACTTATGGTACTACAAAGTAAGTAGAAGTCACCTTTCTAAAAGACAGCATTGGTACCCTTTAATTTTTCTACCCCTTTGACTATTAACTATATTTCTAAGATAATTTGTTCTAATACTTTGAACTAAGATCTCCTAAATTATAATAATCTCTATACTCTTTCACCTATTAATTGTGTTACATCATGACACCACGTTCATTAAATTTACATTGGAGCCACCATCGACTTGTACCCCTAGAATTAAAACGCCATCGATTGATACATCGATTGTTGGTGCTTCCGGATCTGGGTTTAAGCTAACTTCATGAATTTCTTTAGTGTGGGATCTTCGTCATATTAACACTAAATTCAATATAGATCAATTTTTCGGTGCTATAGCCAAAAGTTACTTCATTGTAATTGAAGGCTGAATAACATCCAAAACCTTTAGAATGCCGTAGGGTTCCATATTGAGAGTAATTCTCAATGCTCTTTTGCATTTCATTGGTTTTGATTTTACTCCGTGAGGTAAGATATTCTTCTACCCTAGACTCGGAATTAGAATAGCAGCTGGGGCTTCCTTGGAGTTCCTACCCTCGAGAGGATCTTTAAACGGATAGGACATTTCTCGGAATTGCGTAGAGATCGGAACTACTTGGAATGGAATCAAAGCCTCTGTAATTGGGACCTCATTGGGTTCTACTACCAATTTAGGTCTCATACTGGGTACAGAGCCCATAACAGGACTTGGATTGGATGGTCCCAGCAAATTGGCATGTAAAACCAAATTAGATTCTTCAGTCTGTTTAGGTCTCAATATTGGGATACGTCCCAATACTGATATTGGTTCATTTAGCCCCATAGATGGCGCTACTTGCTCTCCTACGATTGGTTCATCTAGGTTTTGAATTAGATTCTTGACTTTTTATTGGCCTCTGGTAAGCACTGCGTTCACCACCTCAATACGATGTACTGGTGAGTCTCGTTGAACAGGGCCTTTGTCCTCCGCCAGTTGGCTTGTTTGTATTTGCTGGTCCCGATTATTATAATTAAAGGGCACATTACACTACTGATAAGTGTGACCAGACTGCTTACAATTTCCACATATTAGAGCATAGTCATCACTAGCCCTTGGATTAGGACATTCACTCGCATAATGACCAATCTATTTGCAACGAAAATAATGAAGTGGTCTTCTTGCACTTCCTTCAAGGATATTGGGTGTCTCTACTAGTATATAATTGCTAGGTCTATCCCATGTCGGATGAGTAAAGGATCTTGGTTGATCCATTGTTACTATAGAGTCTGGCATTAGATTCGTCATTGGTGGATATTGATGGTATCCTGGTTGGTTCATCACCAATCCGTGAGTATTGGATATACCTTCTTAGTGAAATTCAGAGTTTAAGAAATTAAAATAATTCTTGTTTTGTTTATTCACTCGATTTCCATTCTAGCCAAACCTATTTCCCATTTGTACTTGATTGACGTCCCACTGGGTTGGTTGAGTCATTATCTGATTATTGAGTTGTTGTTGCTTCCGTAAATTCCAACAGTTGGTGGTAATATGCTTGCCCCCGCAAAAGGTACATTGTATAGTCATTTGGGGTGGTGAAGGACATTCTGTTACTAAATGACCTTGCCCCTTACAATTGCTGCACCAGACATTGGGATACATATTGGTTGATTCATGTCTTTTTTCTTTATCCTTGGCCAGATTCACAACCAATTCATCCATTTTTTTTGTCAACGTTGTCGTGTTGTGACATGACTATATAGTGAAAAAATGACAAAAAAATGATATTTTAATTAATATTATATAATCATGGTTCAACAAGCATTCAATATATTTTACAAGGCTTTTATAAAAGCCTCTAATCCTATTTTCTTCACTTAAAAGCTAGTAGATAAAAACTAGTTAGTAATTTTACCTTCTAGGCTGTAGTAACTTTTTTATTGCCTTAGAAAGGCCATAAAATGGTAAAGAAAGGATAAAAAGAATAATTTATTAGCATGGTTGATACTAGGGTTAAGTTGAGGGTAGGATCGGGCTATAAAACCACTAGGATAGATTAGATTGATATCCGGGGGTCGGCCGGATATGAGACAGGGTCGAAATCCGACCTCCAGCCACTAAAACGGCCGCCTAGGGCAAAATACTGGGGTTTTTTCAGATCGGGTTTTTGGATCGAAGAGCTAGCTTCAAGCTCTTTTCAAGGTCACTAGTTTGGTTTCATTAGGATTTGTGAGGGGAGAGCAATCACTGCTCAAAGTCAGTGTTTATTTTGGTATTTCGGATTTTACATAAAACATTGATGGTTTGCATTCTCAATCGGTTTGTGCAAGTCGTGTAGCATCTATAGGTCAAAATTTGGTATTGTCTGGATAGTTGGGTGTGCTAAGTGTATACAAAAATTTGTATTAATCTAACAATGCAATCAAGAGATATCTGGGTTTTAGTACAAAGGGTTGTCGGAAGTTGGCAGTCTAGGGTTGGATAGGGTTTCTATGATATCTGAAGATCTACTAATTGGATCGACGTAATTTTTGGCTTGGTAATAGAAGATTTGGAGATCAAGTGGCTATTCAATTTTGAGCTGGAGTTAACAGTTGACAAAGGAGAAATCACTTCTGGAGTTTCTACATGAAATTTCAAGGTTGCGGCCGAGTGTCATCAGTGCGGTTTTTGGGCGTTTTCTTACAATCTGTAAGTTGGGTTGGGCTGAAATTTTCTGAGCATATAGAAGGCTTATACTGGTATTTGGATGCAAAATTTCACACTAAGTGGACAGTTGGATCAAAAGTTACAGCTTGTCAAAGCTCACTGGCTAGAATTAGGGCTTGTTAAGAAAAACAAAAACAACTTAATTATAAAAGAAATAAAGCAATTGGAATATTGTATGGTTAAAATGACTATGAAGAGTGTTTTTAAATACTTGGAAATTGATATTTCAATTATATTCTTCATACATGGATAAAATCTATTATGGTTTCTTTGTTATTTACAAAAACAACTATACCTTCCACAGCCAGATACCCAGTGTATTTCCGAACAAGACAACACGTAATACGACATAAGTGGTGAACCCGATGTGAACGTTTGGGGTGGAAGATATTGGATTTTGTATGTGGTTATTTGAATTGATGGTGCAAGATGACAAGGTTGATTTTAGAGTTTTTGGAAGACTTGGAGCTTTAGAGGATATTTTGAAAAGCAATGTCGATATTTGGATTATTATGGAGTATATTATGGCTTTATAGACATCTTGGGGCATTTTGAGGTATCATAAGTTATTTATTGGAGCATTTCAAGGGATATTTTTTTAACATTGTGGAAGAAAATGGAAGATATTTCAATGAAGTCTTTGGATAGGTTGAATACTTTGGATGGAACAAATGTTAAAGAGTTTTTTGAGGCTTTTTGTATATTTATGGAAGAACAACAAAAGATTCAAGCAATTGAAAGGAATATCACAAAGGCATTACAAGGAATTTTCAACAAATTTGGGAAGTTTAACGTATGCAACATCACTAAGTTTTTACAAGTTTATACATGTGAGATGGAGACATGCCAAATCCCTGAGGCAAAGATGATTTCAAGCTTTTATTTGGCTATTGAACTTGGGATTCATAAAAAGGTGAAGAGATTACTTGAAAGGGGTGTGGAGACATGGTCAAAATTTCAAGAACTTTTGAAGAAAGAATTTATTGATGCAAATGAGGATAAGATTACCAACCGACAGTTTTTGGATTGAATAGAATTACAACCAGGCACGCATATGGATCTTTATGAATTCTTGAAAGAATTTGAAAAGAGGTTTTATCAACTGTCATCCTCAGAGAGATAGTCATTGGATGCTATAAAAATAGAATTATTTTTAAATGGTCTTGATGATGCCATGAGAGACAAACTTTTTATACTTCTTGCAGATGAGTCTACGGAGAGTGGTTGTACTAACAATTGAGAAGAGTTGAAAGAAGCAACAATTCTTTTAGGAAAGCAACAAAGAGCACAAGCTAAAGGAGTTGGAGAATGGTCTAAGAAATCTTCTACTTTGGCTTCTATATCATCTTTATCATTACAAGGAATTAATCTTGAAAAAAGAGAAATAGAACAGCAACTGGAGGACTTCGAAGGAGGAGCCAATTTTTTACAAATGAAAGAAAGTGGATCTTTTATCAAGGATGGTGAAGGAAAGAACAAAGACTTTGATCAAATTATTACTATGGAAGGTCAAAATATCAAAAAAATTGAAGGCAATATGGAACTCAGGGATTTAGAAATTAATGACAATAAGGATGAAAATTATGGCTATTCTACATTGAATATGTTTATGTAAGTGGATGATGGCAATTTGGATGGAACATCTCATGGTGGTAAAAAAGATTATGGTAAAAGTTGCAAGATTTTTCAAGAACATGAGGTTTCACAAGACTATGAAATTTTTCAATATTATGAAGTAATACAACATATTGAGATAATACAAGATTATGATGTTTCACAAGGATGCATTCAAGAAGAAACGAAGGATATTTTACAAGGATACATTCAAGAAGAAATGATAGATATTTCGCAAGATAATGTGGCAAAAGAAGATTATGGAGTCAAAGGTAAAGGTACTAAATCAATGGCTTTAATCAAGTTAATTGTGAGTACTAATCTTTTGGACCAAGATCAAGGTTACATGGATAATGCATATGTATTGGGGGCACAATTGGATTTTGATAAGAAAAAGATTCATCATGAAGTGTAGATATCAAAGGTTGAAAATCTAAAAATCTTCAAATATAAAGACATGGGCAATGGATTTAAGGATTATATGGACGTCTTAAATCAAGCATGGAATCAAAGAACTTGAAACTGAAAGTTCTTTATTAAAATCCATGGAAACGAAAGACCATGGTTGTTTTGGAATAGATAATAGTTAGAAAAGTCCATAAGATCAATGATGAAGAATTTTTGACCTTAAATAAATGTCACATAATGGGCTTCAAGGAGGCTGTCTTAGGCCATATTAGAGATTAGAGTTAGCTTTTTGGAGGCATTTGAGCTTTAGAGGCTAGGATCAGCAAGTTTAGGTTTTTGAATACAGTTTTGGTGAAAATTTTGAGTCATTTGGAGTTTATATGAAAGAGATATGTACGCTCAAAGTTAGAATGTTGATTTTGTATCTATTGTCACTCTTTTGGATATAATCCATGCGTACAGAAAGAAATAGAGGATCAGCAACTAAGATTGAAGAGAACACTTTTTCAGCTATATTTTACGTGTACTACTTGAAGAATTTTGAGCTAAGATAGAGGAGTTATTAGAAGTTGAAGTCACAATTTGGAATCTAAAGAGTTATATATGACCTGTATTTTGAGCTATATCTTATGTAATTTGAAAAGATTTTGACTAAATTTTTTTAATAATTTATGTTTTTATGTTGCTAAACTTTATATATAAGTTTTGTGACATTTGAGTTTTGGATTTGTGAGATATGAAGAAAATAGTACTTAGGTGCTTGTGAATTAGGATTTTAGAGCACCTGCTAGGATTTTTAAGATGCTAGATGATTGGTAGCAAATTTTTAGTTGAATTTTTGGAAGATAAAGATTAAGGATGAATTCTATGATATCCATGAATTTGGAAAAATTTGAATAGTTGGATTGAGAGATATGAATTTCTAAAGTTTAGAAAGAAGAAATCCTTTGTGGAAATATTATATTTTGAAGGATTTTTATTACAACTTGAGCATTTTATACAAAATAAAGGAGTATTTTGGAAGCCAAGACTTTATATATATGTTGAAGATAGATATATGGAGCTATGATTGAAGTTTTGTATAAAGATGAGTTTTTGAGAGGAGATTAGGGATTTTCTTTGAAGTTAATGAAAACCTAATTTACCAAAAAATGCTTAGCTATGATTTGATATAGCCAAGAATGTTAGAAAATTTCTAGATATTTTAAAAAGCCTTATATAAAAATCTTATGAAACATAAAAGGATTTATTAGTATAATATCTTTTTGATATTGTAGTATTTATTTGTCTTCTAATTTTAAGGTTAAAAAACTTATTGGAGCTTGGCCAATAAATTAAAACTAAACTCTCTACAGCTAGGTACCCAGTGTATTTCCAGATAGAAGACTACGCAATATAACAATATGCTTGAAGAACATGTTGTTGTATTGTAGTTCGGCTACCATGTGAAAATAATATGATTATATATTTAATGTATAATTTACTTAACAACATGGTGAGAGCCATGATATTGGATTTTAATTGATTATAGAATGTGGTTAAATTACTACTTTAAAAGGAGGTTGTTTAAAAGGATTTCTATTAGAATTTGTGTAACTTTATTTTTTTTTGATAATAGCTTTTAAGATTGGTTTTGATTGATAGTAACTTCTAAATATTTAGAATCATCTTTATTAAACATTGGTGACCTTTAAAAACTTATTTTGGTTCTTTTATTTGGTGTTTAGAGCATAAATTATGTAAATCTTACAAGAAAAAGGATTGAAGAAGGATTTTGGTAGCAAAGGAAGTAATTAGGGCACCAATATATATAAATGAAGATGAATGATGAAAATCTCCATTCCTATTGGTCAAAAATCATGACCAATGGGCTTTGAGGAGGCTGCTCGAGGCCATATTAGGGATTAGGGTTAGTTTCTCGGAGCCATTTGAGCTTTAAAGGCCAAAGTCAGCAAGTTCAAGTTTTTGGCTATGATTTTGGTACAAATCTTATATGATTTGGATTTTATATAAAAGAGATATAGGTGCTCAAAGTTAAGGTGTTGATTTGGGAGCTACTGTCACTTCTTTTGGCATAACGCACGCTTATAGATAGAAATTGACGATCGGCGATTGCGATTGGAGAGAACACTTTTGTAGCTATACCTTTTGCATATTGCTTGCTGGATTCCAAGTCGGAATGAAGGAGTTATTGGATTTTGAAGTCAACACATGCAATCTAAGGGTAGTAAGTGACCCGATTTACTAGTGGTTGTGTCTTGAGCTATATCTTGAGCAATTTGATAAGGTTTTGGCTCAAAATTTTAGAGAATGTATAAATTCATGTTAATAAACTTTTAAGTAATTTTGATGACATTTGAATATTGGACTCTTAAGATATTAAGAAAATAGTGCTCGGATGCTTAGAAATTAGGGTTTAGAGCATCTGCTAGGATTTCTTAGATACTAAAAGATTGAAAGTGATTTTGCCATTGGTTTTTTTTTGTACTAAAATTTAAGGGTAGATTCTACCTACTCTATAAATTTGAGACAAATTGAATAGCTAGATCAAGCGTTATGAATTTCTAAAGTTCAAAATAAAAAAAATCCTTCGCGGGAAAAATATGTGTTGAAGGGATTTTGTTATATTTTGAGTTTTATGCAAATCAAAGGAGTTTTAGAAGCTAAGACAAGATTAATATAAAGGTTTAAGCTACACTCTCTATAGCTAGATATGTAGTATATTCCTAGATAGCAAATCATGCCATACAACAACGTAAACATGTTCTCTTCTGGAATGTATAGATGTCCTTTAAAATAGAATAGGTTGTTTTTGAACTCAAACTTGGAAGCATTATAAAACTTAAAAGAAAGATTTTTGATGTCATAAATAAGAAGATCAAAAGACATACTTGATTGAATTTTTTTGATAAGATTGAATTAATAATCAATGTTGATTTTATTGCTCAAAGATGAAAATGCTTTAGCTTCAAGAAAATCATTCTTTGTTAATAAAAAGATATATCTTCTTCTTTTGGTATAAGATAAGAATATCTAGAGGAGAAGTCTAATAAAACTTGTTATTTTTTGAGTCGTTAAGTGATCTTAAAATCAAATTTTAACAAAGACATGCTCTAATAGGCTTGATGATGATTCAAAATATGTACTGATATAAAATATTCAAGATTGTTATAGTCATTGTAAATAGTAACTAGATTAAAAGCACCTTATGATAATGGTGCCATTCTTATAACAAATCCATAATTCCAAGAAGTTCTTTATTATGAATCTCATAGTTGATCTTGGCTATTAAAAATTTTCTTGAATAAAATGCTACTAAATGAAGTTTATTATGTATTTCTATTTGTAATAATATGACATTAAAAATGAAGTTCAATGCATCTATTTCTACAAAAAATGATTTTAAAAAGTCAATGCTATACAAAATTGGTATAAAAATAAAGGTTGTCTTTAAAGCTTCAAATAATTCTTTTGTTTCTTGATTCTATTGAAACTTTTCTTTAGAAATCATACATATAAGTAGAACTACAACTTGAGAAAAATTCTTAATGAAGATTTGGTAGTTGTTGAAAAATCCTAAAAAATATTAAACATCTCTTAATATTTTTAGAGTATTTCAATCTATAATAATTTGAACTTTCTTAAGATCCATTATAAGTCTATCATTTAAAATGATGTATCCTAAGAAGTTGATCTAAGTCGTGTAGAATATACACTTTTCTAACTTGGCATAGAGTCCCACATCTCTTAAATTTTATAATACATAATAAACAAAAATTTTATATTTTAATGTGTTCTTAGAATAGATTAAATTGTTGTCTAAGTAACAAATAATTCTTTTGTTTCTTGATTCTATTGAAACTTTTCTTTAGAAATCATACATATAAGTAGAACTACAACTTGAGAAAAATTCTTAATGAAGATTTGGTAGTTGTTGAAAAATCCTAAAAAATATTAAACATCTCTTAATATTTTTAGAGTATTTCAATCTATAATAATTTGAACTTTCTTAAGATCCATTATAAGTCTATCATTTAAAATGATGTATCCTAAGAAGTTGATCTAAGTCGTGTAGAATATACACTTTTCTAACTTGGCATAGAGTCCTACATCTCTTAAATTTTATAATACATAATAAACAAAAATTTTATATTTTAATGTGTTCTTAGAATAGATTAAATTGTTGTCTAAGTAACAAATAACAAAGCCATCTAGAAACTCTTAAAAATCATCATTCATTAAATGTTGGAAAGTTACTTTTATATTTTTAAGTCCAAAAAGTATGACATTTTATTCAAAATATCCATACCTTATTCAAAATGCATTCTTCTATTCATCTCCTTTTTTAATGCATATAGGATTGTATACTACTTGTAGATCTACTTTTGTAAAGATCTTAGCTTAATTCAATTAATCAAGAAGTTAAGATATGAAAGGTAACAAGTAACTATTTTTCATGGTAATAATATTGAATCGTGGATAATTACCACACATTTGCCATGATCCATTATTTTTCTTTATAAATAAAATTAGAGCTCCTATTGGAGATTTTAATATGGCAAATGAAGTTCTCTTAAAGACATGAACTAGAAGAAGATGCATAAATTTGAAAAATCAATGACAAAAGAAAAGTCACAAAATAGAAATAAATAAATATATATATTAAAAAGAAACTAGAAATAAAGTAGTGTGTATATTAAAAAAAAACTAGAGACCCTTAAATCCAGATAAGAAACAAGAAAAGAGTTGACAAGACTGAAGAAGGCTTCACTCTTACCTCTATACATATTATCTAACTAGGAGCTACATGATGATATTCTATAAGACCTCTAAAATATGTTGACTTTGCACGACGCATGCTTTAGCTTACAAGAAAAGGTTTCTACATGTAAGCCACATAATTAGCTTGTTTTTCAAGCTACCAACATGTAGGATACATGGCCAACTTGTTGACTATGTTTTTAATCTGAAAAGTCAATTAAAGATACTTATAAAGTCAAAGAAGTATCTATGAAGCTTCTAAGAAGCTTTATTAGAAGATATTATGAAATTGACATACTTTTACTTACTTTTATCTAAATCATATAAATAATTATTAGTTTATATGTGTATATCCATGACATTACTCTTCCTTCTGGACATGAGTTCCATAGGGAGTAATCTTCATATGTTGAAAAAATCTAAGTTAAGGCAAATTTTATTTGCTACATACTCCAATCTTCATTCTCTTAAAAGATAGTTGATAGGCCCTCTCAACCATACATCGTGTTTCATACTAGGGTGCAAAGACCACCTTGTTATTTGGTCATTAATAAGGACTTTGTAGCTTCCTTTAAATAAAATATTTATAATACCAAATATTGAGAGTCTCTTCCAAGGTCATGATATTAAATACATTGTATCTTGCCATCTATTTGAGAAAAGATATGTTCTTCTTAAAGATCTTCATTTCAATTTTATCCTCTTGAAGGCTGTAACAATTGCAATGTCTCATCTAGTAAGTCTGCAAATCAAAACTCTTGAATTGAATCTAGTGGTTCTTAGTTCTCTATTTCTTTAGCATCACAAATACACAGAGGCTATAAAAAAAATAAAAAATAAAAAAAAATAAAAAAAATAAATGCAATCTTCTTTGGACCTTTTTTTTTTATATCAAAGACTTATTATTCTTTATCTTAATTTAAATGGATGTTGTCAATGAAAAGCATCTACCACCTTTGTTGTATTTATAAGATTCTTTATTGGCTCCCATGTGCATTAACTAATATCATATTTGTGCCAATAGACAAGATATTCTAATTTATTTTGGTGTTGCCTTGAGTCTAAAACTTCTTCTACTTCAAATTCTTCATTATTGTCCATTTCTGTACGAGGAGATAAAGCTTGTCTTCTTCTTGCTATGTTCATAGTCTTGTATGATTCGAGAAGAGACATGTGGAAGACATGATGGATCTTCATTGCCTCTTGTAGATGTAATCAATAAGCAATTGGATTGATTTGTCCACAAATAAGAAAAGGTCCAAGCCTACGGTAGTCCAACTTATCACAAAGACAAGTAGTCTTCATATTACAAAGAAGCAACCATACCTTATCACCTACATTGAAATATGGTTGTTCCTTTTAATAGGCATCCACATTGATCTTTTGTCATTCTTGAGCTTCCTTTAATTACACCTTCATTATTACATATAGCTCTAACAAATGATTTGCCAAACATTCTATTATAACATTACCAACTTTTGAAAAGTCAAAAGTATTAAATCATAGATGATAACCATAATTGGCAAAAAAAGGTTTTTATTGCATAGAAGAATGCATCGTATTATTATAAGAAAACTCTACTAATGGCAAGAGGGTTCTTCAATCATCTTGTTGATAATTAATAGTACACCTTAAGTATTGCTCCAAAACTTGATTTTCTTGCTCTATTTATCCATCAATTTCAAGATGAAAGGCCAAGGAAAGCTTTAAGTCTACCTTTAACATCTTAAAAAAAATTCTCCAAAATCTTGATACAAATTAAGTTGTCTTATCCAATATAATATCTTTTGACAATCTATAATATCAGTAGATATTGTCAAAGAAAAGCTTGAAAGTTTCATCACCTGTGATAGATTTTGTGCATGGTAAAAAATATGCCATTTTCATAAAATGATCCACTATCAAAAATATAAAATCACACGATCGTAAGATTGAAAGATTTATAAAAAATCCATAGAAATAGAAGACCATGGTTGTTTTGGAGTAGATAATGGTTGAAGAAGTCCATAAGGTCAATGCCGAGGAGTTTTTGACCGTGAACAAATGTACTATAATTGAAAAAAGTCTTTTATAGCCTTCTACATTTGTGGCCACTAAAAATCTCTAGATATTAGCTCCAGAGACTTATTGTATTCAAAATATCATGTTATTAGAAAGTTGTGACGTGCTTGAAGAAAATGTAAATGTGCTTCTCTTTTTGGCACATATAGGCATCCTTCAAAATACATTACATTGTTCTTGAACTCAAACTTAGAAGTATCACAAGACTTATAAGAAATACTCTTAATATCATGAATAAGAGAATTAGAAGACATACATGATTGAATTTGTTTAAAAAAAGTTGAATCAACAATCAATGTTGATTTCTGTGCTCAAAGATGAAATTATTTTGGCTTCAATAAAATTATCTTTTATTGATCAAAAGCTACATGTCCTTCTTTAGGTATAAGATAAGAATATTTGGAAAGTGCATCCGACAAACCTTATTGTTTTCTTAGCGAATAAGTAATATTGAACTCAAATCTTGACAAAGACATACTCCAATGAATCTAGCAACGATTCAAAATACAAGCTAACATGAAATACTCAAGGTTTTTGTGATCTGTACACATGGTAACTGGACTAGAAGTACCTTCTATATAATGATGCCATTTTTAGAAAGAATCCATAATTATAAGAAGTTCTTTGTTGTGGATCCTATATTTAATCTTGGCTGCTAAAAATTTTGTGGAATGAAAAGCTATTGAGTGAAGTTTATCATCTATTCCCATTTATGATAATTTGGCATCCAAAGCAAAGTCTGATGCATCTATTTCCATAAAAAATGCCTTAGAAAAGTCAACATGATATAAGATTGGTACAAAAACAAAAGTTATTTTTAAAGCTTCAAATATTACTTTTGTTACTTGATTCCATTGAAGTTTGTCTTTACAAGTCAAACGTGTAAGTAGAGTTGCAATTTGAAAAAAGTCTTTGATGAAGATCTGATAGTAATTGATAAATCACAAAAAATATTGGACATCTTGGACCGTTTTTGGGATCTTCCAATCTATAATCTTTTGAATTTTTTTAGGATCTATCATAAGTCCATCATTTGAAATGATGTAATCTAAGAAGTCAACTTCAGTAGAATAGAATACACACTTTTTTTTATCTTAGTAAAGAGGCCCCTATTACTTAATTTTTGTAAGACACAACAAACATGAAATTCATATTCTTCACAATAAAATCGTCCAAAAACTCTCAAAAAATATCATTCATAAAATGTTGAAAAGTTATTGGTATATTTATGAGTCCAAAAAGCATGAAATTATATTCAAAATATTTATACCTAGTTCAAAATATAGTCTTCCATTCATCTCATTTTTTATGCGTACTAGATTATATGTTCTTCATAGATTTATTTTTATATAGATCTTAGCTTGATTCAACTGATCAAAAAGTCCAGATATTAAAGGTAGTGGGTACTTCTTTTTTATGGTGATCTTGTTGAGTCTTCAATAATCAACATACATTTGTAATGATCCATCTTTTTTTTTTACAAATAGAATTGGGGCTCCTACTGGAGATTTGGAATGGCGTATGAAATTCTTAGCTAGATTCTCTTTAATATACTTCTTGATTTTAGCCAACTCATTTTGTGATAAATTATAGATTGGTCCAAATAGCTGTTATACTCCTTTTTGAAGGTCAATTGAACAATTATAGGAACAATGTTTTGGAAGAATATTTATATTTTTTTTTTCAAATACATCTTAAAAATTTTAATATTGACTTGGAATAACACTTAAAGTCTTTGCACCATTAGAAAGAGTGTGGCATAAATGACAGTAGGTGATATTTCTTTTGCAACATGCAAGAAAGCTCTTGCATCTATAAACATAGATTTAATTGTACTAGACTTGTGATTTTCTACTTAATTAACTATACTCTTAGTTATACTTTTAGAAAAATCAAGAATACAAGAAATCCAATCTACTCAAGGATTGTATTTTTCTAACCACAATAAACCTAAAATAATTAGATTAGAGAGAGATCTAATGATATTAAATACCACAAAGCTATTATGACCATTAGTTATTACTTCTATGGAAAGGATTTTGTGAGTAACATCTCCAGAAGACAACGGGTGACTATCTATGACTTCTATATGAATAAGTTTAGTTTTCCTTACTAAAAATATATTAAGTCTTTTAGTAAATTCTTCATTTAAGAAAGATGTTAAGGCTCCTAAATCTAATTAGGTAGAGACTTTGTAATATATAGGTCCTAAAATAATATTTAATATAAAACAAGAAGAGGATTTTGAGGAAAGAATAAGACCTTTATTAGGTATTATAGAAGGTTTCAGCTATATGGTCTCTATTATAGCTGGATAAACTAGTTTTTTGATATATTGTCTTCTTTAATATTTTTACTCTTTATTTTATAATTACGCTTCTTCTTTGGATAAAGTTGAGCAGTATGCTTAGGTTTTCCATAATATAAGCACAATCCTTCTTGATGGTGATGAGTCTTTTCTTGCTCAATAATAGGTTTGAAAAGTATTGCATCAATTTTTATATTGTCTACTTTTGAATGTATGTATTGAAGACATATTGGTGTTGCCATTAAATTATAGTAATGTTGAGATCCACTTGTTCGATTCTCAGATCAAAATTTGAAAAGTCGATTGTCACACTTCATAGTAAAGTCAATTGCTTGACTCAATGTTTGAGGATCATGTAAGTTGACCATCAATTTCTTTACTTCATAGTATAATCCATAGAGAAATTGGCTAATTAATGCAACATCATTTCACTTGATATCAATTGTAAGTTGTCAAAATTTAATGCATATAATATTATGGATTGATTGTCTTCTAATAAAATATAGATCTTATTGATTACAACATGAGTTACATCACGTTCTCCATACATGGATCAAAATTCTATTAAAAAAATTTCTAAATTATCGAATATTGGATCTCGTCATTCAAGAAAAGATAAAGACTATGATAATGTTGAACTTGAAAGAGGTGTACTAATGAATCTAACTTGTGATCTTAGAGTTGGATAGCTTTTGAGTTGAAGTTCAATCAAAAATTATACTTGATTGATAAATCTTTGAAACTTGGATCTTGTGCCATCAAAATTTTTAAGCAAGGCAATTCTTGGTTCTCTAATACTGGAAGGATATTCTATTGTAGGAAAAAAAATGATTGGATGTAGTGTTGAAGCAGCTCCAATCATATCTATGTCTTCTCTTCCTGCCATGTTTTTTGCTCCTTGTGGTGGTAAATTGAATTGATGCATCTCTAGCATTAATTCTCTCAATTGCTCTTATATTTGTACTATTGTATTCTTTATTTCAAGAAGTTTTATCTTGATAAAACTTATAAAATAAATGTCTAATATTGTTAAAAAGAAGTAGAAGAGGAGACTTGAGAACAAAGAAGATACTAAGAACAATATTAGTTTAGAAGAGGGTAATCCGCAACTTCTAATACGCTAATGTCTTATCAAGAGAAAAAAGAGTAATCCACTCTTAATTAAGAAAAGACAAAGCTCTAATATTATAAGTGTACTCTTGTCAATCTATCAAAGACATGAATTAGAAGAAATGTATAAACTTATAAATTTGTGTTAAAAAAAAATGACAAAATAGCAATATAGTAGTATATATATTAAAAAATAATTGGAATGACTATTGCCAAATGATAAGAAAACTAGAGACTCTTAAATCTAGAAGAATCAAGAAAAGAGTTGATAGGAGTGAAGATAGTTTTACTCTTATCTCTCTATATATATATTATCTAACTAAGAACTATGTGGCAATGTTCTATAAGACCTCTAATATGTGTTGACTTTATAGGATACATGCCTTAGCTTGCAAGGTAAGTTTTCTATGTGTGGACTACATAGTTAGCTTGTTCTTCATGCCACCAACATGTGCGGTATACGGCCAACTTGTTAACCATGTTTCTAACCTAAAAAATCAATTAAAGACACCTATAAAGTCAAAGCAGTGTCTATGAAGCTTGTAAGAAGCTTCTATAGAAGATATTATGGAATTGACCTACTTTTACTTACTATTATCTAAATCATATAAGTAATTATTGGTTTACATGTATATGTCCGTGACAAGTTCTTGACTAGATTTTTTTCAATATACTCCTTGAGTTTTGCCAACTTTGTTTGTGATAAATTATAAATTGGTCAAAATGATAGTTGAGTTTTTTCTTAAAAATTTATTGAATAGTCATAGAAATAATATTTTAGTAGAATATTTGCATTCTTTTTTTCAAATATATCTTAATAATCTTAATATTAGCTTAGAATGCCACTTGAAGTCTTTCCACCATTAGAAATAGATGTAATATAAATAATACAAGTTAATTTTTCTTTTATAGCACATAAGAAAGTCCTTGTACCTACAAATACATGTTAAATTATACTAAACTTATGACTTTCTATTTGTTTAATTATATTCTTAGTTATACTTTGAAAAAAAATCAAAACTACAAGAAATCTAATCTATTTTTGAGTTATATTTTTTTAGTCATAATAAATCTAAAATAATTAGATTAAAAAGAGATCTAATGATATTAATATTACAAAACTACTAGGACCATTAGTTATTACTTCTATAAGAAAGATTTCATGAGTAATATTTTTTGAAGACAATGGATGACCATCTATGATTTCTACATGAACAAGTTTAGTTTTCTTTACTAAAAGTATGCTATAACTTTTAGCAAATTCTTCATCTAAAAAACATGTTAAGGCTTCTGAATCTAATAAGGTAAAGGTTTTGTGATGTTTAGGTTCTAAAATAATATTTATTATAAATTAAAGAGAAGGTTCTAAAGAGAGAAAAGGACCTTCATTAGATATTATATAAGGTTCCAGCTACACGATCTTTATTGTAAGTAGATAAACTTGTTTTTTAACATACTATCTTTTTTGACAACCGCACTGTTTAGTTTGTCATTGCATTATTTCTTTGCACAATGTTGAGCAATGTGCTTAGATTTTTCATAATACTAGTACAATTCTTCTTGACAATAATGAGTCTTTTCTTGTTTAGTAAGAAGTTTGAAACATATTGTATGAATTTGGATATTCTCTACTTTTGAATGTGTGTGTTGAGAAGTCATTGGCATTGACATTGAAATATAATAACATTGAGGTGTACTTATATAATTCTTAGATCAAAATTCAAAAAGTTAATTGTTACACTTTACAACAAAGTCAATTACTTGATTCAATGTTTGAAGATCAGATAAGTTGAGCATCAATTTTTTTACCTCATATTATAATCCATAGAAAAATTAGCTAACAAGTGTAATATCATTTTATTTGATATTAATTATAAGTTGTCAAAACTATGAAATATATAACATTATTAATAGATTGCCTTATTATAAAATATAGATCTTATATGTTGTAATATGAATTGCATCATATTTTCCATATATAGATTAAAATTCTATCATAAAAGCCTCCAGATTATCTAATATTGAATCTTGTTGTTCAAAAAAAGATGAAAACCATAATAATGTTAAACTTGAAAGAAGTGTATCAATGAATCTAACTTACGATCTTAAAATTAGATAGCTTTGGAATTGAAGTTCAATCATAAATTATACTTGATTGATAAATCTTCAAAACTTAGATCTTGTACCATCAAACTTCTTAGACAATGCAATCCTTGGTTTTCTAACATTAAAAAGATATTTCATCATAAGAAGAAAGATATGATTTGGTATAAATATTGAAGAAGCTTTAATCATTTCTATATCTTTACTCCTTGCTATTCTTGCTTCTTTTTGTGGCAATAAATTGAGTTGATGCATCACAAGCATTAATTTTCTCAATTGTTCTTGCATTTGTATAATTATATTCTTTATTTTAAGAAGCTCTACCATCATAACACTTAAAGAAGAAAAAATGGCTAATAACACTCAAGCCAAATAGAAGAAAAGATATTAAAATAATAAAAAAAAATAATAAAGACAATATAAATTTAGAAGAAGGTAGTCTGCAACTCCTAATATACTTGTCTTATTGAGAAAAAGAAATAATCTACTTTTAATCAAAAAAAGACAATGCTTTGATATTATGAATATATTCTTGTCAATCTGTCAAAGATAAGAACTTCATAAAAGTAAATAAATAAATGAGACTCTTTTAAATAAATAAGATAAAATAAAAATAGAAAAATATCTATATTAAAAATAAAATTGGAATGGCTATTACCAAAAGATAAGGAAACTAAAAACTCTTGAAACTAGAATAGAAGCAAGAAAGGAGTTGACAAGAGTAAAGGAGGCTTCATTTTTGCCTCTATATATATTATCTATCTAGGATCTATGTAGTGACGTTCTATAGGACCTCTAAAAATGTGTTGAATTTGTATGACACTTATCTTAACTTGCAAGAAAAGTTTTCTATATAGGTGCCATATAGTTAACTTGTTCTACACGCTATCAATACATGTGGCATGTGGTTAGCTTACTAAATAAGTTTCTAACCTACTAATCAATTACAAACATATTTAAAGTCAAAACAACATCTAAAAAGCTTTTAAAAAGCTTGTTTAAAAGATATTATGAAATTAGTCTACTTTTATTTATTTCTATTTATTCATATTACTTAGATAATAATTATAATAGATATATATCTATGAAATTTTTTACTTGATTAACTACACCCTTAATTATACTTTGAAAAAAATCAAGACTACAAGAAATCTAAGCTATTTGAGGATTATACTTTTTTAACCATGATAAATCTAAAATGACTAGATTACAAGGAGATTTAATGATATTAAATATCCTAAGCTATAATAAATATTACTTACTACTTTTAGAAGAAATATTTCATGAATAATATCTCTAAAGAATAATAGACGAATATCTATGATTTTTATATGAATAGGTTTTTTTTTCTTTATTAAAAGTATATTATATCTTTTAACAAAATATTTATCTAAAAAATAAGCTAAGGCTTCTAAATTTAAAAAGGTAGAAGTTTTGTCATATTTAGGTCCTAAAATAATATTTATTGTAGAATAAGAAGAGGATTTTAGGAGAAAATAGGACCTTAATTAGGTATTATACAAGGTTCTATCTACATAGTTCCTATTGTAGCGAAACAAACTCGTTTTTTGACATGCTATCTTTTTTAACAATCATACTTCTTATTTTATGATTGAATTATTTCTTTAGATAATATTAAGTAATGTGCTTTAATTCTCTATATTACAAACATAATCCTTCCTGACAACAACAAGTCTTTTCTTGCTTAATAAGAAGTTTGAAACATATCAAATCAATTTTGATATCTTCTACTTTTGAAGGTATGTATTGAAAAGATATTAGTATTTTCATTGAATTTTAATAACAATGAGGACTATTTATAGAATTTTTTGATCAAAATTCAAAAAGTTAATTGTTATATTTTATAGTAAAATCAATAGCTTGACTTAATATTTGAGGATCAAATAAATTGAGCATCAATTTCTTTACTTCATATAAAAATCCATAAAAAAATTTGTTAATGAGTGCATTATCATCCCACTTGATATCAATTATAAGTTATCAAAATTATGAAGCATATAATATTGCAGATTGATTTTTTTTTATTTCAAAATATAGATCATATTTGTTGCAATATAAATTGCATAATATTTTCTATAGATAGATCAAAATCCCACCAAAAAAATATTTCAAATTATCTAATATTGAATTATATTATTCAAAAAAAGATAAAAATTATGATAATATAATATCAAAAAGTAATGTTTTAATAAACATGACTTATGATCTCAGAGTTGGATAATTTTGGAGTTGAAGTTCAATTGCTAGTTTTACTTGATTGATGAATTCTTGAAACTTTGATCTTGTATCATCAAACTTCTAAAATAAGGTAATGATATTCCACTATAGGAAAAAAGAAATGATTTGATGTACATATTGAAGTAGATCCAATCATCTCTATATCTCTAATCATAGATATACACATATAAACCAATAATTATCTATATGATTAGATAGAAATAGATAAAAATAAGTAAAAATAGATTAATTCCATAATATCTTTTATAGAAGCTTTATAGATGCTACTTTGGCTTTATAAGTCTTTATAATTGATTTTTTAGATTAAAAATATAGCCAATAAAATAGTCATGTACCATATATGTCGATGGCTTAAAGAACAAGTTAGCTATATAGCACACACATAGAAAATTTGTCTTATAAGCCAAGACATGTGTCTTGTAAAGTCAATACATATTAAAAGTCCTATAGAACATTGCCACATAGGTCCTAATTAAATAGTATATATAGAGGCAAGAATGAAGCCTTCTTCACTCTTGTCAATTCTTTTTTTGTTTCTAATTAAGATTCAAGAGTCTCTAATTTCATTGTCTTTTGGCAATAGCCATTCTAATTTTTTTTTAATATACATTCTTCTTTATTTTTATTTTTTTATATTTATTTATTTACTTTCATCAAGTTCTTGTCCTTGATAGATTGATAAGAGTACACTTATAATATTAGAGCCTTGTCTTTTCTTGATTAAGAGTAGATTATCATTTTTTCTTGATAAGACATAAGCACATTAGAAGTTTTGGATTATCTTCTTTTAAACTGATATTATTCTTATTATCTTCTTTGATGTCCAATCTTTTCTTTTAAAGGACTTGAGGAACATTAATTTTTTTTTTCTAAGTATTATTATGACAAAGTTTGTTGAAATGAAAAATACAATGGTACAAATGCAAAAGCAATTGAACAAATTGATGCTTGCGATGCATCAACATAGTTTACTAGTACAAGGAGCACAAAGAGCACAAGGGGCAAGATATAGATATGATTGGAGCTGCTTCAACATCTACATCAAATCATTTTTCTTCTCTTATTATAGAATATTTTTTTTCATATTAGAATCAAAAGTTGCCCTGCTTAAAAAGTTTGATGGCTCAAGTTCCAAGTTTCAAAGATGTATCAATCATATATAACTTGTGATTGAACTTCAATCCCAAAGCTATCCAATTCCAGGATCACAAGTTAGAGTCATTGATACATTTCTTTTAAGTTCAGCACTATGATGGTTTTCATCTTTTTTTAAACAACAAGATCCAATACTAGATAATTTGGAGGCTTTTTTGGTAAAATTTTGATCCATGTGTAGAAAACATGATCAACTTATTTTGTAACCAATAAGATCTATATTTTGCAATAAGACAATCAATCCGTAATATTATATACTTTATAATTTTGACAACTTATAATTCATATTAAGTGGGATGATGTTATACTTATTAGCCAATTTCTCTATGGATTACAATATGAGGTAAAGAAATTGAAGTTCAACTTTCATGATCCTCAAATATTGAGTCAAGTGATTGACTTTGCTTTGAAGTGTGATAATTGACTTTTCAAATTTTGATCTAAGAGTTAGACAAGCACGCCTTAACATTACTCTAATTCAATGGTGTCGTACTGTAAATGCTTATAATATGTAAAAATTAGCCAAAATATGTTAAATTTTAATAAATCTAAATATATGTTAGAGTAGATAATAGATTAAATTAAAAAGAGTTGGTATGAAAAAACTTTATTTTGTTTTTCTTACTTAGTTTGATTATAGTATATAAAAGTTATAGAACCTTAATGTTAAGTATGAAGCCTTGAGAGGAGATAGGGGCCTAAAGATGAAGATTTAAACTAATAGGAGGTTAATTGGGAGGGATGAAACCAAGGCATGGTTGGATGAGGGTAGAAATAAGGATCTTCATCTCTATTGGTCGAAATCCATGCCCAATGGGCTTTTAGGAGGCTGCCCGCGACCTTGATAAGGGTTTCGGCGACTTCAAAGAGGCCATTAGGAAATCAAAGGCAAGGGTTGTAAAGTTTAGGATTTTTGGCTACAATTTTTGTACAAATTTTATAGGGTTTGGAGTTAGGGTGAATAAGTTATAGCCGTTTGAAGTTAAGGTGTCAATTTGAGACCTACTGTTACTCTTTTGAGTTTAAGAGGAGTCTTACGGAAGCTTTTGGAGATCAGAAGGTGCGGCTGGAAGAGAAACTTCAAGACATACATCTTTTGCGAAGGAAATTTTGCATTTGGAGTTTATGTGAAGGAGTTATAGGGAGTTAAAGACAGTGCATTCAAATCAAAGGCAATAAGTGAGCGGTTTTGTTCAAAGTAGTGTTAGGAGCCATAACTTGAGTTTTCGAACGAAATTTTGGCTCAAACTTTGGAAGAATGTAAACATTTGTGTTAAAAAGCTATCTATACAAGTTTCGTGGCATTTGGACTTATGATTTGTGAGATATAAAGAAAATTGTGCATGGGTATATAAAGATTAGGGTTTGAAGCGACTCTTAGGGTTTGAAGATATCTCAAGTTCCGCGATGAATTTGCAGTTGAAATTTGTTGTAAAAATTAACAACAACATACCAGTACTTTGTGTAAATTTTGATCTTGTTTAGATGATTGGATCAAGAGTTATGAGGTGTTGAGGTTCGGGAGAATTTCCACACAAGGATATACAAGGTTTTAGAGTACTTCTATCATATTTTGGGTGTTGTTGGTTATTTAAGACTTAAGTATTTGGTGTAATCGTCCCAAAAAGAGAACTTATATATATAAAATTAAGATTTCCTTATTTTAAGCTTGATTGAGTAATTAGTGACAGCCAGAAGCCAGGCGCTTTCTTGAGGCAAAACCTCTCTACCCCGACAATGGCAATACCAACACCTCTTTAATACATACATTTAAAAGTAGAGGATATGTAAATTGATGCAATACATTTTAAACCTCTGATTAACCAAGAAAAGACTTATTGCCATTAGAAAGAATTGTACTTATATTATGGAAAACCTAAGCATATTGCTCAATATTATTGAAAGAATCAACACATTTATAAAATGAGGAGTATGAATATCAAAAAAGATAATATATCCATGAACGATTTTGTTTAGGTACAATAGAGACCAAGTAGCTGGAATCTTGTACAATATCTAATGAAGGTTCTATTTTCTTTTCAGAATCCTCTCTTTATTTTATATTAAATATTATTTTAGGACCTAAACATTACAAAGCCTCTACTTTGTTAGATTCAAAAACCTCAGCATATTTTTTAGATGAAGAATTTTCTAAAAGACTTAATATAACTTTAGTAAAGAAAATTAAATTTGTTCATGTAGAAGTTATAGATGGTCATTTGTGATAAAATAAATGTTGAATAAATAAAAGATATTACCTAATATAATTTGCTAATGATTAAAGGACAGCAAAAGATAATATGAAAGTTATCAAGGTGGCAACTAAGACTTATAATGGTGGCTAGGTTTAGTGGTGGCTAGATAAAATGGATTCTAGGCTTCAATTGGATGAAATAAGGATGAATGAAAATGAAGTTGAGCTATAATGGATGTAAATTCTAGCTATAAGTAAAGGGTGTTGGAAGTGAGAGGCATCTCATTCCATACTTTTCTTATATCTAATCTTGCTGATTTTGACTTATTTGTGTCTTGCTTATTGTGTTTCTTTAATAATCTGTTGTCTTTTGGAGATGTTATTCATAAAATTCTTCATATAGAAGTAATATCCAATAGTTATAATAGCTTTTAGATATTTAATATTATTAGATCTCTCTCAAATCTAATTATTTTAGGGTTATTGTGGTTAAAAAAATACAACCCTTGAGTAGATTGGATTTTTTATATTCTTGAATTTTTTAAAAGTATAACTAAGAATACAGTTAATCAAGTAAAAAATAATAAGACTAATATAATTAAATCTATGTTTGTAGGTGCAAGAGTTTTTTTGCATGCTATTAAAAAAGGATCACCTCATGTCATTTATGCCACACATGTTTCTAATGGTATAAAGACTTCAAAAGGCATTCAAAACCAATATCAAGAATTTTAAGATGTATTTGAAAAAAAAAATGCAAATAATCTTCCAAAATATCATTCTTATAATTGTTCAATTAACCTTCAAAAAGAAGCATAATGGCTATTTGGACCAATCTATAATTTATCACAAAATAAATTAATTGAATTCAAGGAGTATATTGAAGAAAATCTAGCCAAGAACTTCATAAGCTATTTCAAATCTCCAACAAAAGCTTCAATTCTATTTGTGAAGAAAAAAGATGGATCATTGCAGATGTGTGTTGATTACCAAGAATTCAATAAGATCACCATCAAGAATAGATATCCACTACCTTTAATAACTAAACTTCTTGATGAGTTGAATAAAACTAAGATCTATACAAAAATAGATCTATGAGAAGCATACAATCTAGTATGAATCAAAAAAAGAGTTAAATGGAGGACTACATTTTGAACCAAGTACAAAAATTTTGAATATAATGTTATGCCTTTTGGACTTATAAATGCACCAATAACTTTTCAACATGTTATGAATAATGTTTTTTGAGAGTTTTTAGATGATTTTTTTGTCTGTTATCTAGATGACATCTTGATCTATTCTAAGAATATGAGAAAACATGAACTTCATATTCATAGTGTATTACAAAAGTTAAGAGATGCGAGATTCTATGCCAATATAAAAAGTGTATATTCTATACTACTCAAGTTGACTTCTTAGATTATATCATTTCAAATGATGGACTTATGATGGATTCCAAGAAAGTTTAAACTATTATGAATTGGAAGATCTCAAAAATAATATCAAATATCCAATGTTTTTTGAGATTTGTCAATTACTATTCGATCTTCATCAAGGACTTCTCTTGAATTGCAGCTCCACTTACACATTTGACTTGTAAAGACAAACTTCAGTGGAATCAAGAAGTGGAAGCAACATTTGAAGTTTTAAAGACAAACTTTGTTTTTACACCAATCTTGTATTGCATTGACTTTTCAAAGGCATTCTTTATAAAAATAGATACATTGGACTTTGTTTTGGATATCGTATTATCACAAATAGAATAGATGATAAACTTCATCCAGTAGCTTTTCATTCTAAAAAAGTTTTAGCAACCAAGATTAACTAAGAAATCCACGACAAAGATCTTACAATTGTGGATTCTTTTCAAGAATGGCATTATTATTTAGAAGGCACTTCTAGTCTAATCACTGTGTATACAGATCAGAAGAATCTCAAATACTCCATATTAGCACATATTTTGAATCGTCACCAAATCCATTGGAGCATGTCTTTATGAAGATTTGATTTCAAGATCATATATTGATGTAAAAAATAACAAGGTTTGTCATGTGGCCTATCTAGACATTCTTATCTTGCATCAAAAGATGGAGATGCATTTTTTAATCAATAAAGAATAATTTTCTTGAAGCCCAAGCATTTTTATCTTTGAGTAATGAAATCAACATTGATTGTTGATTCAACCTATATCAAATAAATTTAATTAAATATGTTTTCTGATCTTCTTATTTATGATATCAAAAATTCTTCTTTCAAGTCTTATGATGCTTCCAAATTTGAATTCAAATACAACCTACTCTATTTTAAAGGACATCTATATGTTTCAAAAGGAAAAGCATATTGTCATATTATGTGAAGTCTTGCTTGAAAATGCACCAAACACTTGGTTGTAGAAGGTAAAAGAAAATTGCAACAAAAGGTCCAATTAGTTGATGACCTCAAAATTCCGCTCGGATGTCGGTCGACCTCTCCTTCTCCAATCTGATACCAACTTCCAGCATCGATATCTCCTTTTTTCACTATTCGATTGCTTCCAAATTTTATTTGCATATAAGAAATCAAATCTTCTACTTATAAAACCAAAAATCTCTTCAATCCAATTGGCAGATTGCTAGATATATAAGAAAACCTTATTGATCCTCAAAATCCTAAATTCCAAGACCTTAGCTCACAAAACCTTCATATGTATCGATCTAGCCATTCAATTGACATCAAACCTCTTATACACATTCACAACAAGCAAACCAATAAGTCTCTAAATTTTTATCCATAAAAATGCTACAAAAATCACGAAATCCAAAAATTTATAAATCGATTTTATTTCTCGAAGATCTCAAATCACAGAGAATATCACTCGCTTTGAAAATCCCTTCAAATCCAATACTGATCCAAATGACATGAAATCCTCTCTCCTCCAAAATCCCTCCGTAAATCTGTCCCCCTATTCTTCTGCCTTAGTCTTTCCGAATTGGTCGAGCTGACGAAGCTTTTTTTCCATGCAGTCCAATCCTCCCGCCTTGGACTTCCTGAATTGGTCCAGCCAACGGGACAACTTACAATAGAGCCGAAGTCTCTGTATTGGAACCTCATTGGATTATCAATCGAATCAGGTTTCATACTCGATAAGATGTCATAACAGGACTTGAGTTGGACATCTCTGTAATTGGGTCAGATCGGCCCTTCACATCAAGCTCACTCAATGTTGGATTAGTCCTTTCCCCTTCTGCTGACTCCTGTTATTGGAATTAAATGAAGCATTTCATTACTTGTATGTATGTCGCAATTGACTGCGACAAAATGATAGTAATTGGCCCCTGAATATTGGCACTGGAATTGGCCGTTATTACTAACATTCAAGATGACTAAATATTAATAAAAATCTTCTTCCTTTGTATTTTTACCATATAGTCGTGTTACAACATGACATCCACTCCCCTCTGAACCTATGCATTCTTTGGTATGCACCAATTAACCTAATTGTTGTTCAACTTATAATCTGTTCTCCAAGTCTTCGTCCAATCTATCTTCATTATCTTTACTATCCAGATCAATTTCATCTCTGAAAAATATCTATGTCTTCACTATGGTCTTCTATATTTATTTCTGAGTATCTTTGTTTAAATATTTTTACTCGCTTTCTTACAATTGGTATTTTTAACCTCATTCCATCTAACTCCCGCAATGAGTAAGTTGCATTATCATGAACAGCTGTTATCACATATGGTCCAAACCATCGCTTAAAAAACTTTCTTGAAGTATTCTGTTGATTGTCCAAGCTACTATCATAGACCAAAATCCAATCACCTTCTTCAATTACTTTAGGCTTCAATCGATGTTGCTTATCAAATTGCATCTTGTTTTGTAACCTTGATCTTTTTAACCTTTTCAATGCAATCTGCACATCTTCCGATCTTTGCTCTAATTATCGAATTCTAATAGTTAGAAGTTCTTCTCTTGCCAATCCATCTTCCCATGGTGGTACACTCCAAGTAAGTACCTTTTTCTCAATCGGCATAATTGGTTTTTGACCTGACATAAGTTCAATAGGCATATATCCCATTATTGAGCTATGAGTTGTTCGATCAACCCATAATGTGAACGAAAAAAGTTGTGGCCATTCTCTAACCTTCCCATTACAAGCTTTAAATAATGCTTTCACAATTGGTGGGTGACCACGTTCACTTTTTGCATTTCCTTCCAGATTATAAGCAGTAGTTAGTGATAGTTTAATTCCATATCTTTCAAAGAATTCACGAGCTTCTTATGCATTTAATTCTCTATGATTTGTAGTGATTTTTCCTACACATCCGTAGCAGCAAATAACATCTTCAAGCAAAAACCTATAAATTCCCTCTTTAGACTTTGTTCTCAATACTCTTCCTTCTACTTGATTTGATAAATCTTCACGAGCTAAGATCAAATATCTCACTTGCCATAATCCGATTGACATAATAACCAAATCAACAATCCATTTAAAATGAATAGCTAGAGGATATGTAGGATGAAGACCATCTCGATGTTGTATACTAAAATACACTGGATAAATTCCACACGACTCTACAAATAAGAGTACATCTCGATACATATTTTTCCACCAATATTGTTCTTTGAGCTTAGCAAAAGCAACCCAAATTCCTCTATGTCCTACCCATAAACTATCATGAAACTCTTTTAATAATTTTTGTTTTTCTTCCTTATTGCCTATCACTCTTTGTGGCATCCCAATTCCTTTCTTCGATCTCTTCTATAAGAATCCTTCTCGAAGCAAAAATCCATATGCTTTCTTCCTTATTTGTTTGAATTTTTCTATAGACCAATTTTTTTGCTTAGTCAAGATATTTAAGTAATGACCAATATCCAATAATTCTCTTTCATAAAATTCCTCAAAAAATAGCTTGTCTTCTCGGTTAAGATTTGATACTAAATAGAATTTTAATCCAACGTTGTCAATGTCTTCAACCATTTTGTCTTTTCCTTCGTATCTTGCTTGAGATATCATGTCTCCTACCAAATTGTCCTTTTTAATAACATGCCTAAATTTCGGATTTAGTGACTTAATATAAGCAATCCATCTTAACATTGTAATATCCGACGTCGAACAATTAGTAACCATTCTAAGCAATGGTAAGCAATCTGTTTCAATTACGACTTCTGTCCCAAACAAATAATCCTTTTCACCTTTCATAGCCGAAACAACTCCCCAAAGTTCCTTTTTGACTTGTGAATATGCATATTAACGAGTACTTAAAACTTTAGCTCTAAATTGAACTGCAAATCTATTTCCACTTAAATCGTCTTGATCCACAGTCCACCCAATAGCAATAGGACTGATATCCAAAATAAGAATTATCTGCCTATTATAGACGTAATCAATTCTTCTTAAAATTAGAGGTGTCATCAATAACACCTTTAGTTTTTGCATTGCTTCAGTATGCTTTCTTTCCCATTTAAATCAATAATTCTTACGTAATAATTCATACAATGGGTTTGCTATATGAGCATAATGTGGAATCCATATATGGTAAAATACATAAGCCCCTAAAAACCTGCGTACCTTTATTAAAGAGTCACATGAATCTTTCATCTTTTCAATTCTATCAACTTTGCTTGGATCTGGCTTTCTCTCATAAGACCCACACAAATGCCCAATAATAAGAACTTCTTGTACCCCAAATGCAGATTTTGTTCCTGACAATGTAAGACAAAATTCGTCAAGTCGAGTTAAAATCTTTTCACAATCTTATATATGATCAACAACATATTTGCGACGCCCTCCCTCATCTAAAGTTTCATCTTTTTTTCCTTCTTTACATCCTTTGATAGGAACATCATCCAAAAAAGGTATAGTTTTCTCAGGGATGAAGTCTCTTAGTACTTTGTTCATCCCGTTCATCATATGAGCAACTGAGTTAGTAGCACCTTGTGGGAGAGTACACATTTTAAGCAATCCAAGTAGCGTTCTCATTGTCGTTAGATCTCTACTTCCATGCGCAAGTTGAAATTGATCATAACGAAATATAAATCATCCATTCAATAAATTGCCCTCCTCGTAAACGCTTCTACAAACTCATCTATTAAAGGTCCTATACCTGCATTTCTTATAGTTACGACATTCATTGGCTGTATATCTTGAATAAAATATAACGATCCATTTTTCTTAGGTACCATAAACCAATGACTAGAATATGGACCAAAAGAAGGCTCCAAAATTTTCATTCTCATTTTTTCTTTCAGTAATTCCACCAATTTAGGTAAATGTACCCTCGGTACTGGAATTGGCCTTAGGTTCCAAGGCACATGAGGTACTGTAAAGATAACCATAGGAGCAACAACATTAGGATCTACACATCCTATTTTCCAAGATTCAAAGGTAAACAATTTACCTTGTTTAGCAAGTATTTTTTTAATATATTTGATTTCTGCTGGAAATAAAGAACCATCACATCCAATATTCAATTCTTCAAAAGTCTCCTTTGTAAACCAATGTCCAATATTCTTCAGATTTCTTAAACTCTCTTCTTTTGATACTTCTTCTATTTGTTCCCTAGAATCTTCTAATAGGTCCGGCAACAGATTTTACCTTTTTATCTACTATTTTATATTTTATCTCTACAATAACTTTTGGTGCTCAAAAAGATTCTATTATAGTATAAACCTCCTTCAAATGAATTTCCACAATCTTGTCATTATCTCCTAATTCAATAGACACAATCAATTCCAAAGAATCCTCCAATCTATTTTCTTCATAAATACCGGAAATCCTCTCATCATCTTCTACTATCCCTAATTTGTGTAATTCCCTTTTAATACTATATAATTTTTTTCTTTCTTTTCTTTTAAGTTCATCAACCTGCTTATACATAATATTTTCAATGTCTAAAATATCAATAAAACTAGCGACAAAGGTACCTACATCTTGCGAGAGTATCTCCTCTTTTGTACCTCCATAATCCTACTTTATAGTGGTATTTCTCTAAAGTCCTTAAATTCTCCAAGAATCCTCGATAAAGATTTTTCCCGCAATCTATCTTGATTTTGCTCACAATTAGGAGGTATTGTTAGAAATTATACAGCTTTCCTCCCATCTTCACTACATACCTTTGCATAAGCAGAACCATTGTCAAGTATTTTTATTTCTATCCATGTTGCCGTAATATAAGGTTGTCCTAAAATCAACGGATAAGATGTTGTATCTTGAACAAAGAAATATTGTTTTGTTGTAACATCTCCAATTCAAGTTTTAACATCTAAAGAAGCTCCATATAATTTGCTCCATGTGTTATTAGCTACTCGTATTACACATCCATGTTCCATATCAATTGGCCATTTTTGCCTCTTATAAAGAACTTTAGACATAAGATTGATTTCAGAACCATGATCAACCAAAGCAACAATTGGTTCTTTTATATCTCCTACCTTCACCAATACTTTAGTAGTTGCCCTTGCCCAATGCTTTTGAGTATAATGGCTTGAAGCTTTCATGTCCTTATTACTATAATCTTCGAAACGTACTCGTTGATTATACCCATTTTTTTCTTTGTTGAATACTTGTAACCATTAACAACCTCTTCGTCACCTTTATATATTCTTGCGTCAATAGCATGACTCATTCCAGCTTTATCCATTAGTTGTCTCTTTTGCTTAAAGCTGTCAATGATAACATCATGAAACTCCTTCTTTGTAATTCCCAAAATTTCTTTCAATGTGAATTCCACCTTAGTATTTAATATACGTTCTTTCAACACCCCTTTTAAATCTATTGCTGCTTCAATGTTAGAAAGAAGCTTATAAGCAATCGATTTATCCTTATCTTTTGTTTCCTTTGTTTTTTCTTCCAATGATGCTGAAGAGTCATTTAATAATAATTCTTGTGAAGTTGCCTCTCGAGCCTTGTCTCCTCGAGATTGCCTCTTAGAAGAACTTTCTTCTCTCGTATCATCAAAATTCTCTCATCTCTTTTCTTCCATCAAGGCTTCATGTTGGCTCTTAGCAATATATATATGAATTAAAAGAGACTCAAAAGGATCTTTCCACCCTATTGCGCCTCGTATTGTAGCTACAATCCTCAATAATACATCCCGAGGCATTTTTCCTTCTTGCAGAGTAGAAATGGCAGAAGACCAAAATCTACTAGTTTCAATATTTCTACCAAAGTCATCATCTACTCTAGCACCATAACTTGTACTCTCACGTGCTGCTATTTCATGCGCTTTTAAGTAATCTTGAATCAATGCTCTCATACCTCCCTTGCCAAAATTGATTTGAAGAAGAACCTTCATATCTTTTAATGCTATCTTTCCATCTTTCCAGCAAATAACTTCTTGCCATATCATGTTATTAAATTCGTCGCAATCCTTCCTAGTATGCAAAGCATCATCACACCAAATACATCTTTGTACATACCTTTGTTTTGAAACATTCTTCAAATTATTTGTAGAAGTATTTTCTTCAAATCTTGCCAATTTGATTTGAAGATCTCGCATTCCTCGTATAATTTCTTCCATCTCCATATCTCCTTTCTTTGGTAAATATATTGAAGGTTGAATAGCAGGCATTGTTGGTCATGTTGTATGTACTGGAATTTTAGGTGCTTGTAGTGCTTTTGGAATATTACTCCTATCCTTCCTCTTTTCTCTTTTTGCAAGCAAACCCACCGCACTTTCAATATTTTTCTACTTTATTGTCAATCCTTCATCTTCTTCTGTATCTTCAAGAAGCAACTCCAATTTTCCTTGTAATTTTCCATCAGCAGCTTGGAAAAATAATTCAACCTTGTTTGGCTCTAATATCAATTTTTCTACCTTCGATAATTGAAAGTACTACCTTTCAAACTCCCTTAGTAGCTCAATTGCTTGTAAATTCTTATTAGGCCGCTCAATCCATTCTAGAAATAGTTTCTTAGTAACACGATCAGTGTCCTTCAAGAAATATTCATCTTTTAATGCACGCAAAAAAATCTCCCATGAATTTCCATAATGATCTATAATCGATGTAATATGTTCTCTTATCTCCGGTATCGTGGCAAGTCCAAACAATTCAACCATCTTCTTCTCAAAAACCCGATTTAATTCTATTTCTCGAACATAACATCTTAAATACCTTGAAATATTCCTTCCTTCAAATTCATCAATTTTATTGACCACTGCTTGCAGTGCTTTGGTTGCTAAAGCTTTCTTTCGATCATTGCTTTGTTGTTACTACATAGATAATGATAAGGCTTGAAATATACTAGCAATGGACGGATCCATGCACACACCTTGTCCTTTAGAAAAAACTCCACTAGAAACTTCCTCAAAATTTTTAATCTCATTCTCCATAATAAGAATGAATATAAACAAATTCTAATACCTCCTACTTCAAGCTTTCACGTCGAGTTCACTACTAATGTCGTATTATGTGAAGTCTTGCTTGAGAATGCACCAGGCACCTAACTGTGGAAGGTAAAAGAAAATTGCAACAAAAGGTCCAATTAGTTGATGACCTCAAAATTTTGCTCGGATGTTGGCCAGCCTCTCCTTCTCCAATCTGATGCCAACTTCCAGCACCGATATCTCTTTTTTCCACCATTTGATTGCTTCTAAATTTTATTTACATATAGAAAATCAAGTCTTCTACTGATAAAACTAAAAATCTCTCCAATCTAACTTACAGATTGCTAGATATATAAGAAAACCTTATTGATCCTCAAAACCCTAAATTCCAAGACCTTAGCTCACAAAACCTTCATATGTATCGATCTAGCCATTCGATTGACCTCAAACCTCTTATACACATTCACAACAAGCATACCAATAAGTCTCTAAATTTTTATCCATAAAAATGCTACAAAAATCACGAAATCCAAAAATTTGTAAATCGATTTTATTTCTCGAAGATCTCAAATCATAGAGAACATCACTCGCTTTGAAAATCCCTCCAAATCCAATATTGATCCAAACGACATGAAATCCTCTCTCTCCTAAAATCCCTCCGTAAGTCTGCTCCCCTATTCTTCTGCCTCGGTCTTCCCAAATTAATCCAACCGACGGAGCTTTTTTTCCATGCGGTCCAATCCTCTTGCCTTGGACTTCCTGAATTGGTCCAACCGATGAAACAGTTTACAACAGAGCCGAAGTCTCCGTATTGGAACATCATTGGATTGTCAATCGAGTCAGGTCTCATATTGGATAAGAAGTCGTAACAGGACCTGGGTTGGACATCTCCATAATTGGGTCAGATCGGTCCTTTACATCAAGCTCACTCAATGTTGAATTAGTCCTTTCCTCTTCTACTGACTCCTGTTATTGGAATTAAATGAAGCATTTCATTACTGGTAAGTATGCCTCGATTGACTGCGACGGGATGACAGTAACTGACCCTTGAATATTGGCACTGGAATTGGCCGTTATTACTAACATTCAAGATGACTAATTATTAATAAAAATCTTCTTCTTTTGTATTTTCACCATATAGTCGTGTTACAACACGACAACGTTTATGTGTTCTTTAAGAATGCCAAGATTTTCTAACAGTTAGATATTTTCGATACAAGAAGACTTTAGAAGTGATATCTAAAGATTTTTTATGGCCGCAAATATAAAAGGCAATCAAAGATTTTTTTCAATCATGTAATATTTGTTCAAGATTAAAAACTCCTCGTCATTGACCTTATAGACTTCTTCAACTATTATCTATTCTAGAACAACCATAGTCTTCTATTTCTATGGATTTTATTACAAATCTTTCAATCTTAAGTTTCTATGATTCTATATTTGTGATAGTAGATTGTTTTACAAAGATGGCATATTTTGTATTATATACAAAATCTATTATAAATAAAGAAATAGCCAAGTTTTTTCTTGATAATATCTATCAATATCATTGATTATTTAAAAATATTATATTGAATATGGAGACTTAATTCATATCAAGATTTTAGAAATTTCTTTTCAAGATTCTAAAGATAGATATAAAACTATCTTTGGTCTTTTATCTTCAAATTGATGGACAAATAAAGCATATAAATCAAGTTTTGAAGTAGTATATAAGGTATACAATCAATTACCAATAAAATGATTGAAAAACTTTTTTACCATTGATAGAGTTTGCTTATAATAATATGGTACATTCTTCCAAGCAATAAATATCTTTTTTTTACCAATTATGGTTATCATCTATGACTTGATATTTTTGACTTTTCTAAAGTTGATAATCTTATGGCAAAAGATTTAGCAAATCATTTGTCAAAGCTATATGCAAAAATAAAGATGTAATCAAAGAAAGCTTAAGAGCAACAAAAGATCATTGCAGATGTCTATTACAAAGAACAACAATAAATCAATGTGGGTGATAAGGTATGATTACTTTATTGTAATATCAAAACTACTTCTCCTTATGACAAGTTGGACTATCATAGGCTTAGACCTTTTCTATTTTTAAATAAATCAATCTAATTGTATATCAATTATACTTATAAAAATCAATGAAGATTCATCTTATATTTTACATATTTTTTTGAATTATACACAATAGTGAATATACTAAAAAGAAGACAAGTGCCACTTCTTCCTATAGAAGTAGAAAATAATGAAGAATTTAAAGTGGAAGAAGTGTTAGATTCAAGGTGGTGCCAAAATAAGTTGAAAAATCTTGTTCATTAGAGTAGATATGATAGAACGTACATGGAAGCCAAAAAAGAATCTTATAAATATAATAAAGAAGGTAGAGGCTTTACATCAATGACATCTATTAAAACCAAGATGAAGACTTTTTTTTATTTAAAAAAAAAAAAAAAAAAAAAAAATCTAAGCAAGATAATATTCTACTTTCTATTCTTCTTGTAGGTTCTTTATATTTGTCATAGTAAGGAGATGGAGAACCAATAATTAACATATTTGGCTCAAGAGCCTTCATTTGGTGACCTACTGGATGAGACATTGTAATTGTCACAACTTTGAAGACAATGAAATTGAGATGAAGAACCTCAAGAACAACATGTTCTTCCTCGAATAGATGGCAAGATACAATGCATTTGGTATCATGACCTTAGAAGGAACTCCCAATGTTTGGTAATTTTATTAGAGGTAGAAACAACTCCTAATGTTGTTCTAAATGTTTTATTTGAAAGAAGTTATGAAGGCCTCAATAACTATCAAATAATTGGATGGTCTTTCCACCATGATATGGAATACTATTGATGATTGAGAGGCCTTATTAACCATTTTCGAAGAGAACAAAGATTAAAATATGTAGCAAATATAATTCACTGCAACTTGATTTTTTCAATAAATGATGACCATTCCTTGTAGAACTTATCTTTAAAAGGAAGGATAATATCATGGACATGCATATATAAACTAATAATTATCTATATAATTAGATAGAAGTAGGTGAAAGTAGGTAAAAGTGGGTTAAATTCATAATATCTTCTTTAGAAGCTTTATAGATGCTACTTTGATTTTATAGATATCTATAATTAATTTTTTAGGTTAAAAACATGGTCAACAAGTTAGCCATGTGCCACACATGTTGGTAGCTTAAAAAACAAGCTAACTATATGGCATATACATAGAAAACTTGCCTTGTAAGCTAAGACATATGTCTTCAAAGTCAATACATATTAAAGCTCCTATAAAACATTGTCACGTAGGTCTATATTAGATAGAACCTATAGAGACAAGAGTGAAGCCCTCTTCTCTCTTATCAACTTCTTTCTTACTTCTAGTCTAGATTCAAGAGTTTCTAATTTCCTTGCTTTTTGGTAATATCCATTTTAATTTTCTTTTAATATACATACTTCTTTATTTTTATTTTGTTATACTTGTTTATTTACTTTTATCAAGTTCTTATCCCTAATACTACTTTATGTCATTTTTATTCTTTCTTGTGGCAGTAAATTGAGTTGATGTATTGTAAGCACTAATTCTCTTAATTGTTCTTGCATTTGTACTATTGTACTCTTTATTTCAATAAGCTTTTTTATAATAACACTTAAGAAAAAAAATCTAATATTTTTTAAGACAAGTAAAAGAAAGTACTTAAGAATTAAAAAAATAATAAAAATAATATCAATTTAGAAGAAGGTAATATATAACTTCTAATATTGTAAGTGTATTCTTTTCAATTTGTCAAGGACAAGAACTTAATAAAAGCAAAAAAACAAGTAAAATGTTTTTAAAGAAATATGACAAAATAGAAATAAAAAAATATGTATATTAAAAAGAAAATTGGAATGGCTATTGCCAAAAGACAAGGAAACTAGAGACTCTTGAAACAAGACTAGAAGCAAGAAAAGAGTTGACAAGAGTGAAGAAGACTTTATTCTTGCCTCTATATATACTATCTACCTAGTAGCTATGTGGCAACATTCTATAGAACCTCTAAAACTTGTTGATTTTACACAACAAGTATCTTAACTTGCAAGGCAAGTTTGTTATATGGATACCACATAGTTAGCTTGTTTCCTAAGCTACTAATACATGTGGCATGAGTTAATTTGTTAGCCAAGCTCCTAAGCTACTAATCAACTACAAACACTTGTAAAGTCCAAGAAGCATCTATGAAGCTTTTAAAAAGCTTTCTTAGAAGATATTATAAAATTAATCTACTTTTATCTACTTCTATTTATTCATATTACCTAAATAAAAATTATAATAAATATATGTCTATGATACTACCATTTTAAATTTATATTATAATTCTAAAAAAAACAACTCATAATACAATCTTTTCTTCACTTTAAAATTTTATTATTATTATAATATAAACAAAAAAATTATCAATTTTTACTAATCTTAAAAAAATATATCTTTTGAAGATTATTATTGATCAAATCAAATTAATCCAAATATTCAATGAGGTGCTCACTGTTTAACTTTAAGAAACAACATTCTACAATTTTTTTTAGTTTTTTACAATATCATGTCATATGCTTTGTAAGCACTCAATTTGTACCATTCTAAATCTAATTTTTTTCTATTGTGGCATTGGTATAAAATCAGCTAGTGTTTATTTTATTCATAAAAAAAATTTAAAGAAAAAATAGTCCATAATATTGTATATATATATATGTAGGATTATTGATTCTTGATCTTTAGCCAATTGTTAATATACATCATTACAAAAAAAAAATTTAAAGTTATTTTTTAGTTTCTTTAAATGTGCAAACATATATCAAAGAAAAATAATGACAAACAATATTTTGAATTACTTTTTTATATGCATTATAGAAGCTTCTTCTAATAATTCCATTTATGAGCATGCATTCTTGAAAGACAAATAAAGGATTTTATTTATATTATACAACTTTTTAAATGAGCAAGACTTATGTACAATATTAAAAAAAATCAAAGCTAAAACCTTTCTCTTGCAATAGAATTAAAAAAGTATAAGCTTCCACATAAAAATCCACAATACTTTATTATTCACTTCTTTGTCTTCTTGTTCGACCAAAGATATTGTAGAAACTTTTGATACATATATTATCAAAGAATGTTAATAAATTCACATGTTTCAAATAATGACTTTAAAGTTGTTAGTTTTTGTTTTTTTTTTGCTAAGACTTTAAGTTCATCACCATCTAGATCAAAAACTACTTGATATGTTCTAAAACAATATAGTACCAATCAAACCATATTTAGAAATTCTTCATGCATTTTCATTTTGAACAAATGTCATGCTTCTTTAAAAGTTCTAATCCATTGTGCATCAATATAACACTTAATTGCATTATTATCACTTCTTACTTATATTATAGTTCGATCATGTCTTTTATAAATATACTTATGAATATAATTCTTAATATAGATAGAAGTACAATCTTTAATATTAATGGAGTATTTACATATATATATATATATATATATATATATATATATTTTTAATATATGTTTGTAACAATATTACAACTATCATTACATATCTTTTTATTATCATTTTTTTAATATAGAATATTTCTATCTTAATTTATTGATGTCACAGCTTGATATTGCTTCAAATATTTTTTTTGATATTTTTCAATCTACTATATATAAAGTATGTGGATTTTGAGGTCCAAAAAGACCATAAACCATGCAAGAGGTAAGGGTCTCAAATAACAAAAGATCTTCTTTTTTACAAAAGATGTTTGCACAAATAATCCTATTAACATCAACTTATATTTTTATTTTTTTATTTCAATCAAAAAATAGAAATTACCATATATGCAAAAGACCATGTTTTCTAAATACAATACAATGGATTCTTGCAACAACATTTTTTGGTATGTTGTGCTTGCATAAATCTTCCATCAATGCATTATGTTTTAGTTCAAAAACTCTTGCAACCAAATCAAGTCTATTCTAAATTTTCTATCTCAAAAGTAGTGCATTGGTGATCTCTAAATACTTTTGATTTGCAATCATTGTTTCAAATATATTAATATATTGAACATATTGAATAATTTCTATTAAGACTTGAAAGATATCAAATATATTCCATGCACTTTGAATATGTATTAATAGAAGAATTATATATCTTTCCAAATTCCACATTTCTACTTCTTAATTTTTTAATAATTAAGGTTGAAGAGGCAAGAATTTTACCTTTCTATATAAACATATATCAATTCTTGGCATGTTTTCTTTGATAATTGTATAGTTTTTCCTTCCATCTAATAAAATGCACCATAATAGGCACATTCAATTTCTATCCTTTCAAGACAATGTAGCTTTTTTAAAGATTTTCTTTTATCTTCTTCACTAATATGAATACGCTATATTTATTGTCTAATTGTAGTTTTTTCTTTTATCTTTTATCAATATCAACAAATCATTTATACAATTGGACTAAAATAATTTATATTTTATTGCTTCTTCATACAACTCTTTAGTATATTTTCTTTTATTTTCTTCACTTATATAAATGTATTATATTTGATGTCCAATAGCCACTATTTCTCATGCCCATCATTATTGTTGGCCAATTTCTTAAGAATAAATATAAGGTATTTCATATTTTGGTGTTTTGCATGCAATTCTTCCATATATTTTCTTTCATCCTATTTATTTCTATAAATTTGATCCATTGTTGTTTAATTGAGATTACTTTCTATCCTTGTTGTTATTGAGCAATTGCTCTACAATTAAATAAATATATTTCATATTTTATTATAATTAGATAGACATATTTCATTCATAATCCATATCAATTTCTTACTAGATTGCTATTTCTTTTATCTAATGTTCTTATTAGATTGCTTTTACTTTTACTTGATGATCTTTGCTATGCAATTGCTCTACAATTTGAACTACTATTGCGTCCCATTTTTGTTGTTGTTGTTAGGCAATATCTCTATAATTAATCTACTGCAAATCTTTTGCACGTTTCTTTTGATCTTATCTACATTTGGCTCTAATAAGAGTTTTTCTAAACTCAATTATAAAATTGTTTTTATTTTCTATCTTTATTTTTTATTTTTTTTATAATTCAATTGTACTTAATAAGTATTGGTATCACTTGAATTATAATACTAAGATCTTGTACTAACCATGGTTTTTAAAGGTACTATTGACTAAAACCAAAACTCAAAAACAACTATTTTAGTTTTCTTTTCAAATTAATTATTCTATATTTAGATAAATTCAAGATAAATAATTAATTAAATTAATAACTAATTAAGAATATTCTTTTGCATTCTCTAAAATATGAATAATGCTCTCAAATCTATAAAAAAAATATTTAATAAAGAAATATCTTTCCTCAATAATCAATACTATACAAATATAAATTGAAGAAGCTCTTAGTTTCAAAACAAACACACAATAAAATAAAAGATCTTCAAAAATCAAGAGCACATTGACAAAAATTGATGATAAAAATAGGAAATTGTTAAATTGACCCTAGTATTTACTAAATTGATCCACTTATCCTAACCATCATTCTCTACTGCTAAATCCACATTGATCAAAAATCAATGAAAAAATGTTTTGATCTTCAACCAATAATATTGGGTGGATAAATTTAGTAGATATTTGGTTCAACTTATCAATTTCCTAAATATATATATATATATATATATATATATACATATAGAATATTAGAGAGTAGAAAAATACACCTATTGTTACACTATAAAAGTTACTTTAAATTTTTATGACTACCTTGTATACAAAGACTTGAATTGATATCAAATGCATTAATTGGTATTTTATATTGTATTTGATTATCTTTCATTAAATTCTCTTAGATATTTAGAATTTAAACAAGTTTTTGTAAAATCTTCTATTGTTGCATTGTTAATTTTATGAATATTCAATTTAGATTATTGCTAATGCCACCACAACCTACATATAACTGAATCATGACTGGAAAACCACAACAAATGTTTCATATCAGAATTTGATCAAACTGCAGACATGCTACGATGATCAAGAAATTCAAGTACGTTCAAAGTTCTAGCACCTGTTCCCTCGTCAGTTGGTCTTTTTTAACTTCAACAGCCAAAGTTGCCAGTTTGCCTTCTAGGGTGCACTCCATCCAAGGATCAAGACAAGAAGACGGAACACCAGCTACATTTCAGAATTTCTAAACATCTAATTAAACATTTGTGAGAATTAAACAACACAAATGTTTTCTTTTTTTCTTTTCTTTTTTCCCTTTCATATGGGGTGCAAATCTACTGAACGAAACACCGATGTGCTAAGAGTAACTTATCCAGGACGCTGTTCGGAGGATAACAAGGTTTGATGACAATGCTTGTGCATCCGGTATTACTCTGCTCGAAATTTCCAGTCCCGACGACACATTGGGCACTGAGGCCGCGGGCTCTGGGAGTTCACCCACTTCAAGATGCAGTGCAGATGGAATGCGTGATTACATGCTCCCCACACTGCCAAGCAAACATCATGTATTAGCATCCTGGTCAAACCCAGTTGTGAAGAAGAGAACAGTTGGCTTTCTCTACAGCAAAAGGAGAAGAAAAAAATAATCAATTAATTAATTAAAAAAACTGAACGAAAACCCCTGCTAATAGTTCCCACTTGAAAACTGTTTCAATGCCATGCGAGCTATGGTACAAGAAAAGAATTCCTTAAGAATAGCTGCGAATTGTTATAGCTGATGCATTTCAATACTGTGTAAAACCTGGCATGCAAACACCACTGTAGCAAACCTTCTGGCGCTTATTGGGCTTAAATTAGGTCAAAATACAGCACGCGGTAGCACACGAAATAGACCAAAGAAGAGAAAACGGATAGTATTACATAGTCCTGATTTGGGATTGTTGGAAGAAAATAAAAAGAGCAAGAGACAGGAAAGTACTCAGAGGGCAGTCATCGCCAGGCATTTTGCAGTCGGGGCAGCATCCGTCGAATGCCATACGACATATTCCACAAGCATCATCGTGCGCGTCCCAGGTCCACGATGCAACAGCATGCCATCTGCCCAACCCCAGTCAAGGTATTGCTTACAAATGAGACACCGATTGACTTGCTTTCTCACGTCCTTCCGCTCCAATCTAATACAATCGATTTATGAGGTACTACTCAGGTAACGTGTAAATATTCAAACATTCAAAAACCTCAAAAGATTTCGAGAATTAACTAGCGACGCAGATGTAGACATGAAACCCCCCGTTGAGTACCCTATCGAGCCCTGCTCTACTCTAAACTGGCTTGCGTGGACAGATTAGCAATAAAACCTAAATTCACGAAATAAAGAAGACCATGTCTACGTTGTCTTCCTCCCCGCCCTCTGGTGCTTACTGGCACTAATAGTTGCGACACCCAACGATAACTACCCGTCATATAGAAATTGGTTTTGGTTGTCAGCGCAAATCCTAAAATGTGCTAGCTTGGAAGGACACTGATGGGGGTAAAATAAAAGTACAACATCAACCCGGGCCAATAGTGAACGAAGAAACGAAAAAAAAATGCTCAGAAAAACCCAAGAATGCTTGGAAGAAACTCAAATTCATCAATAACGTCGCTATATAGACATTACAGCAAGAAATTGACGTGAGAGAAGTTCAAGCTATACTCACTCTGTATCAAGCATCCACCAGCGCAAGCGCAATCGGAAACGAGAAGTCAAGGCCTCGCATTACAGAATGCAATGCAGTTCAACATCATCACCACCAAAGCCCCTGATACAAACAACCCTACTTACTATTCAGATCCCAGCGCACCCCACCCACCCACTTCAGCATTCTACAATCACAGACATCCCTGCCGCATTCAAATCCCATTCACAAACAAACCCACAAATCACCAATCCCTAAAAAAGGATACTCAGAATATTGACTTTCATGGTGTCACGGCTCTCTGCTTCAACTTCTCGTGGCGATCACTGCGTCGTTGTTGAGGGTAGTTCTGTTCTGTTGTGTTGTGTGCTTTTTTTGTATTCTTCTTTATCCAGTGCATGCAGCAAGGACCGGCTTCAAAACAGAGAAACACCCCGTCGACGACGAAAAAGAAGAAAAAGAAGACAACGGAGCATTCCACACTTTACGACTGGATTCTCATCGACGTCAGAGACCCACAAGGGCGTGGATTCTAATTCCAGAGAAACCTTGACGACGTCGCATAGAAATCATGGAAACACCCACAAAAACGTCGAAACTATCTTCCTCTCCAATGAAAGCAAAATAGTGTGGTGGGTGAATCTCACATGATTGTTTGATAAGTAGATGGGTAGATTTGTATGCGTAGAGAAAGAAAAGTTGGGATTTCAGAGAAAGTTGTTAAATTTGGGAACATTAAGATTCAATTTCTAGCATTAAAAAAACTGAAAAAGCTTTTTTTCATTAAACTTGTGAAATTATGTCTACCTAACAAGGATATTTAATTAATTCATGATATATATATATATATATATATATATATATGTGTGTGTTGTAACATATTAATACATCATAGTATCTTACCAAAAACTTGAATCGTTTATGGTTATTTAAGAAAAACAAGATTTATTTCATAGGATTTATTTGCTTGCGAGTTTATTTCATTTTGCAGTTATTTTATTCTTATAAATGACATATTACAAAAAATAAGGTGAGGTGACAATCTCCCATTTAAGAAGAAATATGGAAGAAGAAGGTGAGGTGCAAGGAGGAAAAAAAGAGTTAATGTTCCATAAGAAGTTGGTTGACATCATATTTGAATAGTCTTCAACTTGAAGAATAGGATATAAAGTGTTGTTAAAGTGAAATATTAATATTCTTTGATACATTTGTTTTAAAATAATTTTAATATTTAAGCATATTTATATGCAGATCTTTAATACTTATTAAAATAACTTCAAGAAAAAAATAAAAACAAAAATAAAAATAACCTAGATTTGTGTGATTATAAAGTTGATAAAGCATCAACAATTTTGTGAACAATTGTACTATGAACCTAACAAGTTCATAATATGATAGGTATTATGGAAAAAAAAAAAAAAAAAAAAAAAAAAAAAAAAAACTTTCAAAATATGATAGGAATTATTTTACAGTTATCAGACCATTTGATATTGACCATGAATACAAAAAAAAGCTTGAGTTTGAGAAAAAGAAATTTATTCTTATGCAATCTACTTGCTTGAAAGAACATTTCTACAACAAACTTCATCATAAGATTTGTAATAAATATTCTATTAAAACTTCTTTTTATGAAACTAATTTATAATATTATTCAACTAAAGTAGTTTCAAACTCTATCAGATATTCAAATTTAAAACTATTGAGTAGAATTTTATTAAATTTATTATAGATAAAACATGTTATTTAATTTATGAAATACAAATATCTTCTAAAAAAGATAATTTTATTATTTTTAAAATTTAAGTATATCATAAATTTCTAAAAGTCTCAATCTTTATAAATTGAGTAAATTCAAATAATTCAAATAACTCTTCAAATTCGAAATTTTAATTTCTTTATTCTAATCCTTATTCCTTGCATATTTATTTTTTAAATAAAATAGTTCCTAAAAATATAAAAGTCATATATATATATATATATATATACATATATATTTAAAATAATAGAAAAAAATATAATAGATAATTAGCATAGGAATTAATATGTAATTTCAAACCAAACCACAAAGATACATGTATATATATGTCAAAGACATGAATTGGAAGAAAATGTATAAACTTGGAAAATTTGTGATAAAAAGAAAGTAAAAAAATAGCAATATAATAGTATGTATATTAAAAGAAAACTAGAATGGCTATTGCCAAATGACAAGGAAATTAGAGACTTTTAAATCTAGACTGGAAGCAAGAAAGGAGTTGACAAGAGTGAAGAGGGCTTCATTCTTGCCTCTATATATATTATCTAACTAGGACCCTATGTGGCAATGTTCTATAAGACCTTTAATATGTATTAACTTTGAAGACATATGTCTTGGCTTACAAGGCAAGTTTTCTATGTGTGTGCCATATAGTTAGCTTGTTCTTCAAGCTATCAACATGTGTAACACATGGCTAACTTATTGACCATGTTTCTATCCTAAAAAGTCAATTAAAGATACCTATAAAGTCAAAGCAACATCTATGAAGCTTTTAGGAAGCTTCTAGAGAAGATATTATGGAATTAACCTACTTTTATTTACTTTTAATTAAATCATATAAATAATTATTCATTAACATATCTATGTCCATAGCATTATCCCTCCTTCTAAGGACAATGTCATATTATAAATGCTTACAGTATGTAAAAATTAGTTAAAATATATTATATAAAGATAAATCTAGATGTGTGTTAGAGTGGCTAGTAGATTAAATTCAAAGGAGTTGGTATAAGAAACTTTACTTTGTTTCTTTACTTCTTTTGATTTTGACATTAAAATATATACATATATATATAGGACCTAAATGTTTAGTATGAAGCCTTGGGAGAAGGTGGAAACCTAAGGATGAAAATCTAAACTAGTAGGAGGCTAATTGAGAGGGATGAAAGCAAGGCATGGTCGGATGAAGGCAAGGAATAGGAAACTTCATCCCTATTGGTCGAATACCATGCCCAATGGGCTTTAAGAGGCTGCCCTCGACCTTAAGAAGGGTTTCGACAACTTCAAAGACGGCATTTAGAGATTAAAAGCTAAGGTTGTAAAGTTTAAGGTTTGGGGTACAATTTGTGTACAAAAATTAGAGGATTTGGAATTAGGGTGAAGAAGTTATAGCCATTTGAAGTTAAGGTGTTTATTTAAGACATATGGTTATTCTTTTGAGAGTACGAGGAGTTTTACAATAGCTCTTGAAGATCGGAAGATGCGACTGGAACGGCGATTTCAAGGCCTACATCTTATACATAAGAATTATTTCTTTTGGAGTTTATATGAAGAAATTGTGAGGAGTTGAAGGCGGCGCTTCCAAATCAAAAGCAATAAGTAAGCGGGTTTGTTTGTAGTAATGGTTGGAGACATAACTTGAGTTTTCGGACGAATTTTTGGCTCAAACTTTTTGGAGAATGTAAAATTTTGTATTAAAAAGCTCTACATACAAATTTCAAGACATTTGAGCTTATATTTTGTGAGATATGAATAAAATTGCACGCAGATGTATAAAGACAAGGGTTTGAAGTGACTGATAGAGTTTTCAAGATATCTCAAGATCTTCAATGAATTTGAGGTTGAAAATTGTTGTAAAAGTTAATAAGAATACATCAGTATCTCATGTAAAATTTGAGTTTTTTTGCATGGCCAGATTAAGAGATATGAGGTGTTGAAGTTCGGAAAAATCTCCACATAAGAATAAACAAGGTTTTAGAAGATTTTTATCATATTTTGGAAGTTATGGATTACTTGAGGATTGTGTATTTGGTGTAATTACTCAAAAAGGGAAAAATAATATATAAACTTAGGGCTTTTCTTATTTTCAAGCTTGATTGAGTAATAAGTGACAGCCAGAAGCTCAACGTTTTCTTGACGCAAACTCTCTCTACCCCAACAATGAGTTCTATGAGGAGCATTCTTCATTTGTTGAAGAAATCCAAAATGCGGCAAATCGTATTTGCCACATATTCCAATCTTAGTTTTCTTCAAAGATAGTTCATAGGCCCTCTCAATCATCGACAATGTCTCATACCAAGGCAAGAAAACCACCCTGTTCTTTGCTCGTTGTTGAGGCCTTCTTAACTTCTTTCAAATAAAATATTTCAAACAACATTAAGTATAGTTCCAACCTCTAATAAAATCAGCAAACATCGAGAATCTCTTCTAAGGTTATGATATCAAACACATTGTATCTAGCCATCTATTTGAGAAAAGATATGTTATTCTTGAAGATCATCATCTCAATTTTATCATCTTAAAGGTTGTAACAATTACAATGTCTCATCTAGTAAGTCTGCAAATCAAAACTCTTGCATTGAATCTGGTGGTTCTTAGTTCTCTATTTCTTTAGTATCACAAATATAAAAAGGCTACAAAAAAAAAAAAAAAAAAAAAAAAAAATCTTCTTTAGACCTTATTTTTTTTATATCAAAGACTTATTATTCTTCATCTTAATTTAAATGGATGTTGTCAATGAAAAGCATCTACCACCTTTGTTGTATTTATAAGATTATTTATTGGCTCCCATGTGCATTAACTAATATCATATTTGTGCCAATAGACAAGATATTCTAATTTATTTTGGTGTTGCCTTGAGTCTAAAACTTCTTCTACTTCAAATTCTTCATTATTGTCCATTTCTGTACGAGGAGATAAAGCTTGTCTTCTTCTTGCTATGTTCATAGTCTTGTATGATTCGAGAAGAGACATATGGAAGACATGATGGATCTTCATTGCCTCTTGTAGATGTAATCAATAAGCAATTGGATTGATTTGTCCACAAATAAGAAAAGGTCCAAGCCTACGGTAGTCCAACTTATCACAAAGACAAGTAGTCTTCATATTACAAAGAAGCAACCATACCTTATCACCTACATTGAAATATGGTTGTTCCTTTTAATAGGCATCCACATTGATCTTTTGTCATTCTTGAGCTTCCTTTAATTGCACCTTCATTATTACATATAGCTCTAACAAATGATTTGCTAAACATTCTACTATAACATTACCAACTTTTGAAAAGTCAAAAGTATTAAATCATAGATGATAACCATAATTGGCAAAAAAAGGTTTTTATTGCATAGAAGAATGCATCGTATTATTATAAGAAAACTCTACTAATGGCAAGAGGGTTCTTCAATCATCTTGTTGATAATTAATAGTACACCTTAAGTATTGCTCCAAAACTTGATTTTCTTGCTCTATTTATCCATCAATTTCAAGATGAAAGGCCAAGGAAAGCTTTAAGTCTACCTTTAACATCTTAAAAAAAATTCTCCAAAATCTTGATACAAATTGAGTTGTCTTATCCAATATAATATCTTTTGACAATCTATGATATCAGTAGATATTGTCAAAGAAAAGCTTGAAAGTTTCATCACTTGTGATAGATTTTGTGCATGGTAAAAAATATGCCATTTTCATAAAATGATCCACTATCAAAAATATAAAATCACACGATCGTAAGATTGAAAGATTTATAAAAAATCCATAGAAATAGAAGACCATGGTTGTTTTGGAGTAGATAATGGTTGAAGAAGTCCATAAGGTCAATGCCGAGGAGTTTTTGACCGTGAACAAATGTACTATAATTGAAAAAAGTCTTTTATAGCCTTCTACATTTGTGGCCACTAAAAATCTTTAAATATTAGCTCCAGAGACTTATTGTATTCAAAATATCATGTTATTAGAAAGTTGTGACGTGCTTGAAGAATATGTAAATGTGCTTCTCTTTTTGGCACATATAGGCATCCTTCAAAATACATTACATTGTTCTTGAACTCAAACTTAGAAGTATCACAAGACTTATAAGAAATACTCTTAATATCATGAATAAGAGAATTAGAAGACATACATGATTGAATTTGTTTAAAAAAAGTTGAATCAACAATCAATGTTGATTTCTGTGCTCAAAGATGAAATTATTTTGGCTTCAATAAAATTATCTTTTATTGATCAAAAGCTACATGTCCTTCTTTAGGTATAAGATAAGAATATTTGGAAAGGGAATCCGACAAACCTTATTGTTTTCTTAGCGAATAAGTAATATTGAACTCAAATCTTGACAAAGACATACTCCAATGAATCTAGCAACGATTCAAAATACAAGCTAACATGAAATACTCAAGGTTTTTGTGATCTGTACACATGGTAACTGGACTAGAAGTACCTTCTATATAATGATGCCATTTTTAGAAAGAATCCATAATTATAAGAAGTTCTTTGTTGTGGATCCTATATTTAATCTTGGCTGCTAAAAATTTTGTGGAATGAAAAGCTATTGAGTGAAGTTTATCATCTATTCCCATTTATGATAATTTGGCATCCAAAGCAAAGTCTGATGCATCTATTTCCATAAAAAATGCCTTAGAAAAGTCAACATGATATAAGATTGGTACAAAAACAAAAGTTATTTTTAAAGCTTCAAATATTACTTTTGTTACTTGATTCCATTGAAGTTTGTCTTTACAAGTCAAACGTGTAAGTAGAGTTGCAATTTGAAAAAAGTCTTTGATGAAGATCTGATAGTAATTGATAAATCACAAAAAATATTGGACATCTTGGACCGTTTTTGGGATCTTCCAATCTATAATCTTTTGAATTTTTTTAGGATCTATCATAAGTCCATCATTTGAAATGATGTAATCTAAGAAGTCAACTTCAGTAGAATAGAATACACACTTTTTTTTATCTTAGTAAAGAGGCCCCTATTACTTAATTTTTGTAAGACACAACAAACATGAAATTCATATTCTTCACAATAAAATCGTCCAAAAACTCTCAAAAAATATCATTCATAAAATGTTGAAAAGTTATTGGTATATTTATGAGTCCAAAAAGCATGAAATTATATTCAAAATATTTATACCTAGTTCAAAATATAGTCTTCCATTCATCTCATTTTTTATGCGTACTAGATTATATGTTCTTCATAGATTTATTTTTATATAGATCTTAGCTTGATTCAACTGATCAAAAAGTCCAGATATTAAAGGTAGTGGGTACTTCTTTTTTATGGTGATCTTGTTGAGTCTTCAATAATCAACATACATTTGTAATGATCCATCTTTTTTTTTTACAAATAGAATTGGGGCTCCTACTGGAGATTTGGAATGGCGTATGAAATTCTTAGCTAGATTCTCTTTAATATACTTCTTGATTTTAGCCAACTCATTTTGTGATAAATTATAGATTGGTCCAAATAGCTGTTATATTCCTTTTTGAAGGTCAATTGAACAATTATAGGAACAATGTTTTGGAAGAATATTTATATTTTTTTTTTCAAATACATCTTAAAAATTTTAATATTGACTTGGAATAACACTTAAAGTCTTTGCACCATTAGAAAGAGTGTGGCATAAATGACAGTAGGTGATATTTCTTTTGCAACATGCAAGAAAGCTCTTGCATCTATAAACATAGATTTAATTGTACTAGACTTGTGATTTTCTACTTAATTAACTATACTCTTAGTTATACTTTTAGAAAAATCAAGAATACAAGAAATCCAATCTACTCAAGGATTGTATTTTTCTAACCACAATAAACCTAAAATAATTAGATTAGAGAGAGATCTAATGATATTAAATACCACAAAGCTATTATGACCATTAGTTATTACTTCTATGGGAAGGATTTTGTGAGTAACATCTCCAGAAGACAACGGGTGACTATCTATGACTTCTATATGAATAAGTTTAGTTTTCTTTACTAAAAATATATTAAGTCTTTTAGTAAATTCTTCATTTAAGAAAGATGTTAAGGCTCCTAAATCTAATTAGGTAGAGACTTTGTAATATATAGGTCCTAAAATAATATTTAATATAAAACAAGAAGAGGATTTTGAGGAAAGAATAAGACCTTTATTAGCTTTTATAGAAGGTTCCAGCTATATGGTCTCTATTATAGCTGGATAAACTAGTTTTTTGATATATTGTCTTCTTTAATATTTTTACTCTTTATTTTATAATTACGCTTCTTCTTTGGATAAAGTTGAGCAGTATGCTTAGGTTTTCCATAATATAAGCACAATCCTTCTTGATGGTGATGAGTCTTTTCTTGCTCAATAATAGGTTTGAAAAGTATTGCATCAATTTTTATATTGTCTACTTTTGAATGTATGTATTGAAGACATATTGGTGTTGCCATTAAATTATAGTAATGTTGAGGTCTACTTGTTCGATTCTCAGATCAAAATTTGAAAAGTCGATTGTCACACTTCATAGCAAAGTCAATTGCTTGACTCAATGTTTGAGGATCATGTAAGTTGACCATCAATTTCTTTACTTCATAGTATAATCCATAGAGAAATTGGCTAATTAATGCAACATCATTTCACTTGATATCAATTGTAAGTTGTCAAAATTTAATGCATATAATATTATGGATTGATTGTCTTCTAATAAAATATAGATCTTATTGATTACAATATGAGTTACATCACGTTCTCCATACATGGATCAAAATTCTATTAAAAAAATTTCTAAATTATCGAATATTGGATCTCGTCATTCAAGAAAAGATAAAGACTATGATAATGTTGAACTTGAAAGAGGTGTACTAATGAATCTAACTTGTGATCTTAGAGTTGGATAGCTTTTGAGTTGAAGTTCAATCAAAAATTATACTTGATTGATAAATCTTTGAAACTTGGATCTTGTGCCATCAAAATTTTTAAGCAAGGCAATTCTTGGTTCTCTAATACTGGAAGGATATTCTATTGTAGGAAAAAAAATGATTGGATGTAGTGTTGAAGCAGCTCCAATCATATCTATGTCTTCTCTTCCTGCCATGTTTTTTGCTCCTTGTGGTGGTAAATTGAATTGATGCATCTCTAGCATTAACTTCCTCAATTGCTCTTGTATTTGTGCTATTGTATTCTTTATTTCAAGAAGTTTTATCTTGATAAAACTTAAAAAATAAATGTCTAATATTATTAAAGAGAAGTAAAAGAGGAGACTTGAGAACAAAGAAGATATTAAGAATGATATTAGTTTAGAAGAGGGTAATCCGCAACTTCTAATACGCTAATGTCTTATCAAGAAAAAAAGAGTAATCCACTCTTAATCAAGAAAAGACAAAGCTCTAATATTATAAGTGTACTCTTGTCAATCTATCAAAGACATGAACTAGAAGAAGATGCATAAACCTATAAATTTGTGTTAAAAGAAAAATGAAAAAATAGCAATATAATAGTATGTATATTAAAAAGAAACTGAAATGGCTATTTTCAAAAGATAAGGAAGCTAGAGACTCTTAAATTTAATCTAGAATCAAGAAAAGAATTGACAAAAGTGAAGATTGCTTCACACTTACTTCTATATATACTATCTAACTATGAACTATGTGGAAATGTTCAATAGGACCTCTAATATGAGGTGACTTTGCAAGACACATGCCTTAACTTATATAGGAAGTTTTCTATATGTTGGCTACATAGTTAGCTTGTTCTTCAAGCTACCAACATGTGTTGTACACGGCCAACTTGTTGACCAGGTTTCTAACCTAAAAAATCAATCAAAGATACCTTTAAAGTCAAAGCAACATCTATAAAGGTTCTAGGAAACTACTATAGAAGATATTATGGAATTAACCTATTTTTATCTAAATCATATAGATAATTATTGATTTACAAGTGTATATCTATGACAATATATAATTTAAATGCCTAATGTAGCAATAAATGTGGACCATTTATTTTGTAATGGTATATTTTATACACTATATAGTGTCGTATAAATTATTTTTTTAAAGTCTTTTATTTAATAGTATATCATAGATTGTAATTGAATGGACTAATTTATTTTAATAATTTTATTTTAAAATTATAATACTTTTTAAACTTATAAATGTCTTCTATCAAATCTTAAAATGTCAAGATTCTTTGTAATCTAATTAAGAATAAAATCTTACATTTTTTTTGAATTTATGCTAATTTTATTAGTATTTGTTACATTCTAAAATTTTTAAAAAAAGTATAACATCTTAATGTGAATTTATGCTCTTATATGGCCAAAATTTAATTATATAAGTCCAATTGTACATTATGTATCTTTGAGAATTAGTTTATTCATTTAAAGATAAATAAATTATATTTTAATAAATTATGGATTATAAATAAATAAATAAATAAATAAAAATCATAAAGATAAATTATATCATCTAATAAATAATAGTACTAATATATTTCTTTAAAATTAATAAGAAACTAAACACTATGGATGTCACCTATTAGTATGTTGTGTATCAATAAAAACTTAGATAATATATTGATATTGTTGTGGCACTTGATATATTTTTTTAAATGATTATCAAAACAAAAGATATGTTTAAAAATAATATCTAAAATAGTATAGAAGTTATCTTAATATGATATAAAGATAGTTATTTTAAGTACAAAATATGCAATGAATTGATGCAAGTATATCACTTCAAACCCAATTACTATTAGTACACAATTAATTCACAAAATCATCTTTAGTAGATTAACACAAGTATTATCCATCAAAAAAATCAAAAATTATTGCAATTCATATTTATAGTGTTATTTTTATACTCATATTGTCTCTAAATCAATTATACTTATTAGTATCAACTATCATTCTATAAGCTAATATGCCACAAATCTTTTATACATTTTTAGTGTGAAAATAAAATCAAACCACTAGTTACATATTCTTTTTTGTATAAAATCAAAACAACATCCACAAATCATTTCCATTTAGAAAGAACAAAAAATAAATGTAGCTACAAATATCATTATCTAAACATGTTTAGATTAGAAATTGGTGAATTAAAATAAATAAATTATAAATAAATTTTTATACCCAAATTCTAATTTTATTGCAAATATGTTTTTTGTACCAACTATTGAATCTAACATTATCTTGATTAGTTTAAAATCAATTAGTTTCTTTGTAAGACTAGTGACATTATCATAATTCTTAGTATACTTCAAAACTATTTTTATAGTATAATAAAATTATTCTTTCTATATAGAGAGAGAGACAAACATATTACTAAATGATAAACATTAAAATTACAAGAATCTTGACAACTAAAGAACTATATAATATAAAGTCTTTAAATTCTCAAAACTACATAAAAAATATAAATTTGTATATTTAAAAAAAATCATAAATTACTAATACATTTTTCATAGTGATAAATAAGACAAACTTTCATCCAAAACAACTTTATAATATATAAACCCTTCTTAAATCTCTTTACATGACATGCACATTTGGAACAAAATAGGTGGATGCAAATACTATTACAAGTTGACCTAACAAACCAACTTTGACCCTAGAATAAGATATCAAATAAAACCAATGTGAGAATATAAGTTGAAATTAAAAAATAAAATAAAATAAAATAAATCAATTTAGAATTAGAATACCAAAAAAGCCAATGTGGAGTATATATGAATATGTGGAGTACACATATAATTTGTTTGTAGCAATAGTATCAAGCCCCGCATTACTTCCTAAAACGATACATCGCCGAACTATGGCAAAAAGACAACGCGGGATGTTGAAGTGGTGATATTGCATCTTCAACGCAAAATAAAAACATGCAATTGGATGAATTCCTCTTACATTTGGAGCTGCGAGATTTCGAACTGCTCACTTCGAACTGCTCTCTCTCGCGCGCGCACGCACGCACAAACAATCCCACTTCAGATTTCAGCGACAAAATCAAGTTCGGATTTGTGATTATTGCAGATCGGCATCGAAATTGTCTGCAAAGCCTACCGATGCGATTAAGCGACGCTGAGATGCCAAAAAAAAATTCTTTTAATCGGGAGGTGCCACGAGTTGCGAGAAAAAAAGAAAGTTAAGCTTCGGGGAGTCACGAGCGCGGCCGCTTGGATCGATGACAGACATCACGAGGTGGAATTAGTTTGAGAGCAGTTAGTTATTTATGGACTTTTGCCTGGCAAACAAGCAAAGGCTATTGTGAGAGGAAGGTGTGGCAATCGGGACAACACAATAGGCAACTGCCCCTCCCAAATTGTGTAAGTAGTTTCGCTGTGAAGGACGTTTGTCTGATTGTTTCCGTAAAAAGATGAAGCAAAAAACAGAAGGTGAAGATGGGAGGCGGCCAGCTGGAATTGTTGCTCGATGTTGGGTGCAAGCAATTTCAATGAAAGGGCGTGAATCAGTGTTGCGTGATCACACGGGCATTCTGACCATGCTGGAGTGATGCAGTAACCCTACTTTACAGTGAACGAAAATAAACAAAGAAGTCAAAAAACGATTGATTCAAGGGCAAATTCCACAGCGAAGTGCCGAGATCCTGGATTTCTGCGCCGCCTCAACCCGGCCCATCAATCAATGCCATCCTACGAGAACCGCAATTTCCATAAGCTCCACCACTTTTGGGTTCCAAGTGGCGTCACGGGTTCACATCGCTCGTCACCAGAAAGGACCCATCCCATGCGACAAATGGAATTGGTTCGGTGAGCATCTCAATCCTCCTCCCAGTGTGAAATGCGTGCTTGTGCCGCTGCATCGTGCCGAGCACTGTGTATTTGAACGATGATCCGAAAGCTCCTATTACATTTCTTGAATTTGTTTTACAATTTTCATCTAATGTTCTGAATCAACTTTTAAGACTATGTATTGTATCTTGTAAGAAACGTAACAAGGATTTATACTTGTGTGTTGATAATTAAAGATTACAAATTGTTAACTGGATGATTTCTTTGATTTCTTTGATTTCTTCCATCATCAATGAAGTTTAATATTTAATTGAATAATTTTTAAAAATGGCCATTATATGTTAAAATAATAATGTGTTCATAAAAGAAAACAAGCAAACAAACATTGTTAAAACATAAAAATAAAAACAAAAAAATCAAATCAAATCAAATAACTGAGATACAGAATAGAAACTATCAATCTTTTTCTTCGTACTTTTATTGCAAAGAAATATTCTGAATATGACTTTTTATCTTTGGAATATCTTAATTATTAATGCTTCAAAGAAATGAAACGAATTCAATCAACTTGAATGTTAGAAGTTTAATTCTATATAAACTCAATATGGCACATAACACTACTTAATGGGCTCAATAATGCAAGTTATTACATGTATTTGTTTCACAAACAATTTATATACATACTTAAAAAAAATTCACACATCAGCATGATTTTACGTGACCCATGTTTTGTTTTAAAAGCTCATTTCTATTTCTCATTACACATCAATTTGGAACCATTCTTAAAAAAACACGAAACGTAAACTACATGATTCACGCAACGTACATTATAACTTTAACTATTTCTATATACATTCAACACTGTGCAATCCCCCCCCCCCAAAAAAAAACAAAATAAATCAAAACAATCAAACAAACAAGTAACTCAGAAAACCCGGACACGGCCATATAATAAACTGCAAGCTAATCCATCCTTGAACCCTCAAAGAACAATCAACAAAACGGTTTTCATTAGACCCAAAAACAGTGTCTCCAGCACAGAATAAAACATCCTCATCGATGGAGAATCACCAAACAGTATCATCTTCTGCAAAACGAGGAAGCGAAGAAAACAGTGGAATGACAAGAGGGAGGGAGAGAGATGGGGGGCAGTTTTTGTGAGTAGCTGCAGGATCTGAGCGAGGGACCGTCCGCCATCACCGAGACCACACCGATAACAGCTTCCACACACACACAATCACAAACACGCGCTGACTTTTGCGGTAGGTACCCATTATCTCGATAGATTCGAGGGGTGAGCTTCGTCGATGTGCAGTGCGCAAGTATCATCATAATTAGCGCGACGCGCATGCTGCGAGGAAATCAGTGCGGCTCGGCGCGTTCGGAAATAGATTTTAGCTGTGAGTTAAGCGCACTGATTCACGGTTGACTCGGAGGAGCTTATCGCTGGCTGCGTCGTCCCCCCTTGCAGAAGGCGCCCGATTCTTCCGGTGTGGACTGAACGCGTGTGTGATTGTTTCGGGTCTGCTAGCTAGATAGCTCGATGTGGACCTCTTGGACTGAATTGGTGCTCTGCTGTCGAGATTAGTGCGGGCACTCTCGGTAGAATTGGGAAGGACTTTGGTGGTAAAATTATGGAGTTGACCAGAGTGAAAAGCAGCGTTCTGGTGCGGTGGAGTGAGAGACTCAATTGACGAAGCTGGTCTGCCGCATCTCTAGGCTTTGGTGTCGTCTTTTGCCGAGGGTGGGAAAGCACTAGCTGTGACCTAGTACATAGCTTCCTCCTCGGAATCGAAACATGTTTCTCTCTTGAAGCCTTCCTGTCCTCGCCATCCTAGCTACGGCTGGTGCTGTGCAGACTCCTCGAGCACGCATCGAAACAGTTGTCGGGAGGGAACCACTCGTGGTTTCGAAGGTTGGCATAGGTCTCTTTTGTGTTAAGATAAGCTTCGCACTCCTCAGTGTTCGGCGATCTAGTTCTGAATTGTCTGCGATTCGGGGACTTCAGTTTCTCATCGCATTATTAGAAGTGTTGATTTACGTTTCAGAAGGTGTTTGCGATGGCTCGCATTCTTCGAGCCTCGTGTATTTTTGCTTTGGTTTGTGTTATCGCGATATCCCTCAGTGTTAATCAGGTCGACGCTCTTGATTACAACTACTACCGGAAGTCGTGTCCGCAAGCGGAGAGCATCATTTTCAGGGAGGTTCAGAGATATTTCAAGAAGGATCCGACTGTTGCACCAGGACTGCTCCGCTTGATATTCCATGATTGCTTTGTTCGAGTAAGTACCTCAGCCTTACCCGAAACCAAGAAATAGTATTTAAATCTTGTTCCTTTTCAGTGTCCAGTATGTGAAGTGTGCATTCCAGGTATCGCATTAACGGTTGAAGGGTATGCAATGTGAATACGTAATTTTGTCTAGCGCTTGAGATTCGATTTCTGTCGTACTCCCACACGTACAACATGGAGTTTGGAATGATCATTCATAGTTTTATTCTGAAATCTTTGTATTCTGTTTACAGGGTTGCGACGCATCTGTTCTGTTGAGTGGAAGAAGATCTGAAAGGGCGTCCGCAATAAACGCCAGATTGCACGGGTTCCAAGTTATTGACGCCGCGAAACATTATCTTGAGGACGCATGTCCCAGAACAGTGTCCTGTGCGGATATCTTGGCTTACGCCTCCCGAGACGCAGTGGTCCTCACTGGCGGTAAGGGCTGGAGAGTTATCGCAGGGCGGCGAGATGGGAGAATCTCCAATAAGATAGAGCCCGAGCAAAATATTCCTACAGCTTTTGCCAGTGTTAATGAACTGGTTTCTACATTCGCACAGCAGGGATTGAACACGGAAGATATGGTAGTTTTATCTGGTATATTCTAATTCCTTATCCTTGACAGATCCTACCGTTATTTTCTCCCATTATCGACCGATTTCTTGTTCGAATGTCAGGTTTGTTCACGGCTGACTTACTGAATTTTGTGATGGTAATTACAGGTGCCCATACAATCGGAGTCACCCACTGCAACCATATAAGCGACAGGATATACAACCCGGTCGATAAGACCATGCCCAAGGATCTCCTTAAGTCACTGCAGAAATCATGTCCGAAGGCGTCTTCTCCCACTTCTCTTGTCATGGATCGTAAAAGTGTACACAAGTTCGACACCGAGTATTTTAGGAATATCAGAGCTGGCTACGGTCTGATGACTTCTGATCAAGGTCTCTACCGCGAGGACTTCACCCGCCCCATCGTGGACGCAAATCTGAACCAGCGCGCTTTCGTGAACAGGTTTGCGGAGGCCATGTTCAAGCTCCAATTCATTCAGCCCTTGGAAGCACCTGACGGAGAAATCCGTAGACGGTGCCAGTGTAGGAACTAGTTCAGAAATGAGGTCAAGTGTGTTTTTGAAGATCATTCTTAACAGATAAATAAGGTCCACGGATTTGAACAGGGCTTGCATTCGCACATACTTCCAGCACTTCATTAAACAATGAGGAGCGAGAAGAACCCTTTTCTGGATTCTATCTGTGAATACGTCCTAGAAGCGTCGTGATTTAAGATTGTATAGTCTCGGAGGATATCGAGTATACGTTGTCTTTTTAATGATGGAATGAAGACGACGTATACTCCGTTTCTCAGCAGCATTCTTTCATTTATCATGTAACCAAATTGGTTCTCTAACAAAATTATTTCCTCAGTTTGGGGTACATTTCCGCCAACACTAAGCCGTCTTTGTTATGCGAGTTACACTGTTTCATCACTCATGGCTGACCTCAGAAAGACATACACGGTTCAAGAGCAAAGCGATCGAACTCCTTCAATTTGGAAGTTTCGTGTCCGAATTCAAACTAGTTCATTATTCATAATTTCTTGTTCGCGATTCTTACTTTGGCGGGAGAGCTCCTCTAGTCTGAGATTGTGCACCACAGAGGTTGTATCAAACCACCTACTCAAATCCAGTTTAAGAGTATTTGTCCCGGCCAAGTTTTGTTCTTAACAGATGTGAGTTTTACGTCTCTCTCGTAGACCTACTCTGTGCTAGTGTAACGTGGATGCCCAATGTTGGTACTGTTTCCTTGACACACACTGAAGGCAGTTAAACCCTGAGGAACGGATGCTCATCAAGAGTCAAATATTATCCAGACACCTCAACTGATGATATTCATGAGCACTTCTGTCTCGTCATGCTTAAAGTATTATCATACCCTTGAAGATGACTCTGATACATCTATCAGGGTGGAAGTGATTGGTAGGTGTTAGAAGACCAGTTAGATGCGTTTTTACCATAAACTGTGATGATGCATTTGGATACGTTGTGCCGTCCCAGCAGCTAACGCTTCGATGGATCGCAGTAGTGCCGTCCTTCGTGAATAGTGTCAAGAACCAAGTAGATGAAGTTGTTAATTACAAATATCCAACCTCAGATAATTGGAGAACATTCTCAACGTTTAAGGAGACGTCATTGGTACCTCTCAAGCTCCCACCACATGTAGATCATGCCAACGGAATAAGATCTGAACATCTGTATCCCCTGTTCAATTGGAAAGAGCTCCCGCTCGTCGCAGTGAATCTGGAGAAGTAATTCCTACACTCAGGATTGTAAAAGACCTTTCACTTCTTATTCAGAGATAATCTGTAAGCTTCCAAACAAAGGCTTATATAGAACATTTGTGAAACAAACCACGTAGCGGTCATTAGTGCTCAGCTGTGATATGGTTGGCCATTCATCCTTCTACAATTGTTCATTTGTTGAGGTTGACTCACAGAGTTCTCTTTCTTTTTCCTTTCACGAATGACTATATTAGAGTTGAAGAGGGTAATTCAATGGTTTCTAACACTCCTTTTCAAACGCACTCTGTACTCTGTACAGAATGTCTCGAACAAGGGGGTGACCGTTAAATCCTTGCAGGATCTTCGTCAATGTGTAGAGCATCTTACTGCCATAATTCCCTAATCCTAAAATTTTTGTTTCTTGATTTGAGTTGACTGGATGAGACAAGCTACAGATGCTTAGCCTCCACTTTCACTTGTTGCAGTGCGAGGCTATGTTATTTGGTATTTGGTGTCTTGCAAGCACCATTTGGAGAGTGTGTGATGTTGTCCTCCATTGTTCGAGGGCTCTTCTTGATGCTTCGTTTGAACCTGGCACTGATACTTCTAACGATGAGATTGATTTTAGGACGACTACAGCTTACTACATATCCAAGTCGTTGGGGTTTGCTTACGAGCCCTCTTCTTCAATTCTCCTTCCTCCGTTCTCAGACATTTTGGTTTGAGATAGAATTCTGCCTTGATTGTTGTTTGTCAACAATCCCTTCTGCTTGTTCAAGCTCCAAAGAGTGAGTCGCGCTTGGAGACGATCGATTGAATCGACCAACAACTAGGTCATTTTGAATTTTGTGAAGTTGGACACTCTTAGTTATATTGATTCTGTGCGAAGCAAGAATCAGAGGCCTCTGGATGTGATAGGAAGAATTTTGGCAGAGATTGACCACTTTGAGCTTGTTCTTAAGGAGAAACTTGTGACTATTTTGAGGACGTCAATTTTTGGATTATTCTCTTATCAGTCAGAGCAACCTGAGGGATTAAGCAGCAACAAATGGTTCATCAAGGACAATGTGTGGAACTCATGCCATTGGTCGGATGATAGTTGTTGCTAAGGTGAATTTAAAAGAGTGATGTTTGGCCGAGGCTGATCTGGTGATTATGGTGGCAGCTAGGGCCTGGCAGACCTCATGGCAATCGTTGTAGTCCAATTTCTTCGGGGGCATTAGCGTGTTGTGTAGTAGTTAATGGTTTCGTTAGAACATCAGCTTGTTGTAAAGAAGTGGGAGTGTAGCTTACCTCCATGTTTCATGTTGTTTTTTTTTTCAAATAAAGTGGTGTTGAAGCTCAATATGCTTCGTCCATGCATGCAAGATTAGATTTCTTACAAGTTTGATGCAGCTTTGATTATCTCTTTTCAATGTTGTTGGTGATGTTTGATGAAATTCTAGTTTGGCTAGTAGTCTCTATAGGTGGACTATGTCACGGGCGGCTTCGATGAATACGCGGTATTTCGCCTCAATTGTAGAAGGAACTACAGTAGTTTGACGTTTGCTGCACCAGCCCATAGGTGACCCTCCCAACTTGTGCAGGATTTTAGATGTTGACTTGTTGTATCTCTGTCTCTTACAAAATCTATACCAGCATATGTAAGTAGATGTTCTTCATTTCCATACTTGTAAAATAATTCTTGATCTAGTGTGCCTTTAAAGTATCAAAATATGTTCTTCATAGCCTTGAGGTGGTTTTCTTGTGGGTGTTGAAGCTAGCGGCTTACATACTTGACCGCAAATGATATATCGGGTTGAGTGTTTGAGGTTCATACTAAGCTTCCCATTATGCCTTGGTATAGTTTCAAATTGGTGGGAGGAGAGCCCATATCTTCCCGTAGATGCACCCTAAGGCTCATTGGTGTTTTTAGTGCGTTGCATGTATCCATCCCATATTTGTTCAGCATCTTCATCAGGTAACCTCCCTAATGAACGTAAATCCCTTTGTTGGTGTATGTCAGTTCAGCTCCGAGGTGGAGAGCTGCTTTGCCGAGGCTTGTGATTTCAAACTCCCTGTGCAGTTGCTCGGTGGTTGATTTGTTCATGATTGTCACCTGTCGCAATTAAATCGTCTACGTACAAGAGGATTGTTGTGTATTGCTCGCTGTCAATAGAAAAATACAGGTTCGAGTCAGAGGTCACCTTTTTTAGTGAGAGATTTTTTGTAAGGTAGCTGTTGATTCAGTTGTACCAAGCATGCGGTGCTTGGCGTAGGCCATAAAGAGCCCTTTTCAATTTTGCAACTTTGCCTTCAAAGTGTGATTCCTTGAACCCATCCGAAATGGTTATGTAGGCCTCTTCTTTAATTGTGCCGTTTAGAAAGGCCGTCTTCATGTCGCATTGATGTAGTGTCCACCTCGTTCGGGCGGCAAGGGTGTGCGTATAGTTCTCCAGCGGACCACAGGAGTAAATGTCTCATAGAAGTCGACTCCCTCCCTTTGTTCGAAGCCGCGTGCAACAAGCCGCACCTTGTGCATCGCGTTTTATTTTGAAGAGCCATTTTGCTAAAATTGGCTTCTTGCCTTCCGAAAGCTCAGTTGCTTCTTATGTTGCATTCTTCTAGATGGCATCAATCTCTTCTTGAATTGCAATTCGCTAGTTTGCATTATGGACAGCTTTGGCATATGTTACAGGATTCTCAGTGATGCCGAGTTCAACAGAGAGGATTAGGTAATCTTTTAGTCGAATACAAGGTCAATGTTCTCGCGTGGGGTGGCATTTTTTTGGAATGAGGTCTCGATCAAGTTGACGAGGTGAGAAGCTCTCTTGTTGGTCTGTTGCTACAGTCTGAGGGGTGCTTGGCTAGTGATGTGAATTTTTGGTGGGTGTCATGGTCATGTGGACTAGCTTCGATATTGTCGAGGAGAGCGGTTGTCTCGGCATGGTCCATGAGAGTCGTGATTGCAAATCAATCATTGGGTTGAGTTGCTATAAAAAGAGAGTGGTGTTTAGAGGTTAGTGATCATCATATGAGATGGTGGTAGCCAACACGGCTCTTGTTGAACATGATGTTTTGGGAGATAAGTATTTTCATACGTTCAAGTTTGTAAAATCTATATGCCTTGGTACACTCATTATATTTCATAAATACGCATGTTTGGATTTTGTTGTTAAGCTTGTTTTTCTCTTCCTTGGTTACCAGTACATAGTATATGCTTTTGAAGATCGAGAAGTGATTGATTTGTGGTTAGTGTTTTGTGGTTAGTGTTTTATGTATAGTTGCTTTGAGGTGATGTCTTGATTTGCATTTTTTTGGAACCATGATTTATGAAGCATTTGGCCATTGTCATTTGGCATGATTTTTTATTTGGGAATACAATGTTAGTATTTAGTTGTAAAGAATATAGTTTTAATGTTGAGCTTCAATAAGTAATTTATTTTAATATAAAAGGCAAATAAAGGCAACAATATTAAAAAAAATTCAATTAGTAATTTTTTTTATATTTAATAAGATTTGTACACAAGGCTTTCTAAAGCATCTGGAAATTCCCTAACATCCTTTGCTCTATCAAATCATAACTAATCATTTGTCAATAAGTTAAATCTTCATTAATTCCAAAGAACTTTTATAATCTTTTTTTAGAACTTCATCTTTACATCATAATTTTATCATAGCTTCATATCTCCATTTTTAACAAATATATAAAATTTAGGCTCTTAAAAATCCCTTTACTTAACATAAAATGCCTAAATTATAGCAATTGTTTTTCAAAATATATATATATATATATTTTTAAAAAAAAATCTTCAAATTTTAGAATATCATATCTCTTGATTTAATTGTTCAATTTATTTTCAAATTTCTAGAAAAATAATATTTATCTTTAAATTTTATTACAAAAAAATAAACCATAAATTTATTATAAATCGTCTAGCATCTTAGAAATCTTAGCAAATACTCTAAATCCTAATTTATAAGCATCTAAGTACTATTGGAATGCTACAAAATTTGGTAGATAGCTTTATAACATAGTAATACAAATTTATGAAAAAATTTAGCTAAAGATTTATCCAAATGCCTAAGTTATAGCTTAAACCAAATCCCTCATGAAATTGGTTCATTCACAAATCTTAATTTGGAAGTGCTTTATTCAAGTAGTTATTACTCTTTTAAATCAACTCCAAATCTTTTACATTTTATATGAAAAATATAGTTCTTTAAATCAACTTTGCAATCACACAATCTAATTTTCAAAACCCCTTTATATGCATGCACTATGCCTTAAAGATTGATAGTAGGTACAAAATCAATACTTTAACTTTGAGTGCCTATATCTCCTTCAAAAAAATTCCAAATCATATAAATTTTTTACTAAAATCATACCCAAAATCCTAAACTTGACAATTCTAAACTTTGATGTTCAAATGGCCTTAAAAGAGCAATCCTAATTCCTAATAAGGCCTGAGGTAGCCTCCTTGAAGTCCTTTGGGCATGAATTTTGGCCAATACAATTGGAGATTTTCATCATCCATCTCCATTTATCCATATGATTGACCTAACTATTCTTTTTTATATAAAAATCCTTCTCTAATCCTATTTTTAATAAATTTTACATAATATGTGTCCCAAACACTAAATAAAAAAAAAATAAAACAAGATTTCAAGAATCACCAATGTCTAATAAAGGTGGTTCTAAATATATAAAAATTATTTTCAACATAAAATCAACCTTAATAATAGCCCTTTCAAACTAACTATTTTAAAATAGTAAGCTAATGATATTTTATAATCAACTAAAATCTAATAATATGGTTTTTTTTACATTGTATAATAAATTATATATTAAATATATATGAGCATTATTTTCACATGTCAACCAAACCACAACATGACATTGTGTTAGTGACTTTTGCCCAAAAGAAGCTTGAGATGTTACCTTCAAATATCATGTTCCTTGTCTTTTCTACTAAGCTTCAATTCTATTACTTTACTATCCTATTTTATTGTGGAATGTGTGGTTGCATGACTTGTTATCATATGCCATGATGATCACAATAAGTATTGAATTCAATCAAAAGGAATTCCCTTCTTTTCTTAGTTCTAAATACTCACAATTTTTTGCCTATTTTTATTTTCCACTTTGCTTATGAATTTTTTGAATATGTCAAAAACTTGACTTTTGGCTTTCAAAAAATACATCAAGTTTTTCTTGAATAATCAATGGTACATACTATGACAAATGTAAATCTGCTTAAGGAGGGTTTTGGAAGTGGACCTATAATATTGGAGTATACTTGCTCTTATACTTGTTTTGCCCCCATTGAACTCTTGGCAAGGAAGCTCTTTCTTCTTTGATGTCCAACTAGGCACTTGTGACAAACAATCCTGATGGAATCTATTTTTGATAATCTAATCATTCTCCTTTCAATATATAGATGTCATAGGCCTTAATAATTTAAGTGTCAATATCTACAGTGCTACAATTTCATTGCATCTTCAATTGTTACAATGTTCGCATCTTAGGTGATGCCAACACTTATCTTCTAGAGATTGTTAATATTGTCTCTACTACCAGATTCTATGATCAGCCTATTATCTGGGTTGTTTAAAACAAAACATTTATCATTCATAAATACGACAGTGTTTCTCTTGTCTGCTAGTGTACATACTAACATGAGGTTACATTTTAGAGAAAAAATATAGAGAACATCGTTTAGTTTTATTTTCTATTAGTTTGTATACATTTGGCCATCTCCTACTTCAATTCTATGTTTCTCTCTGCCTGCAGTGGTGACAGTTTTTTTGCTGCTGCTCTGATTCTTTACTGTGTTCAAGCTGTCCCTGGATCCAGTGATGTGTCGGATGGCACCTGAATCCAGATACCAATCGTTTGGGTTCGATGTACTTACCATTGTTGTAGTCGATGATGCTCAGTCAGGAGGATCGCACTCATCCTATCAAAGGTTGGAAATGTTGAACCATGAGTGATGGTTGGGATGACATATTCATATGCCTTGGATAATCCATTTAATATTGCTTACACTAGAGTTCGATCATGTAACTGCTCACCAAGGGCAACCATGCGGTTCTTGAGTTTTCTTGCCTTGTTCAAGTATTCCTCCATTTCACCTCCTTTAGACAGCTTCGTCTGACTAAATAGATTTGTAACAAGTAGAATCAGGGAAGGGTCGCGGGTTTGGTAGAGCGCTCTCAACGTTGCTTAAGCTGCAGCGAGATCTTTATATTCAGCAACTGTATCAATTAGAGAGTCTTTGACTGACATCGTGATGGCTCTATAGGCGGTGTCTTTCAAGTCTCTCAGTTGCAATGCATTACATGACGACCACTATATAGGACTATAGGGAAGGCAACGGAGAAGATTGCACACATTTTTAATTTCCACACGTGGTAATTGCTGAGTTTTTCTAGTTTGTAAGACTCCTAAGTCTCTCGTCCCTACCATGTTCCATCGTGGAACGGCCAAGTTCCCTCGCGGAATGGCTACTAATCTTCTCACAAGATCTCCTTGGAGTTCTCTCTCTAGTGGCTATACCCACATTCGAACGATCCAAAAGATCCTGTAGAAGATGAGAAAGGTCTTGCTTGCATGGCCTTCCATTAGCGCTCATGTTTACTCTGGTACCATGTAAAAGATATCCAAAAGATAGAAGAAACAAACAAAGTAGTGGTCATTAGTGTTCAACAGTGATATGGTTGGCCATTCATCCTTCTAATACTGTTCAGAGTTCTCTTTCTTTTTCGTTTTAACAAATGACTGTATTAGAGTCGGAGAGGGTGGTTCGCTGATTTATAACAAGGATGTCAGAGAATGTGGTCCTGCGATGCATCAATTATGATTTCGCGCGCAAAATATATTTCAGAAGTTTCCGCTACAGTGATCGTGACTGCCGGGGGTCGGAATAGCAAGAGGTAGGATCAGCACCCTCGGTGTCGCTAACGTTGTAGTCCATGTGCACACCAATGTCGCGGTGAATGCCGGTGCAAGTGTTGTTAGACAAGTACGTGAGAATTGTCAGGGCGGCTTGGTCCTGCCGATGGTTCAGTCGGCTGGATCCGTCGGGGGCTATGCACTGCCTCGTGATTGCGCATTCATACCAGGGGCGTGCGAGTTCCTCGTACCTGCCATACGTGAAGTACTGAATCTGTCACGTGGTTGACGTACAAGAGCGAAACTACTGGAACTTAATTGTGAGAAAGAAAGTTTTTGTAAACATTGGGAGGAGGGATCTGATCCCGACTTACTTACTTTTGCAAAGTGAAGCCAACCGCTGAAGCATCGCAGTTCCTTTGTGACATGTTCAGCTCAGTTGCACGAAGGTAGAGGATCGCTTCCCAACGCGTCCAGTCTGAGATACAACCGCTGCTGGTTCTCGAAGCAAACCCATTCCGGGTAATGTAGTCCAGTGTTTCAGTCAGGGACTCTGCGCTTCTGAATCTGTTTCCACCGTCTTGCCAGAGCACCAACCGTCGTTCCGACAAAACGGCGTGAATCATGACAACCTTCCAAGCGTATTCTCCTGCTCCTCGCCGTAAATTTCAAACGATCAAAATCAAAACAAACAACTGTTTGCAATAGCAAAGATATAATAAACGAACTACCGAACTACTCATCAGATTTTCTTTGTTCCTCCAACAAGAGGTCCGTTAAACAGACCTGTTCCAAATTGGTTCATTCCATCATGAGCTTGGTTGATCCTCATCCACTTCGGATACATCCAGAACTTGAACCTGCGCACCTCTACATCCAATTTCCATTTGTTTTCCAATTCGCTTAAAACACATCGGAAATCATCTCTGTCCTTACCCTTGAACTCCTCCATGGTCCAAACCACAACGGAGACATTGAAGCTGGGGTTGCGTTTCCACGCGCTGAAGGCCGCTTTACCAATGGATCGCAGCAGGAGCATACCAACAGACAAATGATTAGCACTAAACGCCGTCACGATAGTGGGTCGAATGCTTGCCACGGCGGGTGCATGACTGCCGAGAGCAGCTGCATCAAAATCCACAACGTGCATCTTGCGCCATTTGAAGCTCCCGACATGTAGATTTCCCGATGGGGTTAGCTGGGGATGGTGTTGGCTGGTGTTTCCTATCACCATGTCTTTGCAAATCACCTGCTCGTGTTACAAAATTCTGTAAGAAATGATATCGTCGCAGGACTTCATGACCTTCATAAAACCGCAGCTAATTTAGCATTGATATGATGTTGGAGAGGGAGAGAAATGGATAGAAGGGATTACTGGAGTTTCACGTTGCAGCATCTCCTCGAATTTCCAACAATTAGCGTCTTCTCCAAGCTCATCACGCACTATTCTGCAGACTATGTCGGAGTAGTCTACTCCGACGCATACAACCTTATCTCCCTCCGCCTGTTTTGTGATCCTTTTGACTGTGAGAAAGAGTCTGGACAAAAGGGGGAAGGGGAGGTTCTTCTCGCTGGGAGAATTGGAGCCATCATCTCCCATGACTATCGCAACGCAGACATCGCAGTCCGCAACCAAATCCGATTGTTCACCTGCGTCTAAAACATCTTGTCCAGATAGTCCCATAAATATTTCATTTGGGAAAATGACAGAGCGGCAGAATACTAAGCCAAACACGAGAGCGAGGATCGCTATCGTAGCACAAACCACCGTCCGTTTCATATAGTCGAGGTGAAACTTCGACACGGTCACCATAACTCTAAGCAGTGGTAAAATCTAAAGCTCAGAATCGCAATTCATGTCCACGCCATCAAATAACAGTGGCTGCAGCAGCGAAATGGGGCATGGCTCCCACTACCCAACCCCTCGCAGCCTAGTGCTGAAGACAAGAACTAACGAACGAGTGTTGTTTCGTGAGGTGAATAGATGGAGTTTCTTCGCTCTGATCATGATGGCGTGGACACTACTGCAGCACTCTATCAATTCGCAAAACTTGTCAGATGACACCCAACTCCGGCAGCCTTGCGGTGCAACAATTGGGAGAAGCTGTGTAACCGCGGTGCACTCTCTCAATATCCGTCTTCTTTGAGCATTGAAACGTCCTTGAGTTGATGACAGTAGGTCTGCATTTCATTCTACGAGGAACGTAACGGACCAACACCTTAACTTCATCGCCATCCCCTACTTTGTTACCTTCGACGTGGTGTGAAGAGCAGATAAGTAGGTCTGCACTTTGCACTACATCCTAAACGCTCCGACGTGATCACCATTGCCTGATTCTTTCAACGGCGACGCCCAGAATTCCACAGACCCTGTTCCAGAACCACCGCATCACTCACTATTCACACTTTGTCACGCTCTTACAGATTGATCGCACACTGGATTCCAAACTCTTGAAAAACCTCATGCATGAATGCATGCATTAATACTTATTTATCAATATGCCTCTATTAATGGAAACATCTTTTCTTGGAAAGGAAAAAAGACTAACAAGATGAGTAGATTTCATTCAAAGATTTTTGCATATATATATATATACATTCTTGCATAAATGTATGGTTATGTTAAGAAATCATAATATACTACAATAATCTGTACCTTTTACATAAATTATATCTATAAATTTGTTATTTATAATAGAGTCTTAGGAAATACAGTATTAATATTATTACTTTTAATTTATCTATTTTTGGACAAATCACTTTAGTGCATCTTAAAGATAACTATCAATAAAAAAAAATAATATTTATGGAAGAAAACTTGCTTGTAGTTTATGTACTTGTGTTAGTAGTCTTGTCTCAGTTATGATACAATGTAACCATTGTAACAACCAAATCAGGACCATCGTAGAAATCAGACGAGGAGGGCTGTTTATCATCAATGTAATTGTGCATCAAAACTTAAATCGCATAATAATTGTGAGGTGAATATTGTAGACCAGGAGATGATCTTTCAATAGAAGAGAGCTTACGATAACACAGAGCACAATTTATTGCTTTACAGGGGAGAGGTACCAGCGGTGTTAACTAAAGTTGCTGCCGCTTGAATTATTAGCAGATACTATGAAATTAATACTGTTCTTCGACCGATTGAGATGCAAGGCCAGGAACAAGAATTATAATATTTGATAAGTTATTTACGCATAGAGGCTGGTGACAACAGGAAATATCTGAGGCTCTCTATGGTTGTGCGCAGTTTCATTATGAATGATGCTGGCTACGTGCCGCTAGAGTGTTTTCAAGATTTCATGACGAACTGGAACTGAGCTAGGTGATTCAGTGCATTGTCCAGGTTGCGAGTGTGCAAATGCTGTAGCGCTAAAATTCAAGGGTACTGAAGCAAAGATGATGCATCAGTTCCACCAACGGTGTAGTAGCACTCTGATGTGCGATGTGATACAGAGAGGTAGTCGACTGTAACATGAGCTGAACTGTCACACAAGGTGTGTCGCAGAGAACATTTGATGGTGGCATACGTCCATTATATAGTAAAGTTAGTTCAAAACTCATATGTGAACTAATTGTAGACATTTAACCAACAGGACTAGACCATAGCATGATCAAAGGATTCAGGGCTTTGCACAGCACAGAAACATGTAATGCGCCAGAAATCAGGCCAAGCCTCAATAATGAGAAGATTACAAAATTGAACAGAAACTTCAATCTAGATGATACCGATCTTGTTGGCCACGTCCAGCGCGTCATAGTCTGCCGTGAGTCGCACGTACGCCTTCTTGGCTCCATCAGGCCTGAAATATTGTAGAGGATAGGTTAGATAAATGTATGTATAGATGTACAGGTGCGTTTATATATAAACCACTCCAGCAATCCATGCGTAGAGGCTCCATCTACGCATGGATTGCAGGACGTAAAAGATAGCCAACACACAAGTCAACCCAAAACACCGCAATTTAGCAATATTAAAGAACCGTTCAGGGAGATGTACTGTCTACCACGTCTAAAGACATCAAATGAAAATAATCTACAACACCACGTGCTCACGACTTTGCATTACCTATCCACTTCGACACAAAAACCGATCACTTCCAAGACTGACGAATGCTCTAGTCCTAATCAAGATTGCACTGTGACTGGCATCCTAGTCTGTATCTCATGTTAATGATTCATATTTGATGATGACGAATGTACAACGTCACTAGTAGCTAGTTAGATTCGTCTCCATCAAGAAATGGGAATTATGCTGTAGACAAGAGCACAACAAGGAGAGCCAGATAGATTCAGACCAGACAGCACCCAGCAGACACTACTAAAAGCATCAATTGTACTAAAGCGTAACAAGTCACCAGCAGAAAGCGTTCAAGAAATACCTAAGGCGGGCCATCCTCTGCAAACGGTCAGCTAAAAGTAGCACTATTACTCTTCCGCAACTTAACACCTTGTGGACAGAGAAAAATGACAAATTTTCACATGTCCAAGTTCCCACAATTAAGACATCATTGATGTTCGCGAAACCTAAACCTGACGAAGACTAAACCTAAATCACGCAATTTGCGCAAACGAGACCACCACCGAAGAAACAAAAAATCAACAAACCCTGATTCATTAAAAAAGGAAAAAGGGGAGAGGAGAGAAACAAAGACCTGATCAATGTGTTGACCTTCTTGGTTTGAATGTCGTACATTTTCTTGACAGCCTCCTTGATCTTCTTCTTGTCAGCGCGCACGTCCACAATGAAGACCAAGGTGTTGTTGTCCTCGATCTTCTTCATGGCAGACTCGGTGGTGAGCGGGTACTTGAGCACCTCGTAGTGATCGAGCTTGTTGCGGGCGGGAGCGCTAAGACGAGGATACTTGGGGGCGCGGGCACGCTTGAGGGTCTTGGGGCGATGGAACGTCACCGAAGTGCGCACCTTCCTCCAGAGCTTCTTCACCGGCTTGGTGGTGGTCTTCAGGGCCTTGGCAGCCTTCGTTGCCTTCGCCGCCTGCGAGGCTGCAGGGGCCTTGGCGACTTTCGACGGGGGAGCCATCGGAAAGCAACACACGAAGTATGAGAATTACGGAGCTCTGCTTCGGCTATGGCGGCCTGGAAGCTTGCAAAAGGACTCACCATGCCGAAGGGCTAGGGTTTTACACCTCCCGCACCAAACAAACTGACTACTGATCATTCATCCATGAGTTTCTTCATTCGTCCAACATCCATCCTACCCCATCGTAAACCTAATAAGTAAGCGTCTTCGCAGCTCAGTCAGCTCTTGTTGGAGCACGTGAGTTATTTTACCGCTGTTGGATGGATGGATGGTTTCATCCATTGGCTCACGCTAGGGTTTCATCCTTCAATGCTTGGTTGAAAGGCCCCATGACCCTTGTGTCTATAGATGTTAGTTTACACATTTGGTAGACCTAGTTTAGGCATTCAATTGGGTGACCCTAAGAACAACAATGTTTTTTCTTTTACTGTTAGGGAGAAGAGTATATTAAAGAGCTCAATGTTGTATTTATTATATTAGAATGGTATTAAAGTAATAGTGAAGAAGATTGAATATATATATATATATATATATATATATATATCATTGTGTGGATTATGTAATAATTGAAGTCTTTTATTTGAATTCTAACAAATCCAAAATTAAAAATATTCTTAAATTTATAATGTATTATAAAAAAATTAATCATATTTTTTAGAATTACAAAGTTGAGATGATTTTGTTATAAATATCTCTATAAATTTTTTTTGAATTAAGATGAGCTTTATTAAGTTGTTTAAACTCAATAATATTTGTATGATTTTCATTATACATTATAACTTTGGAAAACTCAAGAACATGGAAAATATAAACTATAATGTCTTGTAAAGATATTCTAAAAGTTGTTGTATATCTACAATTGGTGCAAATATGCAAGTTAGAAAGCTTTGCTCTAGATGTCATATTATTTTCATTTTGTGAAAGTCTTCAATACTCAATTAACTCTACAAACACTTATGCAATTTTAAAAAGTTTATTACAAATAAATGTTGTTAAGAACATTACAAGACATTTAGATAAAAAAAGAAAAAATTCAATCATTGAAGTTTTCTTTAAGAAAAGATGTAAGTGATTGCTTTAAGAAAATGATTCAAATAAAAGTTTAACAATCATTATAATTAAAATAAAATAATCATTACATTTGTTTAGTTTTTGAGATGTTTTATAGTTTTTAAAAGTTAAGAATAATATTCATATAATACTACATTACATTACAACTTGGAACTTTAAAATCTATATAAAAGTATCTTCCTTCTTAAAAGTTGACAAAATGAATTAGAATAATAATAAAATAAATAAATAAATAAATAAATAAACAAAGAATCAAATTGGCATGAAATAGTAAGAAATAAAATGTAGTAACAAAAAAAAACTTGATTTTAGAATCTTTATTTATTAATAAGAATATTATTATTAAAAATATATATATATACAATAATATCTCTTGTAAGTTTTAAGGTCAGTTCACCTCTCAAAACATAACTTATTAGAGATTAAAATATATTAAGTTTAGTTGAAATCATGAATCTACTCAAGTATCCACTTATTGTTAGTCTAATACTTTCCTTCTTGTATGACCAACACCTGCGTACTCTATAGAATATTGCACTTACCAACATCAAATGACTATTAATCTACAAGTAGAGGAATGTACAACCTTCAATCTTACAAATGATTTTGCGAAGTGGTCCAAAACCGAGTTTAAGCTTACAAAAGTACCCTCACAAATTGCTATTAACAAAATCCTAAAGAAATATAAGAAGTACAAAGCTATGAACCAAGACTTGTTTTAAACAAAGTATCCAAGGATAGTTCATTTTTTTGACCTTGAGGAATCACTTGCTCTGTGGATTATGCAACGACAATCTTGAAATGTATTATTGTCAATAGAGCTTATTATGGAGCACAATTGATGCTTTACAGAGTTGCTTGTAATTCTCATAGGCAAAATAGAGTTTTTGAATAATAGATTTGAGAATTTTTTTCTCGTCACAAGCTGAAAGTGATCAAAATGCAGGAAGATGTAGGCTCAACTCATCAAACTAGTATTGATGTAACAATGCCTACTCTATGCTTACACATTGCAAGTTATAATTTATACGACCTGCATAATATGGATGAAATTTGATTACTTTATAATATGTTGACAGACCAAATCATTGCTTAACAATAAATCACTGACTATAAGAAAGAAACTGCATGGATTACCATTGCATTTACAACAAATGTTGATAGAATCCACAAATCACCACCATTTTTTATTAGCTTTGCTTACAAGCCCTATTGCTTCAATCATTATATAAGCAAACAATTAGGTTTTTATTATTGCTCTAATAAGAAAGCATGGATGATGAAGACTTTTTTTTCTTTTAAAAATGGCTCAAAAATTCTCAATAAGGAAATGGAGATGGTACATGCAATAGATTTTGCTTGTCATGGATAATGCACTATTGTACAATACAAACAACCAAAATTCTTCCAATATAGATATGTATGTGCTTCTTCTAAATGCAACTTCCAAGATCTAGCCAATGCATGCAAGAATCATAGTGGCATTCAAGTAACACTATCATTTCCTCTCTACAAAATACACTAGATTGAAACGAGAAAAATAAGATCAATTTATACAAGGTTAAGCAATTGATGGCATTGTAGTAGTTACTTGTGGCTTGGATAGAAATATCTCCAATAATAAAACAAAATTATTTTTGGCATGCTAGATTGTTTGAATAGGCATTCAAAATTACAAAAATTGACAATGAAGAAATAATCAATAAGGAATTGATGGCCATAATTTAGAATCTTCAATTACAAAATCAAATGTCAATACAAAACCTACTACCATATTATAATTGTTTATAGTATGTAAAAATTAACTAAAACATATAATATATTTATAAATGTTGATGTATATTAGAGTAATTAAAAGGTTAATTTAAAGAGAGTTGATGTAAGAAAATTTATTTTGAGATTTATATATTTTAATTATAATATTTAAATTATATAGGATTTAAATATTTAATATAAAATTTAAAGAAAAGATTGGAATTCAAAGATGAAGATTTAAACTTCTAACAAACTTATTTGGAGGGATGAAAGCAAGATATGAATGGATGAAGGTAAGAAGTGAAGGTCTTCATGCCTATTGGTCAAAAGCCATGCCTAATAAGCTCTCAAGAGGTTGTCTGCAACCATAACAAGTATTTCAAAAACTTCAAAAGGGCTATTCAAGAATCAAAAGCAAGAGTTATAAGTTTTAGGATTTTGACTACAATTTGTATATAATTTTTAGACGATTTGAAATTAGAATAATGAACTTATAGCTATTTAAAGTTAAGGTGTCTTTTCAAGACATACTATTGCTCTTATGAAGTTACAAGAAAGTTTACAACAAATTTTGGAAATTGAAAGATATAGTTACAAGGGTGATTTTAAGACCTATGTCTTTTGTGAAAGAATATTAGTACTTTATACAAATTTTAATTTTTTTTGGATAGTCCAATCGTGAGTTATGAGTTGTTGAAGATTAAAAAAAATATATCCTAAAGATATATAAGGTTTTATAATATTTTTATTATATTTTGAATGATTTTTGGTACTTAAGATTTATATATTGATGTAATTGCTCCTATAAGAATAATTATATATATATATATATTTTATATATAAACTTGGTATTTTTTTTTATCTTGAGACTTGATTGAATAATTAGTGACAATGAAAAGCCTAGCACTTTCTTAAGATAAATTCTCTCTACCTCGACATATTGGTGCTTCTACTAAGAGAGGCTTAAGGCAGTAAATTTTTCAACAAGTCAAGATAGGAGATCAAATTCTAGGGCTTGCATTACCAGAAGGAATGGATGCCTACAATTTATTCAAGGAATTTGCTTAATTTATAGAAGATAGGCAATAAATGCATGGAAAGAATAAAAACACCACCAAAGCTTTACAAGTAGTAATGGACAATTGCCTTGATAAGATAGGCAACTTTTGGAAATAAGAAAAATTAGATTATTCTTATAAAAAATTGATAAATACGTAAAAGATAAGCTACTCTTTTATTTAGCAAAGAAGACATCTAAGAATAGTTTTATCAATAATTGGAGATTAGTAAAAGAGACAATGGGGCTTTTAGCTAAGCTACAAAATATTAAGACTTATAATTTAATATTAAGGCCAGAGTCAGTGCTTACATTCCATCTTTAGTGCTACCTCAAAAGATAATCAAGATTATCAAAGAAAATATTCTTCAAGAATTGATCAAAAGCATACATGATTTGAAGGTAGAATTGATTGAGTTAAAGAAATCCTACATAGCAAGCTCACTAAAGACAATTGAAGGCTCAAAGAGATTTTCAGAGAGATGTATGTGATGTGATAATCCAAACTACAAGCTTAGTGAGTGTGATAATTATAAGGCTGGAATCAAAGATAGTATTGTATATTTCAAGAAGGATAGGATAAAATTTATAAGGTCAGATGAGCCTTTGAGGATTAATTTTGAAAAAGGTGGCATGAAAAAATTATAAATAGACAAATACAAAGAATAATGCCATACAAAAGAAAAGAGCTGAGTCTTACTCTATTATAATTCAATAAAAAGTAATTAAGGCTAATTCTTTATCAAATACAAAACCTATGATCAGGAAAGCTGAAGCTATCAAGAAAATAAGTGCATGGAATAATTCAATTGATGTTATTAGCATTAAAATACTTTTATGTGAGAAAAAATATAATGATGATTTGCATAATGCTATGGTTGAAGAAAAAAAAGATAGAACTATTCATAAAAAAGATGTTATTGAGCGTAAAAGTAAGAAGAAGTCTCCAAAGAACAAAGAAGCTTTTAAAGAAGAGAAATTAGAGAAGATGCTTTCTTCTACTGATTTTGGTAGTGCATCATTATCAAAAGAGTGATAGGAGAAGGACAAAGAAAAAGAGAAAGCTAAGACAAGCAAATTTAAAGATAAGAATCCTACTTATAAGCTTCAATCTAATATTGAGACATCTATAGATATGAAAAGTATTTTAGAAGAGAGGATTTTAGGTGCTAAAATTAAATTTATTCTAAAAGAGACTCTTAATATAGCGAAGAAGGATTTTCAAGAGTTGATTATCAATGTAATAAAGAATAAGAGATAGATGATAGCTAAAGCTATTATTGTAGAGACATTGGATATATTGATAATTATAGATGAGGAAGAAGAAATAGGATATGTATTTGTACAGTTTGTAATATTAGAAATAAGAAGTAAGATTGATGTGAGAAATAAGTTTTCATTTTAACATGTTGAAGTTATAAAAAAATATTGGATAGAATTAACATCTTTGGAATCTATAAAAATAAAGAATATTATATAAGAAGCATATTTAAATACCTATTCTAAATATAATAATGATAGAACAAAAAATAATAGCTATTCAATTCTTTATTGGACAAGAACTACTACAAAGACATATGTGAGATTGGAAGACATTAAAGATCTAATTTTGACTTAGTTGATTATAGATCTAAAATCAACATTATATTAAGGTAGATATATAAAAAGAATAAGTGGTGAATTGATATCAATTATGATCAGATAATTAGAATTACAAATAATTAAGAAGGTGATTTATATTGAACTTGTTCAACTATAAAGACTAGGATTAAAAATGTGGAAGTAGAGCAAAATTTCTTTATACAAAACTCTACTACATATCTAGTAAAAATTAGTTAGTCCTATATTATAGCTTCTAGAAAAGACAGTAGAGTCTTAGATGATGGTTTACATTATGCTAAGATTTATAGCTAGGATCAGAAAAAAGCTATGCAATTTATTACTGTGAAACCTATCTATGAAAGGCATAAAGATTAATTAAAAAAGTTTATTTTGGAGCAAAGAAACAACTTTGTGGATTTCTAGATAGCACTATTGTACGCTAGAAATACATGGGTGTAAATGAATCATCTACAAATTTCAATGTAGATAATATGAATTTTGAATTTTAAACTTGACTAGTTATGGATTTGTGAGTATTCAAAGGATCAAAGACTTAGACTCTATAAATAAAAAAATAATAAAAAAATAAGAAAAAAACTTTAAAAGAGTGGATTTAGTTTCAAATGATGAAGACATAGTGTCATGGATATATTCACGTAAGCTAGTAATTACATATACAAATAGGTGGAAGTAAATAAAAGTAGGTAAAAATAAGTTAATTCTATAATATTTAATATGGAAGCTTCTTAAAAGCTTCATAGACACTGCTTTGACTTCATAGGTGTCTTTAATTGACTTTTTGGATTAGAAACGTGGTCAATAAGTTGGCCATGTGCCACATATGTTGTTAGCTGGAAGATCAAGCTAACTATGTGGCCTACACGTAGAAAAACTTGCCTTGTAAGTCAAGGCATGTGTCCTACAATGTCAACACATATTGGAGGTCCTATAGAATGTCGCCACGTAGCTCCTAGTTAGATAGTATATATAGAAACAAGAGTGAAGAAGGCTTTCTTGCTTCTAGTCTAGTTTCAAGGGTCTTTTGTTTTCTTGTCTTTTGGCAATAGTCATTCCAATTTCTCTTTCAATATACATACTTGTTTATTTATATTTTGTTACCTTTCTTTGAGTGAAGGCTCACTTGTCTGAATTATTTTTTTTCGTCGAGTTCTTGTCCTTGAAAAATTGACAAGAGTACACCTACAATATCAGAGCTTTGTCTAATCTTGATTAAGAGTAGATTACTCCTTTTTCTTGATAAGATATAAGCATATTAGAAGTTGCGGATTACTCTCTTTTAAAGTGATATTGTCCTTAGTATTTTCTTTGTTTTCAAGTCCTCTCTTCTATTTGTCTTGAGCGATTTTAGATATCTTCTCTTTTCTAAGTATTATCATGGCAGAACTTGTCGAAATGAAGAGTGCAATCACACAAATACAAGAGCAATTGAAGAAGCTAATGCTTGCGATGCATCAATTCAATTTACCACCACAAAGAATAATAAGATTGGTAGGAAGTGAAGATATAGAAATGGTTGGAGCTGCTTCAACATCTACACCAAACCATGTCCTTTCTCCTATAAGGGAACGTCCTTCAAGTGTTAGAGAATCAAGAATTACCCTATCCGAGAAGTTTGATGGCATCAGATCCAAGTTTTGAGGATTTATCAATCAAGTGTAACTTGTGATTGAACTTCAACCCCAAATCTATCCAACTCCAGGATCGCAAGTAAGATTCATTGGTACGCTTCTTTCAGGTTTAGCACTATCGTGGTTTTCATCTTTTCTTGAATGACGAGATCCAATATTGGATAATCTAGAGGTTTTTCTAGCCGAATTTTGATCCATGTATGGAGAACATGATGTAATTTGTGTTACAACCAATAAGATCTATATTTTACGACATGACAATCGATTAATAGCATTGTACGCTTCATAATTTCGACAACTTGTAACTAATATCAAGTGGGATGATATTGCACTTATTAGCCAATTTCTTTATAAATTACAATATGAGGTAAAAAAATTAATGCTCAACTTACTTGATCCTCAAACATTGAGTCAAACAATTGACTTTGCTGTGAAGTGCGATAATTGCCTTTTTGAATTTCGATCTGAGAAACGTATAAGTGGACCTCAATATTATTATAATTCAATGGCAACACCAACACCTCTTCAATACATACATTCGGAAGTAGAAGATATGTAAATTGATGTAGTACATTTCACACCTCTTACTAAGCAAGAAAAGACTCGTCATTGTCAAGAAAGATTATGTTTATATTGTGGAGAACCAAAGCATACTACTCAACATTGTCCAAAGAAATGACGCAATCACAAAATGAGGAGTATTGTTGTGAAAGAAGACAATATGTCAGAAAACGAGTTTGTCCAGCTACAATAGGGACCGTGTGGCTGGAACCTTGCACAACATCTAGTAAAGGTCTTATTCTCTCCTCAGAGCCATCTTCTTGTTTTACATTAAATGTTATTTTAGGACCTAAATATTACAAAGCCTCTGCCTTGTTAGATTCAGGAGCCTTAGCGTGTTTCTTAGATGAAGAATTTACTAAAAGACATAGCATATCTTTAGTAAAAAAAACTAAACCTGTTCATATAGAAGTCATAGATGGTCGTCCATTATCTTCTGGAGATATTACTCACAAAATCCTTCCTATAGAAGTAATAATCAATAGTCATAATAGCTTTGTAGTATTTAATATCATTAGATCTCCCTCTAATCCAGTCATTTTAGGTTTATGGTGGCTAGAAAAATACAACCCTCAAATAGATTGGATTTCTCAAACTCTTACTTTTTCTAAAAGTATAACTAACAGTGTAGTTAATCAAGTAGAGAGTCATAAGTCCAGTTCAATTGAACCCGTATTTATAGGTGCAAAAGCTTTCTTGCATGCTACTATGAAAGAATCACCATATATTATTTATGCCACACCTGTTTCTATTGGTGAAAAGACTTCAAGTGGCATTCCAAACCAATATCAAGAATTTCAAGACGTATTTGAAAAAAAGAATGCGGATACACTCTCGGAACATCGTCCCTATGATTGTTCAATTGACCTTCAAGAAGGAGCACAACCGCCATTCGGACCAATCTACAGTTTATCACAAAATGAGTTGATTGAACTCAAGGAGTATATTGAAAAAAATCTAGCCAAGAATTTCATACGCCATTTTAAATCTTTGGTAGGAGCTCCAATTCTATTTGTGAAGAAAAAAGATAGATTATTACGGATGTGTGTTGATTATTGAGGATTCAACAAGATTACCATCAAGAACATGTATCCACTACCTTTAATATCTAGACTTTTTGATCAGCTGAATCAAACTAAGATCTATACAAAAATAGATCTTCAGGGAGCATACAATCTAATATGCATCAAAGAAGGAGGTGAATGGAAGACTATGTTTTGAACTAGGTATGGACATTTTGAATACAACGTCATGTCTTTTAGACTTACAAATGCACCAGCAGCTTTTCAACATCTAATGAATGATATTTTTTGAGAATTTTTGGACAATTTTGTAGTCTGTTATCTAGATGATAACTTGATCTATTCTAAGAATCCAAAAGAATATGAACTTCATGTTCGTCGTGTCTTACAAAAATTAAGAGATGCAGGACTCTATGTCAAGATAGAAAAGTGAGTATTTCATACTACTCAAGTCGATTTCTTAGGTTACATCATTTCAAGTGATGAACTTATGATGGATCCTAAAAAAGTTTAAACTATTATAGATTGGAAGATCTCAAAAATGGTAAGAGATATCCAATGTTTTTTGGAATTTGCCAACTACTGTTGGATCTTCATCAAGGACTTCTCTCAAGTTGTAGCTCCACTTACACGTTTGACTTGTAAAGACAAACTCCAGTAGAATCAAGAAGCAGAAGTGGCTTTTGAATCTTTGAAGACAGCGTTTATTTTTGCACCAATCTTGTATTGTGTTGATTTTTCCAAAGCATTCTTTATGGAAACAGATGCATCAAACTTTGCTCTAGCTGCGGTTTTATCACAAATAGGAAAAGATGACAAACTTCATCTAGTAGCCTTTCATTCAAGAAAATTCTGAGCAGCAGAAATCAATTATGAGATCCATGACAAAGAACTTCTTGCAATTGTGGATTCTTTTTAAGAATGGCATCATTATCTAGAAGGCGCTTCCGGTCTAGTCATCGTATGTACGGATCAAAAGAACTTCGAGTATTTTATGTCAACACGTGTATTAAATCGTCGTCGAGCTCGTTGAAGTATGTCTTTATCAAGATTCGAATTCATCATCACTTATCGACGAGAAAAATAACAAGGTTTGTTCGATGCCTTGTCTATATATTCTTATCTTGCACCAAAAGAAGGAGATGCAACTTTTAAGCAACAAAGAATAGTTCTCTTGAAGTCGAAACAATTTCATCTTCGAACAATAAAATCAACATTGACTGTTGATTTAACTTTTCTTAAGCAAGTCCAGTTAAATATGTCTTCAGACCCTCTTGTTCATGATATCAAGAATAATTCTTCTAAATCTCATGATCCCTCTAAATTTGAATTCAAGAATAACCTACTCTATTTCGAAGGATGCCTATATGTTCGAGAAGGAGAAGCACGTTTACGTGTTCTTCAAGCTCGTCACGACTTCCCAGCAGTAGGATATTTTGGATATAATAAGACTTTGGAATTGATATCTAGGGATTTTTGGTGAATTCGAATGTGGAAGGCAGTCAATGATTTTGTACAATCATGTGATGTTTGCTCAAGATCAAAAACTCCTCGTCATCGACCTTTAGGACTTCTTTAGCCATTACCCATTCCAGAACAACCATGGTCTTCTGTTTCTATGGACTTCATCACGGATCTTTCAATCTCAAGTTCTTATGACTCTATATTCATGATAGTAGATCGTTTTACCAAGATGACACATTTTATACCATGCATAAAATCTATCACAGTTGAAGAAATAGTTAAACTCTTTCTTGATAATATCTATCGCTATCATGGATTACCCAAGAATATTATATCAGATAGGAGAACTCAATTTGAATCAAGATTTTGGTGGACTCTTTTCAAGATTCTAAAAGTGGATATAAAACTATCTTTGACATTCCATCCTCAAACAGATGGACAAACGGAGCGTATTAATCAAGTTTTGGAGCAATATTTAAGATGTACCATTAACTACCAGCAAGATGATTGGACAACTCTTTTACCATTAGCAAAATTTGCTTATAAGAACACGGTATATTCTTCTACAAAACAAAAATCTTTCTTTGCTAATTATGGTTATCATCCACGACTTGATACTTTTGACTTTTTAAAAGTTGATAATCTTGTTGCGAAAGATTTGGCGACTCATTTATCAGAGCTACATGCAACGATGAAGGCGTAGTTAAAAGAGGCTCAAGAACAACAAAATGTCAATGCGGATGTCTATCGAAAGAAACAACCACCATTCCTCTTAGGTGATAAGGTATGGCTACTTTGTCGCAATATCAAGACCACTCGTTCTTGTAACAAGTTGGACTATCAAAGGCTGGGACCATTTTCTATTTTTACACAAATCAATCTAGTTGCATATCGTTTACATCTACCGGAGTCAATGAAAATCCATCCAGTATTCCACGTGTCTCTTCTTGAACCATATAAGACAGTGAACATACCAAGAAGACGACAAGCTCGACCTCCTCCTATAGAAGTGGACAATAATGAAGAGTTTGAAGTAGAAGAAGTCTTAGATTCAAGGTGGCGCCAAAATAAATTGGAATCTCTTGTCCATTAGCACTGATATGATATTAGTGAATGCACATGAGAGCCAATAAAGAATCTTGCGAATACAACAAAGGTGGTGGAGGCTTTTCATCGACGACATCCGTCAAAATCAAGATGAAAACCTTTTTTATAAAAGAAACAACTTCTACGCAAGATAACATTCTACTTTCAATCCTTGTTTATAGCTTCTTTGTAGTTGTGGCACTCAAGAGATGGAGAATCAACAACTAGCGGATTCAATTCAAGAGTCTTTATTTACTGGCCTGTCGGATGAGACATTATGATTGTCACAACCTTCAAGACGACACAATCGAGATGAAGAACTTCAAGAACCACATGTTCTTCCTCGAATAGATGGTGAGATGCAACGCATTTGGTATCACGATTTTGGAAGGGACTCCCGATGTTTGGTGATTTTGCTAGAGATAGGAACAACTCCTCATGCTGTTCCAAATATTCTATTCGAAGAAAGTTATGAAGGCCTCAACAATGATCAAATAACTAGGTGGTCTTCCCGCCTTGGTATGGGACACTACTGATGGTTGAGAGGCCCTATCAATCATCTTCGAAGAGAACAAAGATCAGAGTATGTGGCAAATACAATTCGTTGCATCATAGATTTTCTCAACATATGATGACCGCTCCTCATGGAACTCGTCTCTAGAAGGGGGGGTAATATCATTGACATACTCACGTAAGCTAGTAATTACATATATAAATAGGTGGAAGTAAGTAAAAGTAAGTAAAAGTAAGTTAATTCTATAGTATTTAATATGAAAGCTTCCTAGAAGCTTCATAGATGCTGCTTTGACTTCATAGGTGTCTTTAATTGACTTTTTGGATTATAAACGTGGTCAACAACTTGGCCATGTACCACACATGTTATTAGCTTGAAGATCAAGCTAACTATATGGCCTACACATAGAAAAACTTGCCTTGTAAGTCAAGGCATGTATCCTACAAAGTCAACACATATTGGAGGTTCTATAGAATGTCGCCATGTAGCCCCTAGTTAGATAGTATATATAGAGACAAGAGTGAAGCCTTCTTCACTCTTGTCAACTCTTTTCTTGCTTGTAGTCTAGTTTCAAGGGTCTCTAGTTTTCTTGTCTTTGGGCAATAGCCATTCCAGTTTCTCTTTCAATATACATACTTGTTTATTTATATTTTGTTACTTTTCTTTGAGTGAAGGCTCACTTGTCTGAATTACTTTTTTTCATCGAATTCTTGTCCTTGATACATAGTTGGAATAATAGAAGAAATAGATTTAGAGGAAGACTTGATAAAAGTTCTAAAAAATTTAGTTATAAGCATGAATGGAGATGCTATAGTAGAAATACACTCAAGAGGGACTTATGAAGAGTTAAAAAAGATAGTAGAAAATGATAGATTTGGTACAAATTATGGATTGAAATATGAGGCTAGAGTTCAAACTAAATATAAAACTGTGGCAACAAAAGATAAAACTATCACTATCCAATTACTAATTGATACTATGAAACATATCAAGGATGCAGTTAAGGAGCCAAGTTTAATATAGAAGTGTAGAATTAGACATCACTTTATTCAAGAATCATTATCTAAGCTGAAGATTAGAGGAGGGTGATTTTTTGACATCAATGGAGGAAAATATGTTTGAAGAAATACTTACTAAACATGATAAGGTATTTCCCTTAAATCCTAACGTGATTAGATGTGTAGATTCTAATATTGTAGTACCTATGATAATTTTTACAATACTACATGTTCCATGGGATTTAAAGCCTATACTTGTACCTAGGGCTTTGCTTCTATCAATTGTTAGAATTATTATAAGAAAAGGTGAAGATGGATATTTTAGAACCTTTAATTGCTTTGTATTCTAATAAATAGTTCATAGTATCTAAGAAATTAGGAACATGAAGATTCATTTAGGATATGCAACTAGCAAACAAAGTGACTATTCAAAACATGGAGTCAAGTTCTATAGTAGATGAAGTCGTTGAGCAATTTGTAACTCATGCCATTTATTCTATTAGAAACTTATATTTTGGATATGACCAATTTAAATTGGCTAAAGAAAGTAGGGAATTAACCGTAATGAGGACTCTTTTGGATTTGATTAAGATGTGTACCTTATCTCAAGGTAAAACCAACTCAATGGTTCATATGCAAAGTTTTATGAATCAAATATTGAAAGAATTTGTGCTTAAAAAACCATTCTATTTTTAAAAGATATATCTATAAAATAAATAAATAAGAAAGAAGACAAAGATGAAATCATAGAAGTTGAAGGTTGCAAAAACTTTATCAAGTAGAATATTAAAGATGAGATTAAAATATTAAAAAGATTGGAATTAGTTACCTTCATATTATTTTTGGAAAAATTAAGCTTTGGAATTGATGAGATTTTAGTGGTGGGATACATATGTTGTAGATATGGAAAAAAATCAAACCTTAATAAAATTGATGCTATATCTAAAATAAAGACTTGTAAAAATATTACAAAAACTAAAAGGTTTTTAAAGGCATGTGTATTCTATCACATTTGGGTGCCTCATTTTTTCCATATCTAAGAGCCACTATACAAGTTATTGAGAAAAAATAAGAAATTTGTTTATAAAGAAAGATGAAGGCAGCTATGGAAAATCTAAAAAAGATGTTGAATTTACTACTTATGCTTAGAGAAGTAGATTATTTATGTCAAAGACCAGTGGTTGTAATAGTGGATACAAATTTTGTAGCAAATAGATGATCTTTTTTATCAAATTTTTATTATATTTTGAGTGATCTTTGATACTTAGGACTTATATATTAATATAATTGCTCTTAAAGAAATAATTTTATATATAAATTTGGTGTTTTTTTTTTTTTATCTTCAAATTTGGTTGAATAATTAGTGACATTCAGAATTCTAACTCTTCCTTAAGACAAATTCTCTCTACGTCAATACTACTCAATTCAATAAAAAAAAATATTATACATATCAAGTTAGATGATCATGAAATTATTGAGCTTATTTGTCATCAACAAGCAAAAGGAAGCAAAGGTGTTGACAACAGCTTTGAGGAAGATCATGCGCCACTATTGTTCATATACATGGAGAAGCTGCAAAGCCTTATTAGAGATGTGGGTGAATACACTGCCTATAAGATCTTTTGTAACAGTCAATAGAAGTTGCGTAAAAAGGCCTTCTAGAAAAATACACTAGATTCTTAGCTAAGCTAGATTTTCTACTATTTATAGCTTTTACAAAGTTATAGTTTTTTATTTTTTTATTTTTTATTGTTTTTTTCGTCTTTATTCATAACTGATAATTTATAAAAATTATAACTTAATCATAGTGCAACTAGGTTGGTTCCTCAATTTTTTTAAACTTATCAAATATTATAACATATTGAGAGATAAATTATAAGATGTAATATCATATATTATTTAAAATAAGGATTAAAAAAATGACATATGAAAAATACTTAAAATTTAAAGCTAAGATATATTTATTATAAAAAAAATTAATAGTTCAAATTATTTTTTATATTTTAAAATATATATTCAAATAATATTAAATTTTATTAATCTAAATTATAATAAAATTTATTATTTAGAAATTTCAATATTATTTATTATTCATATAATAAAGTATTTAAAAAAGACAAAGCTATTTGAAGGCTTTGTAGTTATAAAAAAATGGTTTGGTATAAGATTGATTAATTTTTGTATAAGTATTATGCATTTCCATGTTCATAGTATAAATTCATATTATCAATATTAAGAAAATAAAAAATAAAATAAAACTCTTAAATACAAATGTGAACTAAATGTATAAGAATTAAAAAATAAAAAAATAAAAAATGATTAGTTTTAAATAAAGTTTATATCTATATTATGATAAATAAAAAAATTATATAAAAATTATAAGTTATACTATATATATATATATATATATATATATATATATAATCATCAAAAAATATTTCTTTATCAATCCAATTGTATCATTTTATCTTTAAAACAATTTCAATGCAAAATTTTAAACTTTTACAGATCTTTCTTTCTTTTTAAAATATTTTTAATATCAATTATCAAGTTTTTGTGCATTAATATTACTTATTATTATAAACTATGTACAAAGTTATTTTCTGATTAAAGAACTTGCAATCACAGTTCTAATCAATAAGATAAATATTTGCATAGTACATTTTCATCTATTTATTGTAGTGCAAAGAATATACTATAGATTATAGAATATGATGTATAAAAATAAAAATACCTAAATAATTTATATTTTATTAATATGTAATAGAATCCTAATTGTAAATTAAATATTTAATTATAATTTATATATTTGCACTCATTAAAGATTCTATTAGATGGTAAATCAAATATCTATCGATTATTATAATATTTTTATAGAATTTTTATATAAAAATCTATATAATATAGTCCAAAAGTAACATGTATCTTACTATGTCATTCCTATTACTTGCATTGATTAGAAAATCTCTCTCTCTTTCTCTTTTTTATTTTTATTTTTATTTATATTTAATTTAGTTCTATTTATTATTGCAATCAAAACTTTATGAAATTAATTAATATTTTATGTATCTATGTATTTATGCACCAAATAATAAATAAATATGTAAACAAATATATATATATATATATAAAAGTTAGCTTAGAAATTATTTTGAAAAGAAAAAATCTTATATAAGTTAAATTTTTATTAAATAGAAAAATATTTTTATAATTTCAAAAATCAATATAAATTTTAATTATTTAAAATTAAATCAAAGGTATTAGATTTGGTATATTTATTAAATTTTAAATTGATAGAAAATAATTATTTTAATCTCTATTTATTTATAAAATACTATGATATATAAAAATAGATTTTTTGAATATATAAAATAATATAAATAAATTTAATTTTAAATATAATTATAAGAAGCATATTTTAACAACTTAAACAAAAAAAATCAAAATTATAAATTACTTATGGCTAAAATCATGTGTCGACAATATATTAATATTATACATGTATCATAAGTTATATATAGTTCTAACTTTAAGATTTTAAATAAAAAATAAAAATATAAAATTTTAAAATACTATATTAATAGCTTATTTACGAAATGGAAAAATTAATTTAATTTCGCAAAGATAATATACAAATTTCAAATTATATTGACTAAAATATTTAATAAAATTCTAAATAAATAATAAAAAAGAGATCAATAAAATTGATTTAATAAATATATAAAATTTAATTAAAATAAAATTTCAATAATTCAAGAAATAAATCTTTTAAAGCTTGATAAAGATATTATTGATATAAAATACTAAATAAGATTGTAAATAGAATTAAAATAATTAATTTTTATTAAAATAAAATTATAAGTATAATAACAATAAATATACACAATGAACTTGATACTTCAATAAATGATTTGAGATTTCAACAATAAATCTAATAGATAAATTAAAATATTTAAAAATAATTTTATTTATTTATTTTATTATTAATATCTATATATTAAGAATTAAGAAGGAGATAAGTGGTGGCTTTCATTCATTACATGGATAAATCTTTATTTTCAACAAAAAAGATCACCTTCTCTAGAGTTCACAAATCATTTTATAGGACGTTCTATAAGTTTAACAATTTATAGATTGTGAATAATTTATAGGACAAACTGTGATTCCACTATACACACTAATTACTATTGTTTTTTATTTTTATTTATTTTTTTATATAGACTCTACATAGTGCTAGAGGTAACTTTATCCATGGTTTCAAAATCCAACCACATTGTAGAGTGAGTGTCTTTGCTCTGTTTGATTCATTAAAACTATTAACTACATAGTTTTATCAATCAACATCTTCTTTCTATTTTTGATATTTATTCATTTATTCATTTATTCATTTATGCTAATCTAAACTTTTGTGGTGTTTTATCAAAGCTATGACAAAATGTGGTCCCACCATGATATGAACTTAGAGAGTATGATTTCAATAATCATCTTTAGAATGCTAAGCTTGCCATTTTTTGTATTAAAAAAGGTAGCTTTGAAATTTTAGTCCTTTTAGAATATCAATAAAGTGTACAATTTCATATAAAGCATGCATGGTGGAATCTATCTTAATTCAACCTCATCAAACTTTCTAACTATGAAGGAATATCTTTGTAGGTGCATCAATGGCTGATTCACTTATTATTACAATCATTTATTTATTTTCATTTATTACGTTGAGTGCAAATTCTATGAAGCCTAGCATATTTAATGTTTTTTAATATGATCAATATTAAGATTAATAATATAATCTATATTGTGACCAATAAATGTATTCTAATTTTTTTCTTCAAATTTTAATTACATGATTTGATATTATTGTACTCCAAGTATGGAATTATTTGCAAACAATCAACAAATGCCACTATTTTGTGAATTTTGTATACATTCCTTCTTTGTCAAATAAATAGGTGTTAAATCAGACTTTGAATTTAAAGCCAATAAACTATCTCTTCACTTTATAGTTAATTTAATAAAAATCTTCTTGGACTTTTTGAAAGATTCAAGCTTGTGAATTAAAGTTCTCTCACACCTGGATTCTAGTGGTTTTCTGATGCATTGCAATTTGGACATTCAAGAGTGTTTATTGAGGTGTATGTTTTATAAACAGGGCCAATTCAAGTAAATCAAAAGTTTAATTGCGGTTATTTTCATGGAAGATATCAAATTGAAGATTGTGAATAATTGACTATAGTAAGAAATTTGAAAGAATGATCTTTTTTGTTGATCCTTCAATGTTTGCTCTAAGAGGTATTGAAAATTATTCAAACATAATATTCAAACACCTTTATTTGGTTACTAGATGATGATTATTTATTTATTTATTTATTTTTATAATATTGGTAATTACTTTATAAGTGTAAAAACAACTTTAATAAGTTTGCGACAAGAATTTTTTACAGAAAAGTTGAAAAGCTCACAAGCTGGAGCTTTATAGTCATTTCTTTATTTGGATCAATAATCAATTGATTTTGTAATTTTTTTCAATTCCAAATAAAAATGGGAACCTTGCAACTACTATCCATGCCCTTAAATTTATCCATGTAAATGAAAATGTGGTGAAATATTCACGTAAATTATCCTAATTAGACAAATTTAATTCTTTTTAGGCAATTGTGATGAGATTAAAAGCTTTTGGTATTATCACCTGGATCATCCTAGACATTCAATCAACCTACATGAGATTGTCAAATTACCTTTTGTAATGGCACAATTTTGATTAGACAAGGTATTTATAAATAAATAAATAAATAACAATCTAAAAGCCAAATTATATTAATTGATGCAACTATCAATTTAGATTGTTAAAAATACCCTTAGTTTAATACAATTATTTTTTAAAAAAATTGATCAATACAAATAGTATTTATATTATTTATAGTATTTTATATTTTTTAAATTTTATCAAATTTTTTAAATTTTTTATATTTATAATTTTATAAAAGATAAATTTTATATATCATTTTATCATTTTATAGTTTTATAATTAATTTTTTATATTTTTTATAATTTTTTATAGTTTTAATATTATATTTTTTATATTAAATTTAATTATAAATGAAATTCTTAAGCAAAAAAATTTACTGGAATTTTAAAAATATTATCAACTACAATAAGAACTATTGTAAAAAAAATTAAATATAATAATTTTATTTCTTGGTTTTATGTGAAATTTTATATTGAACTCTATATATATATATATATATATATAGATATATAACTATTTTTATGTATTTTTACGTCCTTAGTTGCAAATATTGATCAATTTGTGCTTGAAGAAAATATTCCATATAGTTTTAAAATAAATAGAGAGTTGCACCATTTAGTAGGAACATTGTTACCAAAAGAAGATATCAATCCAACTTATGTACAATTCTATATCTACAACACATCATTTGCATAAGATAGAAGAATGAGACATTATAAAGGTTTATGAAATAAAACTATGTGAAAAATTGGAGAAGTTTTGAAGGAGAATAATTTATTTATTGGATTAGATAAATAAGAATATGAAATACTGTCTCAAGCAAGGAATAAAGGAGTGCTGGAGGTAGATCTTGTTGTTTCTTTATACTTCATGAATAAAAGCAACAAATACCAATATAATCTTTTTACTATTTTTGAAGAAATTATGATTATATTCCCTAGAGATAGATTGGAATGTAATATATTTTGTAATATTATTATTTTTTTATGTAATAATAAACTATTAAAAAAGATTCATGAGGCTCATGCTACTTATTTGTCTCTTTATTATATTCTTTTTATTCTATACAAAATCCTTAGATGATATTCTAGCCTAAGAATACAAAATATAATGTTGGATATTGCTGAAGAAAGAGAAGATGCTAGAAAAGAAGAATGGAGAAGCAACATCCTCATACAAATAGATTATTTTATTTATTGACTTTTTTAAGGCCTACCAAATATTTTATAATTTTGCATAGAAAAATATTATTACAAGAATTTATGGTTGATGGATAAGCAACAACTAAGCAATCATGGTTGTAATATCTATGTTACAATCAAGAAAATCTATGTGCTAATTTATACCTAAGATTAATAGTTGTTACTATAATTCATCAAAGTATTGGGCCTAAAGAAAGAAGATATAAATTAAATAATTTAAGATGTGAGATCTTACTTCCATCATCACATATTAGAAGTATAAGATATATAATGGAAATACTTTAAGATTCTATAGCAATTACAAGGTTTTATTAGTATCCTGATGTTTTTATAACAATAATAATAAATCTAAGATGGTCCAAAATCTAAATTGAATTACTTCAAGCATAACAAGCAAGTGACCAATTAGATTTGATTGCTTGTATATTTGAGCTAAAGAGACATGCAATTATAGAAGATATAAAGAACAGGATTATCTTTGATCATATTGTTGCACATGTTTATACAATTGAGTTCAAAAGAAAGGTCTACCTCATATGCACAACTTGATTCTTTTGGATAGAGAAAACAAGATTAGATGTGCTAGAGATGTGGATTATATAGTTTCTAAAAAAATTAAATAAAGATAATGACCAAGAGTTATTTGAAGTTATTCTAGAATACGTAGTACATGATCTATGTAGAATGCAAAACCCTCAAGCACATTGCATGGAAGTTGATTGTTATACAAAGAGGTATTTAAAGATAATTGTAGAAGAAACAACAATGGATGTTAATGGATATCCTCAATATCAACAAAAATATGATAGAAAAACATTTAAAGTTTGAGAAATGGTTGTTGAAAATAACAATGTTGTTCCATTTTTTCTGAAACTAACTTGGAAGTATAATTGTCATATAAACATTGAGGTATGTACATCTATTTGTGCTGTCAAGTATATCATCAAGTACATCTATAAGGGCTATGATTGTATTACAATGTAATTTGAAAATCAATAAGAGGAGATCATGTAATATTTGAATGCAAGATACATTAGAGCTTTGGAGATTGCTTGAATACTTTTTGATATGCAAATCTATAAAGAAATGCCAAATGTTATTTGTTTGGCCATTCATCTTCCAAAAATGCATCAAGTGGTATATGATCCAAATTATGATGCAATTTCAATTTTAAAATGCACTAAAAGACAAAAAATAATATTAATTTTATTTTTTGAGATGTATGCAGCAATAGCAATGGCAAGATAATATATATACCAATAGTTTCCATAACATTTTGTTTGGCATAAGACAAGGAATAATGTGACTTCTATAATAGAAAAATGTAGATGTATGTTTTTTTTTAAAATAAACTTGTAGAAACTAGTCTTTGGTGGAAAGTTTTACCAAATATTTTCAATGATTGTAAAAGGAACTTGAGAAGAAATTGTAGCAACATCTTTTTGACATTTAGCACTTTGGCCTCAAATAAAAATCCATATATTAAAAGAATACATGACATTGAATTCAAGAGCATTTTAAGTAGATATTGAATTTGCTAATTAGCTTCTTCAGTTATAAAATGTACATACATGTTATATATATTAATGGTAGTATATTTGAATTCTTTATGGTTATATTTGCTACTTGCCAGATTAGAAACAATACAAAATTATTATCTAATAATGTAATTACGCTTCTTGATTACATAATTATTGATCAACAATTAATGGTCTTAGTTAATGTTGTTTATCCAAAGTTGGCAAAAGACAGTATAGCTAATGATGCCTTTTTAAGAGATAGAATCACTTTATCTATACAAAATGATGGTGTGGAGGATAATTAATAAAAATATTATGGCCATATTTTTTAGACAAGAATAAGAATATCTTAGCACCAATGAAATTGTTGAAGATGGTATCAACAAAAATAATATTTGTTTAGTCAAATTCATCAAGTCACTTAATCCATCTAAAATGGCCAAATCAAGGCTTTGTTGTAAGATTGGAACTCCAATGATGCTATTAAAAAATGTTGCTCCTTACCAAGGACTTTACAATAGAATCCAATTAGTAATTATTCAACTAATGGATCAAGTTCTTAAAGCAAGAATTTTTAGAGGACAATTTGCTGAAAACTTAGTGTTCATTCTGCAGATTACATTAACTTCCTCAACAAATGAACTTCCGTTCATTCTAAAGAGAAAGCAATTTTTAATCCGTCTTACATTTGCAATGACAATAAACAAATCCCAAGGACAATTGATGAAACATGTTGGTTTGGATCTACAACAACCTATTTTTTTCCATGGTCAACTTTATGTAGTATTCTTTTGATGCATTTTTTCCTCTTCTATCAAGATTCTTCTTAGAAATAACAATTTAAATTCCACACTAAGTATTATTTTTCTGAAAGTTTTAATTAGATAGATATTATTTTTAAAAATTATATATTTTTTATATTAATTAATTTATCTATAGTTCAAAATTTTAACTTTAAAATATCCTTAAAAGTCTTAATACACTTTTATGATTTTTTAATGTAATTTATATATATTATTTATAATTTCACAAGTAGTTCCTTGAACAAAATTACTTTTTTTGTATATTGTCTATGACAATGGCATAAGTTTAGCTATCCTACTTTGTAGCTGAAAGCTCTATTGTGAATTTTATTTCTTTCTATTCGAAAAAAAAATTAAAAATATTCTTTGGCTCACAAACATATTTTTCAAAAAATGATTCATTAAAATCACACTTTTTGAGACAACAATATAGGTTCATCTAAATATGTTCTATTGTATAAAGTATTAGTAATGATAAATTTTAATGTAAATAACCATAAATTCAGAAATTGGAAATGGGTATAAAAGTTAATACAATTTAAAATGGATTACTGTTTATTTTATACCATTTTTTCTGCAAGTATTTAAGAAATCAATTAAAAAATCTATGTATTAAATTAAATTTATTAAAGGCAGGTGCTGTAACTATCACAACTTTTCTTCATGAAAAAAGTGATAATAATAAATAAATAAAGGTTTTGGAACAAAATCTGTGTTCTATTGAAATATGAAATTCTATTTAAGCACTGTGTTGGCCACTCTTTTTAATACCACTGCATGTAAGCAAATCCTTGTTAGATGTAAACCAATTCAAAAGGTCATCAATCCAATCCATCAATTTTAGAAATTTATTAGTTTGTGGATGCAGTCTTTATACAAATTTCTTAAATGGTTTAACAGGCAGATAGCATCCATGTTGTTGCTTTGTTTCGGAACAAATTATTATCTGGTTTAATAAACAGTGTGTATTACCGCAAGGTATTAACAAAAGAAGAATTGATGAGGTTCATGAAGCTACTTGGTCCCAAGTGGGTCTTTCCTCTCAACTAGTTTTGAGGGCGTGAGGCAAGAAACGTGAAGAGCCTAAGTAGCTGGGAGGATAGGGCTGAGCACAGATTGATGGTTTTAAAGGGCAGGAATGATTGATCAGACTCTATTGAATTGACATCGCAGGTGGATGGATCGAACACCTCAAACAACTCATTGTACAAACGTCGAAGTGAGCTAATAAGCCTAATCAAAATGGCTGACCTCTTAAATGGCGAGAAGGTGGAGCTACAGTAGCAACTTCTTAGAACAACACTTTCTTCTTCTTCTCGAGAAGAGGAGGGTCGACGTCGATTCCCATGTTGGCTGCTGTTCCAGCAACAATCCTCATGGCAGACTCAATTGTTGTGCAATTCAGATCAGGAAGCTTCTCTTGTGCAATAGTCTTGAGTTGATCGATGGTGACCTTTCCGACCTTCACCTTTTGCGGATCGGTAGATCCTTTCTCAGCACCTGCACATTAGGAAAGAGGATGAGAATCACAAGAGAAAGTCAAGAGTGACCAAGGCAGTCCGTTGAGTAAACAGAGTCTAATCCCTTTGTAAAGAATAAAACTTAAACCCTAGCCTTCACATAGTTCATAATTAGAATCATAACAAAAAAAAAGCGTTAGCAAAACCCATGTCGATATGTATAGATATCCTACCTGCTGCTTTCAGGAGAAGGACAGAGGCAGGGGGTGTCTTCAAGATGAAAGTGAAACTCCTATCCTGTAATTGAAATTGAATTCAGGGATCCCATTAACAACGCTGGTGTTGCTTCCGAGTAAGACATTCTCATCCAAACCACATGAAAAAGCGTCGAAATATAATGAGTATTCAACTAAACACAATATTAACCGCTCAACTTCGCTAACTCATTGCAATGCGTATGAGCAGCATTTTCAATTCAGTCTAACATAAATCACTACAAAAATGAGCACTAGGGAACGAAGAAAAGACGCTGGAACCACATACATCGTAAACTGTGATCTCGACGGGGATGATATAGCCAGGCTTGTCAGCAGTCTTGGCATTATATTCCTTGCAGAAAGCCATAATGTTGACACCCTTGGAACCAAGAGCTGGACCTACGGGTGGCGCGGGGGTGGCCTTTCCAGCCTCCAAGGCGAGCTTCACAAGACCAACCACTGCATTCCTCCGCACCCATCCCAACTTCTTTCAAACGCTAGCGTACGAGACCGCAAAAATTGAACTACCAGAAACCATTCATGAATTCAATTCCTTCACGACCTAGAATACCACACCCAATCCCATTAAAAAAAAGAGCTTCCACACTTAAGAAAACACTCGAATACCTTTCTTCGCCTTCCCGGGCTTGGGTGGCGCCATGGCGACGACCTGCAGGGACTTGCGCACGGGCATTGATTGGATCCGCACTTCCACAGCTCGGAACGCGCCATTGTTGATTCCACACGACGATGAGGAGGAGGGCCCAGTGGTAAGAGGACGAAATGACGACCCCAACTTGGAGTCCAATCTTGCGCCCGACAGAGCAGTTCCACAGGTGGCCGCCATGGTGATGCGCTGCTGCAACTCACGTCACCGAACAATCCTCGCCACTATCGAAGGAGTTTGGCAATTTGGGTACCCAACTCCACAATCCCGTAGTTGAATTGCGATTGTGAAGAAGGCCGATGGGGGATAAAGCGAGGAGCGTTTCGTCGACGTCGGAGCCAGGTAGATAAGGCAAGCCCAAGAATGCTGATTTATACCCGGGAAATGATACCTGGTTAAGCAGATATCGGATCCAGTTGATATCCGCGTATTGATGTCTGTAAGGGTCTGATTCTCAAGTCCTACCAGGTGCGCGGATTTAGGCTGCCTCAGGCATGCTTGTGGACCCATAAGCACGAAAATGATACGATAACATGGTTATTTAAATGATTTATTACAAACATGGCATAAGCATGTGATCTTGATGTATTGTTACAGTTAAAATTGGAAACACATTGAGTTAATGTCATTTTGAATCTAATTTAAATTTTTTGGCCTTATGTAGGAAAACTTTCATTTGTGTGGATATGTAATGCAATGTGATAAGTTGTAAGCAAATGAATAAATAAATAAGATAACTTTTAAAAGTGGGCTTGTATTTTTAAACTCTTGTATTTAAGATTTATTTCTGCATTTTATTATTTATGAAGTATGGAAATATTTTAGAAAATCATTTTTTTGAAATGCAAGCAGGAAAAAAGAAAAAAAGGTAAGTTGTTGTTGTTGTTGTTGTTGTTGTTGTTGTCATTCTTTTTTTTTTAGATTACGTAAAGATGACTCAACAAAATGTTTACCTTTGCATCTGCTTCTTCAAAATCAACAAAACCTGTAGGCTTTTGTTCCTCCTCCTGCCACCGCCAGTTCGAAGCTGAACACTCCAGTGTACTTAATTCTAGACACAACTTTAAATAATAAATTGTTGCCTTGTGGGACTTGATTGTTGTGAGCAACTTCAACTTGATTTATATCACTTAACCTGCCGTGGATTTTCTACCTTGTCCTACAGAGAAATTGTACAAGGGACCTGAATTCTTTTTACTCGCGTGTTTACTCGGCAACTTGATGTGTGCCGCTTTTTCAGTTGGGTTTCTGGTCCCACCACGGCTAGCAGAACAGCTCGGAGGGGTGGACATCGTCACTCTGTTGCTCATCAAATTCTTGATCATTTGTTGTCTGGTAGCCATAGAGCTTTGGTTCAGATCTTGGGGTTTGAAATCCACCGAAAGCTTCCGCACAGAAGAGTCCCCTGTGTTACTCTCGAAGGATTCGGTTTCCACTTGCTGCTCGGAAGTGTGAGAGTGGTCTCCATGAGATTTGCGATTTTCGGGAAAATGATGGTGCCCAGTTGTCTTCATTTCCTTCACTGTACTTTTCAGAGAGACGCACTTCGTATCTGAGGGTGGAATATCTCTCTTGAGTTGCTCACATTCCTCACAATGCTCGCACTCGATGGAGTTGCTTCCTGTTGACTCAGCGTCCCAATGTTGAGTCCTTTCGGTTGAAATGGATGCATCCTTTGATTTCCTTCTTGGTGCACTCTCCCCAGGCATTTTCATTGCAGGTGCAGCTACTTCAGGTTGCTTTTCTTTTCCTTTTCCTCTTGGCTTTATTATTAAGTTGGACTTGACTAGCTTCCTTTTCGCCATTCCAGCTTTGCGAGAATCGACTACTTTACGAGTTAGTACCCACCTGACCAAAGTATCTACCGTTTCAACTTGGCATACAAAAGGTAGACTATTGTATTTCTCTATTTTTATACTGTATTTCTGTATTATTGTTTTTTTTTTTATGGAAACTAATCGGGCCATCATATGACGTTTATTAATAAGGTAGTTTCTAACAGAATATAGATTATGAAATTTTCTTAAGACAGCTTTCAATATAAGATAATTGCATAATATAAAAAAGTAAGGACCAGTACATTCAACTTACAAGTCCCACAAACGCCTCATTCGTATGACGTGATTCTCTATCTCCACAGCACACTGTCACCCCACAGTAATGTTCAAAGGTGTTCCACAAACGTGCCTTGCAAAACAACCGACAGACTTCAACACTATGCAGATGGTTTTAGATTAGAAGCTTCAGTAATATTAAAAAATTGAGTTAGAGAAGAACCAATATGTTAGTAGTGTAGTATTGAACTACCTCCTGCCAGGATTCTACATTAGGTGACAAAGATAGATGCCGCCAACAGATAAAACGTGAAGACATCACATCATGTTCCACCTGGCACACCACAGCCACAAAATTCCAGTTATATCTCGTGAGTAAACATGGACATTCCTTCATCTCTAGCACCATAAAAAAGAGAATGGACTTTATTAAGATCGTAAAGAGGAATACGGATAAAGCCTTATAACATCGAACTAGATACACCACCACAGTGACACGTTTTTCAAGGAACAAGGGATGAAGTTACATACCGGGAGGCCAATTCGAATTTTCAAAACAGTATGGGCACTCGCCTCGTAAGCTTTTAGATAGTTTTTAATGATATTTGACATGCTGCAAACAGAAACAGGGGTTATGCACCTCTTCTTACAGGGATGAAAGAAGTCTCGACCATCGGCTTGAGCATCCTGAGGATAAAACATCTCGACACCGACTTAAGAAACAAACATCCTATATACCAGAACAGAAGATAGTACATAAAAATATACATACATACATACATATACTAAAAAAAACTAAAAAAACTAAAAAACTAAACAAATAACGATCTGAATCAATTGTAGGCGATAACATGTCATTTACCTATCAAATTGAAGATTTTTTGTCATGAGATCAGGATTTGAATTGATACCAAAAGCTCCATACTTACCGTTGCATTTCACCAATAACACCGTATGCTGAGTAACCTGTCCACATTGTGGGCACTGTCACATGTGAGAAGGAAATTGACAGAGAAAAAAGACATCAAGCACCCATCATGCTCAGCAATCTGATCGCACTCTACTGCAATGGAAGTGGCAAACTGACCTAATTGGGAGAACAGGGCAACATCGAGTACCTCGTCTGCAAACTTGGTTTTGAATCCAACTGGTATACGCTCCACCGAAAGAAGACCAGCCTGCGGAGGTGGTTTTGGGAATTTACTTACGATAAACTGTGTTATAGGATGTCATCTATGACATTATGCTGATCAAGACCTTATTTTTTTAATAATACTGAGCCTCAGATATATTATAACAAACAGTACGTTTTGCTCACAGTTAAATACAATGCGAGAAACACGGCCTCCACAGCCTTGATTGGCCCAGGCTTGTACACAATCTGGAACATGTAGCAAAGTACAATCAAGAGATATCATCAATTACAGCTGCAGGGGGAAAAAATCCTTCATAGAAACTTGTGCACACTGCAATAAGCTCTGCTTCATTTGAAGATACTATTGGAAGCGGATTGTCAGAAGAAGTTACCATTCTGGCTGTAGCCATGAGACGACATAATGGCCGCTGTTTGTTTGCCTGGAGGGACGTTTCCGAGTTCGGTTTGTACACATAACCAGCAAGAAGCTATTTCATGCGCAATAAGGAAAGGCCACTTAATACTACTAGAAAACTATTTTAGAATCTAACATCTTATATTCAACTGGTTGATGCACCTTCTCAATTTCAGCATTAACAATAATAATAATAATAATAATAATAATACTACCATCTTCACAGCTCGAAGGCGTTGCTTAGTTGGGAGCTCGAAGAAGTTGGAGGGCAACTTTGGCCCACAATTTGAATTTGGGGTGACTTTCTGACCATGAGTCCAGAGATTACGCTCGCTATTATCAGCATCCTGGAAGGCGATTCAAGCTAAGTTGTTGGACAGTAAATAACAAAAATAATTCAGCTCAATACAGCTTGTTTTTACAATGAAACGAGTTCGAGAAGATCTGAGACTCCGAGTGACAACAAGATAGTGTTCACAGAAACTCAAATGTGTCATCAATGCCCTTCGAATATTGCATCCTATTTTATAGAGGAACGGAAAAGGGAATGAACACACTTGCTCATAGGAGATTTTGCACTGGAGAGAAGAATTGGTTTTATTACTGGTCGACCACCCATCATCCATAGGTTTGTCAGGCAGTATCTGCAAGTTGGATGTGATGGATGACGTCTCATCTTGGATGTCTTGCAAGTCTACTGGATTCTCCTGAGAAGTAGAAGTCAGGTTTTTCTCAAATCCGTTCGATTGTGGGGTGCTGCATGTTACCATGTCCCTGACTGCTCGTGCAGCTCTCTGACGTATTTTCTTGAGCCAACTGAGAAAGATATCAAAGACTGCAATTCTGTGTCTCCGTCGGGGGAAAACGCACTGGCCCGTAGCCCAACCAAGAGCAGTCTCGCCAGCGTCATCTGACCGTGTGCTGATAGAACCCTTGGACATGTCATCTGTACACAATCATAATTCTCGCAGAGAATTGGCCACACTTAGTGTCCTCCATTGTGGTGAGAAATCGTGGATATCTGTTCATAGATCAATACATAAAAAACTAATTCTCTCCCTAACTAGCCAGAAGCTTAATCCGTTCATCGATGTGAACTAAACTAACCTAAAACATGAGTTTTGCAACTGGATTTTCTCGATTATTTAAATGAAGAAACTGACTAAGATTTACTCGTGACTTGAATAATCTAAGCAACCATGAGAGGTTAGGTCTAGCTGTTCACCATATCCTACTTCAGGACAAACTCAAAAATAGAAGACATATATTTAGGTCATAGATTTAATTTGTATTATTGAACGATTTGTGTCATTACAGATCATTCAAAGTGAAGATCAGCGCTTGCTGTAGAAACGATTCATTCTGCAGTCCTCTTTTCCAACTGAGGGGTTTGATTAAGAAACTGATAGCAAGCTCTCCGAGCTCATGTATACCCAGGATTGTATGATATGTCGTCCCAGATATCTATGGCTGCAACTCACTGCAGAAACCTACAGAGCGTCAAATCACATCACGCAACTTTCTCAGAAGTGAGGACTCACAGATCTGTCAATTGGGAAGATCGTGTGGGTTAATATAAGTGTTTGGTATGATATACACATCTGAACTCACAAATTAACCTACAGGTATACCTTTAGAACCTTTCAAGATCTTCAAAAGCTCAATTGAGGACGGAAGAGGCTGGCTCATTCTTCTTGGGGTTATCGAATGGAAGTCTATCCTCACTTGACTTCCACCTTGCATTGGTGTTTAACAGTCCTAAGAAACACAGTGTCCATGTGATTGGGATGGTGAAGGTGTAGTAGTATGCAGTCCCGATATGCACCTACGAGACAACTCTTAAGGAGATGGCAATTTTAAAACGACCTCAGAAGAGAGTTACCGATGATACTGGTATTAGTGCAAATTGATGCACTCGAGTTCATTAAGCAGTGGGCATGAAATGTCCAGAATAACTTTCCTTTGAGATCATGACAACAGCCTTTGAGAACAGCCTTGATATTTCAACACAGAATCATGTTTGCATCCCATTGGTTGGAGATTTCAGCAGCTGCGATTGATTGCAACCGGGGTGATGGGAGGGCACAAATAGACACCAGTAGCGCTGCCCTCTTCCACAAATCTATACATGCTGTCAATCGACCTTCTCTCAAAAGAATGCCGCCGTTCTCGCAAGTACTTTCATGGCTCCTCGATCACTGCTGATTCTAACCAAAACCAGAAAACACACCAATCTCAACAAGATCAAATGCACAATTCACCCGAGTTGGGATCGAATTCGTCGGCACACTCCCATCTGTCCACCCGACATATAGATTCGTGAATTCCTCGGTTTAGAGAAAAATCAACCGTAACCCTTTGGCACTCAAGGCTTCAATCACAAGTAGTTGATAACAGCCTTCTTTCTTACCTGCAATAGATCTGATAGGCCACTCCTACTGATTGAAAATTGCAACGTGTTATAGTTCAATACATCTGCTCTTCACTGTTTCGACGAGGCTTTTGAAAGTCCCGTTTGCAGAGCAGAAAATTATCCCAGTGATCTACATAGCCCCATACTCTTCAGGAAGGCATGATCTCTCACTTACTGGTCCAGAAATCTTCTATCGCAAAGATCTAGTATGGGTTGCGAGTAATTAAAACATACTTTTCAGACCTCGGAGAAGTGTCCTTGGATTTGGGCCTTACGAGGGTTCAAGGAGGTCAAGGGAGATTACTAAATTAGGGTCTAGAACGAGAACTTGGATTATCCCATGGCGAGTGCAACTTTCGCAATGAAGGAATGAGTAGTGACGTCGTTTGTCTATGCACATCGAATGCAAATGAACTAGTCTTTTAAAATGAAGTGCAGGCGCAAACATTACAAGAAGTCACATGACGACTCACGGACAACAACCGAAGTATTTTGAAATTGGAAACCTCGGGCTGATAAAGGATGATTAACTCACAGAAAAAGGGGTAACATACTGGGGGAGAAGCGTGTTCAACTGTCGCCAAACATCACTACACCGTTGCATTTCACTCATTCGATGCGTGCATACTTTTCGGACGGGAAATTGTGGGGTTGTAGCGAGAGAACAAAACCATGCAAGAGTGTGAATTATATGTAAGAGTAAGCCGAACGGTTTTACCAAATCTCTATCATGTTACTTCGCTTATGTAGAAGTGGATGGACTTGATTGCCTCTTCAAAGTTTCATTCCTAAAGAATTGCTGCAGACAACTTCCATTCTCCATCGCCAAAGACTCTCCGGAGCTAACATACTTCCTGAGACAAACTCAATAGTGAAAGGAGTAGGAGATAGTCACAAAGGAGTACGGATCCATGCGCGACACAGCTGACATCTTTTGCTTTTCCTGTGACTAGAACAACTCATTCGTTTGAAAGGACTACATACGATTGTGAGAAATGCAATCTACTGAACAGGAGATGATATTTTCCAAAACGTTCTCATAAACTGACCAGAGAGTTCGAAATCTCAGAGAGAGCAGAATATAAACTACTACATTGTATAGCTAAGCCAAAGTTACGTCTGATTCTCACCTTCAAATGAAACCTAATATGACCATCGTATGTACGTAGAAATACAATGCTACGAGAACCTTGTATTAAGGAAACGGCACTTTCCTCACAAAACCTCAAAATGTTACAACCCTACTTCGTAAATGCGGAGCAAGATCGTCAATTACGATGTGTCGAGAAGATTGTCAAAATAAAGGTTGACGAAGTATCGGCCCAGAGACTGAACATCCAGGCGTTTTTCACTTGGCTGGTACTTCCCCCTCCTCAATTGGTACCGATATGTTACACCAGAAACAACATAGGGCTCTCCTTTCACCTCCACCGTCTCTCCACATTGGGTGTTCTGCAAATATAACACACATCGAAATCCATTACAGTCATGCTTGCACATAGCTGCCTAGTTGAAAAACAATAAATTATAAACTCGCATTTCCATGAGGTTGATATGATTTCCAGAAAGAGCGTTACATACCGGAGGCAGGCTGTGGATACCGAGATTTCGTGGAGGAGGAGTAATCACCGTCACATAATACGGTGCAAACGTCTCTCGATCACCTCGTTCTCCTCGCTCCCTCTTCTTGCACACCACTTCTACAACCGAAGGCTACTTAACACAAAGAACCCCGTGAATCAGCTTCCAAAAGGCCTGGTGTCCACGTCACAACATCAAATACAGATGCGATACCAACAAGGCAATTCATCTAAAGAAAGGACTTTAAAATAGGAGTAAAACGAAAGGATTTAGTAATGTACCGGAGAAGATGAGGAAGAGGAAGATGGTAACGAAGTCGACGAGTACGGATTAAGCCCTTTTATGGAGGAGTTTCCAAACGCACCCAAATGCAAGGGTGATGATACACAACGTGACCCACAGGCCATCGACCCCTCTCTCTGATACCAAACCCTAAACACCTCCAATTGGAAAAAAATCAGTACTCAACGCCCTACAATTGAATCACCGAATCTGTTGCACTCAAATTCTGCGAACCAGACTTCCGAAAAACCAACTTTCACAATCACTCCCACAGACTGAACCCACTACTACACCCTTTAATCAGATTCAAAACAAAGCTGCTGCTGCTGTGGTTCGATACCTTCAATTGCAATACAGCTTTGAGTACCGTGTCACTTCTATGGAACTGACACGAAAGACCTCGTCCACGCAGCAGCAGCACCCCTACGGTTGTCTCTCAGCTTGCAGCGAGAGATGAAATTTCGCATGCGAGACCTGTCGAACAAGCACGGAATCTGGGGTTGCAAGATTGTTTCGCTACACCCACAAATGGCCCCACATGCAATGCGTTAACCACATCCACTGCGAACCACGAAAATTACACAAAAAAAATCAGGCTGCCGCATTTCCCACTTCTCTTCCGTCTTGTCTTTTCGGATTTCCTCGCTGTTTTCTTTAAGCAATTGTTAGCAAGAGAAACGTGATGGACCCCGAAACACTCTTGATTGCCTTCCAATTTGAGCCACAAACTGCTCTCATGCTTGCTTTGGGGATTGAAGGAATTCAATTGTGAGAAAGACGTGAGAAAAATGTTCTGAGTAAACAAGGACGAGCCAATCAACTCTCAATGGATGAATGTAGTGTTCACTTCCAAAAAAGTGGTGCTTTTTGCAATCTTTTGAGAAACTTATGAACTACTTGGAGAGGGAGTTAGGATAAAATTCCTCCCAAATTGGAATCTGGTATTATATTTTTTTTATTTTATTTTTGTTCTTTTACAAATATCAAGTAGTTCTAAATTTGTTTTGATTTTATTTTGGTATGTCTACTTGCATGAATTGGGAATTCAATGCTAAGGAAAAGAAGATAAGAAAAAGAAGAAAGAATTGCAAGTAGGCCAAAACTAAATTTCTAACAACCATATTCCTTACTTATTAAAAAAATGTCTTTAGGATTTAATTTAAATCCTAGAACTAGTAGTGCTAGTAAGTTTTTTCAACCAATTACACCAATCTCTTTAATTAATACTTGTCTATGATGGAAAAATATGAAAGACAAAAAATTAGTAAACAATTTAATAAATGGTTGTGGATATAATCTTATGATACCATATTTATTCATGGAACTAGTCTAAAAGATGTCTTGCCAAAGATAATAGATGATAGGGATATGTAATCTATTTTTGTTCATTAAAAGAATCTATTTTTTTTTTCTTCTAAACTTGTAATTAATTGCAATTGAAGTTCCTTGCTAGCTAATTGATTGGTCAGCTTTTTACCTTTGATTCTAAAATTTTGTTGTATTTGACATATACCTCCCAACTACTTATGTAGCAAGATAGACTTGAGTTGATTGCATAGTCAAAGGCATTCTTAATATTATTGAGAATGTTAAGAATCCTATAGTAGATTAAAATTTCAATAAATGATTAAACTATTAGTTTTAATTCAAATTTTGCTACCTTGTAACGACTAAGCTAACAACATGCACAATTTTTTTCAAAAAGATTGCACATACTAAATAAATGATAAATTTTAAAATACGCTTGGCTAATGGCTAGCCTTCTTTTTTAATCTTGGTGCTAATCTTCTCAAGCCAAAATCTCTTAATTTCGTTGTTAAATACCTCTCAAAATTGACATATATGTTGAAAATCAAGTCTAATATCCATACACACAAATTTCACCTTAATCCAACTAGTAGATTACTAAAGATCTTAAAAACCCTCATTGATCCTCAAAATCCCATAATTGAGACACCAATCTACTTGAACTTCAATAACTATCAATCTAACCATTCAATTATACTCAAATTTATAGCACACAATAAAAATAATTATAATCACAAACCTACAAATTATTATTTATAGATCTACTATCAAACTTACAAAATTCTTCCAAATGTAAGCTCTTTTTTTATTTCATAAAATCAAATTTATCAAAAATAACCCTAATTTTGCAAAGCTCTAATAATTTCATTATAAATTGAATTTGTTCAAAATAAACACTTTAAAAAATCCTATAATGTCTTTTCTTAAACTCCACTCTTTGATTTACAAAAAGAACCTCAAAGTCACTATAGGTATGTTATTTTGTGTCTCAACATTTGATTTCGACTTAGGTTGACAACTAGTCCTCTTTGGATATCAACTTTTGATAATTTGAGGTAAATTTTGCATTAACTTACTATTACCTGTCTTCTAAACATGTCTATATCAATTTCTTATCTTATTTATTTTGATTTAGCTCATTTATGCCTCTACAAAGTAAATTGAAGGCCTTTTCTATTAATCGCAATATTAAGATTAAATTTTTTATCAGCTTTCTATAATTTATGATTTTTTTATTACATCTTTCTATTAGGCTTTTTTTATAATAACACCCATATTTTTATTTTTCACCATATACGTTATGTTACTACATGACATCAATCTCCTCTAAACTTGTGCATCCTCTGGTATGTACCATAGAATTCAAATCTTATTTGATTCATATTATGTTTTTTATGTCTTCATCCAATTTTTCTTCATCATTTTTGCTATTCAAGTTAAAATTAGCTTCTTGTCTTAAAAGATTTATGTCTTCAACAAGGTCTTTTATACTTATTTTTGTCTATCTTTATTTGAATATTTTGATTTTCTTCCCTACAATTAGTATTTTTAACCTTATTCTATTTATATTTTGTAATGAGTAAGTCGCATTATCATAAGTAATTTTTACTATATATAGTCCAAACCATTATTTAAAAAACTTTTTTAAAGTGTTATGTTGATTGTCTAAGTGTGAGTCATCAAATTGACTCACTTATTATTTTAGGATAAAAATATACATTTAAAATTCTTTAAATCATCATATATAGTAAGTAATATAGAAAACTTTAGAGAAATAGAAAATTAGAATGTTAGTAGTAGAAATGAAGTCTTAGTAAGTCTTCGAGGTAATTATCTTCATTAGTTTAGTATTTTTATTCATTATTAAATATTAAGGATTATTTATTAAGACCAATACTTATATTGGTCTTTTATCTATATATATTACTTATAAAAACTATAAATATTAGTAGTTAGAAGGAGTGTGAAAAAGAACCTCATGTCATTTTAGTTATTGATATGAAAAATAGGATTTATAGTAGATTTAAATTAATTTTTATTATTATCAAAAATCATCAAGATAGAAAAATGTAATCTTAAATGGATATTAGTATTATAGAAATATTTTAGGATTTTTCAGAATTTATTTAGAATTTATATAGTATTTTCGAGGAATTTTTACAACAATTTTCAAGATCTTGGTAAAAATGAGTTTTACTACTTTGGGAGTCTTTATGAAGAAATTGAGCAAGATTTGAAGGCCACACTAAATTCTTAGGCTAATTGGGTGTTTTTGAATATTCTAATGAGGTCAAAAATTCAAATTTTTTGATTCTTCTAGTAGAAAATAGGAGGATCAATTGTCACAGATATACATATAATTACCTACAAGAGTCGATAAAAGTATGTAAAAGTAGATAAAGTAGGTTAATTGTGCAATATCTTCTAGAGAAGCTTCATAGAAGCTTCATAGATGCTGCTTTGACCTTATAGGAGTCCATAGTTGACTTTTAGGTTAGAAACTTGGTCAACAAGTTAGCCATATGCCACACATGTTGGTAGCTTGAAGGACAAGCTAACTACGTAGTCCACTCATAGAAAACTTGCCTTGCAAGCAAAGACATGTGGCCTAGAAAGTCAACACATATTAGAGGTCTTATAGAATATCGCCATGTGGCTTCTAGTTAGATAGTATATATATAGAGGCAAGAGTGAAGGCTTCTTCACTCTTGTCAACTCCTTTCTTGCTTCTAGTCTAGTTTCAAGGGTCTCTAGTTTTCTTGTCTTTTGGCAATAGCTATTCCAGTTTCCTTTTAATATACCTACTTGTTTATATTTTAACTTATTATATCGAGATAGCCTTTTTGTGTATATTTTCCCTCATCGAGTCTTTGTCCTTGACAGATTGACAAGAGTACACTTACAATATCAGAGCTTTGTTTTTCTTGAGTAAGAGTGGATTACCCCTTTCTCTTGACAAGACATAAGCGTATTAGAAGTTTGCGGATTACCCACTTCTAAACTGATATTGTTCTTAGTATCTTCTTTGTTATCAAGTCTTTCTTTTCTTTTGTCTTGAGCAGTATCAAACAAATTTTTCTTCTTAGTGTCATTATGACAGAGCTTGTTAAAATGAAGAGTGCAATGGCACAAATGCAAGAGCAAATGAGGGAGTTAATGCTTGCGATGCATCAACTCAATTCACCAACACATGAAAGAACAAGAATAACAGAAAGTGGGGATATAGAGATGATCGGAGCTGCTTCAACATCTACAACAAATCACGTTCCTTCTCCAATTGTACAACACCCTGTAAGCACTAGAGAACGAAGAATTGCCTTACCCGAGAAATTTGATGGTACGAGATCAAAGTTTCGAGGGTTCATCAATCAAGTACAATTGGTAATTGAACTTCAACCGCAAAGCTATCCAACTCCAAGATCACAAGTCAGGTTTATTGGCACTCTACTTTCTGGTTCTACATTATCATGGTTTTTGTCTTTTCTTGAACAACGAAATCCAATATTGGACAATTTGGAAGCTTTTTTGGTGGAGTTTCGATCTATGTATGGTGAACATGATGCAACTCGTGTTGCAACAAATAAGATCCAAACTCTGCGACAAGGAAATCGCTCAGTAACAGTATATGCTTCACAATTTCGACAACTTGCAATTGACATTAAGTGGGATGATGCTGCACTCATCAGTCAATTTCTTTATGGATTGCAATACGAAGTAAAGAAATTGATGCTCAACTTACCTGATCCTCAAACTTTGAGTCAAGCAATCGATTTTGCGATAAAATGTGATAATCGACTTTTCGAATTTCGATCCGAGAATCATTCACGGGAACCTCAACGTTATTACTCAATGGCAACATCAGCATCTTCACCAAACGTACATTCAAAAGTAGAAGACATGCAAATTGACGCGGTACGTTATAAACCCCTAACTGAGCAAGAAAAGATTCGACATCGTCAAGGAGGATTATGATTATGTTGTGGAGAACCTAAGCACACTGCTCAACATTGTCCAAAGAAACGACGCAACTATAAAATGAGGGGTACGACGGTCAAAGAAAACAACATGTCGAAAAACGGATTTGTCAAGCTACAATAGGGACCGTGCAGCTGGAACCTTGTACAATTCCTAATGAAGGTCCTATCCTCTCCTCAGAACCCTCTCCTTGTTTTATAATAGAATTATATTTAGGACCTAAGAATTACAAAGCCTCTGCTTTATTAGATTCGGGAGCCTCAGCATGTTTTTTAGATGAACAATTTGTTAAAAGTCGTAAAATACCTTTTGTACAGAAACCTAAACCAGTACATGTAGAAGTCATAGATGGTCATCCCTTGTCTTTTGGAGATGTCACTCATGAAACTCATCCTATAAAAGTAACAATAGACGGTCATGTTAGCTACATAGCTTTTAACATAATTAAATCCCCGTCCAATCCAGTTATTTTAGGTTTATCCTGGCTAGAAAAATATAACCTTCGAATAGATTGAAATTCGCATAAACTTGACTTTTTCTAGAGCGTTATTAATAGTTCTACCAACCAAGTAAAAAATTATAAGTCTAGTATAGTAAAACCCATATTGATAGGTGCAAAAGCATTTATAGATGCAGCAAAAGAAGGATCAACTTTTGCTATTTATGCTACACCTATTTCTGAAAACGCAAAGACTTCAAGTGGCATTCCAAGTCAATATCAGAAGTATCAAGACGTTTTTGAGAAAAAGAATGCAGATATTCTTCCTGAGCATCGTCCATATGATTGTTCAATCGACCTCAAGGAAGGAACTCAGCCACCATTTGGACCAATTTACAGTTTATCGCAAGATGAGTTGGCTGAACTCAAGACATATATTGACGAGAATTTAGCGAAGAATTTTATACGCCATTCAAAATCTTCGGCAGGAGCTCCAATTCTATTCGTAAAGAAAAAAGATGGATCTTTACGAATGTGTGTTGATTATCGAGGACTCAAGAAGATCACAATCTAGAACAGGTATCCATTACCTTTGATATCAGGACTCCTTGACCAGTTGAATTAAGCTAAGATCTATACAAAAATAGATCTAAGAGGAGCATATAATCTAGTACGGATCAAAGAAGGAGATGAATGGAAGACTGCGTTTCAAACGAGGTATGGACATTTCGAATATAATGTCATGCCCTTTGGACTCACGAATGCACCAACTTCTTTTCAACATCTCATGAATGATGTATTTCGTGAATTCTTAGATAATTTTGTCGTCTGCTATCTAGACGATATCCTGATCTATTCTAAGAACGTCGAAGAACATGAAATACATGTTCGTCAAGTATTACAAAAACTTAGAGATGCAGGATTGTACGCCAAGATGGAAAAGTGTGTATTTCACACTACTCAAGTTGACTTCTTAGGATACATCATTTCAAATGATGGTCTCATGATGGATTCTAAGAAAGTCCAAACAATCATGGATTGGAAGATTCCAAGGACAGTAAGAGATGTCCAATGTTTCTTGGGATTTACCGATTACTATTGGATCTTCATCAAAGATTTCTCACGAGTTGCAGCTCCACTTACATGCTTGTCTAGTAAAGATAAATTCCAATGGAATCAAGAAGCGGAAGCAGCATTTGAAGCCTTAAAGACATAGTTTGTCTTTGCACTAGTCTTATATCGTGTTGACTTTTTCAAGGCATTTTTTATGGAAACAAATGCATCAGATTTTGCCTTGGGTACAGTTTTATCACAAATGGGATCAGATGACAAACTTCATCTAATAGCTTTTCATTCAAGAAAATTCTCAACAGCCGAGATCAATTATGAGATCCACGATAAAGAACTTCTTTCGATCGTGGATTCCTTTCAAGAATGGCGTCAATATGTAGAAGGCGCTTCTAGTCTAGTCACTGTGTATACAGATCACAAGAACCTCAAGTATTTCATGTCAGCACGCGTATTGAATCGTCGTCAAGCTCGTTGGAGTATGTCTTTGTCAAGATTCGAGTTCATTATCACTTATCGGCCAGGAAAACAACAAGGTTTGTCCGATGCCTTGTCTACACGTTCTTATTTTGCACCAAAAGAAGGAGATGCAACTTTTGAGCAACAAAGAACGGTCCTCTTAAAACCGGAGCAATTTCATCTCCGAGCAATGAAATCAACATTGACTGTTGATTCAACTTTTCTCAAGCAAATCTAGTCCAGTATGTCCTTAGATCCTCTTATTCATGATATTGAGAATAATTCTTCCAAGTCTCATGATCCTTCTAAGTTCGAGTTCAAGAATAATCTATTATATTTTGAAGGATGCTTACATGTTCCAGAAGGAGAAGCACGTTTACGTGTTCTTCAAGCACGTCATGATTTTCCAGCAGCAGGACACTTTGGATATAATAAGACTTTGGAACTCATATCAAGAGATTTTTGGTGGCCACAAATGTGGAAGTCAGTCAAAGACTTTGTACAATCATGTGATATTTGTTCAAGATCAAAAATTCCTCGTCATCGACCTTACGGACTTCTTCAGCCATTACCTATACCAGAACAACCATGGTCTTCTGTTTCTATGGATTTCATCACTGATCTTTCAAGCTCAAGATCTTATGATTCTATATTTGTGATAGTAGATCGTTTCACCAAGATGGCACATTTTGTGCCATGTACAAAATCTATCACAGGTGAAGAAACAGCTAAGCTTTTCATTGATAATATCTATCGCTATCATGGATTACCTAAAGATATCATATCGGATAGGGAAACTCAATTTGTGTCAAGATTTTGGAGGACCCTTTTCAAGATTTTAAAAGTGGACATAAAGCTATCTTCCGCTTTCCATCCTCAAACTGATGGACAAACAGAGCGCGTAAACCAAGTCTTGGAGCAATATTTAAGGTGTACTATCAACTACCAACAAGATGATTGGACAACCCTTCTGCCATTGGCAGAGTTTGCTTATAATAATACGATACATTCTTCCACGCAACAAACACCTTTCTTTGCCAATTATGGCTATCATCTACGACTTGATACTTTTGATTTTTCAAAAGTTGATAATCCTGCAGCAGAAGATATGGCAAATCGGTTGTCAAAGTTACATGCAATAATGAAGACGCAATTGAAGGAAGCTCAAGAACGACAAAAGATAAACGCAGATGTATATCGTAAGGAGCAACCACAACTCAACGTGGGTGATAAGGTACGGCTACTTCATCGCAATATCAAGACTACTCGACCTTGTGACAAGTTGGACTATCGTAGGCTTGGCCCCTTTTCTGTTTCTGAACAGATCAACCCAGTTGCATATCGGTTACATCTACCGGAGTCTATGAGGATCCATCCTGTATTCCACGTGTCTCTTCTTGAACCATATAAGACAGTGGATATACAAGGAAGAAGACAAATGCCACCGCCTCCTATAGAAGTAGATAATAATGAAGAATTTGAGGTGGAAGAGATATTAGACTCAAGGCGGGCCGAAATAAGCTGGAATATCTTGTTCATTGGCGCGGATATGATATTAGTTAATGCACATGGGAGCCATCCAGGAATCTAGCAAATGCATCAGCTAAAGTCAAAGTTTTTCATCAACGACATCCATCAAAACCAAGATGAAAATCTCTCTTATAAAAGAGACAAGATTGAGGCAAGATAACATTCAATTTCCTATCCTTGTTTGTAACTTCTTTGCATTTGTGATGCTAATTAGATGGAGAGCCAACAACCAGTGGATTCAACTCAAGAACCTTCGTTTGCTGACTTACCGGATGAGACATTGCGATTGTCACAACCTTCAAGACGACACAACCGAGATGAAGACCCTCAAGAACGACATGTTCTTCCTCGAACAGATGGTGAGATACAACGCGTTTGGTATTACAACCTTGGAAGAGATTCTCGATGTTTGGTGATATTACTGGAGATAGGAATGACTGCTGATGGTGTTTCAAATGTATTATTTGAAGGAAGTTATGAAGGCCTCAATAATGATCAAATAACAGGGTGGTCTTCTCGCCTTAGAATGGGACACTATCGATGGCTAAGAGGACCCATCAACTACCTTCGAAGAGAACAGAGATCAGAGTATGTAGCAAATACAATTCGCCGCATATTAGACTTTCTTAACATATAATCACTGCTCCTCGTGGAACTCGTCCCTAGAAGTGGAGGTAATGTCACGGATATACATATAATTACCTACAAGAATCGATAAAAGTATATAAAAGTAGATAAAAGTAGGTTAATTGTGCAATATCTTCTAGAGAAGCTTCTTAGAAGCTTCATAGATGCTGCTTTGATCTTATAGGAGTCCATAGTTGACTTTTAGATTAGAAACTTGGTCAACAAGTTAGCCATGTGTCACACATGTTGGTAGCTTGAAGGACAAGCTAACTACGTAGTCCACTCATAGAAAACTTGCCTTGCAAGCAAAGACATGTGGCCTAGAAAGTCAACACATATTAGAGGTCTTATAGAATATCGCCACGTGGCTTCTAGTTAGATAGTATATATAGAGGCAAGAGTGAAGCTCTCTTCACTCTTGTCAACTCCTATCTTGCTTCTAGTCCAGGTTCAAGAGTCTTTAGTTTCTTGTCTTGTGGCAATAGCCATTTCAGTTTCCTTTTAATATACCTACTTGTTTATATTTTGACTTATTATATCGAGATAGCCTTTTTGTGTATATTTTCCCTCATCGAGTCTTTGTCCTTGACATCAATACCTAGAGTAGTCCATGTAAGAAGGAGGGTGCACAAGTCCCATATGGATTGTAGCACCTTAAAGGTAGTTAGGAGGATAAGACTAAGGCCTCGTGGCCTCTCTTAGACACCCTTATATACTACATGTGAGCCTTGGTGAGGCTCAAATCTTTGATCTATAAGCAAGTTATCTTTGAGATAAAATATTTTCACTTCATTTTTTAATTATTTACTTCTTATCTTTAAAACTTCATTATTTATTCATAATAATTCAGATTTATGTGTTTTTATATCATTGAAAAGATAATAAAATCACCTATCTAAAAATATACTTTTTACTTTTTATTTTTACTTTTTATTTGATGAAAATACAGTAAACAAACTGTGACTTAGTTTTGAGTGTTGTAATTACTTGATTTCATTTCTTTCACTTGTATTATGGTTGTTTTTTTTTTGAATTTTTTCCAATTACATACTTCACTTCCTACCACCAATTACAAGTAACTCTTAATTAAGGCCATCTTATAATTGGAGTTGAAGAGTGAAATTTATATTCACACTAAGCTACTATTATAGATTAAAATCCAATCACCTTCTTCAATTGTCTTAGGTCTCCATTGATATTGCTTATCAAACCATGATTTATTTTGTAATCTTACCTTTTTAACCTTTCTAATGCTATTTGTATATCTTTTGATCTTTGCTCAAATTATTAAATTTTAATAGCTATTTTTTTTTTCTTATCAATTCATCTTCTCATAGTAGCACACTTCAAGTAAATACTTTTTTTCAATTGATATAATAGGTCTTTGACATATCATGAGCTCAATAGACATATATCTTATTATTGAACTATGAGTTGTTCAATCAACCTACAATATAAATGGCAAAAATTAAGGCCATTTTTTAACCTTTCTATTACAAACTTTAACTAATACTTTTACAATTAGTCGGTGACCATGTTCACTTTTTACATTTCTTCCAAGATTATAAGTGGTAGTGAATGATAACTTAATTTCATATCTATCAAAGAATTCACGAGTTTACTATACATTTAATTCTCTATAATCTCTAGTGATTTTTCTTACACATCCATAGTAGCAAATAACATCTTTAAGTAAAAATCTACTAAGCTCTTTTAAAGACTTTGTTATCAATGCTCTATCTTCTATTTGATTTGATAAATCTTCACAAGCTAAGACCAAATATTTCATTTTCTATAATCTAATTGGCATAATAACCAAATCAACAACCCATTTAAAATGAATAGCCAAAAGATATATTAGAAATAAGCTATCTTAATAAAATGTATTAGAATATATACAACATCAAAATAGCTTACATCTAACATATCTTAACAAGTTTCACATGATTCTATAAATAAAATCATATCTCGATACATATTTTTCTACCAATATAATTCTTTAAGTTTAGCAAAAGTAGCCCAAATCTTCTCATGTCTTATCAATAAAATATTGTAAAATCCTTTTAGAAGTTTTTGTTGTTGTTGTTGTTGTTGTTGTTTTTTTTATTTTTATTTTTATTTTTATTTTTTTTATTATTATTATTTCCAATCATTTTTTGTGGCATCTTAATTTCTTTCTTTGATTACTTTTACAAAAAAAAAAAATTTAAGAAAAAAATTATATACCTTTTTTTCTTTTTTTTAATTTTTTTTTTATAGACCAATTTTCTTGTTTACTCAAGGTACTCAAATAATAATCAATATCTATTAATTCTCCTTCATAAAGCTCTTCAAAAAATAACTTGTCTTCCTTCTTAAGATATGATATTGAATAGAATTTGGATCCTACATATCCTTCCACTACATTTTGAAGATCCGTATAAATATTGGGGCATCAATAATAAAGAGCACCATAGCCAAGTAAAGTTGTTCCAAGAGTCAATCCACAAAGATAACAACCGCGGTGTGATTGTAAGATATTTATAGTAAATACGTAATCAGATTCATAGTTACTTGCTTTCAACATACCATAGATAACAGAATTGGCTGCAATAGTGAAAGAGATGCTACATTGCATGCTTTATTATGTTGGTATGATTTGCAACAATGTACAAAAGCTCAAACATCACAATCTAAATCTATCCAAAATTATATCTTTGAGATATGTTCTAGAGACTTTTCATACTTTAGATGTCCAAATATTGGAATGTCATGTTTCTCTTGAAGTATGCACGTCCAAAACATAGTATTATCAAGTATATAAATCCACTTTTTGAAATAGAGCAAGCCATCACTAAGATGATAATCTTGATATTATAGATTACCTATCTTTAGTCAATCAATAATCATCTTAAAATAAATATCCCAATGCGTAGCTTCCATTCTTTTTGCTCCTTTAGTTAGGTTTAAAATGATATTACTAATTGTAGCGACTTCTACCTTGTCCTTTGATTTGGGCTTCAAATTTGGTTTCACAATTAGATGTCTAATATGATGCATTGTTACCCTTGCTTGTATTCAAGCTAAATATTAAAGAGCTGTAATTATTCTTTCTAACAATAATATTGTGATTTCATATTTTTCACATACAAATTATATAGCATTAGTCAATAGTCAGTTCAAATAGTCACTTGTTTCTGCAACAGATAATATTGCCACATCTTTGTGGCATGTATAAGGAAGATTTGGATTACATAATTGCAATATTAGAGTAATAATGAGTACCTCCTTTAACTTATCAAAGGACTTTTTTTGCTCTAGTTTCCATTTAAATAGGCTATTTTTTTCTAATAGGCTTCTCGATGATGTAGTAATGTGTATAAATTGCCAAATAAAATGGGAATAGTATCTAACAAAGCCTAAAAATGAATAGACTTCAAAAAAATCCTTAAAGATTGGCCAATCTTTTATTACTTTTATCTTATCCTATTCTATGTGCATGCCTTTAAAAAGCATGACATATCCAAAAAAAGTGAATCCGACTTGTAAAGTTTATATTTTAATTGCTTGCAATAGAAGTGACTATCTTGTAATTGGTATAATACTTCTCATAGATGTTGCTCATGTTCTTCATAGATTTTACTATATATTAAGCTATCATCAATAAAGACAACTACATACTTATCCAAAAGATTTTGAAACAATATGTTCATATGATCTATGAAGGAGATTGGAGCATTGATGATGCTAAAAGATAAAATAAGCCATTCATAATATCCATAGTACGTTATCGTATTACGTTCTATCTTGCTTGAAAATGCATCGGGTATCTGCCTGTGGAAGATAAAATGATGTTTTATAAGTATCCAAGTAGTCTAGTGGCCTTCAACCATCTAAATACAAAAAATTACAAGAAAATGCTATAAATCCATACTGATGTCTCTTGACCGCCGCCTAGAAAGTTGATGATGAACCTTGACTTGCAATTTCTCCTTTTCCAAACGTTAATTCTCATTCAAATCTTGTGAGCAGCTCCGCCTTTAAGTCCTCGACTTACCACGTCAAAATTCACCTTATTCCAGCCAATAGATCTCTAGTTATTACAGAAATCCTAAACAATCTCAATATGCTGATTTTTGATACCTCTTTACACTAATGATCAAATATCTTCTATCCATACTATTAGATTAACACAAATTTTTGCATGTACTTGGGATACTCAACCATCTAGATATCTCTAAAATTTCAACTACAGATGTTTCTCTAATTTCATAAAAACAGTCAAGAGTACTAGCCTTAATTTTATTGCAAAAAAAGCCCAATCCACCAATACAAACATTGATTTTGAGCAACGATTGCAAAGTCCTCTCAAACTCTATGAAATCAAGTCCTACACCTTTCAAAGGAGCTTGAAGCTAACTCTCTAATTCCAAAATCCCCAATCTCCCCTGAATGCCTTCTTTTTTTTCCTCTCTTTTCCTTTAATTCAGTGAGGTATCCTATTCTTCCGTTTTGGACTTGGAATTGGAATAGCAGACCGTACTTCCATGGAATTCTTCCCTCTAAGAGGAGCTTTCCATGAAAAGAATGTTTTCCTGAAACGACATAGAGAACGAAACAGCTTGAAATGGAACTGAAGCCTCTGTAATTAGGACCTCATTGGGTTGCCCAACCGAGTCATGTCTCATACTGGATAAAAGGCCCATAACAGGACCTGGATTGGATGTCCTTGTAATTGGGTCAAGTTGGCCCTTTGCATCAGGCTCACCCAAATATTGAATTGGTCCTTTCTAGTTTTCTCGACTCTTAGTAAGAACGGCTTAGACACATTCCACCCGATTTACCAGAGTATCTTGAGGACCTCAATTTATCTCCTCTATTTTTCCTTGGCTTTGGATCTGCTGATCCCGATTATTGAAATTGAATGGAACATTATATTGTTGATAAGTATGCCCCGACTGCTTGCAATTTCCACACACTGGCGTGTAATCGTCACTGGCTCTGGAATTGGGACATTCACTAGCATAAGGACCAATTTGTCTGCAATGAAAACAACGAAGTGGTCTTCTTGCACCCCCATTAGGCATATTGGGTGTCTCCATTGGTATATACCTACTAAGCTTATTCCATGTAGGGTTAGAAAATGATCTTGGTTGTCCCGTTGGTACGGAGGATACTTGGTTCGATGACGTCGGTAGAGCATATTGCTGATGTCACATATGGTCGTATAGCTTGCAATGGGGTGACATTAACTAGCCCTTGAATATTGGTACTGAAATTGGCCACTGTTTCTAACATCTAAGATGACTAAATATTAATAAAATCTTTTTCATTTATATTTTCACCATATAATCGTGCTACAACATGACAGCATATGAAAGGTCGTCTTTTTATGTCTTCTCTTACAATAGGTATTTGCCAATAGCCACTTTGAAGGTCCAATTTACTTAAGATGATTGCACTTTAAAGTTGGTCAAAAAGATCATCTATGTATAGAAGTGGATATGCATTCTTGTCAGTCTACTTATTAATGCTTTGATAATTAATGCAAAGTTGAAGCCCATGATCTTTTTTGGGTACAAAGAATACATATGCTCTCTATGGTGATGTGCTTTCTCAAATGAGGCTCTTTTTGAAGAGTTTGTTGAATGTCTTTTAAAGCTCTTTAAGTTCATTTGGTACTACACAATAAATTGGCCAACTTGCCAAATTGGCCTCAAACAATAGTTCTATTTGGAAAGAAGCACCTTCATCAAGTGGCATGCCATTAGATAAGTTGATTGAAAAGACATCTCAATATTCGCATATGAATTACTCTGCCTATTCTACTCTTTTGGCTATCTTTTCTACTGCTAAGGCAAGATTTGAAACTACCATATATATCAATTATTTATGCTATATTTGCTTCTTTTATAAGATCATCTCTACAAATAAGTCTTTAATTATAGATTATTTTTCTATCTCACTTGATACAAAGGTATAAAGAATCACCTTGCATCTACCATCTTCAAAGGAGATTGTCCTTGCTACCTAATCAATTTGCTTATTTTCCACCTGTAGCCATAATAAACCAAAGATAATAACATATCTGAACTTTGTTATCCTAAACTTCTTTCTTAAAGTATAGGTGTCACTCAACCTTAAGATTTTTTCCTCTTATGTCTCATTCAATACGTTCTTTCAGTCATTTGCTAGGTATGTACTCCCTCTTTTGATTACCTTGATTTTAATCTTAAGTCAATTGGCAACCTCAATCAAGATATAATTTTTTATGGAGTCGCAATCTACAAGCACTTGATATTGTTGTCCTCTTAGTCAATCTATTAGACACACCAATCAATCTTTTTGATAGTTTTCTAAGGGCATGCCATTTATCTTTAAGAGACAATAACTATTCTTAATATTAGTTCTTCGTGTCTTTAATAGAAAGCCCCATTTTCTTGTTCTATTTTGTTATTGACTTGATGAGGCTCAAAATTTTGAATCTTTCTTGATTTGTTGGTGCCTAAATTTTGATGTATCAGACAACCTCCAATCTAATGGCTTAGCTTTCAGCAATAAAAATACAATTCCTTTTTCATAAATATTTGTTGTCTCTGTAGTGTCAATGATCTTTGTAAGGCATCAATCTCCATCCACATTGATTATTGTGTCATAGTATTAGATAGTAGCATAAGACTTTGTGTTATAGGTTGTATTCCATGGTTTTTGAAATCAATACCATTGACCTTATGTGCAATCCTAATTGCCTCTTCAAATATGTGTTGATCCTTTAATTCTACTTCTTGTTGGACTATAGATTTAAACCCTCATACAAATCAATCCATCATTTTTGCCTTTGAAACATTACTAATTTAGAGATGTAGAGACTTAAATCAAGAGACATAATCTTGCATTAACCTAGATTATATAAAGTTAGCCAACTAATTGCATGCTATTTTTATTACATTAATGGGGCAAAATTGATTCTTAAAGTTAGTTTCAAATTCCTCTCAGTTATAAAATCCACCTTGAGCTTTATAACTTTGAATTGGATGTTGTCACTAAATGGCTGCTGCTCCTCTCAAATAGTTGGAAATATATATATTTTCTTTGGTGGTTTTTGTTTGAGATTGTTGGAAGTATTATCACATGTTGAGGAGGCATGGAAATATATCTTCTTGCCTTGAAGTCCTAGAATGTGTATTGAATTTATTTAATTTCAACTTAATAAATGTCGACTTTCTTATCTTAGAAGCTTCTATTTTTCCTTGCATAGTAGCTATTTGGCCTAAAAGGTGTTGTATCTAAGTCTCCATTTGGGATTGCTTTGCCATATCTTTCATGCTACAATTTCTTTATTGAACTATGCTATTGTAATGCCTTTTCTTTTATTAGCTAATTTTTTAAAAGTAGCTTGTGGTAATCTCAAAATAGTACCTATTGTGATCACAATAATTGACCTCTAATCAGACAACGGTGATCAATATACTACCAAAGAATAGACTAATATTCACTCTAATATCAATAAAATAGAATTGGATTATCTCTAAGCCCTAAGACCCTTCTAATCTATAGCAATGTAAATTTCGTCACAAAATAGGACAGTGTAGATCAAAATAAAATTGAAAAAAACTAAATAAAATAGAACATGAAAGAAAAAATATAGCAAAAGAGAATAGAAAAAAAATTAAATATAAAAATATAAAACCAAACTTTATTAAAAAAAAAAGGACCAAAGTTATACTTGATCTGATATCCAAATGACCTTGGCTAGTCCTATTTATACTTTGTTCAACCATCCTAGAACTTTTTAGAATATTCTTAATAGTAGATCCTACTTAGATAACTACCTTAAGCCTTTTTTAGAACGTTCTATGGTGGATCCTATATAGACCATCAATTTAGCCTCAATTCTAGAAATTTCTAAAAACTTCTAAAAATATTCTAAATATAGCTCCAATTACCAATTTATATATAATAAAAATATAAATATCTTATCTATATCGTGTTACAATAATAGTAGATTAATTCACCGAGATGGCATATTATATATCTTGTACAAAATCTATTATAGGTGTAGAAACAACTAATTTTCTTTTTGATAACATCCATTGTTATTATGGATTTTGAAAGAATATTATATTAGATAGGAAGAGTCAATTTGTATCAAGATTTTAAAGAACTCTTTTCAAGATTCTAAAGGTAGATATAAAACTAACTTTGGCTTTCTATCCTCAAATTGATGGACAAATAAAATAAATGAATCAAATTTTAAAGCAATATTTCAAGTATACTACCAACTATTAATAAGATGATTGGACATCTCTTTTATCATTGAAATATCATTATAATAATATGGTATATTTTTCTATTCAATAAAAATATTTTCTTGTTAATTATGATTATCATCTATAATTTGATACTTTTCACTTTTCAAAAGTTGATAATCTCATGGCAAGAGATTTGAATTTTTTTTTTTTAGAACTGCATGCAACAATAAAGGCACAACTAAAAAAAGTTCAATAATAATAAAAAATCAATTTGGTATCAAGGACATGTCTCCTCAAAAGTACACAAAGTCATTGATTATAAGTGGATTGTAAGAAGCACAATGTTGCTCAAATGAATTCAAATATAAAAAATAGCTCAAAGACTTAGTATAAATTTTAGATCAATTTCTTTCTCATGCCAAGATGTATCCAATCTTTAATTCTAATCTCAAACAAAAACTTTGTTTTTACTAAAATATCTATAAATCACTTACTATTAATTCAATTTAAGAAAATTTTAGCTCATTGAACTTAATTCAAGCTAAAAACTTAAAAATATTAAATTTAATAAATAAATTTCAAAGAAATTGAAAGCCAAACCGAAAAACAAATTGGTCACTTGTTGTAGTTGCAGCCCTTGAAATCCTTCTCTATAAATTAGCTTGGACCTCCCTTGTCATAGGTCTTCTTCTTATATACAATGGCTTATTGGAAACCTAACAATAAGATCTAGCTTCTTTCAAAATCTCTCTCTCTCTCTCTCTCTCTCTCTCTATTTATTAGATTATATATATATATATAATCTAATAAATAGTATATAAAAATCCAAATCAATTTTGAATCTTGCTATTCATGAACTCCAATAATTTCCCTCCTATATATTCTTATCCAAATAAATAAATAAATATATAAATAAAATAAAATAAAATAAAATAATCCACTTCATGCCAAAATTTATGCTCTAATTTTTTTCTAATACTTGTCTTAAACTACTATAGAGTTGGATTATTATTTTAAAAGATAATACCCTCAAAGCTTGAACAATCCATGTAAGGCAAAAATCTCTTATTCTAAATTCCTTTCTCTTTACAAGTAAAATTAATTACCTTCCAAATATCTTTGATATACCTAAATTAAATACATTACAATAGCAGAGCTTGTTATAAGGAATAATCTGAGTTTCATGTTGGTGACAAAATATGGTTATTTCTTCATAATATCAAAACTATTTTTTTTTTTGAATAATTGGATTATTGTATATGTGAATCATTTTTTACATGTTAACAGATTAATCTAGTTGCATATTGCTTGTATCTACCAAAATGTATGAAGATTCATCTTGTATTCTATGTATTTCTTTTTAAGCCATAAAAGATAATAAATTTATCAAAAAGATGACAAATGCCACTTCTCCTTATAAAAGAAGACTATAATCAAGAACATGAAGTTGAAGAAGTCTTAGAGTCAAGGCAATGCCAAAATATATTAGAATATCTTATTCATTGGTGGAGATATGATATTAATAAATATACATTAGAGCCAACTAATAATCTAGCAAATATAGCAAAGAAGATTGATTCTTTTTATTGATGAAATTCATTTAAAATAAGATGAAAGATAAAAAATCTTTGCTATAAAAGAAACAAGGTTTAAAAAAAATTACATTCTAACTTCTATTCTTGTTTATAATTTTTATATATTTTTAGTAATAAAGAGATGGAAAATTAATAATTAATAGATTCTTTTTAAGAGCTATTATTTTCTAAGTTATTAGATTAAAAATTTCAATTATGACAAATCTTTAAGATGATGCAATAAAAATGAAGATCTTCAAGAATAATATGATCTTCTTCAAATAAATGGCAAAATATAATATATTTAGTATCACAGCTTTAGAAGAGACTTCCAATATTTGGTGATATTTTTGGAAGTAAGAACTACCTTCAATGGTATTCCAAATGTTATATATCAAGAAAGATACAAAGGCCTCAAGAATAATCAAATAATAGGATGATCTTCTTGTCTTGGTATGAGACACTATCAATGACTAAGAGGACCTATCAACCACCTTCTAAAGCAACAAAGATTAAAGTATGTAGCAAATGTAATTTATCACATCTTGAGCTTTTTCAACATATGATTGCTTTTCCTTGTGGATTTTGTCTTTAAAAAGAGAGAGGAAGATAATGTTACAAAAATATATATATATATATATAATTATATAAATAAAAATTATTAAGTAGAAGATGAATGTAAGTAGATTTGATAGTAACTTATGGCAATGCTTTTTAAAATCTTCATAGATACATATTTGATTTAAGACATATTTGTAATTGATTAGTGATTAGGAAATAAAATCCTCTATCACTCACCTTATCTACCTACATAGGTAGCTTAAGAATCAAAATATTATGTTTTTGACACCAAAGCCCTTCTAAATTCCTTACTAATAAATCCTACAATTTCTATCTTGAATTATAAAATTTAAAATATAAACTTAAATAAATTAGATAAATATTTTATTTTATTTATTTCTATTTTTATTTTATTATTAATTAAAATCCAAACTTTTCTAACATTTCATATTATTTTTACATATTATGCTATTTTTCAACAAAAAAACGTGCTAGTAGCTTGTAGAACAAGCTGACCAGATGGTGCGCATATATAATACTTATCTTATAAGTTAGACATGTGTCTTGCAAATTGGACATGTGTTAGAGGTCCTATGGAATGTTGCCATGTAGTTCCTAGTTAGATAGTAGATATGGAGGCAAGAATGAAGCTTTCTTTATTCTTGCCAATGACTTTTTAGTACTTAGTCTTGTTTCATAACTTTCTAATCTTCTTGTCTTTGGCAATATCCATTCTAGTATAATATTATAACACCATTGAGTAATTTCTTGGCCTTTTTGACTGACATAAGAGTATACTAATCTTTTAGTTCTTTGAGATTTATGTCTTAGAAAAAACATCAATCAGTCAAAAAAAAAAAAAAAAAAAAAAAAAGAAAGAAAAAGAAGAATAATTTATTGAAATAAATATTTAATATTTGGTACATTTTTTTGTTATAAATTTATTTGATAAATAACTAAAATAATAATTAAATATTATATATTTTCATAAATAGATCTTTTATCTTTTTAATAAAATATTGATAAGATTAAATAGATATAATCATATTAAAATATTTTAATTAATATTGATTTTTAATTAAATAATTAAAACTACAAGATTAAATAATAATAAATATTTTTTTAAAAAAATCGCCAATAAACATGATTAATAAAAAATAGATAAAAAAATAAAAAATAAAATCTTAAATAAAATATTTGCTAATCTTAAATTTAATTTATAAAATAAGTAAAAAATTAATTAAGGCAAGAATTAAAATCAATTATGATTGAAAAATAAGGATACTAGAAAATAAGTCTAATTAAAAAGAAAAGTTGAAAGCCATGTCAATAATTGAAAGTTATTAAGGAATAAATGCATTAAATGGTCATTGTTGTTTCATGAATATATAGGTGTAGATGAAGATGTAGAAAATTCACTCAACAACTATTTAGCCAATTAAAGAAAATTATAAAAATATAAACATAAAAATTATCAAAATCAATCAATTATAAGATTTTTTCTAATAATATAGAATATAAAACTAGTCTATATTAAATACAAGATTAATCTTCATTAGATATTAATATAATAAATATAAAGATGTATCATCTATGAATGATACAATTCAAAAACATTCTGTGTATAATTCACAATTAGTTGAATAAATCTAATTTGATGGAACAATTTATATTAGTTAGTCAAGCTTAATGAAGGATCTTCTTATAAACAAATATTATGATAGGAATTCATATACTAATTAGTAAAGAAAAAAAACTCCAAATTCTAAATACAAAATAACACTTATTATACAAAGAACACCAAATGCAACTACTTAAGCCAAGATTTCAATGAAACAATTTTATTATGTTTCTAGCCATAAAAGAATTCCACACAGCTACAAGTAACGTTGGAATACCTTAAATCATCAACTTGAGGTTTTTTTTTAACTTTTTTGGAAAAGAAAAAAATTTGGGTGAAGAAATAAGATTTTAATGTATTTCAAAAAAAAAAAAAAAAAAAAAAAATTGAATTGTTGTAGTGATTTAATTGACAAAAATTATCAAAGTAGTTTTTGCATTTGACCCCTAAATCAAGGTGTAGACTTGAGCAAAACAATCCATAAAAACATGTTCAACCACCACAAAAATAGTCTGAGCCACCAACTTTTTGTTGTAAAGCTTGCAAATCATTGGTGGACTTGGAATCGATTCAGAATCTTTCTACATTCTTCAAAACGGTTTTGGGGTTCTGAAGGGCCTGACATGGTTTAAGGTGTTTCGACGTTAGTTCCAGAATCCATTTTCAACAAGAGAAACAAGAGCAAAGGTGAGGCGAGTGGTGGTGTCGAAGGCGCAGCGTTCAAAGTGTGGCCTCGACGACGACGACGACGATATTGCTTTGTCTAGATCATGGTCGGCGACGCAATTGACAATTGGTGCTCGTAAGATGTGAAGCCACCTCCTGTGGCGAGGCTGAGGTCCATCCCCTGGTTTGCAATTTACCTGCCTGGACCCCACACATCACATCGTCACCTTTTGGAAATTGTCGGAGTCGTGAAGTTACCCTCGGGGATTCCTCAACACCATACCTGGAAAGATCGCAACTTTAATCCTGCGTCGTTGTTATTGCTGCTTCATCCTGATCTTATTTGGGTTTTGCCCTTGTTCGCTCAAGGAGATCGAACGAAAGGCCAGATTGACAGCATTTGAAATTAGGCTTGCTTGTGAAAGAGGCTTGGGTTTGGTGTAGGGTTTGTTTCTATGCTTGGATCGCTGGTTCAGCCCCTCGTGATCATCAATTCTTCTGCGCTGTAGCAATGTTTCTGCGGCAGGTTTGCGTTTTGTCGCCTCTGAAACTTGTGCTGTAGCAGTGTGCCTTGTAGCAGTCGTGTATGGGCGTAATAATGAGTACTTTTAAGGTTTGGGTTGGTTTCAATGCGCTTCTTCAAAATTTTCAACCTGGGTATAGCGGTTTGGGCATGAATGCACCCTTCATTAGGTTGTCAGAGTGAAGTTGATAGTAATATTAGCAGGCTGGAGACGTTAACCACGATGTAGCTGTTTGCGGAACTGGACACTGATGTGGTACAGCATTTAGTCTAAAAGACCGCACGTAAATCTTTGCCTCGAATATAATCTGTGGGTCTTGGACGAGTGAAGATCGAGGAACTTAGCGGATGATTTGATTCTGTTTATAATGCTGCACGTGTATTTTCTTTGCAGGCATACAAGACTGCTACCTTCGTCTCCTATGGATACATGAACTGGACTCGGGGATCTTTCCTGTATGAATTCTTTGAAGCACAACTCTAGCATTTTCTTCATAGTAATAAATTAGTCTTAGTCTATGAGTACGCTAGTTTCCACAACAGGTTAAACTTAGTGAGTAGGCCCGACTCTGGATTTTTTGCTAAGCAGTGGACCTCGTTCAGTGCCACAGCTTTGACAGGATTTCTACGTTGACATTGAGATTGGTTTCTTCCCATGGTTGTTTACAGGGTTGGCTAATTCCGAGTTGGTTGCTGACAATCTGTGCAGGAAGCACCAGAAGGAGTTTAAGGATCAGGAAATGGCAGTGGACTTAACAGACAAACAGTGCCTGGTGACAGGTGCCAATACAGGCATTGGATATGCCTCTGCAGAAGCACTTGCGGCCAGGTACATCGTGTACACAAACATGTGCGCTATATTGCTGGATTCCCAGCAGACTATGTCTGCATTGGCCCTAACAATTTTCTTCCCAACCTAGATTATTTAGCAAAAGAGAATTCACCGTTCTTCAACTGTCACGTGTATGTTCAAATAGGCTTGACCATGACGTTGTAAAGAGTTTAAAATCTCCTTTACTGGATGTCTGGTGATGGCAATTATTGTTAGCAGACTTCCAGGAGATAAGATGTCAAGATTATCCTTAAGATTGGAGATTGCAGATTGTTATTCTTTCGTGGTCTACATTTAGACTTCACTCATGTACTGGTCAGCACGCTGTGATTGCAGGGGCGCAACCGTGCACTTGGTGTGTCGATCGAAGGAGAAAGGGGAGAAGGCTGTTGGGGAGATCAAGGCCAAAACTGGGAACCCAAATGTGTCCCTTCAGGTCACTAATCAAGTTTGCCTTGCAACACTAAAACGATTGGGCATCTTAGTGGCAGGGTGTACTACTTCTCAAATGAATTTCCAAAAAACAATTTAACGTTGCCTATGTAATTATGAGGTGTTCTGGGCGATTTCGTGCAAGAAACTTTGTCGATTTTTGAACCTTGACATTGAAGATGGGGATGAATTTTATGAGAGTGTAACGAATTTTCTTTTTTCTTTGAAAACAGGTCTGTGATTTGTCATCGCTACAGCAAGTCAAAGACTTTGCTGCTGAATACACATCATCTGGTCGACCTCTTCACATACTGGTAAACTCGCCGAATCTCAGTGGTCATTCTCTACTGAAGCGCCTGATGCTGCAGAGAAAGTCACGCATCTAATCTCCTGATAGTCATACGATATCCTCTGAACTGTATGTCTAAAGCCTTATGTTGGACACAGTATGGCTTCTGAGTTAACTTATTTCTGGATGAAGGTGAACAATGCAGGGTTAATGGAAACCGAGCGCACTCAAACTGTGGATGGGTAAGAATGAGTCGCATCCACTTTGAACCATGTAGAAAAGTTTAAGAACAGCTAAGCTAGTTCACACGTACAATTATGAGCTCAAGCTTAACGATTCTTGTGTCCAGGTTGGAGACAAATTTCGCAGTGAACGTTGCTGGTGTGTATGCTATGACGGAACTCTTGATGCCTGCATTGAAACGAGCTTCACCCGAGTCTCGTGTGATAACAGTTTCATCTGGGGGCATGTTAACTGAAAACCTCAATGAAAATCTGCAGGTACTTTTTAGTTTCCACAAAGCGCACCACGATGATCGTTCATAAATTAATTTGTTGGAACGTTGTCCTTTGTTCTAGACATAGCTAATATTCCGCATTCTCTGATCAAGTGAGCAGTACGAGGACAAGAATGTTTTTGATGGAACGACTCAATATGCGCGCAACAAGCGCGTGCAGGTGAGATCTAGCCTCCGAACAACTCCACAATATTGTTGCCCTTTTGTTACATTGCAGTCTTCTCCATCTCAATCTGAGCAACTTTTGTCCTCATGTAGTAATTCATCTTTTTCATTGTAAATTTTGATCGCTACTTGGCTTTAAATTGTGACACACCATTGCAACTTTGAGGCAGGAGCTTCACGTTGTACAGTATGATCCAATAATGGATTCTAGGCTACAATTCATTTGAATTGACTCCTAGCCTGGATTGATTTATCATGTTATATTACATCGTCCAAATTGTCTGTGCAGGTCGCATTAACAGAGTACTGGGTTCAGAAGCATAAAGACGCTGTTGGATTCTACTCTATGCATCCAGGTTGGGTTGATACTGGGGGCTTGAAGAAAAGCATGCCCGACTTCCACTCAACGTATGTCAATTTCTGCACATTTCTTTGGTGCCAATAGTCGGGATCAATAACTGGCTACCAACGTTTCTATTTGATTACCATCGTGATTGTAGCAGTAGATGAGATTCTTAAATTATTCTTGAATTACATTACGGCCTCTCTGCTCTTCGTTGGCACAGTCTTTACTTGTTCTAAAAAATTGTGGAGTGAAGCTGTTGAATGGTCCAAGTCTGAGAGGTCTATTCAGATATTTGACAATTCAGGACGTTGCTGACTGTAATCAACTGTTATGTCTAGCTTTCAAAAATCACTGAGGTTCTTAAATGAAGGAGCAGATACAATTACTTGGTTGGCGTTGCAACCACGCGCAAAGCTTCAAAATGGGGAATTTTACTTCGACCGAAAAGTTGCTGCCAAGCATTTACCAGGTTTTGGCACGCAATACACACCTAAGCAGGTGGCAACAATTGCCTCCAAAATTCATTCTCTATGTGGGCTACCTCCCATGAGCGATTGAATGGGTTACTCGTAACTAATTTCAGGTAACAATGTTGAAATTCAGTTATTTCGTTACTCCAGGTGTAGTGGACTCATCGAGGTAAATTTCAAGTGACAAGATTCCTTAGCTGAAGACGTCATAGATCGGGGCTTGTCCCACTGGTTGATTATAGGACGCTGGAAAGACAACCATGGCAGGCACGTTGGTTTGCTGGCATCTGCAGTGAGTTTCAATGTCAAGTAACAAAAGGGATTGATGTTCAGTCTAAACGTTGATGTTGTCTGGGGGTTCAAGCCCTAGACCAAGATCTTTTCCCGGTGCAGAGCGTGAAAATATCCACTACAGATAATATCTTGAATGCGGTGGATTTAATACTCTTGATGACTACATATTAGTTACAATTGACGCCAGAACGTCATCTTGGCAAACTACCTTGCTCACCAGATTGTATGTCTTCATCTATACTGCTACTTCACTAATTCATAGATGACTACAAATGACGTGTTCTGCTACAATGCTGATGGAGTGCTTGACGGTCGAGTGGTACAGAACATAGTGTGGCAAAAAAATAATAGTTTGTTGCGGAAGGCAGGTTCCTGTACCCAGGTGATGGAATTTATCGAGCAGGTACATACGAAGCTCTGAAAAAGTAGGTACATTATGTGATCTCAAATATTTTGTGCATTGCTACAGCTAAATGGTGTTTCCACAAGATCAGCCACTAAAATTGTAGCCGACCAAGAATCACTCTAATAAGATTTAGATCCTCTACTAGATCGTGTTATGAATTTATGTGTACTTGGTGTACAACACATCCTCCCATGGGTGCCGGTACAGAGGCTGCTTCAGACGCTTCTGGTCGAATGTATGTCTGCAGGACAATAAGTGGATACATTAGGATTCTATCGACATTGATAATGGAAGAATGCATCATGCAAAACGATACCACACAAATCAATCTGTTGAAGCTTTACAATGAACACACGTGCGATCACGTACCCAATCAAGCCGATGCTTCTTGCTAAAACAAAAAGCCCATTAAGGTAACCGATCTGGATAATTTCGTCAATTTCTTGCTTAGAGAACATTGCACAACTAGACAACAGGTCTAAGAAAAGGGCTCCAATGCACCCATCAACATTGAGCACGAGGTTGTTCGCTTTCGTCAATGTGTAAGACTCCACCGTCACAGCATATTCCATGTACTTCACATTTGGGAATTGCGTGCGTGCGTACTTTTGCAAAAGCTCCACTCTCTTATCTCTGTTATCTCGACTCTTGATCCTGCACAAAGGGCAGAACTTCAATGAGTTTCATTTCCCCAACAAACAGAAATTCCAATGGACCAACACGTTATCACACAACAGTAAACGAAGTTCAGTAACAATCCTCGTAGACCGAAGAATCAAATACAAGCTAGGAACTGCAAGGAACCGTACTAAATGCAGGTACTTTGAACGTCTGAATGAAACACCTGACAGTAGAAAGAGCCTACCTGTGGCCAATTCCAGGAACACGGATACCCTTCTTCTTCATGCTTTCCACAAATGCGTAAGGCGATAATCCGTTGTCATGGGCTTCTCTAAAATAGCGAGCAGCATCATCAATAGCTCCACCAAAACGAGGGCCAATTGTGAGAAGACCTAGTATTCATTAAAAAAATATAAATCAGTTACACAATTCTGATAAGTATAACGGGGCAAGCTTTAGCAATAGCAAAGAATATTTCAAGAGCTTCATACATAACATAGCTTCTGCAATTTAGACTGTACCAGACACAAGACTTGATACCAAGTCCTTTCCTGCACGAGCAGTGACAATAGTGTTGTGTGCTCCAGACACAGCAGGGCCATGATCTGCACAGAGCATTATGCACATCTGCGAAAAAAGCCACGTAAATTGGAATATTTTATCATTCACTCACTGACTAGGCAGAATACGGGCGGCACTGATGGGAATATCGGCAAATAGGCTGCGATTGCTTTGGGACTGCTATGACTGTAATGTCGTTGCTCCTAAAGTAGCAGAAAAATATTGCACGACACGCCTGAAATCTAATGAGAGACAAATTTCAGGTCGATCAGAGTTAATACCTCGATGAACTTAGTACAGTAGCGAGGCAAACTACGCCTGAACCAAAGCAGTGAAATAACGTCACCAACGCAGTAATCCTTCTCAATAATCGTGGACATTGCCACGCCGGCATATGTTGGCTCTTCACCTACAGAAGGGAAAGATGCATGGTGACTACATTTGGAACACCACAATAACTCTGAGCAAACAATGGTAGTTAACAGGACCAGAAGACAATTAATCTGAACGTTTTAAAACTTTTAGGTATGTTAAGTAACTTTCACTTAGGTTATTATCGAGAATAGGGAACTACAAAATCCAGCAATTCATAGACCACCATATGCGAAGAAAGCGGGCTCTCAGGTACCTCTATCATCACAAATAGTAGACACAATGTGTGTAGGTGCCCGCACTTTTCCACTCTTGATGGCTGCATTTAGGTCCTCTGGGACAGTGGGAGGTATGAAATCCTTCACTGGGATGATGACGCTCTTCTCAACCTAGGTAAAAGATTCAGTCAGTCAAAAAACTATCTTCTTGCATTAAAAAAGGCAAAAAAAATTGACGTTCTGAAGAACTGGAACTTGTGATTAATTCTGAGTGAATACCATTGAGTCATACGTAGCTTTGACTACAGCTTCCAAACCCTCAAAAGAAGTAGGCACGATAGCTCCAGCATCAGCCAAAGCTTTGTTTTTGGCTTGAGCAGACTCCTCATCTCCACCACTCTTTGCGCCCTGTATTCAAGCTTATGAAATTCAGCATCAGGAAAATAGATCAATAGATTACTAAGATAAAATGAATACTAAGGTCAAGAAGGAACTTACAGCATGGCCAAATTGAACCTCAGACTTGAAAAGTCGAGCACATGTGCCACTAACCCAAGCCACAACTGGCTTGCTGACCTTCTTTTCCTTTAAAGCATCAACTAGGGAGTATTCATCCTTTCCTCCCAACTCTCCCAAGACAACAATCATCTTGATCTGCGTACCAAAAAAAAGATTATGTCCTCGTTGAAATCAGCACGAAGAAACGCACAGATATAAGACTGGTTCACGTAGGAAACACTAGAGCTCTTATGAAAAAATCGATAAAGAATATTCAAAATAGAAATTACATTCACGATGTAATAAACTTGGCTCCTGGATCCTGCATGAGCGATCATACAATTCGCAGTCAGAAACGGATACCTGTGGAATGTTGTTGAAGCGCAAAACATGATCCGAAAGCGTTGACCCAGGATAGACATCACCACCAATGGCAATGCCTTCGTAGAGGCCGTCAGTAACACGAGCAAGAACATTGTACATCTCATTTGACATACCCCCCTGTGCATGAACCACCAAAATCCAATTAGAGATGCCCCCAGTGCATACATTTGCGTTTACGCAGCTCCTTGGATGGCGTAAATAAAAAAAAAAAAATAGTGTTCTCTACTTGATGAGGTTGTCTGAGATACCTCACTTTGGACCTGTCAGCTGAGTACTGTACCTCTTAAAAACCATTCAGCAGCTGTCTTGAACACTCAGTTAATTCACGAGCAAACGTGCCATGCACATGTTTCACTGCAGCCTTATCTAAAAGAATGGGTACGAGGAAAACGTGCTTACTGATTTAGACACAAACCCAACAGATCCAGGTCTATAAAGCTTGCAGTGAATGATATTGTCCAACGTGCCTGCAGTATCACCAATTTTGAATGCACCAGCCTGTATACCTCCTACAGTGGCTGGGCCAATGACGACCTGTGAAAGAATATTCTTAATGAAGAACACTTGATGAAAGTCATCGTTTGATGTCACATTTATTTGTATGCTAACAGAACTGCAGGTAATCAACTACGGCAAGGTGGGTTTTTCCCTCAACAAACTAACAAGGGTAATACTCCGACTTCCTAGGATCTCGTCATACACCTTTAGAAAATCTGTGGGGTGCATTGAATATGGCTGACGAATAACAACTCCAGCATTTATATGAGCAATAGCACAGTCGGCAATCCATTCAAGCCTGAGCGTTATATTAGAGGAAATAAATTTCACTGACTGTAGAGGGTCCCCTATACCTTGTTGTTTGCACGAGCATAAGCGATGAGTCTCTTGGCATCCGCTTCAGGAACTCCCTCAGCAATGATTGCAACCACTCTGATTGTTGACTGCTTGAGAGCTTCCATGGATGAAGCATAAGCACTGTGAACGATGATTGATTAAATAGAGTTCATTCAATCTTAAATAGTTATTCTAAAACTGCAACCATAGTCATGGCAGCCAAATAAAAAGTCATTCCTTTCAAATGAAACAGATACTGATCTCGGCGCACAACACGACAGCAATTTATAAGATCCAGTAGCAGAAGGATATTGATAACTTCCTATTTATCGCATTAGCAGAGAACCCATGGCACAAAATACTAGTCATTTGTATAGGCAACATTTGCACACCTGCGAAAAGATGCAAAGTTGATGAAAACATCTGCCGTTGGATGAACTTTGCACGCAGATGGAATGCTGCAGAAACCGATGGTAAAGCAGGTCAGCTTCTATGATAATTCTGTAATACTTAAAAGTTGTTCGAAAGTCATAAACAAGACAAACTCAGCTTCAAATTTACTTCACTTTGACCAAATGAACTCAGTCAGAACATTATTCAGAAGCAAAATTCTCGCATCTATTATCAGCCAAACTGATTACAGAGTTAGTCACTTAGCATACATTTAAAGGTAAAATCCCACAAGGGTCCATTCTATTGAAAACCATTAAAGGTATTGTAAGCGAATACTTGAGCACTAATTCAAAAAAGCACTTGAGTTGTACTAGAGCAAACTTGACGAGTCTTTCCAAGGTTTAGCTCACACCTGCCATGGACAGGTACAGCGATCTCCTCTTGCCCGAAAAAGAGCTTCTGAAAACCATCAGATCCTGGGTTGATCACACCAGCCACAGATGGCGTCTCCCTTCCTGTGACGTCAGGTACAATCTCATCAACTATTGTCGAGGCACAATGGAGCATCACCAAACTCAACAGACCCACTGAAGCGACCAGTTTTGTACTGGTGCACAATATACAGCAACATTTCGTGTAGTTTGTAGCAATAAGTCAGTACTAACACTTTAAAATGTTGGCGCTGGACTCGTGAAGAGTTGAGGGGTGAAGAGGCGAACTATAGATCTAGTGGAAAACCTAATTGAACCATTGGAATTTGCGTCCGACTGTTCAAACAAACAGATCTGAGTTCACATGGAGAAATTAACTTTGAATTAAACGATAATATCAGTGAGATCAATAATTGTTCCTGAATCATCAAGACAATTGCAGAGAAGGTGGTCATCGAGGCACTTCAACGACACAGGGGACGTAGACGAATGCTCAACGTTACGAGGGTAAGTTAAAGGTCAATTTCAAGTTAAAGTTTCAAGAGAAATTAAGACTTCGAGTAATCACTGATGCACAACACGAAATGATTTTCGACAAATTCATGAAAGGCAAGCCTTACTGTTTAAATTGACGATGTATTATGTGAACTTCAGCCATTCAAGGACTGATCTTTTACTCTGGCGATGTAAAAGTTAAGAACTTGACTAAAACGTTGAGATAAGCTCGAGAACTGAGTGTAGAGCGATGACATACCGCAAAGGAAATCGAAATCAAGCATGCGCTGCACCGGACTCTGCTTGTAGTTATAAAACAAGGCCTGCGTTGTGCGAGAGAACAACTGTCCAGTCGCCATGGCGCTCAAATCGTCTTCTCTTCACGGGACCGTGTAAACAACAAGCTCCGGACCCTTCAAATCCTTCCGCTTAAATCCTACAAGCCTAGCCCTTCCCTGAGTGCCAGAAAATAGACAAGATTCACAACCACAGGCCTGCGACAGCCATAAAATCATAATAATGTAAGAACTCCAAGTCTTAAAAGTTTTCGAATAATGACTAGACTCAATCTAACGCATTACTCTACGCTCTCTTCCACTGCAGCATCACAACTCATCACACAAACCAACTTGAAGCAGCTCACAGCGATCGCAACGTCCCTCTTGCTTCAGTCACTCAAACCCCCTCCCTAGCACATACCTCAACGCTGCACCAAATCTTCAACCGCTACATTCACCGAATTTCCTTCAAGAAGGAAAAAAGAAAAGCAAAGAAGAAGCTCAACTGCATGAAAGAACAACTCCGCATTGACTCATTTGTACTCCGCAACAACGCTTTCCCCTGCAGCTCTCAAACCACCAAAACCCGATGTCCTCCCCGTCTAATTCCCTCCGTATTGCACCACACTATCCACTTCTCACCTCGCTCGAAAGCTCTCCCAAAGACGCAACAGCATACACAAAAACACCGTCCGACTGGAGACGTCAAGTGAGCCCGAGAGGCGATGTTCATAAGCCTCGGGAGCGGACTGCGAAGACTTTCCACGCGAATGCAGAGTTAAAAGCCTCAGCGAGCGAGGAGGACAAGCGGAGCAGAGGAGACTAGCAAAGCGTGGGCATGGGGAACGAGGCAGACGACTGGTGGGAACTCTTGGAAACGCATGAGATAAAGGGGCACCTTTTTCCAGCCAAGTTCTCTGAAAAAGATCCGAAAGCTGTTCGCCATTGACTCCCTCAACCGAGAGGGGATGGGAACGTGGGTCAATCGTGGTCTCCATCGTCAACTGGAAAGTCCTTCAAAGTGAACTGTCTGCGTAATAGTTGACCTGTGCGGCTCGACCCCCACGGCGAAACGCTGTGACCGTACCTTCGCCTAATTCCGGGATAACGCCCATGACCGTCACTTTCTTTCAATTCAGTAGTTTTATGGCTTAATGTGAACTGATTTATATCATGTAATTCAAGGAAATCAATATTTTAAATAATTAATTTTAAAAAATAAGTTTAAGATTTATTGTTATTGTGTTAGAATTTTCTATAAAAAGACAAAGTCATAGGTTGGGTTTTTCGAGATAGAATTTTGCAATCAACTCTAACTAAAAAGAATCACCTGAAATGGTGTATGTTTTTAGTTTTTTTTTTTTTTTTAAAAAAATAATAATAATTCAAAATAATTTCATATTTAATGTTTATAAATTCTCTAGTTGTAGCAGATTTAGACTTCGTGCAAACAGTGAGTATTTGTATAATAAAAGGTGAAGAGAAGAATACATGTCTTAACATTGTTTCATATTAAATGAAAATTGACCAAAAAATTAAGACTTTGTTTGGAATGAAATGTTGGTTCTATTTGAATCAGGGTGTCCATGTAAGAGTATCCATAATTACAACTACTAGTAAAAATAAAAAATAATTATTGTATAATAAAAAACTTATCGACAATTGATCTTTCTAAACCAGGCGCAAGAACAATCTTGGCCATGTGAATTTTGCCTTAGTTTAATATGCTTGCCTTGCAATAACCCTACAACAATTTATTTTAGTTTATTTTATTTTATTTTATTGAATATAAAATCATTTTAACTGCTTAAAATGAACCTTCATTCACACACCGTCTCTACTTTCTACATGTAATTACATATAATTTATTTTAATAATTAATCATCACAATGATTTATATAACAGCCTGAACTTCAATATTCACTAGTGCAAATAATTCAAAGATATTAAGATCCAAGGGTGAACGAATGTGTGTGTGTGTGTGTGGATATATATATATATATATATTCATAGACACACTCCTGCTCAACCAACAGTTACCAATACTTACATCAATAGTTTTGTAAATTTTATTGTATACGGTACGTCAAAATGCATTAACCAAGGCAGGCAGGCAGGTCATACACAAGAGATTGGAAAGATTTTTAATTTTAAAATTAATTAATTAATTTTTTTTCTGTGAGGGATGGGTGGATTTTCAAAGTCAACACATAGTCTTCTTCATTGTTTAGCCCACGTTTGGTTGGGAGTCTAGTCCACTTTGGTTGCTGGGGCTCCACAGCACATACCACACTGTTTGGGGGTAAAGCTCTCTGACTGGGCCAACTGACTCTTGTGTAGTGCAAGCTCTAATTCATACAGTAGGTGGAATTAGAGTCACCTTTCCCCTCAATTCAGACACGGTATTCTAGGCAAAACTTTCATGTTTGCTGACAGACTTGCACCTATCACCGTGAGATCTGGAGAACATTGACACCACCTCAAACTCAACGATTGGAAGTGGCTTGAAACATTGGTCGCTTTGCCTTGAAGTTCTTTACCGCAGTTGACTTAGAGTTTGTGAATATCCTGACTATTGTCCCTTTCGTGGGGCAAGTTTGAGACTGGTCTATTTCTGTAGACACCAAATCATTCTCAAGCATATGTTTGTTTTTCTGCTATATGTACACTAACAGTGCAGCATCTGAAACCCACACTCAAAAGTAGTCTAATTGGATGACCTTCCACATGCTCCAGACAAGTTTGAGCTGTTCTTGACATCATCGAGTGAACCGACAAGTTTGAATTCATCGCACTGTGGTGCAATAATATAACCCTACAAGGTATGGTCACGGAGACGTTCCTTTGTGAAGATGCGAGAAGATGTGAAATCCTGAGCAGCTCTCCGGAAAATCACAGCTGTGATTATTTCGGTGTTTCCTCTTAATATGTAGACCAGTCCGTAACGGCATCTTCAGTGCAATAGGTTATTGCAGTAAGAAACAAAAATCTTGTGACAGGAGGCGCCCTGCTTGTTCAATTCAGACTTCACATTTTCTAAAAAAAAGTGTCTAGAGGACTACAATTACTTACACAACTCTATCAAAGATGGAGTAGGCTACAAGGATAAGCTATGTCTACATGTTCAATAGTCTGGCTTTCAAGTTTTCGTATTCCAAAGTTGAAATTTTTGACTTCAAATGCAGTGGCTAAATAGTATCTCACCAACAAAACAGGCTTAACATTGTGCGCATTACAAGCTCTGGGAGATGTAGATGGATTGCACTCACACAGAAAGCTTGATTTTGATTATTATAAGTAAAATTATAATTTGATTTTATCAGAGGCTAAAATATAACTTTGGTGACGTATTTGATTTTTTTAAAAAAGAGACTTCTAATTTTCCAAATATGTTCTAAAATATTAAAACAGTAAAAGAATTTTTTACACTTTTATATGTAAATAAAACTTACTTAGTATTATTAGTAATATAAAATTAAATTATTTAACTTATAATTTTTATTTGTAATAAAGCATTTTAAGAAGTCTTACTTATTTTAGCTTTGAAAAAATTCTAAAAATTTTAAAAGTAAAATTTCAATGTAAAATAAAAAATAATTTTACATTAGAAATTTTTATATTGAAACTTTAAAATATTAAGATTTGCCTACTAATTTCAGCAAAATTCTTTTGAGTTTTCTTTTGGAAGTTACATTCCTAGTTTAACATAAAATTTGGTCTAACCATAAAAACAACCACATTTGTGGACTTACTATTATTAAATCTACTTCTCAAAATATTTATCTATTAATCTTATGTCTTCAAAATTACAACACAACATCATCAAGTTAGTAGAAGGACCCACAGATTATCAGAGATGATGGCTAAGCTCAATCAATATTTAGCAGCTTCTAATTTTCTTATATTTGTGGCATCACAATTCTTTGTACCATTTCAAGTAGAACAAATAAAACAAAAAAAGTTATTTGTAATACTTGATTACTCAATGTCACATTGCTTTATTGATTACTTCAAAACATATTCATCCAACCCCTTCAAATAATTATTGCCACCTTTTCTTTGATGACCTAACAAACTTTATTTTTGTTTTAAATAGGAAGTATTTCTTTATTTATAGAAATGAAGAAATGTAATTTTTCTCACCACTAACTCATAGATGGTGGCACCACATATGATCTCATAAACAAAATAGATAATAAGAATGTACAAAGTTAAGAGTTTGAGATTGTAGTTGTGAAAATCTAGTAAACTTAGATTAGTTGCTTTGCTTTAGCATTTACTATTATCTTCCAAAGTAGTACCTTATGCAAAGACAACCTCTAACTTATCTTTTTATATGCAGGAATTGCCTAAATCTAGAATAAAAAACTTTTAACTTACAGCTTCATTGCATGCAATGCATTGATTTTGGACTGAAACCTATCTATTGCAAAGACAAATTTGTTCTCCTTAACAATGACAATAATAATATTCTATGAAGAATAATTGGGCTAATAACTCTCCAAGTGACAAATAAGTAGTCCACAGTACTAACAACCATACTAAATGACAAAACTTTGCATTATTAAATTTATCTTAGACATAAGATGTAGAGCTCCAAAAAACCATGTTTATTCTTTACACTATTGATCATTGTCTTGAATGCATTTATGTTATGCAAAATCATATAAAAAGTTGAAAGTTATGATTAATTCCAGCATGTTTGCTTGAAACTTGAAAGTTAGAATATTGGTAATAATCACTACACAATCAAGGCACCCTCAACTTGCTCTATATTATAATGGTCATATACTCTGATATTGTATCTTCTAAATCAGAAACAAACATTCACAATCTTAGATTGAATAATACTCTTTTCTAAATCCTTTGATTTCAAACACAAACCTCTGATGATAGCACTCTCTATTCTGCATCAAATGTTCAAGCACCAAAATCCCTACAACATCAGAGATTGCCACGTCCAAAATTCCAAACCAGAATCTTCTTCCATCTCATTGTTTGCATTCCAAACTAATCAGTGTATTCACGTTCTTAAAACACAACAACTCCACTCTTGGTGTCCAACTACAGCCAGCGACCTACAAATCTCTTTTCCATTGGTGAAATTGAACGATCGTCTCAGCTCAGCTTGCATTTGAAAACACCAATAACAACCCGTCCTACTGATTGCACTTCTAAATTCCTTTTACTAGCTAAATGTGCTGCATTTATGCAGTGCTACACTTGTGCGGTCCATCCGCACGATTGTGCGAATGTGGAACAATCAAAATTCTACAATGCATCCTCGCATGCACATGACCTGTTCCATGTCTTGAACCCAAACTCACTATAGCTACCCATTTACAATATTGCACCCGAGGTCGATGTTTCATGATCTCCCTCATTTGCGTGTGGACTCATCTGACATTCGATTGGTGGCCTGCTAGTTCCTTCCCAAGTTACGCTCCTATGTAAACACACCCGCACACCACCGTTCCGTTGGCATCGGGTGTCGCAACTGCATCCGGCAAATCTAGTTGAAGATAGCGGTGTGGGTGAAAATCTCCGTCACCAGTAGCGACAGGAATCCCACCATTGCCATGGGCCCGTTCCATCGCTCCGCTCGCGCTGTGAAAGACCCGAAGCTGCGAGCATCCGACAACTCGCAGCTCATGATGGGCACCATTGATGCGTAAGTGAGCAATTGCATTGCCACCAGGAAGAACAAGAGCTCGGTCTGTCCGGGAGATGTGAGCTGATTCATCATCGTTCTGCTAGTCATCTCCTCCACGACCACTACCCACATGAACCCAACCATGGCTAGCATGTTGATGGTCTTAGGTGCTGCTCCGTCGAATGCAAACATGCTCTAGAAGGACTTGCTTCCGGTCTAAGGCCTCCTCTCCATCTCAGAGCGCGAGTGCGAGGACCCGGACGTCGGTTCGGTGCCCATCACAGATTTCTTCTCGAACTCGTTGGTCTCTTGGTTTCGGAGGATGTCGTCCTTGGTGAAAACATTCTTCGTGTTGCAGCCCACTTCCTCACGTCGGCCAAGGGACCCTCGTTGTCTCCAGCTTCACAGCAAACCCTGCCTGCTAGAGACTTTGTCAGCCTGGCAGAGGCGGCCACTCCCTGCGCACCTGTTCCCTTTCTTGGCTTGGGTCAAAGCAACAGCGATGCCTGCAGGCTACCCGTGCTGACGGCATTCATTTGTGACTTTGCCGCTGCCATTGTATAATCCTTAGACTAGTGCATCAAAATTGGGACGATCCAATTGGCTTTGAACCACCCTTAGAAGCTGTTCGACAGCTGTGAAAGTGTTGTTTTGAATGGCAACACCTAACTGTCCGTCAAACCTTGGAAAAAAATTAAATTAAATTAAAAAAAAGAGAAAAGAACTATTGTCCTAGGCGCTGTCACTGCCTCTTTCGTTAGTACCTCTAAAACTCTGATCTACAACATGGCGTGTCCCATTCACTTCGATCTAACACAGATTTGTATATACAACCACCTGATCTATCATACCTACCTATTAGATTGACTCTCCATTGCTCATACAATCCAAGATCTAATAAATAAAGGTATTGGTTTGCCATCTTCAACATCAGGGTTCCATACGAGTTGTCTATTCCAAAATTAAGGTACAATTGTCCTAAACTACCCTCTTTAGTCCTCTTCCTAGTTCTTCTAACCCCTCCTTTAATCTCTAACCTCTGTAACTCCCAAACACTACTCTTACCAAAGACAGGGTAAAAAAACCCTCTCCATACTGCAACCTTTGTTGGCATTTTGACTATAGTTTCTACTTTAACTATTTTCTTTATCCATCCAAATCTTCATCCATTTGTTAAACATAGTTATTGCATTTAAGGTAGTAATTATTTAAGATTTGTCTAATAGTAATGAGATTTATTGACCTAAACTCATGGTCTATTAAATACTTGATAAACAATTAAATTTATTAAATTTAATTTGAATTCAACAAAGAAACAAGAGGATGAAGACAATGAAGTTGATGAAGATGAAAAGCCAAAGAAGGTTGAAAAGATAAAGACTCTTACAATTGCTAGGAACAACAATGAAGGAAATGAAGATGTTGAAGATTATGATGATGATGATGATGAGGAGTACCAACTATTGAGTGAGAAACAATAAGGTTTAAGAGAGAAGAAGGTTGGAAAAGAATGTGGAATGCAACAAGGTAAATCTTCTTCTACAAATGAAAGGAGACATCCTTTGAGAGAAAGAAGGCAATATGGTGAATGGTGGAAGGATCACATCTTTCTTTAAATAAGTGAAGAACATGCAAATATTGCTCTTCTTGTTGATCCGTTATCTTTGTATGATGCATTGAAGTCCCAAGCTGCAATCAAGTGAGAGAAGACTATGGAAGAAGAGTACCAATCTCTTATGGACAATGTGAGATGCAAAGTGTGCCATACAAGACAGTAGTAGGCTCACTCATATATGTTATGGTGGCCACAAGAGTAGATCTTGTATGTGCGGTGAATGTTGTAAGCCAATACATGTTTAAGGCTAGACCATTGCATTAGACAATGGTAAAGATGATATTGAGGTACTTAAAAGATACAAAAAAACTTCAAATTGTGCCTTGGTGGTAAGAACATTGATTTACAAGGTTATTGAGATGCGGATTGGATTGAAGATGCAAATGATAGATGATCCACAATGGAATATGTCTTCTTCATTGGAGTGGGAGCTATTTTATGAAATTGCAAGAGACAACCTACTGTCAAGGACAAAGACTCGATGAGGAAAAATATACACCAAAAGGTTATCTCGATATAATAAGTCAAAATATAAACAAGTAGGTATATTAAAAGGAAACTGGAATGGCTATTGCCACAAGACAAGAAACTAAAGACTCTTGAACCTGGACTAGAAGCAAGAAAGGAGTTGACAAGAGTGAAGAAGCCTTCACTCTTGTCTCTATATATACTATCTAACTAGGGGCTACGTGGCGACGTTCTATAGGACCTCCAATATGTGTTGACTTTGTAGGACACATGCCTTGACTTACAAGGCAAGTTTTTCTACGAGTGGGCCACATAGTTAGCTTGATCTTCAAGCTAACAACATGTGTGGCACATGGCCAACTTGTTGATCACGTTTCTAATCCAAAAAGTCAATTAAAGACACCTATGAAGTCAAAGCAGCGTCTAGGAAGTTTCTAGGAAGCTTCTATATTAAATAGTATACAATTAACTTACTTTTATCTACTTTTACTTACTTCTACCTATTTCTATATGTAATTATTAGCTTACATGATTATGGCCGTGACATTACCCTCCCTTCTAGGGACGAGTTCCACGAGGAGCGGTCATCATATGTTGAGGAAATCTATGATACGACGAATTATATTCGCCACATACTCTGATCTCTGTTCTCTTCGAAGATGATTGATAGGGCCTCTCAACCATCGTTAGTGTCCCATACCAGGGCAGGAAGACCACCCAGTTATTTGATCATTATTGAGGCCTTCATAACTTCCTTCGAATAGAATATTCGGAACACCATCAAGAGTTGTTCCTACCTCTAGCAAAATCACCAAACATCGGGAGTCCCTTCCCAAATCGTGATACCAAACACGTTGTATCTCACCATCTGTTCGAGGAAGAACATGTCGTTCTTGAAGATCTTCATCTCGATTGCGTCGTCTTGAAGGTTGTGACAATCGTAATGTCTCGTCCGGCAGGTCAGCAAACGAAGGTTCTTGAGTTGAATCTGCTGGTTGTTGGCTCTCCATCTAATTAGCGTCACAAATGTAAAGAAGTTACAAACAAGGATAGGAAATTGAATGTTATCTTGCCTCAATCTTGTCTCTTTTATAAGAGAGATTTTCATCTTGGTTTTGATAGATGTCGTTGATGAAAAACTTTGACTTTAGTTGATGCATTTGCTAGATTCCTGGATGGCTCCCATGTGCGTTCACTAATATCATATCCGTGCCAATGAACAAGATATTCCAGCTTATTTCGGCGCCGCCTTGAGTCTAATATCTCTTCCACCTCAAATTCTTCATTATTATCTATTTCTATAGGAGGCGGTGGCATTTGTCTTCTTCCTTGTATATCCACTGTCTTATATGGTTCAAGAAGAGATACGTGGAATACAGGATGGATCTTCATTGACTCCGGTAGATGTAACCGATATGCAACTGGGTTGATCTGTTCAGAAACAGAAAAGGGGCCAAGCCTACGACAGTCCAACTTGTCACAAGGTCGAGTAGTCTTGATATTGCGACGAAGTAGCCATACCTTATCACCCACGTTGAGTTGTGGTTGCTCCTTACGATATAGATCTGCGTTTATCTTTTGTCGTTCTTGAGCTTCCTTCAATTGTATCTTCATTATTGCATGTAACTCTGACAACCGATTTGCCATATCTTCTGTTGCAGGATTATCAACTTTTGAAAAATCAAAAGTATCAAGTCGTGGATGATAGCTATAATTGGCAAAGAAAGGAGTTTATTGCGTGGAAGAATGTACCGTATTATTATAAGCAAACTCTGCCAATGGCAGAAGGGTTGTCCAATCATCTTGTTGGTAGTTGATAGTACACCTTAAATATTGCTCCAAGACTTGATTTACGCGCTCTGTTTGTCCATCAGTTTGAAGATGGAAAGCGGAAGATAGCTTTATGTCCACTTTTAAAATCTTGAAAAGGGTCGTCCAAAATCTTGACACAAATTGAGTTCCCCTATCCGATATGATATCTTTAGGTAATCCATGATAGCGATAGATATTATCAATGAAAAGCTTAGCTGTTTCTTCACCTGTGATAGATTTTGTACATGGCACAAAATGTGCCATCTTGGTGAAACGATCTACTATCACAAATATAGAATCATAAGATCTTGAGCTTGAAAGATCAGTGATGAAATCCATAGAAACAGAAGACCATGGTTGTTCTGGTATAGGTAATGGCTGAAGAAGTCCGTAAGGTCGATGACGAGGAATTTTTGATCTTGAACAAATATCACATGATTGTACAAAGTCTTTGACTGACTTCCACATTTGTGGCCACCAAAAATCTCTTGATATGAGTTCCAAAGTCTTATTATATCCAAAGAGCCCTACTGCTGGAAAGTCATGACGTGCTTGAAGAACACGTAAACGTGCTTCTCCTTCTGGAACATATAGGCGTCCTTCAAAATATAATAGATTATTCTTGAACTCAAACTTAGAAGGATCATGAGATTTGGAAGAATTATTCTCAATATCATGAACAAGAGGGTCTGAGGACATACTAGACTGGATTTGCTTGAGAAAAGTTGAATCAACAGTCAATGTTGATTTCATTGCTCGGAGATGAAATTGCTTTGGTTTCAAGAGGACCGTTCTTTGTTGCTCAAAAGTTGCATCTCCTTCTTTTGGTGCAAAATAAGAACGATTAGATAGGGCATCGGATAAACCTTGTTGTTTTCCTGGCCGATAAGTGATAATGAACTCGAATCTTGACAAAGACATACTCCAACGAGCTTGACGACGATTCAACACGCGTGCTGACATGAAATACTCGAGGTTCTTGTGATCTGTATACATAGTGACTGGACTAGAAGCGCCTTCTAGATAATGACGCCATTCTTGAAAGGAATCCACGATCGCAAGAAGTTCTTTATCGTGGATCTCATAATTGATCTCGGCTGCTGAGAATTTTCTTGAATGAAAAGCTATCGGATGGAGTTTGTCATCTGTTCCCATTTGTGATAAAACTGTACCCAAGGCAAAATCTGATGCATCTGTTTCCATAAAAAATGCCTTGGAAAAGTCAACACGATATAAGACTGGTGCAGAGACAAACGATGTCTTCAAGGCTTCAAATGCTGCTTCCGCTTCTTGATTCCATTGAAATTTATCTTTACTAGTCAAGCGTGTAAGTGGAGCTGCAACTCGTGAGAAATCTTTGATGAAGATCCGATAGTAATTGGCAAATCCCAAGAAACATTGAACATCTCTTACTGTCCTTGGAATCTTCCAATCCACGATTGTTTGGACTTTCTTAGAATCCATCATGAGACCATCATTTGAAATGATGTATCCTAAAAAGTCAACTTGAGTAGTGTGAAATACACACTTTTCTATCTTGGCGTACAATCCTGCATCTCTAAGTTTTTGTAATACTTGACGAACATGTATTTCATGTTCTTCGACGTTCTTGGAATAGATCAGGATATCGTCTAGATAGCAGACGACAAAATTATCTAAGAATTCACGAAATACATCATTCATGAGATGTTGAAAAGCAGCTGGTGCATTCGTGAGTCCAAAGGGCATGACATTATATTCGAAATGTCCATACCTGGTTCGAAACGCAGTCTTCCATTCATCTCCTTCTTTGATCCGTACTAGATTATATGCTCCTCTTAGATCTATTTTTGTATAGATCTTAGCTTGATTCAACTGGTCAAGGAGTCCTGATATCAAAGTTAATGGATACCTGTTCTAGATTGTGATCTTGTTGAGTCCTCGATAATCAACACACATTCGTAAAGATCCATCTTTTTTCTTTACGAATAGAATTGGAGCTCCTGCTGGAGATTTTGAATGGCGTATGAAATTCTTCGCTAAATTCTTGTCAATATATGTCTTGAGTTTAGCCATCTCATCTTGCGATAAACTATAAATTGGTCCAAATGGTGGCTGAGTTCCTTCCTTGAGGTCGATTGAACAATCATATGGACGATGCTCAGGAAGAATATCTGCATTCTTTTTCTCAAAAACGTCTTATTACTCCTGATATTGACTTGAAATGCCACTTGAAGTCTTTACGTTTTCAGAAATAGGTGCAGCATAAATAGCAAAAGTTGATCCTTCTTTTGCTGCATCTATAAATGCTTTTGCACCTATCAGTACGGGTTTTACTGTACTAGACTTATAATTTTTTACTTGGTTCGTAGAACTATTAATAACGCTTTTGGAAAAGTCAAGTTTACCCGAATTCCAATCTATTCGAGGGTTATATTTTTCTAGCCAGGATAAACCTAAAATAATTGGATTGGACGGGGATTTAATTATGTTAAAAGCTATGTAGCTATCATGACCGTCTATTGTTACTTTTATAGGATGAGTTTCATGAGTGACATCTCCAAAAGACAAGGGACGACCATCTATGACTTCTACATGTACTGGTTTAGGTTTCTGTACAAAGGGTATTTTACGACTTTTAACAAATTGTTCATCTAAAAAACATGCTGAGGCTCCCGAATCTAATAAAGCAGAGGCTTTGTAATTCTTAGGTCCTAAATATAAGTCTATTATAAAACAAGGAGAGGGTTCTGAGGAGAGGATAGGACCTTCATTAGGAATTGTACAAGGTTCCAGCTGCACGGTCCCTATTGTAGCTGGACGAATCCGTTTTCTGACATGTTGTCTTCTTTGACCGTCGTACCCCTCATTTTATAGTTGCGTCGTTTCTTTGGACAATGTTGAGCAGTGTGCTTAGGTTCTCCGCAATATAAATATAATCCTTCTTGACGACGACGAATCTTTTCTTGCTCAGTTATAGGTTTAAAACGTACCGCATCAATTTGCATGTCTTCTACTTCCGAATGTACGTTTGGCAAAGATGTTGATGTTGCCATTGAGTAATAACGTTGAGGTTCCCGTGAATGATTCTCAGATCGAAATTCAAAAAGTCGATTATCACATTTTATCGCAAAATCGATTGCTTGACTCAAAGTTTGAGGATCAGGTAAGTTGAGCATCAATTTCTTTACTTCGTATTGCAATCCATAAAGAAATTGACTGATGAGTGCAGCATCATCCCACTTGATGTCAATTGCAAGTTGTCGAAATTGTGAAGCATATACTGTTACTGAGCGATTTCCTTGTCGCAGAATTCGGATCTTATTTGTTGCAGCACGAGTTGCATCGTGTTCACCATACATAGATCGAAACTCCGCCAAAAAAGCTTCCAAATTGTCCAATATTGGATTTCGTTGTTCAAGAAAAGACGAAAACCACGATAATGCAGAACCAGAAAGTAGAGTGCCAATAAACCTGACTTGTGATCCTGGAGATGGATAGCTTTGCGGTTGAAGTTCAATTGCCAATTGTACTTGATTGATGAACCCTCGAAACTTTGATCTCGTACCATCAAATTTCTCAGGTAAGGCAATTCTTGGTTCTCTAGTGCTTATAGGGTGTTGTACAATTGGAGAAGGAATGTGATTTGTTGTGGATGTTGAAGCAGCTCCGATCATCTCTATATCTCCACTTTCTGCTATTCTTGTTCTTTCCTGTGTTGGTGAATTGAGTTGATGCATCGCAAGCATTAACTCCCTCATTTGCTCTTGCATTTGTGCCATTGCACTCTTCATTTCAACAAGCTCTGCCATAATGACACTAAGAAGAAAAATTTGTTTGATATTGCTCAAGACAAAAGAAAAGAAAGACTTGATAACAAAGAAGATACTAAGAACAATATCAGTTTAGAAGTGGGTAATCCGCAAACTTCTAATACGCTTATGTCTTGTCAAGATAAAGGGGTAATCCACTCTTACTCAAGAAAAAACAAAGCTCTGATATTGTAAGTGTACTCTTGTCAATCTGTCAAGGACAAAGACTCGATGAGGAAAAATATACACCAAAAGGCTATCTCGATATAATAAGTCAAAATATAAACAAGTAGGTATATTAAAAGGAAACTGGAATGGCTATTGCCACAAGTCAAGAAACTAAAGACTCTTGAACCTGGACTAGAAGCAAGAAAGGAGTTGACAAGAGTGAAGAAGCCTTCACTCTTGTCTCTATATATACTATCTAACTAGGGGCTACGTGGCGACGTTCTATTGGACCTCCAATATGTGTTGACTTTGTAAGACACATGCCTTGACTTACAAGGCAAGTTTTTATACGTGTGGGCCACATAGTTAGCTTGATCTTCAAGCTAACAACATGTGTGGCACATGGCCAACTTGTTGACCACGTTTCTAATCCAAAAAGTCAATTAAAGACACCTATGAAGTCAAAGCAACGTCTAGGAAGTTTCTAGGAAGCTTCTATATTAAATAGTATACAATTAACTTACTTTTATCTACTTTTACTTACTTCTACCTATTTCTATATGTAATTATTAGCTTACATGATTATGGCCTTGACACCTACTATTGCAAGATCAACGATGGAAGTACAGTACATTGATGTTCAACATCATTTTATATGAGAAAAGATTGAAGATGGAATAATAGATAAGAAGTATTGTGCTACAAATGACATGCTTGCTAATGTGCTTATAAAAGCATTGGTGAAGGATAGACATCACAAGTTGATACAAAGATTAGGATTGAAAGCCTATTGAAAATTAGCAAAGTGAGAGTATTAGAAATGAGTAAGTACTTGCTTAGTTACAACCACATAGAGATTAAGCATAATATATAGCTTTTAGACTTTTTTTCTTCTATAATCCTTATTATGGTTACAAATAGCCTATAGGGCATGGTTTTGACTTATAAGGATGAAGGTCTTTATATTTAGCCTTCATCCATCCATATCTTACTTTCATCCCTCCAAATAAGCTTTTTAGAGGTCTAAATCTTCATCTTTGAATTCCAATCTTCTCTCTAAATTTTACATTAATATCTAAATCCTATATAATTTAAATACTATAATCAACATAAGTAAACTTCAAAATAAAATTTCTTACATGAGCTCTCTTTAAATTAACCTACTAACTACTCTAATATACATCAATATTTATAAATATATTATATATTTTAATTAATTATTTATATACTATATATAATTATAATATAATAATATATCAAATATTAGAGAATCTAAAGTTGGAGGTTGTTATTTACTATATATTGCTATCTTTGTTCTTAATGCCTTTTAAATAATTGATTATTGCATAGAATAACTTGAGTAATAATTTTTTTTAAAGAATCTACTTTGAGCATTCTTAATAACAAATCTTTGATGTTATCTTTTAGCCCATACTAAAAATTGATTAATAAGGACTTTATCATTCTTGTTTACATCATAAGTGAGGTTTTAGAATACAACAATATATATGGTAGCAAGATTCTTTGTTAGCTTCTATATGCATTTACTAATATCATATCCATGCCAATGAACAAGATATTTTAATCTATTTTGGCACCGCATCTTCTACTTTAAATGCTTGATTATTATCCACTTCTATAAAAAGAGGTGGCATTTGTCTTCTTCTTGACATATTCATTATCTTATATAGTTCAAAAAGAGACATAAAGAATATAAGATGGATCTTCATTGATTTTAGTAGATATAATTGATAAGCAATATGATTGACTTATCTACAAATAAGAAAAGGTATAAGCCTACAATAATCCAACTTATCACAAGAACAAGAAGTCTTCATATTATAACAAAATAGCCATACCTTATCACCTATATTTAATTGTGGTTGTTTCTTACAATAGGCATCTACATTGATCTTTTGTCATTTTTGAACTTCTTTTTATTGTACTTTCATTGTTGCATGTAAGACTGACAAATAATTTATCAATTTTTTTGCTACAATATTATTAACATTTAAGAAGTCAAAAATATCAAGTCATAGATAATTACCATAATTAGTAAAAAAAAGTATTTATTGAGTAGAAAAATATATCAAATTATTTTATGTAAAATTTATCAATAATAAAAGAGTTATTCAATTATTTTGATGATAATTGATGGTACATTTCAAATACTACTCCAAAACTTGATTCATCCATTTTGTTTGCCTATCAATTTGAAAATAAAAAGTCAAAGAAAGCTTTATATTTATTTTTAAAATCTTAAAAAATATTCTTCAAAATCTTAATATAAATTGAATCTCTTTATCTGATATAATATCTTTGAGTAATCTATAATAGTGATAGATATTTTAAAAAAGAAGATTAGATATATTTTTATTTTTGATAGATTTTGTATATGATACAAAATGTGCGACTTTGATAAAAAAATCTATTATCACAAATATAGAATCATAAAAATTTAAAATTTAAATATTTGTGATAAAGTCCATAGAAACAAAAGACCATGGTTGTTCCAAAATAGGTAATGGTTGAAGAAGTGCATAAAGTCAATGATGAGGAGTTTTGGATTTTGAAAAAATATCACATGATTTTAAAAAAATCTATAACTACCTCCCATATTTTAGACCACCAACAATCTCTAGATATTAATTCTAAAGTCTTGTTGTATCCAAAATATTTGGCTGTTGAAAAGTCATGATAAGATAAAAGAATAAAAAATTGTGCTTTGCCTTTTGGTATAAATAATCATCCTTCAAAGTAGAAAAAATTATTCTTGAACTTGAACTTGAAAGTATCATGAGACTTAAAAGAATTATTCTTGACATCATGAATAAGAAAATCAAAAGTCATATTTGATTGAATTTGCTTGATAAAAGTTGAATCAACAAATAATGTTGATTTTTTTGCTCAAAGATGAAAATGCTTTGGCTTCAAAAAAATTATTTTTTGTTAATCATTTTTTATTACTCAAAATTTACATCCTTTTTTTTTGGAATAAGATAAGAACATCTAAAAAGGACACATAATAAATCTTATTATTTTTTGGATCTATAAGTGATCTTGAAATCAAATCTTGATAAAGATATATTTTCAATGGATTTGGCAACAATTCAAAACATGTGCTAACATAAAGTACTTGAAGTTCTTATAATCTGCATATACAATAACTAGACTTTAAGTACCTTGTAGATAATGAATCTATTCTTGAAATGAATCCACAATTACAAAAAGCTCTTTGTTGTGGATCTTCTAATTAATCTTGACTACTAAAAATTTCCTAGAATAAAAAAATATAGCATGGAACTTATTATCTGCTTCCATTTGTAATAAAATAACATACATAGTAAAGTTTGATGTACTTATTTTCATAAAAAATACATTAGAAAAATTGACGCAATAAAAAACTAGTACAAAAATAAATATTATCTTTGTGAGTCATCAAATTGACTCATTTATTGTTTTAGGATAAAAATATGTATTTAGAATGCTTTAAGTTACAATATGTTGTAATTAGTGTAGAAATCCTTAGAGAAATAGAAAATTAGAATATTAGTAGTAGAAATGGAGTCTTAGTAAGTCTTGGAGGCAATTATCTACATTGATTTAGTATTTTTATTCATTTTTGAATAGTAAGAATTATTTATTAAAACCAATATTTATATTGGTCTTCTATCTATATGTACTATTTATAAAAACTATAAATTTTAGTAGTTAGAAGAAGCATGAGAAAGAACCTCATGTCATTTTAATTATTGGTATAAAAAAATAGGATTTATAGTGGATTTAAATTGATTTTTATTATTATCAAAAATCACCAAGGTAGAAAAATGTAGCTTTAGATGGATATTAGCATTATAGAAATATTATAAAAAATTTCAGAATTTATTTAGAATTTTTTAAGAATTTTTAGAGCAATTTTCAAGATCTTGGTAAAAATGAGTTTTCTCCACTTTGGGAGTCTTTATGAAGAAATGGAGCAAGATTTGAAGGCCACAAAACGTCTCTAAGCTAATTGGGTGTTTTTGAATACCATGGAGAGGTCAAAATTACAAAAATATTTGTCCTTCTAGTAGAAAATAGGAGGACCAGCAACTAATATAGTCCTTGTAGGAAGGGGAATGCATAAGTCCCATATGGATTGTAGCACCTTGAAGGTAGTTAGGAAGATAAGACTAAAGCTTCGTGGCCTCTCTAAAAAACCCTTATATACTGCATGTGAGCCTTAGTGAGGCTCGAACCCTTGATCTAAAAGCAAGTTACCTTTGAAGTAAAATATTTTTACTTCACTTTTTAATTCTTTACTTCATATCTTTAAAACTTCACAACTTATTCATAGTAATCTAGATTTATATGTTTCTTATGTCATTGGGAAAATAATAAAATTAATTATCTAAAAATATATTTTTTACTTTTTAATTTTATTTTTTATTAGGTGAAAACATAATGAACAAACTATGACTTAGTTTTAAGTGTTGCAATTGCTTCATGTCATTTATTTCAATTGCTTTGTAGTTGTTCTTCTTTTTTTCTTGTTATTTACCTACTTTACTTCACACCATCAATTACAAGCAACTCTTAATTGAGTCCATCTTATAACTTAGGTTGAAGAGTAAAAATTTATACTCACAATCTTTAAGGCTTCAAAAGATATTTCAGCTTCTTTGCTCCATTCAAATTTGTCTTTACATGTCACATGTTTAAAAAGAGCTCCAAATTGAAAAAAATTCTTAATGAAGATTTGATAATAATTAAAAATTTCAAAAAATATTATACATCTTTGACTATTTTTAGAACCTTTCAATCTATGATAGTCTGGATCTTTTTAAGATCCATCATTAATCCTTTGTTAGAAATGATATACCTTAAAAAATCAACTTGAATAGTTGTCACGGACAAGAACTCGATGAAAAAACAATTCAAACAAGTGAGCATTCACTCAAAGAGAGGTAACAAAATATATAAGTATATATATTGAAAGAGAAACTGGAATGGCTATTGCCAAAAGACAAGAAAACTAGAGACCCATGAAACTAGACTAGAAGCAAGAAAGGAGTTGATAAGAGTGAAGAAGCCTTCACTCTTGTCTCTATATATACTATCTAACTAGGGGCTACGTGGTGACGTTCTATAGGACCTCCAATGTGTGTTGACTTTGTAGGACACATGCCTTGACTTACAAGGCAAGTTTTTCTACGTGTGGGCCACATAGCTAGCTTGAACTTCAAGCTAACAACATGTGTGGCACATGGCCAACTTGTTGACCACGTTTCTAATCCAAAAAGTCAATTAAAGATACCTATGAAGTCAAAGCAGCATCTAGAAAGTTTTTAGGAAGCTTCCATATTAAATATTATAGAATTAACTTACTTTTACCTACTTTTACTTACTTCTACCTATTTGTATATGTAATTATTAGCTTACATGATTATGGCCGTGACATTAACTCCCCTTTTAGAGACGAGTTCCACGAGGAGCGGTCATCATATGTTGAGAAAATCTATGATGCGACAAATTGTATCCTCTACATATTCTGATCTCTGTTCTCTTCGAAGATGATTGATAGGGCCTCTCAACCATCAGTAGTGTCCCATATCAGGGCGGGAAGACCACCCAGTTATTTGATCATTGTTGAGGCCTTCGTAACTTCCTTCGAATAGAATATTTGGAACACCATCAGGAGTTGTTCCTACCTCTAGCAAAATCACCAAACATCGGGAGTCCCTTCCCAAATCGTGATACCAAACGCGTTGTATCTCACCATTTATTCGAGGAAGAACATGTCGTTCTTGAAGATCTTCATCTCGATTGCGTCATCTTGAAGGTTGTGATAATCGTAATGTCTCATCCAGTAAGTCAGCAAATGAAGGCTCTTAAATTGAATCCGCTGGTTGTTGGTTCTCCATCTCCTCAGCACCACTACTACAATGAAGCTACGAACAGGAATTGAAAGTAGAATGTTATCTTGCCTAGATGTTGTTTCTTTTATAAAGAAAGTTTTCATCTTGATTTTGAAGGATATCATCGATGAAAAACCTCCACTGCCTTTGCTGCATTTGCAAGATTCTTCATTGGCTCCCATGTGTGTTCACTAATACCATATCCATGCCAATGGACAAGATATTCTATTTTATTTCGGTGCCGCCTTGAATCGAAGACTTCTTCTACTTCAAACTCTTCATTATTGTCTACTTCTATAGGAGGAGGTGGAGCTTGTCGTCTTCTTGGTATGTCCACTGTCTTGTATGGTTCAAGAAGAGACATGTGGAATACTAGATGGATTTCCATTGTCTTCGGTAGATGTAAACGATATGCAACAGGATTGATTTGTGTAGAAATAGAAAATGGTCCCAGCCTTCGATAGTCCAACTTGTCGCAAGGACGAGTGGTCTTGATATTACGACAAAGTAGCCAAACCTTATCACCCACGTTGAGTTGTGGTTGCTCCTTACGATATACATCTGCGTTTATCTTTTGTCGTTCTTGAACTTCCTTCAATTGCGTCTTCATTATTGCATGTAACTCTGACAACCGATTTGCCATATCTTCTGCTGCAGGATTATCAACTTTTGAAAAATCAAAAGTATCAAGTCGTGGATGATAGCCATAATTAGCAAAGAAAGGTGTTTGTTGCGTGGAGGAATGTACCGTATTATTATAAGCAAACTTTGCCAATGGCAGAAGGATTGTCCAATCATCTTGTTGGTAGTTGATGGTACACCTTAAATATTGCTCCAAGACTTGGTTTACGCGCTCTATTTGTCCATTAGTTTGAGGATGGAAAGCCGAAGATAGCTTTATGTCCACTTTTAAAATCTTAAAAAGGGTCCTCCAAAATCTTGACACAAATTGAGTTCCCCTATCCAATATGATATCTTTAGGTAATCCATGATAGCGATAGATATTATCAATGAAAAGCTTAGCTATTTCTTCACCTATGATAGATTTTATACATGGCACAAAATGTGCCATCTTGGTGAAACGATCTACTATCACAAATATAGAATCATAAGATCTTGAGCTTGGAAGATCTGTGATGAAATCCATAGAAACAGAAGACCATAGTTGTTCTGGTATAGGTAATGGCTGAAGAAGTCCGTAAGGTCGATGACGAGGAGTTTTTGATCTTGAACAAATATTACATGATTGTACAAAGTCTTTGACTGACTTCCACATTTGAGGCCACCAAAAATCTCTTGATATGAGTTCCAAAGTCTTATTATACCCAAAGTGTCCTACTGCTGGAAAATCATGACGTGCTTGAAGAACACGTAAACGTGCTTCTCCTTCTGGAATATATACGCGTCCTTCAAAATATAATAGATTATTCTTGAACTCGAACTTAGAAGAATCATGAGACTTGAAAGAATTATTCTCAATATCATGAACAAGAGGGTCTGAGGACATACTAGACTGGATTTGCTTGAGAAAAGTTGAATCAACAATCAATGTTGATTTCATTATTCGGAGATGAAATTGCTCTGGTTTCAAGAGGACCGTTCTTTGTTGCTCAAAAGTTGCATCTCCTTCTTTTGGTGCAAAATAAGAACGTCTAGATAGGGCATCGGATAAACCTTGTTATTTTCGTGGCCGATAAGTGATAATGAACTCGAATCTTGACAAAGACATACTCCAACGAGCTTGACGACGATTCAACACGCGTGCTGACATGAAATACTCGAGGTTCTTATGATCTGTACACACAGTGACTGGACTAGAAGCGCCTTCTAGATAATGACGCCATTCTTGAAAGGAATCCACGATTGCAAGCAGTTCTTTATCGTGGATCTCATAATTGATCTCGACTCCTGAGAATTTTCTTGAATGAAAAGCTATCGGATGAAGTTTGTCATCTGTTCCCATTTGTGACAAAACTGTACCCAAGGCAAAATCCGATGCATCTGTTTCCATAAAAAATGCCTTGGAAAAGTCAACACGATATAAGACTGGTGCAGAGACAAACGATGTCTTCAAGGCTTCAAATACTGCTTCCGCTTCTTGATTCCATTGGAATTTGTCTTTATTGGTCAAGCATGTAAGTGGAGCTACAACTTGTGAAAAGTCTTTGATGAAGATTCGATAGTAATTGGCAAATCCCAAGAAACATTGGACATCTCTTACCGTCCTTGGAATCTTCCAATCCACGATTGTTTGGATTTTCTTAGAATCCATCATGAGACCATCATTTGAAATGATGTATCCTAAAAAGTCAACTTGAGTAGTGTGAAATACACACTTTTCCATCTTGGCGTACAATCCTGCATCTCTAAGTTTTTGTAATACTTGACGAACATGTATTTCATGTTCTTCGACGTTCTTAGAATAGATCAGGATATCGTCTAGGTAGCAGACGACAAAATTGTCTAAGAATTCACGAAATACATCATTCATGAGATGTTGAAAAGCAGCTGGTGCATTCGTGAGTCCAAAAGGCATGACATTATATTCAAAATGTCCGTACCTGGTTCGAAACACAGTCTTCTTTTCATCTCCTTCCTTGATTCGTACTAGATTATATGCTCCTCTTAGATCTATTTTTGTATAGATCTTAGCTTGATTCAACTAGTCAAGGAGTCCTGATATCAAAGTTAATGGATACCTGTTCTTGATTGTGATCTTGTTGAGTCCTCAATAGTCAACACACATTCGCAAAGATTCATCTTTTTTCTTTACGAATAGAATTGGAGCTCCTGCTGGAGATTTTGTATGGCGTATGAAATTCTTCGCTAAATTCTCGTCAATATATGTCTTGAGTTCAGCCAACTCATCTTGCGATAAACTGTAAATTGGTCCAAATGGTGGCTGAGTTCCTTCTTTGAGGTCGATTGAACAATCATATGGGCAATGCTCAGGAAGAATATCTGCATTCTTTTTCTCAAAAACGTCTTGATAATCCTGATATTGACTTGGAATGCCACTTGAAGTCTTTACCCTTTCAGAAATAGGTGCAGCATAAATAGCAAAAGTTGATCCTTCTTTTGCTGCATCTATAAATGCTTTTCCACCTATCAATACGGGTTTTACTATACTAGACTTATAACTTTTTACTTGGTTGGTAGAACTATTAATAATGCTTTGGGAAAAGTCAAGTTTACGAGAATTCCAATCTATTGGAGGATTATATTTTTCTAGCCTGGATAAACCTAAAATAACTGGATTGGACGGGGATTTAATTATGTTAAAAGCTATGTAGCTAACATGGCCGTTTATTGTTACTTTTATAGGGCAAGTTTCATGAGTGACATCTCCAGAAGACAAAGGACGGCCATCAATGACTTCTACATGTACGGGTTTAGTTTTTTGTACAAAAAGTATTTTATGACTTTTAAGAAATTGTTGATCTAAAAAACACGCTGAGGCTTCGAATCTAATAAAGCAAAGGCTTTGTAATTCTTAGGTCCTAAATATAATTCTATTATAAAACAAGAAGAGGGTTCTGAGGAGAAGATAGGACCTTCATTAGGAATTGTACAAGGTTCCAGCTGCACGGTCCCTATTGTAGCTGGACGAATCCATTTTTTGACATGTTGTCTTCTTTGACCACCGTACCCCTCATTTTATAGTTACGTTGTTTCTTTGGACAATGTTGAGCAGTGTGCTTAGGTTCTCTACAGTATAAACATAATCCTCCTTGACGACGACGAATCTTTTCTTGTTCAGTTAGAGGTTTAAAACGTACCACGTCAATTTGCATGTCTTCTACTTTTGAATGTACGTTTGGCGAAGATGTTGATGTTGCCATTGAGTAATAATGTTGAGGTTCCCGTGTACGACTCTCGGATCGAAATTTAAAAAGTCGATTGTCATATTTTATCGCAAAATCGATTGCTTGACTCAAAGTTTGAGGATCAGGTAAGTTGAGCATCAATTTCTTTACTTTGTATTGCAATCCATAAAGAAATTGACTGATGAGTGCAGCATCATCCCACTTGATGTCAATTGCAAGTTGTCAAAATTGTGAAGCATATACTGTTACTGAGCGATTTCCTTGTCGCAGAGTTTGGATCTTATTTGTTGCAGCACGAGTTGCATCGTGTTCACCATACATAGATCGAAACTCCGCCAAAAAAGCTTCCAAATTGTCCAATATTGGATTTCGTTGTTCAAGAAAAGATGAAAACCACGATAATGCAGAACCAGAAAGTAGAGTGCCAATAAACCTGACTTGTGATCCTGGAGTTGGATAGCTTTGCGGTTGAAGTTCAATTGCCAATTGTACTTGATTGATGATCCCTCAAAACTTTGATCTTGTACCATCAAATTTTTCAGATAAAGCAATTCTTGGTTCTCTAGTGCTTACAAGATGTTGTACAATTGGAGAAGGAATGTGATTAGGTGCAGATGTTGAAGCAGCTCCGATCATCTCTATATCTCCACTTTCTGCTATTCTTGTTCTTTCCTGTGTTGGTGAATTGAGTTGATGCATCGCAAGCATTAACTCCTTCAATTGTTCTTGCATTTGTGCCATTGCACTCTTCATTTCAACAAGCTCTGCCATAATGATACTAAGAAGAAAAATTTGTTTGATATTGCTCAAGACAAAAGAAAAAGAAAAGACTTGATAACAAAGAAGATACTAAGAACAATATCAGTTTAGAAGTGGATAATCCTCAAACTTCTAATACGCTTATGTCTTGTCAAGAGAAAGGGGTAATCCACTCTTACTCAAGAAAAAACAAAGCTCTGATATTGTAAGTGTACTCTTGTCAATCTGTCACGGACAAGAACTCGATGAAAAAACAATTCAAACAAGTGAGCATTTACTCAAAGAGAGGTAACAAAATATATAAGTTTATATATTGAAAGAGAAACTGGAATGGCTATTGCCAAAAGACAAGAAAACTAGAGACCCTTGAAACTAGACTAGAAGCAAGAAAGGAGTTGACAAGAGTGAAGAAGCCTTCACTCTTGTCTCTATATATACTATCTAACTAGGGGCTACGTAGTGACGTTCTATAGGACCTCCAATGTGTGTTGACCTTGTAGGACACATGCCTTGAGTTACAAGGCAAGTTTTTCTACGTGTGGGCCACATAGCTAGCTTGATCTTCAAGCTAACAACATGTGTGGCTCATAGCCAACTTATTGACCACGTTTCTAATCCAAAAAGTCAATTAAAGACACCTATGAAGTCAAAGCAGCATCTAAAAAGTTTCTAGGAAGCTTCCATATTAAATATTATAGAATTAACTTACTTTTACCTACTTTTACTTACTTCTACCTATTTGTATATGTAATTATTAGCTTACATGATTATAGCCGTGACAATAGTATAGAATAGATAATTTTTTGAATATGCATATAATCCTACATCTCTAAGTTTTGTAACACATGACAAATATAAAATTCATTTTCTTTTGTGTTCTTAGATAGATTAAAATATCATATAAATAACAAATAATAAAATCATTAAGAAACTTACAAAAGACATCATTCATGAATTTTTAAAAAGTAGTTGGTATATTTATAAGTCCAAAAGGATTGAAATTATATTTGAAATATCCATATCTACTTTAAAAAGTAATATTCTTTTTTTAATGTAGAACAATGTGAACTCTCAATTATACTCTAAAATTTAAATTTTTATTATTTTCCTATTTTATGATGATTGAGCATGTTAAATTAGGATTTATATAAGTGGAATTTAGTTTTATAGAATTTTTAGGATTACAATCCTTGATGGTATAAATTATAGTTTAATTCCTTGAATTAGATTAATTAAGACTAAAGTAATAAGAGTTAGACAATTAGAATAGTAACTTAATTAGTTTAATAATTTAGAGGTTATTAGTTATTACTATGAGGATTGACTAAAAGCCTATGAGTGCACCTATAATCATTCATATGATTTAGGAGTTGGAATTATAATTCTCTAAAAGATTTAGTGAAGTTAGCAATGATAATTTTGAGTTTTCCTCCAAATTCGACAAATTCAAGCGGCATGGTGGTTCTTCTAATTAATAGGAGCCTTTTTAATGCAATGGTAGTACCAGATTTATCTTGTGGAATGAAGAAAATAAGATCAGCACCCTCTCCTTCAAAATACAAGTGAAGCAATGAAATTCTTATTTTGAAGAATTTTACAAAAAAATTCCTAAGATCCTTGTAAGTAAAAACTTCCATGAAAATTATAATTGAGCATAGATTGAGGCATGTAAGTAGTCAATCTTAGCTTAAAAAGATGTTTTGAGCACAATGATGGAGTTAGATTTATCAAAAAATGCTTTCTTGACCACTTACAAGAGCCATCAGCCATGGTAATGAGATTGGCTCTTGGATGAATGAAGGCCATAGATCTAGATTAGAAATCTTAAAAATCAAGGGTGGAGATGTAGCCACCCTTATATGAGCCTCCACTCAATTGTATAAGAGAGTCTTGGTTTTCAAAGCCTTCTCTCTCTCTTCTTTTGGATGAAGGGCAAAGCCATACCAAAATTTGGCCAAAATCCTAATCTTAATTTTATTTAGATTTTAAATCTCATTGTGAACCTTGTGATTGTGTATGCATGGATTTTTAATTGTAAAGGATGGTCATTAAGTTTTAAAATATGCTTCATTGAGGTAGATAGCTCCTTCAGCCTCTCAAATATCCCAAGGGTTTTAAGGGCCTTGGATTTTTATCAATCAGTCATTCAATTTCCTTTGTTTCAATGTAAAATTCCGAATAATTATATCTTTTGTTGTTAGCTTTCTAAAAAAATAAGATTCGCTTGTTTTGAAGTAAAAAAGAATCTTTGGTGAATTTTTGAGTAAGAGGGAGTTGACTGCCTTTGCAGTTTTGATCAATCGAGTTTAGAAAGGTATTTCTCAATTCTTGATAATTGGCTTAATTTGAAATTTTTAAATAATCAATTTTTATAAGATAAGCTATAAAAGGCATAATTTTTATTATATTTAAAGACATTCTGTATTTTTAGTGAATTTCTAAGTGAAGAAGGTTGGTCGCCACAATAGTTTGGATCACTCAACTTCAAAAAAGGAATTCTCACGATTGGATCATTGGATTGCAACAAGATTTATTGGATGAAGAGCATATTTAAGTTAACCTTGTAACAAGCTAAATATCATTCAAATCAAAGCTGATTACAAATTTCGGCAAATTTTAGAGTAGAAGGGGGTTGCTGCCTTCAATCCTTGCGTGTTGTCAAGGTACCTTCACTTTCACCTCTCTTATTTTATTTTTACTATTATCTTCACAGTGATTTGTAATCTCCACATTTCATCCTTTGGCTAATAAATTTTAAGTTTTAAGTTTTAACCTTTAATATTCTCACTTTAATTTTTAACTTTAAATTTTAACTTAAATTTTTTAACTTAACCTTTTAATTTTTAACTTTTAACTTAATTTTTTAAATTTAAAATTTAACTTAACTTTTAACTTTAATTTTTAATTCAAACTTAATTTTTACTCTTATGGTCAATTAATAGTAACAACTTAGTTAATTATTTTTACTATGTTTGTGTAGAAAATTTTATTTAAAATTTTAATTTAATATTGGTAATTATTGCTTGGAAGGCATTAATTTTAATTGAACTACAAACATCCATATTTAAATTAACTCAATAATTTCACAATTGAGAGTCCTTCCATTCCACCCCCTGAATCTGTTGTGTGGCGTCAATTTAATGAGTAGCAAATTTGGGGCTCACAGCCAAGTTGTATACTCCTCATAAATCTATTTTTTTGTAGACCTTTGCTTAATTGAGTTGATCTAAAAGTCCTGAGATCAAAGATAGGAAATATCTATTCTTCATGGTGAACTTTTTAAGTCCTCAATAATCTATGCACATATCACAGAGTTCTATCTTTATTCTTCACAAATAAGATAAGAGCTTGTATAGGAGATTTTCAATAGTGTATGAAGTTTTTAGTTAAGTTCTTAATAATATATTCTTTTAGTGTAGCCAATTCATTTTGCAATAAGCCGTAGATTGGTCCAAATGGTGATTGAGGTCTTTTTAATAAATCAATTGTATAATCATAAAATTCATGCTCTAAAAATATATGTCCATTCTTCTTTTTATAAATGTCTAAATAATCTTAATAGTGGCTAAGAATACCACTTAATATCTTTTTACTATAAAAAATGGATGTGGCATATATAGCAAAAGATGACCCTTCTTTTGCCGCATGTATAAAAGCTCTTGCATTAATCAGTAAAGATTTGAATATATTAGATTTATCTATTTTTACTTCTCTATCAAAATTTTGGATTAAATAATAAGAAGAGTTAAGATTCTAAGAAATTTAATATATTTGAGGATTATATTTTTTTAACCACAATAATCCAAAAATAACTAAATTAAAAAAAGATCTTATTACATAATTATTACTATTCTATTATGATTTTTAATTACCACATCTAAAAGAATAGTGTAGAATAGATATTAATTCGTTTTTGAAAGATATTGATAAAATATATTAATAGTCTACATAATAGAAAATTTAGTAGGATGGATGAGTGATTTAGTTATTAAAAGTGGTTAATTATAGAATTACGATTAGAATCTGGAGAATCAGGGAAAAGTATATAGGAGTTGTAGAAATTAATTAGGGTGCCAGACTATGAGAGTCGTAAGCCGAGGGCCATCGCTATGATAGTGTGAGCCAGGATAAGCTTGGTGCTACCTCTTTTCTTTTGTTTGTTATTTTCTTTGAATAAGAGGATTGAGAGTTTCTGAATACTGTGAAGTGAATTATGGAATGAAAATGTGATTGGTATTATTTGAGAAGAAGAAAGATTGAATGCTGAAATCTGATTGTAGTTCAGCAGAGAGAATGAGTTTGTGTTTGTGTAAAATACTGTAATGTGAATGGCAGTTCTGTGTGAAGAATTCTAGTGATTGGAACGAGGATAATTATGTGCTGAAAGCTGTAAGGGCGCAGTATTACAGTTGGGGATTATGACGGTGAATATATTGGTGGAAATAATAGTTATTGGTATGACTGAATTGCTATAAGGAAGAGATCGCTAAGGTGAAGGAGGAGATTATAGTTTCCTTGTGTGTTCAGATATTGGAAATAGAGACGATACATTCAGGAGGTAATTGATTGTGTGACCCTAACGTGAACGCTTAAGCAACTAGTCATTCTCCGTGTTCGAATCCTCATGTACGGATTTATGCTGGAAGGTTTCTTCCGGAATAAATAAAACGAGCAATCACATTTTGGCGTTGTTGCCGAGGAGAGATAATAGCTTTGAGTGTTAGGAATTAATTACCAAACATGTGAGAAAATTGGCATTGGAAGACGATTTCAGTAGTGTTTGAAGCAAGATTATGGTTAATAAGAACGAGAGCATTACATCAAGGAAAATAAATCAGTTGAGAGAAAGACAAGGAAGAGCGCAAGGAAGGAACTTGCTTAGAGAGGAACAAGAATGCAATCTTAAAAGGAAGCATCAACAAAATTGGATTAAACCATGGTTGCAAGCTTGTCGATGCATCCGAACATATCAAGAACCGGACAAACTGTTAATTTTGCAGTCATATGTACTATTAGAAAAACTGCCAAGAACACTTGCGAGAAATTTTGTTAACATTCCAGTGGAAATCTTGAGGCCATTAACTGAAAGAGAAGGAGACATAGAAGAATTTGATACTCCATTGGATATTTTTCTAGTAAGTGGTACCGCTGAAATGAGCAATAGTGGCTCTTCAGATTGGCACAAATTGGTCGCCAATAAAGATAACTATATTGTATTTCAAAATTTGATGTTTTCACTTGCAATTCAACCAATAAAACTAATTGTAGAAAATAACAATAAATCGAGGAGCACTGAGAGCTCGAAAATTAGAATAAGAGAAACCACAGATTATTTTAAAACAGAGTTTAGTGGAACAAGAAATTCAATGGCGTCAGGAGGACCAGCCATTCCGATTGCAGTACAAATGGGTGCAGTAGGCGATTGTACGACTAGTGTCGCTCCACTACCTACTTTTCAGGGATTTTTGGGTGCAGATCTCGATCAACATTTGTCTCAGTTTCTTACAGCATGTATAGATAATAATGGCAAAACTGAATATATTTGGTTGCGATGGCTGCCAGCGACCTTAAAAGACACGACGTTTGAATGGTACAACTACCAACTAGTGGGTCAATTTCTGAATTGGGAAGCATTGAAGAATGCATTTTTATCTCATTTTTGACCAATTGGTTTTGAGGACCGCCTTCAAGAGAAGTTAATGAATAGCAAAATGATCCTAGAAGACGCGATGGAATCGTACTATGGCTGAGTGGCTGATATACTCAGTAAGTGGCCGAATCACCAAATGTCGAAGGCATTTATCTTATCCATATTAATCAATGGTTTGCACCCACTAGAGCTAAAAATGTTTGTAAAGGAAGTTCAACCCGTTACGATGGCTGCATCCCTTAATAGAGCCAAGATTTAGGAGAAATGCCATTATGATCAGTTTTTAACTATGGGAGCCACGATGATTCCAGTTCAAGGTAGATATCAAAATCCAACTTGGAACGAATCAGTGGATAGTTATCTACGGATGTTAGAAACAGGGGCCAATTCCATTACCAATATTCAGGGGCTAGTTAATGTCACCCCATTGCAAGCTATACCATTGAACGTGACAACAGCATATACTCCATATTTTTCATATCAACAACAAGCATTAATTACGACAGAGATACCAATAATGCCAGCCCTTAAAAGATTCTAATGAAACCTTGTTATTGAATTTGATGAAGAAAATGAAAGAAATGGCCTTCAATATGGCCAAAGATAAGGAGAAGAGGCAAAAGCCTACCAATATTAGGACCAATGTATGGTGCAGTAATTGTAAGGACCACGGACATTCTGGAACAGAATGCCCCTCACCCTCACAAATAATGGGTCAATGTACATTTTGTGGAGGAAAGCACCTAACAACAAATTATTGGAATTAGCAAAGACAACAACAATAATTTAGTAATCAGACCATGATCCTATCAACCCAATGGGACATCAATTAAGTGCAAATGGAAAATACGTTTGGATGGAATGGAAATCGATTTAATGGATAAAATTGAGCATTCAATAACTTTCAAAGTTCTAATTTTAATCAAGGGTCTGCATTGAACCCCCAAAACTACGGTAAGGGGCAACAAAGGGATCAACAATATGTACCACCAACGTCATGAAACCAAGTTCCCTCAGTACCAATGTAACAACCAGGATCATTTTTTAACCCTACATGGAACAAGCCTAGTAGGTATATATCGGTGGAGGCACCCAATATCCCTGAGGGAGTTGGCAGGAGACCACTTTGTTGCTATCGTTGCAAACAAATTGGTCATTATACTAATGAATGTCCTAATCCAAGGGTCAGTGATGACTATGCTCTAATATGTGGAAATTATAAGCAGTCTGGTCACACTTATCAACAGTGCAATGCACTCTTTAATTATAATAATCGGGACCAGCAAATACAAACAAGCCAATCGGTGGAGGACAAAGGCCCTCTTCAACGAGACTCACTAGTACGTCGTATCGAGGTGGTGAACGCAGTGCTTACCAAAGGCCAAGAAAAAGACAAGAATCTAATTCAGGACCTAGATGAACCAATTGCAGGAGAGCAAGTAGCACCATCCATGGGACTAAATGAACCAATATCAGTATTGGGATGTATCCCAATATTGAGACCTCAACAGACTGAGGAATCCAATTTGATTTCATGAGCCAATTTGCCACGACCATCCAATCCAGGTCTTGTTATGGGCTTTGTACCCAATATGAGACCTGATTCGGTGGCACAATCCAATGAGGTCTCAATTACGGAGGCTTCGGTTCCGTTCTAAGCAATTCTGATCTCTACGTAGTTTCGAGAAACGTCCTATCCTTTGAAAGATCCTCTCGGGGGGAGGGGGGGGGGTAGGAATTCCAAGGAAGCCCCGGCTACTATTCCAATTCTGTATCTAGGACGGAAGAATATCTTACCTCACGGAATAAAATCAAAACCAATGAAATGCAAAAGAGCATTGAGAATTACTCTCAATATGGAACCCTATGACATTCTGAAGGATTTGGATGTTATTCAGCTTTCTATTACAATGAAGCAACTTTTGGCTCTAGCATCGGAATGTTGATCTACATTGAATTCAGCGTTAATACGATGAAGATTCTGTACTAAAAAAATCCATGAAGTTAGCTTAAATCCATATCCTGGAGCACCAACAATCGATGTATCAATCGATGGCATTTTAATTCGAAGAGTACAAGTTGATGGTGGCTCCAGTGTGAATTTAATGACCGCGGATATAATGGAGGACTGGGATCTAAAGCAATTGTTACCTATGACATTGGTATTGCGAATGGCAGATCATAGTCGGGTAAAGACAATAGGAATCTTATGCAATATTGCCACTAAAATCGTGAGATTGACATACCAAATCGATTATATTGTATTTCGATTATAGAGTTCTACGTTATCGTATCCCATTTTATTAGGCAGACCTTGGCTTTATCAAGCCAAAGCTAAGAACGATTGGAGCCGAGGCACATTGACAATTGAAAAAGGCCAGGAGCAGATTGTTCTACAAATGTATCTGATACAATATCATGGAAAATCTCAATTGTCAGAATCAGAATTTACATTGGACAACAAGAGTCAATCGATTGAGGCAGATGACGATGCTATAGGTTCACCATAATTTGGGGTACGATAAAACACTTCAACAGCAAAGGCAGGAGTCTACCAATGTGGAAGTCCCGGCGAATATTTATTGCATCAGGAGGATGTGACTAACTTGGATCATGCTATTGCCGAATGGATGAATAATCCCACAGTCAATAGAGTCAGCACATTGGAATCAGATTTGGGTGGTTCCCATATGTCGGATAATACAAGATATTCAAATCAGGAGAAGACAATTAAATCAGAGGTTGTTGAAGACCTTGTGTGTCAATCTATTAACTTGGGCACCAACGAAATGCCACAGCTAATTAAAATATATGCCGGTATTATCAGTACAGAATTGGATGCTTGGAAATAGTTTTTTGTCCGTCACAAATTTGCCTTTGTGTGGTCGTATGCGGATTTGAAAGAGATTCCAGTTGACGTGTGTGAGCATCAGATTATTTTGGAGGAGGGTGTTACGCCAGTTTGTCAAAGACAACACTGGCTTAACCCAAAATATTCTCTTTTAGTGAAAGAAGAATTAGATAAACTTCTCGATGTGGATTTTATTTATCCTATTCCGCATAGTGCATGGGTGTCGTCAATCGTGATGGTACCGAAGAAGAATGGAAAAATCAGGATATGTTAAGATTTTTGAAAGTTAAATGTGGCCACGAAGAAAGATTACTTCCCATTACCTTTCACAGACAGTATAGGTAACATATTGGTATTATCACCAAGTAGTAAAAAAATAGGAGTGAGGCACCTATTAAAGTCATTCTGTGGTGTTGTTTTGAGTTGGCTGGAGTGCTATTTTTTTGTATTTCTTGTGTTTTTGAGAGTAGTAGTTCCAAATAAAAGTTAACAGTGAGGAGTCAGTTACAAGAAAGAGAACACATGGTGGAGATCCACAAGCAAGAACTATTCCAGGCTTGTAGTAATTCAATTTTGGAACTGAAAAAAGCGAAGGATCAGTTGGTAATGGAACGAGAAAAAGCCGAGTTATTGGCGCAAGAAAAATTGGTATTGAGTGACCAATACAGATGTGAAATGGAGCGGTTAAGGGCTGAAATTGAGGCCTTGAACGTCGAGGTGATAAGATTGGTAGAGGATTTAGTTAATATTGGTCAAGCACAAGTATCGACGTTGCTAGTTCTCAAAGTTCCAGAAGAGAGGAATCACTTTTAGCGCCAGTTGGAATTGAGAGATGCCCAAATCTTGAAATTGGAAGCTCAAGTCCGTGAACTGGGTGAGTACAATGAAGACCTTTTAGCTCAATTCACGCAGGAGCCGATGGAAAGATTGGAGGAGGACGAAGATTTGCAGTTGGAACTGGAATTGGTGGTACCAATAACAGATACTGTGGCAATTGATTAATTAGATAGGCCAGAGGGATCACAATTTTTGTGGAGATTTGTTAGATAATTTTTAGATAGGTATCAATTGAGTGTTTGCGAGGACGCTGTACAAATAGGAGTGGGGCTATGTAGAATAGATATTAATTCGTTTTTGAAAGATATTGGTAAAATATATTAATAGTCCATATAATAGAAAATTCAGGAGGATGGATGAGTGATTTAGTTATTAAAAGTGGTTAATTATAGAATTATGATTAGAATCTGGAGAATTAGGGGAAAGTATATAAGAGCTGTAGAAGTTAATTAGGATGCCAGACTATGAGAGTCGTAAGCCGAGGACCATCGCTGTGATAGTGTCAGCCGGGATATGCTTGGTGCTACTTCTTTTCTTTTATTTTTTTATTTTCTTTGAATAAGAGGATTGAGAGTTTCTGAATATTATGAATTGAATTATGGAATGGAAATGTGATTGGTATTATTTGAGAAGAAGAAAGATTGAATGCTGAAATCTGATTGTAGTTTAGCAGAGAGAATGAGTTTGTGTTTGTGTAAAACACTGTAATGTGAATGGCAGTTCTGTGTGAAGAATTCCAGTGATTGGAATGAGGATAATTATGTGCTGAAAGCTAAGAGGGTGCAATATTTTAGTTTGAGCCCAAATTTTACCACTCGATGGAACTAATGCCACACAATAATTTTAAGAGGTGGAATAGGAGAGCTCCTAATTGTGTAATTTTTAAATTGATTTAAATCTTTATATTAAAAATTTAATTAACTTCAAACCTTCTAATTAATGGTTACTAAAATAAAATTAAAAATAAATAAATAATAAAATTATTATGATCTTCAAGGCTATTTGCATGATCTCTACTTAAATTTGAATGGACTCTTTAAGTTCATTTATATAATCCATAATTATTAATTTTTATGTGATTAAAAAAGTATAATTAATTAAAATAGATAAATAATTAATTAGTTAAAACTTATAAATTATTATCTCTTAAATAATTAATGGTAAAAATAATTGATCAAATTATTATTATTAATTCATAGTAAAAATAAAAAAATCTTAAAGGTTGAATTAAAAATAAAAATTAGAAGTTGAAAGTTAAAATTTAAAAATAAAATTTATAAATTAAAAGTAAAAATTAAAAGTTAAAGTTAAAAGTTAAAATTGAAAATAAAGTAAAAAATAAAATTTAAAAACAAAAGAGAGAAGATTAAGGTTAAAAGTTAAAAACTAAAATCTAAAAGTTATAATATAGAAGTTACAAATTACTATAAAGATAAAAGTAAAAGTAGGGCTATAGAGAGATAAAAGTGAAGGTACCTTGATAATATCCAAGAATTTAGGGCAGAAAATCCCTTTCTATTCCAAAATTTGCTCAAATTCGTGATTAATTCTAAATTGAAATATTTTTAGTTTATTGAAAATTTAACTTAAAGGTGCTCCTGCTCCGATAAATTTAAATTCAATCCAATACCTAAGCCACGAGAAAATCTCCTTCAAAGTTGACTAACCAAAACTGCTGCGGTAGGCAACCTCCCTCCACTTGAAAATTAACAAAAACTCAATTTCTCTTCAAATTTGGTGAAATTTATGCCATTAGAAGCTCAGCTTAAAGATAAAATTTTTCTCAAAATTTTACAATAATACAATAAGGAGGTACTGAGAAATGCCTTTTCAAAGATGGTTGATCTGAATTGCCAAAGCAGCCGACCCCTATGCACACAAATTTCCACCAAAATTCTGCCCTTACTCCAAATCAAGCAATCCTTACCTTGTTGGAAAGCTAAAAACAAAAGCTACAATTGAAAAAAGAATTCACATCAAAACTAAAAAAATTGAATAACTGATTGAGGGAAATCCGAGGTTCTTTAACAGTTGAGATATTTGGGAGGCCGAGGGAACTATCTACTACAATAATCTATGTCTTAAAATCCAATGACCATCATTTACTATTCCAAATCCATGTATACACAACCACAAGTTTACAATGAGATTAAAAATCAAAATTAAAATTTAAAATTAGGATTTAGGACCAAAATTTGGCATGGCTTTGCCCTTCACTAAAAGATGAGAGAGAGAGGGCTTGGGGAACCAAGCCACTCTTATACAATTGAGTGGTGGATTGTGGAAGGGCGGTCACACCTCCACCCTTGATTTCTAAGATCCCTAATGTAGATCTATGGCCTTCATTCATCCAAGAGCCAATCTCATTATCAAGGCTAATGGCTCTAATAAGTAGTCAAGAAAGTATTTTTTAGTAAATCTAACTTCACCATTGTATTCAATACACCTTTTCATACTAAGATCAACTACTCACATGCCTCAATCTATGCTCAATTACAATTTTCATGGAAGTTTTTACTTATACGGATCTTGGCAATTTTTGTAATATTCTTCAAAATGAGAATTTCATTGCATCACTTGTATTTTGAAGGAAAAGGTGCTGATCTTATTTACTTCACTCCATAGGGTGAATCTGGTACCACCATTGCATTAAAAAGGCTCCCATTAATTAGAAAAATCACCATATTGCTTGAATTTGTCAAATTTGGTGGAAAGCTCAAAACTATCATTGCTAAATTTCACTAAATCTTTTAGACAATTATAATTCTAATTCATTCTAAATCATGTAAAATGATTATAAGTGCACTCATAGGCTTTTAGTCAACTCTCATAGTAGTGACTAACAACCTCTAAATTATTAAATAACTAAGCTACTATTTTAATTTTGTAATTCTTTTTACTTTAGTCTTAAATAACTTAATTCAAGGAATTAGGCTATAATTTATACTATCAAGGGTTGTAATCCTAAAAATTCTATAAAATTAAATTCCACTTATATAAATCATAATCTAATATATTCAATCATTGTAAAATAGGAAAATAATAAAAATTTAAATTTTAGTGCATAATTAAGAGTTCACACTTCTACATGTATGGATTTAGTTTTCTTATATAAAGGTATTTTTTTTTTCTTGATAAAATCTTTTTCTATAAAAGAAGTTGAGGCTCTTGAATCTAATAATATAAAGACTTTGTGATTTTTAGGTCCTAAACACATATCTATTATAAAACAAGGTAAAGGATCTGAAAAGAGAATAAGATCTTTACTAGGTATTGTACATGATTTTAGCCACGTGGCTCCTATTATAGTTGGAAAAATTTATTTTTCAATACATTCTCTTCTTTAGCAATCATATTCTTTATTTTGTGATTGCATTATTTCTTTGAATAATATAAAGCAGTGTATTTAGTTTCTCCACAATATAAGTATAAATCTTCTTAATAACATTAAGTCTTTTCTTGCTCAGTAAAGGATTTAAAACATATTGTATCAATTTGCATTGATTTTGGCCTTGATAAATAAGTTTGTGTAAACTTAGAAGTTGCCATCATTACTTGGCTTATTCTTCTTTAGCCAAGTCTTTGTTCTTGATGGCTTTTTAAATAATTGATTGTCACATATAATAGCTTGAATAATAAATTACTCCAAAGATTTTACTTTTGGCATTGTCAATAATAAATCTTTCACATTTTCTTTCAACCTATATAAAAAATGATTAATAAAGGCTTTGTTATTTCAATCTAAGTTATAAGTGAGGTTTTAAAATTTAGCAACAAATAAAGTAATTGATTTTGATTATTATTATAAAGAAAAGAACTTAATATTTATTATTTTTTATTAATATTTCTAAATATAGCCTTAAATACTTTTAAGAATGAATTCAAATTATAAAGCAATCTTGCATCTTTTCTTATTAAGGATGTAAACCAAATGAGAGCTTTTTTAGATAGAAGTGTGCTTATGAATCTAACTAAAGTAAATCCATTAAGGTATTAGAAAAGTTGCAATCTTAGATAGAGCTTGACTTGTTGTAGAAATCCTAAAAATTTTGATCCCTGTCCCTATTGTACTTGTAGAAGCAAAACTTTTTAGATTTGGTTGTGAGGTTGATCTACTTGCTTCCTTCAATTGCACAACTTCTTAGTGTAGATTTTGAACTTTTTCCATAGACGTGAGATTAGTGTTTCTATGATTAGCATTGAAGATGCATTAAATTTCTATTCTAAAGTTTTTGAAAAATTTGTGAAGATTTATAATAGTTACAAATCTATTCTCACTTATACTAAGTATAGCATCTATAATTTTTTTTTATTTCAAATAATTTAATAAATCTACTAATCAAATTGGAAGAAGGTAATCAAAAATTTCTAATATCAAATAAAAATTTCCACAATGAGGGATAATTTATTTTTTTAAGGAAAAAAAATTGGTATTAAAAAACTAAACAATTTTTTTAAAAGTAGGTAATCTACAACCTTCATAACACAGCAATAGAAATAAGATAATCCATTCACTTTTAAAATAAGAAAAATAGAATAAGTTAGCATTCTTGTCAAATTATCAAAGACATGAATCTCAAAGAAAAAAATCTTCAATATATTCTTGTCTTACTCAAAAAAACTAGAAAATTACTCAAAGATATAATATTGAACTAGAATAGCTATTATTAAAGATAAGAAGACTAAAAATATTTAAAACAGACTAAAGATTAGAAAGGTGTTGACAAGAATGACGAAGGCTTTACTCTTGCTTTTATATATACTCTTAATTAGAAGCTATGTAGCAATGTCTTATAGGACCTCTAAAACAAATTGATTTTATAAGATATTTTTATCTACTTCTACTTAATTATACAGATAAATATTACAATAAATATGCATGTGTAACCATATTATTATATTTTAATAATATGGTATAATGATTCACACACTATAAACAATATGAATAATAATCTCTCAAAAATTAATTATAATTTCCTTCTAAATAAGATGGTGATTAAAAATTATTCTTTGAATCAAAAGCTCTTTTAGTATGATGCAAAGAGAAGGAAAAGTAGCAATTTAAACTAATTTAGAACCATCTCACAAAAAACCAAAAAAATTAAAAAATCAAATTCAAATCTACAATCTTATATCTTTATTATAAAAAATAGAGTATTGAGGATTAAATTGTTTTAAAAATAAGTCCAAAAGCATCGTGAGTAGTGTTGTAATATACAACAATAATAAGAAGTTAAAATTTAATTAAAAATCAAAATATTATGAAGAAATTCTTCTTGCTTTCTATATACACATCTATGTCGTATAAACATAATTCATCAAAAAAATACCTCAATCAAAAGAAATAAAAGATTAATTTCTAAAACATATATTAATTTCACGCCTCTATAATAATATGTCCAATAAAAGATCTTACTTGATTATATTAAGTAGTGATCTAATGTCACGGACATATACATTTACATCAATAGTTACTTATATGATTAAGTAGAAGTAGGTAAATATAGAATAATTTCATAAAGTCTTCTATAAAAGCTTTTTAGAAGCTTTATAGATGTGGTTTTGACTTTAGATGTGTTTGTAGGTTAGAAACTTGTCCAAAAAGCTAACCATGTATTGGTAGCTTATAGAACAAGTTATCTCCATATAGTAGCTTGTGGAACAAGCCAACTACGTGGTGCATACATAGATAACTTGTCTTGCAAGATAAGACATGTGGCTAGCAAAGTCAGCACATGTTGGAGGTCCTATTGGACATTGCCACATAGCTCTTAGTTAGATAGTATATATGGAGGCATGAGTGAAGCCTTCTTCACTCTTGTTAATGCCTTTCTAGTCTTAGTCTTGTTTCAAGACTTTTTAGTTTTCTTGTTTTTGACAATAGCCATACTACTTAATATTATATCACCTTTTGAGTGACTTTCTAATTCTCTTCAGTGATAGAAAAGTGTATTGAGGATTTTCTTTCTTTAAGATTCATGTCTTTGACAGTTTGATAAGAGTACTAACACATTGTTTCTGTCTTATTTTAGAAGTGAGTGGATTATCCTACTTTTATTTTTATGTTTTGAAGGTTATAGACTACCTACCTTTAAATATTTTTTTTTTTTTTCTAATATTGATCTTTTTCTTAAAGAGAGTGGATTATCCCTCTTTGTGGTATTTTTTTTAGAGGTTGTGGATTATCCACCTCTAATTTAACTTTTGAATTTGTTTGAGTTGTATATAAAAGGAAAGATTATAGATACTACTCTCAACAGAACTAAGAATAGATTTGTAACTATGGCAAATCTTCATGAGCTTGTCAACACTCTAAGAGTAGAAATCTCACATATTTCTAATCTGAATTATAGAAGTACTATGCCTACGTCTATAGAAGAAGTTGAGACTCTGTGGCAAGAAGTTGTGCAGTTGAAAGAAGCAAGTAGATCAACGTCACAATCAAAATCAAGGAGTTTTACTTCTATAAGTATGACAAGGATAAGAATTAGTATGCTTAAGAAGTTTGATGGAACAAGATCAAAATTTTGAGGATTTTTGCAACAAGTCAAGCTCTATTTAAGGTTGCATCCTTTCCAACATCCTGATGGATTTACTCAAGTCGGATTCATAGGTGCATTACTATTAGGAAGTGTTCTCTCTTGATTTGCACTTGTAATGGAAAAAGATTCAAGACTCTTTTATGATTTGAATTCATTCTTAGAAGTATTTACGGCCACATTCGAAGAAAGTGATCAAGAACAAGTAGCAGAGACCAAACTTTTATCTTTATCCAAGGATCACGATCAACCACTATATATGTTGCTGAATTCCAAAACCTCGCTTATAATGTGGACTAAAACAACAGAGCACTTATCAACCAATTTTGATATGGGTTGAAAGATAGCATCAAAGATTTGTTATTAACAATGTCAAAAGTATAAATTTTAGAATAATTTATTACTTAAGCCATTGCATTCAACAATCATTTATTTGAAAGGCATCAAGAATAAAGATTTGATTGGAGAAGTACAAGTCAAGTAATGGCAGTAGCTCCTAAGTTTTTTGAAACGTATTTGTCAAAGTCAGAACCAATGTAAATTAATATGATACGTTTTAAACCTCTCACAAAGTAAGAAAAGACTCAACGTCACCAAGAAGGGTTGTATTTATATTGTAGAGAAGCTAAGTACACTATTCAACATTGTCCAAAGAAGCAATGCAATTACAAAATGAGGAGCACAATTACCAAAGAAAATAATCTGTCGAAAAACGAGTTTCTCCAGCTACAATAGGAACCATGCGGTTGGAATTATGTGCAACACCTAGTAAAGGTTCTATCCTCTTCTCAGACCCCTCATCTTGTTTTATAATAGAAGTATATTTAAGATCTAATAATCAAAAAGTCTTTGCCTTGTTAGATTCAGGAGCCTCAGCATGTTTTATAGATGAAGATTTTGCCAAAAATCAAAAAATACTTTTAGAGAAGAAAGTTAAATCCATACATATAGAAGTCATAGATGGTCGTTTGTTGTCTTTTAGAAATATTATCCATAAAACTATTCTTTTAGATGTAGCAATTAAAGATCATAATAGCGTAGTAGTATTTAATGTAATAAAATCTCCCTCTAATCTGATTATTTTAGAATTATCATGGCTAAAAAAATATAACCTTCAAATAAATTGGATTTTTCATAATCTTAACTTTCCTGATAGTATAATCTAAGATCGCATTAGTAAAGTAGAAGTATGTAAGTCCAATACATCCAAATCTTTACTAGTAGGTGCAAAAGCTTTCATGCATACTGCATAAGAAAGATCATCTTTTGCTATATATGCTACACCCATTTCTAATGGTCAAAAAATGTTGAGTAGTATCTTTAATCAATATCAAGAATTCCAAGATATTTTTGAAAAGAAAAATACAGATATTCTCCTTGACAAATCGATCTTATGATTATTCAATTGATCTATAAGAAAGAGTTCAACTACCATTCAGATCAATCTATAGCTTATCACAAAATGAGTTAGCTGTATTAAAAGAATACATTGATGAGAATTTGGCAAAGAACTTTACATGCCATTCTAAATCTCTAGCCATGGCTCTTATCTTATTTGTGAAGTAGAAAGACGGATCTCTGCGAATGTAAGTGGATTATCAAGGACTCAATAAGATCACCATCAAAAATGGATATCCTTTGCCTTTGATTTCAGGACTTCTTGACCAACTCAATCAAGCAAAAATCTATACCAAAATAGATCTACGAAGAGTATAAAACTTAGTTCATATCAAACAAAGAGATGAATGGAAGACTGCTTTTCAAACTAGGTATGAATATTTTGAATATAATGTCATGCCTTTTGGACTCACGAATGTATCGGCCACTTTTCAATATCTTATGAATGATGTTTTTCTTGAGTTTTTAGATGATTTCATTATTTGCTATTTAGACGATATTTTAATCTACTCTAAGAATACAGAAGAACATGAACTTTATGTTTGTTGTGTATTACAGAAACTTAGAGATGCAGGATTATATGCCAAGTTAAAAAAGTGTGTATTCCACACTACTCAAGTTGAATTTTTAGGATATATCATTTCTAATGAAGGCCTTTCAATGGATCCTAAGAAGGATCAAACTATCATAGATTGGAAGATTCTAAAAACAGTATGAGATGTGCAATGTTTTTCGAGCTTTGCTAATTACTATCGAATCTTCATCAAGAATTTTTCTCAAGTTATAACTCCACTTACATGTTTGATTTGTGAAGACAAACTTGAGTGGAATAAAGAAGTAGAAGTATCATTTGATACTTTAAAGAAGGAGTTTATTTTTGCACTAATCTTATATTATGTTGACTTTTTTAAGGCATTTTTTATGAAAATAGATGGATTAGATTTTGTAATAGGTGTTGTGTTGTTACAAATATGAATAGGTCACAAATTCTACCCAATAGCTTTCTATTTGAGGAAATTATGGGATCCAAGACAAAGAGCTCCTTACAATCATAGATTCATTTTAAGAATGGTGTCATTATCTAGAAGGTACTTCAAGTCTAGTTACCATATATATAGACCATAAGAACCTCAAGTACTTCATGTCAGCACATATCTTGAATCCTTGTCAAGCCTATTAGAGTATGTCATTATCTAGATTCAATTTCAAGATTACTTATCAATCCAAAAAACAATAAGGTCTATTGGATGCTCTTTTTAGATATTCTTATTTTGTACCAAAACAAGGAGATGCATCTTTTGATCAATAAAGATCAATTCTCTTGAAGCCCGAGCATTTTCATCTTTGAGCTATAAAATCAACATTGAGTGTTGATTCAACATTTATAAAGCAAATTCAATCAAGCATGTCTTCTGATCTTCTTGTTCAAGATATCAAAGATACTTCTTCTAAGTCCCATGATACTTCCAAGTTTGAATTCAAGAATAATCTATTATATTTTGAAGGACACCTATATGTTCCAGAAGATGAAGTTCAATTACATGTTCTTCAAGCTCATCATGTCTTTCCACCAGCAGGATATTTTGAGTACAATAAAACTTTGGAACTAATATCCAGGGATTTTTGGTGGTTGCAAATGTGGAAGGTACTCAAATATTTTGTATAATCTTGTAATGTTTGCTTAAGATCAAAAACTCCTCGTCATTGACCTTACGGACTTCTTCATCTATTATCCATTCCAAAACAACCATGGTCTTCTATTTCTATGGATTTTATCACATATCTTCCAATCTCAGGTTCTTATGACTCTATATTTGTGATAGTAGATCGTTTTACTGAGATATCATATTTTGTACTATGTACAAAATCTATCATAGGTGAAAAAATAATTAAGCTTTTTATTGACAATATCTATTGCTATCATGGATTGCCTAAGGATATTATATCAAATATGGGGACTCAATTTTTGGAGAACCCTATTCAAGATTCTAAAGGTGGATATAAAGCTTTCTTCAACTTTTTATCCTCAAGCTGATAGACAAACAGAACAGATAAATCAAATTCTGGAGCAGTATTTGAGATGTACCATCAACTATCATCAAGATGATTAGATAACTCTTTTACCATTGGCAGAATTTGTATATAATAATTCAGTACATTCTCCTATTCAAATAACATCTTTCTTTGCCAATTATGGTTATCATCCACGTCTTGATACTTTTGACTTTTCAAAAGTTAATAATCGTATGGTAGAAGATTTAGCAAATCACTTGTCAAAGCTATATACAACAATGAAGATACAATTAAAGGAAGCTCAAGAACAACAAAAGACCAACGCGGATGCCTATCGCAAGGACCAACCACAATATAATATAGGTGACAATGTATGGTTACTTTGTTGTAATATCAAGACTACTTGTCCCTGTGATAAATTAGATTATTGTAGGCTAGGACCTTTTTCTATTTGTGAACAAATCAATCATATTGCTTATCGATTACATCTATCGAAGTCTATGAAGATCCACTTTGTATTTCATGTGTCTCTTCTAGAGTCGTATAAGATGGTGAATATCTTAGGAAGAAGACAAATGCCACTTCCTCTTATAGAAGTGGATAATAACCAAGAATTTGAGGTAGAAGAAGTCTTAGATTTAAGGTAGTATCAAAATAGGTTGGAATATCTTGTTCATTGGCATGGATATGATATTAATAAACGCACATGGGAGCCATCAAAAAATCTTGTAAATGTAGCAAAGAAAGTTGAAGTCTTTCATCAATGATATCTATCAAAACCAAGATGAAGAATAACAAACCTTTGCTATAAAAGAAACAAGATCGAAGAAAAATAACATTCTATCTTCTATCTTTCATTGTAGCTTCTATGTATTATTGATGAGATGGAGTACCAACAATTAGCAGATTCAACTCAAGAGCTTTTATTTATAGACTCACCAGATGAAACATTATGATTGTCACAACCTTCAAGATGATAGAATCAAGATGAAGATTCTCAAGAACAACATGTCCTTCCTCAAATAAATGGCGAGATATAACGTGTTTGGTATCATGACTTTAGAAGAGACTTCCAATGTTTAGTGATTTTATTAGGGATAGGAAGAATTCATGATGGTGTTTCAAATATTTATTTGAAAGAAGTTATGAAGGCCTCAACAATAACCAAATAACAGGGTGGTCTTCTCGCCCTGGTATGGGACACTATAGATGGTTGAGAGGATATATCAACCATCTTTGAAGAGAGCAAAGATCGAAGTATGTAGCAACTACAATTCGTCGCATCTTGGACTTATGTAATATATGAAGACTGCTCTTCATGGAATTTATTCCTAGAAGGGAGGATAATGTCATAGACATATATATTTACCTCAATAGTTACTTATATAATTAAGTAGAAGTAGGTAAATATAGAATGATTTCATAAAGTCTTCTGTAAAAGCTTCCTTGAAGCTTTATAGACGCAGTTTTGACTTTAGATGTGTTTGTAGGTTAGAAACTTGCCCAAAAAGCTAACCATATATTGGTAGCTTGTGGAACAAATTATCTCCATGTAGTAGCTTGTGGAACAAGCCAACTACGTGGTGCATACATAGATAACTTGCCTTACAAGATAAGACATGTGGCTAGCAAAGTCAATACATGTTGGAGGTCCTATAGGATATTGCCACGTAGCTCGTAATTAGATAGTATATATGGAGGTAAGAGTGAAGCCTTCTTCACTATTGTCAATGCCTTTCTAGTCTTAGTCGTTTTTTAAGACTTTCTCGTCTTCTTGTTTTTGTGTCAAGGACAAGAACTCGATGAAAGCTAAAGAGTAAGTGAGACTTTTCTCAAAGAAATAGGACAAAATAGAAATATGTATATTAAGAAAGAAATTAGAATGGCTATTGCCAAAATACAAGAAAACTAGAGACCCTTGAAACTAGACTAGAAGCAAGAAAGGAGTTGACAAGAGTGAAGAGGGCTTCACTCTTGCCTCTATATATACTATCTAACTAGAAGCCACATGGCGATGTTCTATAAGACCTCCAATATATGTTGACTTTCTAGGCCACATGCCTTTGCTTACAAGGCAAGTTTTCTATGGATGGACCACGTAGTTAGCTTGTTCTTTAAGCTTCCAACATGTGTGGCACATGGCTAACTTATTGACCAAGTTTCTAGCCTAAAAGTCAACTATAGACTCCTATAAAGTCAAAGCAGCATCTATGAAGCTTCTAAGAAGCTTCTCTAGAAGATATTACACAATTAACCTACTTTTATCTACTTTTACATACTTTTATCTATTCATATAGGTAATTATATGTATGTCCGTGACATTACCCCCCCTTCTAGGGACGAGTTCCACGAGGAGCGGTGATTATATATTGAGAAAATCTAATATGCGGCGAATTGTATTTGCTACATACTCTGATCTTTGTTCTCTTCGAAGATAGTTGATGGGTCCTCTTAGCCATCGATAGTGTCCCATTCCAGGGCGAGAAGACCACCCTGTTATTTGATCACTGTTGAGGCCTTCATAACTTCCTTCAAATAATACATTTGAAACACCATCGGGAGTCGTTCCTATCTCCAATAATATCACCAAACATCGAGAATCTCTTCCAAGGTCGTGATACCAAATGCGTTGTATCTCACCATCTATTCGAGGAAGAACATGTCGTTCTTGAGGATCTTCATCTCGGTTGCGTCGTCTTGAAGGTTGTGACAATCGCAATGTCTCATCCGGTAAGTCAGCAAACGAAGGTTCTTGAGTTGAATCCGTTGGTTGTTGGCTCTCCATCTAATTAGCATCACAAATGCAAAGAAGTTACAAACAAGGATAGGAAATTGAATGTTATCTTGCCTCAATCTTGTCTCTTTTATAAGAGAGGTTTTCATCTTGGTTTTGATGGATGTCGTTGATGAAAAACTTTGACTTTAGCTGATGCATTTGTTAGATTCCTGGATGGCTCCCATGTGCGCTCACTAATATCATATCCGCGCCAATGAACAAGATATTCCAGCTTATTTCGGCGCCGCCTTGAGTCTAATATCTCTTCCACCTCAAATTCTTCATTATTATCTACTTCTATAGGAGGCGGTGGCATTTGTCTTCTTCTTTGTATATCCACTGTCTTATATGGTTCAAGAAGAGACACGTGGAATACAGGATGGATCTTCATTGACTCCGGTAGATGTAACCGATATGCAACTGGGTTGATCTGTTCAGAAACAGAAAAGGGGCCAAGCCTACGATAGTCCAATTTGTCACAAGGTCGAGTGGTCTTGATATTGCGACGAAGTAGCCATACCTTATCACCCACGTTGAGTTGTGGTTGCTCTTTACGATATACATGTGCATTTATCTTTTGTCGTTCTTGAGCTTTCTTCAACTGCGCCTTCATTATTGCATGTAACTCTGACAACCGATTTGCCATATCTTCTGCTGCAGGATTATCAACTTTTGAAAAATCAAAAGTATCAAGTCGTGGATGATAGCCATAATTGGCAAAGAAAGGTGTTTGTTGCGTGGAAGAATGTACCGTATTATTATAAGCAAACTCTGCCAATGGCAGAAGGGTTGTCCAATCATCTTGTTGGTAGTTGATGGTACACCTTAAATACTGTTCCAAGACTTGGTTTACGCGCTCTGTTTGTCCATCAGTTTGAGGATGGAAAGCTGAAGATAGCTTTATGTCCACTTTTAAAATCTTGAAAAGAGTCCTCCAGAATCTCGACACAAATTGAGTTCCCCTATCCGATATGATATCTTTAGGTAATCCATGATAGCGATAGATATTATCAATGAAAAGCTTAGCTGTTTCTTCACCTGTGATAGATTTTGTACATGGCATAAAATGTGCCATCTTGGTGAAACGATCTACTATCACAAATATAGAATCATAAGATCTTGAGTTTGAAAGATCTGTGATGAAATCTATAGAAACAGAAGACCATGGTTGTTCTGGTATAGGTAATGGCTGAAGAAGTCCGTAAGGTCGATGTCGAGGAATTTTTGATCTTGAACAAATATCACATGATTGTACAAAGTCTTTGACTGACTTCCACATTTGTGGCCACCAAAAATCTCTTGATATGAGTTCCAGAGTCTTATTATATCCAAAGTGACCTGCTGCTGGGAAGTCATGACGTGCTTGAAGAACACGCAAACGTGCTTTTCCTTCTGGAACATATAGGCATCCTTCAAAATATAATAGATTATTCTTGAACTCGAACTTAGAAGAATCATGAGACTTCGAAGAATTATTCTCGATATCATGAACAAGAGGGTCTGAGGACATACTGGACTGGATTTGCTTGAGAAAAGTTGAATCAACAGTCAGTGTTGTCTTCACTGCTCGGAGATGAAATTGCTCTGGTTTCAAGAGGACCGTTCTTTGTTGCTCAAAAGCTGCATCTCCTTCTTTTGGTGCAAAATAAGAACGTCTAGACAGGGCATCGGATAAACCTTGTTGTTTTCCTGGCCGATAAGTGATAATGAAGTCGAATCTTGACAAAGACATACTCCAACGAGCTTGACGACGATTCAACACGCGTGCTGACATGAAATACTCGAGGTTCTTGTGATCTGTATACACAATGACTGGACTAGAAGCATCTTCTAGATAATGATGCCATTCTTGAAAAGAATCCACGATTGCAAGAAGTTCTTTATCGTGGATCTCATAATTGATCTCGGCTGCTGAGAATTTTCTTGAATGAAAAGCTATCGGATGAAGTTTGTCATCTGTTCCCATTTGTGATAAAACTGCACCCAAGGCAAAATCCGATGCGTCTGTTTCCATAAAAAATGCCTTGGAAAAATCAACACGATATAAGACTGGTGCAGAGACAAACGATGTCTTCAAGGCTTCAAATGCTGCTTCCGCTTCTTGATTCCATTGGAATTTATCTTTACTAGTCAAGCGTGTAAGTGGAGCTGCAACTCGTGAGAAGTCTTTGATGAAGATCCGATAGTAATTGGCAAATCCCAGGAAACATTGGACATCTCTCACAGTCTTTGGAATCTTCCAATCCATGATTGTTTGGACTTTCTTAGAATCATCATAAGACCATCATTTGAAATGATGTATCCTAAAAAGTCAACTTGAGTAGTGTGAAATACACACTTTTCTATCTTGGCGTACAATCCTGCATCTCTAAGTTTTTGTAATACTTGACGAACATGTATTTCATGTTCTTCAACATTCTTAGAATAAATCAGGATATCGTCTAGGTAGCAGACGACAAAATTGTCTAAGAATTCATGAAATACATCATTCATGAGATGTTGAAAAGCAGCTGGTGCATTCGTGAGTCCAAAAGGCATGACATTGTATTCAAAGTGTCCGTACCTGGTTCGAAACGCAGTCTTCCATTCATCTCCTTCTTTGATCCGTACTAGATTATATGCTCCTCTTAGATCTATTTTTGTATAGATCTTAGCTTGATTTAACTGGTCAAGGAGTCCTGATATCAAAGGTAATGGATACCTGTTCTTGATTGTGATCTTGTTGAGTCCTCGATAGTCAACACACATTCGTAAAGATCCATCTTTTTTCTTTACGAATAAAATTGGAGCTCCTGCTGGAGATTTTGAATGGCGTATGAAATTCTTCGCTAAATTCTCGTCAATATATGTCTTGAGTTCAGCCAGCTCATCTTGCGATAAACTGTAAATTGGTCCAAATGGTGGCTGAGTTCCTTCCTTGAGATCGATTGAACAATCGTATGGGCGATGCTCAGGAAGAATATCTGCATTCTTTTTCTCAAAAACGTCTTGATAATCCTGATATTGACTTGGAATGCCACTTGAAGTCTTTACGCTTTCAGAAATAGGTGCAGCATAAATAGCAAAAGTTGATCCTTCTTTTGCTGCGTGTATAAATGCTTTTGCACCTATAAGTGTGGGTTTTACTATACTAGACTCATGGTTTTTTACTTGATTAATAGAACTGTTACTAATGCTCTGAGGAAAATCAAGTTTACGAGAAATCCAATCTATTCGAGGATTATACTTTTCTAACCATGATAAGCCTAAAATTACTGGATTAGAGGGAGATCTAATTATATTAAAAATTACGCAACTACTATGACCATTTATTACTACATCTACAGGAAGTGTTTCGTGAGTTACATCTCCAGAAGACAACGGACGACCATCTATGACTTCTATGTGTACAGGTTTAGTTTTTTGTATTAATGATATTCTATGACATCTAGCAAATTCTTCATCTAAAAAACAAGCTGAGGCTCCTGAATCTATCAAGGCAGAGGCTTTGTAATTATTAGGTCCTAAACGCACATCTATTATAAAACAAGGAGATGGTTCTGAGGAGAGGATAGGACCTTCATTAGAAGTTGTACAAGATTCCAGCCGCACGGTCCCTATTGTAGCTGGACGTACTCGTTTTCCGACATACTGTCTTCTTTGACAGCCGTACTCCTCATTTTGTAGTTACGTTGCTTCTTTGGACAATGTTGAGCAGTGTGCTTAGGTTCTCCACAATATAAGCACAATCCTTCTTGTCGACGACGAGACTTTTCTTGCTGAGTAAGAGGTTTGAAACGTACCGCATCAATTTGCATATCCTCTACTTCTGAAGGTATGTGTTGAGGAGACGTCGGTGTTGCCATTGAATTGTAGTAACGTTGAGGCCTACTTGTGCGACTCTCGGATCGAAATTCAAAAATTCGATTGTCGCACTTCACAGCAAAGTCAATTGCTTGACTCAATGTTTGAGGATCAGGTAAATTAAGCATCAATTTCTTTACCTCATATTGTAATCCGTAGAGAAATTGACTCACAAGTGCGGCATCATCCCACTTGATATCAGTTGCAAGTTGTCGAAATTGCGAAGCATATAATGTTACTGATCGATTGCCTTGTCGCAAAATACGGATCTTGTTGGTTGCAACACAAATTACATCATGTTCTCCAAACATGGATCGAAACTCCGCCAAAAAAGCCTCCAGATTATCCAATATTGGATCTCGTCGTTCAAGAAAAGATGAAAACCATGACAATGCTGAACCTGAAAGAAGTGTACCAATGAATCTAACTTGTGACCCTGGAGTTGGATAGCTCTGGGGTTGAAGTTCAATCACTAATTGGACCTGATTGATGAATCCTCGAAACTTGGATCTGGTACCATTAAACTTCTCGGGCAAGGCCACTCTCGGTTCTCTAACACTCAAAGGGTGTTCCATTCTGGGAGAAGGGACATGGTTTGGTGCAGATGTTGAAGCAGCCCCAATCATCTCTATATCTTCACTTCCTACCATTCTTGTTGCTCCTTGTGGTGGTAAATTGAGTTGATGCATCGCAAGCATTAACTCCCTCAATTGTTCTTGCATCTGTGCCATTGCACTCTTCATTTCAACAAGCTCTGCCATAGTAGCACTTAGAAAAGAGAAGATGTCTAACAACGCTCAAAACAAATAGAAGAGAGGAATTGATAACAAAGAAAATACTAAGAACAATATCAGTTTAAAAGAGGGTAATCCGCAACTTCTAATGCGCTTATGTCTTATCAAGAAAAAGGGGTAATCCACTCTTAATCAAGAAAAGACAAAGCTCTCATATTGTAAGTGTACTCTTGTCAATCTGTCAAGGACAAGAACTCGATGAAAGCTAAAGAGTAAGTGAGACTTTTCTCAAAGAAATAGGACAAAATAGAAATATGTATATTAAGAAAGAAATTAGAATGGCTATTGCCAAAATACAAGAAAACTAGAGACCCTTGAAACTAGACTAGAAGCAAGAAAGGAGTTGACAAGAGTGAAGAGGGCTTCACTCTTGCCTCTATATATACTATCTAACTAGAAGCCACATGGCGATGTTCTATAAGACCTCCAATATATGTTGACTTTCTAGGCCACATGCCTTTGCTTACAAGGCAAGTTTTCTATGGATGGACCACGTAGTTAGCTTGTTCTTTAAGCTTCCAACATGTGTGGCACATGGCTAACTTGTTGACCAAGTTTCTAGCCTAAAAGTCAACTATAGACTCCTATAAAGTCAAAGCAGCGTCTATGAAGCTTCTAAGAAGCTTCTCTAGAAGATATTACACAATTAACCTACTTTTATCTACTTTTACATACTTTTATCTATTCATATAGGTAATTATATGTATGTCCGTGACATTTTGGCAATAGCCATTTTAGTTAATATTACATCACCTTTTGAATGACTTTCTAGTTTTCTTCAGTGATAGAAAAGTGTATTGAGGATTCTCTTTCTTCAAGATTCATGTCCTTGACATCTAATTCATTCACTAATAACCACCTAATATTTGGTAACATAAATAATGAAATTATACAAATCTATGTCATCATATCTAAAATCAAAAGGATTGTTCGATTTTCTTTGCCATATATATTTATTAGAATTGATTTAATTTAGCTTTTATATTAAGGTTATAATTTTTTTTTTCAAATTTGAATATTATGTTATATTTATAGATGATTATTTCCACTATATACTCTATTGATTGCTTAGAAAAAAAATAAATTTATTGAGGTTTTTAAAATCTTTTATACTTAGACTAAAAATCATATGATGTTGTGTTATAATACAACTAATAAGTAAAAGAGAGAAGAAAAAATTAAATTATAGGGATCTTATTTTAAAATATAGTAAAAATTTATCTCAGAAATATAGATAATAATTAAAGAAATAATAAATTTGATAAATATTAATCTTGATTTTTAATAAAATAGACTTTTGTTTATTTTATAGATCCAAAAATAAGACAAAATAAAATAGATTGGCAAAATTAGTATTATAGACATCTTAAGATAGAAATAAATAGTAACTTCTAATAAATTTATTTACAAAATCTAGATGTTGATAATTAAAGATGATCCATTATAAACTTGGATCAAAATCAAACCTTCAGGCACAAAACCATGCTCCTAGAAAAAATCCAAAGTATGGCTATTAATTAAAGGCAAAAATTGAGAAGAAAAATTCTAAACGTTTGATTATATATTAATTTTGAATAATTTGGATTAATATTAATTTTTTGAGTAATTTTCAAAGTGAGAGGTGTTTTAAAAGGTTTGGATTTTTGAAAAACAAAAGAGAGTTTACATATTTGAAAATTTTATAAGCATTTTAGCATATTGATAAGTAAACATTTGTAAGCTTATGCATCTACTTGTCTTAAATTATTTTTGTAAGTTTAAATTTAAATAAATGATTGAATTAAAGCTTATTAAAATCCAATTAGATTAAGACCTTAGGATTTGGATTTCAAGGATTATTAAGGATTTTTTTGATCTTCAATAATTTCTTGGTTGGATTAAAAGAAATTTTTGTAAATAAGTTTTGAACTTAATTTTTAATAATTTTCTAATTTTAAGTACAAGTAAATAGTTCAATAAAGAATTATTATTTCTAAAAGATTAGTATTAAGATTAGAAAAAGGGGATAGTCAATAGCTGAGCAAATAATAAATTTATTAGGATTATTATCTTCTTTATTTGTTGAAAATATAATTTACCTTCTATAACTAAATGCCTTATATATGCTTAAGTTAGTTTTGATATAATACAATAATAAGTCAAAAATTCAAGATCCATTAATTTTATTAAGAAAAAAAATTTATCCTTTGACTTTGACTATTATCTTGATGACCATGATATATATCTTTTATATACCATAGCTTATACTCTTTAGCAAAATAAGATTTTTAAGCCAAAAAAAATCAAACTTTATCTAATTCTACTTATTATATGTTCAATAAAGCCAAACTTACTAATCTTTACTAGGAAAAAGTAATAACATATACAACCTTACTTTAAAATTAATATTTAATTAAGGCTATCTCCTAAAATATAATATCTTTTGAACTATGGCATAAGCACAAGTCAAACATCTTATATTTTAGTATATTTGGAAATAAAATATGTGCCAAAATCCTTAATAAAATTTCGATTAAGCTTCATGATTATTCTTATAAATATATGATAGTGGCTATAGTTCCATGAATAAAGGCTATAAGTTTTAAAAAAAAAAATAACAAGTTAATTAATTTTTAAGAATAATCTATTTTTAATATAATTCTTCTACCAACATATGTAGAATCCATAAATATAAAATCTTAGAATAATCTTCTATTTTACTATCAATTAGAATATCTTTAAGAATTGAACATTTTCTAAATACATAATGTCTCAATTAACCAACATAATCATCTTCTACCATCTAAAATATTACTTTCATGCACTTAAAACAAATACTACTTTGGCTATAGTAATATCATGTTATAAGGAGATTTGATCACTTAAAAATAGTCTTTTTTATTGTCACATTGTTACTTGATAAGACTATGATAGTTACACCTATTGTGAATCTTCTAATAGCTTTATTTACTCAATACCACATACTTTTAAATTTAGTCTTTAATTCCATAACTCCTCTTTTAAGAAAAATTTCTTTAAAAATGAGTAAATATTGCCATCATCACCTACTTAATACATTAAAGCTAAATCTAACTTAGAAGTTATATTTCATTCAAAAAAAATATACTTAACATCCTTTTAAATCTAAAGAATAAGCTACAATTAGTCAAGAGCTTGAAGATTCACCTCACTAAGAACCACCAGAACCATTTCAACTCTAGTAATCTTTGAGAACAACCAAAGGTGTTCTACCTCTACTAGATCAAATTAATAACTATGATACAATCTTATTACTACCAAAAAAACAATCAAAGAAACTATCTTAAAACCAAGATGTCTTTCTAACTATTAAGGATATGAATCAAAGAAAAATTCTTAAAAAATAATATACTCTTATAATATTTAAAGAAAAAAAATAAATGAATTAAAGTTGAATATAAGATAGAAATTAAAATAGCTATATATATATATATATATATATATATATATATAGACTAGAGATTCTTAAATTAAGAAAAGAATGCAATAAAGCGATTGACAAGACTAAGAGAGGACTCATTCTTTTCTCTATATATCTTATTTAACTAAAGATCTATATAGTGACATTCTATAAATCATCAAACATGTGTTCCACAAGTTAGCTAAGTTTTGAATTTACTAACCATCTACAAATACTTGTAAAGTCAAATTTTTATTTATAAAAAATTTAAGAAGCTTTTCAATGAGTTATTATTAAATTTATTTAATTTTATTTCTATCTAATTTATCTTATCTTAGAAATTATTAATATCAATATATAAGTATTGACATTATCATCCTTTTAAAAAAAAAAATTCTACAAAGAATTATAATCACAAGTTGAAAAAGTCCAAAATGAAATAGATTATATTAGCCACATATTTTAATCTTTGTTCTCTTTAAGGTAGTTGATAGGTTCTTTCAATCATCAATAATTCCTCTATTGACGTAAAAGATCATCATATTATTTAATTATTGTTGTGGCTTATATAACTTCTTTGAAATAAAACATTTGAAATACCATCAAGAATTATTTCTACCTCTAATAATATCATCCAACATCAAAAATCTCTTTTTAAAGTCATATTATCAAACATATTATATTTTATCATCTATTTGAAGAAGAACATCTCCAATAGGGTCTTCATCTCTATTATATTATCTTAATGGATATGATAATTTTAATGTTTATCTAATATTCTAACCAACATTAGCTCTTGAGTTAAATGTGTTGATTGTTGATTCTCCATCTTTTTAACATTATGATTACAAAGGAACTACAAACAAGAATAGAAGATAAAATACATTCTTTATTGAACTTGCTTTGTTTTATAGCAAAGATTTATTGATTCTTCATCTTGATTTTGATGGATGTTATCAATGAAATATATCTATTTCTTTTACCACATTTGTAAGATTTTTAGATAGCTCCCATGTGCATTTACTAATATTATAACTATACCAATATATAAGCTATTTTAACCTATTGTGGTACTATCTTGAATCTATTAGTAATACTATTAAAAATAAATATTATAATTAATAATATTTAGAACATATCATTTAAAGATGGTAATAAAAGCTTTAAAAATTATTAAATAATATTATAATTTTCTTATCTAAATATGATACATTATCAATGATTCAATAAATCATCAACTACTTTTAAATAAATTAAACGTTAAAATTTTAAACAAACAATATTTAATTAATCTTAGACTTTAATAACTTATAAAGATATTTTACTTCTTATAATAAAAATCATATCTAAAAGAGAATATTAAGTAAATAAAAGTATATAAAAGCACATATAAGATCAATTAAATGATGTTTGTATTAAATAATATTTAATTAATTATTAATATTTTTAGTATTCTAAACTTAATTCAAAACTTATTAATTTCATTGTAATTGATAATAGCTATTTTAAATTTTTCTATTTTAAATTCAAACTTTTATTTTTCATTTTTTTTTATCCCTTTTTATTAATAGACAAGTACATCAATATTTTAGAACTTCCTCTAGATATATATCTTGATTCCTTATCAAATAATAATATTTTTTAAAAAATTAATTTTTTAAAATATTTTTGTTTCAATGTTATCAAAATCATACTATAAACTTCATATATATATATATATATATATATATATATCCAAAAATATATATTAGTATAATAAACATAAGAAATTATATTATTGAAGATAAAATTAAAATTAAAGGGTCTACAATATTATGAAGATTTTATTTGATTATTACAATACTAATAAATTGAACAACTAAAATAAGCCTATTTCTATAAGACAATACAAAATATTTTTTTTCCTTCCAACATATATAATTTTGATTTAATTAAAAGCCAGACTTCTATTTGCAACAAATACTAATCTGTTGTCGGTGACTGATCATCACCTTCGCTTCTCTTCATTTTTGGATCGAATTGTGGATGCGGCATCTCTATATCTGGTTTTGTGTTATGCCTCGCATTCTAGCTCCGAGGTATTGCGTGTTTGGTTTTGATCTTCGCTGTCGGTAGCTTCAGCTGGCTTTAGATGTGCACCATTGCGCTCTTTGCTCCGCTTTTGTTGAGAGATATGATTACTGTCGGTAACTGTCACTTTCTGACGAACGCATTCACCTCTCAGCTGGCTTATATTTGAGCATGATGTTGTTCTTTTTCACCTTGTCGTTTGAGAGCTAAGTAGGATAATTATGTTCACGCTGCCATTATCTTTTACAAATGATATCCTTGTGTCACTAAATGTGCCGCAGTCCAGAGCAGTATTGTTGAGGACTTCGTGGCGGAATGACCACAGTTGGTTGGATCGTGTGTCCTCTCGCTAAGCTTTATTCGTGGTCTGTGTGAATGTTAGGCGTCGTCATGCAGTAGGGATTTCAGTACTCGTTTCGGTCTGTGAAGCAAACCTCGACTAAGAATCAGAAAGTCTGAAAGTAGTGAAAAAATGTGAACAAATATTTTGGGTGTATTTTGATGGGGGTAGCATCAACGTAGGTCGAGTACGTGATGCATGTTTCAGCGTTGTGTGAGGCTTTGAGTCAATACATGCGTTTCTTGATAAGCGAGAGGTTTGATGGCCAGAATCGGACCTTTCGAAAGTTATCAGTCCACAGTTTTGGACTGTCGGTAGTGAGCTGTAATGCCCTGTCAGAGCATGAAGGTCATGGCTTTCATAGTTTGAAGCAAGTTGACGGGTCCGGACAGAGGACATGTAAGAGGTCGTGTATGTATTATTAGCATTCAGCAATTCTGTTGAAGATTTTGAATTCCTGATGTTGCTATAGTTTTGGCTCTTCGCACTTGATTTGCATGTTCGAACATTGACTTGCTATGAAGCTTTGTGCCTGTTTTCTCGCTCATTTCGATATCAAGTAAAAAACTGGTCAATGCAAACAATAACTGCGGCTTTCTTTGTCGCTGCAATAAGTTTTTGGCTCATAATACAGAGTAGTAATATGTGGTTGTTGATGACCCCAAATGCAGATTTCGCATTGGCGTTGCTCACAACCGACTTGAAGGTGCTGGTATATCCGCAAGGATAAGATTCGCAATGGTGCGACTTGCAGCGGTGGGGTTTCTAGCATTGCTGTGTATCGCGTTGAGTGTGTCCGCTTATTCAGAGGACTTCGAAGAGAAGGATGTAGTTGTCCTCGGTGCAAGCAACTTCACGGAGGTGGTGAATAGTCATAAGATTGTCTTGGTTGAGTTTGATGCTCCCTGCTGTGGCTACTGCCATACATTGGCGCTTGAGTATGCCAAGGCCGCCACTATACTGAAAGATGATGGTGCGGTTCTTGCAAAGCTGGACGCCACAAAGAAATCTCATCTAAGCCTGCGGTTTCAAATCCAGGACTACCCTACTATGTTGTTCTTCGTTCACGGAGTGCATGAGCCCTACACTGGCGGCCGCAAGGTTCACGACATCGTGGCCTGGGTGAAGAAGAAATGTGGATCTCCTGTACAAACTCTCAAGTCTACTGCTGATGCCGAGAAGACATTCGAGGTTGAAACCCCAATTACCGTTGCTTATGTGAATAGCCTCAAGGATACGAATGCCAAAGCATTCGCTGCAGCAGCCGACATGGAGAGAAGAGTCCCATTCTACATGACCGAAGACAAGGAAGTGGCAGCGAAGTTCAGCCTTGAGAAGACACCCTCGCTTGTGTTGTTGAAGAAGCAGGCTGAGAAGGTTGTCCTTTTTGAGGGTGACTTTGAGGAAATGACCTTGACTAGCTTCGTTAGGAAGAACAGGCTTCCTCTAGTCATCACATATGGCCGTGGGAAAGAAGAGCTGATCTCCATGCGCGGCATCAGCAGGCAATTCTTCCTATTTGCAGGCACTGAGGAGTACGCTGAGATCCGTTTTATGTACGAAGAAGCTGCGAAGTTTTCCAAAGGACAGATCACCTTCGTTTTCGTTGATCTTGCAAATCATATGTACGCTTCTTTTTATCTCGATTACTTCTCTCTCAGTGGCGAGAAGACAAAGCTCGTGGGGTATGTAGAAGGGGCGTGCGGTTCGAAGTTCGGATACGAAGGAGATTTCAGTCTTGAGTCGGTCAAGGAGTTCTCAGGAAAGCTTTTGGAGAACAAACTTAACCCATACTTCAAGTCTGAGGACATTCCTGAGAAGAACGACGAACCTGTGAAGGTGGTTGTCGGCAAATCGTTCGACAACATTGTTCTGGACGAGTCCAAGGATGTTCTTCTCCACTTCTATTATCCGTGGTATGGCTATGGAAGTGGAGAAGCCACAAGAATTCCTTCGGAGCAAGAATTTGGAACCTGAATACAAGAAATTAGCAGAGCTGTTGAAGGACGTGAAGTCGATCGTGATCGCCAAGATGGACGGCATTAAGAATGAGCATGGTCGGGTCTGCAAGATGGGCTTCCCAACTGTTGTTTTCTTCCCCGCGGGAAAGAAGACAGAGGAACCAATATGGGCAGGAGCACACAGGACGGCAGCTGGATTGGGCAAGTTCCTGAAAGAGAATGCCGCAATCCCCTTCGAGGCTGATCTTCCGGAGTACGATGAGTCGAAGAATGAAGGATAGTCTGATATTCTGGAGTACGTTGAGCTGAAGAATGAAGGCATGCCTGATTTTCTGGATTACTTTGAGTTGGAGAATAAAGGCGAGGCTGAAGCTCCAGCTCCGAAGGAATTCGAGGAACATTTTGACATGGAGGTAACTAAAGACAATCTTTTAGCGATCTAATAAGCGCCCTTAGACTGAGATTTTCATGTTCCATTCTTGTGTAGCGTCAAATCCATGCGAATCACGTGACAGTTTGTAATCCTGGCCTCAAGCAAAGAGAAAAATGTAAGATTTTTTTATTTAGAAAGCATTGATAAACTTTTGTTGCCATCTCAGCTTCTTGAGTTCTATGAGATGGATGTGGTTGTCCTCGGTGCAAGCAACTTCACGGAGGTAGTGAACAGTCATGAGTTTGTTTTGGTTGAATTTTATGCTCTCTGGTGTGGCTACTGCCAGACATTGGCTTTTGAATACGCTCAGGCAGCCTCTTATCTCAATATGACTCGCCTAAATGTGGTTCTCGCAAAAGTTGACGCTATCGAGAATTCAGATCTGAGCCAGCAGTTTCAAGTCCGGGGCTTCCCTACTATGTTGTTCTTCGTTAATGGAGTACATGAGCCCTACACTGGCGGCCGCAATGTTCACGACATCATGGCCTGGGTGAAGAAATGTGGATCTCCTCTACAAACTCTCAAGTCTACTGCTGATGCCGAGAAGGCGTTGGAGGTTGAGACCCCAATTGCCGTTGCTTATGTAAAGAGCCTCGAGGATAAGAATGCCAAAGCATTCGCTGCAGCAGCCAACATGGATACAGGAGTCACATTTTACATCACCGAAGACAAGGAAGTGGCCGCGAAGTTCAGCCTTGGGAAGACACCCTCGCTTGAGTTGTTGAAGAAGCAGGCTGAGAAGGTTGCCCTTTTTAAGGATGACTTTGAGGAAATGGCCTTGACTAGCTTCATTGCGAAGAACAGGCTTCCTCTAGTCATCACATATAGCCCTGAGACAGCAGCGTCGATCTTCGCATCCGACATTAGCAAGCAGTTCCTCCTATTTGCAAGCACTGAGGAGTATGCAAAGATCCGTGTGATATACTACGAAGCTGCGAAAACTTTCAAAGGACAGATTATCTTCTGTCACCTTGATTTTGTCGATCTAGAGGTCCCTGAATTCTTTCTATCATGGAACGATCTCATTGTCGAGAGGCCAAAGCTCATAGGGTTCGACGGTGGTTTGAAGTTCCCATACGATGGAGATTTCAGTCTTGCGTCGGTCAAGGAGTTCGCAGGGAAGCTTTTGGAGAACAAACTTGACCCATACTTCAAGTCTGAGGACATTCCTGAGAAGAACGACGAACCTGTGAAGGTGGTTGTCGGCAAATCGTTCGACAACATTGTTCTGGACGAGTCCAAGGATGTTCTTCTCCACGTCTATGATCCCTATTCCGAGAGTTTGGAACCCGAGTATAACAAATTAGCAGAGCTGTTGAAGGATGTGAAGTCGATCGTGATCGCCAAGATGGACAGCATTAAAAATGAGCACGGTCGGGTCCCCATGACGGACTACCCAATTGTTTTTTTCTTCCCCGCGGGAAAGAAGACGGAGGTACCAATATGGGCAGGAGCATACAGGACGGCATCTAGATTAGGCAAGTTCCTGAAGAAGAATGCCGCAATCCCCTTCGAGGCTGATCTTCCCGAGTACGTTGAGCCGAAGAATGAAGGTGAGGCTGAAGCGCCGGAGCAGGTCGAGGAACATACTGACAAGGAGGAAAGTAAAGACGAGCTGTCAGCGTTCTGATTGGCGATCTTAGGTTGAGGTTTACATGTTTCATTCTTGTGTGGCGTCAATTCCATGCGAATCACGTGAAAATTTGTAACTCTGGGCTAAAGTAATGATGAGAATTTTGAGATTCTTTGTTTAAAAACCATTGTGAATCTTTTGTTTTAAACACAGCATTCAAAGTTACTAAATTAAAAAGATTATGTTACATAGAACAGTGAGGAATTAACCAGAACTCCCAGGAAACGTCGTCTTGGTCGACACGCTCTGAATTAGTAGCACCATTTGTGCAATACAAGTTATTCACAAGCATCAGCTATTGTAGATCGGATACCTGGAGCTGCTTTGGTTCTTCCTGGTCCAATCTTCGATGTTTGTCAAATTCCCAGGTAATATCAGCCTCACTGCAACCAAAATGTCCGTGAGCTGCCGTTTTCTGGAACTTCTTGTTGCAACTGCGTTTCAAGTCATGGTTGATGTATATCATCCTGGGCCGTTTGTTTGTCAAGACTCAAGCTGATCAGGTTCATAGTCTCTCCGACACCATCACCATGTTGGTTTCACAAAGCGTCCTTGCTCTCTGTGCTCTGTTCCAAGCAAACATCCAGCACATTGCTCGATATCTGGTTGCAGAGCTTGTGAGGATGACTCTCATTCAGACTCCGAGGTTAAGAGAAATGACTTCATCGGTAAATGTCCTTGAAATCAGCAATCAATGACGAAAATGGTCTCAATTAAATTTAAAAAGTAAATGACGTAATTTGAGTATATTAATGCTTCCAATTCCAATTCCGATTTAAGCAAGTGTAATTTCTTATAAACAATAGTAATATTAGCATACTAGTACACTGTTTCAGGGCCTCGATAAGCACTGGCTGAGCATGAGCCTTTAGCTGCTTCTTCCAAACACATGCAGCAACCAAGCATCCACTGCTCCGGAAGTGTCTTAACGGAACACAATTACAGAGCTGTAACAAACTGCAAGTGGAAATTGCACATTAACAGATCGAAGGATCGGCGAGAGAGATAGCCACTACAGCGGATCATTCAAGGAAACTCAAATCCTTGAATCCTCACAGCTGAATTACGATCTTTCAAAACACATTGAACTTCGGCGCCACAAAGAACACAGACGCTGCCACTCGAGGTAGTGTAAAAGTTCAGGCAGATTCGACAACAGTCGCTCAACTCAAAGACAAGAACAGAAACAAAGAGTAAAAATCTCTATGATGTGAGACCTACAAGAGAAGCTCCCGGAGCGACCTGATGACACGCCCAAGGCTTCCTTGAAGGTCTTCTGCTCCGACATAAACATAGAGCTTCCAATGCTCGAACGCAGATCCTCCATGCCATTTTCAAGCTCACTGCCATTGCTTTCAGGTTCTGTACACGATCTTAAGTGCGACTACCGCCGGGATCTTGTGCCATGAACTCTTGGTCTCAAGGACTGACATGGTTTGAAGTTGCCTACGAAAACTGGTATGCAGAAGAGATTAAGCTTGAAGCGTGGAGAAACAAAGTGAACAAATTGGAAAAAATACAGCCAGCTCAGCGTGACTGCATCCGACGCTAACCCAAGAGCAAGCGACTCGATCATTCTCGTAAAGCTTCACAACAATCACCACATACAATAACATGTTTGATGTTGTTGGCAAGGTTCTGGATACTAATGCTGTCGTTTTTCTGGAATCAAAGATTAAAGCTAAAACAAATTGCTGTATCGACAGTGGAATTTGCAGTTTTGTGCGAGTAAGAAAATATTTTTAGAAACATGTCTACAAATGACAGAAGTAAACAGTCATGCAATTGAATATTTAGAATGCATAGTCATTAAATAATGTACATATATAATGCATATTGAATTTTGAAAACATGATTCTTGTTTGAATTATACGTATATATAGAAGTACCAATTGATAGTAGAATAGCGTTATATCTTTGAAATGTACATTAAATAATTATTAAGCCATAAAGTTTTGAAAATTAGCTTGTATAAGAATAAATAAAAATAATAAGAAATAAAAAAAAAATTATATATATATGTATTATAGAAAAATTATATATATATATATATATATATATAGATATGTATTATAGAAAAATTATATATATATATATATATATATATATAGATATGTATTATAGAAAATATTAAAATAAATAAAAAAGTAATAAATAAATTTAATATTTTAGAATTATCAAAATATTTATCAAAAGTATGTTTTTAATAAAAAATCTCCAAAGCTTTTTAAAGAGTCTTAAAAAATATTTTAGAAGAAGAATTAAAATATGTATATTAGATTTTTATAAAATAAAAATTAAAAAAATATAAAAATTTAATTTTATATTATATTAAATAATTTTTTTAATATAATTTAATAATAAATAATTTAAAATATATTAAAAAATCAAAAAAATTACATATATATATATATATATATATATATATATGAATGTGTATATTGCTAGAAATTTTATGTAATTTAAAAATATTAGAAATTTATAGTATAAATTTATTTTTCAAATTCCATAATTATACATGACTTCATATATATATATATATATATATATATATATACATATATATATATAAATATATATATACAAGTTCTAAATTTATAATCAATTTGTATTGTTGATTGTAATTTTAAGCAATTCTCATTTAATTATGATCTTTAAGAAGGCCTTTTCTACCTTGTAATGTGAACTCTTTAAGGCAAATTTCACAATAATGCTACATCATATAATATATTGATGTGGATCTAATTGCTTGGAGCCTATAGTACCACCATTTCTTGTCCACTTCACCAATCATCTTTATATTTGGTGACATTTTTTTTTCTAAAGAGAAAAAAATGACATTATAATTATAGATTTTTATACCTTATATAGGTAAATAACATGCTAAAATAAGCATTGAAAGTAAATCAAACTATTTTTATTTAATTATTGCCAACTTGTATATTTATTTTACCTCTAGTTTATTCAAATGAACAAGCTTGAATTATCTTTGACCCACCTTATTTAAGCCTTAGGTTGTAGTAGCAAGTAGATTATCAATGACATGAATCACAAATAATCAAAGGATCAATATGTTCTTATGCTACTAGAAAAGAGTAAATAATCACTTAAAGATAGTATACTATTAAACTAAAATGATAACTGCCATAGATAAGAAAACTAGAGATTCTTAAAACTATATTGAGAATAAGAAAGGCATTAACAAGAATGAAAAAGACTTCACTCTTGCCTCAATATATACTATCTAATTAAGAACTATATAACAACACTCTGTAATACTTCTAATACATGTCTAACTTGCAAGGCAAATTTCTTCTATGTCTGCTACATATCCAATTTATATTATAAGTCATAAATATGTAAGACACATGTGCAACTTGTTCACTAAGTTCTAACCTACCTATCAACTACAAACATGTTGTCATGTTGTAATACAAGTATATAATAAAAATATAATCAAAAATAAATTTTTAATTAATATCTAATCATATTGGTTCAATAATAATTCAAGATATTTAAATATGGCTTTTATAAAAGCCTCTTAGTTTATTTTCTTGTCTTAATAGCTAGTAGATTAAAGGTTGGTTAATAATTTTACCTTCTAGGCTGTAAAAACTCTTTTATTGCCTTAGAAAGGCCATAAATTGATGAAACCAAGTTAAAAGAAATAAACAATTAGCATGATTGATATTAAGATTAAGTTGAAGATAAAATTGACCTAAAAAATTCCTAAGATATATTAGATTGATATCCAAGGATCGACCATTTGTGGAATAGGGTTGAAATCAGACCTCTAGCCACTGAAACAATCGCTTAGGGCAAAGTAGGGACGCATTTGAAGTTAGGTAATTTGGATTTGTAAGTTAGCTTTAAGTTTATTATAAATATATAAGTCTTGCTTTAGTAGGATTTGGAATGACTCAAAAATTATTGCTCAAAGTCAGGGTTTATATTGATGACTTGAGATTTATGCAATATAATTAGGACTAACACTTCTAGCAAGTTCGTGCAATTGATATCACATCAGTAGTTCAAAATTTAAGAGTGCTTGGCTAATTAGGTGTACTAATTGTTAGTAAACTTTTGTATTAATTTAACAACTTGTTTGAGAGATATTTGAGTTTTGGTATAAGAAGATATTAGAAGTTGACAGTTTTAGGTTGGATAGGATTTCTATGATACCCGAAGATCTACTTATTGGATGAAAATCAAAATTTAACATAGTTTTAGAAGGCTTCAATATAAAATTATTAAAAAAAATTACTTTTATTTATAACTATTATAAATCTTCATGAACTTATCAATATTTTTAGAATAGAAATGTTACATATTTTTAATAAAAATCATATAATTACTATTCTTATATCTATGGAAGAAATTAATAATAAAATTTAAAGTTTGTGTCAAAAACTTGTACAATTGAGAGAAGCAAGTAGATTAAATCTACAATTGAATAAAAAGAGTCATATCACTATAAATATAAGAGAGGCAAGATGAGCATGTTGGAAAAGTTTGATGGAATAAAGTCAAAGTTTTAAAGATTTTTGTAATAAATAAAGATGTATCTAAAGTTGTAACTTTTTCAATATCTTAATAGATTTACTTAAGTTGGATTCATAAGAGCATTTTTCTTTAGAAGTGCATTTCTTGGTTTGCACTGTTGATGGAAAAAGATTGACAATTATTTTTAATTTTTATTTATTTTTGGAAGTATTTACAGCTATATTTAGAAAAAATTATTGAAAAAAGATAGTAGATACTAAGCTTGTATCTCTACAATAAGAATCACATTTAGCCACTATATATATTATTGAAATCTAAAATCTTACTTACAATGTAACTTGGAATTGTAAAATCCTTATCAATTAATTTTGATATAATTTCAAAGTTAATGTCAAAGATTTTTTATTGACAATATTAAAAAGAAATTTATTAGAGAAATTTATTGCTCAAGATATTACATGTGATAATTGATTCTTTAAAAGATGCTAAGAATAAAAATTTAATTAAAGATGTATAAGTCAAGCCACGATAATATCTTTTAAGTTTTTGAAAGCATATTCATCTATTCCAAAGCTTATGCAAATTAGCACAATATAATTTAAATCTCCTATTGATAAAAAAAGACTCATTGTCATCAAAAATATTTATACCTATATTGTAGAGAATTCAAGCACATTATTCAATACTATTCAAAGAAGCAATGCAATTACAAAATGAGAAATATGATTGCCAAAAAAGAAAATATATCAAAAAATAAGTTTTTCTAGTTACAATAGAGACTATGCAACTAAAATCTTGTATAATATCTAATAAAGGTTTCATTATCTCCTTAGATCTCTCATCTTATTTCATAAAAGAATTTTTTTTAGGACCAAAAAATCACAAAGTCTTAGCCTTATTAGATTCAAGAGTCTAACAAGGACATAAATCTTGAAGAAAGAAAACCTCAATACACTCTTTTCTCATTTGAAAAGTCTAGAAAATCATTCAAAGGTGATAATATATTGTATAACAATGGCTATTATTAAAAATAAGAAAATTAAAAAGTCTTGAAACAAGACCAAAGACTAGAAAGGCATTGATAAGAGTGAAGAAGGCTTCACTCTTGCCTCCATATATACTCTCTAATTAGAATTTGGCAATATTCTATAGGAATTACAACATATGTTGACTTTATTAGATACATGCCTTAACTTTCAAAGCAAGTTATCTATATGTGTCCTACATAGGTAGCTTATTTTACAAGCTATCAATACGTATAGTATGTGATTAACTTATTGATCAAGTTTCTAACCTATTAATCAATTAAAAACATGTATAAGTCAAAAACACATCTATGAAGCTTCTAAGAAGCTTTTCTAGATAATATTATGAAATTAATGTGTATTTACTTAATTCTATCTAATCATACAGATAATTATTGGAATAAATACTTATATACTTGAAATTACTCCTCTTTTAAAGATAAATTCTATAAAGGACGATCATCATCTTTCTTATATCTTGTTTTTTTTTTTATCTTGATTTTGATAGATGTGGTCAACAATAAGCCTCAACTTTCTTTGTTACATTTTCAAGATTTTATGCTGACTCCCATGTATGTTCACTATTATCATATCTATATCAATGAATAAGATATTTTAATCTATTTTAGTGTTGCATTAAATCTAAGACTTTTCTTACTTTGAACTCTTGATTATTATTCACTTCTATAGAAAAAATGTGGCATTCGTCTTCTTCTTCAGATATTCATTGTCTTATATAACTCAAAAAGAGACATATAGAATATAAGATGGATCTTCATTGATTTTGGTAGATATAATTGATAGGCAATATGATTGATTTGTTCACAAATAAAAAAAGGTCAAAATCTACAATAATCTAATTTGTCACAAAGACAAATTGTCTTGATATTGTAACAAAATAATCATATCTTTTCATCCATGTTTAATTATCATTATTTCTTATAATAGATATTTACATTCATCTTTTATTATTCTTTAGCTTCCTTTAATTATACCTTTATTATTGCATGTATCTCTAATTAATATTATAAAATTGATAATTATTATATCAAATATTTATAATATTATTTAAATTGATAATTAGTGATTTATCAAATATTTTACTAAAAGATTATTAATTTTTAAAAAGTCAAAAGTATTAAGTCATAGATGATAGAAAATCAAATAATTTATAATAATTATAGGAAGAACCTTTCCATTGAAGTATGTAGATAGCTAGATCAAGTTGTATTTTTAAATCCTCTATTCAGTAACTATTCTATATAAGTCTAAGATAATTTGAGAGAAGCAAGGCTACCTTAGTACAATAATAACCTAAAGCTTCCAAATAATAAGTAAAAATCCTAAACCAACTAAAATAATTACCTCCAAGACTTACTAAGACTCCATTTCTTCTCCACTAATACTATTTTCCTTCATTTCACATCTTCTAAGTACATCTTCACGTAAAAATTATAATTTTGGCACTCTATATTTATTCTTTTGTCTTAAAATAATTAGTGAGTCAATTTGATGACTCATACATGGTGACTATTTGGAACAACTTGCATAGAAGAAGAATCTAAAATTGACCTCTCAAAATGCTATTGAATAAAAAAAGACTTTGTCTATGGAAGGTTTTAATAATTATCTAATACAAGAATGAGTGAGTTGTTAATAATTTAAGCAAATTAAATTAAGTTTTATTTTTATATATTTAAATAAAAAAGATAGAAAAACTTAAATCTATTATTTTAAAAACTAAAGATTTTAAAAAATAAATAAATAAAATAAAATAAAGATTTAAAAGGTGCTATCTTGGGACTCTTATTCAACATGAAAAGATTTTAGTATCAAGCCTTTAAGGCCTACATATCCATTGGATGTACAATATCGATCTTTCCTATAGTAATACTAGCTCATTGAGACAACGTATTTTTCCAACCAGACTCAAACCTAAGACACTCACTTGACAACCTTTCACTTGACCAATACCTCTGTCTTTTGGATATTTACTAAGACACATGCTTACAACTCCTAACATTTTTTTTTTTTTGAAGAACTAAATTAAATATAAGTTAAGATGAATGAATAGATCAATACTAGACTTGAATCCTAGAATTTTAGTTCTCTAAATTCTCTCCAATTTTGATGATTTGCCACTTGAGAAGTAAAATTAGAGTGACTTCAAAGATGAGCCATTTGACTATGTATCTGATAAAAATCACACTTGATATTCTTTGCATCTATTTTTTAAAGTTCTAGTAAAAAAATCTTCTCCATTGACAGTTTGTAATCAAAATAAATTATTTAAAAAGATTTTTTTAACCAAGTAGGGGCCTAACTATATGGCATCAAATTTTCCTCGAAAGTCTAATTTCCTAACATCTTATAAGATGACCAATATGCGAGGCTTTAAGATTCTAACCATGTATCATTTATCAAAGGTATTTTTTCTTCTTCTTTGAATTATCTCTGTATGTTGAGCACTTTGTCTTCTGGTTTTATCTAGACCTTCTAATTATTTTAGCCTTTTAATTAAAGATTATTTAGTTGGTAATTTTTTTGTCTAGATAATGTGAAGGAAAGGAATTTTAAACTTGATTGATAAAATTGCTTCTATGCCATAAACTAAAGAAAATAGGATTGCTTGGATTGTCACCTTAAATGTCATTCTATAAGCCTATAAGGTTGCAAGAAGCTTTGTATTCTAATCTTGTTTAGATGTTTTCACTATTTTTCTGAAAATATTAATCAAGATTTTATTGATCTTTTCCATATGTCCATTGATTTGAGGGTGATAAAGAATAATTTTTCTATGGTCAATTTTAAATCGATTGATCAAATTTAAATCCTAAATCAAATTTTAATAAAACCCTAAATCAAATCCTAATCAAATCTTAAATCCTAAATCCTAAATAAAATCTTAAATCAAATCCTAAATCCTAAATCAAACCTTAATCAAATTCTAACCCTAAATCAAATCCTAACCAAATTCTAAATCCTAAATCAAATCCTCACCAAATCTTAAATCTTAAATCAAATCTTAACCAAATCCTAAATCCTAAATCAAATCTTAATCAAACCTTAAATCCTAAATCAAACCCTAAACCCTAAACCCTAAATCAAATCCTAACCAAACCTTAAATCCTAAATCAAATCCTAATCAAATCCTAAATCCTAAATCAAATTCTAATCAAATCTTAAACCCTAAACCATATCCTAAATCCTAAATCAAACTCTAACAAAATCATAACCAAATCCTAATTCTAAATCAAATTCTAACCAAATCCTAAATTCTAAATCTTAAACCAAATACTAACCAAATCCTAACCAAATCCTAACTCTAAATCAAATCCTAACCAAATCCTAAATCCTAAACCCTAAACCAAATCCTAAATCCTAAACCCTAAACCAAATCCTAACCAAACCTTAAACCCTAAACCAATTCCTATCCAAATCCTAGTAATTTCTATAATAAATTTAAATCTCAATAACTAATCAATGAATTACCGATCTTAACTCAAATTTTGCAAACTTCTTAAAAACTAAGTTAAAAACAAGCTCAAAAAATTTGAAAAGGATCAAAATCACCAAATAGATAATAACCTCAAAAACGTGCTCGGATATTGGCCGGTGTTGTGTTGTAACATGACTATATGGTGACAAATGATAATATGGATCTTATTATAGAAGAACCAAGTTAAAAGAAAAATTAGAAAAATATGGATAAAAGATAAGGTATTAAAACTTTTAGTAGTAATGTTGCCCTTTTAGAAAAAAATAGCTTCTACTTACTTTATAAGGCCACAAATAAAGAAAAATAAAGTAGATTGGAAAAATGAATAATATAGACATCTTAAGGAAGAAGTTAAGAGTAAATTCTAGTAAAAATTACCTAAAAAAACTAGATATTGAAACCCAGAGTGGGCCGGTTATGAACTAGGGTTGAAATGAGACCTTGAGGCACAAAACCAAATCTTGACAATGACTACGAGACTCTTTGGCAGCTCGAAGAGTAGGGTTTGATAGAAGATTGGATAAGGTTTTTATGAGCATTGTTTTTAGATGATTTGAATTTGTATTGACTTTGTAAGAGCTTTGCAAAGTTAAGGTTTGTTTTGGATGACTTGGGTTTTGTGAAATAAAATAGGATTTAAATTTTGGGTGATTTTAAGAGTTTTATAAAGATCTATAGGTGAAATTTTGTGGATTTATGGTTATAGTTGTGTTCAATATGTTTTGTGAATTTGAGCTTGATCTAACGGTTGAATTGAGGATTATTGAGGTTTAAGTGGATCAAGGTCTTGGAAAGTAAAATTTTAGATCTAATGAGGATTTTTAAGTTTTCTTGTAATCTACTTGTTGTTTTGGAATGAAATTTATGTAAGAGGATATTAGATTTGTTTTTCTATGTGTACGAGAATTTTGAGATCAATCGAATGGTGAAAGGAAGAGATATTGGCTCTTGGAGATTGGCATCAAGGTTGAAGAAGGAGACCAATCAATACCTGAACACACTTTTGAAGTTATCGTCTATTTAGTAATTTCGATTCTTTTCAAATTTTTTGTACTTGTTTTCAACTTAGTTTTTAAGAAGTGTGCAAAATTTAAGTTAAGATCAACGGTTCATTCATTAGTTATTGAGGTTTAAATCTATTATGGAAATTACTAAGATTTGTTTGAGATTTGATTTAGGATATAGAGTTTGATTAGGGTTTTATTTAAGGTTTAGGGTTTGATTAGGATTTAGGATTTGGTTTAGGATTTAAGGTTTACTTAAGGTTTGATTTAGGATTTAGGATTTATGATTTGATTAGGATTTGGTTTAGAATTTAGGATTTGGTTAAGGATTTGATTAGGGTTTGGTTTAAGGTTTGGTTTAGGATTTGGATAGAATTTGGTTTAGGATTTGGTTAAGGTTTGATTTAGGATTTAAGGTTTGATTTAGGTTTTAGAATTTGGTTAGGATTTAATTTAAGATTAAGATTTGATTAAGGTTTGATTTAGGATTTAAGATTTGATTTAGGGTTTAAGATTTGATTTAGGATTTGTTAAGATTTAAGATTTAGTTAGTTTTGGCCTAAAGTTTGAATGAAGTCCAATGGGATTTTAACTAGGATTAAATTAAGATTGAATTGAGGTATATTTGAGATATATTTGTGATCATTCTAATATTTCTTTAAGATTTCTTATTATTTCTTTGAAATTTCTTTGAGGTTTTTTTGAATTTTATTAAATCTTGCTTAGCATTATTATGGTCTAATTAGAGCATTGTTAGTATTCTATTAGAATTAAGATTTTATTGTTATAATTTCCATTCTAACTTCCATAACCAAGTGTCCGGAGCATTCTCAAGCAAGACTTCATGTATTACGACACCGATGTCGTGTTGTGATTCGGCTAATATATGAAAATAATGTAATAATGTATTTAATATATAATTTATTAAGTAACATGGTGAGAGCCATGTTAGTAGATTTTAGTTGGTTGTAGGATATAATTTGATTATTACTTTGAAAAGAGGTTGTTTAGAGAGATTATTATAGAATTTGTATAACTTTAATTTCCTTTTGATAGTGGCTTTTAAGATTGGTTTTGGTTGATAGTAACTTCTAAATATTTAGAGTCACCTTTATTAGACATTGGTGACATTTGAAAACTTATTTTGGTTCTTTTATTTGATGTTTAGAGCATACATTATGTAAATCTTATAAGAAAAAGGATTGAAGAAGGATTTTGGTAGAAAAGGGAGAAATTAGGGCACCAATATAGATGAATGGAGATGAAAAATAAAAATCTCCATTCCTATTGGTCAAAAATCATGACCAATGGGCTTTGAGAAGGCTGCCCGAGGCCATATTAGGGATTAGGGTTAGATTCTCGAGGCCATTCGAACTTTGAAGGTTACGGTTAGAAGGTTTAGGTTTTTGGTTAAGGTTTTGGTACAAGTTTTGTGTCATTTGGGGTTTTTATGAAGAAGTTATAGGCGCTCAAAGTTAAGGTGTTAGTTTTGGACCTACTGTCACTCTTTTGGGCATAACGCAAGCGTACGGATGGCAATTGAGGATCGGCGACTACGAATGGAGAGAGCACCTTTGCGGCTATACTTTTCACATATTGCTTACTGGATTCCAAATTGGAATGAAGGAGTTATTGGATTTTGAAGTCAGCACATGCAATCTAAGGGTAGTAAGTAAACAGATTTACTAGTGTTCGTCTCTTGAGCTATATCTTGAGCAATTTTGAGAGGTTTTGGCTCAAAATTTCAAGGAATGTATAATTTTATGTTAGTAAACTTTGTGCATAAGTTTTATGACATTTGGAGTTCGGGTTTTGAGATATAAGGAAAATAATTTTTGGGTGCTTGTAAATTAGGGTTTGGAGTGTCTGCTAGGGTTTCTTAGATGTCAGAAGATCGGGAGTGAATTTGCGGTTGGTTTTTTTTGTGGTAAAATTTAATGGTAAATTCTACCTATCTTGTAAATTTGAAACAAACTGAACGGTTAGATCAATAGTTATGATTTTCTAAAATGCGGGGCAAGAAAATCCTTTGCGGGAAAAATATGTTTTGAAGGGATTTCGTTACATTTGGAGTTTTATACAAAAATAAAGGAGTTTTCGAAACCAAGAAAAGAATCATATAAAGGTTTAAGGTACACTCTCTACAGCTAGATACCCAGTGTATTCCCAGATAGCAAATCATGCCATACGACACTGGCCTCCTTCTTCAACCTTGATGCCAATCTCCGAGAGCCAATATCTCTCTTTTTCACCATTCGATTGATCTCAAAATTCTCATACACATAGAAAAACAAGTCTAATATCTTATCACATAAATTTCATTCCAATCTAACTAGTAGATTGCAAGTGTGAGTCATCAGATTGACTCTCTAGTTGTTTTAGGACAAAAGAATGCATGTAGAGTGCCAAAATTACAATTATTAGGTAAAGATGGACTTAAAAGATGTTAAAGAAAGCAGAATAGTATTAGTTGAGAAGAAATGGAGTCTTATTAAGTCTTGGAGGTAATTATTTTAGTTGGTTTAGTATTTTTACTTATTATTGAGGAGTAAGGATTAGTTACTAAAATTAATATTTATATTGATCTTATATCTATATGTATTACTTATAAAAAAACTATAAATGTTAGATAGTAGTTAAAAGAAGCATGAAAAAGAACCTCATATCTTTTTAGTTATTTATATAAAAAGTAGAATTTATAGTATATTTAAATTGATTCTATTACTATAAAAAATCAATAATATAGGAAATTATATCCTTAAGTTGCTATTAGCATTATAAAAACATTATAGGAATTTTTAGAATTTATTTAGAAATTATTTAAAATTTTTAGTAGATTCAAATTGATTTTTATTACTATAAAAAATCATCAATATAGGGAATTATATCTTAAAATGGATATTAGAATTATAGAAATATCATAGGAATTTTTAGAATTTTCTATGAATTTTTAGGGTAATTTTTAAGACCTTGGTAAAATTGAGTTTTATCACTTGGGGAGCCATTATGAAGAAATGGAGTAAGGTTTGAAGGCTATACAATGCTTCTAGGCTAATTGGATGTTTTTGAACACCATGGTGAAGTCAAAATGCAAAATTATTAATTCTACTAGTAGAAAATAGGAGGATCAGCAGCTCGTATAGTCCTTGTAAGAAAGGAGGTGCACAAGTCCCATGTGTGTTGTAGCACCTTGGATGTAGGTAGGATGATAAGACTAAGGCCTCAAGGCCTCTTTAGGAAACCAATATAAACTACATGTGAGCCTTAGTGAGGCTCGAACCCTTGATCTATAAGCAAGTTATCCTTGAGGTAAAATATTTTCACTTCACTTTTTAATTATTTACTTCCTATCTTTTTAAAACTTCATAACTTACTCATGGTAATTCGGATTTATATGTTTTTTATGTCATTGGAAAGATAATAAAATTACCTATCTAAAAATTTAATTTTTACTTTTTACTTTTACTTTTTACTAGGTGAAAATACAGTGAATAGATTGTGACTTAGTTTTTGATTGTGTACTAGCTTCATGTCATTCATTTCAATTGTTTTGTGGGTGTTCATCTTTTGTTCTTGTTAATTACTTACTTTCCTTTATACCACCAATTACAAGCAACTCTTAATTGAGGCCATCTTATAATTGGGGTTGAAGAGTGAAATTTACACTCACAATAAGAAATCTTAAAAACTCTCTTTAAACCTAAAATTCAACTTTCTAAGATCTTGATCCACTTAAACCTCAATAATCCTCAATTCAACTCTTGGATTGAGTTAAGATTTACAATACATATTAACCACAACTATGACCATTAATCTACAAAATTTTACTAGTAGATATGTTATTAAATTCTTGAAATCACTAGAAACATCAATCCTATTTTATTTCACAAAACCTAAGTCATCCAAAAACAATCTTGACTTTGTAAAGCTCTTACAAAGTCATAACAACTCCAAAACATCCAAAAATACTATTCTATATTATTTACAATAGGGTTCAAATTGTAATATAGAACAATAGATTGTATGAGGTTCAAATTTGATAAAAAAGATACAATGATATCTTTTGTATCAAATTTGAACCTCATACAATCTAGTATCTTTGCATAGGTAATGCATTCAAAAGTCCTCATGTATGAAACACAAGGTTTCCTCCCACTCCAAGCTTCTTCAAGAGTTTTTGATATAAATGCACTTGTAGGGCTCCTATTCTTTATATACACTACTGTTACAATGGCTTCTGCCTAATACTCAAACCTAAGGTTTTGTGTATGTAGCATATTCTTTGCTATCTCCACAATAGTGCGATTTATTCTTTCAGCAACTCCATTTTGTTGTGGAGTGTATGAAGTACAAGTTTATCTTGCAATGCCTTGAATCTTCAAAAAATCATCAAAATGCTTTGATATGTACTTATCTCTATTGTTTATGTGTAATACCTTAATTTTGCAATCACGTTGCTTTTCTACAGGTGCCTTAAACTCCTTGAATCTAGAAAAGCACTCACTCTTACATTTGATGATGTAAATCTATATCTTCTTTAAAAAATCATCAATGAATGTGACAAAATACCATGCTCTTCCTATTGATAGTGTCTTCATAGGTCCACAAATATCCGAATGTACAATCTCCAATAACTTACTAGCACATGTTGTTATTCTACTTAGAAATGAGATCCTTTCTTATTTACCTCGAATACAACCTTCATAAGCAAGAGTGTTGGCATTGTAGCTAAATTCATCAAGATTCATTCTACTTACCATGGATTGGAGTTCCTTCATACTCTTGATATTCAAATAATCAAGGCGTTGATGCCAAATACCAAATTTATCTTGATCAAGTAAAAATTTAGCAAATACAACCACTTTCAATTCCATTCATCATCTTGCACTTGATGAAGTAAAGGTTGTCATATCTAAAGCCCTTAGCAACATCATCTCCATCCAATGTCTTTATAAAACATCCATTCTTATCAAATTGCACCTTACAATCATGTAAAATAAATTTACACACCTAGAGGAGATTTTTCTTGATTTTGGATAAATACAAGATATCCTTCAATCTGATCCTCTTTATTTGTCCTCTCATAATAATGTCCACTCCAATGGAGCATATTCTAATAGCTTGTACCATGCCATTGTCTTCTATAAAAACATTTGTTATTGAAATTTCTTTATAAGTGTCAAATGAATACTTGTATGGTGTCATGTGCTTAGTGGCACCTAAGTCAACAATCCACTTAGATATGGCAGCCATGGAGGTGCCTTCACTTGCCATGAAAGCAAAATAATCTCTTCCAAATTGCTCATGCATATTCTTCACACTTTTTCTATCTCTTTTTTTGGCCTTGTAGCAATTTGGTGCAAAATGACCTGGTTTTCTACAAATGAAGTAAATTTCGACATTACCTCATTGGTATGAAAGGTTGCTCTTGCTTTGACATGAAAAGAGTACTGAATCTTTACTTTGAGGCTCTTTTTCTTTTCTCTTGGTTACTTCATGGGCAAGTCTTACCGTCACATAGTCTATTGTAAGTTCCTTCAACTTAATGGACTCTAATGTCACAATCAGGTAGTTGTAGGACTCCAAAAGACTCATTAACAAGGACATGATAATATCTCCCTCTTCTAAAGGCTTGTCAATAATTGCTAATTGATTTGCAAGGGCCTTTCTCTTATTGATATGAGCCATGAGATCTTCACCTTTTTCCATCTTGTAAGTGAAGAACTTCCTCCTTGTGAAGATGATGTTGGATAAGTTCTTGCTCTCATATATGTTGTAAAGAGTCTTCTATGCTTCTACTGGTCTTTTGTAAGAGATGATATGAAAAAAGTTGGCTTCATCCAAATCAATGGAAATTATACCAAAAGCCTTATTTTCACGTCTTTTGAAGTCCTTTCTCTCCTTAGCATGTATATGTATGCTTGGAGCCTCTTCACTTTCATCTACAATATCCCAAAGATCCAAAGATGCCAACAAAAGATCCATTTTGATCTTCCAATGGTAGAAATTTTCTCTTCTAAACTTCTCAATTACTTTCAAATCTTTATCTTTATTAGAAGCCATGTCTAAGAAGGTCTCTATCAAAAAAAAATATCAAGAAAAGGAGTCACTATGAGCTTGAAATCACCAAAATAATTTAACACTAGCAGAATCTCAAAATACCTTCTTGTGATTAAATGAGTACTTTTTCACTCAAAACATAGTTAATTCAAGCTTTGAAGCTTCTAATATGTATGTGTAATCCAATAAACCTCACTCTCATGAACTCTCACTCTTTAAAATCAATTATTTTACTATACATACAAAGTAAGTAAAACAACATCAGTAAAACAAAAGACACTATCAAGGTCTTTCTATAATATCTTAAACTCTCAATCTTAGGAGATAAGAATCCACAAAGCAATGTTAGAGAACTATAAGATCAAAATCAACACCTCTTCATGCCCTAAATATAAGTTTTAATCTTAGAAATCCTAACATCAGTAAATACTGTAAGATCTATTCTATACAAGTACAACCACAAAAAAATGATACTAACTTACTTGAATGGTACAACAAAGTGTAAGTGGATCCATAACCAATTGAAGAAATACAATAAGCAAGACACAAGTAAGTAGAAATCAGCAAGGTTGTATATAAGAGAAGTATAAAATGAGATACCTCCCACTTTTAACATCCTTTACTTATAGGTGGTGATTGCTAATCAAGAAGACAATTTCAATCTTCTTGATTTTACTTCCATTTCTACTTCATCCAACTAAATCCTACTTTCTTTTTTAACTTAGCCGCCACCTAAATCCTAACTGCCATCTAAATCCTAGCCGCCATCTTAGTTACTTCCCTTCATCCATTTGCTGCCCTTTGACCATTAGCAATTAACCTAAGATAATACTTACTTACTCTATCATATCTATGGTAATATTTATTTACTTTAATAATCTTCAAGATCTTGAATATCTTCATTACTAGTCTTAAGAATTATAGAGGCTTCCTTCTTCATCTTCATTCTTATTATCTTCATTGTCATTATTATTTTTTTCTTTTTTTGCTGAAGTTAAAGATGTGTCTACAAATACACTATTACTTTTACTTAGATACATCTCCAAGTATTCACAAGCACTCTTACGTTCCAAAAATTCTATATCACAACTTTTGATAATCTTCTTGGTTTTCAAAACCATTAGCCTATATGCCTTGGTATCTTCACAATATCCAATAAACACACATTTTGTATCTTTTGCATCAAATTTGGACCTCATATAATTTGGTGCCTTTACATAGGTAATGCATCTAAAAGTCTTTATGTATAAAATATAAGGTTTCTTCCCGATCCAAGCTTCTTCGAGATTTTTTGATGTAAGTACACTTATAAGGCATCTATTCGTTGTATACAATATTACTACCATGGCTTCCACCCAATACTCAAATCCAAGATTTTGTACATGTAGCATATTCTTTGCCATCTCCACAATTGTGTAATTTTTTCTTTCAATAACTTTATTTTGTTATAGAATGTATAGAGTAGAAATTTATCTTGAAATGCCTTGAATCTTCAATAATTCATCAAAATACTTTGACATGTATTCACTTCATTATTCATGCACAACACCTTGATCTTGTAATTACATTGCTATTCTACAAGTGCCTCAAACTCCTTGAAATTAGAAAAGCACTCACTCTTACATTTGATGATATAAATTGACATTTTTTTTGAAAAATCATCAATAAATGTGAAAAAATACCATGCTCTTCCTATTGATGGCATCCTCGTAGTTCTACAAATATCCAAATACACAATCTTTAATAACTTGCTAGCACATATTGCTACTCCATTTGAAAATGAGGCCTTTTATTGTTTACCTTAGATACAATCTTCACAAATAAGTATATTGGCATTGTGGCTAAATTAACTAAGATTCATGCTACTTACTATGGATTGGAATTCTTTCATATTCTTGGCATTCAAATGACCAAGGCGTCGATGCTAAATACCAAACTTGTCTTAATCAAGTGGAAATTTAGCAAATACGGCCACTTCAACTTCATTCACCATCTTGCACTTGATGAAGTAAAGATTGCCATTTCTAAAGCCCTTGGCAATATCATCTCTATCAAATGTCTTTATAAAACACCCATTCTTATCAAATTGCACCTAACAACCATATGAAATTAATTTACTCAGCCAAAGGAAATTTTTCTTGATTTTGGATAAATGCAAGATATCCTTCAATCTAATCCTTCTTATTTGTCTTCTCACAATAATCTCTATTTTAATAGAATCTATTCTAATAATAGTTTTTATCATGCCATTGTCTCCCATAAAGACATTTGTTGCTGAAATTTCTTCATAAGTATCAAATGAATACTTATATGGTGTCATGTGCTTGGTGGCACATGAATCAACAATCCACTTGGATATGGCAGCTATGGAGGTGCCTTCACTTGCTATGAAAGCAAAATAATATCTTCTAAATTACTCATATATATTGTTGTCACATTTTCTATCTCTCTTTTTGGTCTTATAGCAATTTCATGCAAATGACCTAGTTTTCCACAAATGAAGCAAGTTTTGACATTACTTCATTGGTATGAATGGTTGTCCTTACTTTGACATGAATAGAGTGTTGAATCTTCATTTTGAGGCTCTTTTTCTTTCTTCTTGGTTACTTTATGGATAAGTCTTGCGGTCACATTATCATACTGTATTTACTTATAATATGTAAAAATTAATTAGAACATATAATATGTTTATAAATCTTGGTATATATTAGAATGATTAATAGATTAATTGAAATAAATTTGATATAAGAAACTTTATTTTGAATTTTATCTATTTTTATTATAGCATTTAAAAAACAATTATAAGACCTAAATGTCTAGTATGAAGCCTTAAAAAGAGATTAGAGCCTAAAAATAAAAATCTAAACTATTAGTAGGCTTATTTGAAGGGATGAAAGTAAGGCATGGTTGGATGAAGGCAAGGAATGAGGATCTTCATTCCTATTGATTGAAGGCCATATCCAATGGACTTCAAGGAGACTATTTGAGGTCTTTTTAGAGATTAGGATTTCTTTTCTAAAAGCATTGAAGCTTTGGAAGCTAGAATCATCAATTTTAGATTTTTGAATATGGATTGAATATAAATTTTGTGTAATTTGGAGTTTTTATGAAGGAGTTATTGGTGTTCAAAGTTAAGGTACCAATTTCATACCTACTTTTCTTCTTTGGGACATAAAATATGTTTACAAAGATCAACGAAGGATTGGAGACTAGAATTAAGAAGAATACTTTCTTAATTATAGTTTTTATATATTTTTTGATGAATTTGGAGTTTGAATGAAGAAGTTATAGAGGGTTGAAGTCAGCACATCCAAATCAAAGGTAGTAAAGAAGTGATTTTATTCATGATAATGGTTGTAGCCATATTTTGAGTTTTTGAACAAATTTTTGGCTCAAACCTTTTGAAGAAGGTAGATTATTGTGTTAAAAAGTTGTATATGTAAATTTTGTGGCATTTAAGTGCTTATTTTATGAGATATGAAGAAAATTTCACATGGATATATAAAAACTAGGGTTTGAAGCTATTGTTAGAGTTTTGGTGATATCTTAAGATTAGGATTAAGAATTTGTAGTTGAAATTTGTTGTGATAGTTTTTAGAAGTACATTAGTTATTCATATAAAATTTGAGTGTATTTGAATGGTCCAATTGAAAGATATAAGTTTTTGAAGTTCAAGAATAATATCTTATAAAGATATATAAGGATTTAGAGTTCTTTTAATCATATTTTAGATATTTTTAGGAACTTAAGACTTATATATTTGGTATAAAAGCTCCTAAAAGTATTATATATATATATATATATATATATATATATATATATAAAATTGATCTTTCTTATTTCAAGACTTGATTGAGTAATTAGTGGCAGCCAAGAGCCTAGTGTTTTCTTAAGGCAAACTCTCTCTACCCTGACAATGTATTCTATTGTAAGTTCCTTGAAGTTGATGGATTCCAATGATGTAATGAGGTAGTTGTGGGACTTGAAAAGACTTATCAATAAGATCATGATAATATCACTCTCTTCTAAAAGCTTGTTAATAATTCCTAATTGATTTGTATAAACTTTTACTTTATTGACATGAGCCATGAGATCTTCACCTTCTTCCTTCTTACAAGTAAAGAACTTCTTCCTTATAAAGATAATGTTGGATAAGTTCTTGCTCTCATATATGTTGCAAAGAGTCCTCCATGTTTCTACTTATCTTTTGCAAGAGATGATGTGAGAAAAATTGGCTTCATCCAAATTAGTGGTAATTATGCCAAAAGCCTTCTTTTCACATCTTTTGAAGTCCTTCTTCTCCTTAGTATTTACATATATGCTTGGAGCCTCTTCACTTTCATCTTCAATATTCCAAAGGTCTAAAGATGCTAATAAAAGTTCCGTTTTGATCTTTCAAGGGTTGAAATTCTCTCTTTTAAATTTCTCAATTACTTTCAAACCTTTACCTTTACTAGAAGCCATATTTAAGAAGGATTCTATCTAAAAATATCAAGAGAAGGAGTCACTATGAACTAAAAATCACTAAAATAATTTTACACTAGCAGAATCTAAGAATGCCTTCTTGTGAACAAATGAGTCCTTTCTCATTCAAAATACTCTCAATTCAAGTTCTGAAGCTACTAATCAGTATATCTATTCTAATAAACTTCACTCTCATAAACTCTCATTCTTTGGAATCAACTATTATCCTATACACATAAGGTAAGTGAAAAAACATCAACAAAATAAAAGATACTATCAAGGTCTTTCTATAACATCTTTAACTCTCTATTTTAGGAGATAAGAATCCACAAAGTAATATTAGAGATCTATAAGATCAAAGTCAGTACCTCTTCATATCCAAAATACAAGTTTCAATCTTAGAAGTCCTAACATCAGCAAATATTATAAGATCTATTCTACACAAGTACAATAATAAGAAAATGATATTAACTTACTTGAATGGCACAACAAAGTATGAGTGGGCCCATAACTTATTGAAGAAATATAACAAACAAAAAATAAATAAATAAAAATCAGCGAGGTTGTACACAAGAGAAGTATAGAATGAGATGTCTCTCACTTCTAATACCTTTTATTTATAAATAGAGTTTATATCTATTATAAGTAAACTTCATTTTCATCCAACTTTGCTTCATCTAATGAAATCTTAGCCATGACTTAAAACTTTAGCCGCCACCTAAATCCGAGCTACTATCTTACTTACTTTCCTTCATTTTTTTGTTGCCCTTTAACCATTAGTTACTTATCTAAGATAATACTTACTTATTTTACCATACCTATGATAATACTTATTTATTATAATACAAATTGTGGCCTACAATCTGTTACAATGTCACCTAGAAACCTATAGTAATAATAGACATTATCAATAAAGAGTCTTACCATCTCTCTATCAATAATTGATTTCTTATAAGGATAAAATATGTCATCTTGTTCTTCGATCAATAGCTACAAAGATAGTATTAAATGAGCTTGATGATAGAAGATTTGTAATAAAATCCATGGAGATAGATAACCATGGTTGTCTTGGAATAGGAAGGGATTGAAGGTTCTTTGACCTTGAACAAGTATCATATGATAGTGTAAATTCCTTAACGTCTTTCCACATTTTAGGCCACCAAAAGTCTCTAGACAAAAATTTTAAGGTCTTGTTGAATCCAAAATGACTAGTTGTGGGAAAGTCATGATATGTTTGAAGAATGCACATGTGAGTTGGCTCTTTGGAAATGAACAAATGTTCTTCAAAGAATAAGAAGTTGCCTTTAACCTTGAATTTAGAAGATTCTTCAAGAAGGTTGTTGACAAGAAGCTTGATATTAAGAATAAGAGGGTCCGTGGTTGAGGCCTTATGAATCTAATCAAGAAATGATAAATCCACAAGCATTGATATATTTGTTGCTTGAAGATGAAATTGCTTAAGCTTTAATAAGGTTGCATGTTATTGATCATATGTTGTCTTGTCTTCTTTTGGTTGAAGGTAGGAATATCTTGATAATACATTTCATAATCCTTGTTGGCTCTCAGGTTGATATATGATGCAAAAGTCAAATTATGATAAAAATACATTCTAACGTGTTTGGCAATGATTCAAGATTCAAGCTAACATGAAGTATTCAAGATTCTTATGATTTGTATATACAACCACTTGATGAGAAGTGCCTTCAAGAAAAAGGTACCATTCTTGAAAAGAATCTACAATGATAAGCAATTATTTATCATGGATTTCATAGTTGAATTTACTTTTGAAAATTTTCTAGAATAGAATGCAATTAAATGAAATTTGCCATTTTTTCTATGATGCGACAAGATTGCTTCCAATGCAAAGTTTGAGGCATCAGTTTCCATAAAGTAGGGCTTGTTGAAATTGAGATGTATTAAAATTAGAGCTGTTGTGGAAGCATCTTTTAAGAATTAAAAAGCTTTCTTTGCTTTAAGGCCCTAATCTAGCTTATCCTTATATTTCAATTGAATAAGTGGAGGAGCAATCTTGAAATAATATCTAACAAAAATCCTATAGAAGTTTACAAATTCAACAAAGAATTAGACATCACATATAGTTTTTGGCTTTACTCAATCGATGATTGCTTGTACCTTCTTTAGATCCATAAATAGGCCTTTGTTGGAAATAATATATCCAACAAATTTAACTTGAAGTGCATGAAATACATACTTCTTTAATTTTGCATATAGCCAAACACTTTGTAGCTTTTTCAACATAAGATGAACATGTTTTTTGTGGTCTTCTGGTATTGTATTGTAACATGACTATATGGTGAAAGATGATAATATGGATCTTATTATAGAAGAGCCAAGTTAAAAGATAAAGTAGAAAAATATAGATAAAAGATAGAGAGGTAGTAAAACTTTTAGTAGTAATGCTACATTTTTAGAAAAGTGACTTCTACTTACTTTGTAGGGCCATAAATAAGGCAAAACAAAGTAGATTGGAAAAATAAATGATATAAACATCTTTAGAAGAAAGTTAAGAGTAAATTCGAGCAAAATCTACTTAGAAAAATTAGATATTGATACCTAGAGAGAGCCAGTTATGAACCAGGGTTGAAATCAGACCCTGAGACACAAAATTGAGTCTTGACGACAACTCTCGGACTCTTTGGTAGTTCAAAGAATAGGATTTGATAGAAGATTGAATAAGGTTTCTATGAGCATTGTTTTTGGGTGATTTGTATTTGTATTGACTTTCTAAGAGCTTTGCAAAGTCAAGGTTTTTTTTGGATGACTTGGATTTTGAGAAATAAAATAGGGTTTATATTTTGGATGATTTCAAGAGTTTTATAATAGATCTATGGATAAATTTTTTTGGATTAATGGTTATAGTTGTGTTCAAAATATTTTATAAATTTGAGCTCGATCTAACGGTTGAATTGAGGGTTATTGAGATTTAAGTGAGTCAAGGTCTCAGAAAGTCGAATTTTAGATCTAGTGAGGATTTTTAAGATTTCTTGCAATTTAATAGTTGGATTGGAGTGAAATTTGTGTGACAGGATGTAAGACTTGTTTTTTTATGTATATGATAATTTTAAGATCAATCGAATGGTATAAACAAGAGATATTGGCTCTGAGAGATTGGCATCAAGGTTGGAGAAGGAGGCCGGCCAATATCCAAGCACGTTTTTGAAGTTATCAGCTATTTGTTAATTCTGATTCCTTTCAAAAATTGTGTGCTTATTTTTAACTTAGTTTTTAAGAAGTGTAAAAAATTTGAGTTAAGATCAATGATTCATTTATTAGTTATTGAGGTTTAATTTTGTTATAGAAATTACTAGGATTTGGTTAGGATTTGATTTAGGGTTAGGATTTGATTAGGGTTTGATTTAGGGTTCAAGGTTTGGTTAAGGTTTGATTTAGGGTTTAGGATTTGATTAAGATTTGGTTTAGGATTTAGGATTTGATTTAGGATTTAGGGTTTGGTTGGAATTTGGTTTAAGGTTTGGTTTAGGATTTAGTTTAGGATTTAGGATTTGTTTAGGATTTGGTTTAGGATTTAGGATTTGGTTAGGGTTTGATTTAGGATTTAAGATTTTATTAGGATTTATTTAGGGTTTAAGATTTAATTAGTTTTGATCTAAAGTTTGAATGAAGTCTAATAGGATTTTAACTAGGATTAAATTAAGATTGAATTTAAATGTATTTCAGAGATATTTGTAATCATTCTAATATTTCTTTAAGATTTCTTATTGTTTTTTTGAAATTTCTTTGAGGTTTCTTTGAATTTGATTAAAGCTTTTTTAGCATTATTATGGTCTAATTAGAGCATTGTTAGTATTCTATTAGAATTAGAATTTGTTGTTATAATTTCTATTCTACCTTCTACAACTAGGTGCTCGAAGCATTCTCAAGCAAGACTTCATGTATTACGACACCAAATTCTTAGAAAAGATTAGAATATCATCTAAATACATCACAATAAAGTCAATGAGATGCTTGCAAAATATGTCATTCATTAAGAATTGGAATACGGCTAATGCATTGGTATGTCCAAAAGGCATGATATTGTATTCAAAATGTCTATACTTGGTGTAAAATATTATGTTCTATTCATCTCTCTTCTTAATGCATACCAAATTATACATGCCTCGTAGATTGATCTTTGTAAAGATCTTTGCTTGACTAAGCTGATCAAGAAGTCCAAATATCAATAGCAATAGATATTGATTCTTTACCGTGATTTTATAAAGACTATGATAATTAACACACATCCTTAAAGATCCATCCTTCTTCTTCACATATAATATCAGAGTACTAGCTAGCGACTTAGAATGTCGAATAAAATTCTTAGCCAAATTTTTATCAATGTATTTCTTTAAAATCACAAGCTCATTTTGGGATAAATTGTAGACGGGTCCAAATGGTGGTTGAGCACCTTCTTGAAGGTCAATTACACAATTATAAGAGCAATGCTTTAGTAGGATGTCTACATTTTTCTTTTCAAATACATCTACAAATTCTTATATGCCTCTAGAATTATTGTTGTAACAACCAAAGGTTTCGATGATGGATTTGTATAGATAGCAAATATAATGTCGTATTTGGCCATTCACACAAATTTTCTAGCTCTAATAAATAAATATTGTTTAAATTTTGGCTTGTCGAGTGTTAGAAGCTTTATCATAGATTTAGGGGTTCCATGATCTACTAGAGAAAATTATAACTTTTTTAATATCCAATCTATGTGTTTATTATATTTTTTAAGTCATTTTTGTATTATGTGTTATCTTGCTCAAAAATGCACCGAATACCTAGCTGTGGAAGGTGAGGTTATATTTCACAAGTATCCAAGAAACTCTAATAGATTTCACCCATACAAGAAGAATATAATCTGAATTTCAATTCAAAAGTGCTAAAAAAACTCTTCTTAGTAGCCTTAATCATACATAAATCTCAATTACCTCGATACTTTCATATTTAAGCAGTTTAGATTTTTTTTATAAGCTCCAATTCTAATCAATGAGATTTAATTTCTTTTCATAAATAAAAAATTAATTATATTAAAGAGATTCATTTCAATTCCACCAGTGATATAAAACACATAGTAATAGCCACCAAATATTTGACTAAGTGGACTGATGCAAAGGTAGTTAAAGTCAATGATGTCAAGCAAATAATCAAGTTTCTCTACAAATAAATCATCAATAGATTTGGATGTTTAAAAATCCTAATTAGTAATAAAAATAAGTATTTTTTTAATAAAGTAATAGAAGACTTGACCTCCTAATTCAAAATTGACCATAAAAAACTATTCTTTATCACCCTCAAGAAAATGGACATATAAAAAGAGTAAATCAATCTTTGGTCAATATCTTTAGAAAAATTATCATAACATCTTAAAAAGATTGGAATACTAAGCTTCATATAGCCTTCTAAGCTTATAAAATAATATTTAAAGCAAAAATTTAGACAATGCCATATTCTTTGGTTTATGGTATTGAAGCCATTTTATCAATTAAATTTGAAATTTTTTCTTTTCAAATTGCCTTAAAAAAGAGATTGACAATTAAATAGAGTTTTTTAATTAATAGATTGGAATGATGAAAAGATTTAGATGAAGCTAGAAGACAAAGGCTATACAAAGAAAAAGAAAAATTACCTTCAACAAGGAAAATAAGATTAAAACCTTTTAGCCTAGCATATTTTTCTTCTTACAAGATATTACGAGATTAGATTTCTTGAGTAAATTTAATGTTGTGTAGTTGGATCCTTACTTGGTAAAAGAAATCTTTCCAAATAATTCAATTTGGCTACAAATTCTTAATGGAAAAGACTTTCTTATCAAAAATTTTGGCAATCTATGCAAAGAATATCAAGTGAGATTTTAATTACACATGGAAACTATCCTATCATAATATCTACTTTTATCTAATTTCTTAAAATGATAAAATTATTAAATTTAGATAAAATTTAAAATATCAAATATTAGAATTCAAGATAAGCCATAAAATTAATTATTGGTCCTTTTTTTTTTCAATTCAATCTCCTTCATTATACAATGAAAGAACTCTAAAGAAGTAAAGGAGGTCTTTTAAGTAGATTTTAAATTTTTTGAATATCCAAAAAAAATTTAAAAAAATTAAATAATTAAAAAATATGTTAAGATTTGTAATTATGTATCTTAATAAACATCCAAAAGACATAGAAGTATTAATCAAGAGAGAATTTGTTAATTGAATGTTTAGGATTTGAATCTGATTGGAAAAAATAAGCTATTCTAATGAGTTAATATTAGTGTAGAAAGGACCAACATTGTACCCTCAATGGATATGTAGGTTTTAAAGGCTTGATATTAAAATCTTCTTATATTAAAGAAGAATCTAAATAATACTATCTTTTATAATCTTTATCTAATTTTTTATTTTTATATCTTTTTTTTTAAAGTTAGAGTTAAATTTCTTCTATATTATTTATTTAGTCCTATAAAACAAAACCTATATTAATTTCTTTAGATTAGTGGTAACTCAATCATTTTCATCTTGGATACTTATTAAAAACTTTCAAAGAATTTTTTTTTAATCAATAGCATTTTAGAGGATTAGTTCTAGGTTCTTAGGTGTAAGTATAAAATTCACTTATCAATTCAAGTTACAAAATGGCTTCAATTAAGAGTTACTTGTAATTGATGGTATAAAAGAGAGAAAAAAATAATAAGAATAAAAGAAGAACAAACACAGAAGAATTGAAATAAATGAAATCAAGCAATTATATAATCCAAAACTTAGTTTAGTTTGTTCATTGAATTTTTATTCAATAAAAAATAAAAAATAAATATGCTTTTAGAAATAAATTTTTTTATCTTTCCAATGATGTAAGGAACATATAAATCCAAGTTACTATGAGTAAGTTATGAAGGTTTAAAAATAATAAGTAAATAAATAATAAATTAAGTAAAAATATTTTACTTCAAGGATAAGTTGCTTATAGATCAAAGAATTGAACCTCACCAATGCTCAAATGTAGTATATAAGGGTGTCTAAGAGAGGCCACGAGGCCTTAGTCTTATCTTCCTAACTACTTTAAGGTGCTACAATCCATATGGAACTTGTACACCTCCCTTCTTATAAGGATTATACTAGCTATTGTCAAGGACAAAGACTCGATGAGGAAAAATATACACCAAAAGGCTATCTCGATATAATAAGTCAAAATATAAACAAGTAGGTATATTAAAAGGAAACTGGAATGGTTATTGCCACAAGACAAGAAACTAAAGACTCTTGAACCTGGACTAGAAGCAAGAAAGGAGTTGACAAGAGTGAAGAAGCCTTCACTCTTGTCTCTATATATACTATCTAACTAGGGACTACGTGGCGACGTTCTATAGGACCTCCAATATGTGTTGACTTTATAGGACACATGCCTTGACTTACAAGGCAAGTTTTTCTACGTGTGAGCCACATAGTTAGCTTGATCTTCAAGCTAACAACATGTGTGGCACATGGCCAACTTGTTGACCACGTTTCTAATCCAAAAAGTCAATTAAAGACACCTATGAAGTCAAAGCAGCATCTAAGAAGTTTCTAGGAAGCTTTTATATTAAATAGTATATAATTAACTTACTTTTATCTACTTTTACTTACTTCTACCTATTTCTATATGTAATTATTAGCTTACATGATTATGGCCATGACATTACCCCCCCTTCTAGAGACGAGTTCCACGAGGAGCGGTCATCATATGTTGAGGAAATCTATGATGCGACGAATTGTATTCGCCACATACTCTGATCTCTGTTCTCTTCGAAGATGATTGATAGGGCCTCTCAACCATCGGTAGTGTCCCATACCAGGGCGGGAAGACCACCCAGTTATTTGATCATTATTGAGGCCTTCATAACTTCCTTCGAATAGAATATTCGGAACACCATCAGGAGTTGTTCCTACCTCTAGCAAAATCACCAAACATCGGGAGTCCCTTCCCAAATCGTGATACCAAACGCGTTGTATCTCACCATCTGTTCGAGGAAGAACATGTCGTTCTTGAAGATCTTCATCTCGATTGCGTCGTCTTGAAGGTTGTGACAATCGTAATGTCTCGTCCGGCAGGTCAGCAAACGAAGGTTCTTGAGTTGAATCCGTTGGTTGTTGGCTCTCCATCTAATTAGCGTCACAAATGTAAAGAAGTTACAAACAAGGATAAGAAATTGAATGTTATCTTGCCTCAATCTTGTCTCTTTTATAAGAGAGATTTTCATCTTGGTTTTGATGGATGTCGTTGATGAAAAACTTTGACTTTAGTTGATGCATTTCCTAGATTCCTGGATGGCTCCCATGTGCGTTCACTAATATCATATCCGCGCCAATGAACAAGATATTCCAGCTTATTTCGGCGCCGCCTTGAGTCTAATATCTCTTCCACCTCAAATTCTTCATTATTATCTACTTCTATAGGAGGCGGTGGCATTTGTCTTCTTCCTTGTATATCCACTGTCTTATATGGTTCAAGAAGAGATACGTGGAATACAGGATGGATCTTCATTGACTCTGGTAGATGTAACTGATATGCAACTGAGTTGATCTGTTCAGAAACAGAAAAGGGGCCAAGCCTACGATAGTCCAACTTGTCACAAGGTCGAGTAGTCTTGATATTGCGACGAAGTAGCCATACCTTATCACCGACGTTGATCTGTGGTTGCTCCTTACGATATAGATCTGCGTTTATCTTTTGTCGTTCTTGAGCTTCCTTCAATTGTGTCTTTATTATTGCATGTAACTCTGACAACCGATTTGCCATATCTTCTGCTGCAGGATTATCAACTTTTGAAAAATCAAAAGTATCAAGTCGTGGATGATAGCCATAATTGGCAAAGAAAGGTGTTTGTTGCGTGGAAGAATGTACCGTATTATTATAAGCAAACTCTGCCAATGGCAGAAGGGTTGTCCAATCATCTTGTTGGTAGTTGATAGTACACCTTAAATATTGCTCCAAGACTTGGTTTACGCGCTCTGTTTGTCCATCAGTTTGAGGATGAAAAGCCGAAGATAGTTTTATGTCCACTTTTAAAATCTTGAAAAGGGTCCTCCAAAATCTTGACACAAATTGAGTTCCCCTATCCGATATGATATCTTTAGGTAATCCATGATAGCGATAGATATTATCAATGAAAAGCTTAGCTGTTTCTTCACCTGTGATAGATTTTGTACATGGCACAAAATGTGCCATCTTGGTGAAACGATCTACTATCACAAATATAGAATCATAAGATCTTGAGCTTGGAAGATCTGTGATGAAATCCATAGAAACAGAAGACCATGGTTGTTCTGGTATAGGTAATGGCTGAAGAAGTCCGTAAGGTCGATGACGAGGAATTTTTGATCTTGAACAAATATCACATGATTGTACAAAGTCTTTGACTGACTTCCACATTTGTGGCCACCAAAAATCTCTTGATATGAGTTCCAAAGTCTTATTATATCCAAAGTGCCCTGCTGCTGGAAAGTCATGACGTGCTTGAAGAACACGTAAACGTGCTTCTCCTTCTGGAACATATAGGCGTCCTTCAAAATATAATAGATTATTCTTGAACTCGAACTTGGAAGAATCATGAGACTTGGAAGAATTATTCTCAATATCATGAACAAGAGGGTCTGAGGACATACTGGACTGGATTTGCTTGAGAAAAGTTGAATCAACAGTCAGTGTTGTCTTCACTGCTCGGAGATGAAATTGCTCCGGTTTCAAGAGGACCGTTCTTTTTTGCTCAAAAGCTGCATCTCCTTCTTTTGGTGCAAAATAAGAACGTCTAGACAGGGCATCGGACAAACCTTGTTGTTTTCCTGGCCGATAAGTGATAATGAAGTCGAATCTTGACAAAGACATACTCCAACGAGCTTGACGACGATTCAACACGCGTGCTGACATGAAATACTCGAGGTTCTTGTGATCTGTATACACAGTGACTGGACTAGAAGCGCCTTCTAGATAATGACGTCATTCTTGAAAGGAATCCACGATCGCAAGAAGTTCTTTATCGTGGATCTCATAATTGATCTCGGCTGCTGAGAATTTTCTTGAATGAAAAGCTATCGGATGGAGTTTGTCATCTGTTCCCATTTGTGATAAAACTGCACCCAAGGCAAAATCTGATGCATCTGTTTCCATAAAAAATGCCTTGGAAAAGTCAACACGATATAAGACTGGTGTAGAGACAAACGATGTCTTCAAGGCTTCAAATGCTGCTTCCGCTTCTTGATTCCATTGAAATTTATCCTTACTAGTCAAGCGTGTAAGTGGAGCTGCAACTCGTGAGAAATCTTTGATGAAGATCCAATAGTAATTGGCAAATCCCAAGAAACATTGAACATCTCTTACTGTCCTTGGAATCTTCCAATCCACGATTGTTTGGACTTTCTTAGAATCCATCATGAGACCATCATTTGAAATGATGTATCCTAAAAAGTCAACTTGAGTAGTGTGAAATACACACTTTTCCATCTTGGCGTACAATCCTGCATCTCTAAGTTTTTGTAATACTTGACGAACATGTATTTCATGTTCTTCGACGTTCTTGGAATAGATCAGGATATCGTCTAGATAGTAGACGACAAAATTGTGTAAGAATTCACGAAATACATCATTCATGAGATGTTGAAAAGCAGCTGGTGCATTCGTGAGTCCAAAGGGCATGACATTATATTCGAAATGTCCATACCTGGTTCGAAACGCAGTCTTCCATTCATCTCCTTCTTTGATCCGTACTAGATTATATGCTCCTCTTAGATCTATTTTTGTATAGATCTTAGCTTGATTCAACTGGTCAAGGAGTCCTGATATCAAAGGTAATGGATACCTGTTCTAGATTGTGATCTTGTTGAGTCCTCGATAATCAACACACATTCGTAAAGATCCATCTTTTTTCTTTACGAATAGAATTGGAGCTCCTGCTGGAGATTTTGAATGGCGTATGAAATTCTTCGCTAAATTCTCGTCAATATATGTCTTGAGTTCAGCCATCTCATCTTGCGATAAACTGTAAATTGGTCCAAATGGTGGCTGAGTTCCTTCCTTGAGGTCGATTGAACAATCATATGGACGATGCTCAGGAAGAATATCTGCATTCTTTTTCTCAAAAACGTCTTGATACTCCTGATATTGACTTGGAATGCCACTTAAAGTCTTTACGTTTTCAGAAATAGGTGCAGCATAAATAGCAAAAGTTGATCCTTCTTTTGCTGCGTGTATAAATGCTTTTGCACCTATCAGTACGGGTTTTACTGTACTAGACTTATAATTTTTTACTTGGTTCGTAGAACTATTAATAACGCTTTTGGAAAAGTCAAGTTTACGCGAATTCCAATCTATTGGAGGATCATATTTTTTTAGCCAGGATAAACCTAAAATAACTGGATTGGATGGGGATTTAATTATGTTAAAAGTTATGTAGCTATCATGACCGTCTATTGTTACTTTTATAGGATGAGTTTCATGAGTGACATCTCCAGAAGACAAGGGACGACCATCTATGACTTCTACATGTACTGGTTTAGGTTTCTGTACATAGGGTATTTTATGACTTTTAACAAATTGTTCATCTAAAAAACATGCTGAGGCTCCCGAATCTAATAAAGCAGAGGCTTTGTAATTCTTAGGTCCTAAATATAATTCTATTATAAAACAAGGAGAGGGTTCTGAGGAGAGGATAGGACCTTCATTAGGAATTGTACAAGGTTCCAGCTGCACGGTCCCTATTGTAGCTGGACGAATCCGTTTTCCGACATGTTGTCTTCTTTGACCGTCGTACCCCTCATTTTATAGTTGCGTCGTTTCTTTGGACAATGTTGAGCAGTGTGCTTAGGTTCTCCGCAATATAAACATAATCCTTCTTGACGACGACGAATCTTTTCTTGCTCAGTTAGAGGTTTAAAACGTACCGCATCAATTTGCATGTCTTCTACTTCCGAATGTACGTTTGGCAAAGATGTTGATGTTGCCATTGAGTAATAACGTTGAGGTTCCCATGAATGATTCTCAGATCAAAATTCAAAAAGTCGATTATCACATTTTACCGCAAAATCGATTGCTTGACTCAAAGTTTGAGGATCAGGTAAGTTGAGCATCAATTTCTTTACTTCGTATTGCAATCCATAAAGAAATTGACTGATGAGTGCAGCATCATCCCACTTGATGTCAATTGCAAGTTGTCGAAATTGTGAAGCATATACTATTACTGAGCGATTTCCTTGTCGCAGAATTCGGATCTTATTTGTTGCAACACGAGTTGCATCGTGTTCACCATACATAGATCGAAACTCCGCCAAAAAAGCTTCCAAATTGTCCAATATTGGATTTCGTTGTTCAAGAAAAGACGAAAACCACGATAATGCAGAACCAGAAAGTAGAGTGCCAATAAACCTGACTTGTGATCCTGGAGATGGATAGCTTTGCGGTTGAAGTTCAATTGCCAATTGTACTTGATTGATGAACCCTCGAAACTTTGATCTCGTACCATCAAATTTCTCAGGTAAGGTAATTCTTGGTTCTCTAGTGCTTATAGGGTGTTGTACAATTGGAGAAGGAACGTGATTTGTTGTAGATGTTGAAGCAGCTCCGATCATCTCTATATCTCCACTTTCTGCTATTCTTGTTCTTTCCTGTGTTGGTGAATTGAGTTGATGCATCGCAAGCATTAACTCCCTCATTTGCTCTTGCATTTGTGCCATTGCACTCTTCATTTCAACAAGCTCTGCCATAATGACACTAAGAAGAAAAATTTGTTTGATATTGCTCAAGACAAAAGAAAAGAAAGACTTGATAACAAAGAAGATACTAAGAACAATATCAGTTTAGAAGTGGGTAATCCGCAAACTTCTAATACGCTTATGTCTTGTCAAGAGAAAGGGGTAATCCACTCTTACTCAAGAAAAAACAAAGCTCTGATATTGTAAGTGTACTCTTGTCAATCTGTCAAGGACAAAGACTCGATGAGGAAAAATATACACCAAAAGGCTATCTCGATATAATAAGTCAAAATATAAACAAGTAGGTATATTAAAAGGAAACTGGAATGGCTATTGCCACAAGACAAGAAACTAAAGACTCTTGAACCTGGACTAGAAGCAAGAAAGGAGTTGACAAGAGTGAAGAAGCCTTCACTCTTGTCTCTATATATACTATCTAACTAGGGACTACGTGGCGACGTTCTATAGGACCTCCAATATGTGTTGACTTTATAGGACACATGCCTTGACTTACAAGGCAAGTTTTTCTACGTGTGAGCCACATAGTTAGCTTGATCTTCAAGCTAACAACATGTGTGGCACATGGCCAACTTGTTGACCACGTTTCTAATCCAAAAAGTCAATTAAAGACACCTATGAAGTCAAAGCAGCATCTAAGAAGTTTCTAGGAAGCTTTTATATTAAATAGTATACAATTAACTTACTTTTATCTACTTTTACTTACTTCTACCTATTTCTATATGTAATTATTAGCTTACATGATTATGGCCGTGACAGCTATTGGTCTTCTTATTTTCTACTAATAAATCCAATATTTTTGGAATTTTGACTTTACCATGGTGTTTAAAAACGCCTAATTAGAATAGGATCCTTGAGTGGCCTTCTAATCTTGCTCCATTTCTTCATAATGGCTTCCAAAGTAGTAAAACTTATTTTTATCAAAATCTTAAAAAGTGCTCTAATTATTCTAAATAAATTCTAAATAAAATTTAAAAATTATTAAAATAGTTTTTTAATACTAATATCAGTTTAAGGCTATAATATTATATTTTAATAATTTTTTATAGTAATAAAATAAATTTAAATCCACTATAAATCCTACTTTTTATATTAATAATTAAAAAGACATGAGGTTCTTTCTCATGCTTCTTTTAGCTACTAACTAATATTTATAGTTTTTTATAAGTAATATATATATTTAGAAGGCCAATATAAATATTTACCTTAATAAATAATCCTTCATATTCAATAATAAATAAAAAAATACTAAATCAATTAAGATAATTACCTCTAAGGCTTATTAAGACTCCATTTCTACAATTAACATTCTAATTTTCTATTTGTCTAAAGATTTATATACTATTCACCATATATTATGATTTTAAGTATTGTAAATACGTCTTTTTATCCTAAAATAATTTAAAAAATTATTTAGTAACTCACATTAGGCTAATTGGATATTTTTATATATCATGGTGAAGTCAAAAATATAAAAATATTTATTCTATTAATAGAAAATAGAAGGATCAATAAGTAGTATAGTCCTTGTAAGAAAAGAGGTCCATGAATCCTATTGTCAAGTACATAAACTTCAAAGAATTAAAAGATCAATATAGTCTTGTGCAATTCAAAAAAAAATAAAAAAATCATTCAAAGATAATATAGTATTAAACTAAAATGGCTATTGCCAAAGTTATGAAGACTCAAAAGTCTTGAAATAAGAATAAGGAGTAAAAAGGCATTGACAAGAGTGAAAAAGGCTTTACTTTGCTTATATATATACTCTTAAGTAAAAGCTATGTGACAATGTCCTATAAGACTTCTAAAATGTATTGACTTTGTAAGATACATATTTTAACTTGTAAAGCAAGTTTTTTTATATTTATTCCACATAATTAGCTTTTTCTCTAAATTACTAATATATGATTAATTTTTTGACCAAATTTCTAACCTACCAATCAACTACAAACACATGTGAAGTCAAAGCAACATCTATGAAGCTTTTAAGAAATTTTTTTAGAAAATATTAAGAAATAAATTTATTATTATTTATTTCTACTTAATCATATAGGTAAATATTAAAATAAATAAATATATATATATATATATATATAAATATATATATATATATATATATATATATATATATATATATATATATATATATATATATATATATATATATATATTCATGATATTATCTCTCTTTTTAGAAACAAGTTCTATAAAGAGCAATCATCATATATTGAGAAAATCCAAGATATGACAAATTATGTTTACTAAATATTTTGAACTTTATTTTCTTTGAAGAAGATTGATAGGTCATTTGAGTCATTAATAATGTTCCATACTAGGATGGAAAAACCACTCTATTATTTGATTTTTATTGAGGCCTTCATAATTATCTTCAAATAAAACATTTGAAATACTATTAGAAATCATTTCTAGCTCTAATAAAATCACGAAATATTTAAAGTCACTTTTAAGATCATAATACCAAATACATTGTATCTTGCCATTTATTCAAGAAAAGACATGTTATTTTTTAGAATCTTCATCTTAAGTAAAATATGTATCTTACAACCTTCTTTGTTGTATTTGTAAGATTTTTTGTTGGCTTCTATATAAATTCACTAATATCATATTCATGCCAATGAATAAGATATTCTAATTTATTTTGGTGTTGCATTGAATCAAAAACTTCTTCTACATTAAATTCTTGATTATTATCTTCTTTTATAAAAAGAAGTGGTATTTATCTTCTTCTTGAGATATTTAATCTTATATAGCTTAAAATAAAAAAAAAAATAGTATATAAGATGGATCTTTATTGACTTTGATAGATATAATCGATAAGCAATAGGATGGACTTATTCACAAATAGAAAAAGATCCAAGCCTACAATAATCCAACTTGTCACAAAGATACGTTGTTTTAATATTGCAACAAAATAACCATACCTTATCACCTATGTTTAATTGTAGTTATTCCTTATAGTAGGCAATTGCATTGATTTTTTGTCATTCTTGAGCTTTTTTTAAATATGCCTTTGTTGTTGCATGCAGTTCTAACTAATGATTTGTAAAATCTTATGTTGGAGAATTATCAACTTTTGAAAAGTCAAAAATATCAAGTCATTGATGATAATCAAAATTGACAAAAAAAAATATTTATTGAGTAAAAGAATGTATTAAAGTATTATATGCAAATACTACCAATGATAAAAGAATTATTTAATGTATTCATTAAGTATAGCCTATTTATTTTGTGATAGGGTATAGATTGGTCCAAATTGTGGTTGATTTCTTTCTTGAAGATCAATAGAAAAATCGTAAGAATATTGCTTTAAAAGAATATTTGTATTTTTCTTTCTAAAGATGTCTTGATAATCTTGACATTGACTTGGAATACCACTTGAAAAATTTTCTCTATCAATAATAAGTATAGCATATATAACAAAATTTGACCCTTCTTTTGCAACATGTATGAAAGCTCTTGTACCTATCAATACTCATTTGGATGTATTGATCTTATAGATTTTTACTTACCTAGAAAAATCTTGAATTAAGTTATATAAAAAATCAAGATTATAAGAAATTTAATCTATTTAAAATTTATATTTTTTTAATCACAATAATTTTTTTAAAAATAAATTAAAAAGAAATCTAATCATATTAAATTTTATTAAAAGATTATAACTATTAGTTACTATTTTTATAGGAATAATTTTATGTATAATATTTCTAGAAGATAATAAATGCTCATCTATTATTTCTACATATACAAATTTGATTTTATAGATTATTGATATATTTTATTTTTAGATAAATTTTTTATCTATAAAATAGGCTACGGCTTCTTAATTGAATAAGGCTAAGACTTTGTGATTTTTTGATTCTAAGCAAACTTCTATTATAAAATAAGATGAGAGATTTAAGAAAGAAATAGGATATTTACTAGGAATTACATTAGATTTTAGCCACATCATCTCTTTTGTTGCTAAAGAGACTCATTTTTTGATACATCTTCTTCTTTGGTAACTATATTCTTTATTTTGTAATTGTATTTCTTCTATTCACAATATTGAGTAGTATACTTGAATTTTCTATAATATAAGTAGAAATCTTTTTTACAATAATAAGTATTTTTTTGCTTAGTAAGAGTTTTGAAATGTACCATATAAATTTGTAATGTGTAGAATAGGCAAATAAACTTTGTGGTAAGTTACTGATTGATTATTGATAACCTTGAGAATTAAACTGATAGTTAGGCAGTTTAGTTGGTAACAATAGGTTGTTAGTAGAACAAATGGTTAAGAATTCAAAGGATCATAACCTTTGGAATCTACTGGCCGATGGTCCATCTTTTGGTAGGATAAAGAGGTTGAGGAAAGAGAGATTGGGACCAAACTGTGATAGTTGTAAGCCAAGGCAAGCTTGGTGCTACCTCTTTTTTTGTTTCTTTATTGTTGATAAGTAATGGATAGTTTTTGAATACTAAGAAGTTAGTCTGGAGTGCTAGATTGTGAGAGTCGTAAGCCAAGATATTGAATTCTATATGATGAATTGAGAAACTGAATATAATAGGTAAGCTGGAGATTAATAATTGAATATATATAAATCACAAAGAGAGTAAGTGGGAGATGAACGGATAAGAATATGAAAGTATTATTGAATTGATAGTCGTAGAATGGATTATGGCTTGAATTAAGATAGAAGTAGTAAACCTTGGTGTTTTGTAGTTGATAATTGATTTCAGATAGCCAAAGTATAGCCAATTGTGACACTAACAAATCCAATTCATATACCTAGTCTTTCCCTGTGTTCAAACCTACTTCTATTAGTTCAATTGCTTTGGTATATTGAAGCTTGAACACAATAAGAACAACATTTTGGCACCACTGTTGGAAAAATGATAACAATATGAAATGTTAGAAATTGATTGTATGAAAGATGGAATTATATATTGAATGAGAACGTGAGAAGAACCAGTTTTAGGGTTATAAATATATGAGTTATAATTCAAGGCAGTATTGATTTTGTAAAGAAAAATAAAAGATTATAAGTGATATTCATGAAGGGAAGAATTATCAAAGAATTAATCGATAAGCAAAAGAAAGATAGGAGTGATTATGCATAAAAAATCTCCTACGAAAATGGCAAAAAAGAATTATAAGTCTAAGTAAAACGAAAGAAAGAAAAATTCAAATTCAAATAGTAAAGAGACCAACGATAACACCAATGGCTGCGGAAGTGCTAGAAGTACCAATTGCAGTACAAATGGGAGCAGTAGGAGACCGAACTACAAGTGTGGCACGATTATCTAATTTTAGTGGTTGGTCGGACTCTAATCCCGATCACCATATATCTCAATTCTTGACAGCTTGCATGGCTAATAATGGTAGAACTGAAGACATTTGGTTGAGATGGTTGCCAGCAACTTTAAAAGATATAGCTTTTGAATGGTATATTTGGCAATTAGTGGGTAGATTTCTCAATTGGGAGGTCTTGAGAAATACCTTCCTAATCCATGTTAGACGAATTGGATTTGAAGATCAACTTCAAGAAAGTTTTATAAATAGCAAGATATTTGTGGGAGAATTCGTAGAGTTCTATTATGGCCAGATCGCAGATATACTTTGAAAATGGTCAAATAATCAAATGCCAGATCCATTTATATTGTCGATATTAATCAATGGTTTGCATCTACCAGAATTGAAAATATTTGTAAAAGAAGCTCGACCAGCTATGATAGAAGCATTGTTTGTACAAGCAAAGGTGTGGAAAGAATGTCATTATGACCAATTGTTAGCAATAGAGGCCACGATGATTCCAAGTTTAGGAAGCCAATAAATACAATTGAAAAATGTGTCGATAGGTAATTATCCACAAATGGCTGCCTCTATTGTAAAGAATGTTATGTTCCAACAACCAATTAATGCTACACCACTCCAAGTAATAGTGCCAATAATGATGACATCTTATTGTACATTGCCAACCTATCAACAACTGAAGTTGCTCACAAATGCGATTATTAAAGATCCAAATGAAGCCTTGTTATTAAATCTAACAAAGAAGATGGAAGAATTGGTCGTAAATTTGGCTAAAGTCAAAGAGAAATGACATAAGCCTTTTAATACAAGACCTAATATATGGTATAATAATTGTAAGGGACAAGGTCATTATGATATTGAATGTCCATCACCCAGACAAACGGGTGTTTAATGTACATTTTGTGGAGGAAAGCACCCTACCCAAAACTGCTAGCATTTACAAAAGTAACAACAGTTCAATAATCAGACGATACAGCTAACTCAATGGGATGTTAATCAAGTACAGACTGGAAATATGAATAGTTGGAATAGTAATCACTCAAATCAACTTAATCATTGCTTTGGAAATTTTTAAAATACTAATTATAATCAGATTTATGGAACAAAGTTACAGAATGATGGAAATAATCAAAGGGATAATTTCCAAACTATATCAATTCATCAATCCAATTCTAGACCAGTAACAACTACTCAGCCAGGAATATTTATTATAGCTACCTGAAATTGGCTTAGTAGATATATTCTAGTGGAGACTCTAAGTGTATTTGACAATATGGACTGAAAACCTGTACGTTACTACTGGTATCGACAAATTGGTCATTATGCTAGTGAATGTCCTATTTCAAGGTTTATAGATGAATATGCTCAAGTATGTGGAAATTACAAGCAATCGGGTCATTTTCATTATTAATGCAATGTTCTATTTAATCCTAATAATCATGATCAGAAGATACAATCGATTGTACAAATTATAGAGGAAAAAAATAATAGAACACAGGAATCACCAGTTCATCAAATAGAAGTAGTCTAAGCTATCTATACAAGAAGTCAGCAAAAGGAGAAAGGACCAATTCAATATTTGGATGATCCTGAAGCAAAGGGCCAATTAGACCCAATTATGGGGCCATCCAATATAGGTCCTAACATGGCTTCCTTACTCAGTATAAGACCTGAATTGGTTGTGTACCTCAATGAGGTACCAATTACAAAGCTTTGGTTCTGTGTCAAGTTGTTCTATTCTCTACACAATTTTGAAAAACGTCCTTTCCATTAAAAGATCCTCTAAGATGCGTAAATTCTAAAGAATCAATATCAGCCCAATTGGGAGAACAATCTTATCCATTGAAAGAACTAATTTTATAAGCTCCATCAAATTTAGTTCTAGTAGTTTTATCAATTTCTAATATAAAGAAAACCAATTTATCTATGTCAGTGTCTAGGACAGGGAAGAAGAAATGGACATTGGAAATTACCACTAATGTAGAATCATATGATATTCTAAAAGATTTGGGCACCATATCGTCCACGATCTCTATGAAGCAACTATTGGCAATAGCACCTGAGTGTCGAACTATCTTGAATTCCTCATTAATTTGTCACAGATCTCGAAATAAAGAAATTTGAGAAGTAAGTTTGAATCCCGATCCGGGTGCACCAATGATTGATGTCTCAATTGACAGAGTGTTATTATCAGGAGTGCAAATAGACGGAGGATCTAGTGTAAATCTTATGAATGTCGCTACAATGGAGGAGTTGGATTTGGATCACTTATTGCCTACTATAGTAGTTTTGAGAATGGTTGACTCTAGTCGAGTTAAATCTATAGATATTTTATGAAGTATTGATACAATAATTGCGGAAATTACTTACAAAATTGATTATATTATTTTTTGATTGCAAAGCTCTATATTGTCATATCCAATTTTATTGGAGCGATCGTGGTTATATCAAGCTAAAGCTCAAAATGACTGGGGCCATGGTACATTGACAATTCGGAAAGATAATGATAAAATTGTACTTCAAATGTACCTTGTCTAATATCACGGGAAAACTCAAGTTGCGAGTTCAAAATTCACGTCGGATTGTGAAGATGAATCTATAGAAGAAGAAATTGGTACACCTGATCCAATTTATGCTGATATAAGGTAAGTTGTTGATCACACTAGAATGAAATACCAGTGAAGGGGACCGAGAGAGTACTTAGTTCCTCCAGATATTATTGATGATTGTGATCATATGATTGCATATTAGATGAATAGACAGGATGTTAATCACTTTAATACTATGGAACTAGAGTTGGAAAGTTCTAATTTATTGAATTTTATGAAAGATTCTAGAATTTAGCAAAACATTATTTTAGAGACTCTTGAAATTCCACAATGTCAATCAATTAATTTAGGTATAGGAGAGGTTGCTCAAATCATTCAGATTTATGACGGTATAAAAAGCAAGGAGAAAGAAATTTGGATGGATTACTTTTTAATGCATAAAATTACTTTTGCATGGTTGTATGCAGATTTGAAAGGAATTCCAACTGAAGTTTGTGAGCATCGAATTATATTAGAAGAGAACGCTATACTACTACGCCAAAGACAACATCAACTTAATCCAAAATACTCACTTTAAGGTAAAAAAAAGAGTTGAATATACTCTTGGAGGTTGGATTTATCTATTCAGTTTCTTTCAGTGAATGGGTTTTACCAATTATTATGGTACCGAAAAAGAATGAAAAAATTTGCATTTATCAAGATTTCTACAAATTAAATACGGCTACTAAGAAGGATTATTTTTCTTTACTATTCATGGATAGTATATTGGATGCTATTGCTAGACATAAATGTTATTCATTTCTTGATGAATTATCCAATTATATTCAAGTTAAGATTACAAAAAAAGACCAGTTAAAAACTACTTTTATTATGGATTGGAGGACCTTCAGCACCAATATTGGTGGCACCTTGTTGGACAAAACCATTCCAAATTTATGTAGATGCATCTAATGTCATGATTGGTTTTGGTCTAAGCTAGAAAGATGACCGGGATTTTGATCACCCTATTTATTATGCAAGTCGTCAATTAGTAGCAGCTGAAAAAAATTATACAACAACCAAATGAGAAGCATTGAAGATGATTTATTTCGTACAAAAGTTTCGACATTATCTTCTTGGTTATAAATTTTTTTTCCATGTCGACCATGATGCTTTAAAATATATGATTAATAAGCCTCAATTGAGTGGTTGTATTGCACGATGGGTTCTATTCTTGTAGAAATTTGACTTTATTATTCAAGTAAGACCAAGAAAATCACAGTCCATTGTAGACCATTTATCTCAGTTATCCAATATATTCGGTAATGAACCCATTAATGATACACTACTCGATGTGGAACTGTTTGCGATAGATGTAATTACTCTAGAGTATAGTGAAATAATTCAATACTTGACATTTCAAACCTTCCCTTCTAATTTTAATGAAAAACTTAAACGATACTTAATATTAAAATGTGCACCTTATACAATGATTGGTGAAGCTTTATATAAACAAGGTAAAGATGGAGTTTTATGACATTATATTCATCAGACTGAAGTGCGTACTATATTGGAAGGTTGCTACTAGGACAGTTGTGGTAGACATTTTGCGGGGGACAACATGGCTCGTAAAGCTTTATAGGCTGGTTATTAGTAGCCAACAATGTTTGTAGATGTCCACCAATTCATCCATCATTGTGACCCATGTTAGAGAACGGGTTGACCTACTGGAACTTTAGCAATGCCATTGATATTAATTCTAGCTCAAGTACCTTTTGAAAAATGGAGAATTGATTTTGTGGGACCAATTACACTAGCTTCAAGAAATGGACAAAAACGGTGTATACTAGTGGCAACGGATTACATAACAAAATGGACTGAAGTCATAGCTACAAAAATCGATAGTGCAAGTACAGTAGCAACCTTTTTGTATAAAAATATTATTACACAGTTTGGTTGTCCATGAAAATTGGTTAGTGATTGAAGAATTTATTTTATAAATAGTACAATCGAAGCACTCATGGCTAAATATGAAATAAAATATCAGAAGACTACACTGTATCACCCTAGAGCCAATGGACAAACGAAAAAGATTAATGGAATTTTATGTAAAATCTTAACAAAAACGTTTCAAGAGCGAGAATAGATTGGGACACTAAATTGTTCGCAGCTTTATGGGCATACTGTACTACATATAAAGTTACTACTGATGATTCTCTTTTTTAATTAGTTTATGACTAGAAAGTAATATTATCTATTGAATTGAAAGTCCAAAGTTTACAAATTGCTATAGATACTAGATTGAGAGATCATGATTCATTACGACACTGTTGAGAAGAATTAAAAAAATTAGATGAAATTAGAGCCAATGCATTAATGATCATGGAAACTACACAAAAACGAAGGAAGACTTATTATGATAGTAAGCTTAGACCAAAGGCTTTTATGTCAAATGATTTGGTACTTCTTTATGATAGTCGATTTAAAAAATTTCTTGAAAATTTTCAAATTCAATGGCATGGGCTATATCAAGTTATTGACGAATTTCCAAATGGTTCCGTGCAATTGGAAGATTTATGGGTACTAAATTTATGACACGGATCAATGGCAATAGGCTTAAACTTTACTATACATAAACTCGAGATGGGTTTTCTGTTCCAAAAAGAAGAGGGGGTAAATAATGATGATGATAGGATATTTCATCATGATGAATCATAGAAAATAAGGGAGAGTCGATCCAATTGATTGGACCATAATAAGAAGTAGGAGGGGAGCTCTTGACAAGCATCGTATTTTCTTTTGTAGTTAAGGAGAAGATAGCAAACATGGTGTCTGAGAAAATAAGGTTGGAGACCAATTGGAAAGAACGAAAAGAACGGCTGCAGGTAGAGGTTGCAATGTTATAGACTAAACTAGCCACATTAGTGAAGGAGGCCATTAATTTAGTGTGGATTAATACACCAGTTTTAGTGACAACACCTTCAGAGATACCTTTGAAATTGACAGAAGAATAGCAGAAGTTGTTGGAGGAATGTGATAACTAAATTGCTTGATGTGAATCTCACGTACGAGAATTGGATTTGTTCAATGAAAATTTGACAGCGCGTTTGGATGGAGAACCCTTGAACACTGAGGCAGATGACGAAGATGTAAAGAGGAGAAGGTCACCAATTCAAAGGATGATAAGCCAACGCCATTGACTGAAGAAGCTAATGCTGCTACGTCTTTATAAGTTAAGGCTAAATAATGTTTGTGAGGATGCTGCACAGATAGGAGTAGGACTATGTAGAATAGGCAAATAAACTTTGTGGTAAGTTACTAATTGGTTATTGATAACCTTGAGAATTAGACTGATAGTTAGGTAGTTTTGTTGGTAACAATAAGTTGTTAGTAGAATAAATGGTTAAGAATTCAAAGGGTCATAACCTTTGGAATCTGTTGGCCGATGGTCCATCTTTTGGTAGGATAAAGAGATTGAGAAAAGAGAGATTGAGGCCAAACTGTGATAGTCGTAAGCCGGAGCAAGCTTGGTGATACCTCTTTTTTTGTTTCTTTGTTGTTGACGAGTAATGGATAGTTTTTGAATATTAAGAAGTTAGTCTAGAATGCTAGACTGTGAGAGTCGTAAGCCAAGATATTAAATTCTGTGTGATGAATTGAAAAACTGAATACAATAGGTAAGTTGGAGATCAATAATTGAATATATATAAATCACAAAGAGAGTAAGTGGGAGATGAACGGATAAGAATATAAAAGTATTGTTGAATTGATAGTCGTAGAATGGATTATGGATTGAATTAAGACGAAAGTAGTAAGCCTTGGTGTTTTCTAGTTGATAATTGATTTCAGATAGCGAAAGTACAATCAATTGTGACACTAACAGACCCAATTCATATAACTAGTCTTTCCCCATATTCAAACCTACCTCTATTAGTTCAATTGCTTTGGTATAATGAAGCTTGAATACAACGAGAACAACACAATGGTTTTTGTCTTAATTAATAAGTTTCTAAATACTTAGAAGTTGTTCTCATTCATTTGACTTATTTCTCTCCAACCAAATCTTTATTTTTGATGCCTTTTATATAATCAATTATCATATGAAATGGCTTAAGAAATAAATTATTTCAAAGATTCTACTTGTAGAATTATTAATAATAAATCTTAGATGTTGTCTTTCAATTTATATTGAAATTGATTGATAAAGGCTTTATCATTTCAATCCATGTCACAAGTAAAGTTTTGGAATTTAATAGCATATATAGTGGCTGACTATGATCTTTGTCATAAAAATAAAAACTTCATCTCTCTTATTCTTTTTTGATTATTTTTTCTAAATATAGCCATAAAATCTTCTAAGAATGAATTCAAATCATAAAGGCATTATGAATCCTTTTCCATCAAAGGTGTAAACCAAAACTTAGCACTTCTAAATAGAAGTGCACCTATAAATCCTTCTTGAATAAATTCATTAGGATATTGGAAGGAATATAATTTTAGGTAGAGCCTGACTTATTGCAAAAAATTTTAAAATTTTTATCTTAACCATTAAAATTTTTGGGCATATTAATCTCTGTCCTTGTTGTACTTAAAGAAAAAACACCTTTTAGATTTGATTGTGAGGTTGATTTACTTGCTTCTTTCAATTTTATAAGTTCTTACCATAGATTTTGAACTTCTTTTATATATGTAAGATTAGTGCTTCCTTAGTTTGCGCTAGCAATGCATAAAATTTCCATCGTAAGAATGTTGATAAGTTCATGAAGTTCTAAAATAGTTACAAATATATTCTTATTTTTGCCAACTATAACATCTATAATTTTTTCTTCCATTTCAAATAATTTTCCAAATCCAAAATTTAAATTAGATGAAGATAATTAGTAATTTTTAATATCAGTAAAAAAATTTTTGTAAAAAAAGATAATTTATTCTTTTTTTAAAAAATAGTCTTAAAAAATTAAATAATTTATTTAAAGGTAGATGATCAACAACCTTAAAAATATAACAATAGATGTGAATTAATTCACTCACTTCTAAAATAAGATAAAATAATGTATTTTTATTTTTGTAAAGTTATAAATGATGTGAACTTCAAAGAATTAAAAGGTCAATACACTCTTGTGTCATTAAAAAAATAATAAAAAATATCTCAAAGATGATATAGTATTAAATTAAAATGACTATTTTTAAAATCAAAAAGATTAGAAAGTCTCGAAACAAGATTAAGGACTAGAAAGGCATTGACAAGAATGAAGAAGGCTTCACTCTTGCCTCCATATATATTCTTAACTAGAAGCTATTTGACAATGTTCTATAGGACCTTTAAAATGTATTGACTTTGTAAGATACGTATCTTAACGTGTAAGGCAAGTTTTTTATATATACGTTACATAATTAACTTGTTCCATAAGCTATTAATAAGTAATTAACTTATTGACTAATTTTCTAACCTATCAATCAACTATAAATATATGTAAAGTCAAAGTAGTATCTATGAAGCTTTTAAGAAGCTATCTTAGAAAATATTATGATATAAATCTATTTTTACTTACTTCTACTTAATTACATATATAAATATTAGAATAAATATGTATGTCTATAACATCCATATGGATTGTAGCACCTTAAAGGTAGTGAGGAGGACAAGACTAAAGCCTTGTAGTCTCTCTTAGATACCTATGTATACAACATGTGAGCCTTACTGATGCTTAAGTCTTTGTGTTAGGGACATACTCCTTAGAACCTTCTAGAGACAAGTTTCTAGAACCTTCTAAAAGTAAGTCTCTGGAACCTTCTAGAAGCTTTTTAGTTAGTAGAAGATGTTAGGGACATAGTTCTTAAAACCTTCTAGAGACAAGTTTCTAGAACCTTCTAGAAACAAGTCTCTGGAACCTTCTAGAAGCTTCCTAGTTGGTAGAAGTTACTGAAGAAGCTTCCTAAATAGGAGTATATATTGGAATCGAGGCTGAAGAGTTCTTCAGTCTTGACAACACATCTCTTGGAGCTCTAGCTCACCTCTTTGGTGTTGTTCTTGTATTCATCTGATTAATCTAGTTCTTATCAGTTCTTCTTGAACTTCTTGTTAGATCTCGAGTCTATATTTCTTTGTCCATGACAGTTTGTTGAGACTTCACTCACCTCAGATATCAGAGCTAGTTTCTTCCTCATTAGAATGTGGATTACTCCTCTGCTTGGAAGTGTACTAGCATTTTAGAGGTTGTGGATTACCCTTCTCTAAACTGATACTTCTTTTGTTACAATATTGGAGTCTTATTCTTCTTGGAGAGAGTGGATTACCCTTTTTCTTGAAGCTCTTAAGGCATTTTAGAGGTTGTGGAGTATCCTCCTCTAAACCAATATTGTCTTCTTATAGAGTCATTTCTGTCCTTCTCTTAGAATGGCCGGAGGCCAAGACATTAGTATGACGAAAAGTTCAGAGTCCAAGTTGGATGCTATCATGAATACCCTTGCTACATTATCACAAAGAATTATAGAGATTGAAGGAGTCGTGGCAAGGCTTCATAATGATGGAGCATTTAGGATGGCACAATCTAGGTTGCACCAGCCTCAAACTTCTGCACTTGGAGTAGCAACTTTGCCTCAGGTTCGACAAGCACCACTGGTTCTACAATATAAGGAGCCCCGAGTTAGCCTTCCGGATAAGTTTGATCGTATGCATTCTAAGTTTTGAGGATTCGTCAATCAAATCAGGTTGATAACAATTTTATAGCCCGAACGCTATTCAACGGAGGAATCACATGTTGGGCTTGTTGGAACCTTACTTACAGGGCAAGCTCTATCATAGTTTGCTCCTTTGTTTGAGAAACGATCGTCCATACTAAACAACTTTGAAACCTTTTTGGAGGCATTTGCGGAAGCATTTGGTGAACACGACAAGGTTCGATGGACTACAATAAAGATTCGGTCACTACGACAAGTGATGCTTTGTACATCAGTTTATGCATCAAATTTCAAGCAATTAACATGCGACATCAATTGGGACGAAGAAGCGTTGATGAGTCAATTCTATTGGAATTTAGAGGACGATGTGAAGGATTTGCTGTTAATTCTTCCTGATCCGCAAACGCTTAATGAAGCTATTAGCTAAGATGTGAAGTACAATAACTACGTATTCCAACGTCACCAAGATCAATGTTCAAGACAACATATGGTTCGCCACGCCCCAACTATGTCAGCAAGCAGCGTGAATTTACATTCAGAGGTAGAAGACATACAAATTGATGTAGTACGTATCAAATCTCTTATTCTAGAAGAAAAGAAGCAGCGTATGGAGGAAGGTCTATGCTTGTATTACAGTGAAGAAGGCCACAAAGTTGGAAACTACCCCAAGAAGCAAAATCAACGTATTCTCAGGACTAAGGGCACGTTTATTCAGGAAAACAAGGATGCCTAGCTACAATAAGAACTGTGCGGCTGGACAGTGAAATATCGCAATAACAACTAGGTTTCTTTCTTTCCGCTCAACCTGCTCTTTTCTTTACAATCCCTTTGCTTATTGGCCCTTAGAAACTGAGAACCTTAGCATTATTAGATTCAAGAGTATCTGCTTGTTTCTAAGATGAAGAATTTGTAAAGCGTCATAAGATTCCTTTAGTACAAAAATCCAAACCTATTCACGTTGAGGTCAGAGATGGACGACCTTTATTGTCTGGTAGTGTCACCCATGAATCAAAACCTATAGAAGTGATGTTTAAGGGCCATAGTAGTCATATTATTTTCAATATTATTAGAACTCCATCAAATCATGTTATTCTTAGTCTTTCCTGGTTGGAAAAGCATAACCCAACCATAGATTGGAAGTTGCGAAAGATGATCTTTCTCACAAAACCACCCAAGAGCAAGCCTAGTAGAAAACTGCGAATAGAAAAATCCTTATTCATTGAAGCAAGAGCGTTTATAAGATCGTCCAAAGAAGGCACACCGTTTGTCATTAATGCGGCTCCAACTACCGGGAAAAAGATCTCAACAGCAAGTATACATGAGCAATATAAGAATTTTAAAGACGTGTTTCAAAAGAAGAATGACAACATGCTATCGGAACATCGACCATATGATTGTGCCATAGACTTGCAGGAAAGAGTACAATCGCCTTTTGGCCCAATTTACAATCTATCACAGATGGAGTTGGTGGAATTGTGAAAGTATATCAATGTGAATCTAGCCAAGAACTTCATCTGTCATTCAAAATCGTCAACTGGAGCACCCATCTTATTTGTGAAGAAGAAAGATGGCTCGTTGCGGATGTGCATGGACTATTGAAGCCTCAACAAGGTAACAAAGAAGAATCGTTACCCATTACCCTTGATTTTTGGTCTCTTAGAACAACTTGGACATGCAAGGATCTTTACAAAAATTGATCTAAGGAGAGCTTATAACCTCGTACGAATCAAGGAAGGAGATGAGTGGAAGACAGCATTCCGTATAAGGTATGGCCATTTTGAGTATAATGTCATGCCCTTTGGTCTTATCAATGCTCCAGCGGTCTTTCAACATATGATGAATGATATTTTTTGAGAGCACCTTGACAATTTTGTTGTCATCTATTTGGATGATATTCTGATATTCTCTAAAAATGAGAAAGAGTATGAAAAGCACGTTCGTTTGGTCTTAGAGAAACTACACGAGCGAGGACTATATGTCAAATTGGAGAAGTGTTTATTTCACTAAATAGAGATGGAGTTTTTGGGGTTCGTTGCGACTACGGAAGGCTTGAAGATGGACCCCAAGAAGGTGGAAGCAATCATGTTCTGGGAGGTTTCGAAGATGGTTAGAGACGTACAATGCTTTCTTGGTTTTACCAACTTCTATCGAATCTTCATCAAGAATTACTCTCAAGTTGTTGCTCCTCTCATTCGATTGACATGCAAGGATAAGCTAGAATGGGGACTTCTAGCGGAGAAGGTGTTTCAAGACCTGAAGACCGTATTTACTATAGCTCCAATCTTGGTACATCCAGACTTTATAAAGGCCTTTTATTTAGAAACTAATGCTTCGGATTTTGCCTTGGGAGCTGTACTTTTACAAATGGGAGAAGACAAGAAGCTCCATCCAATTGCATTCTATTCTCGAAAGTTCTCTATTGATGAAATCAATTATGAGATCCACGATAAGGAACTTCTTGTTATAGTAGATTCTTTCCAAGAATGGCATCACTTTCTTGAAGGAGCTGCACACCCAGTGACGATATATACAGATCACAAGAATTTGGATTATTTCATGTCGGCTTGAGTTCTAAATCGACGTCAAGCTCGGTAGAGTATGTCGCTATCTAGGTTCAATTTTGTTATCACTTATCGACCTGGAAAGCAGCAAGGACTATCTCATGTCTTATCGAGGAGATCATATCTTGTACCAAAGGCTAGAGAAGTAGCGTTTCATCAACAATGTACGATGTTGTTGAAGCCAGAGCAATTTCGGCTTTGCGCTACTATTGTGCCAATTGATGCTGACTTCCTGAATCAGGTACGTGCCGTGACCATTGAAGATTCAGTAGCCATTAATATCAAGCAGCATGCCAATGACGACAAGTTCAAAGTGGAGGGAGATCTTTTATACTTTGAAGAGTGGTTGTATATCCCAAAAGGACCAGCACGACTCCAAATTCTTCAATCTCGCCACGATTTTCCAACTGTGGGACACTTTGGATTCAATAAGACCTTAGAGCTTATTTCTCAAGATTTTTGGTGGCCCCAAATGTGGAAGGATGTGAAAGTTTTTGTCCTCTCCTGCGACATCTGTTCAAGATTCAAGAATCTTTGGCATCGCCCTTATGGACTCTTACAGCCATTGCCGATTCTACGTCGACCATGGTCTTCAGTTTCCATGGACTTCATCATGGACCTGCCATCATCAAACTCATTTGACAGCATCTTTGTCATAGTAGATCGGCTTACAAAGATGGCGCACTTTGTCCCTTGTAAGAAGACATCGTCCAGTGAAGTCACAACAAGGCTCTTTCTCGATAATGTGTATCGATATCATGGACTATCAGATGATATTGTATCAGATCGAGGAACCCAATTTGTATCAAAGTTTTGGAGATCTCTCTTTGAGATATTGAAGGTGGATATCAAGCTTTCTTCAGCTTTTCATCCTCAAACTGACGGCCAAACGGAACGGGTGAACCAAATCTTGGAACAATACTTACGATGTAGCATCAACTATCAACAAGACAATTGGACCACATATCTGCTGCTAGCCGAGTTTGCATATAACAACATCCTTTATGTGTTGACTCAATACACACCATTCTTTTCCAACTATGGGTATCATCCGAAGCTTGATTTATTAAGTCCGTCAACAAATAATAATCCAGCAGCTGAAAGATTTGCGAAACAACTATCAGAGCTTCAAAATATATTGAAGCTTCAATTACAATCCGCTCAAGAATCCTACAAGGCGTCTGCAGATAGATTTCGGAATCAAGCCCCTACTTTCAAAATTGGAGATAAAGCATGGCTTCTTCGATGGAATATGAAGACCAAGCGACCATGTGATAAGTTGGACTATCGAAGATTGGGACCATTTATCATTCAAAAGGAAATCAATCTAGTGGCGTACCGTCTGGAATTATTGGCTTCTATGAAGATACACCCAGTCTTTCATGTTTCTCTGTTGGAGCCTTATCGAGAGTTGTCTTTTCCTGGAAGACTGCAATGTCCGCCACCTAGTATTGAGATCAAGAACCATGAGGAATACGAGGTTGAAAAGGTGTTGGATTCACAGCGAAGGTGGGGCAAGTTGGAATATCTTGTTCATTGGTGCGGCTACGACATTAATGAGCGAACGTGGGAGCCAGCTGAAAATCTCGCCAATGTGCCATAAAAGGTACAAGAGTTTCATCAACAACATCCTCATAAACCTAATCTGGTTCAACGATAGCTTTTTTTTTAAGCTTGCTCACCCAAGAATATAAGAAAGGGAGAGAGCACCACCAAAATTCATAGTTGATGTAGTTATTTTTTCCAAGATAAAGTAGATTTTTTTCAGTGGCCATAATTTGGTCTTCTGATATGGATAGCCAAGAGATAGATACTATGCCAATCAGATTATCTCAATCGACTAGCTCATGAAGGTGACCCCGAGATGAAGAACTGCCTACACCACAACGACGACGGAGGATACCGAGTAATCAATCACTGGTGATTGTATTTGAGTTCGAGCCTGCTTACGATGGTTAGCCAAAAGGCGTGTTTGCAAGACAATTTCACAATGAGGACACAGAAGTTCATGCTTGGTCAGAAGTCGAAGGAGTGGGCCACTACCATTGGCTTCAAGGGCCGATGAACCACTTGCCTTGTGAACAACAGTTGGAGTTCATAGCAGACATTATGCGACAGATCTTCATTTTCTTGCGTTGGTACTGATTAACAACAACATTGCTTCTCGGAGACCTCGAAACTAAAGGAGGAGGTGATGTTACGGACATAGTCCTTAGAACCTTCTAGAAATAAGTTTCTAGAACCTTCTAGAAGCAAGTCTCTAGAACCTTCTAGAAGCAAGTCTCTAGAACCTTCTAGAAGCTTCTTAATTAGTAGAAGATATTAGGGACATATTCCTTAGAACCTTCTAGAGACAAGTTTCTAGAACCTTCTAGAAGCAAGTCTCTAGAACCTTCTAGAAGCTTCCTAGTTAGTAGAAGTTGCTGGAGAACTTCCTAAATAGGAGTATATATTGGAATCGATGTTGAAGAGTTCTTCAGTCTCGACAATACATCTCTTGGAGCTCTAGCTCACCTCTCTGGTGTTGTTCTTGTATTCATCTGATTAATCTAGTTCTTTTCAATTCTTCTTAAACTTCTTGTTAGATCTCAAGTTTATATTTCTTTGTCCATGATACTTTGATCTATAAGCAAGTTACTGTCAGGGACAAGAACTCGATGAAAGCTAAAGAGTAAGTGAGACTTTTCTCAAAAAGAAATAGGACAAAATAGAAATATGTATATTAAGAAAGAAACTGGAATGGCTATTGCCAAAATACAAGAAAACTAGAGACCCTTGAAACTAGACTAGAAGCAAGAAAGGAGTTGACAAGAGTGAAGAGGGCTTCACTCTTGCCTCTATATATACTATCTAACTAGAAGCCACGTGGCGATGTTCTATAAGACCTCCAATATATGTTGACTTTCTAGGCCACATGCCTTTGCTTGCAAGGCAAGTTTTCTATGGATGGACCACGTAGTTAGCTTTTTCTTTAAGCTTCCAACATGCGTGGCACATGGCTAACTTTTTGACCAAGTTTCTAACCTAAAAGTCAACTATAGACTCCTATAAAGTCAAAGCAGCGTCTATGAAGCTTCTAAGAAGCTTCTCTAGAAGATATTATACAATTAACCTACTTTTACATACTTTTATCTATTCATATAGGTAATTATATGTATGTCCGTGACATTACCCCCCCTTCTAGGGACGAGTTCCACGAGGAGCGGTGATTATATATTGAGAAAATCTAATATGCGGTGAATTGTATTTGCTACATACTCTGATCTTTGTTCTCTTCGAAGATAGTTGATGGGTCCTCTTAGCCATCGATAGTGTCCCATTCCAGGGCGAGAAGACCACCCTGTTATTTGATCACTGTTGAGGCCTTCATAACTTCCTTCAAATAATACATTTGAAACACCATCAGGAGTCGTTCCTATCTCCAATAATATCACCAAACATCGAGAATCTCTTCCAAGGTCGTGATACCAAACGCGTTGTATCTCACCATCTATTCGAGGAAGAACATGTCGTTCTTGAGGGTCTTCATTTCGGTTGCGTCGTCTTGAAGGTTGTGACAATCGCAATGTCTCATCCGGTAAGTCAGCAAACGAAGGTTCTTGAGTTGAATCTGCTGGTTGTTGGCTCTCCATCTAATTAGCGTCACAAAATGCAAAGAAGTTACAAACAAGGATAGGAAATTGAATGTTATCTTGCTTCAATCTTGTTTCTTTTATAAGAGAGATTTTCATCTTGGTTTTGATGGATGTCGTTGATGAAAAACTTTGACTTTAGCTGATGCATTTGTTAGATTCCTGGATGGCTCCCATGTGCGCTCACTAATATCATATCCGCATCAATGAACAAGATATTCCAGCTTATTTCGGCGCCGCCTTGAGTCTAATATCTCTTCCACCTCAAATTCTTCATTATTATCTACTTCTATAGGAGGCGGTGGCATTTGTCTTCTTCCTTGTATATCCACTGTCTTATATGGTTCAAGAAGAGACACGTGGAATACAGGATGGATCTTCATTGACTCCGGTAGATGTAACCGATATGCAACTGGGTTGATCTGTTCAGAAACAGAAAAGGGGCCAAGCCTACGATAGTCCAATTTGTCACAAGGTCGAGTGGTCTTGATATTGCGACGAAGTAGCCATACCTTATCACCCACGTTGAGTTGTGGTTGCTCTTTACGATATACATGTGCATTTATCTTTTGTCGTTCTTGAGCTTTCTTCAACTGCGCCTTCATTATTGCATGTAACTCTGACAACCGATTTGCCATATCTTCTGCTGCAGGATTATCAACTTTTGAAAAATCAAAAGTATCAAGTCGTGGATGATAGCCATAATTGGCAAAGAAAGGTGTTTGTTGCATGGAGGAATGTACCGTATTATTATAAGCAAACTCTGCCAATGGTAGAAGGGTTGTCCAATCATCTTGTTGGTAGTTGATGGTACACCTTAAATACTGTTCCAAGACTTGGTTTACGCGCTCTGTTTGTCCATCAGTTTGAGGATGGAAAGCTGAAGATAGCTTTATGTCCACTTTTAAAATCTTGAAAAGAGTCCTCCAGAATCTTGACACAAATTGAGTTCCCCTATCCGATATGATATCTTTAGGTAATCCATGATAGCGATAGATATTATCAATGAAAAGCTTAGCTGTTTCTTCACCTGTGATAGATTTTGTACATGGCATAAAATGTGCCATCTTGGTGAAACGATCTACTATCACAAATATAGAATCATAAGATCTTGAGTTTGAAAGATCTGTGATGAAATCCATAGAAACAGAAGACCATGGTTGTTCTGGTATAGGTAATGGCTGAAGAAGTCCGTAAGGTCGATGTCGAGGAATTTTTGATCTTGAACAAATATCACATGATTGTACAAAGTCTTTGACTGACTTCCACATTTGTGGCCACCAAAAATCTCTTGATATGAGTTCCAGAGTCTTATTATATCCAAAGTGCCCTGCTACTGGAAAGTCATGACGTGCTTGAAGAACACGCAAACGTGCTTTTCCTTCTGGAACATATAGGCGTCCTTCAAAATATAATAGATTATTCTTGAACTCGAACTTAGAAGAATCATGAGACTTGGAAGAATTATTCTCAATATCATGAACAAGAGGGTCTGAGGACATACTGGACTGGATTTGCTTGAGAAAAGTTGAATCAACAGTCAGTGTTGTCTTCACTGCTCGGAGATGAAATTGCTCCGGTTTCAAGAGGACCGTTCTTTTTTGCTCAAAAGCTGCATCTCCTTCTTTTGGTGCAAAATAAGAATGTCTAGACAAGGCATCGGACAAACCTTGTTGTTTTCCTGGCCGATAAGTGATAATGAAGTCGAATCTTGACAAAGACATACTCCAACGAGCTTGACGACGATTCAACACGCGTGCTGACATGAAATACTCGAGGTTCTTGTGATCTGTATACACAGTGACTGGACTAGAAGCGCCTTCTAAATAATGATGCCATTCTTGAAAGGAATCCACGATCGCAAGAAGTTCTTTATCGTGGATCTCATAATTGATCTCGGCTGATGAGAAATTTCTTGAATGAAAAGCTATCGGATGAAGTTTGTCATCTGTTCCCATTTGTGATAAAACTGCACCCAAGGCAAAATCCGATGCGTCTGTTTCCATAAAAAATGCCTTGGAAAAATCAACACGATATAAGACTGGTGCAGAGACAAACGATGTCTTCAAGGCTTCAAATGCTGCTTCCGCTTCTTGATTCCATTGGAATTTATCTTTACTAGTCAAGCATGTAAGTAGAGCTGCAACTCGTGAGAAGTCTTTGATGAAGATCCGATAGTAATTGGCAAATCCCAAGAAACATTGGACATCTCTCACAGTCTTTGGAATCTTCCAATCCATGATTGTTTGGACTTTCTTAGAATCCATCATAAGACCATCATTTGAAATGATGTATCCTAAAAAGTCAACTTGAGTAGTGTGAAATACACACTTTTCCATCTTGGCGTACAATCCTGCATCTCTGAGTTTTTGTAATACTTGACGAACATGTATTTCATGTTCTTCAACATTCTTAGAATAAATCAGGATATCGTCTAGGTAGCAGACGACAAAATTGTCTAAGAATTCACGAAATACATCATTCATGAGATGTTGAAAAGCAGCTGGTGCATTCGTGAGTCCAAAAGGCATGACATTATATTCAAAATGCCCGTACCTGGTTCGAAACGCAGTCTTCCATTCATCTCCTTCTTTGATCCGTACTAGATTATATGCTCCTCTTAGATCTATTTTTGTATAGATCTTAGCTTGATTTAACTGGTCAAGGAGTCCTGATATCAAAGGTAATGGATACCTGTTCTTGATTGTGATCTTGTTGAGTCCTCGATAGTCAACACACATTCGTAAAGATCCATCTTTTTTCTTTACGAATAGAATTGGAGCTCCTGCTGGAGATTTTGAATGGCGTATGAAATTCTTCGCTAAATTCTCGTCAATATATGTCTTGAGTTCAGCCAGCTCATCTTGCGATAAACTGTAAATTGGTCCAAATGGTGGCTGAGTTCCTTCCTTGAGATCGATTGAACAATCGTATGGGCGATGCTCAGGAAGAATATCTGCATTCTTTTTCTCAAAAACGTCTTGATAATCCTGATATTGACTTGGAATGCCACTTGAAGTCTTTACGCTTTCAGAAATAGGTGCAGCATAAATAGCAAAAGTTGATCCTTCTTTTGCTGCGTGTATAAATGCTTTTGCACCTATAGGTGTGAGTTTTACTATACTAGACTCATGGTTTTTTACTTGGTTAATAGAACTATTACTAATGCTCTGAGGAAAATCAAGTTTACGAGAAATCCAATCTATTCGAGGATTATACTTTTCTAACCATGATAAGCCTAAAATTATTGGATTAGAGGGAGATCTAATTATATTAAAAATTACGCAACTACTATGACCATTTATTACTACATCTACAGGAAGTGTTTCGTGAGTTACATCTCCAGAAGACAACGGACGACCATCTATGACTTCTACGTGTACAGGTTTAGTTTTTTGTATTAATGATATTCTATGACATCTAGCAAATTCTTCATCTAAAAAACAAGATGAGGCTCCTGAATCTACCAAGGCAGAGGCTTTGTAATTATTAGGTCCTAAACGCACATCTATTATAAAACAAGGAGATGGTTTTGAGGAGAGGATAGGACCTTTATTAGAAGTTGTACAAGATTCCAGCCGCACGGTCCCTATTGTAGCTGGACGTACTCGTTTTCCGACATACTGTCTTCTTTGACAGCCGTACTCCTCATTTTGTAGTTACGTCGCTTCTTTGGATAATGTTGAGCAGTGTGCTTAGGTTCTCCACAATATAAGCACAATCCTTCTTGTCGACGACGAGACTTTTCTTGCTCAGTAAGAGGTTTGAAACGTACCGCATCAATTTGCATATCCTCTACTTCCGAAGGTATGTGTTGAGGAGACGTCGGTGTTGCCATTGAATTGTAGTAACGTTGAGGCCCACTTGTGCGACTCTCGGATCGAAATTCAAAAAGTCGATTGTCGCACTTCACAGCAAAGTCAATTGCTTGACTCAATGTTTGAGGATCAGGTAAATTAAGCATCAATTTCTTTACCTCATATTGTAATCCGTAGAGAAATTGACTCACAAGTGCGGCATCATCCCACTTGATATCAGTTGCAAGTTGTCGAAATTGCGAAGCATATAATGTTACTGATCGATTGCCTTCTCGCAAAATACGGATCTTGTTGGTTGCAACACGAATTGCATCATGTTCTCCAAACATGGATCGAAACTCCGCCAAAAAAGCCTCCAGATTATCCAATATTGGATCTCATCGTTCAAGAAAAGATGAAAACCATGACAATGCTGAACCTGAAAGAAGTGTACCAATGAATCTTACTTGTGACCCTGGAGTTGGATAGCTCTGGGGTTGAAGTTCAATCACTAGTTGGACCTGATTGATGAATCCTCGAAACTTGGATCTGGTACCATCAAACTTCTCGGGCAAGGCAACTCTCGGTTCTCTAACACTCGAAGGGTGTTCCATTCTGGGAGAAGGGACATGGTTTGGTGCAGATGTTGAAGCAGCCCCAATCATCTCTATATCTTCACTTTCTACCATTCTTGTTGCTCCTTGTGGTGGTAAATTGAGTTGATGCATCGCAAGCATTAACTCCCTCAATTGTTCTTGCATCTGTGCCATTGCACTCTTCATTTCAACAAGCTCTGCCATAGTAGCACTTAGAAAAGAGAAGATGTCTAACAACGCTCAAAACAAATAGAAGAGAGGAATTGATAACAAAGAAAATACTAAGAACAATATCAGTTTAAAAGAGGGTAATCCGCAACTTCTAATGCGCTTATGTCTTATCAAGAAAAAGGGGTAATCCACTCTTAATCAAGAAAAGACAAAGCTCTGATATTGTAAGTGTACTCTTGTCAATCTGTCAGGGACAAGAACTCGATGAAAGCTAAAGAGTAAGTGAGACTTTTCTCAAAAAGAAATAGGACAAAATAGAAATATGTATATTAAGAAAGAAACTGGAATGGCTATTGCCAAAATACAAGAAAACTAGAGACCCTTGAAACTAGACTAGAAGCAAGAAAGGAGTTGACAAGAGTGAAGAGGGCTTCACTCTTGCCTCTATATATACTATCTAACTAGAAGCCACGTGGCGATGTTCTATAAGACCTCCAATATATGTTGACTTTCTAGGCCACATGTCTTTGCTTGCAAGGCAAGTTTTCTATGGATGGACCACGTAGTTAGCTTGTTCTTTAAGCTTCCAACATGCGTGGCACATCGCTAACTTGTTGACCAAGTTTCTAACCTAAAAGTCAACTATAGACTCCTATAAAGTCAAAGCAGCGTCTATGAAGCTTCTAAGAAGCTTCTCTAGAAGATATTACACAATTAACCTACTTTTACATACTTTTATCTATTCATATAGGTAATTATATGTATGTCCGTGACAGTTACTCTTGAAATAAAATATGTTTACTTAAATTTTTATTTATTTACTTATTATTTTAAAATCTTCTTAATTTATTCATTATAATTTTGATTTACATATTTTTACATCATTGAAAAGATTTTTAAAAAATTATATTTTTAAAAATAGATTTTTTTATTTTTTTTTATTAAATAAAAATTTTGAATCATATAATTACTTGATTTTATTTATTTCATTTGTTTTATGTTTGATCTTCATTTATTCTTCCTATTTACTTTCTTTATTTTATACCACCAATTATAAGAAATTCTTAATTAAAGCCATCTTGTAATTTGGATTGAACAATAAAATTTACCTTCATATTAGGAATAAAGGAAATATGGTGTTAAACCATCTTACATGGTATATTCTTTAAATTCTTATAAGACCATGCTAAAATATCTTGATATTTCATCATCAAATTATAATATCTAAACACCTCTTCTTGATTTAAATGAGCTCCAATTTTAGTATTTTTAGACTCTTCTTCTTCATAAAAAATATCTATGGATTTTCATTCTTGTACTATAGATTGTTTTAAAGAATTTTTACATCAATCACTAGATATAAGAGAATAGTTGACAACTCCATTGCCAACGAAAATTTTTGATGAAGTATTTTAAAATCTAAGTGGTAGAACTAAGTTATCATGTCTTTTAAAGATTTCAATTTCTTCTTCTAATGTTCCATCTATGTTAATGCTAAGAGCATGGATTTTCTTAACTTTTACAATCTTCCATATACCTTCCAAAAAATTAATTGATTCATAAAAATCAAAATTAGGTATTTTATTTTATTTGAATCTTGATCAATTGAATTGACTACCTTTCTTAATTTGTCTTGTATTCCAGATTTTTGATTATCTTTTAACAAATCAATGAAAATTTTTTTTCCATGCTCAAGGATAGATTGTATAGAGATTGTGGTTCTATTCTTCTATGGACTAAAAGTAATGTGGGGCTTGTTTCCTCTCCAATTGACTATGGCTTTTGAATCCTTCAACCATGGCTTATCAAGTAATAAAAAAAAAAAATCTTTTGATGTATACATCCAAATGATATGATATGTCAATGCATATTCTTTTTCTTCAATCTATATCTAAAATTTTTTTATTTGGCCCATTGAAAAAAATGGACTTTGATTTTTTATCTTAATAACAAAGAAAGATAGGCTAATAATATTCAGTCTTAGTTTTTCTATAGTTTGAAAGGACATAATATTCAAACCACTTTTACCATCTATAATGGTATAAGGTATTATTTTTTTTCACAATAGAAACCTCAATTTCAATTATTTTTACCTCATTTTATGTTGTATAGGCATCTATTTTTATAGCCATCCTAAACTTAAGTCTTTTTTGATTTTTTATAGAAATATAGTTTTTTAGTATCTTTCTAAATATTAAAAAAATATCCAATAGTTGAAAAAATATATTATTTGCCTTTAACTTGCTAAAATCATCCCATAAGTTATAAGTTCCTATAATTAATTCTTCTCGATCCTTGAATTATTAAGAGATTTCAACCATGGAAATTTAAAAACTATCTCAACTATGATTATCTTAATTAACATTTAGCTCACATTCAATCTTAGGATTTTGAAAGGATAATTCTTGTATCAAGAGATCAAATCTCATAGATTTAGCCGTGTTATTTTGAATTGCTTTAATTGTATCTTTTATGACTTGTTCTAAATTCAAGAAATAAGGTAGACTATTTAAGGTACTACTCTCTTTTTTATGATAGATAAGTAATGATGCAATCCTAGATCTAGTCATTACTGCTAGGACTAATACCATAGATAAATTTTTTTTCTTTAATTGATATTTTTTTAAATTATTAAATTTAATTATGAAAAAAATGCTTAGTTGATACTAAATTGAATAGAATTTTAAATAGCTTCTAAATCTCCTATGGAATAAGATACAAATTGCACATCTTGAGATCCTTGGTTTTATCTTGATTAATTAGAAGGATTTTGACTTTAACTAAGATTTAATAGAATATATTAGGAATTAATTTGTAATTTATTAGATATATTTTAATTTTTCTTATTATTTTTAGTCATAGTATAAATTTGGAGGCTTCAAATTATTATCTATTGGAGATTGTTATGCTCTCCTATAATTATCAAATAATTTTTGAGGATAATTATTAAATAAAATTGTAAAAAAATCATTTTATCTAGTTTTTTATAAAATTTTATAGGATGTTTAGTACTATAATTCCTACATTTTATTTGATATTTAATCCAACATTGACCAAGTAGATGTCTTTTCTTACAAAATATATGAAATTCTATTTATTGTCTTGCTTGATTCATCAGATCTTGATTCTTTGAATTAAATCCTTGTTGCTTCCAATCATGCCTTTGAAAGATTTGATTTTTTTGTAAAAAGGCATAAAATTGAGAATATTGATTTTGTGGAGGCATGAAGTTATAAAATTAGATTAAATGTCTTAATTTTCCATATTAAATACACCATAATTATATTCTATATCTTTTTGACTCAATGAGAGATATAAGAGGGTTGACATTGGAATTTCTAGCTAATCCAACTAATTATTCTATCATCAATTTTATTTGATTAGAGATTTGGTTTGAAATTTTAATTGAAATATCTTCAGCTATTTTTGTATATCCTCTTTTTACCTATTATTTTCAATAGGATAGGTCAAAGCCAATAAAAGAGGTGAAGTTCTAATATTTAAAGATATTAGATAGGCTCCTAGGTTTGTAAGAATTAATAGTAATTGTTCATACATTTAAGAACTTGATATATAAAGAATCTTGGCATGTATGGATATAAAGCTAGAAATATTGTGATCTTCTTTATGCCACAATCTTTCATGCTCCTTATTTATTTGTTTTACATCTTTTGCTATCTATTTTACCTCCATAAGATCTTTAGGATATGTGTGAGTGGATTTTTCTCCCCTCACTTAAATTTGATTTAATTAGATAATAACTCATATTAAAGTCCAATATTAATTAATGTGGAGATGCAAATCATCTATAAGATAGGAAAACCAAAATGAGGTAATATTAAAGATTAATTCAACAAAAAAACAAGTTAGTTACACTTTTTTATGATTTAATTTTTAGCATTTGTAGTTCATTTAGTTAAGTTCCTTCCAAGACTTATTCTATCAAACTTAAACTCTAGAAATTATGAATTAGAATATAATAAAATAAAAACAATGAATACCATTTTAGAGTGCTAATCTAGGACTTTCCAAGGTGGCATTAACCATATAAATCGGAGTTCTATGTTAGAAGTTATCTATGGATGAAGTTTTTATGACAAAACTTTATCTAGAATTAGAAATTTAGTAATAAAAAGCCTTAAATATTTAAGTTCAGCACTAACATGATGTTAAGATTTTTTTAAGATAAAAGATGAAAGTTTTAAGATTAAAAAAAATAAAAAAAATAAAATACAATAAAATAAATAAATAAATTAAAATTTAAATTAGAATTAATAATTAAAAGTTAAGTGAAAGTTTAAAAGTAACAAAAGTAAACGTTGAAGATTAAAATTAAAAGTTTAAAGTTGTAGGTTAAAATTAAAAGTTAAAAGATTAAGGTTAAAAGAAATAGGAAAAAATTAAAAGATCAAATTAATTTTTATTTATTTTTTAAAATTTTATCCTTAAAGGTAAGAATGGATGGAAAGATAAGAATTTAAGATTAATTTCCAAGTGAGGTAAAAGTTCTTTGAAATTATTAAATAACATTAATTAATGATAATAAGACAAATGAGTGATAATATAGCAATTTAGGTGGTAAGGGATGTGATTAGAGGGTGATTAGGGAAGAATAACTTGCTTAGAGTATGTCAAGTTGAGGGCAGCAGATCCCTTGTCATTCAAAATATTGCTAACGTTTCCACACAGCTCCTATGCACTTGAAATTTTTTGTGGTTGAGGTTGACATAAAGTTGCTTCTATCTACCAAATTTCATGGTGATCCAAGGTTTGAAATTCGAGATGTGTGTTTTCAAAGCAAGGCAACTTGAGCTGCCTAGGCAGCAGACCCCCTTCTACTTAAAAATTCAGTCAAAATCAGTTAATAGTTTAAAATTGACATGCATAATTTTTCCTAAAACCACACTTAGTAGATTTCCTTTTCAAAAAACTTTCAGAAACAAAATGTAAGTATTAAGATACCATTTTTCAAAGCTGATTGTTTAACACTGCCAAGGCAACAGATCTCTTCACATTTAAAAATTCATTAAAAATTTGATATAGATCGAAAATTAGTGATTTAAATTTTGTAGTAAACTAAACTTTAGAGTGCATTCATTTAAATAATCCACATCAAAGTTGATATAGAGGTCACTGAGTTATAGATTTTTGAAGCCAATGCTCCTACACTGCCAAGGCAGTAGACTCCTGCCATCTTGAAAACTCGCCAAAAATTTGTCACAACTTTAAATCAGGCGTGCCTTACGCCATTACAAAGCTAAGAGTGACTTGAATCTACTTACAAAGTTTCACAGAAAGAAAATAAAAATAAATAGATAGAGAGAGTTAAAATTGAGGCCATACAAGTTTAAAGAAGAAGATTTGCATTCATAAGATGGGAGAACATTTTGCCATGGCTTTGCCACAAGAAGATGGAGAGAGAGTGAGGGAGCTCAGTCACCCAAGCCCTCTTAACTAGGTGGGAGGAGGCCCAAAAGTGGTGGACACATCTCCACCACCAAAATCAGAAAATCCCTAACCAAGCTCAAAGGTCTTCAATAACTCTCAGCCCAAATCTGATTTCAAGGTTGGAAATGCCTAGAACTCAAAAACCAACATCTTTTTGGTAAAAATAATACCACCAATGTATCTAAAACATATTTTTACCCTAAGATCTACTATTCACAAGTCCAAATCTGAGTTCTAAATCATAAGAATCAATTAATTTGTTAATTTAGTTGTAAATTTCAACTATAATTCTAATTCTAATTAGTCTACTTGGAAATCAGCAAGGATTCTTGCCATCAAAGTCTTTATAATCACCATTCTTCAATTTAAACTCCCTTAAGCATGAACTCTTGGCAAATCCAAAACCTAATTTCAAATTGGCCTTGAATTTGTCATTTTTTCCAATTTTTTCATTTTTTTCAACTTCAAGTAGTGATTAAAAGCACTATGAGAGGAAACTCCACCAAAAATTTAGCTTGTTTCCATCTTTTTAAGATCATCATTAATTTAAAAATTAGACTCTATAATTTTATTCTAATTAAATTACAAAATTAAATTTAAGCTTAAAAATCTTCAAAATTAATTAAGAAGATAGAGCAATTAGGTTTAAAGGACTTTCTAACCATAGTCAAATTAAAAATTAGCTTTTAAATTAAAAATTAAGATTGTGGATTAATTTAAGATATAATTCCTAAGAATTAGAAGAGAAATTCTACTAAAATTGTAGTTTTCTTACTAAGAAAAAAGATTTAAATTAATTCAAGAAAAAAAAATCATAGACCTTTTAAATTTATTATTTTTTCTTTTGAGTTTCAAAATAGTCAATCAATCTACTAATTAAAAGTATCCATCTAATTAACAACCTAAAGATATGATCAAAGTCATAATTAACTAAAAAACTAATTTGGATCTATTAATTAATTATATTAGCATTAAAATTAGTAAAAATATGTTAAAAATTACAAAAAGAATTGTAATTAACCATTGGAGCTTTTAACTATGCTCACAACATGTATGAAGGATTTTTTTAATAGTTTCTTCTTTAGCAAATCATTTAATGAAAAATTGATTTAAGGTATTGTTACTAAGTAAGGTTCTTATGAATTTTATTACCATTAATTCAATATGTCAAATATATGATATAATGTTGTCCTCATTTTCTTATCTAAAAGAAGATAAAGCAATTAAGATCTTGCTTTGCCTTATTTTATGTTAGAATTATTTTAAAAAACATGTTAGATTGTATTCCAACTTAAGAAGGTATTAAGAGTGGTTACAATACCACTTGTATGCTCCTTCTTTTAATCTTGTTGAAAACCACACTAAATAATAATAGCCTTCTGTTATCAAATATGTAATAAGTATTTTTATAAAGTACTCTATGTGAGTTGAAGGATCTTCATCCCTTGTATCTTTAAAGATAGAAAGATTAGAAGGCATAGGAGTAATATCAAATCCCTTTGAGACCTAAATAAGTACATTTTTTAATTGAATTAAGGCATTAATTGGTATGGATGGTGGTTCTTTCTTCTCTGTACTATTTGGATCCATTTTTTCTAGTGGTTGAAGAAAATGAGCACTTTCTTGATCCAAATTACTTTTATTATCTACAAAATAATTTGAGACTAAGTTCTTTGAATTTTTTTAAAAGTATTTTAAAGAAAGGTCTTCAAATTCTTCAAAGAAATTTTGTAGTGTATTTAAATTGAGTTCAAGAATTGAATTCTTAATATTTAGCAAAAGAAGTTTGATAGTTCTTAAAGATTTTAGATTTCTCAAAGTTTGTATTAATATGGATTTAAAGAATCTAATAAAGTAGTGCATTAAATTTCTACAATCATGACGTCATTTCTAAAAATTAAAATAATTAAATAACTAGATAAGATGACTTATGGAATTTTATTTTTTATTTTTTATGTTCAACAATCTACATTCTACTTGAATATACCTTCTAATAAAAAAGAAAAATACAATAGAAATAACCTAAAAAAAGAATACTTACTTGAGTATCATTTTAAATAAGACTTTTTTTTTTGTAGATTATTATACAAAATGATCTCATATGGAAGTGATCATAAACAACATCCAATGCAAAGGAATTGCATTGTCAGTAGGGAGCTCAAGTTCACATTTATTTTAATCTTTTATGTCAATTTATTTAAAAAATTATCCAATATTCAATTAAGAATAAAAATTACTAAACAAAAGAGTTCTTTGCATGCATCAATCTAACTTAAAGAAGAACTTTCTTTGCTGCATCACTAGCCATCTAATGACTTGTTAATGAATCACCTCAAAAAAAAAAAATTAACTGATCCCTTTAATCAAATACAAACTAAATTAAAAGATAGGATTACAAATAAAAGTTCTATTTTAACCCACTACACTTAAGTTCTAAAAGAAAGAATAGATCAATACCTCTTTTGCTTCTTTATTTTAGGTTCTATCTTCCAACTCTTTACTCTACACATATATATTAAAATTTTAAATAATTCAAATAATTCAAAAATAAGATGACTTACTGGATTTTGTGTTTTCCGAGTATCAAACATCTTTTTGTAGCTCTTTGCTTATCAATTTAAAACCTGTATTAGTTCAATAAGAATTTAAAAAATTAATTGATTATCTCAAGAAAACTTATTTTAGAATATAGCCTTTGAACTTGAATTCTTTCTCTTCTTTTTTGTTTTCCTTTTACTTCTATCTTTTCTTTATTTTATATTTTTCTTTTAAATATTTTTTTCCTGAATTATTGATGAATAAACTCTTGAAATGTTAAAGAAGAAATCTTCTTATATTACACTTGTAAATAGAAGAGATATAGCAGGTAGAGAAGGTGATTAATTCCTCATACGATTAAAAAATTACCTCTAATAAGGAATTTATAATAAGATGAAAAAAAAAGATGAGAAGACTAGAGAAGGTGATTAAATTCTTTCAACCACTAGAGATGAGCCCTCAACAAAGAATTGACAATGAAGGGAAGTAATAATTAATTTTGAAGAAGAGATCTATCTTTGATGAAGATCCTTGTCTAATCCTAATTTATTTCTAATCCTTAAAATAATTCTAAATTCTTTACTAAGCTTCTTTCTACTTTATTCTAAAATTTTTCAAGCTCCTTCTTTAATTTGAATTCCTATAAAACAATAATCCACAACAATCATAGAAGATTGTATTAGAACAAAATAATAATAAATAAAAATATAAGATAATAAAATAAATACCTTTTAAGTAAGTCTAAGACTTATAAGATAAAACTTTCAACAAATACACCAAAATATGAGCTAAAATAAACCTCCATTAATTAAAAGGCTATTATAATTGATAATAAGTAAATTAACTATATAAATTTAGAATTTATAGCTATTAATAAGATTTAAATAAAATTAGTTGTTATGATTTTATATAATTCAAGTAATAAAGCCAAATTCTATTGCCAAGTTTCCTTTATAATTAATAAGTCACTTTACAATTTCATATAATGAGAATTATTATTAAGATAATTTTTATATTTTTATATTTTTTATATTTTATTTTATTTTATTTTTTATTTAATTCTAATTAATTAAATTCATCCATTGATAAAATTTCATCATTCAATAATTATTCGTCTAAGTATAATTTTTCATTCAAGTATGAAAATTTATCTAAATACTTTATCAATATTCAAATTTTCATCCAAGTGATTTTGCTTAAATCTATCTTAATTTTATTCTACTCTAATCTAAAGCACCTAATATTAATTATTTGATTGAGAACATCATCAAGCCAAAAGAATTATTACTTGCCACTCTTTGGCCAAGCTGTCTAATTCCATTGTTGAGAAGAATTATAGATTTTTCTTTGTTTACAATTTTGACCATATTGAATCACATATAGGACAAGTATGCTTGACTTATTGAAATCAAAGTTTACTCTGCCTTTTCAACACTAAAAAACTTCACAAAATTTTTATAGTTCAGCTCAAAGAACTTTTTCTCCAAAATTATGTGATTTTCATTGCCAAGCCATGGATTACTTGTTGGATGAGTTGGTTTTTTTTTAAAAAAAATCATCTTCGCTTTGATTTAATTATAATGCCTAAACTTGTTAGAACCAACCATCACAGGACTCTCGCTTAAAGATATCCATCCAATTTCTCTAATTTGAAGGATTAATTTGAGAGAATCCAAAACACTTTGATTAAGAATAATTCATCAGAAATAGTATATTCAAGCCATTTGGAATCCTAACTAGGCTTTAGAGGACAACTAATGGCGTTAACATTAAGGACTTAAAAGGCAGTGACCTCATGTAGAATTCACAATTTCAAAATTTAACACTCAAGTTCTACAGTGTGTATATTTATCATTGTTCCAATAAGCAAATCTATAATACAGCTAGGATTGTGTGTGCCAAGGCTTTTGAACAACATAAGGATCAATGCTATTGCCTTGATCAAATCTCAAAAATCTCTGAGCCACTACTCAGTTCCTGCCTTCTGCATGTTCAATCTTGCAAACTATCCATCCATGACGTTGATCTCGTATCAACAAAAACTTGGCATAGGGCTCTGTTTTCCTTGTACTACTAGATTTGGTTCCTTAGCACCAATGTAAGGATGACCTAGTTTTTACATCTGTATACAAAATCAATACAACATGCCTTAGTAATTACAAATTCACATCCACACCAATAATCCTTATAGCTATGCCTCCAATGCAGCTCTCTAAAACTGTATTAACAATAAGGAGTCATTGCTTCACTTTGAATTCAGCAACCCACATCAAGAGAATAGAATAAAAATACAAAAAAATAACAGGTTGCTTTTTAAACATGTTCACAGATCAGAGGTCGATGATGACATCTCCACAGGTTGCTATGTTGACAGCTCACTTGATCTGCAGCTCTCTTTTCATATTAAAAAATAAAATAAAATAAAATAAAAATTAAATGGCAATTATTTTTATTGTTGCTAATATCATCATAATACAATACAACACAACACAATATTTTTTAGGAAGTGAATTTATTGCATTGCATCATGGATTAATCATCATGCAATATTACAAAAAAAATGCCTTAATAATAAAGAATTACCAAATCTGAAGCGATGCTGCAGAAAAGAACCTTCAGTCACTTCTAGCTACCATTGGACTTATGTAATGGACAAAAATTCAAAACGCTGGAGCCCAAGAATTGTAAAGAGAAAATAAATAAATAACGACCAATGATAGTTGAATACAAGACTAAACTGAGGGGTCTTGAATAGCCCTCTGTCAATCCACTCTCATATAACAGATTAAAGCAGTCACACTTACTTTGAATTCTTATTGAATACCATTCATAGAACAACAACTACTTCCACAATCCGATTTGACCAATGCAAAATTGTACAGCAACAGCCATACCAGAATATGTCAAGCACACCAAAAATCTTGGAGCTCAAAAAACCATAATAGAAAACAAAAAAAATGAAAGAGAGAGAAGGATCTGGGGAGCTAAATCCTTATCAACATAGAGGTTGCCGCCGTTCTGGGGCAGTCTCTTGTTCCACCTTAATCGCCTTTATATATATATATATATATATTTCTTTTTTTTCTTCTATCTTTTTTCTTTTTTTCCTTTCTCCTTCTTTCTTCCTTTTTTTTTTCTTCTCTATTTCTTCTACTATTCTTTTCTACTTTTCTACCTCTTCTTTCTATTACATATAACATATATATATATATATATATATATATTTAAACTTTTCTACTAATTTTTATTTATTTAATTATTTTTTATCATATACATATATATATATATATATATATATATTTTTATTAAAGACTATTAATAAATATGTATATATATTTTTTATACAAAGACTATTTTTATCTTTTATCTAATATTAGCTAACTAAAAATATATTCTTTGTAGGATTTTTCTTATTAAATTCCATCTTAGATTGTATGTCCACTATTAACAATCTATTTTCTATTTTTTCTTGAATATTCTACTACTAACTCACAAAATCTATGCTTTTAGGCACTCAAAGTATATTTTTTGTATTAAATATCTAAATGAGTAAATTATGTGATTTATAATTATTTTTTTGGATAATATTGAATAATGTACTTAAATTCTCCACAATATAGGCACAAACCTTCTTAACAATGATGAGTCTTTTCTTGCTCAATAAGAGATTTGAAACATATTGTATCAATTTGCATAGGCTTTGGCTTAGACAAATAAGCTTCCAAAAATTTAAAAGGTGTCACTATCGTATTACGTGAAGTCTAGCTTGAGAATACAACTAGTACCTGGCTATAAAAGATAGAAGGAAAATTATAACAATAAGTTCTTAACAACTCTAATAGAATCCTAAATAAACTTCAATTAAATCTTAATAATACTAATTAAGTTTTAATCAAATTCAAAATAAATCTTAAAGAAATTACAAAAAAAACATCAAGAAATCTTAAAGAACTTCTAAAGATATTATAAAGAAATCATAAAGAAATAATAAGTAGATCTTAAAGAAACTCTAAAAAAATTCAAAAGAAATCCTTAAGAAATCCAAAAGAAATCCTAAATGAAGAAAAATTAGAGAAATCTTAAATAAAACTAAAATAAATCTTAATCAAATCCTAATTTAATCTTAATTAAAATTCTAACGGATCTTAACTAAATCCTAGGTCATATTCTAATTAAATCTTAAATCTTAAATCAAATCTTAAACAAATCCTAAATCTTAAATAAAAACTTGGACAAATCCTAAATCAAACAAATCTTAGATAAATCCTAAATTCTAAACCAAACCTTAGCCAAATCCTAGACAAATCCAAAATCTTAAATCAAATTTTAGACAAATCCTAAATCCTAAACCAAATTCTAAACAAACTCTAAGGTCTTAACAAACCCTAAATTCTAAATCAAAACTTGGACAAATTCTAAGTCCTAAACAAACTCTAAACCTTAAATCAAATCCTAGACAGATCCTAAATTATAAATTAAAGCCAAAATAAATCTTAAATCTTAAACTATATTTTAGATAAATCCTAAATTTTAAACCAAATCAAAGACAAATTCTAAATCCTAAATCAAATCCTAGAAAAAATCCTAAACAAAATCCTAACCAAAACCTAATCAATTCAAATTAATCCTAAATTAGATTAGAATCTCAATATTTATTGATTAAATCATTAATCTTGCATAAAAATTTACACACTTCTCAACCTCTTAGTTAAAAATAATTATAATAAATTTGAAGATAATCACTCTTACCAAATGGAAGTAAAACCTTAAAATCCACTCAAGTATTAGCCAACCTCCTATTTTAATCTAAATATTGAACTTCTAGTACCAATATCTTTTTTTTGAACAATTAAATTTCTTCCAAATTTTATTTAAATAATTCAAAATCAAGTTTAGTCTTCATAAAAAAATAATTCACTTCAATCCAATTGACAAATCATTTAAGATCTTAAAAATACTCACCGACTTTAAAACTTCAATTTTTGAGACTTCAACCCACAAAAACTTTTATACTTATTGATCTAATTTTTTGATTGATCTCAAAACTTACATATATATATATTTACAAAAAATATACCAATATTCTATCGAAAATTTACCTATACACATACTATAGAACTCAAGAAATCTTCAAATGTATAAACATAGTTCTATTATTTAAAATCTAAACCAACCAAAAACATCACTAACTTTGAAAATTCTTTCAAAATCAAATATTAACTTGATTAACATAAAATCAACTTTAAAAAATCTGTTTATAAGTTTGCTCTCAAATTCTATTCTTTGATCTATTAAAGAATCTTAGAGTCACTATAGCTACATAGTTTGTCCCTCGAGGTCTAATTTTGATTTAGATTGAAAATATATCCTCTTTAAGTATCAATTCTTGACTTCTTGAGGTAAATTTTACTAAAACCTAATCTTAATTCTCTCCTATATATGCTTATATTATTTTAATTTTCCAATCTATTTTGTATTGCCTTATTTATGGCCCTACAAAGTAAATAGAAGCCTATTTTATAAAAGATAGTAATAATATTTTTTAGTTTTATTATCTTTTGAATATTATCTATTTTTTAAGATAATTTTCTATAATATTTTAAAATAAGATCTTCTATAATATAATATTTTCTTCTCTCTTTCATTTATTAGCCATGTTACATCACAACATTGTTATGGCTTGACTTATATTTTTCCAATCAAATATTTGTTCTTAGCATCTTTTAAAGAGTCAATTTTTATATGTAATGGCTTGAGCAATAAATTACTCTAATGAATCTATTCTTGGTATTTTTAATATTAAATCATTGATATTATCTTTTGATCCATATCAAAATTGATTGATAAGAGCTTTGTCATTCCAATCTATGTAGCAAGTAAGATTTTGAAATTCAACATCATATATAGTGGTTAAATGTGATTCTTATCATAGAAATATAAGCTTAATTTCTACTACCTTTGTTGATATCTTTTTCTAAATATAGCTATAAATACTTCCAAGAATGAATTCAAATCATAGAATAGTCATGAATTTTTTTGCATTAAAGGTGCAAATTAAGAGAGAGTACTTTTGGATAGAAGTGCTCCTATGAATCTAACTTGAGTAAATCCATTAAGGTATTGGAAAGGATATGTGAACTAAAAATCCTCTCTATCTATTTTAAAAGAAAAAATAACTACATAATAAGTTCGGAAGGTGGTAGAAACTAATTGTGGAATTACTTTAATAGTTAGTTAGTTAATCAAGTGGTTGTAATTTCAACTCTCTAGATAATGCCTTCCAAGAAATTCTTATCATTTGATTTAATTTAAAATAAAATAAAAAAAGAGAAGAATGAAATACAAATAACAAAATAGAAGTAGGCGGATGAGAGAAAAAAAAAAAAAAAAAAATAAGCAGCTAGATGAAAACAGTATTGCATAGAAAACAATACTATTGAATGCAAAAAAATACTATTGAATGGAAAATAGTACTATTGGATGAAATAGCAATAATAAATGAAAATAGCACTACTTGATGGAAAATTGCCTTATTGGATGAAATAGCATTGCAAGACAAAAACAACATAATTAGATGAAAATAGTACTATTGAATAGAAAATAATATTTTTAGATGGAAATAGTGCCATTGAATGAAAATAGCATAGAGTAGCAGCAGTAGCAGCAAACCTCTAGAATAGAGCAGCAATATCAAAAAAACCTCTCAACTTCAAATCATTATAACTTTTTTATTTCAACTCCAAATTTGATGATTCTTCAACCCAATCTTAATGATTTTTTCTTCTCTATATAATAAATAGATATAATTAAAAAAATATTATTAATATTGAGCTCCAAAATGACCAATAAAGATATAAAATAAGTAATTTATAATATAAGTTTTTAATGAATAAAAATACTACAACTCTTAGGTGCCTTCATGGGCCATCCTTACAAAGGACTGAAATCAAAGGTGGAAGAGAGAGAGATGAAGAACAAGGCTTTGAGAGGGCCTTATATACCCAAGCCCTTAAGCCATTTACTGACAATTACCTTGCTAATAACTTGCAAGTAACAACTAATTTGAGGGCCTTTCCATTAACTAATCCATGCAAGTAGTGTAACTTACATGTGACTTCTATCAACTAATATTTTTAGCACTATTAGTCATTAAGATGTCAATCTACACCTTCCATGATCTCCAATTAATGCCATTTGTAGAAAAAACTAATGATTGGCATGTATTTACTATTAGATGAAGATAAATTACTATGGATATCAATCAATGGATAGATTTTAGTTCCTAATAATTTAATTAATTAAAAACTTATATAAAATAATTAACTAATTTTTTAAAAGAATTTGCAAGGAACCAACTTAATTTGTTGTTGTAGGAATAATAGTTGAAAGATAGAATAGCTCTCCATCTTCTTCTTTCACTATCATTTATAGCTTCAAGAGAAAAGTAATTCTCTATTTTTTTTTACTATGTCTTCTAGCTTTAAGAGTAGAGTAATTCTTTATCTTCTTCTTTCATTATCTCTTGTGGCTTCAAGAGTAGAATAACTTTTCATTCTTTTTTCACCATACTCCTTATAAAATTAACTCTATCTTTTCTAACAACCTCTATTTACTCACAATTAATAAATAATTAATATTATATCTTACCAAAACATCAAAAATTAGCTTAATGAAATTTTGGTACATAATTTATAGCTAACAAGATAAAACCTTAAATATAACTTAATTTATTGTAAAAATCCTTAAAATTTTAATCTTGTTCCATTAAACTTCTTGGGCATACAAATCATTGCTTCTTTTTTACTGATATAAGCAAAACTTCCTAAATTTGGTTGTAAGGCTGATCTACTTAATTCCTTCAACTAGGTAACTTTTTAATGTAGATTTTGGACTTCCATATGTATAAGAATAGTACCTTGATTATTCACATTAAAAATATGTGAGATTTTTACTCTTAGAGTTTTGAGAAGCTTGTAAAGATCTACAATAGATGTAAATCTATTCTTACTTTTTTTTATTGTAGAAATACATATTTAATCTAATAATTACCTACATGATTAAATAGAAGTAAATATAAGTAGATTAATTCATAATATTTTTTAAAAAATCTTCTTAGAACCTTCATAGATGTTTCTTTGACTTCATATATGTTTTTAATTAATTGATAGGTTACAAACTTAGTTAATAAGTTAGCCATGTATTTCACATATTGAAAGCTTGTAGAGCAAGCTAACTCTATTTTGCATATATAGAAAACTTGCCTTGTAAGTTTAGACATGTGTTTAGTAAAGTCAATACATGTTGGAGGTCTTGTAGAATATTATTATATAGCTTTTAGTTAAAAAGTATATATAGAAGCAAGAATAAAGTCTTCTTTACTCTTATCAATGCCTTTCTAGTCTTTAATCTTATTTCAAGACTTTTTGCATTCTTTTCTTTAGCAATAGCCATTCTAGTTTAATATATTATTATCTTTGATTGATATTTTAGTCTTTTTTAGTAATATAAGAATATATTAAGGATTTTTTTTTTTGAGATTCATATCCTTGATAGTTTGATAAAAATCCTAATCTATTGTTCTGACCTTATTTTAAAAGTAAGTAGATTATCCCATTTCTATTGTTGTATACTAAAGGTTAACAATTTTCTACTTTTAAATAAATAACTTATTTTTCTAATACTAATTTTTTCTTTCAAAAAAATAAATTATCCTGTTTTATAGAAATTTTCATTTGATATTAGAAATTATGGATTATCTTTTTTTAATTTGGCTTGTAAATTTATTAAGTTATTTTAAATAGAAGGAAACATCATAGATGCTATACTTAAAAGAGGTAAGAATAGATTTGCAACTATTTAAGATCTTCATAAACTTGTCAATATTCTTTCAATGGAAATTTTATGCATCATTAGTGCTAACCATGGAAATACTAATAGTATGCATATAGAAAAAGTTCAAAGTTTATATTAAGAAGTTGTATACTTGAAAGAAGCAAGTAAATCAATCTTACAATCAAATCTAGGAGGTTTTGCTTCTACAAATATAATAAGGATAAGGATTAATATGTCCAAAAAGATTGATGGAATAAGATCAAAATTTTAAAGATTTTTGCAATAAATCAAGCTCTCTGTAAGATTACATCCCTTCTAATATTCTAATAGATTTACTGAAGTTGGATTCATAAGTGCATTTCTATTTGAAAGTTTTTTCTTTTGATTTGTAACTTTGATAGAAAAAGATTCTTGGCTCTTTTATGATTTGAATTCATTTCTATAAGTATTTACAGCCACATTCAAAGAAAGTAATCAAAAAAGAGTAGCAAAGATCAAGTTCTTATCTTTACAATAAGAACCACAATCAATTACTATATATGCTACTAAATTCTAAAATATTACTTGCAATGTAGACTAGAATGACAAAGCTCTTATCAATTAATTTTGATTTGAATTGAAGAATAACATTAAAGATTTATTATTGACAATATCAAAGATAATATCATTAAAATAATTTATTGCTTAAGCTATTACATGTGACAATTGATTATATAAAAGGTATAAAAAATAAAGATTTTTCTAGAGAGAAATAAATCAAATAATGATAAAAATTCCCAAATTTTGAAAAACTTATTTATCAAGGCCAAAATCAATGCAAATTAATATGATATGTATTAAATCCCTCAAGCAACAAAAAAAGACTTGACATCATCAAAAAGATTTGTACTCATATTGTAAAAAAGTTAAGAAAATTACTCAATATTATCCAAAAAAAGAAAAAAAATTATAAAATAAAGAGCATAATTGCCAAAATAGATAATATGTTAAAAAACAAATTTTTTCAATTATAATAGGAATTGTGTAATTAAAATTGAGTACAATACCTAATAAAGATCTTATTCTCTTCTCAAATTTTTTATCTTGTTTTACAATAGATGTAGGTTTAGAACCAAAAAATCACAAAGTCTTTGTATTATTAGTTTTAACAGCCTCAACTTGTTTTATAGAAAAATAATTTGTCAAAAAATAAGAAATATCTTTAATAAAGAAAACTAAATCTATATATATAGAAATCATAGATAATCATTAATTATCTTTTGGAGATATTATCCATGAAATTATTCCTTTAGATGCAGCAATTAAAGATTATAATAACATAATAATATTAATGTGATAAGATGTCTTTTTAATATGGTTATTTTTGGATTATTGTGGTTAAAAAAGTATAATCTTCAAATAGATTAGATTTTTTATAATCTTAATTTTTATGATAGTTTAATCCAAAATTTTGTTAGTAAAATAAAAATATATAAGTTTAATAAATCTATATTCTTATTAGTAGATGCAAAAACTTTTATTATGCAAAAAAAAAAGATCAAATTTTGATATATATACCACATCTATTTTTGATGGTAGAAAGATATTAAATATTATTTTTAGCCAATATCAAGATTTCTAAGGTGATTTTGAAAAAAAAATATAAATATTCTTTTAAAGCATTAATATTATGGTTCTTCAATTATCTAGTAGAATGATCTCAATCACTATTTGGACCAATGTATAGCTTATCACAAAATGAGTTTGTTGCATTAAAGGAATATATTAATGAGAATTTAGAAAAAAACTTCATATTCCATTCAAAATTTCTAATAAGAGCTCTTATTTTATTTAAGAAAAAATATAGATCTTTATAGATATGTATAGACTATCAAAGACTTAATAAGATTACCATCAAAAATAGGTATCTCCTACTTTCAATTTTAAGACTTCTTGATTGACTCAATCAAAAAAAAATCTACATAAAAATAGATGTACATAGAGTATATAACTTAGTTTGTATTAAAAAAAAAGATGAATGAAAGATTGCATTTCAAACAAGGTATGGAAATTTTAAATATAATGGAATGCCTTTTGGACTCACAAATACACCAATTGCTTTTCAATATCTCATGAATGATATTTTTCATGAGTTTTTTGATGATTTTATTGTTTATTATTTAAATAATATTCTAATCTATTCTAAAAATATAAAAATTTAGAAATACAAGATTATATGCTAAGATAAAAAAGTATGTATTCCACACTATTCAAATTGGCTTTTTAGGATACATCATTTTCAATGAAGGATTAATGATAGGTTTGAAGAAGGTGTAGACTATTAGAGATTAGAAGATCCCAAAAACAATGAGAGATGCAGAATATTTTTTTAGAATTTATCAATTATTATAGAATCTTCATCAAGTATTTTTTTTTAAGTTATAGCTCCTCTTATACATCTGAAATATAAAGAAAAACTTCAGTAGAGTAAAGAAGCTAAAGTATCTTTTAAAGCTTTAAAGACAACATTTATTTTTACACCAATTTATATTGTGTTGATTTTTTAAAGTATTCTCCATAAAATAGATGCATCAAAATTTATTATAGATATCATTTTATCACAAATGGGAGCAAATATCAAGCTCCACTTGATAGATTTTTATTCTTAGAAATTTTCAACATCTAATATTAATTATGAGATCCATAACCAAAAAATTCTCATAATTGTGTATTCATTTTAAGAATGGCATCATTATTTAGAAGACCCCTCAAGTCCAATCACTATATATAAAAATCACATGAATCATAAATACTTCATGTCGACATGTATTTTGAATCATTGCCAAGTTCTTTGGAATATATCTCTATCAAGACTTGATTTTAAGATCTATTATTGATCTAATAAATAAAAAGATTTTTTAGATGTCTTTTTAAAATATTCTTATCTTACATGAAAAGAAGGAGATGCATCTTTTAATTAATAAAGAATAATTTTTTAAAATTTAGAGAATTTTCACCTTTGAGAAATAAAATCAAAATTGATTATTGATTCAACCTTTCTCAAGCAAGTTCAATCTAGTATGTCCTCTAATTTTCTTGTTTATGATATTAAAAATAATTCTTTTAAGTTTCATGATACTTTTAAGTTTAAGTTTAAAAATAATCTACTTTATTTTAAAGAAAGATTATACATTCTAGAAGATAAAGCACGATTACATATTCCTCAAGCTTATCATGGCTTTTTAGCAATATGATATTTTAGATACAATAAGATTTTGGAAGTAATATCTAGAGATTTTGATAGCCTCAAATGTGAAAGATAGTCAAAAACTTTCTTCAATCATGTAATATTTGTTCAAGATTCAAAACTCCTCGTTATCAATCTTATAGACTTCTTCACCCATTACTTATTCCAAAACAATCATAGACTTCTATTTTAATGGATTTTATCATAAATCTTCTTCTTTCAAATTTGTATGATTCTATATTTGTCATAACAGATTATTTTACCAAGATGGCATATTTTAAACTGTATATAAAATCTATTATACTTAAAGAATTTTTTTTTTTTTTTTTTTTTTTAATAATATCTATTGTTATTATAGATTATCTAGAGATATTATATTAGATAGGAAGAACCAACTTGTATAAAGATCTTGGAAAATATTTTTTAATATTTTAAAGATAGATATAGAGTTCTCTTTGACTTTTCATCTTCAAATTGATGACCAAATAAAATAAGTGAATCAAGTTTTAAAAGAGTATTTGAGGTATACCATCAACTATTTTCAAGATTATTGAATAATTTTTTTTCCATTGATAAAGTTTGCATATAAAAATTTAATACATTCTTCTACTAAACCAATATTTATTTATTTATTTATTTATTTTAGTTATCATCTATGGCTTGATATTTTTTACTTTTCAAAATTGATAATCTTGCAATAATAGATTTAATAGATCATTTATCAAAGCTACATACAAAAATGAAGGCACAATTAAAAAAAACTCAAGAACAATATAATATCAATTTATACGCTTATTGTAAAGAATAACCACAATTTAATGTTGGTGACAAAGTATGATTTTTTGTTATAATATTAAGACTACTTATCCTTGTAATGAGTTAGATTATTGTAGACTTGGATCTTTTCCTATTTGTGAACATCTCAATCTTATTATTAACTGATTACATCTATCAAAGTCAATGAAGATTCATCCCATTGTCGGGGTAGAGAGAATTTGCCTCAAGAAAACGCTGGACTTCTGGCTATCACTAATCATTCAATCAAGCTTCAAAATAAGGGAAGCCCTAAGTTTATATATAATTTTTTTATTTTTGAGCAATTACACCAAATATATAAGCCTCAAGTAACCAACAACACTCAAAATATGATAAAATCCTCTAAAACCTTGTATATCCTTATGTGGAAATTTTTCCAAACTTCAACAGCTTATATCTCCTAATCCGACTGTCCAAACAAACTCAAATTTTACATGAGGTACTGATGTATTCTTATTAACTTCTACAACAAATTTCAACTACAAATTCATTGCGGATCTTGAGATATCTTGAAAATCCTAACAGTCGCTTCAAATCCTTGATTTTATACACCCACGTGAAATTTTCTTTATATCTCACAAATATAAGCTCAAATGCCACAAAATTTGTATGTATATCTTCTTAACATAAAATTTTACATTCTTCAAAAAGTTTGAGCCAAAAATTCATCCAAAAACTCAAGTTATGGCTCCAACCATTACTATAAACAAAACCGCTCACTTAATGCCTTTGATTTGGAAGCGCCGCCTTAAACTCCTTATAACTCCTTCACATGAACTCCAAAAGCAATAATTTTTTGTGAAAGATGTAGGCCTTAAAATCTCCGTTCTATTTACACCTTCCAATCTTCAAAAGCTGCTGTACAACTCCTCATATCCTCAAAAGAGTAACAGTATGTCTTAAATTAATACCTTAACTTCAAACGGCTATAACTTCTTTATCTTAACTCCAAATCTTCTAATTTTTACACACAAATTGTACCCCAAATCCTAAAATTTATAATCCTAGCTTCCAATTTCCAAATGCCTTCATTGAAGTTGCCAAAACCCTTGTTAAGGTCGTGGGTAGTCTCTTCAAAGCCCATTGGGCATAGTATTCGACCAATAGGTATGAAGTTCCCTATTCCTTGCCTTCATCCGACCAAGCTTTACTTTCATCCCTCCCAATTAGCCTCCTACTAGTTTAGATTTTCATCCTTAGGTTTCTACCTTCTCCCAAGGCTTCATACTAAACATTTAGGTCCTATATTTTTTTTTTAAATGTCAAAATCAAAACAAGTAAAGAAACAAAGTAAAGTTTCTTATACCAACTCCTTTTAATTTAATCTACTAGCCACTCTAATAAACATCTAAATTTATTAACATATAATATATTTTAACTAATTTTTATATACTGTAAGTATTTACAGTATGACATCGTATTTCATGTATTTCTTCTTCAATCATATAAAACAATGAATATCTTAAGAAAAAAATAAATGCCACCTCTTCCTATGAAATGGATAATAGTTAAGAATTCAAGGTAGAAGAAGTTTTAAATTCAAGATGGTGCCAAAATAGATTAAAATATCTTATTTATCATACAAATATGATATTAATAAATGCATATAAAAGCTAGCAAAGAATCTTGTAAATGTAGCAAAGAGAGTTGAGGCATTTTTTTCAACAATATCCATTAAAATCAAGATAATGAATAAAAAATCTTTGCTATAAAAGAAACAAGATCTAGGATAGATAGTATTCTACCTTCTATTCTTGTTTGTAACTTCTATATATTTGTGATGTTAAAAAAATAGAGAACCAACAACCAATAGATTCAACTCAAGAGCTATCACTTATTAACTTATCAAATAAAATACTTTGATTGTTACAACCTTCAAGATAACATAATTAAGATGAAGATCTTTAAAAACAACATATCCTTCCTTGAATAGATGGCAAGATATAATGTGTTTTATATCATGATCTTAGAAGAAATTCTTGATGTTTGGTGATTTTATTAGAGGTAAAAATAATTATTGATAATATTTCAAATTTTTTATTTGAAGGGAGTTATGAAGGTCTCAACAATAATAAATTAAAAAGGTGGTCTTCTTATCATAATTTGAGACACTATCAATGGTAGAGAAGACCTATCAACCATCTTCAAAGAAAACAAAGATGAGAGTATGTAGCAAACACAATTTGCTGCATTTTAAATTTTTTCAACATATGATAACCACTTTTTATGGAACTCATCCATAAAAGGAAGAATAATATTAAGAACATATATATTTATTCTAATAATTACTTATATGATTAAATTAAAATAGATAAAAATAGATTTATTTCATAATATCTTCTAAAAAAGCTTCTTAGAAGTTTTATAAATACTAATTTTATTTTACATAAATTTTTAGTTAATTGATAGGTTAATAATTTAGTCAAAAAATTAGCCATATACTACACATGTTGATAGCTTATAAAACAAGTTGTCTATGTAGTACATATATAGAAAACTTGCCTTGCAAGTTAAAACATGTATCTAGAAAAATCAATATATATTGGAGATTCTATAGAATAGCACTACATAGCTGTTAATTAAATAGTATATATAAAGGCAAGACTAAAGCCTTTTTCTTTCTTGTTAATATATTTTTAGTTTTTAGTCTTATTTTAAGTCTTTTTAATCTTCTTGTCTTTAGTAATAGGCATTCAAGTTTAATATATTATCATCTTTGAATAATTTTTTAATCTTTTTGAATAATATAAGAGTATATTGAGGATTTTTTTTCTTCAAGATTCATATCCATGTCAAAAAATAAGGAATAACTTTAATTAAGAAAATCAAATTTGTACATATAAAAATAATTGATGATTATTTATTATCTTATAGAGATGCTATACATAAAATTATTTTTTTAGATGTAGTAACCAGTAGTCATAATAGTTTACTAATATTTAATGTAATTACATCTTTTTTTAATCAAATTAATTTAGATTATTATGGCTAAAAAATTATAATCTTCAAATAGAGTAGATTTCTTATAACTTTGATTTTTTTTTCTAGTTTTGATCAAGATTATATTACTCAAGTAAAAATCCATAAGATCAATACATCCAACCTATTATTAATAGATGCAAGAGCTTCTATGCATGCTACAAAAAAAATGTTAACTTTTACTATATGTAGTATACATATTCTAAATAGAAAAAAGATTTCAAATGGCATTCCAAGCCAATATCAAGATTATTAAGAATTTTTTGAAAATAAAATACAAATATTTTATTAGAGCATTGTTCATATGAATGTTCCATTGATCTTTAAGAAAGAGCTCAACTACTATTTGTATGAATCTATTTAAATATACCTTTCAATCTAAGACTTCTTTGATTTTAAAATATTAGTTACTATCTATTTTTTTTAAATAGAGGCGGCATTTTTCTTTTACTGTTATTGAGCTTCTTTTAATTTTGAATATATTGTTGCATATAGCTATCATAAATAACTTACCAAATATTTTATTATATAATTATCAATATCTAAGAAGTTAAAATTATGAAATTGAGAATGATAATTAAAATTAATAAACAAAGATATTTTTTGAGTAGAAAAATGTATCATGTTATTATAAGAAAATTCTTTTGATAACAAAATAATTGTTTCATCATCTTGATGGTAGTTGATTGTATATCTCATATACTTCTTTAAAACTTAATCTACTTGTTTTGTTTGTATATAAGTTTTAAGATAGAAAGTCAAAGGGAATTTTATACCTTTCTTTAATATCTTAAAAACAATTCTCCAAAACCTTGATATAAATTTATTTCTTTTGTTTGATTAATATTCTTTTGTAATCCATGATAATGATAAATATTGTCAAAGAAAATGTTAATTATTTCTTTACTTATAATAGATTTTATATATGATATAAAATATGCCATCTTAATAAATCAATCTATTATGTTAAATATAAAGTCATAAGAATATGACACTAAAAGATCGATGATAAAATCTATAGAAACAAAAGACTATAGTTGTTTTGAAATAAGTAATGGCTAAAGAAATTGATAAAATTGTTGACGTAGAGTTTTTGATCTTAAACAAATATCACATAGTTATAAAAAGTCTTTAATTGCCTTCTATATTTGAAGCCACCAAAAATATCTAGATATTAATTCCAAAATCTTGTTGTATCTAAAATATTGTGTAGTTGAAAAATCCTAATAAGCTTAAAGAATACTTAATTTTTCTTCATCTTATTGAATATATAAGTATTTTTAAAAATAGAGTAGATTACATTTAAATTCAAATTTTGAAGTATCATGAGATTTGAATAAATTATTCTTAATATCATAAATAATTTAATTTAAAGATATATTTAATTAAACTTGCTAAAAAAAAATTAAATCAATAGTCAATATTTATTTTATTGCTCAAAGATGAAATTATTCCAATATCAAAAGAATTATTTGTTATTAATCAAAAGCTACATCACTTTATTTTGATACAAGATAAAGATTTCTAAGAAAGAGCATCTAACAAATTTTGATATTATTCTTAAAATAAATCCATAATTACAAAATTCTCTTTATTATGGATTTTATAGTTGATTTTGGATGCTGAAAAGTTTTTTAAATTAAAAGTTATTAGATGAAGTTTGTTATTTGCTTCCATTTGTAACTATATTGTACTTAAAGAAACTTTTGATGTAGTTTTTTTCATAAAAAATACCTTCAAAAAGTTGATGTAATATAAGATTGATGTAGAAGTGAAAGTTATTTTCAAAGCTTCAAATGATGCTTTTGTTTCTTTATTCCACTCAAATTTGTCTTTATGAGTTAGTTGTCTAAATGATGCTGTAATTTAAAAAAAATCTTGAATTTTAAAAAATATTAAATATTATTTATTATTTTTAGAATATTTTAATCTATCATACTAAAAATTTTATAAATTTTTTCATAAGACCCTTATTTGAAATGATGTATCTTAAGAAATCAACTTAAGTTGTGTAAAATAGATACTTCTCTATCTTAGAATATTATTTTATATCTCAAAGTTTTTGTAACACATGATGAAAATAAAGTTCATTCTCTTATATGTTCTTAGAGTAGATTAAAATATTATATAAATAAAAAACAACCAAATCATTTAAATATTATCAAAAAAATCATTTATAAGATATTGAAAAGCAATTGATAAATTCATTCATCTAAAAAATATGACATTATATTCAAAATATCTATATTTAGTTTAAAATATAATTTTTATTTATTTATTTTGATATGTATCAAGTTATATGCTCTTCATAAATCTATTTTTGTATAGATTTTTACTTCTTTCAATTGTTCAAGAAGTCTTAAAATTAAAAATAAATGATATCAATTCTTGATATTGATGTTATATCATAGACATATATATTTATTTTAATAATTAATTAAATAATATGAATAATTAAAAATAAATTAAATAATATAAATAATTAAGTCCAAAATCCACTTGTCTCTATACTTTTGTCAAGGTCATCAAATACCCTAGTACCATAACTTGCACTTTCTTGTATTTATAATCCATGTACTACTAAATAGTCTTGAATCAATGCTTTCATATCTTCCTTATTAAAATTGGTTTAAATGAGATTTCATATATCTTTTAATTCAACCTTTCCATCTTTCCAAAAGAAGACTCCTTGTCACACCATATTATTAAATTTATTGCAATCCTTCCTAGTACAAGAAATATCATCACACCAAATACATCTTTGTATATATTTTTATTTAAAAATAGCTTTTAAATTAGTTATATAAGTCTTTTCTTCAAGTCTTGCCAATTTGATTTGAAGATCTTCTATACCACATATAATTTCTTTAACCCCCATATCTTCTTTCTTTGATGTAGATGCTAAAGATTAAATAATAGGCATTGCTGGCCATATTGTATGCACTTGAATTTTAGGTGCATGTACTACTCTTGGAATATTAATCCTATCTTTTCTCTTCTTTTAATTTACAAGCAAACCCATAGTATCTTCAATATTTTTCTACTTTGTTGTCAATCCTTTATCTTTTCCTTTCTCTTCAAGAAGCAACTCCAATTTTTCTTGTAATTTTCTATTACGTGCTTGAAGAAGTAATTCAACCTTCTTTGGCTCAAATGACAACTTCTCTATCTTTGATAATTAATAATATTATCTTTCAAACTCTTTTAATAACTCTATTGCATATAAGTTTTTATTATGTCATTCAATCTATTCTAGATATAATTTCTTAGTAATGCAAATATTATCTTTTAAAAAATATTTATCTTTTAATGCATGTAAAAATATCTCCTATAAACTCTCATAATGCTTCATAATTGATATAACATGTTTCTATATCTAAGGTATCTTAGCAAGTTCAAATAGTTCAATCATTTTCTTTTTAGAGACCCAATTTAATTCTATTTCTGTACATAATATCTTAGATACTTTGAGATATGTCTTCCATCAAATTGATCAACCTTTTAAGTATTGCTTGCAATGCTTTGGTTGCCAAAGCTTCTTTACAATCATTGCTCTGTTATTGTTATATAGATAATGTAAAAGCTTAAAATATTCTTGCAATGATTGGATCCATAAACATACCTCGTCTCTTAGTAAAAATTCCATCATAGCTCTACTCAAAGCTCCTTCTATAGCTCTTTCAAAACACTTGCTCATGTTATCCATTAAATAAATAAAATAAAAAAAATAAACAACTTCAATATTTTTTACCTCAAGCTTTTATGTCAAGTTTATTACTTGTATTATATTACATGTATTCTTACTTAAGAACACATTGGGCGCCTAATTGTGGAAGGTAGGTAGAAATGCAAGAAAAATCCTATCAAATCAAATATAATCTTCAATAATCTTAAGTAGACCTTAATAATCATGATCAAATTTTGACCGATCTAAAATAAATTTAAAAGAAGTTATAAAAGAAGCATAAAGAAGTCCAAAATTAATTCCAAAAAAAAATAACAAGAAATCTTAAAGAAATATAAAAATAAATCTTTAAAGAAATAAATACAATCTTTAAAAAATACTAGAAATAAAAATATTTTAAAAAAAAACAAAGAATCCTAAAAAAATACTAAAAATAATTTTTTTAATATAATCCTAATTGAAATCTTAATTGAATCTTAACCAAAATCTTTTATTAAATCCTTATTGAAATCTCAATAAAATTCTAAAGCTTAAATAAATCATAGACAAATCTTAATTAACTTCTAGTCAAGTTTTAAATCAATTCTTAAGCAAATCCTAATTGTTATCAAACCTTAGATCAAATCCTAAGTCCTAACCAAATCATAGACAAACCTTAAAATATGCCCAATAGTAAATTGGAACCTCAACAACTAATGATCAAACTATTGATATCAATTCAAAAATTTTATACTTTTTAATATCTTTGTTAAGAACAAGCATAAGAAAGATGAAATTGATTTTACTTATCAATTGAGAGAAATGCAAGATAATCCAATTGGATGTTGGGCAGCTGCTTGCTTCAACCTAAATGTTAAACTTCAAGCACCAATATCTCCTTCTTGAATGATTAAATTACTCTCAAACTTCACATAACTATTAGAAATCAAGTCTAATATCTATATAATAAAATTTCTTTTCAATCCAATTGACAAATCACTAAAGATCTTAGAAACACTCATTAACCCTCAAACTCCAATTTTTGAGATCTCCACCTACAAAAACTTTTGTACACTTTAATCTAACTATTTGATTGATTCCAAAATTTTCATACAAATTTACAACTAACACATCAATATATTATCTATAATTCACTTATATGTATAGTAAAAAACTTTAAAAAATTCTCAAATTTGTAAACATATTTTTCTTTTTTAAAATCTAAACTAACTAAGAACATGACTAATTTTGAAAATCCTTCAAAAACTCAATATTAATATAATTGATATAAAATCAATACTTAAAAATCTCTTTTCAAGTTTGCTCTCAAATCCCACTCTTCAATCTACCAAAATATCCCAAAATCGCCATATGGTTATATTTTTATACATCAGGGTCTAATTTCAATCTAGGTTGACAACCAATCCACTTTAGATATTAATTTTTAGTAAATTGAGATAAGTTTTATTTTATCTTATTGTTAATTCTTTCTTTAATATATCTATATTAATTTCTTATCTTATTTACTTTAATTTGGCTCATTTATGCTTCTACAAAGTAAATAGAAGTTCCTTCTATAAAAAAGCAGCATTAAGATTAAATCTTTTACTATCTTTCTATCCTTTATCCTTATTTTTCTACTACATCTTTTTGTTAGTTTCTTCTATAATAACATCCATATTTTTATTTTTTCTATATAATCATGTTACCACATTATACCATCCTTAGCAATGATTGAAAACAAGAATGGGGGCTACAAAGATTCAATGATGGTTAAGATAAGGTGGATTGCTTTAATAAAAATTTGGATTGCTTTATCATTCTTCTTTTTTATTATTATTGCAAATAACATTTTTTTTCTAAAACTTATTGATACAATTTATTTAGTCATCCATTTTTATACAATTTTCTATAGAAGGTTTTGTTTTTTAATATTTTAATATTTAAAAAATATATTCAAAAATTTAATACAAACATTATCTTGCAATCTAAAAAAATATGTTTTTAGAATTCATAAATACTATATATATTGCCAAAAAATGTTGAATTAGTTTTTACAAAGGACATAATATCTTTCTGTATAAAAATAATAATAATAATATTTTTAAAAATAGTTCATAATTACAAAAATTCAATCTTTGCTAAAAAACACTGAAAGGTTTATAATAAATTCAATTAATGACAATGACCACGGTCTCTGTAGAACTTGCTGTTTTTGCAATTGTGCTTCTTGCAAGTATTTAGTAAAACTGTGTGGAGCATTCTGGAGCCCATATGATATTATTACAAATGGAAATGCTTACAACAATTTGTAAACTGCTTTTGTAATTTTTAATAAATCAGAGTTGGAGGAATTTTCTTTTAAAATTTGAGTAGATTCCATGTTGAATTTTTTAATTGATATCCTGTTCTGTGTAAGATGGTTTGATCTCTTTCTGAAAGATAAGCTTTGAAATTCATAATATCAGGCCCATAATGGCAATAATGTGGCCGGCAAATTGTTCCTGAGTGCCTAACATATCACGAATTACTCGTATAAGAACACAGAATTTTGACGACTTCATGATGAGAACAAATCTCTCTATAACCCAACGCTCAGCTCATCGCCATTCAGAATCCTTCACTGAGATAGCGGAAGCAGGACGATACCAATGTTTTCAATGAAGGGAGTTACCAATAGTTCTGTCAAGTTCAATGTTGATTAATCATCAACTCTCCCTGATAGAATTATGTAGATTTTTTTAATACTTCGATTATAATTACAGCTGCTAAGAGTAGCCAACAAAGAAATTCAACACCGATCAATCAACTTGCAACGTTATCTCTGATGAATTGCTAAACAGTTAGGGAACCTAGTTCTTAGGTTCTTACTGCCGTAAACTCTCCACGATGTATGCGGCATAGAGGTCCCTGCAGAAAATTAAAACCTACATACATTAGCATGCGCATTTGTATATGTGAAGCACTACGTATACCTCAGCAGAGAAAAGTAAACATAGAACGGTTATTTCTTCTCTACAACCAATGTTCCCACTTCCTAAAGTTTATCAATGAGAAGTTGAGGGCACATTATTACAGAACTCGGACGACTGATGACGAGCTTTGTTTCAGATGATTCAAAGTCTATGTATCAAGAGAGAATGACAAATCACAGATTCAAGAGAAACAAGGATCATCATGCAGACTACCTACATGGAATGGCTAATGGCTTGAAGTGCAGCTTCATGTCCAAAAACATTGTCCACAATCACGTCTTTGTTCTCATTCTTCTTGTCTGAACGGCTCAAAGTAATGATTGTAAGTCATTTGAAACCACAAATGCAAGAAATACAAGATTTCATGTAACCTCTATTATCAATGAAGCTTACGAAGTATTTGAAATTTATTCAGGACTTACAATCTTCGAAAAACCGACGAATTTCGGCAAGTCGATGTGGAGGAAACTCATTGATGTCTTTGAAGTGTCTATACTCCGGATCGTCAGCACAGACAGCGATGATCTTGTCATCCTTCTCTCCCTACAGGTCCTTACAAATTTAACATTAGATTTACATATAGTGGATGATTAGGTACGAACAATATGAGAACATGATCAATACAAGCTAGTTTGGTTTCCGTCAAAGAGTACGGCATAATAGTCCCTCACTTGATCAATCATGGGCATAAGCCCAATAGCTCTTGCTCGAACGAACGTACCAGGCAAAACAGGTTCCTGCAAGCAAGCTATTCTTGTATGAGTACCTCAACCATTTAGACACACTGCAAAGATCTCATTAGTGCATCCTCAGTAGAGAGCTTTCATTTCCATAGACCTAAGGAGAGAGCGTCCACTCCCACTGGAAAAATAACTAAACCTGTTGGAAAGAATTCTATCTCGACTCAGTTTCGGACTTAGTTGACATTTTCTTCAATTTGGGAACAAAAATTCTGTTCTACTGAGATTAAAGTTCAGTGCTCAAAGCATGTGTTTAGTCAAACATAACACGACTTACACCATGAACATTTTTAAAGCGGTGTATGATTCTCTAATGACATATAAACCTGCGATGACAATGTCTGATTTTGATCTGGAAACATATATAGAACAAGCGCAGCTCATTTCACATCTCAATCTCACTCTTAGCCTTCATTATCATGGGATAAGCCAACAATAAATATCTGTGGAGCATTGAGAACATCTCTGGTAATAGAGAAACAGCCTGAAATTCCTGGTGATGCATTAATGTGCCTGTGTTCTATTTTTTATTAATCAATTGACTTAAATCTCCCTTGGGTACCCCAGAAACTTGAAACTAAACTGTAAACACCTTACGTGCATTTACCTTTGCTATAAAAATCTCAGTCTATCTCATTCACAAAATACAAATGTTGAAATTTAGTAAGGAAAAAAAAAAGTCTTGAATAGTACCTGCATAATGACGAGAACATCAATGGGATCCTCATCCTCACAAAGAGTACGTGGAATGAACCCATAATTGTGTGGATAGACAACTGATGAGTACAAGATACGATCAACCTGAAAAATGAGGTTAAGATTAAGGAGCGGTGGTTGAGCCAAGCCAACAGCTCGTGAAGATATGAAGACAAGATCGTTTAGAGTTAGTCACTGGCAATGACGTACCTTCATGAGACCACTTTTCTTGTCAAGTTCGTACTTTACCTTACTTCCCTTATTAATCTCAATAACCTGCATAATGTGTGGATTGAGTTCTTAATGTTTTATTCCAAACCAAATTGAAGAACCAAATAGAAGATTCTACCATGAAACTTATTCAGCTCACAGACCGTAGTGTTTGACTTCGATAATTTATCATTTCATATGCTACAAAGAAAATAACTCCTCGCTAAGAGATGCTCAAGAAAATGATGCTACGATTGCTTTCATTGTTATGCGTTTCGAGGCCCCAATATATTATTCGAATGCCAACCAAGAAAAATCCACAAGTAGGAAATCATCCTCATCCCAGATTTAAATTTATAGGTCACTCTTGGTAAAATAGGACCTCTCAGAGACGCGTTCTCAACAACAGAGAAAGCGAGAGGTTTCAAAGATGAGACACTGTTTAACTTACAACGTTGAAGATTTCTGGGGCATCTGAACCTGAACATTTTCCAATAAAACCAACGTTCAGAAACTAAAAGAGTTTGTTCATGAGCAAGAACTCCCTGATACTGCATAAAGCTAACAGTTCGATAAGCTGGACCTTGGTCGGTGACCTTTTACTGTTAGCACTTATTTCAATCTGGTATGTACCCAACTTCTTATGAACACAAAGATCACAAAAAATAAAAATAAAGAAATAAAAATAAAAATAAAGAAATAAAGAAATAGATCTATTGACAAGGAGATCCACACCAATTTCAAGATCATGCCACGGATGTGCAGCAACCGATCGTCGATCCATTGTTGACAAAATGCGGTGGTTGAGTGGTGCTGGTTGATGAACCGCAGAATTGTTTAGCTTCACTGCAACAGCAGGTGCGGCTCCATTAGTGGTCATCTTGGTACATTTAGGGACGAATACTCCACGCTCTTTTAATCTCACCTGCGCAAATATACAGAGAGTGAATGGCCTTTTATATGTTCGCAAATTCAACGTTGGACATATGGATAAACAATATACTGCCCACATTGTAATAAAGTATCATCCGTTTCTAACTTTAAAATCCGGCGCACATAAGTGCACAGGTGAAAGCTTGTACTGAACTTAATAATCAACCAAAACGACACAGCCCCAGAAAACAGTGGTAAACTATTGCACACAAGCCATTTATGATCCGTGCTATCGAGAATCGAAACTTTCATGGAACTAATAATCCAAATTCCGTGCAGTGTAGATGAAAGGTCGAAATCGATTCTTTGATAGCGACTTAGTTCGGTAACTCAGACACCACTAAAAATCCACCGTAAACACATCTACCAGAAATTCTCATTAAAAATTTCCACAGTTCGGCAGCATGAAGTCCATTCGGAAATTAAACTTCGTTATAAGTAAAAATAACAGTTATACCAAAACTTTCGCCAGAGGTCACCAATGCATTCACCACATCAGTTCCAAGAGAACCACGATGAGAAATGAACACCAAGTACAGGTTGGAAGTGCCAGCACTGTCGCGGAATTTTTCAAAAAAAAACACCAGTGCAACCCGCACATTCTGGAACTGACGATTAAGATATATGATCATTACAGAAATGGCGACACGAACATCGTTTAATCGTTCAAATCTCCCCATTGAGCCAGCGAACCAGATTCATCAAGAAACTTGTGGTCCATTTCCATAAAACGGACCTGGCACGGTGCAGCACCACCAAGCCCTCCCGGACAACCAAAAATACTCTCCCTACAACGCAAACCGCAATTGAGAATCGGCGAAGCGCAATGCAGCAGAATGGTCGCGAACCGATCTCGCGTGAGGATCGAAGCAGAAGCCGAGAAGAAAACTCGACTATAGAGCTGCCCGCGCAAACGCAAACTACACACAACAGAGTGAGAGAGAGAGAGAGAGAGAGAGGCGATTAGACTTGGACTTGAAAGGGCGGCGCCATGGAACTCAAATACAGAGACGGAGACGCACCTGGAGACGTTTTGGTAGATTTCTCCTCGTCATGTACCCTTTTGGAACATATAAAGCGGTCCCCGTGGTTGTCCTTGGTCGTTGGATGGACGGGGCGAACAGTCCGGAGAAATGTTTCCCCCCCTTAGTGCGGAAGCTTCCTATTCTGGAGTCCACGCATGGGTTAATGAGGGCCTAAAAGGGGATTAGTTGCACGGGTTAACCACCTGCCCTGTCGCCGTGGCTCCCAAATCCGTGCCCCCGCCCTGCATCATTCTCATCATCCTTCGTTTCCATTTATGTTGTTCTTATCCCTATAGTTGCTGGGGATTGGCTTTATGTTGTGTACAGATCCATGCATGGTAGATCTTGTGAGTTGCTCCATATTCGTTGCTCATTCGAAGGAAAGGGATGCAAAAACCCTATTATTAAGTTGTTTTAAGTATTCTTTCTCACTTTCAAATAGAGCATGAAATTCAAAGGCACAAGGAATTTGCTTTAAGAGGCTTTCATGCAAATTCGTTATTATTATTATTATTATTATGATTAATTTTACAAGCACTAATAAAAAAAACTGTAATTAAAGAAAATTGCTTATAAAATACTAAAGTCAATGATGATGATAATATGATCATCATGTGGGCAAATTATGAAATTAAAAAATTATACTGCATAAAGTAATTAAATATTAATTTGAAGAGTGTCCATATGGATAAATATTAAAATTAATAATAGAGATAAATAAAAATTTAAAAGAAATCTCAACTGCAACCTACCAATACCGTTTCACAATATGTTATTTGAGTTGAGGGGTTCAACAAAAAATTCACTAAATGCATGAAGTTGTAGCTTGAATATGAACAGCTAAACAATAATTATCAGAATTGATATTTGAAGGTATTTTTAAAAATATATTAGAAAAGGTCTTAAAACGTGCCAATTTTAAATAAATAAATAAATATATATTATAGAATTATATAATTTAAATTCCATGTACATGTATTAAAAAAAAATGAACATTATCATTAAAATTATTACTCCTTACATACAGGAAATGATCGTTTCATGACATAAATGTTGTGTTGATAATAACACATAAAAAAATATCAATGTCATCATCATCATCGGTGGTGGGGGCTAATCCTTGGAAACCTTAATTCTCACAGTGGGTGTGTGATCACCAGGTTTTCCCATACAAACCCAGCCCGGCCGGGTGAGGAAGCAGTAGTCTGGAAGGAAGAGTGGGCAGATAGAGTATGTGCTTTTGAGTATGTGCTCTGTTCTGGACTGAGGCATTTGAGGGGGTAGATAAGCAGGAATGTGGTGAATCTCCACCTAGTCAAGCAGTCAAGCCAAGCCTAGCCCAGCTTGGCTTAAGCTTAGCAGCACAGGTGGAACACCACAAGCTTGTGAACTTCTAGAATTAGAGCTTGAGGCTCTACCAGAATTAGGATTTCAGAGCTGCTCTGAGGCCTTTGGCTGTTTTCTCATGGAGGATATCCTTTGTGCCCTCAGATCTTATCCTATTGTGTCCATCGATTACACACTACTTGCAAAAACAATCAATTTTTTAATTGTATTGAAATTAGACTGATTCATTCAAGAGGGAGATTTAAATTTGGAATTCACTTATTTTGTAATTTAATCATACTTGACAATATTATCATTGTAACATTTACCACTTTAACTGACACCATAGTTTTACTTGGTGATTCTAAGGTCCTTTACAGTGTGATCATGACAAAACACATATATTCATTTAATGATATCAAATATTACAAGTTTAGATTTAAGGCATTGTAATGTAAGTATCATCATCTCACATGTATATTATTCAGAATGAGACAATAAAATTGTTAATTTATATTCTATATATGTGTATATATATAAATTGTATGCAAAGATATAATTTTGTATTGCACTATTAGACATTTTTTATTATCCATTTGAGCCACTTACTGTGCAGATTTGAAATATAGCACCAAAAATTTGGAACAAGCTAACTCTGATTTGATCCATGTTCTTATAGAAACAAAGAGTTCTTGTATAAAATTGCATAAAAAAGTAAAGATCAAACACTTGGACTACCCTACCACTACTTTACATATATATGTATGTGGGTATGTATATCTTGTATATACATATACACACACATATATGTGGATATGTATATCTTATACATGTATGATAAAATTTGGTTACTTTTGAGACCTAATTCAAACTCATATATAATGGTTGAGAGGCAAGCAATAAATCACCTTATTGCACATATTATACAACAAATTTAATAGCATCTATCAACCAATAACCAAGAGGGCTCTTCCATGAATGCACTTAACAATGGTTTGTCTATCAATACCTCAACTTATTCCTTCCAACATGTACTATTAGACACCAGAAGAACCAAAAATAGCCAAAGAAAAAATAAAAAAATAAAAAATATAATTATTGATGTCGTATAGTACATTGATTTTATCAAAATAATGAGGAGTAAGAGAACAAACATCTAAGTGACTATGAAGCATAAGCATTATTACGTACAAACAAACCTTGTAAAAAACTTAAGTAGCTACATGATTATAGAATTCACTAAAGACATTGGCAAATACTTGTTCCAATGATAAATGAAGGAGATCAACAACATTGGTGTCTATAATTGACTTTTTAGGTTAGAAACGTGGCCAACAAGTTGGCCATGTACCACATATGTTGTTAGCTTAAAAAATAAGCTAACTATGTAGCCCACACATAAAAAACTTGCCTTGTGAGCTAAAGCATGTGTCTTATAAAGTCAACATATATTAGAGGTCATATAGAACATTGTTACATAGCTCCTAGTTAGATAGTATATATAGAGGTAAGAATAAAGCACTCTTCACTCTTGTCAACTCTTTTCTTACTTCTAGTCTAGATTGAAGAGTCTCTAATTTTCTTGTCTTGTGGCAATAGCTATTCCACTTTCTTTTTAATATACATACTATTTTATTTCTATTTTGTCACTTTTCCTTTGATATAGATTTTTCAAGTTTATATATCTTTTTTAGTTTATGTCCTTGACAGATTAACAAGAATATATTTATAATATTAAAGCTTTGTCTTTTCTTGATTAAGGGTGGATTATCTTTTTTTCTTGATAAGACATAAGTATATTAGAAGTTGTGGATTACCCTCTTCTAAACTAATATTGTTCTTAATATCTTCTTTGTTCTCAAGTCCTTTCTTCTATTTTTCTTCAACAATATTAGATATTTTTTTTTAAAGTATCATTATGGCAGAGCTTATTGAAATGAAGAGTGCAATGGTACAAATGCAAGAGCAATTGAGGAAGTTAATGCTTGCAATGCATCAACTCAATTTATCACCACAAGAAATAATAAAAATAGTAAGAAGTAAAGATATAGATATGATTGGAGCTACTTCAACATCTGCATCCAATCATATCTCTTTTCCTATGATGGAACATCCTTCCGGTGTCGTATAGCATGATTTGTAAACTGAGAATACATTGGGTACTTAGCTATGAAGAGTTTAGCTTTGGCTTATATATGATGTCTTATCTCTCTAAAAAAATCCCTTTATCTTGTACAAAAGCTTAGATTATAATAAAATCCTTCAAAATATTTTCTTTCTGCAAAGGATGTTTTTACCCTAAACTTTGGAAATTCATATCTCTTGATCCAACAATTGAATTTTTCTCAAATTTCTATTTGACAAAGATTCTAGCTTTAAGCTTTATTACAAAAAAAATAAACCATAAATCTATTATGAATCTTTTGACAACTTTGAAATCCTAGCAAGTGCTTTAAATCCTAATCTACAAGCATCTAAAAAATATTTTCCTTATATCTCAAAAATCCATAATACAAATGCTACAAAATTTTTACATAAAGTTTATTAATATGATTACATACATTTTTAGAAATTTTGAGCCAAAATCTCTTCAAATTGCTCAAGAAATAGCTCAAAATACAACCATTAGTAAATCGAGTCACTTATAATCTTTAGATTTATAAGCACTAATTTTAACCTCTAATATCTCATTTATCTCAACTTAAAATCCATCAAATAATATACCAAAATTATAGTAAAATAAGTTTTCTCTTAAATCTCAGTTGCCAATCTACTGTTACGTTTCATACGCATGTATTATACTCAAAAGAGTGATAGTAGGTATAAAATCAACACCTCAACTTTGTGCACCCATATCTCTTTCATAAAAACTCCAATTGACTCAAAATATGCACCAAAACCATAGACAAAAATTTGAACTTACTGATCTTACCCTCCAAAAGCTCAAATTGCTCAAAAGTATAATCCTAATGCCTAATATGGCCTGAGACAGCCTCCTTGAAGCCCATTGGATATAATTTTTGACCAATAGGAATAGATATTTATATCATCCATCTCCATTCATTCATATGGATGCCCTAACTACTTTTTTTCCTACCAAAATCCCTCTCAAACTCTTTTTTTTATAAGATTTATACAATATATGCCGTAAATATCATATAAAAAAAACAAAATAAGACTTTAAGGATCACCAAAATCTAACAAAGGTGATTCTGAATATTTAAAAGTTACTACTAATAAGATCAACTTCAAATTCATTATCAAAAGAAAATAAACTTATATAAATTCTAATAGAAGCATTTTTAAACAACCTCTTTTTGAGATAGAAATCTATCCACATCTTATAACAACAAAAATCCACTAACATGGCTTTCACCATGTTGTCTAATATATTATGTATTAAATACATAAATCCATTATTTTCACATTGTAGCCAAACCACAATATAACATTGGTACTAGAAAACCAAGAATTGTTGAGCTTCAGAGGTTTGATGGCACAAGATCCAAGTTTTGAGGATTTAACAATTAAGTACTACTTATGATTGAATTTCATCTCCAAAGCTATCCAACTATAAGATCACAAGTTAGATTCATTAGTACACTTCTTTTTGGTTTAGCATTATCATGGTTTTCATCTTTTTTTGAATGATGAAATCTAATATTTGATAATTTGGAGGCTTTTTTAATAGAGTTTTGATCCATGTATGGAGAATATGATGCAACTTATATTGCAACCAACAAGATCTATATTTTGCGATAAGATAATTGATCCATAATATTATATGCTTCACAATTTTAACAACTTGCAATTATTATCAAGTAGAATGATGCTGCACTTATTAGCCAATTTTTCTATAGATTATAATATGAAGTAAAGAAATTGATGCTCAATTTATCTAATCTTCAAACATTCAGTCAAGTAATTGACTTTGTTGTGAAGTATCATAATCAATTTTTTAAATTTCAATTTAAAAGTCGAACAAGTAGGCTTTAATATTAATATAATTCAATGGTAACATCAATGCCTCTCCAACACATACATTCGGAAGTAGAAAATATGAAAATTGATGAGGTATATTTCAAACTTCTTATTGAGCATAAAAAGACTCATTACCATCAGAAAGGATTATGTTTATATTGTGGAGAACCTAAGCATATTATTCAATATTATCCAAAGAAATGATGCAATTATAAAATGAAGAGTATAAATGGTAAAGAAGATAATATATTAAAAAATAAATATGTTCAGCTATAAAAGGAACTATGCAGTTGGAACCTTATAAAATACGTCATGAAGGTCCTATTCTCTCTTCAAAATCCTCTCTTTATTTTACACTAAATATTATTTTAGAACCTAAACATTACAAAGCCTTTGCCTTGTTAGATTCAAGAACCTTATTGTATTTCTTAGATGAAGAATTTGCTAAAAGACTTAGCATATCTTCACTAAGAAAAACTAAAACTGTTCATATAGAAGTCATAGATGGTCATCTAGTGTCTTTTGAAGATATTCTTTATAAAATCCTTCCTATAGAAATAATAACCAATGGTCATAATAGCTTTGTGGTATTTAATATCATTAGATCTTTCTCTAATTCAATCATTTTAGATTTATTTTGGTTAGAAAAATACAACCCTCAAGTAAATTAGATTTTTTATATTCTTGACTTTTCTAAAAGTTTAATTAAGAATATAATTAATTAAATAAAAAATCTTAATTCTAGTACAATTAAAACTGTGTTTATATGTGTAAGAGCTTTCTTGCATGCTGTAAAAGAAGGATCACCTTGTGTCATTTATCCCACATCCATTTCTAATGGTAAAAGACCTCAAGTAGCATTTCAAGCCAATATCAAGAATTTTAAGATGTATTTTAAAAAAAAAATATACGGATGTTCTTCCAAAACATCATTCCTATGACTATTCAATTCATCTTCAAGAAAGATCACAACGACCATTTGAACAATCTATAATTTATCACAAAACGACTTAGCTGAACTCAAAGAGTATATTGAAAAAAATCTAGTCAAGAACTTCATATGCCATTCCAAATCTTGAGCAGGAGCCCCTAATCTATTTGTGAAGAAAAAAGATGGATCATTGCGGATGTGTGTTGATTATTGAAGAATCAACAAGATCACCATCATGAATAGGTATTCATTATTTTTAATATTTAAATTTCTTGATTAATTGAATCAAGCTAAGATCTATAGAAAAATAGATCTATAAGAAGCATATAATTTGGTACGCATGAAAGAAAGAGATGAATGAAAGACTACATTTTCAACCAGGTATGGATATTTCAAATATAATGTCATGCCTTTTGGACTTACAAATGTACTAGCAGTTTTTTAGCATTTCATAAATGATGTCTTTTGAGAAATTTTGGACGATTTTATTATTTGTTATCTACACAACATCTTGATCTATTCTAAGAACATAGAAAAACATGAACTTCATAATTCTTATGTATTACAAAAATTAAGAGATACGAGATTCTATGTCAAAATAAAAAAAAAGTATATATTTTATACTCCTCAAGTTGACTTCTTAAATCACATCATTTCAAATGATGGACTTATGATAGATCCTAAGAAAGTTCAAATTATTATGGATTGGAAGATCTCAAAAATGGTACAAAATATCCAATGTTTTTTGAAATTTGCCAATTACTATTAGATCTTCATCAATGACTTCTCTTGAATTACAACTCCACTTATACGTTTGACTTGTAAAAATAAAATTCAGTAGAACCAAGAAGCAAAAGTAGTATTTGAAGCTTTATAGTTTACTTTTATTTTCATACCAATCTTATATTGTATTGACTACTTTAAAGCATTCTTTATAGAAACAAATGTATTGGAATTTATTTTGGATGTTGTATTATTACAAATAGAAATAGATGATAAACTTCTTCCAGTAGCTTTTTATTCCAAGAAAATTTCAATAGCCAAGATTAATTATGAGATTCATAATAAAGAACTTCTTACAATTGTGGATTCTTTTCAAGAATGACATTATTATCTAAAAAGGGCTTCTAGCTCAATTATTTTGTATATAGATTAAAAGAACTTTGAATATTTCATATCAGCTCATGTTTTGAATTTTTGCCAAGTTCATTGGAGTATGTCTTTTTAAGATTTAAGTTTAATATCACTTATCGACTAAAAAAATAATAAGATTTGTCTAATGCCCTTTCTAAATGTTCTTATCTTCAACTTAAAGAAGGAGATGCAACTTTTGATCAACAAAAGATAATTTTATTGAAGCCAAAATGATTTCATCTTTGAGTAGTGAAATCAACATTGACTGTTGATTCAATTTTTTTCAAACAAATTCAATCAAGTATATCCTCTAATCTTCTTATTTATGATATCAAAAATATTTTTTTCAAGTCTTGTGATACTTCTAAGTTTGAATTCAAGAAGAACCTATTTTATTTTGAAGGATGCCTATATATGCCAGAAAGAGAAGCACATTTACATGTTCTTCAAACATGTCACGATTTTCTAGCAACATGAAATTTTGGATACAAGAAGACTTCAGAGCTAATATCCAAAGATTTTTAGTGGTTGTAAATGTAAAAGGCTGTAAAAGACTTTGTTCAATCATATGAAATTTCTTCAAGGTCAAAAACTTCTTATCATTGACCTTATAGACTTCTTCAACCATTATCTATTTCAAAACAACTATGGTCTTTTATTTCTATAGATTATATTACAAATCTTACAGTCTCAAATTTATGTGATTCTATATTTATGATAGTAGATTCTTTTTATCAAAATGGCACATTTTATATCATATACAAAATCTATTTTATATGAAAAAACTACCAAGCTTTTCCTTGATAATATCTATTGATATCATAAATTGCCGAAAGATATTATATCAGATAGGGGGACCCAATTTGTATTAAGATTTTGAAAAATCATTTTTAAGATTTTAAAAGTGGACATAAAGCTTTTTTTGGCATTTCATCCTCAAATTGATAGATAGATAGAATATTATCGTAATATATGAAGTCTTGTTTAAGAATGCACTAGGCACCTGATTGTGAAAGATAGAATGGAAATTGTATCAATAAAATCCTAAATCTAATAGAATACTAAATAAACTCTAATTAAATCATAATAATACTAAAAAAGCTTTAATCAAATTTAAAAGGATCTTAAAGAAATTAAAAATGAAACAATAAAAAATCTTAAAAGAATTCAAAAGAAAACTTTAATAAATCTTAAAAGAATTGTTAAGAAATTCTAAAGAAATCTTAAAATAATCACAAATATATCTTAAATAAATCTTAATTAAATATTAATTTAATCCTAATTAAAATCCTAATAGACTTTAATCAAATCCTAACTAAATTCTAAAATTTAAATCAAATCCTAAATAAATCCTAAACTCATAATCAAACCCTAGATAAATCCTAAATTCTTAATCAAACCTTAATCAAATCCTAATAAAATCCTAGAAAAATTCCAAATCCTAATAAAATCCTAACCAAATCTAACCCTTAAATCTTAATCCAAATCCTAATCAAATTCTAAATAAATCCTAGATCCTAACCAAATCCTAAACAAATCCTAGATCCTAACCAAATTCTAATCAAATCCTAAACTCTAAATCTTAAACCAATTTCTAAGGTAGTTTAGAATCTTGATATCTCATGATTAAACCATTTATTTTATTTAAAATTTTACATACCTCTTAATCTCTTACTTATAAATAAGTATAACAAATTTGAAGACAATTGTACTTACCAAATAGAAGAAAAACTCTAAATTTTGCTTGAATGTTGATTGGCTTCTTTTTCTAACTTTGATACTAATCTTCCAATACTAACATCTTTCTTTCACACCATTCAATTAATTTCAAAATTCTCTTGTATGTAAGAAAACAAGTCTACTATCGATATATATAACTTTTACTCTAATCTAATAAGTAAATTACAAGAAAACTTAGAAATCCTTATTAGACCTAAAATTCTTCGTTTTAAGACCATGATCCACTTAAACCTCAATAATCCTCAATTCAATTCTTAAATCAAGCTAAAATTCATAATACATATTAAGCACAACTATAACCATTAACCTACAAAATTTCACTTATAGATTTATTACAAAATTCCTAAAATTGCCTAAAATGGCAATCTTATTTTATTTTACAAAAATCAGAGTCATCTGAAACAATCTTGACTTTGTAAAGCTCTTACAAAGTCATTACAAATCCAAATCACACAAAATTAGTGCTTATAAAAAACCTTATTAAATTTTCTTTCAAATCCTATTCTTTGATTTACAAAAAAACCTTTGAATTGCCATAGATGTATAGTTTTGTGCCTTAGGATTTGATTTCAACCATCTTTGATAACTGGTCCTCTCTGGATATCAACTCTTGGCTTCTTCAGGTAAATTTTACTAAAATCAACTCTTAATTCTTTCTTACACATGTATATATCATTTAAATTTCTATTTTTTTTATCTTATTTATGGTCCTATATAGTAAATAGAAGTTTATTTTATAAAAAGTAATATTAATACTTTTTAGTTTTACTATCTTTTTGACTATTATCCATATTTTTAAGTTAATTTTCTATAATTATTTGAACTAAGATCTTCTATTATATAATAATTTTTACACTCTTTCACATATTAGCCATGTCATATCATGAAATCCACCCTTCTTAAATTTGTGCATCTTTCGGCATATGCACTTTTCATCTTGTTCAAATTCTTGATCTTCAATTTACTCTTTTATTCTCATTTCAATATCTTGTATTGGATTTTATTCTTCATCAAAACAAATGTCTTCATCTCTTTATTTAAATAACTTGATTTGCTTGCCTACTATAGGCATCTTGAATTTTGTACCATCAAGTTCTTGTAAGAAGTATGTTCTATTATTGTATGTTTTTTTGATGATATACGGCCCAAACCATCTCTTTGCAAACTTCTTTGTTGTGCCATGTTAATTATCCAATCTACTATCATAAATTAATATCTAATCAACATCTTCAATTACCTTAGATTATAGTTTATATTTTTTATCAAATCTTTTTTTATTCTTTTATCTTGCTTCTTTCAATCTCTCTATTATTTCTTCAATATCATTAGTTTTTCTTTCTAATTGTTAAATTTGTAATACTAAAAGTTCTTCTATGTTGAGATCATTTTTCTAAGGCAATACACTCCATGTAGGTACTACGTCTTCTATTGGCATTATTAGTTTTTACCCATATAATAATTTAGAAGGCATATAACCTATTATTGAATAATTAGTTGTACAATCTACCTATAGTACAAACAATAGTTTTCTAGCCTATTTATGTACTTTGCCATTGCATGCCTTTATTGATATCTTAAAAACAAGTGAATGCTTATGTCCACTCTTATTATTACCTTCTAAATTATATGTTGTTATTAAAAAAAGTTTAATTCCTATTTTACTAAAAAGTTCTTTTACTTTTTTTGCATCAAATTCATTCCTATCTATTATAATTTTTTCAATACAACCATAGCAATAAATAACATCTTCTAATAAAAATCGGCACACACCTTCACTATTCTTTATCCTCAATGCTTGTCTTTCAACCATATTTGATAAATCTTCTCGTACAAGTATGAAATACTTCATTTGTCAAAGTCCCATAGGCATTGCTACTAAATCCACCACCCACTTATAATGTATAGCTGAAGGATATGTTGGATGTAATCCATCTTAATGCCAAATATTTGAATACACTTTGCAAGTTTTATAAGATCCTAAAAAAATTGTTACATCTTTGTACATACTCTTCTATCAATATTTTTCTTTCAACTTAATAAATATTTTCCAAATACCTTGATGCCCTATCTTCAAACTTTCATGAACTTCTTTAATAATCTTTTGTTGAACTTCTAAACTACATGTCACCTTTTTTGGTACTTTTCCTTTCCTCTTTGAATACTTCCAAAAATATCTATCATGTAAAAAATATCTATGGACTTTCTTATGGATTTTCTTAAATTCTTAATTTGTCCAATTTTCTTGTTGCTTTAATGTACTTAGATACTCTCCAACATCTTTTCATTCATCTTCATATAAATCTCTTAAAAATATTTCCAATGGTATATTCAAACATACACCTTCTTCTTTTGATAATGTATTAGTATAAAAGTTTTATCTACATCATCTTCCAAATCAATCATCTCTTCTTCATTATAATACCTTATTCTTGATAATATATCTTTGACCAAATTTTCTTTCTCTTCAATGTGTTTGACTTTTGGATTTATAGATTTGATATTTCCTATCTACCTTAACATAGTAATATCAAAGATTGATCAACTTGTAATCATATCCTTTAAAGATAGATAATCTGCTTCTATAACTATTCATATTCCAATCAAGTACTCTTTTTTATTTTTTATAGCTATTATTATATTTCATAATTCTCTTTTGATTTACACATATGCTCCTTTGCCTAGCATTCAAAACCTTTGCTCTAAACCTTACTACATATCTATTTTCTTATTTATCATCTCTTCTAACTGTCAAACCTATTCAAATTGGACTTGCATCAATTATTAATACCACTGGCCTTCTACCTTCATAATTTACTTTTTTCAAAGTTGGAGGTGAAGAAAGAAGTTCTTTCAATTTCATAACTTTTATTTGTTCTTCTTTCTATTGAAATTTTTGATTCTTTCTTAACAACACATACAATAGATCTACTATATAAGTAAAATGAGATATCCATATATGATAGAAAATATATGCTCTTAAAAATCTTCTCACTTCTATTGTATTTTTACATTCTTTCATCTTCTTAATAATATCAATTTTTTCCATACTTGGCTTGGGTCCATATAACTCACAGATGTGTCCTATCACTAAAACTTTTTTTACTCCAAACATTGATTTTGTCTCTGATAAGGTTAAATAATTTTTTTTAAACTTTTCAAAATCTTCTTACAATCATCAATATGATCTGCTACATTCCTTTGAATCCAAAATCCCATTTTATTTTTCTTTACATCCTTTAATTGGTTTATCATCTAAGAAAGGTATTATTATTCTTAAAATAAAACCTCTTAATATCTTATGCATTACATTCATCATATATGCCACATTATTTGTAACTCCTTCTGGTATTGTAGACATTCTAACTAATCCTAATGGTATCTTCAAAGTTTTCAAATCTCTACTTTGCATTGCCAATTGAAATTAATCATATCGTGAATGAAGATCACCTATTGAATAGATTGCTCTTTTAAAAAATGCTTTTACAAATTTATCTACAATTAAACTTGAATATATATTTTTAATAATTATTTTATTTAGAGATTGCATGTCTTATATAAATCTCATTGTTTCATTTTTCTTTAGCACTATAAATCGTCGATTAGAATAAGATTCTATAGATGGTTCCAAAATTACTATTTTTATCTTTTTATTGAATAAATCTACTAAATATATATATGATAAATATGCATTTGGTACTAGGATTGGTTGTAAATTCCATGGTTCATGAGAAATAATAAAAATAACCATGGATACTATAATATTTGGATCAACACACCTAATTTCATATGCTTTAAATGCACAAGCCTTTCCATGACATAAAAACATAATTCTAAAATATTTTTCTTCTCATTTTGACAAAAATCCATCACATCCAACATTTAATCCATTTAATGTAGCATCCATAAATTTATGCCCTATCTTCTTTGAATCTCTTAAATTTGGTTGTATGGATGCTCTACTTATCCTTTCTTCATAATCTGATGGCAATGGCAAAGCAACTGATTTGATCTTTTTTGCTATTGATTTATACTTTATTTCAACACGTATCTCTTAGCAACTTAAATTTTTTATAAATTTATGAATTTTATCATAAAATTCTTTAGAACATACATAAATAATTCTAATCTCTCTTTGTAATCTACTTTGCATAAATAATTTAATTTTCTTATAATATTTGTAAAACTTACTTCTTCAAATACTTTTGAAATAAATTTATTTTCATCCAATTCTCTATTTTCTCTAAATTTTTGCTTAATATTTTTATTATAATATTTTTCCATCGTTTTTATCTTGTCAATAGTCTTAAAAGATAATATTCAATCTTGTGTCATCCTAATAAGTCCAATAGATAATATCTCTTATTCTAAAATAAGCAAAAGTATTTTTCTTTTTAATCCATTGCAATCCCACTTTATAATGGAGTGCGGTAAAAATCCTCAAGGTCTTCAAATTTTTCATTTGATAATGGCTTTTTTTTCAACTTATTATAATTTTTCTCATAATTAGTGCAAACAGTTAAAAATTAAATTACTTTTGTCTCATCTTGGTTTTTTATTCTCACATAGGCTAAATCATCATCTATTACCTTCGTTTCCATTTGTGTCACAATAATATATGGTTGTCCTAATTTAATAGGATATGTAGACATGTCTTGCACAAAAAACTTTTATTCTTAAATAACATTTCTTATCATCACCTTGCTACTTGGACAAGCTCCATACAAATCTTCCTTTGAATTATTTTCTATTCTTATTATCTATCCATATTTAATAAAAATAGGCCATTTTTTCTTGTTATACAATTCTTTTGATATCAAATTGATTTTAGAACCATGATCAATCAATACTACAACTAATTCTTCTAAATTTCTCAATTTTATCAAAGTTTCTATAGTAGCCCTTGCTCAATGACTTCTAGAATAATGACTAGAAGCTTGAATGACATCTTTTTTTTTGTAAATCTTACTTGCAAGATATCTTTAAAATTTTATATTTCATCTTTTTCATCTTCATTGCTTTCTATTTCTCTTGTTCTTTGTATATTTGATGTCAAAGTGTCTACTGTAGATTATCATTTTTTCTTTATTTTATCAATAATAACTTCATAAAAATTACTCTTTGTAATTTCTAGAATTTCACCAATTGTGAATTCAACCTTTCTACTTAAAATTTTCTCTTCCAATACCTTCTTCAAATCTGTAGTAGCTTCAACATTTGATTGTAATTTATAAGCAAGAACCTTTATTTTTTCTTTTCTAATTTTCATTTTTTTATAGAAATATTCTTTGTTGTCTCTTCATATATAAGATTCTTTTGTTGTCATGCTTTTTTCCTTCTTATAGTTTTTTTTGAAGGCCTTTCATTATTTTCATCTATCCTTTGTTTTTCTTCTATTAATGCTTCATATTGCAATATGAAGCTTGCACAAACAATCTATCTATTGGATCATCCCACCCAGTAATTTGTCAAATGTTATTATCAATACATTTTAAATCATTTCTAGTAAATTTTTTCTTTTCAGAATAATTCATTGCATTTATCCACAAAGAACTAGATTCTCTTGAAAATTCAAGATTTATACTTAAATATTTATTAGGATTTGTTTCTATCCAATATGTTGATACTTCATTACTTGAGATTGTATGTACTTTAAAAGCAAATCCCACAAAAACCTTCATTCTTTCTTTATCAAAATTTGTCTCTAATTTTTCTCTATTTTTTTTAAATATAACATACTATCTTTAAAAAAAATAACTCTTTTATGTAGTGTCTATAAAATCTTCACATTTCCTTTTTGAATGATCTGTGCTATCACACCACTTGCATCTATGTACTACACCTTCCATTGGCCCTAATCTTTGTCTTGTTGATAGTCTTGATGATTGGTCATTTTCTTTAAGTTTTACAAATTTTATTTGTAAATCTCTCATCCCACATATGATATCATTGATGTCCACTTCTTCTTTCTTTGATGTAGCCATTGAAGGTTGAATCAAAGATGTTGGATGGATAATAGACATTTTTATCTTAAACGCTTGTAATAATCTTTAAAAATCTACCTTAACTTTTTTCTTTTCTCCTTTTGTAAATAATCCTACTGTATCTTCTATTTCTTTCTAATTTTTTGTAAATCCTTCATCTTCTTCTTTATCTTCAAGCAAGTTTTCTAAATTTTCTTACAACTCTCCATCAACTACTTAAAGAAAGAGCTCTACTTTACTTGGATCTAATAATTATCTTTTTTTCTTTGATAAAGAAGAATATTGCTTTTTAAAACCTCCTTAATAATTTTGTTGCTAGAAGATCCTTCTTTGGCCTTTCTTTTCATTCAAAAAATGATTTCTTTATAATCTAATCACTTTCTTCTAAGAAAAATTCATCTTTTAATACTTGAGATAATTTTTTTCCAAGAACCATTAGAATATCTTACAATAGATTTAATATGATTCTTATTTCTAATACAATAGCCAGTTTAAATAATTGAACCATTTCTCTTTCTGGAACACGCTTCAACTCTATTTCTTTTACATAGCACCTTAAATACTTTGTAATGTCCTTTCCTTCAAATTAATCAATCTTATCTACAACTACTTGTATTGATTTATTTACCATATCTTCTTTGTATTCTTAAACTTATTGCTATTACATAAATAAGACAAAAGCCTCAAACATGCTTGCAGAATTGGAATCAAAATACATACCTTGTCCTCCACTAGTACCTCTATCTGTAGCTTTAGTCAAAGCACCACCCATAGTCCCTCCTTCAATTCTCTTGCCTTTCTTCTCTATAATTCAAATAATCCAAGAAAAATTTCTAAATATCTTTTGCATCAAGCTCTCACATAAAATTCACCAAATATGTTGTAATATGTGAAGTCTTGCTCGAGAATGCACTAAGCACTTCGCTGTAAAATGTAGAATGGAAATTATAATAACAAAATCTTAACTCTAATAGAACACTAAATAAGTTCTAATTAAACCATAATGATACTAAATAAGCTTTAATCAAATTCAAAAAGATCTTAAAAAAATTACAAATAAAATAATAAGAAATCTTTAAAAAATTCAAAGAAAATCTATAATAAATCTTAAAAGAATCTTTAAAAAATTCTAAAGAAATATTAGAATAATCAAAAATATTTCTTAAATAAATCTCAACCAAATTCTAATTTTAATCTTAGTTAAAATCCTAATGGAATTCATTCAAATCTTAGATTAAATCCTAATTAAATCCTAAATCATAAATCAAATCTTAGAAAAATTCGAAACTCTAAATCAAATCCTAATCAAATCCTAGAAAAATCCCAAATCTTAAACAAATTCTAAATCCTAAATCCTAAACCAAATCTTAGACTAATCTTAGAGCCTAATCAAATCCTAATTAAATCCTAAATTATAATTCCAAAAACAAATCCTAATCAAATCCTAAATTCTAAATCCTACACCAAATTCTAAGCAAATCCTAAATCCTAAATCCTAAACCAAATCCTAATCAAATCCTAAATGTGGGCATAATTAAAAGCTCCAATGATTAGTTACAATTCTTTTTATAATATTTAACATATTTTTATTAGTTTTAATGCTAATATAATTAATTAATAGATCTAAATTATTTTTTTAGTTAATTATGACTTTGATCATGTCTTTAGTTTATTAATTAGATAGATACTTCTAATTAGTAGATTTATTTATTATTTTAAAATTCAAAAGAAAAAATAGTAAATTTAGAAGGTCTATGATTTTTTTTCTTGAATTACATTAAATCTTTTTTTTGGTGAAAAAACTATAATTTTAGTAGAATTTTTCTTCTTATTCTTAGGAATTATAACTTAGATTAATCTTCAATCTTAATTTTCAATCCAAAAGCTAATTTCTAATTTGACTATCGTTAGAAAGTCCCTTACTCCTAATTGCTCTATCTTCTTAATTAATTTCAAGATTTTTAAGCCTAAATTTCATTTTACAATTTCTTTGGATTAAAAATATAAAGTCTTATTGTAAAATTAATGATGATCTTAAAAGGATGGAGACAAGCTTAATTTTTTGGTGGACTTTCCTCTCATAGTGATTTTAATCACCACTTAAAGTTGAAAAAAAGAAAAATTGGAAAAAATCACAAGTGTATTAATTCAAGACCAATTTGTAATTAGGTTTTGGATTTGTCAAGAGTTCATGCTTAAGGGAGTTTAAATTGAAGAATGGTGATTATGAAGACTTTGATGGCAAGAACCCTTGCTGATTTCTAAGTAGGAAAATCAGAATTAGAATTGTAGTTGAAATTTACAACTAAATTAGCAAATTAATTGGTTCTTATGATTTAGAACTCAAATTTGGGCTTTTGAATAGTAGATCACAAGATAAAAATATGTTTTAGAGACATTGGTGGTATTACTTTTACCAAAAAGATGTTAGTTTGTGAGTTCTAGGTATTTCTAGCCTTAAAATTGGAGTTGGATTGAGAGTTATTGAATACCCTTGATCTTCATTAGGAATTTTCCGATTTTGATGGTGGAGATGTGTCTGCATCTTTTGGGCTTCCTCCCACCTGGTTAAGAGGAATTTGGTGGCCAAGCTCCCTCTCTCTCTCTATCTCTTATGGCAAAGCCATAGCAAAATGTCTCCCCATCTTGTGAATACAAATCTTTTCTTTAAACTTGTATGGCCTTGGTTTTAACTCACTCAGTCTATCTCTTATTATTTTCTTTCTATAAAACTTTGTAAATAGATTCTACTCACTCTTAGCTTTGTTACTGCATAAGGCATGCTTGTTTTGAAGTTCTGACAAATTTTTGGTGAGTTTTCAAGGTGGCAGGGATCTGCTGCCTTGGCAGAGTAAGAGCATCGGCTTAAAAAATCTATAACTTGATAACCTCTATCTCAACTTTGATATAGATTATTGATATGAATGCACTCTAAATTTTAGTTTACTAAAAAATTTAAATCACTAATTTTTGAGCTATATCAAATTTTTAATAAATTTTTAAATACGAAGGAATCTGTTGCCTTGGCAGTTTTGAACAACCAGCTTTGAAAAAACTTATCTTAGTACTTACCTACATTTTTGTGCTGAAATTTGTTATAGAAGAAACTCTACTAAGTGTGGTTTTAGGAAAAAATATACTTATCAATTTTAAATTAGTAAGTGATTTTTAGTGAACTTTTAAGTAGAAGGTAGTCTGCTACCTAAGCAGCTTAAGTCACCTTTTCTTGAAAACACATATCTTGAACGTCAGACCTTGGATCACCATGAAATTTGGTAGATAGAAGCACATCTAAGTCAACCTTAACCAAAAAAAATTTCAAGTACATAAGAGCTGTAGGGTAATGTTAGAAAATTTTCAAATGACAAGGGATCTGCTGCCCTCAACTTGACTACCGTTACTTTTGAATTTTTACTTAGGTTTAAATTATTAATTATTAATTTTTAATTTTTTAATCTTAAAACTTTTATCTTTTATCTTAAAAATCTAAACATCATTTTAGTGCTAAACTTAAATATTTAAGGCTATTTATTACTAAATTTTTAATTTCCAATCATCAAAACTTCATCTATAGATAACTTCTTATATAGAACTCCAATTTACATGATTAATACCATCTTGGGAAGCCCTAGACTATCACTCTAGTGTGGTATTTATTTTTATTTATTTTATTTTATTCTAATTCATAAATTTTAGAATTTAAGTTTTATGGGATAAGTCTTAGAAGGTACTGAACTAAATAAACTACAAATGCTAAAAATTAAATCATAAAAATGTATAACTAACTTGTTGTGTTATTGGATTAATCTTGATTATTATATCATTTTTTTTTTCCTATCTTATATATGATTTGCATCTCCACATCAATTAATATTGGACTCTAATCTAAGTTATAATCTAATTAAATCAAATTTAAGTGAAGGAAGAAAAATCCACTCACACCTGATTTAATTCCATAGTCAAGATCCGTCTATTGCTAGTTTGTTTCAAGCCGTCTATTGCTAGTTTGTTTCAAGCCTTCTCATTGTCAATGCAGCAACAGCAAAGCAATGATCGAAAGGAAGCTTTGGCAACCAAAGCATTGCAAGCAGGGGTCAATAAAATTGATCAATTTGATGGGAGGAATATTTCAAGGTATTTAAGATGTTATGTTCGTGAAATGGAATTAAATCGGGTTTCTGAGAAGAAAATGGTTGCACTATTTGGACTTGCCACGATACCGGAGATAAGGGACCACATTACATCGATTACGGATCGTTGTGGGAATTCATGGGAGGATTTTTCACATGCATTGAAAGACGAATATTTCTTGGAAGATGCTGATCGCGTTACTAAGAAGCTGTTTCTGGGATGGATTGAACGGCCCAATAAGAATTTGCAAGCAACAGAGCTACTAAGGAAATTTGAGAGGCAGTACTCTCAATTATCGAAGGTAGAAAAATTGACATTGGAGCCGAACAAAGTTGATTTATTTCTTCAAGCTGCTGATGGAGAATTGCAAGAAAAATTAGAACCTCTTCTTGAAGACAAAGAAGAAAATGAAGGATTGACAACGAAGAAGAAGAACGTTGAAGATGCGGTGGGGTTGCTTACAAAAAAAGAAAGGAGGAAGGATAGGAGTAATATTCCGAAACAAGTACAAGCATCCAAAGCTCCAGTACGTACTACACCACCGACAATGCCTACAGTTCAACCTTCGACATCCTTGTCAAAGAAAACAGATATGGGTATGGAAGAAATTATACGAGGAATGCGAGATCTTCAAATCAAATTGGCAAGACTTGAAGAGAATACTTCTATAAACAATTCGAAGAATATTTCAAAACAAGGATATGTACAAAGATGCATTTGGTGTGATGATGCTTCACATACTAGAAAAGATTGCAATGAATTTAATAATATGATACGGCAGGGAATTATTTGCTGGAAAGATGGGAAGATAATATTGAAAGATAGGGAGGATCTTCTTCAAACCAATTTTGGCAAGGGAGGAATGAGGGCATTGGTTCAAGATTACTTAAAAGGGCATGAAACAGTAGCACGAGAAAGTGCAAGTTATGGTATTAGAGTAGATGATGAAATTGGTGGAAGTACGGAAACTAGTGAGTTTTGGGCTTCTGCCGTTTCTACAATGCAAGAAGGGAAATTACCTCGAGAAGCGTTATTGAGAACTGCAGCTACAATACGAGGAAGAACAGGTTGGGAGGATCCCGTTGAGTCTCTTTCAGTTCATGCATATATTGCTAAGAGCCAACATGAAGCTTTGATGGAAGAGAAAAGACGAAGAAATTTTGATGATACTAGAGAAGGAAATTCTTTTAAGAGGCAAACTCGAGGAGACAAGGCTCGGGAGGCAGCTTCACAAGAATTGCCTGTAAAGGATACCTCAGCATCATTGGGAGAAAAAACAACGGAGACAAAAGATAAGGGCAAATCAATTGCTTATAAGCTACTTTCTGACATTGAAGCAGCAACAAATTTGAAAGGGGTGTTGGAAGAACGTATATTAAACGCTAAGGTGGAATTCACATTGAAAGAAGTCTTGGGAATTGCAAAGAAGGAGTTTCATGATGTTATCATTGACAGCATTAAGCGAAAGAGGCAATTAATGAGCGAAACTGGAATGAGTCATGCTATTGATGCAAGAATATGTAGAGATGAAGAAGAGGTTGATATTGGTTACAAGCAACCAATAAATGAAAAGAATGGGTATAATCAGCGAGTACGTTTCGAAGATTCTAGTGACAAAGAAATGAAAACTTTGAGCCATTATACTCGAAAGCATTGGACAAGGGCAACTACTGAGGTATTGGTGAAGGTAGGAGATATAGAAGAACCAATAGTTGCTTTGGTGGACCATGGTTTTGAAATAAATCTCATGTCTAAAGATCTTTATAAGAAGCAAAAATGGCCAATTGATATGGAACATGGATGGGCAATACGAGCAGCTAATAACACATGAGGCGAATTATATGGAGCTTGTCCAGATGTCAAAATTTGGATTGGAGATGTTGCTACGGAGCAACATTTCTTCATTCAAGATACAACGTCTTATCCGTTGATTTTAGGACAACCTTATATCACGGCAACACGGATGGAAATAAAGGTACTTGACGATGGTTCTGCTTATGCAAGGATACGAAGCGAAGATGGGAGGAAAGCTGTATAATTTCTAAGAGTACCTCCTAACCATGAACGGAATCGAGATAGGTTGAGGGAGAAACCATTGCCAAAGATTGTTGAAGGATTTAAGGATTTTGGGGAGGTACCACTGTAAAGCGAGATTATGGAGGTACAAAAGTGGAGGTACTCTCGCGAGATGAAGGTGCCTTTGATGCGAGTTTTATTTGTATATTGGAGAATGGAAATATTATGTATAAAAAAGAAAAGATAAAGATGAAAATATTAGAACCTTCATTTGCGCCGTATTCTAGTCGATGGTTTACGGTACCTAAGAAGAATGGGTCACTGCGGTTTATTCAAGATATGCAGCCGGTGAATGCTGTAACTATCAGGAATGCAGGAATTGGACCTATTGTGGATGAATTTGCTGAGGCGTTTGCTGGAAGGGCGATCTATTCAATGGGTGATTTGTATTCAGGTTATGATCAATTTCAACTTGCCGAAGGAAGTAGAGATATGACAACGATGAGGACACCGCTTGGATTGGTTAGAATGTGCACTCTTCCTCAAGGCGCGACCAACTCAGTTGCGCATATGATGAATGGGATGAATAAGGTATTGAGAGATTTTATCCCGGAAAAGACTATGCCTTTTCTAGATGATGTTCCTATAAAAGGGTGCAAAGAAGGAGACAAGGATGAAACTTTAGATATGAGGGGGTGTCGCAGATATGTTGTTGATCATATACAAGATTGTGAAAAGATTTTAACTCGGCTTGGAGAAGTTCATCTTACATTATCGGGTATGAAGTCCGTATTTTGAGTGCGAGAGGTTGTAATTGTTGGACATTTATGCGGATCTTACGGAAGAAAACCAGATCTGACTAAAGTTGATGCAATTGGAAGGATGAAAGAGGATTGTGGTTCTTTAACAGAGGTTCGCAGGTTTTTGGGTGCATGTGTATTTTATCGAATCTGGATCCCTCATTTTGCTCACATAGCGGATCTATTATATGAACTCTTACGCAAGGGTTACCGATTTGAATGGAAAGAAAGGCATATTCAAGCAATGCAAAGATTGAAGAAATTATTGATGTCACCTCCAATATTGAGGAAGGTTGATTATAAGTGCAATAGACCAGTGATTCTTACTGTAGACGCTAGTCCAATTGCCGTTGGATGGGCTGTGGGTCAAGATGATTCGAATGGGAGTAGATTTGCAGTTCGATTTGGGGCTAAAGTTTTAAGTATTCGTCAGCGTGCATATTCGCAAGTCAAAAGAAAACTTTGGGGGGTCGTTTCGGCTATGAAAGCTCAAAAGGACTATTTGATTGGGGCAGTAGTAGTAATTGAAACAGATTGCTTGCCATTGCTTGGAATGATTATTAACTGTTCAACGCCAGATATTACAATGTTGAGATGGATTGCTTATATTAAGTCACTAAATCCAGAATTTAAGCATATCACTGGAAAGGACAATTTAGTAGCAGACATGCTATCTCGAGCAAGATACGATAGGGAGGACGAAATGGTTGAAGACATTGATGATGTCGGATTGAAATTCTATTCAATATCAAATCTCAACAGAGAAGACAAGCTATTTCTTGAAGAATCTTATGAAGGAGAATTATTGGATATTGGTCATTATTTGAATACCTTGTCTAAGCAGGGGAATTGGTCTACAGAAAAATTCAAACAAATAAGAAAAAAAGCATATGGATTTTTACTTCGAGATGGATTCTTATGGAAGAGACCGAAGAAAGGAATTGGGATGCCACAACGAGTGATAGGCAAAAGGGAAGAAAAACTAAAATTATTAAAGGAGTTTCATGATAGTTTATGGGCAGGCCATAGAGGAATCTGGGCTACTTTTGCTAAACTCAAAGAACGATATTGGTGGAAAAATATGTATCGAGATGTGCTCTCATTTGTAGAGTCATGTGAAATTTGTCAATCATATTCTAATATCCGACATCGAGATGGTCTTCATCCTACGTATCCTCTGGCTATTCATTTTAAATGGGTTGTTGATTTGGTTATTATGCTGGGTTGATTATGGCAGATGAGATATTTGGTTTTAGCTCGTGAAGATTTATCAAATCAAGTAGAAGAAAGAGCATTGAGGACAAAATCTACAGAAGGGATTTGTAGGTTTTTGCTTGAAGATGTCATTTGCCGTTACGGGTGCGTAGGAAAAATCACTGCAGATCGTGGAGAATTAAATGCACAAGAAGCTCGTAAGTTCTTTGAAAAATGTGGAGTTAAACTATCACTTACTACTGCTTATAATCCGGAAGGGAATGCAAAAAGCGAACGCGGTCACCCGCCGATTGTGAAAGCATTGGTTAAAGCTTGTAATGGGAAGGTTAAAGAGTGGCCACGGCTTTTGTCATTTGCATTATGGGCTGATCGAACAACACATAGTTCGGTGACAGGATATATGCCAGTAGAACTTATGACAGGTCAAAAACCAATTATGCCGATTGAAGAAAAGGTACTTACTTGGAGTATGCTACCATGGGAAGATGGATTGACAAGAGAAGAACTTCTGGCTATTAGGATTTGACAATTGGAGCAAAGAACGGAAGCTGTCCAGATAGCATTGGAAAGGTTAAAAAGAGCAAGGTCACAAAACAAGGCGCGATTCGATAAGCAACATCGATTGAGACCAAAAGCAATCGAGGAAGGTGACTGGGTACTTATTTATGACAATAGTCTGGATAATCAACATAGTACTTTGCGGAAATTTTCAAAACGTTGGTTTGGACCATATGTTGTAACAACTGTTCATGATAATGCGACTTACTCATTACGGGAGTTAGATGGTACAAAATTGAAAATACCAATTGCAATGAAGAGAGTAAAAATATTTAAACGAAGACACGCAGAGATGAATATGGAAGACCTTAATGAAGGTACAGAGATTCCGCAGCAAGAAGATGAAAGTGATATGGATAATGAAGGTGACGAAGACGAACTGGACAAAGACGTAGGGGATATATTCTGAATCAAACAGCAATTGGATAAATTGGTGCATACCGGAGGATGCATAGGTTCAGAGGGGGTGGATGTCGTGTTGTAACACGAGTATACAGTGAAAATAAAAAGAAAGGGGAATTTTATTAATATTCAGTTACCTCGAATATTGGGAGCATCGACCAACTCCAGTACAAATACTGAGTGGTCAGGTTCAGTGACTCCGTTACAGTCAGCCGGGGCATACTGGAATGCCCCATTCGATTCCAATAACGGGAGTCAGCAGGAAGAGAAGGACCAATTCACACGACGGGTTCGAGGAGCCAATTGGATCCAATTTCGAGAATCCAATCCGGGTCCTCTTACCCAATATGAGACCTGTATTGGTGGGGCAACCCAATGCAGTCTAGTTACGGGAAATCCAGGTCTTACTACGGGTCTTAGCCAATCTGACGCGAAGACCAATTTGACCCAATTACGGGAACATCCAGGTTACTACGGGCATCTTTCCCAATATAGGACCTGAATTAGTCGGGCGACTCAATGTGGTCCCGATTACGGGGTTCGATTCTGTTTCAGGCTGTCCTGTTCTCTGTGCCGTCTTAGGGAACGTTGTTTTCGGTAAATGGATTTCTTAAAGGTAAAAACGGAGGAGAAAGCTTGAGGTGGGAGCCAATTCCGGATCTAAGACGGAAGATTGAAGAAATTCAAAGGATAAGGTTAGGGGGGATATAGTTTTGGAGTGGTGTGGGTTTTTATGGGGATGGAAGGTTTTTGAAGATCAAGGGAATTAGAGAGAGGAGCTTCATGTTTCGGGTCGGGGAAGGAAAGACATAGGATTTGGATTTTTCTTCTTCGTAGAGTTTTGGGGAAGACTGAGGCAATCGCTGCTGAAGTCAGTGTTGTAATGGTGAATCAGGATTTTCAAATGAAGTGGGTTTGAATACTCTTGACTGTTTTGTGAAATCGAATTACGTCTGTGATTGAAGGATTAAAAGGGTGTCTATAGGATTGAGTATGCAGAGTGAATGAAATTTATTGGGTTAATCTAACAAGACAGTCAGTGGATACAAGATCGTAAGTACAAAGCAGTATTGAAGGTTAACAATTTGGGTTGTACGGGGTTCTCTGTAACGTCTAGAGACCTACCGGCTGGGGCAAAAAGGACTTCGACAAGCAGTCGAAGAGCACCCATATAGATTTACGGTACATTGTTGCAGTCGTTTATATTCCAGCAGTCAAAAACTGATAGACTGCTTGACTATCGACGAATCTCCATACTACCTTCTACAGCCAGACGCCCGGCGCGTTCTCGAGCAGGAAAGCACGTAATACGACAACGCCAAGATGGAAAAGTGTGTATTTCACACTACTCAAGTTGACTTTTTAGGATACATCATTTCAAATGATGGTCTCATGATGGATTCTAAGAAAGTCCAAACAATCGTGGATTGGAAGATTCCAAGGACGGTAAGAGATGTCCAATGTTTCTTGGGATTTGCCAATTACTATCGGATCTTCATCAAAGATTTCTCACGAGTTGCAGCTCCACTTACACGCTTGACTAGTAAAGATAAATTTCAATGGAATCAAGAAGCGGAAGCAGCATTTGAAGCCTTGAAGACATCGTTTGTCTCTGCACCAGTCTTATATCGTGTTGACTTTTCCAAGGCATTTTTTATGGAAACAGATGCATCAGATTTTGCCTTGGGTGCAATTTTATCACAAATGGGAACAGATGACAAACTCCATCCGATAGCTTTTCATTCAAGAAAATTCTCAGCAGCCGAGATCAATTATGAGATCCACGATAAAGAACTTCTTGCGATCATGGATTCCTTTCAAGAATGGCGTCATTATCTAGAAGGCGCTTCTAGTCCAGTCATTGTGTATACAGATCACAAGAACCTCGAGTATTTCATGTCAGCACGCGTGTTGAATCGTCGTCAAGCTCGTTGGAGTATGTCTTTGTCAAGATTCGAGTTCATTATCACTTATCGGCCAGGAAAACAACAAGGTTTATCCGATGCCCTATCTAGACGTTCTTATTTTGCATCAAAAGAAGGAGATGCAGCTTTTGAGCAACAAAGAACGGTCCTCTTGAAATCGGAGCAATTTCATCTCCGAGCAATGAAATCAACATTGACTGTTGATTCAACTTTTCTCAAGCAAATCCAGTCCAATATGTCCTCAGACCCTCTTGTTTATGATATCGAGAATAATTCTTCCAAGTCTCATGATCCTTCTAAGTTTGAGTTCAAGAATAATCTATTATATTTTGAAGGATGCCTATATATTCCAGAAGGAGAAGCACGTTTACGTGTTCTTCAAGCACGTCATGACTTTCCAGCAGCAGGGCACTTTGGATATAATAAGACTTTGGAACTCATATCAAGAGATTTTTGGTGGCCACAAATGTGGAAGTCAGTCAAAGACTTTGTACAATCATGTGATATTTGTTCAAGATCAAAAATTCCTCGTCATCGACCTTACGGACTTCTTCAGCCATTACCTATACCAGAACAACCATGGTCTTCTGTTTCTATGGATTTCATCACAGATCTTCCAAGCTCAAGATCTTGTGATTCTATATTTGTGATAGTAGATCGTTTCACCAAGATAGCACATTTTGTGCCATGTACAAAATCTATCACAGGTGAAGAAACAGCTAAGCATTTCATTGATAATATCTATCGCTATCATGGATTACCTAAAGATATCATATCGGATAGGGGAACTCAATTTGTGTCAAGATTTTGGAGGACCCTTTTCAAGATTTTAAAAGTGGACATAAAGCTATCTTCGGCTTTCCATCCTCAAACTGATGGACAAACAGAGCGCGTAAACCAAGTCTTGGAGCAATATTTAAGGTGTACTATCAACTACCAACAAGATGATTGGACAACCCTTCTGCCATTGGCAGAGTTTGCTTATAATAATACGGTACATTCTTCCACGCAACAAACACCTTTCTTTGCCAATTATGGCTATCATCCACGACTTGATACTTTTGATTTTTCAAAAGTTGATAATCCTGCAGCAGAAGATATGGCAAATCGGTTGTCAGAGTTACATGCAATAATGAAGACACAATTGAAGGAAGCTCAAGAACAACAAAAGATAAACGCAGATCTATATCATAAGGAGCAACCACAAATCAACGTGGGTGATAAGGTATGGCTACTTCGTCGCAATATCAAGACTACTCGACCTTGTGACAAGTTGGACTATCGTAGGCTTGGCCCCTTTTCTGTTTCTGAACAGATCAACCCAGTTGCATATCGGTTACATCTACCGAAGTCAATGAAGATCCATCCTGTATTCCACGTATCTCTTCTTGAACCATATAAGACAGTGGATATACAAGGAAGAAGACAAATGCCACCGCCTCCTATAGAAGTAGATAATAATGAAGAATTTGAGGTGGAAGAGATATTAGACTCAAGGCGGCGCCGAAATAAGCTGGAATATCTTGTTCATTGGCGCGGATATGATATTAATGAACGCACATGGGAGCCATCCAGGAATCTAGCAAATGCATCAGCTAAAGTCAAAGTTTTTCATCAACGACATCCATCAAAACCAAGATGAAAATCTCTCTTATAAAAGAGACAAGATTGAGGCAAGATAACATTCAATTTCCTATCCTTGTTTGTAACTTCTTTACATTTGTGACGCTAATTAGATGGAGAGCCAACAACCAGTGGATTCAACTCAAGAACCTTCGTTTGCTGACCTGCCGGATGAGACATTACGATTGTCACAACCTTTAAGACGACGCAATCGAGATGAAGATCTTCAAGAATGACATGTTCTTCCTCGAACAGATGGTGAAATACAACGCGTTTGGTATCACGATTTGGGAAGGGACTCCCGATGTTTGGTGATTTTGCTAGAGGTAGGAACAACTCCTGATGGTGTTCCGAATATTCTATTCGAAGGAAGTTATGAAGGCCTCAATAATGATCAAATAACTGGGTGGTCTTCCCGCCCTGGTATGGGACACTACCGATGGTTGAGAGGCCCTATCAATCATCTTCGAAGAGAACTGAGATTAGAGTATGTGGCGAATATAATTCGTCGCATCATAGATTTCCTCAACATATGATGACCGCTCCTCGTGGAACTCGTCTCTAGAAGGGGGGGTAATGTCACGGCCATAATCATGTAAGCTAATAATTACATATAGAAATAGGTAGAAGTAAGTAAAAGTAGATAAAAATAAGTTAATTGTATAATATTTAATATAGAAGCTTTCTAGAAACTTCCTAGACGCTGCTTTGACTTCATAGGTGTCTTTAATTGATTTTTTGGATTAGAAACGTGGTCAACAAGTTGGCCATGTGCCACACATGTTGTTAGCTTGAAGATCAAGCTAACTATGTGGCCCACACGTAGAAAAACTTGCCTTGTAAGTCAAGGCATGTGTCCTACAAAGTCAACACATATTGGAGGTCCTATAGAACGTCGCCACGTAGCCCCTAGTTAGATAGTATATATAGAGACAAGAGTGAAGGCTTCTTCACTCTTGTCAACTCCTTTCTTGCTTCTAGTCTAGTTTCAAGGGTCTCTAGTTTTCTTGTATTTTGGCAATAGCCATTCCAGTTTCTTTCTTAATATACATATTTCTATTTTGTCCTATTTCTTTTTGAGAAAAGTCTCACTTACTCTTTAGCTTTCATCGAGTTCTTGTCCTTGACAAATTGATGGAAGAATTAATAGTGAAGAGCTGGTTACAGTCATCAATTGAAGATGTTCTAGAATGGATGAGTTAGCAGCAATATCGGTTGGAACTCTAAGATGCCCAGATCTTGAAATTGGAGGCTCAAGTCCATGAATTGGGAGAGTATAATGAAGATCTCTCAAACCAATTGAGAAAGGAGTTGATGGACGGATTGGAAGAGGAAGAAGATTTGAATTTAGAATAAGAATCGGTGGAATCCATATTAGATAATGGAGCAAATGATCAATTGGGTGGGCCAGAGGAAATAATAACTTTGTAGAGTTTTGTTAAGTAGTTTTTGGATAGGTAACAATTATATGTTTTCGAGGATGCTACACAGATAAGAGTGGAGTTATGTAGAATAGATATTAGTTCGTTTTTGTAAGATATTGATAAAATAGACTAATAGTCTATAGAATAGTCAATTCAGGAAGACGGATGGTTAACTTAGTTATTAAAAGTGGTTAATTATATTATTACGGTTGGAATCTAGGAATAGGGAGTAAATATATAAGAGTTGTAGAAGTTAGTCTGAATGCTAGACTGTGATAGTCATGAGCCAGGGTAAACTTGGTGCTACCTCTTTGCCTCTTTGTCTCTTTATTTCTTTGTTCTTGAAAAGTAATAGATAGTTTTTGAATACTAAGAGGTGAGTCTGTAGAATAAATCAAAGATTGATTTATGAGTTATTGATTATGTAATTGAAGCACTGAGTGATTGAATTATATGAGGAATTATTAGAAGATTATGATTGTTGTTTATTGAGAGTTGTGTGTATTTCGAGAGATGAAGTCTGTAATTACACAAATTATGTGAATTCAGATTGGTTGGAGTGAAGTCTGTTATTTCTAGTATTGGATGGAAATTATGTATTTTGAACGGACTTTTGAGAGTGCATGGTTGCACACTGTTGTTATCAGTTGATGAAGGAGTATTGTTACTGGAAGAAAGTATTGTAGTATTTCTTGATATTTTAGTGGTTTGGAATACGGTTAATTATGTGACCCTAACAAGTAAAACTCATATACTTAGTCTTTTCATGTGTTCAAATTCTCCTATACAGGTTTATTCTAAAAAAAATTATAGAATAAGTAAAACGACAATCACAGCTAGATATCCCATGTATTCCTAGATTGCAAATAATGTCATATGTCCAAAAATCTTTTAATCTCAGTTTTATATGATTGTATATTTGTGATAGTTGATCATTTCACAAAAATGATATATTTTGTATTATGTACAAAATCTATCACAAATGAAGAAATAGCTAAGCTTTTTCTTAACATCTATTGTTATCATAGATTATTTAAGGATATTATATTAGATAGGAAGACTCAATTTATATCAAGATTTTGGAGGATCTTTTTGAAGATTTTAAAGGTGGATATAAGCTCTCTTCAGCTTTTCATTTTCAAATTGATGGAAAAGAAAACAAGTGAAATATTATTTGAGCTGTATCATCAATTATCATTAAGATGATTGGAGAATTCTTTGGCCATTAGTAAATTTTACATAAAATAATTTAATACACTCTTCTATTCAATAAATATCTTTCTTTTCCAATTATAATTATCATCTAAAACTTGATACTTTTTACTTTTCATAAATTGATAATCTTGTAGCAAAAGTTTTGACAAATTATTTGTCAAAGTTATATACAATAATGAAGGCTCAGTTAAAGGAAGCTCAAGAATGACAAAAGATCAATACAAATGTCTGTTACAAAAAAACAACCATAATTCAACATGGGTGACAAGATATGCTTATTCCATTGTAATATCAAGACTTTTCATTCTTGTAATAAATTTGACTATTGTAGACTAAGACTTTTTTCTATTTGTGAATAAATCAATCTTTTTGCTTATCAATTATATCTATCAGAGTCTATGAAGATTCATCTCGTATTTCATATGTCTTTTTTTAAGCCATATAAGACAATTAATATCTTGAAAAGAAGACAAATATTACGTCTTCTTATAGAAGTGAATAATAATAAAATATTTGACATAGAAGAAGTCTTAGATTCAAGGTGGTACTAGAATAGGTTGAAATATCTTGTTCATTGGTATGAATATGATATTAATAAATTTATATAAAAACTAACAAAAAATCTTACAAATATAGTAAAAAGAGTTGAGGCTTTTTGTAAACAACATCCATTAAAATAAAAATAAAGAATAACAAATCTTTACTATAAAAAAAATAACATCCATGGAAGATAGCATATATCTTCTAACTTTATTTGTAGCTTCTATATATTTGTGATATTAAAGAGATGGACAACCAACAACCAACAAATTCAACTCAAGAGCTATCACTTGCTGATTTATCAAATGAAACATTATAATTGAGACAACCTTCAAAATGATGTAATTGAAATAAAGATCCTTAAGAATGACACATCTTGCCTTAAATAGATGGTAAAATATAACGTATCTAGTATCACAACCTTGGAAGAGACTCTTGATATTTGATAATTTTATTAAAGGTTGGAACAACTCTTGATGATATTTTAAATATTTTATTTAAAAGAAGTTATGAAGGCCTCAACAACTACCAAATAACAACGTGGTCTTCCTACCTAAATATAGAATATTATCAATGGCTAAAAGGACCTATCAACCATCTTCAAAGAAAACAAAGATGAGAGTATGTGACAAAAATAATTCATCATATTTTGAATTTTTTCAATATATGAAGACTTCTTCTTCTAGAACTTGTCTCTATAAGGAAAGATAATGTCATAGATATATATATTTATTATATTATTTACATATATGATTAATTAGGAATAAATAAAAATAAATTTATTTTATAATATTTTTAAAAAAATCTTCTTAGGAACTTTATAGATGATGCTTTAACTTTACATGTGTATGTAGTTGATTAATAGATTTGAAACTTAGTCAATCAGTTAATCACATATTAGTAGCTTGTGAGATAAGGTAACTATGTAGAGTACATATAAAAAACTTATCTTTCAAATTAAGAACTTGTCTTGTAAAGTCAATACATTTTGGAGGTCATGTAGGACATTGCCACATAGCTCCTAGTTAAGATTATGTATGGAGACAAGAGTGAAGCCTTCTTCACTCTTGTCAATGCCTTATTAGTCTTTAGTTTTCTCTTAAGATTTTTTAGTCTTCTTATCTTTGACAATAACCATTCTAGTTTAATACCATATCATCTTTCAGCAATTTTTTAGTTCTTTTGAGTGAATGAAGAGTGTTTTAAGGATTTCTTTCTTTAAGATTCATATCTTTAATAGAAAAATATTTTAGAAAAATTGATGTTATATAAAATTGGTGAAAAAATAAATTCTATCTTTAAGGCTTCAAAAGATGTTTCTACTTCTTTATTCTAATTAAATTTGTCTTTACATATCAGACATATAAGAAGAGCCAAAACTTTAAAAAAATTCTTGATGAAGATTTGATAATAATTGGTAAATTTCAAAAAACATTGTACATCTCTGACTATTTTTGAGACCTTCTAAACTATGATAGTCTGGACTTTCTTACAATCTATCATTATTTCTATATTGGAAATGATGTACTCTAATAAATAAACTCGAGTAGTGTAGAATATATATTTTTTCATCTTTGCATATAATCTTGTATCTCTAAGTTATTTTTAAAATACAACAAATATAAAGTTCATATTCATTTGTATTCTTAGAGTAGATTAGAATGTTGTTTAAATAACAATGAACAAAATTATCAAGAAATTCATAAAAGATATCATTTATGAGATGTTATAAAGCAACTAATGCATTTGTGAGTCTAAAAGGCATTATCTTATATCCAAAATGTCCATACTTAATTTAAAAAATAGAATTTTATTCATCTTTTTTTTTAATGTAGATTAGATTGTATGTTCTTTATAGATCTATTTTTCTATAAATCTTTGCTTGATTGAATTAATTAAAAAGACTTAAAATCAAAGATAGGAAATATCTATTCTTGATAGTGATTTTGTTAAGTCCTCGATAGTCTATGCACATCCATAGAGATCCAACTTTTTTCTTTACAAATAAGATAGGAGTTCTTATTGCAGATTTTGAATGGCATATGAAGTTTTTAGCTAAGTTCTTATCAATATATTCTTTTAATGCAGCCAATTTATTTTGCAATAATTTATAGATTGATTCAAATGATGATTGAGCTCTTTCTTGTAGATCAACTGTATAATCATAAGATCAATGCTTTGAAAGAATATTTATATTTTTCTTTTCAAAAGCATCTTAAAAATCTTAATATTAACTAGGAATATCACTTGATGTCTTTTTACTATGAAAAATGGGTGTGGCATATATAGCAAAAGATGACCTTTTTTTTGCCGCATACATGAAAGCTCTTGCACCGTATGAGTGGATTTTTCTCCCTTCACTTAAATTTGATTTAATTAAATCATAACTTGCATCAGAGCCCAATACTAATTAATGTGGAGATGCAAATCATCTATAAGATAGAAAAACCAAAATGAAGTAATAATCAAGATTAATCCATCAACACAACAAGTTAGTTACACTTTTTTATGATTTAATTTTTAGCATTTGTATTTCATTTAGTTAAGTGCCTTCCAAGACTTATTATATCAAATTTAAACTCTAAAAATTATGAATTAGAATAAAATAAAATAAAAACAATAAATACCATGCTAGAGTATTAATCTAGGACTTTCCAAGGTAGTATTAATCATATAAATCAGAGTTCTATATAAGAAGTTATCTATGGATGAAGCTTTTATGACAAAACTTCATCTAGAATTAGAAACTCAGTAATAAACAGCCTTAAATATTTAAGTTCAGCACTAACATGATGTTAAGATTTTTTTTCAAGATAAAAGATGAAAATTGGAAGATTAAAAAATTAAAATTAAATAAAATTAGAATAAAATAAAATAAAAATATATAAATATATATATATATATATATATATATATATAATTAAATTAAATTTACATTTAAGTTAGAATTAATAATTAAAAGTTAAGTGAAAGTTTAAAAGTAATAGAAGTAAAAGATTAAGATTAAAAATAAAAGTTGAAAGTTGAAGGTTAAAAGTAAAAGTTTAAAGGTTAAGATTAAAAGAAAAAGTTAAAAGGTTAAGGTTAAAAGAAATAGAAAAAATTAAAAGATCAAATTAATTTTTATTTATTTTTTAAAATTTTATCCTTAAGGATAAGAATGGGTGGAAAGATAAGAATTTAAGTTTAATTTCCAAGTGAGGTAAAAGTTCTTTGAAATTATTAAATAACATTAATTGATGGTAGTAAGACAAATGAGTGATAATATAGCAATTTAGGTGGTAAGGGATGTGATTAGAGGGTGATTAGGGAAGAATAACTTGCTTAGAGTATGTCAAGTTGAGGGCAGCAGATCCCTTGTCATTCAAAATATTGCTAACATTTCCACATAGCTCCTATGCACTTGAAATTTTTTGTGGTTGAGGTTGACATAAAGTTGCTTCTATCTACCAAATTTCATGGTGATCCAAGGTTTGAAATTCGAGATGTGTGTTTTCAAAGCAAGGCAACTTGAGCTGCCTAGGCAGCAGACCCCCTTCTACTTAAAAATTCAATCAAAATCAGTTAATAGTTTTAAATTGACAAGCATAATTTTTCCTAAAACCACACTTACTAGATTTCCTTTTCAAAAAACTTTCAGAAACAAAATGTAAGTATTAAGATACCATTTTTCAAAGCTGATTGTTTAACACTGCCAAGGCAATAGATCTCTTCACATTTAAAAATTCATTAAAAATTTGATATAGATCGAAAATTAGTGATTTAAATTTTTTAGTAAACTAAACTTTAGACTGCATTCATTTCAATAATCCACATCAAAGTTGAGATAGAGGTCATTGAGTTATAGATTTTTGAAGCCAATGCTAGTACACTGCCAAGGCAGTAGACTCCTGCCATCTTGAAAACTCGCCAAAAATTTGTCACAACTTCAAATCAGGCATGCCTTATTCCATTACAAAGATAAGAGTGACTTGAATCTACTTACAAAGTTTCACAGAAAGAAAATAAAAATAAATAGACTGAACAAGTTAAAATTGAGGCCATACAAGTTTAAAGAAGAAGATTTGCATATACAAGATGGAGGAATATTTTGCCTTGGCTTTGCCACAAGAAGATGGAGAGAGAGAGAGAGAGAGAGAGAGCTCGATCACCCAAGCCCTCTCAATCAGGTGGGAGGATGCCCCAAAGTAGCGGACACATCTCCACCATCAAAATCAAAAAATCCCTAACTAAGATCAAGGGTCTTCAATAACTCTCAGCCCAAACTTGATTTCAAGGCTAGAAATACCTAGAATTCAAAAAATAACACCTTTTTGGTGAAACTAACAACTTTTTGGTGAAAATAACACCACCAATGTCTCTAAAACATATTTTTATCCTAAGATCAACTATTCACAAGCCCAAATCTGAGTTCTAAATCATAAGAATCAATTAATTTGCTAATTTAGTTGTATATTTCAACTACAATTCTAATTCTAATTAGCCTACTTGGAAATCAACAACGGTTCTTGCCATTAATGCCTTCATAATTACTATTCTTCAATTTAAACTCCCTCAAGTATGAACTCTTGGCAAATCAAAAACCTAATTGTAAATTGGTCTTAAATTTGTGATTTTTTCCAATTTTTTCTTTTTTTTCAACTTCAAGTAGTGATAAAAATCACTATGAGAGGAAACTCCACCAAAAACTTCACTTGTCTCCATCTTTTTAAGATCATCATTAATTTAACAATTAGACTTTATATTTTTAATCCAATTAAATTACAAAATAAAATTTAAGCTTAAAAATCTTCAAAATTAATTAAGAAGATAGAACAATTAGGTTTAAGGGACTTTCTAACTATAGTCAAATTAGAAATTAGCTTTTAGATTGAAAATTAAGATTTTTATAACATTAAATATTACTGTACTATCATGATCTTTAATTGTTACATCTATGTGAATAGTCTCATGAGTAATATCTCTATAAGCCAATGAACAACTATCTATGACTTTTACATTTACAGGTTTAGTTTTCTTAACTATAAATATTTTTTATTTTTTGAAAATATCTTTGTTTATAAAAAAAGGTTAGACTCTTAAATCTAATAATAGAAAGACTTTATAATCTTTAGGTCATAAATAATTTAGATTAAAATAGGATTTAATTAGGATTTATTTAAGATTTATTTAAGATTTTTCTAAAATTTCTTTAAATTTTTTTGTGGATTTTTTTGAATTTCTTTAAGATTCCTTTAAGATATATTTATTATTTCTTTATGATTTTTTTATAATTTTTTAATAAATTCTTTAGGATTTCTTCATATTTTGCTATAATTTCTTTAAGATTTTTTTTGTATTTGATTACAACTTAATTAGCATTATTAAGATTTAATTGAAATTTATTTAGGTTTCTATTAGAATTTTTAGGATCTTATTGTTACAATTTTTTTCTATTTTCTATAGTTAGGTGCTTCATGCATTCTTAAACAAGACTTCTTATTAAATTATTTTATAATTTTATTGCTTCTTTGCACAATATTGAGCAGTGTGCTTAGCTTCTTCATAATATAAGTACAAACCTTCTTGATAATATCAAATCTTTTTCTACTCTGTGAAAGATTTAAAACACATTCTATCAATTTCTATTGATTCTACTCATTTCTAAAATAAAACAAGAAAAAAAAAAGTTATGACTCTTGTCAAACTGTCAAGGACACAAAGCTCAAAGAAAGAAATCTTCAATACATTCTTGTCTTACTCAAAAAAACTAAAAATTCACTCAAAGATGGTATATTATTAAATTAAAATGGCTATTGCCAAAAACAAGAAAACTAAAAAGTTTTGAAACTAGACTAAGGACTAAAAAGGCATTGATAAGAATGAAGAAGGCTTTATTCTTTTTTTTCCATATATACTCTTAACTAAGAGCTACATGGCAATATCCTATAAGACCTCAAAAACGTAATGATTTCGTAAGATACATATCTTAACTTATAAGGCAAGTTTTCTACATATATGCCACATAGTTACCTTGTTCTACAAGCTATTAATACATGGTTAACTTATTGACCAAGTTTCTATCCTACCAATCAAATACAAACACATGTAAAATCAAAACAATATCTATAAAGCTTCTAGAAAGCTTTTTTAAATAATATTATGAAATAAATTTATTTTCACCTATTTCTATTTAATCATATAGGTAAATATCATAGTAAATATGTATATCCATGACAACCATCAATTTATGGCTTCTTCTTTTTTATGAGAAGCTATATACCAATCTATCAAGAAGACAAATATATAGAAGATATGGGCATTATACATCATGCTACTATTAAAAAAGATTCTTTGCTCTTATCCATTGGCAACAAGTGTCTTTCCAATATAATCTCCCTATTGCAAGCATTTAGAGCCAATCCTTGGAATATACTCAATAAATAAATTTAAAAAAATTTAAAAATATTCCTCTCTTATTTTTCATTTGTCACTATGGGATTTCAAATTTAGGACCCCCTAAGTGCCATCCAAGAATCTTATCATCCATCCACCTCCACAAGTCCTAAGCTACCACTTAATATCCAAAGCTTCAATTCTTCTCATTATAACTTGCTATCCAACTTCTTCCTCTTTTATAACTCTCTATTTCTTACAAACTATGATTTTTTTTATAAATTTTTTTACACCTATTTATAGACCTATTAAGAGCATGTCTACCAAATTTTACATCAAATCGACACTCTACTAATTAATTATCCTAAATCCTATTTTTTCTTTTACAAACTTAATTTTTTTTAAACAACTACAACACGTCATATTAACAAGATTTACTCATATATATATATATATATATATATATATATAATAAAAAAAATTATAAACTAAAAATTAATATATTTCATAGTTCTTATCAAATTTTTATATATTAATATTTATAAAATTGTGTCACATTTTTTCTTTTCTTTTTATATAGTGTAAAAATATTAATTTTCAAATTTAAAAAGCTCATATCTCCTGAATTATAGAATTTTTTAAGATTTTAAATACACCAATAGGATCAAAAGCATAAAAAATAAGTGAGTGGATCAATTCAATTTTTATTTTTTAAAAAATAAAAAATAAAATAAAATAAAAGTTAATAAGAAAAATTATTAAATCATTGATCTTATGTTTTAAAACAATTAATAATTTTATATTATTTTAAGTACATAATTAGATTTTTAAACTTCAAAAATATAGATGTAAATCAAATCAAAACTTAAAAAATCCTATCTATTTACTAATTCAACTTAGAATTTAAAATAGTCAAAAATTTAATTTTTATAAATATATAAAACTTTAGAATAATTCAAAGACATACTTATAATGATCAACTTTCAAATGCAAGTAATATTATTTTTAAAATTTTAAAAAATCCTTCTATAATAAAAGTCAATATTTTAAAATCAAACTCAAAATTATTAATTCTTGTAAACTAAAAACTTGTAGAAAAAATTATATATATCATTTAAATTATAGATAATAAAGATAGAAAAATAAATCAAAGATAAATCTAAAATAAAAGCATTAAAAAACCAAAGACATCAATGTTATCTTAAATCTTAAAATCATATTTTTTCTAATCTTACAGTTGAATCTTTTAATTCTAAATTCCAAACTTAAAATTTCTAACTCTAAATCCAAAACCTAAATTCAAAATATTAAACTTGGTAGGTCAAATTAAGTCAAACAAAATCCTTTTCATTCACAAAATTAATTCAAAATTTGAACTAGTTAAATCTTTAATAACATTTAATTTATATAATTTTAACTTATATAAACTTTATATAAATTTTTTTATCCAAATATATATTTAGGATTATTTAATAACTTCTAAATGTACCTATTCTTCTATTTAAAATTTTTAAAAATATTTTTTTGAAAAAAATTAAAAATATAAAGTCTAAATCAAAGTTGTAATATTTTACAAACAAAGAACTTATAGAGCAAGTTATATACATCATTGGAATTGTAGATGCCAAAAATGGAGATAGTAAGTTAAGTTAAAATTAAAAAATAAGAATGTCAAAAAATTGGAGACACTCATGTAATCCTAAATCCTAAATCTTAAGCTTTAAACTTGGTCAATTTTGTCAAAAGAATTCTATTTAGAATTTTTTATGTTTTTCTATTCAATATAAACATATTAATTTGGAATCATTTGTAGTATAAAAAATTCTTAATAAGAAATTAGTTTCTTTAAACTTCAGTTCAAAAATAAAATATTTTTTTAGTTTAAAATTATAAAATATCAAAAAAAAATTAACATATTTAAGTCTTTTTAATAAAATCAAGATTTTAATTATTGAGAATAAAAGAATAAGTGAGATCAAAATTCAAAATTAAAAAGAATCAAAAACCTTAAAAAAGATTTATAATTTTAAATCCTAAATTCTAAACTTAATTTTTTAATCTTAACTTTTGCATTATAGTATCTCATTGACTTAATACATTTTTAAAAAGTCATATTTTAATTTTTTAACTTTTATTTTAATATTTTTTGCTATTAAAAGGTTATAAAATATAATAATAGTATTGGCAAGGATTTGTGGCAAAAAAATAAAATTCTGAATTGCTATGTAATTATTTTAATTGGATATTATAAAAAAAATTAATTCACTACATTATTTGCATAAATCACAAAATCTTGTATTCTTCTTTATATGGTTTTTGAATTTTATAGTTTAATTTACCCTTGTATGATTTTTAAGCTACAATATAGTACCACAAATCAAATTCTCTAATCCACTTGTAAACTCTTCCAACATCTCACATTATTATACTATAACCTTCTTCAAATATATCAAGCTTCTAAACTCTTTTAATAACTTCTTCAACTTCCTACATTTTGATATATTTAATTCTTCTGATAAAACCATATTCTCCAATTGACTTAGAAATTCTTCCAAAGACTCACATTTCTATATCAACAACTATTTCAAATATGTCAAGCTTCCAAATCCTTCCTACAACTTCTTCAACTTCCTACATTTTGTAAAATCCAACTCTTTCAATGAAACCAAATTCTCTAATCCATTTAGAACATTTAAAAAAACCTCACATTTTCACATCATCAACTTCGTCAAACATGTCAACCTTTCAAACCATTTTGCCAACTTCTTTAACTTCCTGCTCTTTGAGAAATTTAGTATCAAAAGAAAAAAAAAAAAAAAAAAAAAAAAAAAAAATCCATTAAGAAACACCCAAATAAAAAGGTTCCACTGGATTCAAACTTCTTGAACTATCCTAATGGGTTCAAATGCTAAGGTCGTGAGCATTTTGCTGAAACAATAATTATGAATAAATGTCAGTGAGGGTAGTCGGTCACTATTCGTGTCGGCAGAATCTCCGTGTCCATGTATTTTTATTCACACATGAATAGAGTCAACTCTGGAGGCCACCTTGATTGAAGGATTCTCCTCAATATTCCCGATTGAATTGCAGGATGAGGAAGACGAAGATTTTATGAACACCTTCAGTTGAAGCCACTTTTGCAGTTACGGCTCATTGTCATGCCATCGTTGTCCACGAGAGGTACGACTCACATGACTTGGATTATGGGCACCATGCGATGCTCATGGCAGGGTTCAAGTTGTATTGTAATTGACGTTTCAGAGCATGATTCCTAGACTGAAGAATTCCCAACACATGGATGCAAAACGAAAGTCGGAAGGTTACGCGCTGCCCTTCAGGTTATCTTATTTTAAAACAGATGTTTGTCCTTGGTTCTTTTGCCATGTTTTCAAACCATATAACGTTACAAAATCACAGTCAGTTCACAGTGCTTCTGATACTTCCAACGCAATAATAATAGGTTTCGGCAGCACTGCCTGCAGACTTCACAGTACAGAGCTACCGCATCATGCGACGTGAACATCCAAATGACAGACAATCCCACATCAAGTTTTCCCCCTTAAAGCTTGATGTGCAATTTGCTGCTCACATGTTGCCATTCTTTTCGGGGGCGTTGAAGTGGTGATATTGGAGTGGCAACAAGTACCTGCCTCTACTTAATGTTAAATGCTCAAGGGGAATATACAAACTCCCTGTCACTTACAAGCAGTTCCAAAAAATGCATCGGGAAAACTGTTGTGTCTTTTTTAAACTTCATAATATCAGACTACTGTTTATAACAACATAACTATTTTCAATACATGATATGAAGCACACACAAGTGGTGGACACAGGAGTGGATGCTCATCCTCAGATCCCACAAACCACAACGTAGCCATCTTAATAGGCAGCACAGGGTAGAAAAGAGAGACATTGTTACACTCCTTACCGCATTGCTTTACAACACTTTGCTCATGGCAGTTATGTAAAGAAGCCAAAGTTATTCAACGAAGACCCGCCTTCGAATGGCAGTTCTACTCGGCACACATGCTGCACTTGAATGATTTGAGAAGCAGGGGAAAATGGGTAGAATGAGTCTATCAAAATAATATGAGTCCTGTACACGCCGAAAAGGCTATGGAACCTTGCTTGCGTTTTCTGCCATGGACGGCATGGTTTTCTGTGTCGACTCTGGAACTCGAGATATTATTAATGATGCAATGATCGTCTCCAACAGGAAAAGAGCCGCGCAAGCTTGGTTTCCACAACAGTGAAACTGTGAAATTTAATGCAATGCTAAAGAACGAGGAAACAAAAAATGACAAAAAAATTATGCAAAGCATTTTTTTTGTTTACTTCACGGATGCCGATCGAGGCGTGCCGGGAGGGCCTCCTTCTAAATCCGAGTACACTTCCGGCGTCTTGAAGTACTTGGGAGCAACAAACACCAAGATGGACGAGCTGGCGATCTTGGCAGCCTTGCCTGTGCTCCACAACATCTTCTGACTGAAATGTACTGTCGTGGTGGCCACCTTGTGCGCCTTCTCGACGTAGCCCGACCCCACGGAGAAATTGAAGTGCATCATTCTATTCCATCCCTTCTCGTTCGCACCACTATCCACCGCAATGGCCGCCATTGCGATGCAGAATAAGAAACGAATTTAACCCTCTTCTCAAAACGGCAGCTCCACCAACCTGGCTCTCGCGCTCTCTCTCTCTCTCTCTCTCTCTCTCTTGCTCTCCCGCTCTCCCTCCTTCGTCTCTTCACCTCTCAGTGCACCCGAATGCTCGTTAAAACCAGCGCGACATGAGCCACGAGATCGTCGCGGGCCCGAATGCTGCGAAGACCTCGCTAAAGAGCAATGCCATGAGCCAGAGACTCGGAACCAGATGCGTGGTTGTGTTGCACAATAAGTGAGCCTCGCTGGGGCCGAGCGAGATGACCGAGTTGTCCTCGTGGCCCCATATTGATTTCCCTGCACTTTCAGTCAGTTTCGCCAGCGGCAATAGGAACCCCAGGGACAACGGGTATGGGATCCAAATTCTCCGTGTTTTTATATTCAATGACAATTGTACATCATAATACAAAAGAGTTTGTTGGTATGGTGGGAAAGACGGACTGCCCAACCCAAGACGTGAGTTTGCCACCACCCAGTTACTGCCACCTTCCTTCCTTTTCCCAACGTGCACCACCCATGCCCGCAAGGCTCTATTCCCACAAGGTTCCTAACGCTGCGGATATCCATTACCGTGGAAGTTTTCGGTGGAAAAGGGAAAGGAACCTCCTTTCTCGCATTGCGCGCTCTGCTGTGGTTTCCTTCCGTGGAATGAACAACCCTTCCTTTCCATCAGTGAGACTCCACATTCTGATTCTCGTTTTGTTCCTTTGCTTGTAGAGCTTGGTGTTCGTGGCATTGTGCCCTCACTCACTAGATTCCAAAGCTCAACCGCATATTCTATCCATGACATTGGGTCATGAATGAATTTATAGATAAATGGTTTCTGTTAAGCTGGGCAGATATTAGTATAAACTGTTGTTGCAAAAGTGAGGTCTATGGTATATTCATAAGACTAGTATAGAAAAGAACATTGCTAATAATCCATTTGCATAACAAATATATGTATGTGTGTGTGTATATATATATATATATATATAATGACATCTAAACAAAAACTTGAAATGTTTTAATATTTTATAATAAATATTGCAATTAAATTGTAGAAAAAAAAAACTTTATGGTAAAATCAAATTTTTATAGGAATTGATATGAAAAAGAAAAAATTAATTTTACATGCCTAATATTTAAAAATATGCTACAAACCATAATGTAGTTGCATTTATATATGATTGGATATATGTATATATATATATATATATATATATATAGATATAGGGAAATGTTATATAGACCTAAGTTTTTACTAAATCGCCCCATCCATCTTAACCATCATAAAAAAAAAAAAAAAATTCTAGATTCATTTTTCCATTATTATATCTACAATAAAACAATAAAAATCAACTACATTCATCATGATTATCATATTCTTTATCAAGAGTGGATCTATTTAGTAAAAGCATGGATCTATTTAAAACCCTCTTATATATATATATATATATATATATATATATTTGGATTCTTTTTGTAATCATGTTAGTCTCTTTTTATTATTTTGACAAAATAATAGTAGTATATAAATATATATATATATATATATATATATATCTTAACTATTTGATGAAATATATATTAGCTCTATATAAATATATAATAATAGTATTTATGACCATAAATTTTCTAATTAGTTCTATAAAACAAATATTAATATATTTTTTTGATTCAAATTTTTTTCAATTTAAAAAAATTTGGTGGTTGCAATGATTCTTAAAGGACTTATTTCTAAATATTATTTTGGTTCATCAAACATAACTTTAAATTCTAATTTCTATATTTTAATTTTTTATAAATATTCATCCATATTTTTTAAACTTTGATATTAATTAGTATATAATTTTTTTTTATAATCCATATGAAATTAATTGTTTTTATAATAAAAGTCACTTTTTACTACTTGCATTGTTTCCAAATGTTTTAAAATGTTAAGATTGATTAATTTCACTTAAAACTAAGATTAGGATTTGTTGGGATTAATTTATAAACCATTTTAGAATTTATAATGTATAATAGCTTAAGATTTAGTAGAATTAATTTAAGAATTTTGGATTTATTTACAATTTAGAATTATATTCTACTAGAGTTTTAATTGAAGTTGCCAAATGTATGTTTATAATCATTTTTAGTAAGGCCTTGAATTTTAAATATTATCTGGAATATAAACTTTGGAATTCAGGATAATTAAGGATTTGACTAGGACTTAGATTTATTTAGGATTTATAAAGATATAGTTACAAAAGATTATTAAATCTTAGTAAAATGAAGTATAGAAAAAATTCAATTTAAGAGAAGATTAAATAAGAAGAAAAATTAAAATATTCTATTTTTATAAAATTATATTTAATAATAATTATATTTTATAATATGGATTGTCAGATGTTTTCTAAATTTTATCTATAATATCAAATTTTAACATTTTTAGGTAATATAATTTTATTTAGAGATCAATGTGACTAATTTTTATTTGATCTTATATATATATATATATATATATATATATATATATTCATTTTGTATTATTCTAGAATTTTATTTTTAAAATAAAAATAATGATAATTATTATCTATAATATATAAGAATATTATATTATCATATTAATCATGTAATCACTAAGCTACAAAATCAATAATTTTAAATAGAATTAGATCAACCTTTGTATCAAAACTATTATTGGTGATGTTGAAAGCTCTTCCTCTTGGGCAATGTCGAATTCTCCACCAAAAGGTTGTACTATTAGTGACATCGAAAGCTCTCTCTATAACAAGTCTCAAGCATCTTCAAGAAGGTCCACGGTTCTATAGGGCTTCTTTCAACGTGTTATGCTTCCTATAATGGATGACATGCAACTTTGAAATTAGCAACGGTGTCGTATTACGTGCTATCTTGCTTGAAAACGCACTGGGCATCTGGCTGTGGAAGATAAAATGATGTTTTTTAAGTATCCAAGTAGTCTAGTAGGCTTCAACCATCTAAATATAAAAGATTGCAAGAAAACACCGTAAATCCACACTGTTGTCTATTGCCCGTCGCCTAGAAAGTTGATGATGAATCTTGACTTACAATTTCTCCTTCTTCAATCATTAATTCTCATTCAAACCTTGTGTGCAACTCCATCTTTAAGTCCTCGACTTACTAAATCAAAATTTACCTTATTCCAGCTGATAGATCTCTAGTTATTACAGATACCCTAAACAACCCTAATATGCTAACTTTTGATACCTCTTTACACTAATGATCAAATATCCTCTATCCATACCATCAAATTAATACAAATTTTTGCATGCACTTGGCATACTCAACCATCTAAACATCTCTAAAATTTCAACTGTAGATGTTTCTTCGATTTCACAAAAATAGTCAAAAGTACTAGCCTTAATTTTTTTGCAAAAAAACCCAATTCACCAATACAAACACTGACTTTGAGCAACGATTGCAAAGTCCTTCCAAACCCTATGAAACCAAGACCTACACCTTTCAAAGGATCTTGAAGCTAGCTCCCCGATCCTAAAATCTCGATCTCCCTAAATGTTCTCTTCCTTTTCTTCTCTTATCTTTTAACTCCGTGAGGTCCCCTATTCTTTTGCTCTGGATTCAGAATTGGAATATCAAACCATGCTTCCATGGAATTTCCACCTCTAAGAGGATCTTTCTAAGGAAAGATCCAAATGTTGAATTGGTCCTTTCTTCATTTGTCGACTCCTAGTAAGAACAGCTTGGACATATTCTACCCGATTTATCAGAGTAACTTGAGAACATCGATTTATCTCCTCAATTTTTCGTTGGCTTTGGATCTGCTCATCCCAATTATTGAAATTGAACAAAGCATTACATTACTGATAAATATGCCCTGACAGCTTGTAATTCCTACACACTAGCGTGTAATTGTCACTAGCTGTAGGATTGGGACATTCACCAGCATAATGACTAATCTGTCTGCAACGGAAACAACAAAGTGGTCTTCTTGTATCCCCACCAGACATATTGGGTGTCTCCACCGGTATATACTTACTAGACTTGTTCCATGTAGGGTTAGAAAATGATCTTGGTTGTCCCATTGGTACGTAGGGTACTTGGTTCTATGATGCCGATGGAACATATTGCTGATGTCACATACGGTGGTATAGCTTGCAATGGGGTGACATTAACTGGCCCCTGAATATTGGCATTGGAATTGGCCACTGTTTCTAATATGTAAGATGACTAAATATTAATAAAATCTTTTTTATTTATATTTTTATCATATAATCTTGCTACAATACGACAATGGTGTTAAAATATCATGAGATAAAGGATAAAACTGTTGATTCTTGTGAGTAATTACTTGTTGGAAATAAAATTCTTGCCCTCATTTTCCAAGACATAGAGTTTACAAAAAAGGTCATAATTCTTAAGATAACAAATCCATGGAGAAAGAAATCTAAAGAGTGATCTTCTGAATAATGCTTCTAGAAATAATGTCTGTGTAATTATCATTTTACTTATTCTATAAATTCTTTTCAGAATAAACATGTATAGGGAAATTTGAACTCAGAGAAAGACTAAGTACATGAGCTTACAAGTTAGGGTCACTCAATTAACTGTAATCCGAACCACTAAAATACTAAAAAATACTACAATGCTTCCTTCCAGAAACAATACTCCTTCATCAATTGATAACCACAATATACAACCCTGCACTCTCAAAAGACTGCTCAAAACACAATAATTTCCATCCAACACTAGAAAAACAGACTTCATTCCAACCAATCTGGATCCACACAATTTCTATAATCACAGACTTTCTCTGTCCAAAACACACACAACTCTCAATAAACAACAATCATAATCTTCCAATCATAATCAATCTTCCAATAACTTCTCATATAATTCAATCACATAATACTCCAATTACAGAATCAATAACTTATAAATTAATCTCTGATTTATTCCACACATTCACTTCTCAGTATTCAAAAACTATCCATTACTCTTCAATAACAAAGAAAACAAAGAAAACAAAGAGGTAGCACTAAGCTTAACCTCGGCTCATGACTATCACAGTCTGGCCCCTCAAACTAACTTCTACAACTCATATATAATTGCTATTGATTTCTAGATTCTAAGTGTAATCTTATAGTAAGCGCTTTTAATAACTGATTTAACCATCCGTCCTCATGATTGACTATTCTATGGACTATTAGTCTATTTTATCAATAACTTATAAAAACAAACTAATATCTATTCTACATAGCCCCACTCCTATCTGTGCAGCATCCTTGAAAATACACAATTGTTACGTATCTAAAAACTACTTAATAAAACTCTACAAAATTACTATTTTCATTGGCCCATCCAATTGATCATTTGCTGCATTATCTAATGTGGGTTCTACCAATTTTGGTTCTAAATTCAAATCTTCTTCCTCCTCCAATCTGTCCATTGGCTCCTTCCTCAACTAGTTTAATAGATTTTCATTATACTCACCTAATTCACGAACTTGAACCTCTAGTTTCAAGTTCTAGGCGTCACAGAGTTCCAACTGATGCTGCTCTTGACTCATCCATTCTGGAACATCTTCAATTGACACTTATGAGTAGCTTCTCACTGTTAATTCTTCCGTCAATCTCTCCACTTCAGCTTGTAAAACTTCGATTTCGAACCTCAACTTCTCCGTTTCACATCTGAATTGGCCACTCAATGCCTCTTTCTCTTTCGTCAATAACTTTACCTTGTCTCCTTCCACGTGCAACTGGCATTTAAATTTTTTCCATTTCAAATATCATGTCTTGTGATTCTGGATCAATTTGTTCCATTGTCCTTCTACAATCCATAAGATGTGTTCTTTTTCTTTCGTCCAAGACTCATATTGGTAAATCCATTTCTGCTCCAATACCAGCTTGGATTCTCCAATTTCTTTTGTCGTCCATTCTTGCTCTTCAATTCTTTGATTTTGCTCTGATATCACCTTCTTACTATCCTCTAAATCTCGTTTGCTACTACCCTCTACATCCAATGCTCGCACCATACAATTTATTTGTAAAATGTGCTTCAATAAAGCATTCTTAAGAGGTATTCGTTTGGGCAATCGACCCTATGGAAAATGCTAACTCATTAATATCCATCAAAATTGGAGTTTTATTCTCTTCCTCCACTGCTAAACAAATTGAAACCCATTCTAATTCAATAACTGGAACGACTTCTTCTACTACTGTATGAATTGACTCGCCAATTTTGTGTATTACATCCGCTGTATTGACATTCTGTGCCAATGATTTCGTTCTCTCTGCAAAGGCACTGGCATTGGTACAAGACTTCTCTCTACTGGCAGTGTTTGATGCAATGTATGTGCGATCACAATATAAATATAATTGGAACAAAATAAATAAGTGAACTTACTCAATTTTCACTTGGCTCTTATCTCCACATGAATATGAGTGGCTACATACATTGCCCAGTTGAACACCATCCCTTCAAGCGCCCCTACCGTTACATACAATAATTTTTTGGACATATATGTGGAGTGTCGATATAATCCTAAATGCCTCACCACAAAACAGTGTTGTGTTGTGGTTCGGCTACTATATGAAAATAATGTAATTATATACTTAATATATAATTTATTAAATAACATGGTGAGAGCCATGTTAGTAGATTTTAGTTGGTTGTAGATTATAATTTGATTATTACCTTGAGAAGAGATTGTTTAAAAAGATTACTATAGAATTTGTATAACTTTAATTTTCTTTTGATAGTGGCTTTTAAGATTGGTTTTGGTTGATAGTAACTTCTAAATATTTAGAATCACCTTTGTTAGACATTGGTGACTTTTGAAAACTTCTTTTGGTTCTTCTATTTGGTGTTTAGAGCATAAATTTTATAAATCTCATAAGAAAAAGGATTGAAGAAAGATTTTGGTAGCAAAGGGAGTAATTAGGGTACCAATATAGATGAATGGAGATGAATAATGAAAATCTCCATTCCTATTGGTCAAAAATCATGACCAATGGGCTTTGAGGAGGCTACCCAAGGCCATATTAGGGGATTAGGGTTAATTTCTCAAGGCGATTTGAGCCTTGAAGTCTAGGCTCAAAAGGTTTAGGTTTTTGGCTGTGGATTTGGTGTAAATTTTGTGTCATTTGGGGTTTTTATGAAGAAGTTATGGGCGCTCAAAGTTGAGGTAATAGTTTTAGGACCTACTGTCACTCTTTGGGGCATTGCGCACGTATACAGATAGTAAACGAGGATCGGCGACTGGAATTGAAGAGAACACTTTATCGGCTACAATTTATGTCTTCTGTTTGTCAAATTTTAAGCTTTGATGAAGGAGATATTAGCAGTTGAAGTCAGCGCTTGGATTCTAAGAGTAGTAAGTAGCCCGATTTACTTGTACTTGTGATTTGAGCTATATCTTAGACAATTTGATGAGGTTTTGACTCAAAATTTCCAAGATTGTGTATAATCTTGTTATAAAGCTTTTTGCATAAGTTTTGTGGAATTTGGAGTTTGGATCTTTGAGATATAGGGAAAATAGTTTTTGGGTGTTTGTAAGTTAGGGTTTTGTGCACCTGCTAGGGTTTCTAAGATGCTGAAAGATCGGTGATAGATGTACGGTTCATTTTTGTTGCGGTAAGGTTTAAGAATAGAATCTATCTTATGTAGAAATTTGAAACAAACTGAACGGTTGGATCGATATATATGAGATCCTAAAGTCTGATGTAAAAAGGTCTTTGCGGGAAGAAAAATGTTTTGAAGGATTTTAATATATTTTGAGTTTTTATATAAAGCAAAGAGGATTTTTGGGAGCTAAGGCATAATATACAAGTGAAACCTAAACTCTCTACAGTTAGATATCCGGTGTATTTCCAGATAGCAAATCATGCCATATGACAACGGAACCATTCCAGGAGTTCTAGTGAAATTGCCTCAGCAATCCGCCAACCTTGGCTCCTCTCAAAGACCGACATACCTTCCTTGAAATATCTTCCTGGACTGAAGTCGCTTGAGTCATCAACTCTTATCGCAATTTCTCTAATGGAAAGAAACAATATCTTTTCTAGGATTGTTCCATCAATCTCGATAATTTATCTTTGTACCACACTCGATCTATCCTCTGGGTGGTAGTTTGTAATATATTCTTCTATTAATGACACATTAATTGATGGTAAGCAATTTGACAGGTGCAAAAACTAGAACAACTACACATTCCAAAAGTCTTTTATTTTTTTTGGCGTCCAACAAATATCCAACTTTATCGGCTCCATATTGGTAACGATTATCACAGAACGTGGTTTTGATGCGTGTCTAGCTCTCACATTTTGGCCATTGTCCTCTTTGTCTGTAGCTCGCTTTGTACTTTCAATTTCCATGATGCTCCCTCTCTCAAATTCTTAACTAAAACTACTATGCTCAAAAACGTAAGGAACACAAGAAATAGCAATCTTAGAAAAACAACCAAGAATGACAACACAGAATGACCTCTAACTGGTGTCCCACTCCTAATCTCTTATTACAGGTGATCATGACAACATGTTGTCCATACTGTCCGTTTCTCACCTCCATCCAATCTCACACGTTAATAACTACTAATTATCCTTTCATCCGCCTTTACACCCTAATGTACTTATTCCATAATTAGATCTATGCTATGTCCCTTCGAAGGCATCCCTCCAAAAAAAAATAAAAATCCGTCCTTGATTTTATGTATTAAATAATCGTAATCGGTTTCTATTAATATGGATATTGAATCGATGGCCCATGAAATCCTCCAAATCAACAGACCCATTGGAAAATCCTTCAATTAGGCAATATGGCCCATACCAACGAACTTAAAATTTATCTATAAAATGATTAAATTGGCTATCATATAGTAATACCAAATCATTGGGTATAAGAGTCTTCGGACGTAGTTTACTATCATAATAATTCTTCCTTCATTTTTGAATCGCTTCCATATTGAAAAGAGCTGTAGCCCGTATTTCATCCAATTCTTCTAATTTTACCAACCGAGAATGTACTGACTCTTTGTCACTGAGTCGTTCATCCAAGGCAATCCGTAAACTTTGAACCTCCAATTCGATGGATAAAATTACCTCTTGACCATTAACTAGTTGAAACGGAGTAGAGTTGGTAGTTATTTTATATGCGATGCGATATGCCCACAAAGCCATAAAGAGTTTGGTCTCCCAATCGGTACCTGCCCTCAAAATTGTCTTAGTCAAGACCTTACACAAAATTCCATTGGTCTTCTTCATTTGCTCATTAGCACAAGGATGATATGGAGTGGTTTTTCGATGCTTAATCTCATATGTATTCATAAAAGTAGCTATAGTAGCATTTATGAAATGGGTGTCGCGATCGCTAACCAATTCCTTTGGACATCCAAATCAAGTTATAATATTCTTGTATAGAAAAGTAGCCATCGTACTGGCATTATCATTGCGGGTAGCAATAGCCTCTGCCCATTTGGTTATATAGTTCGTGGCGACTAAAATATACTACTTTTGGCTAAGTTTGGACGTTGGTGTGATAGGACCGATAAAATCAATATCCCATTTTTTGAACAGTGCTTGTACCAAGCGTGTCGTGTTGTGGTTTAGCTATTATATGAAAATAAAGTAATTATGTACTTAATATATAATTTATTAAGTAACATAGTAAGAGCTATGTTATTAGATTTTAGTTAGTTGTAGATTATAATTTGGTTATTAACTTGAGAAGAGGTTGTTTAAAAAGACTACTATAGAATTTGTATAAATTTAATTTCTTTTTTGATAGTGGCTTTTAAGATTGGTTTAGTTCATAGTAACTTCGAAATATTTAGAGTTACCTTTGTTAGACATTGGTAACCGTGGAAAACTTCTTTTGATTCTTTTATTTGGTGTTTAGAGCAAAAATTATGTAAATTTTATAAGAAAAAAGGTTGAAGAAGGATTTTGGTATCAAAGGGAGTAATTAGAGCACCAATATAGATGAATGGAGATGAATAATGAAAATTTCCATTCCTATTGGTCAAAAATCATGACCAATGGGCTTTGAGGAGGCTGCGCAAGGCCATATTAGGGGATTAGGATTAATTTCTCGAGGCAATTTGAGCCTTGAAGGCTAGAATCAAAAGGTTTAGGTTTTTGGCTATGGTTTTGATGTAAGTTTTGTATCATTTGGGGTTTCTTCGAAGAAGTTATAGGCGCTCAAAGTTAAGGTGTTAGATTTGGACCTACTGTCACTCTTTTGGGCATAACGCACGTGTACGAACAACAATTGAGTATTAGTGACTGCGACTGGACAGAGCACTTTTGTGGCTATACTTTTTACATATTGCTTATTAGATTCAAAGTTGAAGTGAAAGAGTTATTTGATTTTGAAGTTAACACTTGGAATCTAAGGATAGTAAGTAGCTCGATTTACTTGTGCTTGTGATTTGAGCTATATCTTAGACAATTTGACGAGATTTTGGCTCAAAATTTCCAAAATTGTGTATAATATTGTTATAAAGCTTTATACATAAGATTTGTAGAATTTGGAGTTTGGATTTTTGAGATATAAGGAAATAGTTTTTCAGGAGCTTGTAAATTAGGGTTTAGAGTGCTTACTAGGATTTCTTAGATGCCACAAGATCGGGAGTGAATTTGGAGGTTGTTTTCTTTGTGATAAAAGTTAAGGGCAAATTCTATCTATCTTATAAATTTAAAATAAATTGAATGATTAGATCAATAGTTATGATTTTCTAAAGTTCAAGGTAAGAAAATCCTTCATGGAAAAAATATGTTTTGAAGAGATTTTGTTATATTTGGAGTTTTATACAAAAATAGATTTTTGGAAGCTAAGACAAGAATCTTATAAAGATTTAAGCTACACTTTCTACAGCTAGATACCTAGTATATTTCCAAATAGTAAATCATACCATACGACAATGGCATGGCGAAAGTGCCCGTGGGTCGATCAATTCATTGACAAGGATCACAATGATGAACAAATTGGTGCGCATCAGAAAACATTGTAGGCCACCAATATCCAACCATTAAAGCCTTATGAGCAGTATTATCTCCTAAAAATGACCACCACAACTATCCAAATGGCAACCTTCTAGGATTAATTGTACTTCACTTGGAAAGTTAGAGCATCGTAAAATGCCATCTTTGCCTTGTTTATACAAAGCATCACAAATCATCGTGTACAGGGCACTCTTCAGAATGAGTTACTTCTTAAGCTTCTTTGTGAAAGTTGGCAAAAAGGTATGGAAGGTCAGAAACTAAATGATTTCACTATACTCGAGAGAAATCACATCCACCATAAATAATGCGACATCAAAAAGAGCATCCAAGACAGGCTCATTGCCAAAAATATTAGACAATCGAGATAAATGATCAGCATTGGCATGTTTCTTTCCAGGGTGTATAAAAATCATAAAATTGAACTCTTGTAAGAGTAAGATCCATCGACCAATGCGCCTACTCAATTGAGGCTTATTAATCATATATTTGAGGGCATTATGATCTACATAAAAAATAAACAGGTATCCAAGAAAATAGTGTCAAAATTTTTGAACCGAGTGTATCATACCCAACGCTTCTCATTTAGTAGTAGTATAATTATATTTGGTAGCCATCAATTATCGACTAGCATAATAGATAGGATGATCCACACCCTTGTCATCCTTCTGACTGAACACCGATCCAATAGCCACATTGGATGTATCAACGTACACATGAAAGGGCTCCGTCCAACGAGGAGCCACCAATATTGGTGCAGAGACTAATTTTGACTTCAACGCTTCAAAGGCCATGGTACACTCTATGGTCCAAATGGGACTAGTTCCATCTAATGGAGGTTTCTTCAATAAGTTCGTTAAAGGTTGACAAATAACTACGAACGAGCCAATGAATCTTTGATAATAATTGATATGGCCTACAAACCCTCGAATACTAGAGACAATCTCTGGTTTGGGCAAGTTCATGATATGCTTCACTTTGTCAAGATCTGTAGCAACATCACGGTTGGAGACAATATGTCTCAATAATTTTCCTGACAGAACACCAAATTGATACTTATCTGAGTTCAACAATATTCCAAACTTAGCACATTGAGCCAAACATTTGCCTAGACAATTAAGATGATCTTGTTTGATACTGAATGCACAAAAGTCATCTAAAAAGATCTCCATAAATAGCGAGAGATAGTCTTCGAAGGCTTGAGTCATCTCTCTCTGAAACGTAGCTGGGACATTGCATAATCCAAAAGGCTTCATGCGATAAGTAAATGTGCCCCAATCCATAGTAAAGGTCACCTTAAACTGGTCTTCTCTTGCAATTTGAACTTGATTATATCCAAAAAATCCATCGAGGAACAAATAACATTTGTGACCGACTACAACATCTAATATACTATTTGTGAAAGGCAACGGAAAGTAATCCTTCTTGGTGGCCGCATTAAGTTTTCAAAAATCCTGACAAATGCAGATTTTTCCATTCTTTTTTGGCACCATGACGATTGGAGAAATCCACTTTCTATTCGGTACTGGATAAATAAAACCAACTGTAAGAAGCTTGTCTAATTCCTCCTTCATCATGAGGGAATATTTAAGATTAAGGCAATGTTACCTTTGTCATATCGATTTAGCGTTCTCCCCTTAAATGATACAATGCTCATAGACATCAGAGGGAATATTCTTTAAATTAGCATAAGTCCAAGCAAAAGCGGACTTATAATGCAAGAAAAATTCTAACCAACAGGTCAATTCTTGGTCTTTAATACCTTCATAGACCTTAATTGTCTGAGGCTCTGCTATGGTCACCAAATTAATAGTTTGACATAAAGGTGCAATGACGATGTTCTGTATCAACTCCCGTACTGAATGAAAATCAGTTGATAAGTCTGACATGTACAAAGTACTGAATCTTGTGTCTAGGGCACTAATATGGTGCACATCATACTTGGTCATCCAATCAATATTAATATAATCAGAGCTTTCCGAATTTTTCGGATATATCAAGTACTCCCTTGGACCTCCACATTGCTACACCACTCCAAGGTATTGCGTTGCCTCCATGGGTACCTCCGTAATTAGTACGACTGCATCATCATCAGAGCTAAGCTCATTATCTGACATCAATTCAGATGTTGGTAATTGAAATTCCCGATGATAGTGTACTGGATATATTTGTAATACCATTTTGTCTCCGCCCTTGCCAATCGTCAAAGTACCCCAATTCTAATCGTTCTTGGCTTTTGCTTGATAAAGCTAGGGTCATCCGAATAAAATTGGATATGATAAAGTCGAACGTTGTAGCCAAAAGATGATATAGTCGATTTTGTATGTTATACTAGTAATTTTAGTTTAAACACTTTGTAAAATATCCATTGGTTTAACCTAGCTATGATCTGCCATCCGTAATACCAATGTCTTGGGTATTAAGTGTTGCAAATCTGAAGCATTCATTGTATTAGTGTTCATTAAATTGACGTTGGAACCACCATCCATTTGAACACCCGAGATCATAACACCGTCAGTCAAACCATCGATGGTTGGTGCACCTGGGTCAAGGTTCAAACTGACTTCACAAACTTTCTTATTATATTGCCTATGCCATGTTAATGATGAATTTAATGTAGAACAGCACTCTGGTGCAACCACTAGAAGTTGTTTCATAGAAATAGAAGGCCGAATAACATCCAGATCCTTTAAAATGTCATAGGATTCTTGTTATTCTCGTTGCATTCAAGCTTCAGTATATCAAAGCAATTGAATTAATAGAGATGGATTTGAACACGGAAAAAGATTGGTTATATGAATTAGGTCTGTTAGTATCACAATTGATTGTACTCTGGCTATTTGAAATTAAGTATCAAATTATAAAACACCAAGGCTTACTACTTCCATCTTGATTCAACCCATAATCTATTCTACGACTATCAATTCAACGATACTTCTTTCAATCTTAATTCTTCATAAGTAAATAATAAAAGCAAAGAAAATAAAGAGGTAGCACCAAGCTTACCTCGGCTTACGACTCTCACAGTCTGGTTCTTGACTTACGATTCTTATAATCTGACTCTCGTCTCTCTTTCCTCAACCTATTTATTCTACGGAAAAGATGATTCGTTGGCTAGCGGATTCCAAAGATTATGACCCTTTGAATTCTTAACCATTTATTCCACTAACAACCTATTATTACCAGCTAAACTGCTTGGCCATTAGTCTAATTTTTAAGATTATCAATAATCAATGAGTAACTTATGACATATTTCATTTATCTATTCTACAGTTTCATATTTAGGATAATGCCCAATGTCCTCTTTCTTTTCATTGGTTTGAGTTTAACTCCGTGAGGTAAGATATTCTTCTGCCTTGGACTCAAAATTGGAAAAGAAGATGAAGCTTGCTTAGAATTCATGCCTTCGAGAGGATCTTTTAATGGAAAGGGCGTTATTCGAAACAGCATAGAAAATAAAACAACTTAAAATGGAATTGAAGCCTCTATAATCGAGACCTCATTGGATTCCCCGACTGAGTCAGGTCTCATACTAGATAAGAAGCCCATTTCAGGACCTGGATTAGATGGCCTTGTGATTGGATCCAATTGGCCCTTCGCTTCAAGCTCATCCAAATATTGAATTGGTCCTTTCTTTTTTTGTTGACTCTTGGTAAGAATAACATGGACACATTCCATCTGATTTATAAGAGAATCTTTAGGACCTTCATTTATCTCTTCTATTTTTCCTTGGTTTTGAATTTGCTGATCTCAATTATTGAAATTGAACGGAGCATTACATTGTTGATAAGTATGCCCCGATTGCTTGCAATTCCTACAAACTGATCCATAATCATCACTAGCTCTGGGATTTGGACATTCATTAGCATAATGAGTAATCTATCCACAATAAAAACAACAAAGTGGTCTTCTTGCAATTCCATCAAGCATATTAGGTATCTCCACAGATATATACCTACTAAGCTTGTTCCATGTAAGATTAGAAAATGATCCTGGTTGTCCCGTTGGAACGGAGGAAACTTGGTTTGATGACATCGGAGGAGCATATTGCTGATATCTCTGCTGCTCCTTCCCGTAGTGCTCGGGGTTTGATGCATACCCCTGATTAAAATTGGAACTTTTAAAGTTATTGAATGCTTGATTTTTTTCATTAGATCACTTTCCATTCCATCCAAACATATTTTTCGATTAAACTTGATTGATGTCCCAATGAGTTGGTGGAATCATCGTGTGATTATTGAATAATTGTTTCTTTTACCAATTCCAATAATTAGCTGTTAAGTGCTTTCTTCCACAAAAAGTACATTGACCCATCATTTGTGAGGATGAAGGGCATTCTATTACCAAATGACTATTGTTGTATGGCATGATTTGCTATCTGAGAATATATTGAGTATCTAGTTGTAGAAAGTGTAGCTTAAACCTTTATAAGATTCTTGTCTTAGCTTCCAAAACTCCTTTATTTTTGTGTAAAACTCCAAATATAACAAAATCTCTTCAAAACATATTTTTTCCATGAAGGATTTTCTTACCTTGAACTTTAGAAAATCATAACTATTGATCTAATTATTTAGTTTGTTTTAAATTTATAAGATGGATAGAATTTGCCCTTAACTTTTATCACAAAAAAAAACCAATTGTAAATTCTCTCCCGATCTTTTGGCATCTAAGAAATCCTAGCAAGCACTCTAAACCCTAATTTACAAGCTCCTGAAAAACTATTTTCCTTATATCTCAAAAATCCAAACTCCAAATTCTACAAATCTTATGTATAAAGCTTTATAACAATATTATACACAATTTTGGAAATTTTGAGCCAAAACCTTGTCAAATTGTCTAAGATATAGCTCAAATCACAAGCACAAGTAAATCGAGCTACTTACTACCCTTAGATTCCAAGTGCTGACTTCAAAATCAAATAACTCTTTCACTTCAACTTTGAATCTAATAAGCAATATGTGAAAAGTATAGCCACAAAAGTGCTCTATCCAGTCGCAGTTGCTAATACTCAATTGCTGTTTGTACACGTGTGTTATGTCCAAAAGAGTGACAGTAGGTCCAAATCTAACACCTTAACTTTGAGCGCCTATAACTTCTTCATAGAAATCCCAAATGATACAAAACTTGTATCAAATCCATAGCCAAAAATCTAAACCTTTTGATCCTAGCCTTCAAGGCTCAAATTGCCTCGAGAAACTAACCCTAATCCCCTAATATGGCCTTGCGCAGCCTCCTCAAAGTCTATTGGTCATGATTTTTGATCAATAGGAATGGAAATTTTCATTATTCATCTCCATTCATCTATATTGGTGCCCTAATTATTTCCCTTGCTACCAAAATCCTTCTTCAATCCTTTTTCTTATAAGATTTACATAATTTTTGCTCTAAATATCAAATAAAAGAACCAAAAGAAGTTTTCAAAGGTCACCAATGTCTAACAAAGGTGATTCTAAATATTTAGAAGTTACTATCAACCAAAACCAATCTTAAAGCCACTATCAAAAGAAAATTAAAGTTATACAAATTCTATAGTAATCTTTTTAAACAACCTCTTCTCAAGGTAATAATCAAATTATAATCTACAACCAACAAAAATCTAATAACATGGCTCACACCATATTACTTAATAAATTATATATTAAGTACATTATTACATTATTTTCATATAGTAGCCAAACCACAACACGACATTCACCCCCTCTAAACTTGTGCATCCTCCAGTATGTAACAAAAAGAACCAAAGTTGTGGTCAGCATCATATTACCTCCTCATTAATATCTTCTTCAAAATTCAATTCTTCTTCCTCATAACTAGATAGATCAAATTCTTCTTCAACATCTTTGAAGACTAGTTCTTGATTTTGTTGTTTGAAAAGTTTACTATGTTTTTCTACAATTGGAATTTTGAGTCTTGTTCCATCTAATTTCTTTAATGCATATGCAGCATTATCCAAAACATATACAATCACATAAGGCCCAAACTAACGCTTAGAGAACTTTTTAAGAGCACTATGTTGGTTATTCAAGCTGTTGTCATATACCAAAATCCAATCACCTTCTTAAATATCTTTTGGCCTCAACTTGTGTCGCTTATCAAATCTATCTTTATTCTTCAAGTGCCACTCTTTCAACCTTATAGTTATTTTTTCTACATCTTCAGGTTTTCTTTCTAGTTGACGAATTTGAAGTACAAGAAGTTCTTTTTTAGATATATTGTCTTACCAAGGGAAGATACTCCAAGTAGGTATTTGCTCTTCAATGAACATAATGGGCTTTTGTCCTTGCATTAACTCTGCCGGCATATATCCTGTCACTGAATTGTGAGTAGTACGATCAGCCCAAAGAACAAATGGTAATAATCTTGGCTATTCTCTTGCTCTTCCTTTGCAAGCTTTAACAATGGCCTTTACAACAGGAGGATGACCTCTCTCATTCTTAGTATTGCCTTCTAGATTACAAGATGTAGTAAGTGCTAGCTTGACTCCACATCTCTCAAAGAACTATCTAGCCTCATGTGCATCCAATTCCCCACGATCAACAGTATTTTTTTCAATACATCCATATCTATAAATTACATCTTCCAATAAAAATCTACAAACTCTTTCAGTGGATTTTGTTCGTAGAGCTCTTCCTTCTACTTGGTTAGATAAATCTTCTCGTGCCAGAGTTAAGTATTGCATTTGGTATATCTCCATAGGCATAGTAACTAGATTCACAACCCATTTAGAATGTGTTGCAAGTGGATATGTAGGATGCAATCCATCTCTATATCAAATCTTTGAGTATATTTGACAAGTTTGGCATGATTCTACAAACTTCACCACATCTCTATACATGTTATGCCACCAATATTTTTCTTTGAGCTTGTTAAAGGTGGCATAAATACCTCTATGTCTAGCCCACAAACTATCATGAAATTCATGGATTAATTGTTCTTGCATCTCTTTCTTGCAAACTACTCTTTGTGGCATTCCACTACCCCATTGTCGCGGTAGAGAGAGTTTGCCTCAAGAAAACGTTGGGCTTCTGGCTATCACTAATTATTCAATCAAGCTAGAAAATAAGGAAAAGCCTTAAGTTTATATATAATTTTTCTCTTTTTGAGTAATTACACCAAATACACAATCTTCAAGTAACCCACAACTTCCAAAATATGATAAAATCTTCTCAATCCTTGTTTATTCTTATGTGGAGATTTTTCCGAACTTCAACACTTCATATCTCTTAATCCGACCGTCCAAACAAACTCAAATTTTACATGATGTACTGATGTATTCTTATTAACTTCTACAACAATTTTCAACCGCAAATTCATTGCAGATCTTGAGATATCTTAAAAACCCTAATAGTCATTTCAAACCCTTGTCTTTATACATCCGCGTGCAATTTTCTTCATACCTCACAAAATATAAGCTCAAATGCCATGAAATTTGTATGTATAGCTTCTTAACAAAAATATTTATATTTTCCAAAAATTTTGAGCCAAAAATTCATCCAAAAATTCAAGTTATGGCTTCAACCAATACTACAAATAAATCCGCTTACTTATTGCTTTTGATTTGGAAGCGTCGCCTTCAACTCCTTACAACTCCTTCATATGAACTCCAAAAGCAATAATTCTTTCATAAAAGATGTAGGCCTTGAAATTGCCGTTCTAGTCGCACCTTTCGATTTTCAAAAGCTACTGTAAAACTCCTCGTAATCTCAAAAGAGTAATAGTATGTTTTAAATAAACACCTTAACTTCAAACAGTTATAACTTTTTTACCCTAACTCTAAATCCTCTAATTTTTGTATACAAATTGTTCTCCAAAACCTAAAATTTACAACCCTAGCCTCTTATCTCCGAATGCCCTCAAACAAAGAACCCTAATCCCTAATAAGGCCCCGGGCAGCCTCCTTGAAGCCTATTGGGCATAGTATTCGACTAATAGGGATGAAGTTCTCCATTCCTTGCCTTCATCCGACCATGCCTTGCTTTCATCCCTTTCAATTAGCCTCCTACTAGTTTAGATTTTTATCCTTAGGTTTCCACCTTCTCCTAAGGCTTCATACTAAACATTTAGGTCCTATATATATATATATATATATATATATATATCTATTTTAATATCAAAATCAAAAGAAGTAAAGAAACAAAGTAAAGTTTCTTATACCAAATCTTTTTAATTTAATCTACTAGCCACTCTAACATACATCTAGATTTATCAACATATAATATGTTTTAACTAATTTTTACATATTGTAAGCATTCACAGTACAACACTGTTTGCGTCGCTTCCATAGGTAACTATCTTGTAAGAGGTAGTTATAAGCCTTCCATCTAATATATTTGAAATAAATATCACTCCATCCTGATTGTCTTGATAATGTGCTTAAATAGCATCCAATATCAATCCATTCTTTTTCATATAATTCTTCTATAAATGGTCTTAGATATTCATCTTCTCCTTGTTGTGCCCTAGAATAAAAGGTAGTACCTATATCTTCAATATCTTCAATCAAATCTTCTACTTGTTCATATGTGGCTTGGGATAGTATATCTGCTACAAGATTATCTTTGCCTGCTATATGTCTAAATTCAAGATTCAAAGATTTAATATATGCAATCTATCTTAGCATAGCAATATCAAGGGTGTTATAGTTGATAATCATTCTCAATAGTGGCAAGCAATTTGTTTTGACTATCACTGGTATTCCAATTAAATAATCTCTTTCACTTTTCATAGCTGTAACTATTTTCCACAGCTTGCGTTTCACCTATGGATAGTTTCTTTGTCGTTCACTTAATACTTTAGCTCCAAATCTAATAGCAAACATGTTATCTTCTTCACCATTTTGTCCTAAAGCCCAACCAACAACTATTGGATTAGTATCAACTGTAAATATCATCGATTTGCCATCCTCATAACTTATCCTTCGCAATACATGTGGAGAAGATAATAATTGCTTTAGCTTTTGAATTGTTTCTATATATTTTTTCTTCCATTTAAATCTCTTTCTTTTTCATAGCAAATTATAAAGAGGATCAACTATGTGCATAATGAGGAATCCATATACAATAAAATATGCAAGCTCCTAAAATCCTCTGTACCTTTGTTTGTGAGCTACAAATATCTTTCATTCGTTGTATAGCATCTACCTTATTAGGATCAAGTTTGCGACTAAACCATCCACATAAATGTCCTACAATAATAACTTTTTGAACTCCAAAGATAGATTTAGCTCGTGATAGTGTCAAGTAAACCTCCTCAAGTCGAGATAAAATTTTGTCACAGTTTGAAATATGATTAGATAAAAATTTACAGCATCCCTTTTGATCCATTGTTTCATTTTTTTCTTCTTCTATACACCTTTTTATTGAAATATCATCCAAGAAGGGTATAGTCTTTTCTGGAATGAAATCACGAAGAATCTTATTCATCCCATTCATCATGTGAGGTACTGAGTTTGTTGCTCCTTGTGGCAATGTACACATCTTAACTAACACTAAAGGTGTCTTCATAGTAATAACATCTTTGCTTCCTTCAGCTAGTTGAAATTGATCATATCTAGAATAAAGATCTCCAATAGAATAAATAGCTCTACCAGCAAATGCCTCAGCAAATTCTCCAAGAACTGGTCCAACTCCAGTATTTCTAATAGTTACTTGATTCATTGATTGTATATATTGAATGAACCGTAGTTTTCTATTTTTCTTTGGTACTGTAAACCAACGGCTGGAATATGGTGTAAATGATGGCTCGAGGATCTTCATTTCCATCTTTTCTTTTAAAAGTCTCATAAGTTTAGATAGATGTGCTTTAAGCACCAAAATTGGTCTTAAATCCCAAGGAACATGTAGGAGTGTAAATATAATCATTGATACCACAATACTTTGATCAACACATCCAATTTCTGAAGGTTCAAAAGCAAAAGCCTTTCCATGCATACTTAATATATTTCTAAATTCCATTTCTTCAACAAGCAATAAGAAATTTGCAGATCCTAGTTTCAACTCATTGAGTGAGTTCTTAATAAATTTATAGCCAATTTTTTTAGGATCTCGTAAGTCCTTTTCCTTCAAAGCTTGTTGAACTTGATGATTGGAATCACTAGGTAAAGGTATAACTATAGGTTTTATTTTCCTCTCCACAGTCTTGTATCTAGTTTCAACTTTGACTTCATAATCTTGAAATGCTTGTATAGCTAAGTAGAGTTCTCTTGAATGTACTTGCATCACTTGATCTTCATTTTCTTATTCAACCTCTAAAAGTTCTTCCATAAAATCTTCTAAACTAGTCTCCATATATACACCTACTATCTTATCATCTCCATCAAGCACATCCACTCTTTTTAGGTTTTTTTCAGATTTTTGCACAACTTTTTTCTCTCACTTTGATAGATTATTAAATTGTGTATAGATAGCAAATCCATACTTAGATAATTCTACAATACCTGTACAAAAGGTACTTTCTTTTTCATGCGAGACTACCTTCTTTGATATACTACTATATTCCCGCTCTATAGTGGTACCCTGCAAAAATCCGTAAACTCTTCACTAACCCTTAGTAATAAATCACTTCGTAAATAATTCTGATTGCACTCATGATTTGTAGGTACTATTAAAAATTGTACTGTCTTTTTTCTATCTTGACTTCTAATACAGGCACATGCTGATCTATCATCCAAAACTTTGGTCTCCATCCTCACAGCTGTAATATATTGTTGACCAAGAATCACTGGGTATGAAGTAGTGTCTTGAACAAAAAAAATTTGTTCTGTGGTCACATTTCCAACCTTCACCTTCACATTGGGGCAAGTACCATAAAGATCTCTTCGTGTATTATTTACTGCCCGAATCACCTATCTATGGTTAATATCAATGGACCACCTTCCACGTTTATAAACTTCTTTTGATATAATATTAATTTCAGATTGATGATGAATGAGAGTAATTATTGGTTCTTCCAAGTCTTCCATTTTTACTAAAGTTTCCATGGTGGCTCTTGCCTAATGTCCCTTGGTATAGTGTCCAGGGCTCTTCTCATCATCCTTGTATTCATCCAAATCAAATTGTTCCTTTTTATTGATACAACATTCTGCTAATTCATGTTCCTCTTCTTCAGTCAAGATTATATCTAAAGTATTAGATACAACAGATTCTCCTGTCAACTGCCTCTTTTGCTTAATAGTATCTATGATGACTTCATAAAACTCTCTCTTTGCAATGCCTAAAATTTCTCGTAGAGTAAATTCAATTTTTTCATTCAATATTCTTTCTTCCAAGACTCCTTTCAAATCTATGGCTGCCTCAATATCAGATTGAAGCTTATAAGTAACATGCTTATTCTTCCTTTTGTCTTTATCAACCTCCATTCTTTCTTTCCATTTTTCTTTTGGCAAAGAAGCATTTCTAGGATGCAATATCGATGGCCTAGCCTTAGATGGTCTATTAGTATGTGGTATAGGTATTTTTTTTTTTGTGTTGTTTCTTCATACCTTTGAGATCTCTTCTTGTTTGTTGGCTCTTCTGGATTTTCTTCTATTTCATTTCTTCTCTTTTTCACCTCCATTAGAGCTTCATGTTGAGACTTTGCCAAATAAGCATGTACAGATATAGTATCTACAGGATCATCCCATCCTCTGACATTTCTAATTATTGTGGTTGTATTAAGTAATTCTTACCTTGTTATTTTTTCTTTATTCATGATGATAATAGCATGATTTTATAGATCCCCTATATTTACATGCTTGTCAAAAACATCCTCCTTCTCTCTTACAGCCTCAATGCTATAAGTAATAGCTTCTCTTGATGCCATAGCCTGTTGAGATAAATGCTCTTCCAAATTTTTTTTCATTTCTTCGTTTTTAAAATTGGTTTTGAGAAACTCACTTGTATCTCGCAACGCAATTTTTCTATCTTTTTATAAAATTACTCCCTGTCATAGAATATCAACAAAATCTCCACACTCCCTTTGAGGATGCTCTATACTATCGCATCAAATACATCGTTGTATATATCCTGGCTTTGATACAGATTTTTTCTCAGGTAATCTTTCCTTCTCCTCTAGCTTTGCCAGTTTGATTTGTAAGTCTTTCATTCCTTTTACCAACTCATCAATTACATCTTTCTGTAGTGCAACTGTAGACATAGGAATTGGAATAGTACTTACTGGTATAGTACGTCCTGGCAATTGCCTATGAGATGTTGTAGTTTGTAGAGGTCTAGTCTCTTGCCTTACTACCACCTTACCTCTCCGATATTTTCTTTTGGCAAGTATGCCCATAGCTTCAGAGACTTTCTTCCAATCAGTAGTAAGTCCATTGTCCTCTGTATTATCCTCCAATGGTAATTCCAACTCCCTTTGTAAATCATTGCCAGCTGATTGAAGAAATAATTCCACCTTATTATTTTCAAGTGTAAGCTTTTCCACTCGAGACAGTTGAAGAAATTCTCTTTCATATTCTTGGAATAACTCTGTTGCATCCAAATCCTTGTTGGATTTATTGATCCATTCCATAAACGATTTTCTTGTCATCTTTTCTGCATCCTCCAAAGAATACTCTTCTTTTAGCTGAAGGAAAAAATCCTCCCATTTCTCTCTATGAGTTTTAATAATTTCTTTTATATGCTCACGAAGCTCTGGTACAACTACAAGCTCAAATGTAAGGATCATATCTTTCTCTGGTACTTTATTGAGCTCCATCTCCCAAGAATAATACTTAAGATACTTGGAAATATTTCTTTCATCAAATTGATCTAATAAACCAACAACAGATTGCAAGGCTTTAGTAGCCATTACCTCCATGTGTTCCACTACTTCCTGTTGTTACATAAAAAGTACAAATGCTTGAAATATTTGAGTTGTAGTAGGATCAAGTTGCAATGGAGATTTCCCAGTGCAATTCTTCCTACCACTTTCTTGCCTTTTTACCATAATAAAAGCCAAAATATTTCTTCAAAACTTTCTATCCCAAAAATTTTCACGTCGGGTTCACCAGGTCTGTCATATGGTGTCATTTGTAATAATCTTATCAAAGTTGCCTATGATATTTTTTTGGGCTATGCACAATACAATGGCCATTAAGAGAAGGCCTAACAAAGTAATTGCTCTTTCTATAGTGATTTTAGCAAAAATAAGATGTAATTTTGGATAGAATGTAGAAAGAATTTAAAAAGCTTGGAATATAATGCCTTGAGGTTTATGCTTGCATACACTTGAGAGTACTTGGATGCAATTGATGGAAGTTATAAGATTGGATGCTAAAAAATAAAGTTATCATATATCTGCAGTTATAGTGTGTATTAATTGCAAATGCATGTAATCTTATATGGCACAAAATCTAAGACATCCAAACTCGAAGATAGTGTCAAAGGATTGTTTTTTTAAACCTATGTTGTACTATAGCCTATAATGTTGATTAATATGTGGATTTTTTATACATGTAGCATATATGGACTTAAAGTTGGATGGAATATATTGAGGAGTTGCCAAAGATTAAGGGTGCATTGACTTAGGCACATCAAATGAAGAGCTAAGTATCAAAGAATATAATAATCAAGTAATTTTAATAATTTTATTTTGTTAGATAATAAAAAAAAATAGCCATGTAAATAAGAGGCCATTAGAACATGGCTATGCATAAGCATAGGGGCCATCTTAAGATAAAGTTAAGAAATCCTATCCATCTTGGAATTAAACTAATAATTCAACATTTATTTGTATTATAATCTAAGTAGATTGGATTGTACTATATTAGGAACTAATTTCATTATAATGCCATTTCAATTCTTTATCAAATCAAATATAGGTGATATTACTATTACACCATGTCTTATCAATTTTTTGAATCAAAAAGCAATTATATTTCTATCATTTAGTAATGTTTGGATGAATTTGATCTATTAAATGTGGCCATAGTCCTGAAGCCCATATCATATTTTGGTTGTGATGTATTCTATTTGCTTATCTTTTTTATTATATACCATAGCATTGTTCTCTAGCTACAACTTCTAAAGAATAATATCTTGAAATAATAACTATATTAATTTAACTTTGATAAATCACTTTTATAAGTGTTTAGTAAAGAAATAGTGATGCCATAGAAGATGAATTAAGTTGATGAAGCAAAAGGCTTCTTTTGTAATTTATAAAGAATAACTAAGCACCACTTCCAAATACATATAGTCTTTGAGTAATGCCAAAATCTATATAGAATGGTTTTTGCAGTTCTTACATAAAATGAATATAAAACATCAATATTTGTATTGAGTTTGTATCTCCACTAATTAACAATTGTCGTCTTATGATACATACATAAAAAATCATATAAAAAATTTTCTCCTAATTTTGTGGTCTTTTGAGTTGTTAAAGTGGCTTATATTGACTTAATTATGGTTGTGTGGGTGTAAATTTATGGCTGTAAAAGAATTAAAAAATAGATTTTAGAAAATTATAATGTATTCTTTTAAAGCACGTATTTAATAATTTGTAATAATATTTTCTAAAATTCTCTAAAAAATAAATCCATTTGATAATATTTTTAATTTAAAAAAAAAATTCTACAAAATTAAAAAAGATGAAAGACCGATTTTGCCTTCAAATTGTGATGAATTGACTAAGCTCAATTAAAAGTGTGTCATGGACATATACATTTACTCAAATAGTTAATTATATGATTAGGTAGAAGTAGGTAAATATAGATTAAAGTTATAAAGTCTTTTAGAGAAACTTCTTAGAAGCTTCATAAATACGGTTTTGACTTTAGATGTATTTATAGATTAAAAACTTGGCCAACAAGTTAATCACATGTTAGTAGCTTATAGAACAAATTAACTCCATGTAGTAGCTTGTAGAATAAGCTAATTATGTGGCTCATACATAGATAATTTGCCTTACAAGCTAAAACATATGGCTAACAAAGTCAACACACGTTAGAGGTCCTATAGAATATCGCCATGTAACTTTTAGTTAGAGAATATATATAGAGGCAAGAGTTAAGCCCTCTTCACTCTTGTCAATGCCTTTTTAGTCCTTATTCTTGTTTCGAGTCTTTCTAGTTTTCTTGTTTTTGACAATTGCCATTCTAATTCAATATTATATCATCTTTTAGTGACTTTTTAGTTCCTTTAAGTGACACAAGAGTATATTGAGGATTTTCTTACTTTGAAATTTATATCCTTGATAATTTGACAAGAGTGATAATCTATTATTTTTGTCTTGTTTTAGAGGTGAGTAAATTATTCCACATTTACTATTGTATTTTGAAGATTGAAAATTATCCACCTTTAAACAAAAAATCTTATTTTCTAATAGTGAACTTTTCTTTAAAGAGAGTGAATTATCCCTCTTTGTAGAAATTTTTATTAGAGGTTGTGGATTACCTTCTCCTAATTTAATTTTTTGAATTTGTTTGAGTTGTCTATGGAAGAAAAGATTATGGATGCTACTCTCAATAGAAGTGAAAATAGATTTACAACTATTGCACATTTTCATGAACTTGTCAATACTCTAAGAATAGAAATCTCATGTATTTCTAATGTGAATCATAGAAGTACTATACCTATGTCTATGGAAGAAATTCAAAGTATGTGGCAAGAAGTTGTGCAGTTGAACGAAGTAAGTAGATCAATCTCATAGCCAAATCCAAGGAGTTTTGCTTTTACAAGTACAATAGAGACAATGATTAGTATACCTGAGAAGTTAGATAGAATAAGATCAAAATTTTGAGGGTTTTTGCAATAAGTCAAGCTCTATCTAAGGTTGCATCTTTCACCAATATCTCAATGGATTTACTCAAGTTGGATACATAGGCATACTTCTATCAAGAAGTACTCTCTTTTGGTTTGTAACTTTAATAAAAAAAGATTCACAACTCTTTTATAAATTAAATTCATTCCTAGAAGTATTTATGGCCACAATTGGAGAAAGAGATCAAAAAAGAATAGCAAAGATTAAGCTCTCATCTTTATAGCAAAGATCATGGTTGGTCACCATATATGTTGTTAAATTCCAAAACATCCTTTGCGACGTACACTAAAATGATGTGAAATAAAATAAATCCCCACTAGTTGAGAGTCTTTTCTAATTGACCACAAAATAAAAATCTAAAATTCTAACAAATTTCTAATATCATTTAATTAAATATCCAACAATCCAACAAAAAATTCCAACCATGATTATCATCAATCCTTCTAATATATAACCTATTCTAGTTAATCAATCTAAATTAACTTACAATTTGATTAATTAAATTGGTTCCTATTTGGTTTAACTTCTCAATTTTCTACCAACTAATTTCCACCTTCAACTCCCATAACAACAATACAACCCCTTAAATAACACCACAACTATAATACAAAGAAATCAAATAATTCAATCAATAACACATACTTGAAAGATGATTTTTATTTTAATTTAATTTAAGTCAACATAACTCTTGAATTCTTTTCATTATTCATTGTTTAATTTTTATTTCTTATCTAGTATTAAATATCATCTAAGGTTTAAAATTCATCCAAAGAAATTTCTATCCAAAAATAAATTTTCATTCGTAAATAACTTCTCATCCATAAACAAGAATTCATCTCATTAAAAATATCATTCTAACTTTAACATTTTTTGCCTAAGTTCATCATCATCCAACTAAACCTAACATCCTCCAATTAACCTAATATCATCCTACTGGATGGGTTCACCTTGCAATTTGTTCAGAGAAGGATGGACTTCGGGCGGCGTAGGTCTTGATCGCAAGCCCAAAGCATGGACTCTCCTTCCAGCAACGTAGTTCGAAGGTGAACACTCCGCTCGTCCTTATCCCAACAACTCCCTTGACTGTGCTTGCGGCTTTATCCAACACCGCATTAGATACTCACAGCACCATCAGTCGACGACCATACAACACGCCGCAGTAGAACCCACGCTGATCACATGGCAAGGAGGGTGACGCCGCAGCACCTCCACGAAAAATACAACCGAATTGAACCGGTTAAGAACACACCAGTAGCGGCACGGTAGACATCAATACACAAGAACCACACGACAAGCTCTAGCCTCTTGTTGTCTAATTCGTGCAACCAAGCTCTGGAATCATCAGCGTCGCAGGTTCGTAGAACAGAGACTGTGGTGAAGCCACAAAAATGCTGGGTAGCGAGCCGTGAGAGAAGGGCACGTAGGTGCTGGGACGAGCGATCGTGATCTATGAGCATTGTCGTTGAGTCCACCAGGTTGCATAGATGGGTACCAATCCCAAAACAACCGTCTACATCAGTGGTTTGGAGGAAACATTGCGGGGCAAGTAGTGCATGCAACTTCCATCCCCTTCAATGATGTCAAAGATATCTCAATGCCGCAAGAGCAGGCAACTACTGCTGACCACTACGCCTTAATTCGTGGGCATCCACATCACTTCTGCGCTCCAAACGAGAGAATGCCACCGCCTCCACTGCAGCACTCAATCGCAAGCCACCAGATCTGGGCCTACTACGCCTTCGAGCAACTCCACCGCACCTTTGATCCGTAGGTACCAATTCGACGACAATCAGAAGACTATGGCAAAGAGAACCAAAACTAAGAATCCAAAAATGATGTCGAGCCAAGGAAAATACCACAATACTAGTGGTCCACAGCCACCTTCGGAACCAGCATCTGGTGCAGGGAATAGAACAAAAAACCAATAAAGAAAAAAGGAAAAATTGGCTTGCGGTAAACTATAGGGCGGAGCAGTCAAAAATGTATCAACGATGAACCAACGGAGGACCTTCACGATCCTAAATCACAAGGCTCGAAGCCCTCCTCGTCAATAACCAATGTTGTTGCTGTTAGATTCACCCCCATGCACCATGAGCTAATTCACACTGACCACAGAAAAAGAAGAATGCTGCCCACAGCACCGCAATGGAAAGAAGGACATGCTGCAGCTACGCACAGTACCGCAAGAGTCCACCAACTTGAACCTTGGGGATGGAAACCAGCCAACAACAGAAATAATAATAGAAAAAATGGATTACGCCAATTGTAAAACCACCAGAGCAAGTACGAGATCGTGAGCTTGAGACACAACCACACACACGTCGGAGCCACTATTCCCAGTTAAAGACCACCAAGGAAGCACAACTATTATAATGCAAGGGGTTCTGTGGCATCCTACGTTCAGGAACCAACGCACTTTGAACTGAACATGTCGCACAGCAGGGAAGGAAAAGAAAGACAGCGACTCTAAACTCCACTGCGGCACCGCTGCGGTGACACACCTAGACGTGAAAAAATGATGCAGGGAAGGATCCTCGAAATGGAGCAAAGACTCCCTACGAAAGAACAAAAAACCAAAAAACACAGCAGCAGAAGTCCGGAGCACCGGAGCCCAAGAAAAATTAGGAGAGAAAAAATGGTCACTGCCAAGCTTTGGAAGAACCTAGCACTCAACCGATACTTCAACCACCTGAATGTCGACCACCACCTCAGTACCTCCACCACATGAAGGAACGGAAAAAATTCTGGAGAGGCCGGAGCTCATGACGACGTGAAGAAAAAAAAACAAAAGACCTCAGCGATCCGGCGGCCGGACCCCTATTGGTGAGGAGGCTGCCGCCATTTAGTAGCAGCCTCTCACCACCTTGATCATCTTTTTTTTTTCTTTTTTTTTTTTTTTTTTTTTCATCGTTCTCTTTCCTTTTCTTCATCCTTCCTTCTTCTATTTTCTTCTCCTTTTCTTCTACTATTCTTTTTTGCTTCCCACTTCTTCTATCTACAGTATATTATATATATTCCTTCTTTGACCTTGCTTCTAATTTTTATTTATTTATTCATCCCTTAACATATATTATATATTATTCTATAAATTTATTAATATTATATAATTTATAATTATTTTTTTTACTAAATTCTATCTTAGATTGCATGTCCACTATTAGCAATCTATTTTCTATTTTTTTCTAAAAATTCTACTACTAATTCATAAAATCTATGATTTTAAGCATAATAAGTGTATTTTTTATACTAAATATCCAAATGAGTCATTTCAATGACTCATAAATGAAAAAGCCTTTATCAATCAATTTTGATATAAGTTGAAGGATAATGTCAAAGACTTATTATTGACAATGCCAAAGTCAAAATCTTTGGAATAATTTATTGCTTAAGCCATTGCATGTGACAATCGATTATTTGAAAGATGTCAGGAACAAAGATTTGGCTAAAGAAGAAGAAATCAAATAATGACTAAAGCTCCTAAGTTTTTAGAAACTTATTCATCAAGGCTTGAACCAATGCAAATTGATACGACACGTTTTAAATCCCTCACAAAGTAGGAAAAGAGTCAATGACATCAAGAAGGCTTATGCTTATATTGTAGAGAAGCTAAACATATTGCTCAATATTATCCAAAGAAGCAATGCAATCACAAAATAAGAAGCATGGTTACTAAAGAAGATGAGGTATTGAAAAATGAGTTTTTTTAGCTACAATAAGAAGCGTACAACTGGAATCTTGCATAACTCTTAGTATAGGTCTTATTCTCTCCTTAGATCTCTTACCTTGTTTTACAATAGAAGTTTATTTATGACCAAAAAACCACAAAGTCTTAGCTTTGTTAGATTTGGTGTCATGGACATACTCATGTAAGCTAGTAATTACATATACAAATAGGTAGAAGTAAGTAAAAGTAGATAAAAATAAGTTAATTCTATAGTATTTAATATAAAAGCTTTCTAGAAGCTTCATAGATGCTGCTTTGACTTCATAGGTGTCTTTAATTGACTTTTTGGATTAGAAACGTGGTCAACAAGTTGGCCATGTGCCACACATGTTGTTAACTTGAAGATCAAGCTAACTATGTGGCCCACACGTAGAAAAACTTGCCTTGTAAGTCAAGGCATGTATCCTATAAAGTCAACACATATTGGAGGTCCTATAGAACGTCGCCACGTAGCCCCTAGTTAGATAGTATATATAGAGACAAGAGTGAAGCCTTCTTCACTCTTGTCAACTCTTTTCTTGCTTCTAGTCTAGTTTCAAGGGTCTCTAGTTTTCTTGTCTTTTGGCAATAGCCATTCCAGTTTCTCTTTCAATATACATACTTATTTATTTATATTTTATTATCTTTCTTTGAATGAAGGCTCACTTGTCTAAATTTCTTTTTTATCGAGTTCTTGTCCTTGACAGATTGACAAGAGTACACCTACAATATCAGAGCTTTGTCTAATCTTGATTAAGAGTGGATTACCTCTTTTTCTTAATAAGATACAAGCATATTAGAAGTTACGGATTACCCTCTTCTAAACTGATATTGTCCTTAGTATTTTCTTTGTTCTCAAGTCCTCTCTTCTATTTGTCTTGAGCGATATTAGACATATTCTCTTTTCTAAGTGTTATCATGGCAGAACTTGTTGAAATAAAGAATGCAATGGCACAAATGTAAGAGCAATTGAGGGAGTTAATGCTTGCGATGCATCAATTCAATTTACCACCACATGGAGCAACAAGATTGACAGGAAGTGAAGATATAGAAATGGTTGGAGCTGTTTCAACATCTGCACCAAACCATGTCCTTTCTCCTATGGTGGAACACCCTTCTAGTGTTAGAGAATCAAGAATTATCCTACCCGAGAAGTTTGATGGCATCAGATCCAAGTTTCGAGGATTTATCAATCAAGTGCAACTTGTGATTGAACTTCAACTCCAAAGCTATCCAACTCTAGGATCGCAAGTTAGATTCATTGGTACGCTTCTTTCAAGTTCAGCACTATCATGGTTTTCATCTTTTCTTGAACGATGAAATCCAATATTAGATAATCTAGAGGCTTTTCTGGTGGAGTTTCGATCCATGTATGGAAAAAATGATGTAATTTGTATTGCAACCAATAAGATCTATATTTTACGACAAGACAATTGATCAGTAATATTGTATGCTTCACAATTTTGACAACTTGCAACTGATATCAAGTAGAATGATGCTGCAATTATTAGCCAATTTCTCTACGGATTACAATATGAGGTAAAAAAATTAATGCTCAACTTACTTGATCCTCAAACATTGAGTCAAGCGATTGACTTTGTTGTGAAGTGCGAAAATCGCCTTTTTGAATTTCGATCTGAGAATCATACAAGTGGACCTCAACGTTACTATAATTCAATGGCAACACCAACACCTCTTCAACACATACATTCGGAAGTAGAAGTTATACAAATTGATGCAGTACGTTTCAAACCTCTTACTGAGCAAGAAAAGACTCGTCGTCGTTAAGAAGGATTATGTTTATATTATGGAGAACCAAAGCACACTGCTCAACATTGTCCAAAGAAACAATGCAATCACAAAATGAGAAGTATGGCTGTGAAAGAAGACAATATGTCAAAAAATGAATTTGTCCAGCTACAATAGGGACCGTGTGGCTGGAACCTTGCACAACATCTAGTAAAGGTCCTATTCTCACCTTAGAGCCCTCTCCTTGTTTTACATTAAATATTATTTTAGGACCTAAATATTACAAAGTCTCTGCCTTGTGAGATTCAGGAGCCTCAGGGTGTTTCTTAGATGAAGAATTTACTAAAAGACATAGCATATCTTTAGTAAAGAAAACTAAACCTGTTCATGTAGAAGTCATAGATGGTCGTCCATTATCTTCTCGAGATATTACTCATGAAACCCTTCTTATAGAAGTATTAATCAATGGTCATAATAGTTTTGTAGTATTTAATATCATTAGATCTCCCTCTAATCCAGTCATTTTAGATTTATCATGGTTAGAAAAATACAACCGTCAAATAGATTGGATTTTCCAAACTCTTACTTTCTCTAAAAGTATAACTAACATTGTAGTTAATCAAGTAAAGAGTTATAAGTCTAGTTCAATTAAATCCGTATTTATAGGTACAAAAGCTTTCTTGCATGCTGCTATGAAAGAATCACCATATATTATTTATGCGACACCTGTTCCTACTGGTGGAAAGACTTCAAGTGGCATTCCAAGCCAATATCAAGAATTTTAAGATGTAATCAGAAAAAAGAATGTGGATACACTCCTAGAACATCGTTTCTATGATTGTTCAATTGACCTTCAAGAAGGAGCACAACCGCCATTCGGACCAATCTACAGTTTATCACAAAATGAGTTGACTGAACTCAAGGAGTATATTGAAGAAAATCTAGCTAAGAATTTCATACACCATTCTAAATCTCCGACAGGAGCTCCAATTCTATTTGTGAAGAAAAACGGTAGATCATTACGGATGTGTGTTGATTATCGAGGACTCAATAAGATTACCATCAAAAACATGTATCCACTACTTTTAATATTTGGACTTCTTGATCAGCTAAATCAAGCTAAGATCTATACAAAAATAGATCTTTGGGGAGTATACAATCTAGTACGCATTAAAGAAGGAGATGAATGGAAGATTGTGTTTCAAACTAGGTATGGACATTTTGAATACAACGTCATGCCTTTTGGACTTACAAATGCACCAGTAGCTTTTCAACATCTAATGAATGATGTTTTTTGAGAGTTTTTGGATGATTTTGTGGTTTGTTATCTAGACAACATCTTGATCTATTCTAAAAATCCAGAAGAACATGAACTTTATGTTCGTCGTGTGTTACAAAAATTAAGAGATGCAGGACTCTATACCAAGATAGAAAAGTGTGTATTCTATACTACTCAAGTCGATTTTTTAGGTTACATCATTTCAAATGATGGACTTATGATGGATCCTAAAAAAGTTCAAACTATTATAGATTGGAAGATCTCAAAAATGGTAAGAGATATCCAATGTTTTTTGGAATTTGCCAACTACTATCGGATCTTCATCAAAGACTTCTCTCGAGTTGCAGCTCCACTTACACGTTTGACTTCTAAAGACAAACTCTAATGGAATCAAGAAGCGGAAGTTATTTTTGAATCTTTGAAGACAGCGTTTGTTTCTACACCAATCTTGTATCATGTTGATTGTTCCAAAGCATTCTTTATGGAAACAGATGCATCAGACTTTGCTCTACGTGCGATTTTATCACAAATGGGAACAGATGACAAACTTCATCCAGTAGCCTTTCATTCAAGAAAATTCTCAGCAGCAGAAATTAATTATGAGATCCACGACAAAGAACTTCTTGCAATTGTGGATTCTTTTCAAGAATAGCATCATTATCTAGAACGTACTTTCAGTCCAATCACAGTGTATACGGATCACAAGAACCTCGAATATTTTATGTCATCACACGTATTAAATTGTCGTCAAGTTCATTGGAGGATGTCTTTATCAAGATTCGAGTTCATCATCACTTATCGGCCAGGAAAATAACAAGGTTTGTCCGATGCTTTGTCTAAACGTTCTTATCTTGTACCAAAAGAAGGAGATGCAACTTTTGAGCAACAAAGAACTATTCTCTTGAAGCCGAAGAAATTTCATCTTTGAGCAATAAAATCAACATTGACTATTGATTTAACTTTTCTTAAGCAAGTTCAGTTAAGTATGTCTTCATATCTTCTTGTTTATGATATCAAGAATAATTCTTCTAAATCTCATGATCCCTCTAAATTTGAATTCAAGAACAACCTACTCTATTTTGAAGGACGCCTATATGTTCCAAAAGGTGAAGCACATTTACGTATTCTTCAAGCTCATCACGACTTCCCAGCAGCAGGATATTTTGGATATAATAAGACTTTGGAGCTGATATCTAGGGATTTTTGGTGGCCTCAAATGTGGAAGACAGTCAAAGATTTTGTACAATCATGTAATGTTTGCTCAAGATCAAAAATTCCTCGTCATCGACCTTTTGGACTTCTTCAGCCATTACCCATTCAAGAACAACCATGGTCTTCTGTTTCTATGGACTTCATCATGGATCTTCCAATCTCAGATTTTTATGATTCTATATTCGTGATAATAGATCATTTTATCAAGATGGCAAATTTTGTACCATGTACAAAATCTATCACAGGTGAAGAACCAGCTAAACTCTTTCTTGACAATATCTATCGCTATCATGGATTACTCAAGGATATTATATCAAATAGGGGAATTCAGTTTGTATCAAGATTTTGGCAAACTCTTTTCAAGATTCTAAAAGTGGATATAAAACTATCTTCAGCATTCCATCCTCAAACTGATGGACAAACAGAGCGTGTTAATCAAGTTTTGGAGCAATATTTAAGATGTATCATTAACTACCAACAAGATGATTGGACAACTCTTTTGCCATTGGCAGAGTTTACTTACAATAACACGATATATTCTTCTACAAAACAAACACCTTTCTTCATTAATTATGGTTATCATCCACGACTTGATACTTTTGACTTTTAAAAAGTTGATATTCCTCCTGCAAAAGATTTGGCAATTCATTTATCAGAGCTACATGCAACGATGAAGGCGTAGTTAAAAGAGACTTAAGAACAACAAAAGATCAATGCGGATGTCTATCGAAAGGAACAACCACCATTCCTCTTGGGTGATAAGGTATGGCTACTTTGTCACAATATCAAGACCACTCATCCTTGTGACAAGTTGGACTATCAAAGGCTGAGACCATTTTCTATTTCTGTACAAATCAATCCAGTTGCATATCGTTTACATCTATCGGAGTCAATGAAAATCCATCCAATATTCTACGTGTCTCTTCTTGAACCATACAAGACAGCAAACATACCAAAAAGACGACAAGCTCTACCTCCTCCTATAGAAGTGGACAATAATGAAGAGTTTGAAATAGAAGAGTCTTAGATTCAAGGCGACGTCAAAATAAATTAGAATATCTTGTCCACTGGCACAGATATGGTATTAGTGAACGCACATGGGAGCCAATAAAAAATCTTGTAAATGCAGCAAAGGCGGTGGAGGCTTTTTATCGATGACATCCATCAAAATCAAGATGAAAACCTTCTTTATAAAAGAAACAACATCTAGGCAAGATAACATTCTACTTTCAATTCTTCTTCGTAGCTTCTTTGTAGTTGTGACATTCAGGAGATGGAGAATCAACAACCAGTGGATTCAACTCAAGAGCCTTCATTTGCTGACCTGTCGGACAAGACATTATGATTGTCACAACCTTCAAGACGATGCAATTGAGATGATCTTCAAGAATGATATGTTCTTCTTCAAATAGATGGCGAGATACAACGCGTTTGGTATCACGATTTGGGAAGGGACTCCCGATGTTTGGTGATTTTGCTAGAGGTAGAAACAACTCCTGATGGTGTTCCAAATGTTCTATTTGAAGGAAGTTATAAAGGCCTCAACAATGATCAAATAACTGGATGATCTTCATGCCCTGGTATGGGATACTATCGATGGTTGAAAGGCCCTATCAATCATCTTTGAAGAGAACAAAGATCAGAGTATGTGGCGAATATAATTCGTCGCATCATAGATTTTCTCAACATATGATGACCGCTCCTCGTGAAACTCGTCCCTAGAAGGGAGGGTAATGTCATGGACATACTCATGTAAGCTAGTAATTACATATACAAATAGATAGAAGTAAGTAAAAGTAGATAAAAATAAGTTAATTCTATAGTATTTAATATAGAAGCTTCCTAGAAGCTTCATAAATATTGCTTTGACTTCATAGGTGTCTTTAATTGACTTTTTGGATTAGAAACGTGGTCAACAAGTTGGCCATGTGCCACATATGTTGTTAGCTTGAAGATCAAGCTAACTATGTGGCCTACACATAGAAAAACTTGCCTTATAAGTTAAGGCATGTATCCTACAAAGTCAACACATATTGGAGGTCCTATAGAACGTCGCCATGTAGCCCCTAGTTAGATAGTATATATAGAGACAAGAGTGAAGCCTTCTTCACTCTTGTCAATTCCTTTCTTGCTTCTAGTCTAGTTTCAAGGGTCTCTAGTTTTCTTGTCTTTTGGCAATAGCCATTCCAGTTTCTCTTTCAATATATATACTTATTTATTTATATTTTGTTATCTTTCTTTGAGTGAAGGCTCACTTGTCTGAATTTCTTTTTTATCGAGTTCTTGTCCTTGACATTTAGGAGTCTTAACTTATTTTATAGACAAAGATTTTGTCTAAAAATAAGAGATATTATTAATCTAAAAAACTAAATCTATATTTGTAGAAATCATAGATGATTGTTTGCTATCTTTTGGAAATTTTATGCATGAGATTATTCTTTTAAATATAGCAATTAAAGATCATAATAGTATAGTAATATTTAATATAATAAAATCTTTATTTAATCTTATTATTTTAGGATTATCTTAGTTAAAAAAGTATAATCCTCAAATAGATTGAATTTCTCGTAATCTTAATTTTTTATAATAGTTTAACTCAAAATCTCGTTATTCAAGTAAAAATACATAAGCCAAGTACATCCAAATCCTTATTAGTAGGTATAAAAGCTTTTATACATGTTGCAAAAATAGGATAATCTTTTGCTTTATATGCCACACCTATTTCTAATAGTGAAAGACATCAAGTGGTATTCCTAGCCAATATTAAGATTTCTAAGATATTTTTGAAAAGAAGAACGTAAGTATTCTTCTAAAGCATAATTCTTATGATTGTTCCATTGAACTGCGAGAAGGAACTCAACCACCATTTTGACCAATCTATAACCTATCATAAAATGAGTTGGTTGCACTCAAAGAATACACTGATGAGAACTTGGCTAAGAACTTTATATGCCATTTTAAATCTCTAATTGAGACTCCTATCTTATTTGTGAAGAAAAAAGATGGATCTTTGTGGATGTGTATGGATTATCAAAGACTTAACAAGATCACCATAAAAAATAGGTATTCTCTACCTTTGATTTCATGACTTCTTGATCAAGTAAATCAAATAAAGATTTATAAAAAAATAGATCTACAAAGAACATATAACCTAATATACATCAAAATCCTATCAATGATTAGTTTGTAGTTAGAAGAAGCATGAAGAGAACTTCATCTCTTTTTAATAATTCTTTAAAAAATAAGTTTTTTATTAGATATAAATTGATTTTAATACTATAAAAAATTACAAAGATAGTTAAATATAGTATTAAAAAGATATTATTATTATAAAAGTATTATATGATTTTTAAGAATTTATTTAGAAATTTTTAGAAATTTTTATAGAAGATTTTAAGACCTTGGTAAAATTAAGTTTTATCACCTTGGAAGCCATTATGAAGAAATAAATCAAGTTTTGAAGGCTAGACAAGGTTCTTGAGCTAGTAAGGTATTTTTAAATACCATAATGAAGTCAAAAATGTAAAAAAACGAGTTTTATTAGTAGAAAATAGGAAGACTAGCAGCTAGTCTAGTTCTTATAAGAAGAGAGGTATACAAGTCCCATATGGATTGTAGCACCTTGGATATAGGTAGAAAGATAAGACTAAGGCCTTAAGGCCTCTTTAGACACTCTATATACACTATTTGGGATCCTTGATGAAGCCCGAACTCTTGATCTCTTAAGCAAATTATCCTTGAGATAAAAATTATTCTCTTAACTTGTCTATAATTTATATTCTATCTTTAATCTATCCTAACTTACTTGCAATAACTTGATTTTACATGTTTTTTATGTCATTGAGTAGATAAAAAAAATTATCTATTTAAAAATATATTTTTTGTTTTTTACTTTTATATTTTATTGGATGAAAATCTAATAAATAGAGTGTGATTAGTTTATAGTGTATAATTCCTTGATTGCACTTATTTTACTTATTTTGTGTTTTTTTCTTTTGTTCTTTGTTCTTTCTACTTCTACTTCACACCACCAATTATAAGCAACTCTTAATTGAAGCCATCTTGTAATTTGGATTGAAGGGTGAATATTACCCTCATAAATGTCATACCTTTTGGATTCATGAATGCACTAGCTACTTTTCAATATCTAATGAATGATGTCTTTTGTGAGTTTCTTAATGATTTTATTGTCTATTATTTGGACAATATTTTAACTGTTCTAAGAATAGAAAAGAATATGAAATTCATATTTGTTATTTATTACAAAAACTAAGAGATGCAAGATTATACACAAAGATAAAAATATATATATATATATATATATATATATATATATATTTTACATTACTCAAGTTGATTTTTTGGAATATATCATTTCTAATGAAGGCCTTATGATGGATCCAAAGAAGGTCCAAACTATCATAGATTAGAAGATCCATAAAACAATAAGAGATGTCGAATACTTTTTAGATTTTGTCAATTATTATCAAATCTTTATTAAAAACTTTTCTCAAGTTGCAGCTCTACTTACATGTTTGACTTGTAAAGACAAACTTGAGTAGAATAAAGAAGTCAAAGCATCATTTATTGTTTTGAAGAAGGAATTTACTTCTGTACCAATTTTGTATTATATTAGCTTTTTTAAGGCATTCTTTATGGAAAAAGATGCATCAAATTTTGCCTTAAATATAGTTATGTCACAAATGGAAACAAATAAAAAATTTCATCTAGTAGCTTTTCATTCTAAGAAATTTTTAGCAACTAAAATTAACTATTAGATCTACAATAAAGAACTTTTTGTAATTATGGATTAATTTCAAGAATGGAATTATTATCTAAAAAGCGCTTCAAGGCTAGTCATATATGAATCTCAAGTATTTTATGCCAACACATGTTTTGAATTATCGCCAAGTCTGTTGGAACATCTTATTATTAAGATTCGATTTTAAGATCACATATCGACCTAAAAAATAACAAGATTTATCAAATATTCTTTTTAGACACTCTTATCTTGCATCAAAAGAAGGAGATGTAAATTTTGATCAACAAAGAACAATCCTCTTGAAGTCAAAGCATTTTCATCTTTCAGCAATGAAATCAAAATTGATTGTTGATTTGACCTTTAACAAACAAATTCAATCAAGGATGTCCTCTAATCTTCTTATTCATGATATCAAAAATCTTTCTTCTAGGATTCATGATGTTTTGAAGTTCAAGTTTAAGAACAATCTATTCTATTTTAAAAAGATGCTTATATATTCAAAAAAAACAAACATGTTTACGTGTTCTTTAAGCACGTTACAACTTTTTAGCAGCATGACATTTTGGATACAATAAGATTTTAGAGCTTATATCTAGAAATTTTTGGTATCCACAAATGTCAAAAGTAATAAAAGACTTTGTCTAATCATATGACATTTGTTTAAGATCAAAAACTCCTCGTTATCAATCCTATGGACTTTTCCAACTAATGCCTATTTCCAAACAACTATAGTCTTTCATTTCTATGGATTTTATTACGGATCTTTTAAGTTCAAGTTCATATGATTTTATATTTGTAATTGTAAATCGCTTCACAAAAATGACATATTTTATATCATGTACAAAATCTATTTCAAGTGAAGAAACAGCTAAGCTTTTTATTGACAATATCTATTGCTATTATAGATTACCAAAAGATATAATATCGGATAGGGAGATTCAATTTATATCAAGATTTTGGAATATTCTATTTAAGATTTTAAAGATGAATATAAAGCTTTTTTTGGCTTTTCATCCTCAAATTGATGGATAAACAGAATAGGTGAATCAAGTTTTAGAGTAGTACTTGAGGTATACCATCAATTATTATCAAGACGATTGAACAATTCTTTAGCCATTGGCAGAGTTTGTATACAATAATTTGGTACATTCTTCTACTTAACAAACACATTTTTTTGCCAATTATGGTTATCATCTATGACTTGATACTTTTGACTTTTGAAAAGTTGATAATCATATGGCATAAGATTTAACAAATTGTTTGTCAGAGTTACATGCAACAATGAAGACACAATTAAAGGAAGCTTAAGAATGACAAAAGACCAATGTAGGTGCTTATCATAAGGAGCAACCATAATTCAATGTAGGTGACAAGGTATGTTTTTTTTGTTCCAATATCAAGAATACTCATCCTTGTAATAAGTTGGACTATCATAGACTAAGATCTTTTCCTATTTGTAAACAAATCAATCTTGTTCTTTATCAATTATATCTATCAAAGTCTATGAAGATCCATCTTGTATTTCACATATCTCTCCATGAATTATATAAGATAGTAAATATTTTAGGAAGAAGACAAATGCCACTTCTTCTTATAAAAGTAGATAATGATCAAGAGTTTGAGATAGAAGAAATTTTAGATTTAAGGTAGCACCAAAATAGATTGGAATATTTTATTCATTGGTGTAAATATGATATTAGTGAATACATATGGCAACCAACAAAGAATCTTGCAAATGTAACAAAGAAGGTTGACGCCTTTTATCAATGACATCTATGAAAACCAAGATGAAGAATTACAAGATCTATAAAAGATGATGACTGCTCCTCATGAAACTCATCTCCAAAAAGAGGGGTAATGTCACAAATATATACATTTATTCCAATAGTTACCTATATGATTAGATAGAAGTAGGTAAATTTAAATTAAAGCTATAAAGTCTTCTAGTATAGCTTTCTACAAGCTTCAAAGATGTAGTTTTGATTTTAGATGTATTTATAGGTTAGAAACTTGGCCAACAAGTTAATCACATGTTGGTAGCTTATAGAATAATTTAATTCCATGTAATAGCTTGTGAAACAAGCTTATTATGTGGTGCATACATAGATAATTTGTCTTGTTAGCTAAGACATGTAGCTAGCAAAGTCAATATATGTTGGAAGTCCTATAGAATATTGCCGCGTAGCTTTTAGTTAGAGAGTATATATGGAGGTAAGAATAAAGACTTCTTCACTCTTATCAACATCTTTCTAATCCCTAGTCTTGTTTCAAGACTTTCTAGTTTTCTTGTTTTTGGCAATAGCCATTCTAATTCAATATTATATCATCTTGGAGTAACTTTTTAGTTTCTTTTAGTGACATAAGAGTATATTGAGAATTTTCTTTCTTTGAAATTCATGTCTTTGATAGAGTATTATATCTTAAATCTTTTACAACAACCAAAGTTTGTACATACTTATTAAAGATTGAAGTTAATATATAAAAAACTTATCAATTGAAATTAATATAGCAAATATATCATATCTTAGAGTATAAAAAAATAATAATCATCAAAATATAGGATTTCAACAAATATCTAATAGATTACCAATGATAAGACTTATATTAAAAATTTTAGAAAGTATCTAATGAATTTATTGGATTTATTGTATTTTATATTTCCATACATTCTTTTATGCTATGGTAATGGCTAAATGCCTTATTTTGAATAAAAAAATTATTAAACTAGATTAAAATATATTATATATATTATTTTTATTTATTTATTAATTTATGATTAAATTATTAATTATAGATTATTTTATCTATTTAGAAGATTACTATATTTATTACAAATAAAAAAATAATATAAAAATAAAATTAAGGTATTTTATATTGTTAGAATAGATGGGATAAACAAAATTACTATAATAAAGGTCACATTGAATGATGTAAAATACATGTTTAAGACCTCATCTTTTATTGAATGCATTAAAAATGATGGTGATTGTATTAAAACTTCTTGTAATATTTTAGAATATTTTAAAATAAAATCAAAACCAAAAGATAGAAAAGAACCACAAGAAATATTGAAATCATTTTAATAGAAAAAAAAAAAAAAAAAAAAAAAACCATCTTAGTCTTTGACAATATACAAAATCAAAGTCAAATTGAAGATGTTGTGCTTATGGATGACATATTTGCTAGTAATAATAATGTATTTATTGTAAAAAATTAAAATTCAAATGAAATAGAATATTAAGATAAATAAATTTTTAAAATTAATATTCAAAAATTTGATGAAGAAACTAGTGTGAAGTTATTTACCATTTATTTTTGTAGTCAAGAAAATTTATTTAAAGAACTTATTAAGATTGGAAAATAAAATTGTAAGAGCTTATAATAGCCTACTATTGAATCTAAACGTTATAAAATCATTTTTGAGAGAAAACAAGAACTTGAGATGTTGGAAGTAAGCTTTTGAAAAATTTTAAAAGAAAAGAGAGTTAGATAGAGATAAAAAAAAAAAAAAAAAAAAAAGTAACTACAAGATTTAAAAGATATAAAGAGAAAGATTTGGTAATTTAAAAGTTGAAGAAAATAATATGTTTATGGACATATGTTGTTTTTATTTTTTATTTTTTTTATTTTTTAGTAATGTATCTACAAGCCATGTCTAAAATAAAGAATATTAAAAATATAGATCAATAGTCACAATATATTTGAACAAGTCATGGAATTTATTTTAGATATAATAATTTATTAATAATTGGTAAAAATAAAAATAAATAAAGAATTCTGAGAATATATGATTAATTACAAGACATATATAAAAACATTGTCAAAATAAAAATGGAATATGAATACACACAAATGAAAGACTTAAATATAGATTTATTTTATAGATTATCAAATAAGACAATTTTACTTAATTATTATGTAAATGGAATATGAAAAAATAATAATAATAAATTAAATAAAAAATTTATAATTTTATTATATTTTTTATATATTTTTTATTACATTCTTTAGATATATATTGACATAAGATTATAATGTATATAAAATGTTAATATATTACAATTAGAATTGGATATATATTGAGTGCATCACTAATGTAAAAATTGTAATTTAATTGTGTATTAGAATAGATTGATTTATGGTTGGAGGAATTATTTTACAACATAGACAACAAAATTATAAGTAAAATAAGACATGCTTCTTTCTTATCACTTTAATTTTTAAGTTATAATTTTGATGTTTCTATACTAAAAATTATTACAAAGATATATGCATATTTTTTGAATTGATAAAGTATTCTTTTAGATTAAATTATTTTTTACTATAAAAGTGACAAGGAGATAAAATAAATAAAGAATTAGAAGATAAGTCAAAGAAATATTAACTTTAAATATATATATATATATATATATATATATATAGCATTGCAAATTCTATATGACAATGATGTTTAGAAAAAGTTTGAAAGTTTAAATTCCTTAAAATTAAAAAAAAAATCTTTTATACAGAAATTTCCAAATTTATTCTTAAAATTTATATTATATTAGAACTTAACTTAGAAAGATGATCAAATTAAAACATATTATCAAATAAAATCAAATATGTGGCTTCTATGGAGATACTTAATTTAAGAGATTGTATAAAATTTAGATCATTATTAGTATCAATAGATAGACTTTTATCTTAAAAAAATCTTAGTAATAAAAGATGCTTAAGCTTAACATCATTTTCAAATGAAATAGGCAAAATCACATCTTTGAACAAATTTGATATAAATTGGTATATGCAATTCTTTTAGATGATTTCGGATATTTTTCTTTATTGTAATAATTTGTGTTTAGTTACCAAGACCAATGTCTTACATATTCTTCTATATATTTTAATTATCTATTAAAATCTTATAAATATTAATTAATAGATATAAAAAATAAAAAAAATAAAAAAAATGACTTTTTAATACTTCTTATAGAAAATTATATTTTTTTAATTGATTTAAATTAATATTATTGCAAAAAAAGTGCTAAGGTATAATAAAATAGCTTTAGTTTTATATTATTATTTTAGAAATATTTTTTTTATTATCTTTCTAATGATATGAAGAACATGTGATTTTTACTAACAAACATTTAAAAACATAGATAAATTACAAAGATTCAAAATTAAATAGTAAAAAATAAATTTACCAATAAATCTTATCTAAAGTATAATTTCTTAGAAGTCTAAGTTTAAAGCCTCATAAAGGCTCACAAAGTTATGTATAGAATTTCATTGAGGGGTCACAAGGCCTTACTTCAATTGTCTTCCTTATATTTAAGCTTTAAGATTTCAGGATTTAGGATTGCATGAATATGCCCAATTTTTTTACCTCCTTATTTTTAGATTTTGGCTAAATCTATCTCTTTACTTTTTTCTATCTATAATTATAATTTAATAAATAACTTGCTCTATAATATTTTAATTTGGCTTTTAGGATTTTGACTTTTATCATTTTAAGGAATTTTTAGAGTTATTAAAACATCATTTGGGGCATTTAAAGATTTTAATTCTAAATATGTCATTAAATGATTTTTAAAGTATATAGAATTATAGATATTGAATGTTTGGTAATTTTGGTTTTAGAGTTAATCTTACAAATGGATAAGAATTTATTAATTTTGATTTGAATTATTATCCTATTTTAGGGATATAAAAATCTAATAGTGGATTTAAAATGCTCTAAAAGTTTTTTAATTTTTAAATATAAAATTTTTAATTTTATAATTTTTTTTATTAACTTTTATATTCTTTATATTTTTAAATGTTGAAGTTGATATGTCCTCTAATTTATCATGATTTTAAATTTTAAAATATATTATAAATCTTTAATAAATCTATAATGTAGGAAGTTTAAGATTTTTAAATATAATAAATTAGCTATTAATTAATTATTTAATTAATTTATATATATATATATATATATATAAAATGATGCATGATATAAGTAGTTTTTTCTCCCCACTTAAGTCCAATTTAATTAAGTTGTAACTTGGATTAGAATCCAATATTAACTAATGTAGAGATGCAAACCATAGATAAGATAAATAAAAATAAATAAAATAATATAATAATCACAATTTGTCCAACAAAACATGACCAAGTCAATTACATATTTTTATGACTTATTTTTTAGCAATTGCAGTTCATATAGGTAAATACCTTCCAAGACTTATCCAATTAAGATTAAACTCTGAAAATTATGAGTTAGTATAAAAATAAAAATAAAATTGATACCACGCTAGAGTGCTAGTCTAGGGCTTTTCAAAATGGTATCAACCATGCAAATTAGAGTTACATCCAAGAAATTAATTATGGATGAAGTTTTGATGGCAAAACTTCATCCAGAGTTGGAAATTTTTTAATAATTAGCTTCAAATATTAAAATTCATTATTAATATGGAGTTAATTTTTTAATATAAAAATTAAAATATAAATTTTGATTATTATTAAATTAAAAGATAAAAATTAAAAGTTAAAAAAATAAAATAAATAGCAAAATTAAAAGTTAGAGATATAAATTAAAATTTATAAATTAAGGTTAAAAGTTAAGTAAAAATGGAATAACATAAATGTCAAAAGTTGAATATAAAAAGGTAAATTTAAAGTTAAAAGTTAAATAAAGATTGAAATAACACAAGGTTAAAAATTGAAGGTCGAAAGGTAATTGGAGATTAAAAATTAACAATTAATTACCAAGATGAGGCAAAAGGTCACTAAAGTAGTATTAATTAGAGCTAATAAGATGAGTGAAGAGTCAATCTAGCAATCCATGCACAACAAGTGTAATTAGGAAGTGATTAGAGAAAAAGGTTACCTTCATCATTCCGAATTGAGGTAGCGAACCCTAACCAATTGGAAATCCGTCAAAAATCCTCTTTAGCTCCTACATCTGTGAGTTTTTTTGTACTGAATCTTCACTTAGATGATCTCCTATCTCTTAATTTTTGCAATATTCCAGTATGCGATAGTTGAGATGTGATTTTTTAAAGTTGGCCTCCCAAATTGCCAGGGCAGCAGTACTCCTTGCACTTAAAAATTCACTAAAGATTTAAAATTTCCAACTTAAAATTTCCTTGGAACGATACTGTAAGGCGCCTTTTATACAATAATTTTTACAAAACAATCTTCAACAAGCACTGCACTATGAAATTCCAAAGCTAACTCTAATGCATTACCCTTGTACTAGCTGGCAATGGATCCCTTCTTACTTAAGAATTCATTGAAAATTCATAAAAGCATTAAACATTCTAATAAAGTTTTTTTTTTGGAAACTAAACTTTAGAAAGCAATTAAAAATGAAAACTACTTGGGAAGCAAGATAGAGATCATTGAGCAATGATTTTTTGAAGCTGGTAGTTCTCCAAGGCCATGGGAGTACATCCTTCTTCACTTGAAATTTTGCCAACAATTCATTAAAACTCCAAATTATATGTTATTGGTGTCCTTGGAAAGCTAGTAATTGGAAGAAGGTTTTCACAAAATTTTCTAAGAAAAAAATACAACTTAAGAAACTGAGAGGTGGAAACCTAAGCAGTTACAAAATCAAGGGAGTTTTTATTAAAAAAGAAAACAAATTGACATAGCTTCATTATAAAAAATGAGAGAGAAAGGGCTTGGAAAACCAAGCCACTCTTATACAAGAGAGTGGAGGCTTGTAGGAGGGTGGCCACATCTCCACCCTTGATTTCTAAGATCCCTAATATAGATCTATGGCCTACAGTAATCTTAGGCCTAAACCCGATTTCAAGGCTGGAAATTCCATAACTCAAAGACTTATGCTTTTTTGCAAAACTAACACCACCAATGTGTCCAAAATACATTTTTATCCTAAGATTGACTATTCACAAGCTCAAATCCAAGTATTAAATCATTAAATCCAATTAATTTGCTAATCTAGTTGTAAATTTCAACTATAATTCTAATTCTATGTATCCTAATTAGGAGATCAGCAAGGATTCTTGCCATCAAAGCCTTTATGATCACCATTCTTAAATTTGAACTTCCTTGATTATAAACTCTTGGAAAATCACCACCCCTAATTTCAATTTGGCCTTGAGTTAATATTCTTTTGATTTTTTATTTTGATTTTTTTTTTTTTTTTTCATTCTAAAACTTCAAATAGTGAAAATCACTATGAAAGGAAACTCCACCATAAAAAATAGCTCGTCTCCATCTTCTAAAGATCATCATTAATTTAAAATTTAGATTTTATAAATTTTAATCCATTTAAATTGCCAAACGGAATTTAAGCTTCAAAATCTTAAAATTAATTAGGAATATAGAGTAATTAGATTTGAGGAGTTTTTTAACCATAGTCAAATTAGAGAATAGCATTAGAGTTAAAAATTAAGATTGTGGATTAATTCAAGATATAATTTCTAGGAATTAGAAGAGAAATTCTTCTAAAATTTTAGTTTTGGCACTAAAAGAAAATTTAAACCAAATCAAGAAAGAAGTCATAGACTTTCTAAATTTACTATTCTTAAAATTTTAATAATCAATCAATCTAATATTTAGAAGTATCTATCTAATTAATAACCTAAAAATATGATAAAAGTCATAATTAACTAAACAACTAATTTGAATCTATTAATTAATTATCTTAGTATTAAAATTAATAAAAAAAATTTAAAAATTATAATATTAATTTTAATTAACCATTGAATCTTTTAATTTTTCTCACACATGCCAAATCAAAAAAAATGAGCTAATATTTATTAAATTACATTAGGATATTAATTTCTAATTACAAATAGAATAAAAATTCATAATATTATAATATAAATTTTTATAGTTTAATTTTTAATAATATTTAATAGATATTTTAATTTAATTTTTGTTTTTCATAAAATATTGAATAGGTTCTTATAATTGGATTTAAAATTCTTATTATTGACTTCAAACTTAAACAAGCAACTATCTTTTGTCTACATAGTTTTTACAAAGTAAAAACAAATTGATTTAAAAATCAATATTAATTTCTTTATTTGAATAAATCAAGACCTAAATACAATCTTACAATAAAAATTGGATATATCGATTAATTTTTTATAATTATTTTTAAAAAAATTAATAACTCGTAATCAAATAAAAAAATATTTTATTTGATTTTAGATTAGATTATTCTTTATACCTTAAAAATGATAAGATATTATTGGTGTTCTTTCAAATATTTATTCAATACTTAGGTATTAATAAATATATTTGATTTTTCATATTTTAACCTACCAAAATAAAATTATATAGAATTGGTTTTTTATCAAAACTTCTTTATTGTAATAAAAATCTATGACTTAATATTAAGGACATGAATCTCAAAGAAAAAAAATCTCAATACACTCTTGTGTCATTTGAAAAGAATATGAAATTACTTAAAGATGGTAATATATTAAATTAGAATGGCTATTGCTAAAGACAAAAAGACTAAAAAGTCTTGAAATAAGATCAAAGACTAGAAAAGTATTGAAAAGAGTGAAGAAGGCTTCACTCTTACATCTAAATATATTATCTAACTTGGAGCTACATGGCAATGTTTTATAGGACCTCCAACACGTGTTGACTTTGCATGTCACATGTAATAAATTACAAAGCAAATTTCTTATATGTAAGCCAAATCATTAGCTTGTATCATAAGCTACTAACAAATGCAACAAGTAACTAGCTTGTTGGCCAAGTTTCTAACCTACCAATCAATTATAAATATATATAAAGTCAAATACACATCTATGAAGCTTTTAAGAAGCATTGATATAAGATAATATCAAATCTATCTATATTTATCTTCTATTTAATATTTCTTATCTAAATAAATATAAATATCCATGACATTATTTTCTCTCCCTTTGATTTTTAGAGACAAATTCTACAAAGAACGGTCATCATCTTTTATAGATCTTACAATTTTTAACTTAGTTTTGATAGATGTCATTGATGGAAAGTTTCAACTTTTTTTGCTCCATTTGCAAAAAAATTGGCAAGCTCTTATATACATTTATAAATATCATATTTGTACTAACAATTAAGATATATTAATTTATTTTGGTGCTGCAATAAATCTAAGACTTCTTCTATCTCAAACTCTTGATTATTATTCACTTTTTTAAGAAGAAAAGGCATTTTTCTTCTTTTCAAGATATTCATTGTCTTATATGGCTCAAAAAAAGACTCATGGAATATTAGATGGATCTTCATAAACTCCAATAGATATAATCAAGAAGCATTAAGATTGACTTCTTTACAAATAGAAAATGGTCTAAGCCAATGATAATCTAACATATTACTAGTGCTAGTCTTAATATTGTGATAAAGTCACTATATCTTGTCACTAGCATGGAATTGAGATTCTTCCTTGCAATAGACAACTACATTGGTCTTTTATTATTTATAAGCTTTTTTTAATTATGCCTCTATTATTATATATAACTCAAATAAATAATTCATCAAATCTTCTATCATAGGATTATTAAATTTTGAATAGTCAAAAATATTAAGTCTTAGATAATTACTATAATTAATAAAAAATTATTATATAAAAATATGCATCATATTATTATAAGAAAAGTTTTCTAATAAAAAAATAGTTATTTAATCATGTTGTTGGTGGTTGATAGTGCACCTTGAATACTATTTCAAATTTTAGCTTAGGCATTTCGTTTATCTATTAATTTAAAAAATATATATATATATATATATATATATATATATATATCGAGCTTTAAAATTTTGAAAATAGTCTTCCAAAATCTTAATACAAATTGAATTCTCCTATCTAATATAATATCCTTGGATAATCCATAATAGCAATAGATATACTTAAGAAAAATCTTAGCCATTTTTTCACATAAGATAGATTTTATATATAGTACAAAATATACCATCTTGGTAAAAAAATCTACTATCATGAATGTAGAACCATACAAACTTAAGTTTAGAAGATCTATAATGAATTCTATAGAAACAAAAAACCATGGTTTTTTAAAAATAGATAATGACTAAAGAAGTCTATAAAATTGATGATAAAGAATTTTTTATCTTCAATAAATATTACATGATTGTATAAAGTCTTAGACTAATTTTTATATTTGAAGCTACTATTAATTTCTAGATAATAGTTCTAAAGTCTTGTTGTATCTAAAATATCCAATTATTGAAAAGTTGTAACGAGCTTGAAAAACATGCAATCATGCTTTACTTTTTAGAATGTATAATCAATCCTTAAAATATAATAGATTATTCTTGAATTCAAATTTAGAAGTATCATGAGACTTAAAATAATTATTCTTAATATTATAAATAAGAAGATCAAAATTTATACTTAATAAACTTTCTTGAGAAAGATTAAATCTATAATTAATATTGATTTTATTGCCCAAAGATGAAAATGCTTTGACTTCAAGAGAATTATTTTTTTGTTGAATAAAATTTATATATCTTTCTTTTGATGCAAGATGAAATTATTTTAAAATAATGTCTTATAAATCTTATTGTTTTTTGGATCAATAAATAATCTTGGACTCAAATTTTGATAAAAATAAGCTCCAATAAACTTAGCAATGATTCAAAATATGTATTGATATGAAGTATTTGAGGTTTCTATGATCTATATACATAGTGACTAGACTCAAAGTACCTCCTAAATAATGATTCTATTTTTAAAATGAATCTACAATTATAAGAAGTTCTTTGTTATAGATATTATAGTTAATTTTGGCTGCTAAATTTTTTCTAAAATAGAAATCTACTTAGTAGAGCTTATCATTTGCTTCCATTTGTCATAAAACTATACTCAAAATAAAGTCTAATGAGTCTGTTTTCATAAAGAATACCTTAAAGAAGTAGATATAATTTAAGATTGAAGTAAAAATAAATATTTTCTTCAATGCTTCAAAAGATGTTTTAACTTCTTTGTTTTACTCAAGCTTGTCTTTACAAGTTAGACGTATAAGAAGAGTTGCTACTTGAAAAAAGTTTTTGATAAAAATCAGGTAATAATTAGAAAATCTCAAAAAATATTGCATATCTTTAATTTTTTTTGAAATCATTCAATTTATGATAGTCTAGACCTGCTTAAGATCCATTATAAGGCCATCATTTGAAATAATGTATCCTAGGAATTTAACTTCAATAGTATAAAATACACACTTTTCTATCTTGGCATATAATCCTTCATTTCTTAGTTTTTATAACACATGATAAACATAAATTTTATATTCATATATATTTTTAGAATAAATTAAGATATCATCTAAATAATACATAAAAAAATTACCAAGAAGCTCACAAAAGATATCATTTATTAAATGTTGAAAATTAGTTGGTACATTTGTAAGTCTAAAAGTTATGACATTATATTCAAAATATTCATATTTGATTTGAAATATAATTTTTTATTCATCTCTTTTTTTAATGCATACCAAGTTGTATGGTCTTTATAGATCTATTTTTATATAGATCTTTGCTTAATTAAATTAATCATAAAGTTTTGAAATCAAAAATAGAGGATACCTATTTTTGATGGTGATCTTATTGAGTCTTCAATAATACATACACATCCACAAAGATCCATCTTTTTTCCTTGGAACTAAGATAAGAGCCTCAATTGGAGATTTAAAATGGTATATGAAGCTCTTAGCCAAATTTTGATCAATGTATTTTTTAAGAGCAACTAAATCATTTTATAATAGGCTATAGATTGGTCGAAATAGTAGTTGACTTCTTTCTTAAAGATCAATAGAGTAATCATAAGAACATTGTTTTAGAAGAATATTTATATTTTTTTTTCAAAAATATCTTAATAATCTTGATATTGCCTTAAAATGCCACTTGAAATCTTTTTTCCATCAACAATAAATATTATATATATAGCAAAAGTTGACTCTTCTTTTGCAACATGCATAAAAGTTCTCACACCTACCAATAATGATTTAGATGTATTGCACTTGTAGATTTTTACTTGCCTAATAGAATCTTAGATTAACCACAAGAAAAATTAAGATTACAAGAAATCTAGTCTATTTAAGGATTATACTTTTTTAGCCATGATAATTCTAACATAATTAGATTAGAAGGAGATTTTATTACATCAAATATTATTAAATTATTATAATAATTAATTGCTATATATAAAAAAAAATTCATGTATAACATATCCAAAAGATAACAAATGACCATTTATTACTTCTACATGGACAAGTTTGGTTTTCTTAATTAAAGATATTTTTTATTTTTTGACAAAGTCTTTGTCTATAAAATAAACTAAGGCTTTTGAATCTACCAAGGCAAAGACTTTGTGATTTTTTAGTTCTAAACAAACTTCTATTGTGAAACAAGGTGAAGGATTTGAGATGAAAATAAGAATTTTATTAGATATTATCCAAGATTTCAACCATTTAGTCTTTATTGTAGTTGAAGAAACTTATTTATTATTACATTGTCTTCTTTGGTAAGTGTACTCATCATTGTATAATTGTATTGTTTCTTTAATCAATATTGAGTAATAAGCTTAGATTCTCTATAATATAGATATAAATCTTTTTAACAATAATAAGTCTTTTCTTGTTGAATAAGATGTTTAAAACATATTGTGCCAATTTGCATAGGCTTTGTCCTAGACATGTAAGCTTTTAAAAATTAAGAAGGTGTTGCTGTGGCTTGACTTGCATCTCTTTAATCAAATCTTTGTTCTTGGCATCTTTTAAAGAGTCCATTGTTGCATGCAATGGCTTAAGCAATAAATTACTTTAATAAATCTACTCTTGACATTATGTCATGGACATAGAAATACAGACTCGAGATCTAACAAGAAGTTCAAGAAGAACTAGCAAGAACTAGATTAATCAGATGATTACAAGAACAATACCAGAGAGGTGAGTTAGAGCTCCAAGAGATGTGTTGTCGAGACTGAAGAACTCTTCAGCCTCGATTCCAATATATATTCCTATTTAGGAAGCTTCTCAAGCAACTTCTACTAACTAGAAAGCTTCTAGAAGGTTCCAAAGACTTGCTTCTAGAAGGTTCTAGAAACTAATCTCAAGAAGGTTCTAAGGACTATGTCCCTAACATCTTCTACTAATTAAGAAGCTTTTAGAAGGTTCCAGAGACTTGCTTCTAGAAGGTTCTAGAAACTTGTCTCTAGAAGGTTCTAAGGACTATGTCCCTAACATTATCCCTCCTTTAGCTTCGAGGTCTCTGAGAAGCAATGTTGTTGTTAATCAGTACCAATGCAAGAAAATGAAGATCTGTTGCATAACATCTGCTTTGAACTCCAATTGTTGTTCATGAGGCAAGTGGTTCATAGGCCCTTGAAGCCAATGGTAGTGGTTCACTCCTTCAACTTCTGACCAAGCATGAACTTCCGTATCCTCATTGTGAAATTGTCCTGCAAACACGCCTTCTGGCTCACCATCATAAGTAGGCTCGAACTCAAATACAATCACCAGTGATCGGTTACTCAGTATCCTCCATCATCGTCATGGTGTAGGCGATTCTTCATCTCGGGGTTGCTTTTGTGAGCTAGTCGGTTGAGATAATTTGACTGGCATAATATCTATCTCTTCGCTATCCATATCAGAAGACTAAACTATGGCTATTGAAAAAATTCTATTTTATCTTTGAAAAAATAACTACATCAACTACGAATTTTGGTGGTGCTCTCCCCTTTTCTTATATTCTTGGGTGAGCAAGCTTCAAAAAGAAGCTATCGTCGAACCGGCTTAGGTTTATGAGGATGTTGTTGATGAAACTCCTGTACCTTTTGCGATGCATTGGCGAGATTTTTAGCTAGCCCCCACGTTCACTCATTAATGTCGTAGCCGCACCAATGAACAAGATACTTCAACTTGCCCCACCTTCGTCATGAATCCAGCACCTTTTCAACCTTGTATTCCTCGTGGTTCTCGATCTCAATACTAGGTGGTAGACATTGCACTCTTCTAAGAAAAGACGACTCTCAATAAGGCTCCAACAAAGAAACATGAAAGACTGGATGTACCTTCATAGAAGTCGGTAATTCTAGACGGTACGCCACTGGATTGATTTGCTTTTGGATGATAAATAGTCCCAATCTTTGATAGTCCAACTTATCACATGGTCGCTTGGTCTTGATATTCCGTCGAAGAAGCCATGCTTTATCTCCAATTTTAAAAGTAGGTGCTTGATTCTGAAATCTATCTGCAAACACCTTGTAGGATTCTTGAGCAGATTGTAATTGAAGCTTCAACATATTTTGAAGCTCTGATAGTTGTTTCACAAATCCTTCAGCTGCTGGATTGTTATTTATTGACGGACTCAATAAATCAAGCTTTGGATGATACCCATAGTTGGAAAAGAATGGTGTGTATTGAGTCGACGCATAGAAGATGTTGTTATATGCAAACTCTGCTAGCGACAGATATGTGGTCCAATTGTCTTGTTGATAGTTGATGCTGCATCGTAAGTATTGTTCGAAGACTTGGTTCACCCGTTCCGTTTGGCCGTTAGTTTGAGGATAAAAAGTTGAAGAAAGCTTGATATCCACCTTCAGTATCTCAAAGAGAGATCTCCAAAACTTTGATACGAACTGGGTTCCTCGATTTGATATGATATCATCTGATAGTCCATGATATTGATACACATTATCGAGAAAGAGCCTTCCTGTGACTTCACTGGACGATGTCTTCTTGCAAGGAACAAAGTGCGCCATCTTTGTAAGCTGATCTACCACGACAAAGATGCTGTCAAATGAGTTCGATGATAGTAAGTCCGTGATGAAGTCCATAGAAATTGAAGACCATGGTCGACGTAGAATCGGCAATGGCTGTAGGAGTCCATAAGGGCGATGCCGAGGATTTTTAGATCTTGAATAAATGTCGCAGGAGAGGAAAAAATCTTTCACATCCTTCCACATTTGAGGCTACCAAAAATCTCGAGAAATAAGCTCCAAGGTCTTGTTGAATGCAAAATGTCTTGCAACTGGAAAATCGTGGGGAGATTGAAGAACTCGAAGTCATGTTGGTCCTTTTGGAATATATAACCGCTCTTCAAAGTATAAAAGATCTCCCTCCACCTTGAACTTGTCATCATTGGTATGCTGCTTAATATCAATGGCTACTGAATCTTCAATGGTCACGGCATGGACCTGATTCAGGAAGTCAGCATCAATTAGCACAATAGTACCGCAAAGCTGAAATTGCTCTAGCTTCAACAATGTCATATATTGTTGATCAAACACTGCTTCTCCAGCCTTTGGTACAAGATATGATCTCCTCGATAAGGCATCAGATAGTCCGTGCTGCTTTTCAGGTCGATAAGTGATAACAAAATCAAATCTAAATAGTAACATACTCCACCGAGCTTGACGTCAATTTAGAACTCGAGCCAACATGAAATACTCCAAATTCTTGTGATCTGTATATACAGTCACTGGGTGTGCAGCTCCTTCAAGAAAGTGACGCCATTCTTGGAAAGAATCTACTATAGCAAGAACTTCCTTATCGTGGATCTCATAATTGATTTCAGCAGCAGAGAACTTTCGAGAATAGAATGCAACCGGATGGAGCTTCTTGTCTTCTCCCATTTGTGAAAGTACAGCTCTCAAAGCAAAATCCAAAGTATCAGTTTCTAAATAAAAGGCCTTTGTAAAGTCTGGATGTACCAAGATTGGAGCCGTAGTAAATGCCGTCTTTAGGTCTTGAAATGCCTTAACCGCTAGAAGTCCCTATTCCAGCTTATCCTTGCATGTCAACCGAGTGATAGGAGTAACAACTTGAGAGTAATTCTTGATGAAGATCTGATAGAAGTTGGCAAAACCAAGAAAATATTGTACGTCTCTAACCATCTTCGAAACCTCCCAGGACACGATTGCTTCCACCTTCTTAGGGTCCATCTTCAAGCCTTCCGTAGTCACAATGAACTCCAAAAACTCCATCTCTATTTGGTGAAATAAACACTTCTCCAACTTGGTATATAGTCCTCACTCGCGTAGTTTCTCCAAGACCAAACGAACGTGCTTTTCATGCTCATCCTCCTTTTCGAGGAATATCAAAATATCATCCAAATAGATGACAACAAAATCATCAAGGTGCTCTCGGAAAATATCATTCATCATATGTTGAAAGACCGCTGGAGCATTCGTAAGACCAAAGGGCATGACATTATACTCAAAAAGGCCATACCTTGTACGGAATGCTGTCTTCTACTCATCTCCTTCCTTGATTCATACAAGGTTATAAGCTCCCTTTAGATCAATTTTTGTAAAGATCCTTGCACGTCCAAGTTGTTCTAAGAGACCAAAAATCAAGGGTAACAGGTAACAATTCTTCTTTGTTACCTTGTTGAGGCCTCGATAGTCCATGCACATCCGCAACGAGCCATCTTTCTTCTTCACAAATAAGATGGGTGCTCCAGCTGATGATTTTGAATGACGGATGAAGTTCATGGCTAGATTCTCGTCAATGTACTTTCGCAACTCTGCCAACTCCATCTGCGATAGATTGTAGATTGGGCCAAAAGACGGTTGTGTTCTTTCTTACAAGTCTATGGCACAATCATATGGTCGGTGTTCCGGTAGCATGTCGGAATTCTTCTTTTGAAACATGTCTTTAAAATCCTTATATTGCTCAGGTATATTTGTTGTTGAGATCTTCTCCCTGGTAGTTGGAGCTGCATAAATGACAAACGGTGTGCCTTCCTTGGACGATCTTATAAACGCATTTGCTCCAATGAGTAAAGATTTTTCTATTCGGGGTTTTTTACTAGGCTTGCTCTTTGATGGTTTTGTGGGAAAGGTCATCTTCCGCAACCTCCAATCTATGGATGGGTTATGCTTTTCCAACCATGAAAGAACAAATAACAATATTTGATGGGGTTCTAATAATATTGAAAATAATATGACTACAATGGCCCTTAAACATCACTTCTATAGGTTTTGATTCATGGGTGATACTACCAGACAATAAAGGTCGCCCATCTATGACTTCAACGTGAACAGGTTTGGATTTTTGTACTAAAGGGATCTTATGACACTTTGCAAATTCTTCTTCTAAAAAACAAGCAGATGCTCCCAAATCTAATAATGCTAAGGTTCTCAGTTTCTGAGGGCCAATAAGCAAAGGGATTGTAAAGCAAAAGGCAAGTTGAGCGGAAAGAAAGGAACCTAGTTGTTATTGCGATATTTCACTATCCAGCCGCATGGTTCCTATTGTAGCTGGGCATCCTCATTTTCCTAAAAAAACATGCCCCTAGTCCTGACAATACGTCGATTTTGCTTCTTGGGGCAGTTTCCAACTTTGTGGCCTTCTTCACCGCAATACAAGCATAGACCTTCCTCGATACGTCGCTTTTTTTCTTCTAGGGTAAGGGATTTGACACGTACCACATCAATTTACATGTCTTCTACCTCTGAATGTGAATTCACGATGCTTGCTGACATAGTTGGGATGTGGCGAACCGTATGTTATCTTGAACGTTGGTCTTAGCCGCGTTGGAATAGGCGATTATCGCACTTTGCAGCTTGGCTAATAGCTTCGTTGAGCATTTGTGGATCAAGAAGAATTAACAGCAAATCTTTCACATCATCCCTTAAACCCCAATAGAATTGACTCATCAATGCTTCTTCGTCCCAATTGATGTCGCATGCTAATTACCTGACGTCCGATGCATAGACTGATGTAGAGCGCATCCCTTGTCGTAGTGACCAAATCTTTGTTGTAGTCCATCGAACCTTGTCGTGTTCACCAAATGCTTTCGCAAACGCCTCCAAAAAGGTTTCAAAGTTGTTTAGTATAGACGATTGTTTCTCAAACAAAGGAGCAAACCATGATAGAGCTTGTCTTGTAAGTAAGGTTCCAACAAGCTCAACATGTGACTCCTCCGTTGGATAGCGTTTGGGCTGTAAAACTGTTATCAACCTGATTTGATTGACGAATCCTTGAAACTTGGAATGCGTACCATCGAACTTGTCTAGAAGGCTAACTCGGGGCTCTTTATGTTGTAGAACCAGCTGTACTTGTCCAACTTGAGGCAAAGTTGCTTCTCCAAGTGCAGAAGTTTGAGGCTGGTGCAACCTAGATTGTGCCATCTCAGATACTCCATCATTATGAAGCCTTGCCATGACTCCTTCAATCTCTGCACTTCTTTGCGATAACGTAGCGAGGGCATTCATGATAGCATCCAACTTGGACTCCGAACTTTCTGTCATACTAATGTCTTGGCCTTCGGCCATTCTAAGAAAAGGACAGAAATGATTCTACAAGAAGACAATATTGGTTTAGAGGAGGGTACTCTGCAATCTCTAAAATGCCTTAAGAGCTTCAAGAAAAGGGGTAATCCACTCTCTCCAAGAAGAATAAGACTCCAATATTGTAACAAAAGAAATATCAGTTTAGAGGAGGATAATCCGCAACCTCTAAAATACTAGTACACTTCCAAGCAGAGGGGTAATCCGCACTCTAACGCGGAAGAAACTAACTCTGATATCTGAGGTGAGTGAAGTCTCGACAAACTGTCACGGATACAGAAATACAGACTCGAGATCTAACAAGAAGTTCAAGAAGAACTAGCAAGAACTAGATTAATCAGATGAATACAAGAACAACACCAAAGAGGTGAGCTAGAGCTTTAAGAGATGTGTTGTCGAGACTGAAGAACTCTTCAGCCTCGATTCTAATATATACTCTTATTTAGGAAGCTTCTCAAGCAACTTCTATTAACTACGAAGCTTCTAGAAGGTTCTAAAGACTTGCTTCTAGAAGGTTCTAGAAACTTATCTCTAGAAGGTTCTAAGGACTATGTCCCTAACATCTTCTACCAACTAAGAAGCTTCTAGAAGGTTCCAGAGACTTGCTTCTAGAAGGTTCTAGAAACTTCTAGAGATAATAATTTCTACTATCTTTTCTTGATTCTTTTTTCTAAATGTAGTTATAAATACTTCTAAGAATGAATACAAATTATGAAATAGTTATGAATCATTTTCCTTCAAAGATGAAAACCAAGAAAGAATCCTCCCAAAGAGATGTGCTCCTATAAATCCAACTTGAATAAATCCATCAAAGTATTGAGAAAGATATAACCATAGATAGAACTTTACTTATTGTAAAAACCCCCAAAACTTTGATCTTGTTCTATCAAAATTTTTTAACATATTTATCCTTCTTTTTCTTATACCTATGGTAGCAAGACTCTTTGAATTCAATTATGAACTTGATCTACTTGCTTCTCTTAATTGCACAATTTTTTGATAAAAAATTTGAAATTTTTTGTTGACTTCGTCTATGGATATAAAAATAATGCTTTCATAATTTATATTGGAAGTACATAACATTTTCATCCTAAGAGTGTTAGTAAGGGCGTGAAAATTTGCAATATTTACAAATATATTTTCACTTCCATTAAGAATAGCATCTATAATTTTTTCTTCTATATACAATTCAAATAAATTCAAAAAAATAAATTAAAAGAGGATAATCCTCAACCTCTAATATTAAATAAAAAAATTATAAAAAGAATAATCTATTCTCTTTTATAGAAAAAAAATAGTTTTAAAAATTACAAGTTAGTTTAAAGGTAGGTGATCTTTAACCTTCAAAAACAAAATAATAGAAGTAGACTAATCTACTCACTTCTAGAACAAAATAAGAACAATGGATTAGAACTCTTGTCAAATTGTCAAAGATATGAATCTCAAACAAAGAGAATCTCAATATACTCTTGTGTCACTTAAAAAGACTAAGAAATTATTCAAATTGGTAATATATTGAATTAGAATGGCTATTATTAAAGACAAAAAGACTAGAAAGTATTGAAACAAGACTAAAGACTAAAAATGTGTTGACAAGGAAAAAAAAAAAAAAAAAAAAAAAAACTTCACTCTTCTTTCTATATATACTATCTAATTAGGAGCTATATCTAATTAGGAGCTATGTGGCAATGTTCTATAAGACTTCTAACACATGTTAACTTTGCAAGCCATATGTTTTAATTTACAAGGCAAGTTTTTTATGTGTGTGCCATATCATTAGCTTATATCACAAGCTATCAATAGATGCAATAGGTGGGTAGATTATTGGCCAAGTTTCTAATCTACCAATCAACTATAAATATATATAAAGTCAAATATGTATCTATGAAGCTTCTAAAAAGCATTGCCACAAGATAATATTAAATCTACTTATATTTATCTTCTAGCTGACATTTCTTACTTAGATAAATATATATGTCCATGACACATAATTAAAAAAACTAGCATATTATTAATAATAAAAATCATATAGATGACTTATTATAACATTTAAGATGGCTTTTAAACCAATTGTAATTTAAAATAATATAGAATATCTTAATCTTTTTTATAGCCTATTCAATAAACTCTCTTTTCATCCTTACATATGTTTTTGGTCAAATAATAAAAGCTTTATGATATAGCTAGTTTATGAAGAACTTTGTCTCAAAATAATGTTCTTAAAGTTAATTTAATAGTAAGGAGGTAAAAGTCTTTATTAGAACCATTGTTTTTTAAATAATACAATTTATAATTTAAACCTAAAACATGTATTGAAGTAATGTTCATATTGATAATTTAGAATAAAATAGTAGATACTAATACTATACTTATAGCTAATCTAGATTCAAAATAACTATTTTAATTTTGAAATTAAAGTATGGAGTTACCTTCATACTAAAAAAACTAATTTGGTTCATTGTATGAGAATATAGACAAATCACCCATTAATGGGAGCAAGTATGCAAAGAGAGTTGGTTTTGAAGGAACTGGACAGGGAATTTGGAGATGGGAGTTAAGCCGCAAGCCTGCCTCCCATGAATTCTGTTGCAGACAGCACTGGAGAACCCATTAGAGACAATCCTGCCAACACGTCTGGACCAGCCAAAATTCGATGCGAACGTCAGATTGAAAAGAAGTTAGTTGTCTTCAATTCGTTTAGGGAATATCGTACATCTACGTTCATATTCTATTTGAGAGATAAATTAAGGCAGGTGTGAATCATATGTCTCCTGTGGCCAGTGGCTCAACATTGACAAATGCACTAAGTAATTTGCGGCGAGAATTCATGTAAAATCGTCAACCTCTGCCCCAAATTGTGCACAGTTCTGCCACTTTCAGTTTAAGCTTCAGTCTGAATCTAGATTCGAAGAATCTGATCTACGGTCGCTAGCAGGCTCTGTCCTCCAACGTTGACTGCTATCAGGCGAAGTGAGTATCAAAGGCCAATGCCATAACCAGCCTTCTCTATTCCTACACGTGAAAATGCATTTCTGTTTTGCTTGTTGCAGCATACTGGTTGCCCAGTATTTGCGAACGTGTAATGTGCGACGGGATTCGAAGTTGCAACAATGTGTCGACGTTCAAGTGTACATTCTAGCAAAGATTTTCAAATGTGGGCAAATTTACTACTGTATTTTGCGTGAACGATTGTAATCTATCAGAATCAATTCAGCTATGGCTTGTTGCTGTGATGCATTCTTTCAATATGTAGCAGTTTTTGTGATGTAGTGCGCTTTTTTGGCTCGTCTTAGCACCCTTTCACCTGAGGATTTGTGTCCACATGGGTTTAAAGTAAAACGTAACTTATCGTGGTCTCTGAAATTTGTCTCATGCATCCATTGAAATTGTTCTGAACTTGAAAAATATGAAACTTAGGAATGCAAGTAATTGTATTCCATTTGCAGGCAGGACTCTCTGCTTGTGCTTGAGTGGAAGAGTAGCTTAGACCTCTAGATTCAGAGGCTCACGGAAGCACTTGTTGCCTTCTACAATCAATTTCATTCAATGAGTAAACTCATACAAACAGAGGTAGATTCCTCTCATTCTCATTTACCTAAAAAAAGGAAGGGGTATCATGATAATGTGCTAGAAATCTCGAAGCATATCAACGCAGAGTGCCCCAGCTGCGATTTTGTTTTGTTTTGTTTTGTTTTGTTTTTTTTTTTTTTTTTGATACAAGTTGACCTCAAGCATTTTGTAACATAAACATAATAAAAACTAAGCATTCGTCTCTGGGCAAATATAGCCAATGCGGTTACGATCAGCAAGAAACAAACTTCGGTGAAAGAACTCTGCTTTTGTGAATAACAGCAATTGAAATCAGGTGAGTTCAACGATCCTCCTATTCTGACCCAACTCTGCCGATGAAAGTGAGACTCTGAAGACTGAGTCGTAGCTGCCGTTCTTCACATTTCATCAATCAATTGCAAGGTCCAATCTGAAATGGACGGCATTTAGTATTTGCTTGTGTAAGCAACTAGGCAAAGTTGCTGGATGAGCAGTAGCCCCAAAAGACGTGTCTAGATCCACAAGTCCCCTTTCAGCATTTTGTTACGTGGAGAAAAGGACTTGCGACCAAAGAGGAAAAAGGATATTCCAGTGGAGACTGCACGCCAATCACTTAACGCCGTAAATGAGCCTCTCAAACCACATTCAAAGCATCAGCAGCTCTTGTGTTTTCTGTGCTTCGTTTCATCAACAAGTAATGATGTCCATAACATTGTGGTGCACATTGTAATGCACAATGCTTTACTCATAATGGTGTATTTGATAGGATTTTTGCACCCAATTTTTACACTTATTAATAGCACAATTTACTTATAATGGTGTATTTTTTTGGTGATATTTTAATGTATGTTTCTAGTTTGTGCTTATTGGAAGTATTATTATCTTTACAAAGAAATATATATATATATATATATATATAATTATTTTATGATATAATATTTATTTTTTTAGTTTTTTTGCTTATTTATAAGAAATAAAAAACTTATGATAGATCTTTAGCTGGTGCTTTGCAATGTCTACTTTGTGCAGTTTAATCCACTAATAATTATATTTAATCTAATTATAGTGCATTAAAGAAGTTTAAATCTAAATTTATAATAAGATTAGTAAAATAAAAAAGATTAGTTATTTTGATATTTAAAAAATTCAATCATCACTTTTTTATTTATATGTATAAGAAAAAACCAAATAAAAGAAATCATGTTTAATAGTAGTTTTAATATTTTCAATTAAAAAAAAAATAAGAATTGCAAAGAATAAAAATTGACACTTATAGAACTAAAATATAAACATAGATAAGATTTTTTTTAGAATAAGTAGTCTTGAATATATTGAGATTAGATACTCTTGAGTTAAGATTAGAATACTAGAAGAGAATTTACAAGACTAGAGATAGACTTGATATTGTCTTCATGTATATTTGTCAACATAAAAGACCTCATGAAAGGTTTTTGAGAACCACAAGGTTTCTAGGATGTATTTATGATATTCTTTTAGATGTTCAAAGCTTCTTAGAGAATTTTTTATAAATGCATAAAAAATTACTTAAATATAAGAAAGTAGATGTATAGATTCTATCAATACATAGATATATTTTGAAAAGAAAACATAACAATAAAAAAGAAATTAAGAGTCTAAAAATTATTAATAATTTAAAGATATGTTTTAATTCAAAAAAATTATAATTTAGATAATATAAAGCGATATTATTAATTATAAAAATAAAAAATTATATTTATTTTTATATTAAAATTTATATTTTATTAATTATTTTTATTATATAAAATAAATAATAAAAATGGTTGATCAAAATTTAGATTTTTTTTATATTGAGTAAGATTGTAGTTTAAAAGTTAAGATTTTAGGTATTATATGCATAAATATTTTTTAATAATTCTCAAATTTATTCTATATCTTATCTATTAATTATTATGATGAAACTTTTAATATTGTGATATTTTATATTTAAAAGATAATTTTAATATTAAAATTATTTTATAAATATAATTTTAATTTTGAAGTATAAAAATATTTATAAAAAAACTTATTCTTATACTAATTGAGATACATTTTAGCTACTTTTAAGTATTTTATCATAAAATATAAAATAAATCAATCAAAAAACTAATGGTGTGAATAAATCAAAATATTTTAAGATAAATATTATTAATTATATTATTTCATTAATTTATTAAAATTAAAATTTTAAAGTTTCACAATAATTGTTTCTACAAAAATAATTAATTAACAATTCCATAGATATATATATATATATATATATATATATATGATGAGGCTTTGTTTTAAGGTTCTATTTTGAGGTTATTTATATAAGGTAATTGCATTAATTTACAATAACTAAGCCAGTATGTAATGGTTGCTTTTTACTTCTATAAATGCATAGCAACAAATTATGTCAAAATCTACGTATGATTGTAATTTTATGTTGCTGAAGTAAAAAAACTAAGAGTCATAAGTCTTAATAATAAATTTTTGTCTTAATGTATTTAATATTGTTCTTTTATGACATATCAACAAGATTAATCTTGACTTTCTCTTCATCTTAGTCTTGTAGATTACAAAATCTTTAATTGAAAGATTTTAATATAATATTTAATTAATAGATTTTAATAAAAAATCTATTAATTAAAGATTCATTAGATTAAAAGAAAGATTTTGTATATTTTTTGTATTGTATTTATGGAAAAGATTTTTCTCTCCAAAAAAAAGAAGATGTATATATATATTTATTTATTTATTTATCTATTTATTAGGATTTAACACCAATTTATGAATGGGACTAAAAAATATATAAATAAATTAAAGTGTTTTTTTTTAGAGACCTAGTAATTTGGATACTTTTAAGTATGAAATACACAAAGATTTTAATATTGTTGACACAACTAAACCAAAAAAATGACTGCTATTCTCACTTTCCACTTTGCCTTATTGGAACGTGGTTGAAGGATATTTTGCTCCATAGAAGTTAGTTAAGGACCTCTTTTATCATTGCTCTAAAAGTGGAGGCGTGATGGAGACTCACATCAACTCTATTTTCTATCCGTCTCTCTCATTTCTTGGAAAGTAGCGCTTTCCTATTGTGATGGATTTCGTCCATTTGTATTTCGCTGTACTTGCTTGATTGCAATTTTGTACACTACACTGTACCCCCCTTTTAATGCTGTTTGTCATTTCTTCATCGCCACGAGTGTTCTCACCGACAGTTGCAAAATTTGGGTTCAATTTTGGTCCAGATGATTCAACCTTAGTTGCAGTAGAAATTGGTTGTTTGGGAGCAATCCATGACAAGCTATGCACATTCTAATGCTTTATCACAATGTGGGTGACTATGAAACGGAATCCGGGTGATGGAAATGCTTGTATAAATGGTTAACTTGATCAGCGTGACAAATGTCACTGGTTTGTCTCTATGCCATAATTTTAAATTCCTCCGATTCTCTTCCTCTCACCTTCGACGGTTGCAGAATTCACGTTGACGGGTTGGAGGACTAATTGAATGGACCCCATGCTTTCAAAACAGCGGATGAAGATGCTCGCGAAATAGCTTCTCTTCAATTTTCTTTTTTTAATTATGGGCTTTCTTCAAACAAACTCTTTCCTTGAATGCCCCTTCGCATTGGTTCTCAATTCCTTTGCGACTTGATCATCGACGCCGCACTCGCAGCAACGATCAACCCTCACACACTGATAGACCAGCGCCGCGGCACGAGCAGCGAAATCTCGAGGGTTTTAGGCTTTCGGTGAATTACTTATTCACTTACTTGAATTCGTATATGTGAATATATATATATATATATATATGTTTTTTTGTGAGTATATTTTATTTGGAAATGAGTTGAAGATAAATCCACTAAAGAATATCCCTATTTTACTACTGATGCTGCTTCATGATTGTCATAATTTGTTCAGATTGAGCATCTGAATTCAACCAATGCATGGCACGGCTGTGGCAGTAATTGATTGGTATATTTTACTCATCATGCTTGCTTTATTTTACTCATCATACTTTATTTGTGGCATTCTATCAACTTTCTTTTCAGTTTTATTTGAATCAAAACTATTTATCTAGAATAAATCTAAGAAATTAAAAAAGGTTAATTAAAATAAATTATTTGTATTAATGTTATTTAGAATTTTATTTACAAAATATTGGCATAAATCATAAAACCGATGTTCAATAATGTCATAGGAAACTATTTTATTAATACATTTCTTAGGTCTTAGTTATGTATGAGTACAATTATGTTATTATCTATGCTATATAAAAATTAATCTTGTTGAAGATTCTCCAATAACCATTGAACAAAAAACTTTGCAAATCAAGTTCTAAAAAAGTTTATAAGTATTCAGAGTATCATTATTTGTACTTGATGTTTTGCCAAACTACATATTCTTTTATTAAAATTTAACTCTTGAATGGAATTTTTGGAGAGCCTTATGTATTTTGGTTATTAAGAAATTAAAAACATATTTCGAAACTTATTAATTTACTTTTTTGTTTTGAAAGGTCAAATTTTTGGCTTATACACTTGAAAGGACTCATTTAAGCACTTGTTTCTTACTTGCTTCTCTTCTCATTTGTTTTGTCCATGTTCACTTTTTAGCCCACTTAATTTTAATCCTTATAGAGCATGTTTTTAGTCTTACATCTTATTTTTTATTAAAACTTGATTGAGTTCAATAATAGTTTTGTGTCCACAATCAACAATAAAACAACCTATATTATAAAAGTTTTTTTCTTCTAATATGGCCAAAAGAAATTTTGTACTTGTTTCAGTTAATCCGTTATGTCTTCAAAATTGATGATTTTAGAATTTTAAGTATATAAATTTTAATATTATGTACTTTTTTTTGAGTTCTTTGACAAACCAAACTCTAAGTTGTACACTTTGACTACAATGAAAGTTTTGTAAATTCTATGTATATATATATATATATATATATATACCATTTGTATAAAGTTATTTTTATTTTTAAAATAACATACCTTTATAATATATTTGTTGTAATTTTAAATATTTATAAATAGTATATATAAATATGCACATATATATATATATATATATATATATATATAAACTTGTATTTACATTATAGCTAAGGATGTATTAATTTTTCTAATGCTTTGTATAAATTTTATTTCATATGTGATTAGAGATGTTGTTTGTATTCTTCAATATTAATAAATACTTCGTATGCCTCACTTTTATAAATAAATCAAGAGAAATTGCCAAAAATTTATATTTTTCTTAAAGAGTTATCTTGAATTTCTTGAAACAACCATCCACAAGTCCTACAAATGTAATTGTATTAAGAGAATATAAGACTAGGCTACATCTATCTTCCATAAACTAATTATTTGTATCTAAAAGTTGGACCTTCAATAACAATTACTTGACAACAACCTCTCTTTGTTTGAAAAACTCACTTCTTTATTTTAGAAGATTCAACATAATATGGACTTTTCTCAAAAGAATTGTTTGTAAATTATGTATATTTAAGTCATGCAATTTGAGTAAAACATTATCCACACAAAATAGCTTTGGAACTCTAAAATATATATGCTTAAAAATAACAACATATTATAGAAAAAGATAAAGAAAATAACTTAAACTTAATATGGATGTTAAAAATAAAAAATGGAATAAACTGTGGATAGCCAAATAACATGATAAGTTTAAAGGTAGGGATGTCCATTAGGAAGAAAAAAGACAGAAAGAAAAAAAACTCTCTACAATAGACTAAGTATACACACTCCACCAAAATGTTGAAGTCTATATTCAGTAAGTAGAATAAACTATGTTTTCGTATGGTTTTCGTATGTCAACATTCCTGGGGTGTTAAGACAGCGGATGTTTCGTGCTCTCCTTTTCCCAAATGAATACAACAGGCCGGACCATGTGGGTGCCAAAGAATAAAAAAAAACATTAAAAATTAAAAATAACAAGTCTGACATTTGCTCCTCCTTACTCATTGTCAGGAATAATAATATATTCGAGCTTCAACTGACCTCCACCCTCGACCTCAAATGCAAAGGAGGCCCAATCCTTCTCACGCCAATCAGATCGCCGTATTAATGAGCGGACCCAACCCGCCACATGAGATGAAGCAAGGTGCGCATCGAAGTGGGCGGCGCGTGGAGGCTGGGGTTCGGAAGGGGCGAGAGAATGAGAGAGTCCTATCAGTCGGTCATCGTTGCCACTACTTAACACACAGTGAGTAATTGAGTGATTGAGTGAGGGAGGGAGGGAGTTTATTAAAGGAGAGAGGGGATGTCTGGCGGAGGATGTCTCGCCCAGTCGGCTCAACAGTGAGCAGGCGCAGCATCATCCGTCCTCAGTCTCATCATCCTGCATCATCATCCTGCATCATGCTGACGTTCCTCAACCCGAAGCTCGCTGAACGATTCTAGACTTGTCCTGTGCATCAGTAGACCCTCCATGAGCGTCATTACTACACTGCAGAGACTTGGATGCCGCCGTCATGCTGGTGCGGCATCGGGTGAGATTTAGCTCAACCCCATTGTTGTGGTGTGCACGACGAGAGACAAAAGTATAAGAGTTGAGTTGGATATTGCAGCCGCATTGGGGAAAAAGTAGGTGGGGTAGCAGGCGTCAAAGAAGTCTTGGACGAGGTGCTGTCATGCATGAGAAGGGATTTTAAGACGCGGGGAGCTTGTGGGATGAGTGTTTTAGACATCTCGCCTGCTGCTCGGTTTGGTGAAATGCTCATTGGGTCTTTGCAGCTCCGTGAATGGTAGGCTTTATTTGTTTTCGCATTCTGAGAGAGGGGCGCAAAGCTCCGTGACGCGTTTGCTTGTAGATGTAGCAGCGCGTCACGATGGTGACACAAAATGACCAGGCGGGTGTGGAGCAGCCTGAGAGCGTGAAGCTTTCGATCCCCGCCGATGTGGAGGGTCTAATTTTAGAGCCCAAGAAACATTGGACCAAGTATGCTGTCGTCCCTGTGCTTGTGCTGGTGCTGGTGCAGGTGCTCAGTGGCGGTCACCAGATCCTTTCAAGAGTGGCCCTGGTCACTGGCATAGATCCACTCCTGTTTACCTTCTACAGGAATTTTATCGCGTTTGCCGTCTTGGCTCCTTTCGCCTACTATGTCGAGAGGTAGGTGATGGTGTATAGTTACACCCATGAATCTACTAACTACTGAGAAATCACCGATGCTTTTTACAATTGTGCAATTTGCACTTTAAGGGAACGAATTTCAGGGTCTGACTTGTTCGTTGGCTTTCGTCAGCAGGGATATGAGACCGAAAATGACTCTAGCGACGTTTGGAAACCTCAATATTCTCGCCTTTTTTGCGTAACTCCCCTTCCTCATTGATGTGGACCCCATCAGCAATTACTAATTGTTTTTCTTCCCGTCTTGTTCTTGCATTTATTTCGACGCTAGTATTGACCCATTGGACCTTTGGACCCCGCAGAATTTTGGGGAACCAGCAATTTTACCTGGCAGGGTTGAAGCTAACATCACCCTTGTTCGCGGCCGTGGCGCAAAATACGATTCCAGTGATCACCTTCTTGTTAGCTGCAAGCATTGGGTAAATACTGGTTCTACCAGCAGTTCATATTTTCCTGACATTCTTGAGTGTTTTGTTTCATTTTTTTTTTGATTTTTTTTGATTTTTTTGTTTGTTTGTTTGTTTAATTGTTTGTTTGTTTGTTTGTTTGTTTGTTTGTTTTGTTTTGTTTTGTTTTTTTTTTTTTGTTGTTGTTGTTGTCGCCATCGGTTCTAAGGTCAAGTAGCTACGTTTGAACCTTTTAAGGATTCTAAAGACAATGTACCATGCTCACTTAGAGCTAGTTTAATTTCTACAACGGTGTAAATTCTACCCTAGCAGCGGTTTGTTTTGCATAATGTCTGGTGTCTTAAAATGTAGTGGCTTAAAATGTTCAGGCAAGAGGAGATATCCTGTCGAAAGATGAGTGGTCTTGCCAAAATTCTTGGAACCTTCATTGGCTTCGGTGGTGCAGTAACCATGACACTGTACAAAGGAGCGAAGATCTATGCGTCCGAAGCTGGAAAAGATGAGTTAGATGGATTTGTGAACCTCTTCAAGTATGCGGGAATCCCCGCTCTAGTCGACATCAAGATAGATCACTGGGCTCTTGGTGCATTTTATCTACTATTAAATTGCACCTTGTGGGGGTTGTATCTCATAAATCAGGTGCAGATTAACTCCAACATATTATTATTATTATTATTATTATTTTTTCTATTCAAAGCACCGAGCTCTTGATCTCTTGGGCGGAGAACTAATTGTACATGAGCCATGTGTTGGGGTGTTTCTGCAAAGGGTTCTGTACTAGTGAAGTATCCAGCCCTCCTGTCGATGGGGTGCTTGACGGAACTATTTGGGTCCATTCAAGTGGGTATTATTGGAGCCGCAATGAAGGGCGTACAGTCCCTCGATTTCCGATCGGTTACGCTTAATCATCTCATGGTCATCACATATGCGGTAAGATATACCTTCACCGCAGTCTCGCACTTCCTCGTTCTTTTAGCCTGACAATAAGCTGGGAAACGTCGACAGTCATACACCACTGAGTAAGATCATTGAACCAGTGGTAGCATGTGGACTTGTGGATTGACCTTGCAGGGGGTGGTAGTCTCAGCTATCGTTCAAGTGCTGCAAGCATGGTGTATCCAGCAAACGGGTGCATTTTTCGTCTCCATCTTCTTGCCAGTGCAAACGCTGGTGGTGGCTGTTCTGGCAATTATTGTGCTCGGCGAGACTCTCTACCTAGGAGTGTAAGTTGCCATCCGTCGCTTCTATATTTGAGCCGACTTTTGTTGCATATATTAGTAACTATCACAAGTCTCACTTGATGTCCCAACTTAACTTGGCTGACCCTGTTTCATTTCCTCTATTGAGCGTTTTTGGACAATATGGTGCAGCGTGATAGGGGGTGTGCTGGTTATTGGAGGATTCTACATCGTCAATTATGGACAAAAAATGGAGCGAAAGAAGAAAAAGTTATTGCTCCTTCAATGCAAAACCAAATCAGGCGTGATAAGCTTCAGTGGTGAGGATAAGAAACTATCTGATCTAGAGGAACCTCTCCTTTCTTGATGCTTTGTTAGGGCAAAGCATGCATCAGCTCTCTTACAAACAAAAAAATGAATCCTCCAGCCCATAGTTTCACAAGCTCAGTGTCAGGAAGTTATTGAGAATCCGGATCTCGAAGTAGTTTTCAGCCTTGATTCAAGGAGGCTACGTTCAGAAGTACACATGTTTTAGATATACCAAGCTTTTAAGGCAGAATATAAACATAGGATTTTTGATAGCCGTAAGAATATGAGAGATAAATACCTTGACTCCAGATATTCACTTCTCGTACGCAATGCTTCTCAGTGTGGAAATTACCAAGACTCATGCAACACATATACATACATTCCATATTTCAATTATGCGAATCCATCTCTGTACTTGAATTAAATGTATGAATTACCAATCTTGAGAGTGTCTATTTCCATTGTTGTGTAATATTTTTCTTTCAAACAAATCGACATTTTGCATGATTGTTATTTGATTTAATTTTGAGTAACTGATGTTCAGAACTACTCATGTGACAAAAATATTGTACAAATACTTCAAATATAATCATTTACTGATTAATTTTTTTATCACTAGTTGAAAACATTGATTTGTAAGTTTATTTTCAAATTAAGATAAAAAAATTTATTTATATTACAGTAATTGTGAGGTACTTGTAAACTGAGTATTAAAAGCAACAAAAGTCATTTCCTTTGAAATTCCGACAAGTGATATAAATAATTAAAATTTCAAGTTAGATTTCTAATTTAAGAATCTACTACAGTCAAATTACTTAAGTAATTATGCTTCACATCATTACAATGTTTAACCTTAATTACAATGCAACATTCACAACAAAAACATTACCAAAGTCGTATAATATGTCTCTGAAAAATGTCTCTAAAATTGAACCAAAAAAAAGGATAAGTCCGTAAAGAAAAACTTCAATAACAGATCGTTTATACACATACATATCTTGGAAACATTTAAATGAATTTGTCACAACTTTTGAGGAATTTATATTGGAGTTGTCGCTGCAGGGGTGATGATTGTATTTCGTCAAACTGTTGACATTGAACATGTTCCAGTATTTCGTTAGAATGTATTCTCTCACTTCGTTCTATTTCTTGGATATGCTCAAGATTGTCTAAAATGGTGTTTCAGCGCAGTTTGGGCACTACCTTTCCTTTTTAAAGATGTTGCCAATTGACTTGATATTAGATGGCGCATATAATCATCTCTTCGAGAATATGTCCAAGTGCTAACATGTGTTTTAGTTTCTGTACATTCAGCAGAATTTGGGATTAGTATATCCATGTTAATTCTTGGACTACAGACTAGGATGACAGTATAATTTTGATGTGGTGCTTACGTGTAAGAAGTGCGATTGTGTAGGATTGGTAAAGCCAACCAGTTATTTGACAAACGAAGATCTTAATACGAGAAAGTGATGCAGTTCCGCGTAGATGTCTGCCAGGTACGGTTTGAGTTCTTTGTTTTCACTAGGACATCACATACTCAGATCTCTAACACCAGGCTTCCATTCCACATTGCAAGACCTGACACTTAAACCACACGTAAGAGAGTTTAGACAAAAAAGGCTGCAGCAATTACGAGGATCTGTGGACCCATTCTTGATTCATATTGCCAGCGATACACATATCGGAACCGACGTATCTCTACATAGTACAGGAAGTGATCAACAGATTATCTAGTTAGGCCTGGCGACCAAGAATCCACAGATCTGCACCTGCTTCACGTTGTCGAATCCTAACACGCGTACGAAGCAGCCGGGGAAAGTCTTCTTGCACTCCTCAATCTCCCTCAGGACCTGGGCAGAGTCTTGGCATCCGAACATGGGCAACTTCCACATGGTCCAGTAGCGGCCGTCATAGTACCCTGGGGAGGAGTTGTTCTCGCGGGTCACACCCTTGGAGTTCTGTAACGAGCAAAGGTTGTCAATTCGTAGGGCACAGCAAGCACTTCACTCCAAGTTCCATTTAACATACTAGAGCCCTAAACAGAATGATTCTATAGCTCCGCCATTCACATTCGAAAGAGATAGCTAACTCATATCCTTTCCTACATTCTGCCCAACGGCTCAGTTGGTGATTCAAAAAGTAGTGATAATTTCACGAAACAATAATCTTACCACGTCGAACTCGAGGCAGGGGATCAACTTCTGCTGAATCATGTACTCCACCTGCTTAGCGATGGCGTCATCGGACAATGGGGGCAAGTAAGAGAAGGTCTCGAATTTGGTCATGCCGATGGGGTTCCACACCTGCATGCAGTTAACACGGCTGCCATTCTGGACGGAGCTCAACTGCTGGGATTGGCTGGAGAACAAGGTGGCACTCTTGAGGCCCGAGAAAGCCTTGACGGAGGTCGACTCAGATGTCGACACTCCAGATGAGGCTGCGGCGAAGGCAGCGGGGGCAACCACGGTGGAAGCGGCAACGATGGACGCCATCGTACAGGACTCAACCTTCACAGAAAGGAGTGGAAAAAACGATGATACCTAACGACGAAGACAAATGGAAATTTGCTGCGTGAGGCCAATCTACGCGGAGAAACTAGAATTAAGAAGAGAAAGTTGGCAGGAGGGTAGCCACACAAGGCGCAGCAGCAGCGCCTCAAAGTGGATAACGCAACTGATGATGGACCGCGTTCTGTGGATCGATTTCGAAATGACGTGTGGACAGAATGGATGACGAAAGTGGGACGTGGTCGAATGGAGGTACGCGAGCAGATTTTGAGGATCAGCGGCGAGCGGGGTCTCAGCGGGGTCTCGACATCGTCGATGCGCATCATCGGGAGCATCGGTGAAAGATGGGGTGGGATGGAGTGGGACATGGGGTGTTGAGCTTGGATCAGATTGGCAAATGCATAATAATCTGATTCCCAATGTGCTTCATTGTTGCCTCCGAGCACTCGACCACCCCCGTCCCCTCAGCCATTAGGAAACGAAAGAAAGGCTCTCTCTGTTTCTGTCTCTCTGCTGCACCGATGATGAAACCATGGATGCCCTGCTTTTGTTCGCAGAATTCGTGAGTGACGTCAAAGGAAAATGTCTCCTAAACTTACGATGGAGCAGCTAGAGAGATCAGAGTTATTTGTCACATATATACATGTGTGTATATATATATATATATATATATACATTATTGTACTATCTATGTATTAAGATCACTCAAGGAGACAAGTGGCTGTCCTTCATTGCATGCACTTCTCTTTGTTTTCATTAAAAAACTTCATGTTTTGTGGAGTTCACAACTCTTTTTATACTTCAATGAGGGCGTTTTACAATTCATCAAGAACTAATTACTTTGTTAAGTAAGTAGTGGATCCTAGGGATGGTGTGCCTTTCTACACTTATTCCATGATTGCCTCTAGCATGGATATCCTGTCTATTGATGTGGTCAAATTCTACCCCATGCTCTAGCATGGATATCCTGTCTATTGATGTGGTCAAATTCTACCCCATGCATTTGATGGCTTCTATCTATAGCAACTTATCTCCTTAGGTGTAACTTAGTTGCTAATAGTTTTGATTGTGTGATGAGCTTCAATGTATGGAGTTTGAATGTAGATTGTGAGCATGAGGTATGTGATGTGAAGATTGTCTATTATTGAGAGCAAATGAGTAGTGTGGAGCCTTAGGTTGGATTTCCAGTTTAATTTCATTTGATGGTTTATGTTTTTGCAAACCTTCATAATTCCATTAATCATGCCATGTTTCTCTTTTCAATTACTTGTGTAAGTATAATATGAGTTATGAGGTTGTTTATTATTGACATCTATGGTACGGGAGTGAATTGATGTTGATCTTTTGTAAGTCATTTAATTGATTTATTAGTTGTTTTAGAATAAAAAGATGTATTTAGAGTGCTTAGAACCATAATATATGGTGAATAGTGTAGAAATCTTTGGACAAGTAGAAAATTAGAATGTTAATTGTAGAATTAAAATCTTAGTAAGTCTTAGAGATAATTATCTTAGTTGGTTTAGTATTTTTTTACTTATTATTAAATATTGAGGATTATTTACTAAGGCCAATATTTGTATTGGCCTTCTATCTATACATATTACTTATAAAAAAAACTACAAATTGTAGTTAGTAGTTAAAAGAAGCATAAAAAAGAACTTCATGTCTTTTTAGTTATTTATATAAAAAGTAGGATTTATAATCGGTATAAATTAATTTTATTATTATAAAAAATTATTAAGATAGGAAGTTATTGCCTTAAACTGATATTAATATTATAAAATCATTATAAGAATTTTTAGAATTTATTTAGAATTTATTTAGAATTTAGGAAGTTTTAGAGCAATTTCCAAGACTTTGGTAAAAATGAGTTTTATCACTTCGAGAGCCATTATGAAGAAATGGAGCAAAATTTGAAAGCCACTCGAGGTTTGAAAGCTAATTTGGTTCTTTAAACTCATGGTGAAGTCAAAAATGCAAAATTATTGATTTTACTAGTAAAAAATAGGAGGACCAGCAGCTAATGTAGTCCTTGCAAGAAAAGAAGTGCACAAGTCTCATATGGATTGTAGCACCTTGAAGGTAGTTAGGACGATAAAACTAAGGCCTCATGGCACCTCTTAAACATCCATATACACTACTAATGAGCCTTAGTGAGGCTCGAACTCTTGATTTCTTGAGCAAGTTATTCTTGACATAAAACTTATTTACTTAACTTATTATTTATTTACTTGTTATTTTTTAATCTTTACAACTTACTCATAATAACTTAGATTTATATGTTTCTTATATCATTGAAAAGATTAAAAATAATATTTTTAAAAATATATCTTTTATTTTTATTTTTTACTTTTATTGGATGAAAACTTAGTGAATAGACTATGATTAGTTTTAAAGTGTACAGTTGCTTAATTGCACTTGTTTTTGTGTTGTGCTTCTATATTCTTGTTCTTGTTCCTACTAGTTCTACTTTACACCACCAATTACAAGAAACTCTTAATTGAGGCCATTTTGTAATTTGAATTGAGGAGTGAATTTTACACTTACATTTTGGTGCATTTGCCGAGAGATGGTGCTTTTAATGGTGTGTTTGAATGTGAAGTTGTTTATTGTGATTAATCTTGGTTGGTTTTGTTGAGTAAGAAATTCAAATAGGTCTTCATTATTATTAAGTATTTTACATCTCTTCCTTAAATGTAAGAACAAAGCATTTCAAATTTTCACTTTATAAGATAGTTAAGGATTTCAATATTGAATTGAATATAAATTGTTCTTGGATTTTTAACAATCAGTTTTTATGTGTTGTAAATTTTTAGTTGTATTTTTTTGAGGTTGTGTATCTTAATATTAGATTTTTAAAAAGCTAATACACATTCAAATTGGAATTGATTTGAATTATTAGTGAATTTTAGATTATGAAGAGATTCACTGCCTTGGTAATTTCATAAATCTATTGTTTAGAAAGGTATTTTTTAGTTTCTAGTGATTATTTTATTATAAAAATTATTAAAGACAAGCATCTTGAATATAAGTTTTTAGTGGTAAAAAATTTAATGCTATTGAATCAAAATTAAATTTTTGGCGATTTTTGGAGTGTAGAGAGGTTGCTACTTTAAGCAAAATATAATTGAGGTTAGTGATTTTTACCTCTTCTATCATTTAAATTTTGGATTTTATGTTATATATCAAAATTTTATATTAAAAATATTCTTCTTAATTTGATTAAATTATAAAAAAATAAATAAAAAATAATATATATATAGATATATTAAGAATTAAAAAAAAGAATTAATATTAAATTAATAATATAATTTTAATTTTAATTAATTAATAAAAATAAAAATTAATCAATAGTTTCAATTTACTTTTACTTTTAATTTTAAATTTTATTATTTAATTTTTTTTATCTTTTATTTAAATTTATTTTCTTAATTTTTATAAATATTTTTATTTACTAATATTATTTCTTCTTTTATGTGCATGATAAGTTTTAAGTATTAAAATAAATTTAATATGTATTTTTTATTTATTCATTAATTGATTTTTTATACAATATTATTATATTTATTTTTAAGTGATATTTGATTAGTTTATTATTAGTATTAGTATTACTTGGTGATTATCTTAAGTTAATTATTAGTTCTATAAGCATAACAGGTGGAGCTTGTTTTTAGTGTTCATCACTCTTCATCTTTGTAAGTTTTCAATTGAGGGTTTTTTCTAGTGGTAGGAAAATTTAATCACTCCTTCCAAAATTCATATTCCTTCTACTCAAGAAGGAACTTAAGAATAATTCAAGAGAATTCTTTATCAACAAAAGAAGAACAAAATTCAAGAAGAAGGAATAAATAGAAAATTTAGATAGAAGAAATTTGAAAAAAAAAAAAAAAAGGAGAAGAAGAAGAAGAAGAAGAAGAAGAAGAAGAAGAAGAAAAGAAGAAAAAGAGTGAAGATCAACAAGTTCAAATTATAATCCAAGGTGAATATCTTTTCAACAAAATTCATTAAGTTTTAAATTTATTTTGCTAATATATATTGTGATTTGAGGAGAAAGAGCATAAGAAAGAAGGGAAAGATTAATAGTTTGCAAAAAAGTAAGTCTTTGAACCTTGTGAATTATTTCTTTCTTGAAATTTTAGAAAATTGCTTGAATACAAGGAGTATGAACTAGGAGTTGGAGGATATAATCTAAGAAGAAGATGCAACAACAAATAACCTTCTAACTCTCTTTATAGATTTTATTTTCTTTAGAATCAATAGAGCCTTAGAATCCTTTCCTATCCTAATTCAAAAATATTTTTTTACAAAAATAAAATAAATATTTAATTCAAATCAGATAAGAAGAAAGTCACATTGAAAATTCTTTAATACATACTAGGTTGATTGGCAATGCAGTTAAGTAAGTTCTCCTTCAAATTTGATTGATGCATGTATTGAATCCTTTTTATTTAATATATGTATCATTGACCAAGTAGTGGATAATTTCCAAACTGCATTGATATAAAAGATAAAAAAAAAAAATTAGCTCATTGCCGACAACAAAATACCTTTACATTGAATGTTGCTTAGGATCACCTTCATATAAGGTCGTTCTATATAATAAGCTAAGAAAAGAAAAGTCTTGCTTAAGATTATATTAAAATAAGTATTCTTCTTTTAAATTATTTTTGTTATGTTGCCCTTTTCTATCAAAAGGAGTATTTAAGTGAGATGCATGATGTTGAACATAAGATAATATAAATTTAAATTTCACAAGTTACTAATCTGATTTATTTAATTATTTTAGTTTTTAATTATTAAAAATAACACCATGATTGTAGTAGTTTAATGTACCACTCCATTAAGTCCTATAAAATTGTATTAATACAACCTTTAGAAAACCCAAAGTCCTTAAGAACTATCAAAGTTATTTTGCTAAATATTACAACTTCAACTCTTGAACTCAATTTAAATATGCCTAGAAACTTTTTGTAAGAATTTTAAGACCTTTCTTTAGAAGATCTTGAAAAAAATTTAAAAATTTATTTTCAAAACCTTCAATAGATAATACAAGTAGTTTGAATCAAAGAAGTATTTATTCTCTTCATCCATCAGAAAGAATGGATCCAAATAGAGGAAGAAGAAAAGAAACACCACCTATACCAATTAATTCTTTGATTCAACTAAGATGTTTATCAATTCAAGTTTTAGAAGGACTTAGTACAGTATTTATGCCCTCTAACCTTTCCATCTTCAAGAAAACAAGGGATGAAGATCCTTCGACCAATATAAAATGTTTCATAGAAACATTCACTAGGTGTTTGATAATGGATGGCTGTTATTACTTAGTATGGTTTTCAACCATATTAAAAGAAGGAGCATAGGAGTGGTATTGCAACTACTCTTCTAATACCTTTTTTAATTGAAATATGATCCAATGTGACTTTTTAGAATAATTTCGGCTTCAAGTAGGACAAAGCACAACATTAATTACTTTATCTTCTTTTAGACAAGAAAAGGATAAAGACATTACATTGAATATTTGACATTTTGAATTAGTGGTGAAAACTTTTGTAGGAATTTTATTTATTGATGATACCTTAAAGCATTTATTTATTCAAAGATTTTTCAAAGAAAAAATTATTAAAAAAATCTTATATGCACATCTTAAAGACCTTATGATAGCCAAATATGTAATATAAGAAGTAAAAAAAATAAAAAAAGAGCATGAAAGACTATAGCATAAAGAAGACCTCAATATTCTTAGCTTCATATCTATATATGCTAGGAATCCTTATGCATCAAGCTCTCAATTCCAAAAACAATCACCATTAGTTCCTACAAAGCTAGGAGCCTATCCAGTATCTTCAAACATTAGACCACAACTTCCTTCATTGGCTTTGACATATCCTATTGATGATAACAAGTAAAAAGAGGAGTTACAAAAAGAGATGAGGATATCTCAATTTGAAGTTCAAATCCAAATCTCTCATCAAATGAAGTTGATGACAGAACAACTAGTTGGATTAGCGAGAAATTTCAACTCCAAACCTCCACCTTCCATTGAATCAAAAAGTCATACAATGAAATTATAGTGTACTCAATGTAGACAATTAGGTCATTTGGTCCAATTTTATAATTCTATTCTTTTACAAAATCAATGTTCCTAACTATATATCCCTCCACACAAAGACATAACCTTTTAATGGTGTAATTTAAATCAACAAGGATTTAATTTTAAGAACCAAGATCCAATGAATCAAGCAAAACGACAAGTAGAAATTCACACGTTTTATAAGAAAAAGACATCTTCTTAGTCAATGTTGGATTAAAAACCAAGTGGACTGTAGAAATTGCAGTAGTAATCATTTTAAAAAAATTTGTAGAAAATCAGATAGAGTAGTTTCTTCACAACTCCTACTTGATAATTATCCTCAAAATTCATTTAATGATTGTAGGAGAAGACAACAACCTTTAATAAATAAAAACCTAAGACCTCAAAATTTGTACTATGACTATGATTATAATAGGCAAAATCAAAAGGTACCTAGTGGCTACAAATTAACTTCTAATATATTCTACTAAATCCTAGTCATGATTAAAATCCCTCTAACCAACCAAGATAAGGCCAAGGATCTCAAGATGTGAGATTTGTATCTCAATCTAAAGGAGAGTTGGAACCAATTCAAAATTCCACCTAATTTAATGCCAATGAAATCTTTCTTCTTGAATTGAATTTAATAACCTTTGAAAAAAATCAAATTTAAAAAAAGAACCTAATTATAGTACCAACTTTAGTAATAATGACTAAATCTAAGGCTATATCTTTACTTTTTTATTAAGAAGAGGAGATTAGTACTACCAAGAGTCCACCTTGCTTTTCGAATCTTGAAAAAGTCACAAAGAATACAATTAAAGCAATCTAAAATTATACAAGTAAGTCTGTGAGATTTGATCCTTTAGTAGAAGAATTATCTTTCTAAAAACTTGGGGTTGAAAATGAGCCAAATATTAATCGAGATAATCATAGTTGAGAGGATCTCAAAATCTCAAAGTTTAAAATTTTTCAAGAATATAAGAATATAGAAAATTCTAATAAGCAAGAATTTAATTTATGGAATGATCTTAGGAAGTTAAAAGCTAATATTATGGTTGTTCAACTATTGGAAATTTCTCCAATAGTTAAGAAGATACTAAAAAATCATATTTCTATGAAAAACCAAAGAAGGCCTAAGGTTAAGATGGTGGCAAAAATAAATGCCTATACAAAATGAAGTGACGTAAAAGCAATTAAAATTGAAGTTTTTATTATAGATAAAATAATACCTTATACCATTATAGATGGTAAAGATGATTTGAATATTATATCCTTCCAAACCGTGGAAAAACTAAGATTAAATATCACTAGTTCATATCTTTTTTTTTTTTTTTTTTTTTTTTTTTTTATATCAAAATAAAAAATCAAAGTCCATCTATTTTTGTGGCCAAATAGAAAATTATAAGACGTGAATTGAGGAAGATGAACATGCCTTGACATATCATATCATTTGAATATATACATCAAAAGATTCTTTTTTCTTATTGCTTAGTATACTATGGTTGAAAAATTCAAAAGCTATAATAAACTAGAGAGAAAATAAGCCCCACATTACCTTTGGTCCATGGAAGAATAGAACCAAAATTTCTATATAACTTATCCTTAATCATAGAAGAATAAATTACACTGATTTATTAAAAGATATTTAAAAATAAAAAAAGGTAATTTAACAAAGGTGGTTAATTCAATTGACCAAGATTCAAAGAAAATAAAATGCCTAGGTTCCAACTTTTATCATTGGAAAGATGAGAAGGAATTTAAACAATGGCTAAATATGAGTCTAAAATCCACCATTCTATTGAATTAGTACTACACAACAAGCTTAAGAGATAGAATAGAAGAACTCCCAATTGTGAAATTTTTAAGTTAATTTAAATGCAGGTGTTTGAAGTTCAATTAAAAATAACACCTTCCAGGCAATTATTACCAATATTAAATTAAAATATTAAATAAAATTTACCATGAAAAATGATAAAAATAATTAATTAAGCTATTAATATTAATTCATAATAAGAATAAGAACTTAAGTTTAAGTTAAAATTAAAAGTTAAAGTTAAAAATTAAAGTAAAAATATGAAAAGATTAAAAGTTAAAATTAAACTTTATTAGCCAAAAGTTGAAATGTAGAGACTACAAGTTACTATAAAGATAAAAGTAAAAATAAAATAAGAGTGGTAAAAGCGAAGGTACCTTGACAACATCTAAGGATTGAAGGTAGCAACTTCTTTCTACTCCAAAATTTTTCGAAAATTGTAACTAGCTCTAAAATGAATGATTCTTAATTTTTTATAAGGTTAATTTAAAGAAGCTCTTGTTTCAAAAAATTTCATTGTGATCTAGTGACTTAGTTGTGATAATTGCTCCTTAGAAGTTAAGTAATCCAAACTGCCCTAGCGACCAATTCCCTTTACTTAAAAATTTTCTAAAAATCCAAATCATCTTCAAATTCAATAAAACTTATGCTTTTAAAAGCTTAGCTTATAAAGCTCAATGCTTCTAAAATTTCAATTGAATCAAATCATAAGGGACTAAGAAAGTCTTCCCAAACTTGACTAATCCAAATTATAAAGGCACTCGACTCTCTTGCACTCAAAATTTTACCAAAAATTCAATTCAACTCCAAATTGAGCAAGCCTTAACTTTTTGAAAAGTTAACAACAAAATCTACAACTCTAAGGATTTTTACATTGAATCTAAAATTTGAATGACTGATTGAGGGAAATCCGAGGCTCTTAAAACCCTTTGAGTACTTGAGAGGCTCAGGGAGCTATCTACCACAATGAAGTATGTTTTAATTCCAATGATTATCATTCACAACTGAAAATCCATGCACACTAACCCACAAAGGTCACAATGAGATTTGAAAATCTAAATGAATTTAAGATTAGGATTTTTGGCCAAATTTTGATATGTCATTGCCTTTCACCAAAATAAGAAAGAGAGAAGGCTTGAAAAATCAAGCCTCTCTTATATAATTGAGTAAAGGCTTGTAGAAGAGTGGCTATATCTCCACCCTTGATTTTTAAGATCCCTAATCTAGATCTATGGCCTCATTCACTCTGAAGCTAATTTCATTACCAAGATTCATGGCTATTGTAAGTGGTCAAAAAAGAAATTTTTGATAAATCTAACTTCACCATTATATTCAAAATACCTTTTTATGCTAAGATTGACTACTCACATGCCTCCACCTATTTTTATTTGTAATTTTTCTGAATTTTTTTACCTCCAAAGATTTTAGCAATTATTGTAAAATCCTTTCATTGCTCCACTTGTGTGTTGGAGGAGAAGGTGCTGATCTTGTTTTCTTCACTCCATGGGGTGAATCTAATGCTGCCATTACATTTGAAAGCCTCCATTAATTAAAAAAAAACTATATTGTTGCTTGAATTTGTTAAAGTTGAAGAAAAAGCTTCAAAACCGTCATTGCTAAACTTCACTAAATCTTTTAGAAAGTTCTAATTCTAATTCACTCTAAATTATATGAGATGATTATAGGTGAATTCATAGGCTCTCAATTAACTCTTATAACAATGATTAACAATCTCTAAATTATTACAACTAATCAAATAACTATTCTAATTTTCTATTTTTTATCACTTTGATCTTAATTTATCTAGCTCAAGGAATAAGGCTAGGATTTATACCATCAAAGGTTAAAATCCTAAAAATTTAATAAAATTAGATTTTATTTATATAAATCCTAATTTAACATACTCAATTATCATAAAATAAGAAAAAAATAAAAAAATAAAATTTTGGATCATAAATGAGAGCTCACATTAAACAATCATCTAAACTCCAATTTTGATTATTTTGAATTAATTAATTTTTTAGAAAGAATGTTGAAAATTAAAAAATTTGAAGAAACCAAAGTTCTTAGCATTAAGATAGATGGAACAATAAGTGAAGAAATTGAGGTTGTTAAAAGAGATGATAACTTAGTTCCACCTCTTAGATTTCAAAATACTTCATTGGAAATTTCAATTGGCAATGGAATTTTCAACTATCTTCTTATACCTAGTGATTGGTATAGAAATTCTTTAAAAGAATTTCTAATATGAAAATTTGAATAAAAATTCATAGATATTTTTCATAATAGAGAAGAGTCCAAAAACATTAAAATCGAAATTCATTTAAATAAAGAGGATAAATCTAGATATCATGATTTTATTATGAAATACTAAGACATTTTAACATGGTCCTACAAAGATTTGAAGAGTATACTACTTGAAGTAGCTCAATACCTCATTCTCTTTATTCTTGGTGCCAAGGCAATTACATAAAAAGAAATATGTATGAACCCTCACCTCCAATTGATATGATGGATATATACATTTATCCTAATAGCTACTTATATGATTAATTAGAAGTAGATAAATATATATTAATTTCATAAAGTCTTTTAGAGAATCTTTTTAGAAGCTTCATAGATGTAGTTTTGACCTTAGATATATTTATAGGTTAGAAACTTGGCCAACAAGTTAACCACGTGTTGATAGCTTGTGGAACAAATTAACTTCAGGTAATAGCTTATAGAACAAGCTAACTATCTAGTACATACATAGATAACTTGCCTTACAAGCTAAGACATGTGGCTAGCAAAGTCAATACATACTGGAAGTTTTATAGAATATCGCCATGCATCTCTAATTAGAGAGTATATATAGAGGTAAGAGTGAAGCTTTCTTCACTCTTGTCAATACTTTTCTAGAACTTAGGCTTGTTTTAAGACTTTCTAGTCTTCTTGTTTTTGGCAATAGCCATTTTAATTCAATATTATATCATCTTTTAGTGACTTTTTAGTTTCTCTTAGTGATACAAGAGTGTATTAAGGATTTTCTTTCTTCGAGATTCATGTCCTTGACAATTTAATAAGAATACTAATATATTATTTCTGTCTTGTTTTAAAAGTGAGTGGATTATCCCACTCATATTATTATATTTTGAAGATTATAGATTACCTACATTTAAACAAAAAAACTTATTTTTGACACTAAAATTTTCTTTAAAGAAAGTGAATCATCCCTCTTTGTGAAACTTTTTTATTAAAAGTTGCAAATTATCACCTTTTAATTTAACTTTTTGAATTTGTTTTAGTTGTTTATGAAAAGAAAGATTATGGATGCTACTCTCAATGAAAGTAAGAATAGATTTTCAACTCTTATAGATCTTCATGAGCTTGTTAATATCCTAAGAATAAAAATCTCATATATTTTCAATGTGAATCATAGAAGTACTATACCTATGCCTATAAAAGAAGTTCAAAGTCTACAACAAGAAATTTTGTAGTTGAAAGAAGTAAGTAGATTGACCTCACAATCAAATCCATGGAGTTTAGCTTCTATAAGTATGACAGGAATAAAGATTAGTATGTGTAGAATAAACAAATAAACTTTGTAATAAGTTACTCGTTGATTATTGATAACCTTGAGAATTAGATTGATGGTTAGGTAGTTTAGTTGATAACAATAGGTTGTTAGTGGAATAAATGGTTAAGAATTCAAAGGATCATAACCTTTGGAATCTGCTAGCCAACAATCCATCTTTTGGTAGAATAAAGAGGTTGAGGAAAGGGAAACTGGAGCTAGATTGTGAGAGTCGTAAGCCAAGGAGCCAGACTATGATAGTCGTAAGCCGAGGTAAGCTTGGTGCTACCTCTTTTTGTTTCTTTATTGTTGATGAGTAATGGATAGTTTCTATATATTGAAAAGTTAGTCTGGAATGCCAGACTATGAGAGTCGTAAGCCAAGATATTGAATTCTGTGTGATAAATTGAGAAATTGAATACAATAGGTAAGTTGGAGTTGAGTAATTGAATATATATAAACCACAAAGAGAGTAAGTGGGAGATGAATGGATAAGAATATGGAAGTATTGTTGAATTGATAATCATAGAATGGGTTAGGTATTGAATTAAGATGGAAGTAGTAAGCCTTAGTATTTTGTAGTTTGATAATTGATTTCAGATAGCTTGAGTACAGTCAATTATGACACTAACAGATCCAATTCATATAATCAGACTTTCCCCGTATTCAAACCCACCTCTATTAATTCAATTGCTTTGGTATATTGAAGCTTGAATACAACGAGAACAATATTTTGGTGCTGCTACTAGGAAAATGATAACAATATGAAATGTTAGAAATTATTTGTATGGAAGATGGAATTATATGTTGAATGAGAAAGTGAAAAGAACCAATTTTAGGATTACAAATATGTAAGTTATAATTCAAGGCAGTATTGATTATGTAAAGAAGAATGAAAGATTATGAGTGATAATCATAAAAGAGAGGATTATTAAAGAATTAATCGACAAGTAAAAGAAAGACAAGAGCGATCATGCATAAGAAATCTCCTATGGGAACAACAAAAAGAAATTATAGGTCCAAGTAAAATCAAAAGGAGAAAAATTCAAATTCAAATAGTAAAGAGACCAGTGATAACACCAATGGCCACGGGAGTGCCAGACGTATCAATTGCAGTATAAATAGGAGTAATAAGAGACCGAACTACAAGTATGGCACTATTACCTACTTTTAGTGGTTGGCTGGGCTTTGATTCCGATCACCATATATCTCAATTCTTGACAACTTGTGTGGCTAATAATAGTTGAACTGAAGATATTTGGTTGAGATGGTTGCCAATAACTTTAAAAGATACAGCTTTTGAATGATATATTCGGCAACTAGTGGATAGATTTTCTAATTGTAAGTCCTTGAAGAATGCCTTCCTAATCCATTTTAAATCAATTAGATTTAAAGATCGGCTTCGAGAAAGTTTTATGAATAACAAGATATTTACGAAGGAATCTGTAGAGTCCTATTATGGCCAAATTGTGGATATATTTCCTAAATGGACAAATAATCAAATACCAAATACATTTATATTATCGATATTAATCAATGATTTGCATCTACCAAAATTTAAAATGTTTGTAAAAGAGGCTTGACTAACTACGGTAGAGGCATTGTTGGTACGAACAAAGGTGTGGGAAGAATGTCATTATCACCAATTATTAACAATGGAGGCTACGATGATTCTAAGTTCAAGAAGCCAACAAATACACTCAGAAAATGTGTCGATGGATATTTATCCACAAATGGCTGACTCCAATATAAAGAATGTTATGTTACAAAAATCAATTAATGCTACACCACTCCAAGTAATAGCGCCAATAATGACTACTTCTTATTTTACATCGCCAATCTATCAACAACCGGATTTGCTCACAAATGCGAGTGTTAAAGATCCAAATGAAGCCTTATTATTAAATCTAATAAAGAAGATGGAAGAATTAGCTGTGAATTTGGCTAAAGACAAGGAAAAATGATATAAGTCTTTTAATATGAGACCTAATGTATGGTGTAATAATTGTAAGGGACAAGGTCATTTTGATATGGAATATCCATTATTCAGACAAACGGGTATTCAATGTACATTTTGTGGAGGAAAGCATCCTACCCAAAACTATTGGCATTTACAAAGGCAACAACAATTCAATAATCAAACCATGATCCCACCAACTCAGTGGAAAGTCAATCTAATTCAAATGGAAAATACGTATGGATGGAATGGAAATCGATCTAATCGACAAAATCAAACTTTCAATAATTTTCAAAGTTTCAATTTTAATCAGGGGTCTACATTAAATCTCTAAAACTATGGAAAGGAGCAACAGAGGTATCAGCAATATGCTCCACTAGCGTCATCGAACAAAATATCTTCCATACAAACAGGACAGTTAGGATCATTTTCTAACCCTACATGGAACAAGTCTAGTAGGTATATACTAGTGGAGACACCCAATATGCTAGATGGAGGTACAAGAAGACTACTTCGTTGTTTCCATTGTAGACAGATTGGTCATTATGCCAATAAATGTTCCAATTCCAAAGCCAATGATGATTATGTGCCAGTATGTACAAATTGCAAATAGTCAGGACATACTTAACAGCAATGTAATGCTCCATTTAATTTCAATAATCGAGATTAGTAGATCCAAAGCCAAGGAAAAATGGAGGAGATAAATCAAGGTCCTCAAGATTCTCCGATAGATCGGGTGAAATGTGTCCAAGCTATTCTTACTAAGAGTTTGAAAAAGGAAAAAAGACCAATTCAATATTTGGGTGATCATGAAGGGAAGGACCAATTCGACCCAATTATAGGGCCATCCAATCTTGGTCCTGACATGGACCCCTTATTTAGTATAAGACGTGAATCGATTGTGCACTCCAATGAGGTACCAATTATGAAGGCTTTGGTTCCATGTCAAAGTGTTCTGTTCTCTACATAGTTTTAGAAAACGTCCTTTCCATTGAAAGATCTTCTAAGAGGTGTGAATTCTAAGGAACCAATATCAGCCCAATTGGAAGAATAATCTTATCCATTGAAAGAACCAATTTTACAAACTCCGTCAAATACAATTCCAGTAGCTTTATCAATTTTCAATATAGAGAAAACCAATTTACTTGCGTCAGTGTCTAGGATTAGGAAGAAGAAATGGATATTGGAAATTATCACTAATATAGAATCATATGATATTTTAAAAGATTTGGCCACCATACAACCCACGATCTCTATGAAGGAACTATTGGCGGTAGCACCTGAGTACCGAACTACCTTGAATTCCTCATTAATTCATTGTAGAGCTTGAAATAAAGAAATCCGAGAAGTAAGTTTGAATCCTGATCCGAGTGCACCAACGATTGATGTCTCAATTGATGGAGTATTCGTAATGGGAGTGCAAGTAGATAGAGGATCTAGTGCAAATCTTATGAATGCTGCTACAATGGAGGAGTTGGGTTTGGATCACTCAATACCTATTACAGTAGTTTTGAGAATGATTGACTCCAGTCGAGTTAAACCTATGGGTATTTTATGAAGTATTGATACAGTAATTGCAGGGATTACCTACAAAATTAATTATATTATTTTTTGATTGAGAAGCTCTAAATTATCATACAAAATTTTATTGGGCGATCGTGATTATATTAAGCTAAAGCTTGAAATGACTCGCGCCATGGTACATTGATAATTGGAAAAGGTAATGATAAAATTGTGCTTCAAATGTACTATGTCCAATATCATGGTGTCGTGTTGCAATACAACTATATGGTGAAACTATAAATGAAAAAGATTTATTAATATTTAGTCATCTTGGATGTTAAAAATAGTGACCAATTCTAGTGCCATTATTCAGGGGCTAGTTAATGTCACCTCATTGCAAGCTATACCACCGTACATGACATGAGCAATATGGTCCACCAGCGTCATCGAACCAAGTAGCTTCAGTATTAATGGGATGACCAGGATCATTTTCTAACTCTACATGGAATAAGCCTAGTAGGTATATACTAGTGGAGACACCCAATATGCTTGATGGGAGTACAAAAAGACTACTTTATTGTTTTCGTTGTAGACAAATTGGTCGTTATGCTAATAAATGTCCTAATCTTAGAGCTAGTGACAATTATGCACCAATGTGTAGGAATAGCAAGCAGTCAGGGCATACTTATCAGCAATATAATACTTTGTTTAATTTCAATAATCAAGATCAACTGATAGAAAGCCAAGAAAAAATTGACGGCATAAATCGAGGTCCTCAAGATTCTCCGATAAATCGGGAGGAATGTGTCTCACCCGTTCTTACCAAGAGTCGACAAAAGAAAAGAGGACCAATTCAATATTTGGGTGAGTCTGATGTGAAAGGCCAATTTGATCCAATTACATTGATATCCAATGCAGGTCTTGTTACGGGCTTCTTACCTAGTATGAGATCTAACTCGCTTAAGCAACCCAATGAGGTTCTAAATATGGAGGCTTCGGTTCTATATCAAGTTGTTCCATTTTCTATGCTGTTTTGGAGAAATATCCTTTCTGTGGAAAAATCCTCTTAGAGGCGAGAATTTCATGGAAGCAGGTCTGCTATTCTAATTCGGAGTCTAGGGCGGAAGAATAAGAGACCTCATGGAGGTAAAGGAAAGGAGAGGAAAAAAAGAGGGCATTCGGAGATCAGGATTTTGGAATTGAGGAGCTAGCTTCAAGCTCCTTCAAAAGTTATAGAATTGGATTTTATAAGATTTGGGAGGACTTTGCAATCGTTGCTCAAAGTTAGTATTTGTATAAGTGAATTGGATTTTTGTAATAAAGTAAAGGTTAGTACTCTTGATTGTTTTGCAAAATTGGAGAGACATCTAAGGTTGAAATTTTAGAATTATTTAGATGGTTGAGTATATTAAGTGCATGCAAAAATTTGTATTAATCTTATGATACGGATAGAGGATATTTGATCATTAGTATAAAGAGGTATCAGAAGTTGACATATTGGAGTTGTTTAGGGTTTTTATAATATCTGAGATCTACCAACTAGAATAAAGAGAATTTTGACATAGTAAGTTGAGGACTTAAAGGCGGAGCTGTACACAAAGTTTGAATGAGAATTAACAGTCAAAGAAGGAGAAATTGCAAGTTAAAGTTTGTCATCAACCTTCTAGGTGATAATCAAGGGACTTCAAAGTGGATTTACAGTGTTTTCTTACAATCTGTAAGTTAGATTGGATTGAACTTCTTGAACATTTAGAAGACTTGTAAAGTCACTAGTGGTAGAAGTCTTTTAATAATCAGACAGTTAGATTGAGAATTACAGCTTGCCAAGGCTCGTTGTCTAGGATTAGGATTTAAAAAAAAAATAATAATAATAATAATAAAATAAATAAATAAATAAAAATAAAATAAAATAAAAATAACAAATAATAAAAAAAACTATGCTTATAATATTCAAAAGCTATTAAAAATAGGTTATCAAGCAATTTATATTGGGATTAAGTTTTTATATTGAAATCCAAAATAATTTGTGTTTAGATAGTTGAAATCCACTAGACTACTTAGATACTTACAAAACATCGTTTTATCTTCCATAGCCAGATGCCCGGTGCATTCTCAAGCTAGGTAGCACAAAATACAATATAAGTGGTGAATCCAATGTGAAACGCTTGAGGTGGGAGATATTAAGATTCGTTTATTTTTATTTTTATTTTATGGAGAACAAGAATAAAATTTTTAAAGGAGCTTGAAGTGGAGCTTCTTCTTAAAGACAAGGTATGTACATGGATTCATCTATTGCTGGTATGTCTCAAGCCTTATCATTATCTATGTAGCAACAACAAAGAAATGATCGCAAAGAAGCTTTAGCAACCAAAGCATTGCAAGTAGTGGTCAATAAAATTGATCAATTTGATGGAAGAGATATTTCAAGGTATTTAAGATATTATGTTCAGGAAATGGAATTGAATTGGATTTTTGAGAAGAAGATGGTTGAATTATTTGGACTTGCCATGATACTGAAAATAAGAGAATATATTACATCAATTATGGAGCATTATGGAAATTCATGGGAGATTTTTTCACATGTATTAAAAGACAAATACTTCTCGAAAGACACTCATTATATTACTAAAAAACTATTTTTAGAATAGATTGAGCAGTCTAATAAGAATTTGTAAGCAATAGAGCTACTAAAGAAATTTGAGAGGCAGTATTCTCAATTATCAAAGTTAGAAAAATTGACATTAGAGCTGAACAAGGTTGAATTATTTCTTCAAGCTACTAATGGAGAGTTACAAGAGAAATTGATATTGCTTCTTGAAGACAAAAAAGAAGATGAAGGATTAACAACAAAGTGGAAAAATATTGAAAATGTGGTGGATTTGCATACAAAAAGAGAAAGGAGGAAGGATAAGAGTAATATTCCAAAAGCAATACAAGCACCTAAAATTCCAGTACATACAACACGACCAACAATGCCTAGTGTTCAACCTTCAACATCTTTATCGAAGAAAGGAGAGATGGGGATTGAAGAAATTATACCTGGAATGTGAGATCTTCAAATCAAATTGGCAAGACTTCAAGAAAATACTTCTACAAATAATTTGAAGAATGTTTCAAAATAAGGATATGTAGAAAGATGTATCTGGTATGATGACGCTTTACATATTAGGAAGGATTGCAATGAATTTGATAATATGGTATAGCAAGGAATTATTTATTGAAAAGATGGAAAGATTGCATTAAAAGATACAGAGAATCTCTTTTAAACCTATTTTTGCAAAGGAGGTATGAAAGCATTGATTCAAGATTATTTAATAGAACATAGAATAGCAACATGAGAGAGTTGAAGTTATGGTGCTAGAGTAGATGATGACTTAGGTGGAAGTATAGAAACTAGTAAATTTTGGACTTCTGCCATTTTTATAATGTAAAAAAGAAAAATTCCTAACAAATCGTTATTGATGATTGCAGCTACAATACGAGGTGCAACACGTTGATAAGATCATGTTGAGTCTCTTTCAGTTCATGCATATATTGTTAAGAGCCAACATGAAGCTTTGATAGAAAAAAAGAGACGAGAAAATTTTGATGATATAAGAAAAAAAAATTCTTTTAAGAGGCAAACTCGAGGAGACAAGGCTCGTGAGGTGGCTTCATAAGAATTACTTATAAAGGATACTTCACTATCATTGGAAGAAAAAAAAAAAAAAAGACAAAAGATAAGGATACATCCATTGCTTATAAGCTATTTCTTGACAAATTTAAAAGGGGTGTTGGAAGAACGTATATTAAATGCTAAGGTGGAATTCACATTAAAAGAAATTTTAGAAATTACAAAAAATGAGTTTAATGATGTTATCATTAATAGCATTAAGCAAAAGAGGCAATTAATGGACGAAGCTGGAATGAGTCATGCTATTGATGCAAGATTATATAAAGATGAAGAAGAGATTGATAATGGTTATAAGCAATCAACAAACGAAAGAAATGGGTATAATCAAGAAGTACGTTTTGAAGATTATAGTGATAAGAATATAGAAGCTTCAAGCCATCATATTCGAAAGTATTAAGCAAGGGCAATTACTCAAGTATTGGTAAAAGTAGGAGATATAAAAGAATCAATTATTGCTTTAGTTGACCATGGTTCTGAAATAAATCTTATGTCTAAGGATCTTTATAAGAAGCAAAAATGGCCAATTGATATGGAACATGGATGGATAATACGAGCAGCTAATAACACATGAGGAAAATTATATAGAGCTTGTCCAATTGTCAAAATTTAGATTGGAGATGTTGCGACAGAACAACATTTCTTTATTCAAGATACAACATCTTATCTATTGATTTTAGGACAACCTTATATTACGGCAACACGGATGGAAACAAAAGTACTTGATGATGGTTCTGTTTATACAACAATACATAGTGAAGATGGAAGGAAAGCTATACAATTTCTAACAGTACCTCCTAATCATGAACGAAATTGAGATAGGTTGAGGGAGAAACCATTACTAAGAGTTGTTGAAGAATTTAAGGATTTTGGGGAAGTACCACTATAAAGCGAGATTATGGAGGTACAAAAGAGGAGGTACTTTCATGAAATGAAGGTGCCTTTGAACAAGTTTGATTGATATTTTTGAGAATGGAAATATTATATATAAGAAAATTGATGATTTTAAAAGAAAAGAAAAAAAAAGATTATATAATATTGAAAGGGAATTACGTAAGTTAGGGACATTAAAAGATGATGAGAAGATTTTAGGTGTTTATGAAGAAAATAGATTGGAAGATTTTTTAGAATTAATTGCATCTATTGGATTAGTGGATAATGATAAGATTGTGGAAATTCATTCGAAAGAGGTTTATTCTATACTTGAATCTTTTCAAGCACTAGAATTTATTGTGGAGACTTAATATAAAACAATAGATAAAAAGATAAAATTTGTTAGCAAACTTTTATCAAAAGATTCTAAGGAACAAATGGAAGAAGCATCAAAAGAAGAGAATTTAAGAGATCCAAAGAAGATTAGACATCAGTTTACAAAGGAGACTTTTGAAGAATTAAAGATTGGATGTGATGGTTCTTTATTTCCAACAGAAATTGAATATTTTAAAAAAATACTTGCAAAACGAGATAAATCATTTGCCTTTGGGTCTCGTGAAATAAGATGTGTAGATTCTAATGTTGTTGTTCCTATGGTTATCTTTACAGTACCTCATGTGCCTTAGAACTTAAGGCTAATTCCCGTACTGATGGCACATTTATCTAAATTGGTGGAATTATTGAAAGGAAAGATGCGAATGAAAATTTTGGAGCCTTCTTTTGTTCCATATTTTAGTCGTTGGTTTATGGTACCTAAGAAAAATAGATCGTTATATTTTATTTAAGATATGCAGTCAATGGATGCAGTAACTATAAAAAATATAGGTATAGGACCTTTAGTTGATTAGTTTGTAGAAGCGTTTGCGGGAAGGGCAATTTATTCAATGGGTGATTTATATTCGAGTTATGCTCAATTTCAACTTATGCATGAGAGTAGAGATCTAATAACAATGAGAATGCCACTTGGATTACTTAAAATGTAAACTCTCCTACAAGGTGTCACTAACTTAGTTGCACATATGATGAATGGGATGAACAAGATCCAAACAAAGTTGATGCAATTGGAAAGATGAAGGATCCATGTGACTCTTTAATAAAAGTAAGTAGGTTTTTAAGAACTTGTGTATTTTATTATATATGGATTCTTCATTATGCTTATGTAGTGGATCCATTGTATGAATTATTATGTAAAGATTATCGATTTAAATAGAAAAGAAAGCATACTGAAGCAATGCAAAAGCTAAAGGTGTTATTGGTGATATCTCCAATTTTAAGAAAAATTGATTATGACTGTAATAGACAAGTAATTCTTATTGTAGATACTAGTCTTATTGCTATTGGATGGATTGTGGATCAAGATGATTCAAGTCGAAATAGATTTGCAGTTTGATTTAGAACTAAAGTTTTAAGTACTCGTTAACGTGCATATTTACAAGTCAAAAGAGAACTTTGGGGAGTTGTTTTGGCTATGAAAGATGAAAGGAATTATTTGATTGGTGCAGCAGTAGTAATTGAAATGGATTGCTTGTGATTACTTGGAATGATTACTAATTATTCAACGTTGGATATTACAATGTTAAGATGGATTACGTATATCAAGTTATTAAATCCGAAATTTAAGCATGTGGCTAGAAAAGACAATTTAGTAGCAGATATGCTATCTCGAGCTAGATATGAAAGAGAAGACAAAATGGTTGAAGACACTGATGACGTTGGATCAAAATTGTATTTAGTTTCAAATCTTAACAAAGAAGACAAGCTATTACTTGAATAATTTTATGAAGGAGAATTATTAGATATTGGTCATTACTTGAATATCTTGACTAAGCAAGAAAATTGGTCTACAGAAAAATTTAAACAAATAAGAAAAAAAGCATATGGATTTTTGCTTCAAGAAAGATTCTTATGAAAGAGACCAAAGAAAGGAATTGGAATGCCACAAAGAGTGATAGGCAATAAGGAAGAGAAACAAAAATTACTAAAAGAGTTTTATGATAGTTTATGGGCAAGATATAGAGAAATTTGGGCTACTTTTGCAAAACTTAAGAAACGATATTGGTGGAAAAATATGTATCGAGATGTACTCTTATTTGTAGAGTCATGTCAAATTTGTCAAATATATTTTAATATACGACATCGAGGTGGTCTTCATCCTACATATCATTTAGCTATTCATTTTAAATGGGTTGTTGATTTGGTTATTATGCCAATCGGGTTATGACAAATGAGATATTTGGTCTTAGCTCGTGAAGATTTATCAAATCAAGTAGAAGGAAGACCATTGAGAACAAAATTTATGGAAGAAATTTGTAGATTTTTGCTTGAAGATATTACTTGTCGCTACGGATGTGTAGGAAAAATCACTACAGATTGTGGAGAATTAGATGGACAAGAAGGTCATGAATTCTTTGAAAGATGTGGGATTAAACTATCACTTACTATTGCTTATAATCTTGAAGGAAATGCAAAAAGTGAACATTGTCACCCACCGATTGTGAAAATATTAGTTAAATCTTATAATGAGAAGGTTAGAGAATGGCCACGACTTTTATCATTTGCATTATGGGTTGAGGGAACAACTCATAGCTCAGTAATGGGATATATGCCTATTGAGCTTATGACATGTCAAAAATCAATTATGTCAATTGAAAAAAAAGTACCTACTTGGAGTGTGTTACCATTGAAAGATGGATTGATAAGAAAAGAACTTCTAGATATTAGAATTCAATAATTAGAGCAAAGATTGGTATATGTGTAAATAGCATTAGAAAGGTTAAAAAGAGCAAGGTTATAAAACAAGGCATGATTTGATAAGCAACATCGATTGAGGCTTAAAGTAATTGAAGAAGGTGATTGGATTTTGGTCTATGATAGTAGCTTGGACAATCAACATACTACTTTAAGGAAGTTTGTAAGCAATGGTTTGGACCGTTTTCGGAGTAGAGAGAGTTTGCCTCAAGAAAACGCTGGGCTTTTGGCTGTCACTAATTATTCAATCAAGTTTGAAAATAAGGGAAGCCCTAATTTTATATATAATTTTTCTCTTTTTGAGTAATTACACCAAATACACAATCTTCAAGTAACCCACAACTTCCAAAATATGAAAAAATCTTCTAAAACCTTATTTATTCTTATGTGGAGATTTTTCCAAACTTCAACACCTCATATCTCCTAATCTGACCGTCCAAGAAAACTCAAATTTTACATGAGGTACTGATGTATTCTTATTAACTTTTACAATAATTTTCAATTGCAAATTCGTTGCGGATCTTGAGATAACTTGAAAACCCTAACAGTCACTTCAAACCCTTATCTTTATACATCCACATATAATTTTCTTCATATCTCACAAAATATAAGCTCAAATGCCACGAAATTTATATATACAACTTCTTAACACAAAATTTTACATTCTTCAAAAAGTTTGAGCCAAAAATTCATCCGAAAACTCAAGTTATGGCTCCAACCTTTATTACAAACAAACCCGCTTACTTACTACTTTTGATTTGAAAGCGTCGCGTTCAACTTCTTACAATTCCTTTATATAATTTTCAAAAGCAATAATGCTTTTATAAAAGATATAGGCCTTGAAATTGCCGTTCCAGTCGCACCTTCTGATCTTCAAAACCTACTGTAAGTCTCTTCATATCCTCAAAAGAGTAACAATATATCTTAAATTAATACCTTAACTTCAAACGGCTATAACTTCTTCATCCTAACTCCAAATCCTCTAATTTTTGCACAAAAATTGTTCCCCAAATCTTTAATTTTACAATCCTAGCTTCTAATCTTCAAATGCTCTCTTTGAAGTCACTGAAGCCCTTCTTGAGGTCGTAGGTAGCCTCCTCAAAGCCCATTGGACATGGTATTCGATCAATAGGGATGAAATTCTCCATTCCTTGCCTTCATCCGACCATGCCTTGCTTTCATATCTCCCAATTAGCCTCCTACTAGTTTAGATTTTCATCCTTAGGTTTCCACCTTCTCCCAAGACTTCATACTAAACATTTAGATCCTATATATATATGTATGTATATATTTTAATGTCAAAATTAAAAGAAGTAAAGAAACAGAGTAAAGTTTTTTATATCAACTCCTTTTAATTTATTCTACTAGCCACTCTAACATACATCTAGATTTGTCAATATATAATATGTTTTAACTAATTTTTACATATTGTAAGCATTTACTGTATGACATCCATCCCCTTCAAACTTGCACATCCTCCGGTATGTGCCAATCTCACCATCTCCATTTTGCTTCATTTTTTCTTTTCTTTTCCATCTTTCACTTGATCTAAATCCAATGTTTTAAAATTTGGAAGATCACTTGAAATAAATTTGCTATCTCTTCTCTTAAATGCCTTGATCCACTTTCCAACTATAAGTATCTTCAACATTGTACCATCTAACTCTCAAAGTATATGTGTTTCATTGTGTTACAATGTTACAACTATATATAACTTAAAGTGTCTTTAAGCAAATTTCTTCTATGTATTATATTGATATTTTAAAGTACCATTAAAAACCTCTATTCACATATCTTCTATATTATTTGAAACTCTCAATATCCATTTTTGGCTGATATCAATAGACCATTTTCTTCTATCAAAAAGTCTCCTAGACATGATTTTTTTTCTCAAAATCATGAATAATCAAAGATGAAATCATATCTTCAGGCTCTCTAAGCTTCACTTTTTTCCAAAATAAATAATAATAATCCACCTTCCCTTCTTTACCACACTCAAAGTTGTAGTTATGAGCATAAATAAGTACCTTTGTATCCTTGTGAACTATCTTTTCATTTGATATTTCTTCAACCATGAATTCTTGAATTTGGATGGTCTGGGCTCCTTTTTTTAAGCCTTGCACTCTTCCTTATTCAAATTCACCTTGATTTTGGATACATATTGTTTATATAATAATCCTTGTATTATTCATATTTGTTCCAGCAAATATTTGTAAAACTTCATTTTTTATTTTTCTATTGAAAAATTCTTCTATTTCTTCAACTTTCTCTTCTTGAGCTTTACTAGAGTTAATTTCTTACTCATTTTTGTAGCCATCATTAATCACAGGATCACACATAAAAGTAAATACTTGGCCAATTTTTTTTTTTTTTTTTTTTCTTCTTCTATTGTGTGAGTATCTAATGCCTCCACCATAACAGCTCCAACTTTGGATTTCCATGTGTCATCCTTCTTCTTCTCTTTGTCTTTCTCCCACCATTCTTTTGGTATTGATATATCTTCAAGATGAGTAGAAGAAAGCACATTCACTAGATTTTACTCTTCATAAGCTTTTTTATTACTTGGAGACCTCTTCTTGCTTTTAAGTTCAACATCCTCCTCATAAATAGCTCTATCTCTTTTTTCTTTAACCATGGCATCATATAGATCATCATCATGTTTTTTTCGACATAAATATACTTTAATATTAATAACATCAATTAGATCATTCTACCCAGTTACCTTTCTGATAGCTTCACCTCCTCTAATTATGACTTCTGTAGTTGGTAAGGAATAAGCCTTAACTTCTTTTTGTTCAACTGTAACAAAATAAGACTCAGCTCTTTCTTCTTGTATAGCATTATTTCTTGATATTTGCTCTTCTACCAATTTTTTCATACCACCCTTCTCAAAATTTGTCTTTAAAGGCTCATCTGATCTTGTGAGTCTTATCTTGCCCTCTTTAAAATATACAATACCATCTTTGATTGCAATCTTATAGCTGTCACACTTATCATGCTTTTGGTTTGAATTATCACACCACATACATCTCTCCACAAATCTTTTTGAACCTTCAACTATCTTTGATAAGCTTACCATCTGGGATTTCTTCAACTCTATCATTTCTACCCTCAAATCCCGTATGTCCATAATTAGTTCTTCAAGAGTACCATCATTAATAGTCTTGATCATCCTTTGATGTGGTCCTTGATTCTGAGATGTAGGCATTGGTTCCAATCTTGATATTAAACCACAAGTCTCAATCTTCTGTTGTTTAGCCAAAAGTTCCACAGTCTCTTTTACTAACTTTCAATTATATGTAAAACCACTCTCAGATGTCTTATTTGATAGATAAAAAAGAAGCTTTTCTTTCAAATATTCATCAGCTGTTTGTAAAAATAATCCACTTTTCCTTGTTTCGAAGAGTTACCTTTCTTGCCATAGTAATTGTCCAAACTTGGTCTCAAATTCTTTGATTAATTCATTTGGAGCCATTTGATTCCCTGGATTATACTCAATCCTCTCCGAAAAAGTCACCTTGGTCATTCTTTTTGATTCTTCTTCAAAATATTCATCTTTCAAGAGTTCTTCAAATTTCATCCATGATATAGTCTCAATATATAACTCTTGCACCCTTTCTCTGATTTCTAGTACCGCTAGAAATCAAAGGTGGTAATCATCTTCATTTCTGAAACTTGATGTATGTCCATTTCACATGTGTCAATCCTTGAGAACTTCGTGATATTTTTTCCATCAAACCTCCCAACTTTATCCACTACTACTTGTAAGGCCTTAGTAGTGATTCTATCCACTCCATGCACCTATTGCCTTTCTTCCATAAATTGAACAAATGTCCTAAATAAATCATGGACACCCACTCCTCCTAATAATCAAAATCCTAGATTTTGATCCCCCATTTTAACTTGTTGAAAAAAATTAGTGCCTTAAAGCTCTCTCAGTGGAAGCACCAATATGTCGCGGTAGAGAGAGTTTGCTTCAAGAAAACGCTAGGCTTCTGGCTGTCATTAATTATATAATCAAGCTTGAAAATAAGAAAAGCCCTAATTTTATATATAATTTTTTTTTTGAGTAATTACACCAAATACACAATCCTCAAGTAACCCACAACTTCCAAAATATGATAAAATTTTCTAAAACCTTGTTTATTCTTATGTGGAGATTTTCTCGAACTTAAATACTTTATATCTCCTAATTCGATAGTCCAAAACAACTTAAATTTTACATGAAGTACTGATGTATTCTTATTAACTTCTACAACAATTTTCAATTACAAATTTGTAGCAGATCTTGAGATATCTTGAAAATCCTAAAAGTCGCTTCAAATCCTTATCTTCATACATCCGTGTGAAATTTTCTTCATATCTCACAAAATATAAGCTCAAATGCCACGAAATTTATATATATGGCTTTTTAACACAAAATTTTACATTCTCCTAAAAGTTTGAGCCAAAAATTCGTTCGAAAACTCAAATGGCTCCAACCATTATTACAAATAAATCCACTTACTTATTGCTTTTAATTTGGAAGCATCGCATTCAATTCCTTACAACTCCTTCATATGATTTCCAAAAGCAATAACTCTTTCATGAAAGATATAGGCCTTGAAATTGCCGTTCTAGTCACACCTTCTGATCTTCAAAAGCTGCTGTAAGTCTCCTCGTATCCTCAAAAGAGTAACAATATGTCTTAAATTAATACCTTAACTTCAAATGACTATAACTTCTTCATCCTAACTCCAAATCTTCTAATTTTTGCACAAAAATTGTACCCCAAACTCTAAACTTTACAATTCTTATTTACATTCGATTTACTTACATCCGAATGCCCTCTTTGAAGTCGCCGAAACCCTTCTTAAGGTCGCGGGCAGCCTCCTCAAAATCCATTGGGCATGGTTTTCAACCAATAGAGATGAAGTTCCCCATTCCTTGCCTTCATCCGACCATGCCTTGCTTTCATCCCTCCCAATTAGCCTCCTATTAGTTTAGATTTTCATCCTCAGGCTTCCACCTTCTCTCAAGGCTTCATACAAAATATTTAGGTCCTATATATATATATATATATATATATATATATTTTTATTTCAAAATCAAAACAAGTAATGAAACAAAGTAAAGTTTCTTATACCTACTCTTTTTAATTTAATCTAGTAGCCATTCTAACACACATCTAAATTCATTAACATATAATATGTTCTAACTAATTTTTACATACTATAAGCATTTATAGTACGACAGCGAATTTGTTGTTCCAATTTGGAGTCCAAGGCGGAAGAATAAGGGACCTCACAGAGTTAATGGAAAAGAGAGGAAAATGAAGAGGATATTTGGAGATTGGAATTTTGGAGTTGGAGAGCTAGCTTCAAGCTCCTTTAAAATGTGTAGAATTGGGTTTCATAGGATTTGGGAGGACTTTGCAATCGTTGCTCAAAGTTAGTATTTGTATTGGTGATTTGGATATTTGTAATAAAGTAATGGCTAGTACTCTTGCTTATTTTGTAAAATTGGAGTGACATTTGCAAAAATTTGTATTAATCTTACGATACAGATAGAGGATATTTGATCATTAGTATAAAGAGGTATCAGAAGTTGGCATATTAGAGTTGTTTAAGGTTTTTGTAATATCTGAAATCTACTAACTGGAATAAGGTGAATTCTGATGCGGTAAGTCAAGGACTTAAAGACGGAGCTGCACACAAAGTTTGAATGAGAATTAGCGGTCAGAGAAGAAGAAATTGCAAGTTAAAGTTCGTCATCAACCTTCTAGGTAGTGGTCAAGGGACTTGAGCGAGGATTTACGATATTTTCTTGCAATCTGTAAGTTGGATTGGATTGAACTTCTTGAGCATTTAGAAGACTTGTAAAGACACTAGTGGTAGAAGTCTCACAACAATCGGATGGTCAGATTGAGAATTACAGCTTGCCAAGGCTCGCTGTCTAGAGTTAGGATTTTAAAAAATAAACTAGAAATAAATAAAAATAATAAAATAAATAAAATAAATAAAATAAATAAAATAAATAAATAAATAAATAAAATAAAATAAATAAAATAAATAAAATAAAAATAAAAATAAAAAATAACAAAAAAACTGTGCTTATAATATTCAGAAGCTATTAAAAATAGTATTCTAAGTAATTTGTATTGGGATTAAGTTTTTATATTGAAATCCAAAATAGTTTGTGTTTAGATAGTTAAAACCCAGTAGACTACTTGGATACTTACAAAACATTATTTTAGCTTTGACAACTAGATGTTCGATGTTTTTACAAGCTAGATAGCATGTAATACGGTAATAGAGAAACTTAAGTTGCCAGTTCAGAATTCACTTCGGATTGTGAAGATGAGTGTACAAAAGAAGAAATTGGTGCACTTGATACAATTTATGCTGATACATGGCAAGTTGTTGAGCACACTAGAATGAAATACTAGTGCAAGGGACCTGAAGAGTACTTAGTTCCTCTATATATTATCGATGATTTTGATCATATGATTGCATATTGGATGAATAGACAAGATGTTAATCATATTAGTGCAATGGAACTGGAGTTAGAAAGTTCTAATTTGTCGGATTTTATCAAAAATTGTGAAATTGAGTAGATTATTATTCCATAGACTCTTGAAATTTTTTGATGTCAACCAATTAATTTAGGTATAGGATAGGCTCTCCAAAGCATTCAGATTTACAATGGTGTAAAAGGCAAAGAGAAAGAAATTTGGGTGGATTACTTTTTAATGCATAAAACTACTTTTGCATGATTGTATACGGATTTGAAAAGAATTCCTGCTGAAGTTTATGAGCATCGAATTATATTGGAGGAAAATGCTATATCAGTACGCCAAAGACAACATTGACTTTATTTAAAATACTCACTTATCATAAAAGAAGAACTGGATAAATTCTTGGAGGTTGGATTTATCTATCCTATTCCTTTTAATGAATGGTTTTCACCAATTCTTATGGTACTAAAAAAAATGAAAAAGTTCGTATCTGTCAAGATTTCTACAAATTAAATGTGGCTATTAAGAGGGATTGTTTTCCTTTACCATTCACAAATAGTATATTGGATGCTATCGCTGGACATGAATGTTATTCATTTCTTGATGGATTCTCTGGTTATAATCTTGTTAAAATTACAAAAGAAGATCAGTTCAAAACTACTTTTATTACAGATTGGGGGACCTTTGCTTATAAGATTATGCCGTTTGGACTTTGTAATGTATCAACTACATTTCAGAGGGTAATGATGCAAGCGTTCTAAGATTATCTATAAATTTCAATGGAAATATTTCTAGATGATTTCTCTACATTTAGTACGAGATCTAGGCATTTAAAATATCTAGGTCAATATTTACATCAGTGTGCCAAATATGGAATACCTTTAAATTCAAAAAAATACCAATTTGGTATGCCTTCTAATAAATTATTGGTTATATAGTTTCAATGGAAGGCATTGCTACAGATCCGGATAAAATAAAGATTATAGTAGAATTAAAGTAACCAGACACTGTTACCGGTGTTTGAACATTTGTTGGCCATGTCAGTTATTACCGGCGATTTATCTATCTATTTGCAATTATATATCTTCTCTTGACAAATCTCTTGAAGAAACCACCAACCGATGGAACCAATTGATTTTGGACAAAGGAATGTACAATTGCATTCAAAACATTGAAACAGAAATTTATTTCAGCACCAATATTGATAGCACCTTATTGGACAAAACCATTCCAAGTTTATATGGATGCATCTAATGTCGTGATTGGTTTTGTGCTAAGCCAGAAAGATGATCGGGGTTTCGATCACCCTATTTATTATGCAAGTTGCCAATTAGTAGCAGCTAAAAAAAATTATACAACAACCGAAAGAGAAGCATTGGGGATGATTTATTCTGTACAAAATTTTTGACATTATCTTCTTGGTTATAAATTTGTTTTCCATGTCGACTATGATGCTTTAAAATATATAATTAATAAGCCTCAATTGAGTGGTCGTATTGCACAATGGGTTTTATTCTTACAGGAATTTGACTTTACTATTCAAGTAAGACCAAGAAAATCACATTCCAATGCGGACCATTTATCTCGATTATCCAATATATTGGGTAATGAATCCATTAACGATGCACTACCTAATGCAGAATTATTTGCGGTAGATGTAATTATTTTGGAGTATAGTGAAATAATTCAATATTTAAAATTTCAAACCTTCCCATTCAATTTTAATGAAAAGCTTAAACGACGCTTAATATTAAAATGTGCACCTTATACAATGATTGGTGAAGCTTTATATAAATAAGGCAAGGATGGAGTTTTACGATGCTGTATTTATCAGACTGAAGTGCCTACTATATTGAAAGGTTGTCACTTGGACAGTTGTTGTGGACATTCTGCGTGGGACAACATGGCTCATACAGCTTTATAGGCTAGTTATTGGTGGCCAACAATGTTTGCAGATGCCCACCAATTCATCCGTCATTATGACCCATGTCAGTGAACGGGTCGACCTTATAAAACTTCAACAATGTCATTGGTACCAATTCTGGCTCAAGTGCCTTTTGAAAAATGAAAAATTGATTTTGTGGGACCAATTGTATCAACTTCAAGAAATGGACAAAAATGATATATATTGATAGCAACAGATTACGTAACAAAATGGGTTGAAGCCGTAGCTACAAAAACCGATAGTGCAAGTATAGTAGCAACCTTTTTGTATGAAAATATTATTACATGGTTTGGTTGTCCACAAGAATTGATTAATGATTAAGAAACTCATTTTATAAATAGTATAATCAAAGCACTCACGACTAAATATGAGATAAAATATCAAAAGACTACATTGTATCATCCTAGAGCCAATGGACAAACAAAAAAGACTAATGGAATTTTATGTAAAATTTTTACAAAAATAATTTCAGAAGCGGAAACAGATTGGGGTACTAAGTTGTTCGCACCTTTATGGACATACCATACTGCGTGTAAAGTTACAACCAATGCTACCCCTTTCCAATTGGTTTATGGCCAGAAAGTAATATTACTTATTGAATTGGAAGTCCAAAGTTTATAAATTGCTATAAATACTAGATTGAGAGATCAAGATTTATTACGGCACCGTTTAGAAGAATTAGAAAAATTGGATGAAATTAGAGCCAATGCATTAATGATAATGGAAACTACACAAAAAAAAAAAAACTTATTATGATAGTAAGCTTAGACGAAAGACTTTTATGCCAAATGATTTGGTACTTCTTTATGGTAGTCAATTTAAAAAATTTCTGGGAAAATTTCAAGTTCGATGGGATAGGTCATATCGAGTTATTGACGGATTTCCAAATAGTTTAGTAAAATTGGAAGATTTTATGGGTACTAAATTTACAACACAGATTAATGGTAATCGGCTTAAATTTTACTATATATAAATGTGGGATGGATTTTTTGTTACAAAAGGGGCCATCGACCCAATTGATTGGACCATAGTAAGAAGTAGGAGGGAGGCTCTTGATAAACATCATGTTTTCTTTTGTGGTTAAGGAGAAGATAGTGAACATTGTGTCTGAGAAAGCAAGGATGGAGACCAATTGGAAAGAATGACAAGAGCGACTGCAAGTAGAGATTGTGATGTTGTAGACTAAACTAGCCGCATTAGCGGAGAAGGCCAATAATTTAGTGCGGACCAATACGCTAGTTTCAGCAACAATACCTTCGAAGATATACGCTGATATGTCTTTATAAGTTGAGGCTAAATAATGTTTGCAAAGACGCTGCACAGATAGAAGTGGAACTATGTAGAATAGGTAAATAAACTTTATTATAAGTTATTGGTTGGTTATTGATAACCTTGAAAATTAGATTGATGGTTAGGTAGTTTAGTTAGTAATAATATGTTATTAGTGGAATAAATGGTTAAGAATTCAAAAGATCATAACCTTTGGAATCTACTAGTCGACAATCCATCTTTTGATAGGATAAAGAGGTTGAAAAAAGGGAGATTGGGGCTAGATTGTGAGAGTCGTAAGCCAAGGGGCCAGACTATGAAAGTCATAAACCAAAGGCCATTCTGTGATAGTCATAAGTTGGGACAAGCTTGGTACTACTTCTTTTTGTTTCTTTGTTGTTGACGAGTAATGGATAGTTTCTGAATACTGAAAAGTTAGTCTGGAGTACCAGATTGTGAAAGTCTTAAGCTGAGATATTAAATTCTATGAGATGAATTGGAAAATTGAATACAATAGGTAAGCTGGAGATCAATAATTGAATATATATAAACTACAAAGAGAGTTAGTGGAAGATGAATAGATAAGAATATGGAAGTATTGTTAAATTGATAGTCATAGAATAGATTAGGTGTTGAATTAAGACGAAAGTAATAAGCCTTAGTATTTTTTAGTTTGATAATTGATTTTAGATAGCTCGAATATAGTCAATTGTGACACTAACAGATCTAATTCATATAATCAGTCTTTTTCCGTGTTTGAATCCACTTCTATTAGTTTAATTGCTTTGGTATATTGAAGCTTGAACACAACGAGAACAACAATATGCTTAAGAAGTTCCATAGAATAAAATAAAAAATTTGAGGATTTTTCTAACAAATCAAGCTCTATTTAAGATTGCATCCTTTCCAATAGCCTAATGGATTTACTCAAGTCAAATTTATAGGTGTACTTCTATTGAAAAGTACTTTCTTTTGATTTGTACTTTTAATAAAAAATAATTTGTGACTCTTTTATGATTTAAATTTATTCCTAGAATATTTTATGACCTCATTTAGAGAAAGTGATCAAGAAAGACTAACAAAGATCAAGCTTTTATCTTTATAATAAGAATTACGGTCAGCTATTATTTATGCTAGTAAATTCTAAAATCTTACTTGCAACATGGAGTAGAATGATAAAGCCCTTATCAATCAATTTTCCTATGGATTGAAGAATAATGTTAAAGACTTCTTATTGACAATGCCAAAGACAAAATCTTTAAAACAATTTATTGCTTAAGCCATTGCATGTAACAATCAATTATTTGAAAGTCGTTAAGAATAAAGATATGGCTAGAGAAGAACAAATCAAATAATGCTGGAAGCTCCTAAGTTTTTAGAAACTTATTTATCAAGGTAGAATCAATACAAATTAATTCAATATATTTTAAATTCTTCATAAAGTACAAAAAGAGTTGACAATGTTGTGTTGTAATATGACTACATGGTACAAGATGATAATATGGATCTTATTATAGAAGAGCCAAGTTAAAAGATTAAGTAGAAAAATATAGGTAAAAAATAGGAAGGTAGTAAAAATTTTTAATAGTAGTACTGCCTTTCTACAAAAGTGACTTCTATTTACTTTATAGGGCCATAAATAAGGAAAAATAAGGTAGATTAGAAAAATAAATGATATAAGTAACTTTAGGAAGAAATTAAAAATAAATTTTAGCAAAAATTACTTAGAAAAACTAGATATTGATACATAAAGAGGGCCGGTTAGCAACCTGGGTCGAAATCAGACCTTGAGGCACAAAATCGAGCACCTACAATAATATATGGGTTCTTTTGTAGATCGAAGAATGGTATTTGATAGCAAAGTAGATAGGATTTATATGAGCATTAGTTTTTGGTAATTTAGATTTATAATGACTTTGTAAGAGCTTTACAAAGTTAAGTTTATTTTTGAATGACTTAGGTTTTGTGAAATAAAATAAGATTGACGTTTCTAGTGATTTTAAGAGTTTTATAATAGATCTATAGGTGAAATTTTGTAAGTTAATGGTCATAGTTGTGCTTAATATGTATTGTGAATCTTAGCTTGATCTAAGGATTGAATTGAGGATTATTGAGGTTTAAGTGGGTCAAGGTCTCAAAAAATAGAATTTTAGGTGTGGTGAGGTTTTTTAAGATTTCTTCCAATTTACTAGTTGGATTGGAGTGAAATTTATATATGAAGATATTAGACTTGTTTTTCTATGTAAATGAGAATTTTGAGTTCAATCGAACGGTGAAAAAGAGAGATATTGGCTTTGGGAGATTAGCATCAAGGTCAAAGAAGGAGGCCGGCCAATATCCAAGCACGTTTTTGAGGCTATTGTCTATTTAGTAATTTTGATCCTTTTCAAGTTTTTTTTTTTTTTTTTTTTTTTTTTTTTTTTCTTGTTTTCAACTTATTTTTTAAAAAGTATATAAATTTTGAGTTAAGATCGATGGTTCATTCATTAGTAAATGAGGTTCAAATCTATTATAGGAATTACTAGGGTTTGATTTAGAGTTTAGGATTTGGTTTAGGATTTAAGGTTTGGTTTAGGATTTAAGGTTTTATTTAAGATTTGATTAGGCTTTGATTTTAGATTTAAAATTTGATTAGGATTTGGTTTAGTATTTTATTAGGATTTGGTTTAGAGTTTAGGATTTTATTAGGATTTGTTTAGGGTTTAAGATTTAGTTAGTTTTTGGCCTAAAGTTTGAATGAAGTCTAATAGGATTTTAACTAGGATTAAATTAAGATTAAATTGAGATGTATTTGAGATATATCTGTAATCATTTTAATATTCTTTTAAGATTTCTTATTATTTCTTTGTAATTCCTTTGAGGCCTCTTTGAATTTGATTAAAGCTTGCTTAGCATTATTATGATCTAATTAGAATTTAGTTAGTATTCTATTAGAGTTAGGATTTTGTTGTTGCAATTTCTATTCTATCTTCTACAGCTAGGTACTCAAAGCATTCTAAAGCAAGACTTCACGTATTATGATAATGACGTCAAGAGGACCTATGCTTATATTATGAAAAAGATAACCACACTGCTTAACATAATTCAAAGAAACAATACAATTATAAAATAAGAAGCATGATTACCAAAGAAGACAATATGTAAAAAAATGAGTTGCTCCAACTACAATAGAGACTAAGGAATTAGAATTGTGTGCAACATCTATTCAAGGTCTTATTCTGTCTTCCAATCCTTCACCTTATTTTATAATAGTAGTCTCTTTAGCACTAAAAAATTTCAAAGTCTTAGTCTGTCAAGGACAAGAACTCGATGAAAGCTAAAGAGTAAGTGAGACTTTTCTCAAAGAAATAGGACAAAATAGAAATATGTATATTAAGAAAGAAATTAGAATGGCTATTGCCAAAATACAAGAAAACTAGAGACCCTTGAAACTAGACTAGAAGCAAGAAAGGAGTTGACAAGAGTGAAGAGGGCTTCACTCTTGCCTCTATATATACTATCTAACTAGAAGCCACATGGCGATGTTCTATAAGACCTCCAATATATGTTGACTTTCTAGGCCACATGCCTTTGCTTACAAGGCAAGTTTTCTATGGATGGACCACGTAGTTAGCTTGTTCTTTAAGCTTCCAACATGTGTGGCACATGGCTAACTTGTTGACCAAGTTTTTAGCCTAAAAGTCAACTATAGACTCCTATAAAGTCAAAGCAGCGTCTATGAAGCTTCTAAGAAGCTTCTCTAGAAGATATTACATAATTAACCTACTTTTATCTACTTTTACATACTTTTATCTATTCATATAAGTAATTATATGTATGTCCGTGACATTACCCCCCCTTCTAGGGACGAGTTCCACGAGGAGCGGTGATTATATATTGAGAAAATCTAATATGCGGCGAATTGTATTTGCTACATACTCTGATCTTTGTTCTCTTTGAAGATAGTTGATGGGTCCTCTTAGCCATCGATAGTGTCCCATTCCAGGGCGAGAAGACCACCCTGTTATTTGATCTCTGTTGAGGCCTTCATAACTTCCTTCAAATAATACATTTGAAACACCATCAGGAGTCGTTCCTATCTCCAATAATATCACCAAACATCGAGAATCTCTTCCAAGGTCGTGATACCAAATGCGTTGTATCTCACCATCTATTCGAGGAAGAACATGTTGTTCTTGAGGATCTTCATCTCGGTTGCGTCGTCTTGAAGGTTGTGACAATCGCAATGTCTCATCCGGTAAGTCAGCAAACGAAGGTTCTTGAGTTGAATCCGCTGGTTGTTGGCTCTCCATCTAATTAGCGTCACAAATGCAAAGAAGTTACAAACAAGGATAGGAAATTGAATGTTATCTTGCCTCAATCTTGTCTCTTTTATAAGAGAGGTTTTCATCTTGGTTTTGATGGATGTCGTTGATGAAAAACTTTGACTTTAGCTGATGCATTTGCTAGATTCCTGGATGGCTCCCATGTGCGCTCACTAATATCATATCCGCATCAATGAACAAGATATTCCAGCTTATTTCGGCGCCGCCTTGAGTCTAATATCTCTTCCACCTCAAATTCTTCATTATTATCTACTTCTATAGGAGGCGGTGGCATTTGTCTTCTTCCTTGTATATCCACTGTCTTATATGGTTCAAGAAGAGACACGTGGAATACAGGATGGATCTTCATTGACTCCGGTAGATGTAACCGATATGCAACTGGGTTGATCTGTTCAGAAACAGAAAAGGGGCCAAGCCTACGATAGTCCAATTTGTCACAAGGTCGAGTGGTCTTGATATTGCGACGAAGTAGCCATACCTTATCACCCACGTTGAGTTGTGGTTGCTCTTTACGATATACATCTGCATTTATCTTTTATCGTTCTTGAACTTTCTTCAACTGCGCCTTTATTATTACATGTAACTCTGACAACCGATTTGTCATATCTTCTGCTGCAGGATTATCAACTTTTGAAAAATCAAAAGTATCAAGTCGTGGATGATAGCCATAATTGGCAAAGAAAGGTGTTTGTTGCGTGGAAGAATGTACTATATTATTATAAGCAAACTCTGCCAATGGCAGAAGGATTGTCCAATCATCTTGTTGGTAGTTGATGGTACACCTTAAATACTGTTCCAAGACTTGGTTTACGCGCTCTGTTTGTCCATCAGTTTGAGGATGGAAAGCTGAAGATAGCTTTATGTCCACTTTTAAAATCTTGAAAAGAGTCCTCCAGAATCTCGACACAAATTGAGTTCCCCTATCCAATATGATATCTTTAGGTAATCCATGATAGCGATAGATATTATCAATGAAAAGCTTAGCTGTTTCTTCACCTGTGATAGATTTTGTACATGGCATAAAATGTGCCATCTTGGTGAAACGATCTACTATCACAAATATAGAATCATAAGATCTTGAGTTTGGAAGATCTGTGATGAAATCCATAGAAACAGAAGACCATGGTTGTTCTGGTATAGGTAATGGCTGAAGAAGTCCGTAAGGTCGATGTCGAGGAATTTTTGATCTTGAACAAATATCACATGATTGTACAAAGTCTTTGACTGACTTCCACATTTGTGGCCACCAAAAATCTCTTGATATGAGTTCCAGAGTCTTATTATATCTAAAGTGACCTGCTGCTGGAAAGTCATGACGTGCTTGAAGAACACGCAAACGTGCTTTTCCTTCTGGAACATATAGGCGTCCTTCAAAATATAATAGATTATTCTTGAACTCGAACTTAGAAGAATCATGAGACTTGGAAGAATTATTCTCGATATCATGAACAAGAGGGTCTGAGGACATACTGGACTGGATTTGCTTGAGAAAAGTTGAATCAATAGTCAGTGTTGATTTCACTGCTCGGAGATGAAATTGCTCCGGTTTCAAGAGGACCGTTCTTTGTTGCTCAAAAGCTGCATCTCCTTCTTTTGGTGCAAAATAAGAACGTCTAGACAGGGCATCGGACAAACCTTGTTGTTTTCCTGGCCGATAAGTGATAATGAAGTCGAATCTTGACAAAGACATACTCCAACGAGCTTGACGACGATTCAACACGCGTGCTGACAAGAAATACTCGAGATTCTTGTGATCTGTATATACAGTGACTGGACTAGAAGCACCTTCTAGATAATGATGCCATTCTTGAAAAGAATCCACGATTGCAAGAAGTTCTTTATCGTGGATCTCATAATTGATCTCGGCTGCTGAAAATTTTCTTGAATGAAAAGCTATCGGATGGAGTTTGTCATCTGTTCCCATTTGTGATAAAACTGCACCCAAGGCAAAATCCGATGCGTCTGTTTCCATAAAAAATACCTTGGAAAAGTCAACATGATATAAGACTGGTGCAGAGACAAACGATGTCTTCAAGGCTTCAAATGCTGCTTCCGCTTCTTGATTCCATTGGAATTTATCTTTACTAGTCAAGCGTGTAAGTGGAGCTGCAACTCGTGAGAAGTCTTTGATGAAGATCCGATAGTAATTGGCAAATCCCAAGAAACATTGGACATCTCTTACAGTCTTTGGAATCTTCCAATCCATGATTGTTTGGACTTTCTTAGAATCCATCATAAGACCATCATTTGAAATGATGTATCCTAAAAAGTCAACTTGAGTAGTGTGAAATACACACTTTTCTATCTTGGCATACAATCCTGCATCTCTAAGTTTTTGTAATACTTGACGAACATGTATTTCATGTTCTTCAACATTCTTAGAATAAATTAAGATATCGTCTAGGTAGCAGACGACAAAATTGTCTAAGAATTCACGAAATACATCATTCATGAGATGTTGAAAAGCAGCTGGTGCATTCGTGAGTCCAAAAGGCATAACATTGTATTCAAAGTGTCCGTACCTGGTTCGAAACGCAGTCTTCCATTCATCTCCTTCTTTGATCCGTACTAAATTATATGCTCCTCTTAGATCTATTTTTGTATAGATCTTAGCTTGATTTAACTAGTCAAGGAGTCCTGATATCAAAGGTAATGGATACCTGTTCTTGATTGTGATCTTGTTGAGTCCTCGATAGTCAACACACATTCGTAAAGATCCATCTTTTTTCTTTACGAATAAAATTGGAGCTCCTACTGGAGATTTTGAATGGCGTATGAAATTCTTCGCTAAATTCTCGTCAATATATGTCTTGAGTTCAGCCAACTCATCTTGCGATAAACTGTAAATTGATCCAAATGGTGGCTGAGTTCCTTCCTTGAGATCGATTGAACAATCGTATGGGCGATGCTCAGGAAGAATATCTGCATTCTTTTTCTCAAAAACGTCTTGATAATCCTGATATTGACTTGGAATGCCACTTGAAGTCTTTACGCTTTCAAAAATAGGTGCAGCATAAATAGCAAAAGTTGATCCTTCTTTTGCTGCGTGTATAAATGCTTTTGCACCTATAAGTGCGGGTTTTACTATACTAGACTCATGGTTTTTTACTTGATTAATAGAACTGTTACTAATGCTCCGAGGAAAATCAAGTTTACGAGAAATCCAATCTATTCGAGGATTATACTTTTCTAACCATGATAAGCCTAAAATTATTGGATTAGAGGGAGATCTAATTATATTAAAAATTACGCAACTACTATGACTATTTATTACTACATCTACAGGAAGTGTTTCGTGAGTTACATCTCCAGAAGACAACGGACGACCATCTATGACTTTTACGTGTACAGGTTTAGTTTTTTGTATTAATGATATTCTATGACATCTAGCAAATTCTTCATCTAAAAAACAAGGTGAGGCTCCTGAATCTATCAAGGCAGAGGCTTTGTAATTATTAGGTCCTAAACGCACATCTATTATAAAACAAGGAGATGGTTCTGAGGAGAGGATAGGACCTTCATTAGAAGTTGTACAAGATTCCAGCCGCACGGTCCCTATTGTAGCTGGACGTACTCGTTTTTCGACATACTATCTTCTTTGACAGCCGTACTCCTCATTTTGTAGTTACGTCGCTTCTTTGGACAATGTTGAGCAGTGTGCTTAGGTTCTCCACAATATAAGCACAATCCTTCTTGTCGACGACGAGACTTTTCTTGCTCAGTAAGAGGTTTGAAACGTACCGCATCAATTTGCATATCCTCTACTTCTGAAGGTATGTGTTGAGGAGACGTCGGTGTTGCCATTGAATTGTAGTAACGTTGAGGCCTATTTGTGCGACTCTCGGATCGAAATTCAAAAAGTCGATTGTCACACTTCACAGCAAAGTCAATTGCTTGACTCAATGTTTGAGGATCAGGTAAATTAAGCATCAATTTCTTTACCTCATATTGTAATCCGTAGAGAAATTGACTCACAAGTGCGGCATCATCCCACTTGATATCAGTTGCAAGTTGTCGAAATTGCGAAGCATATAATGTTACTGATCGATTGCCTTGTCGCAAAATATGGATCTTGTTGGTTGCAACACGAATTGCATCATGTTCTCCAAACATGGATCGAAACTCCGCCAAAAAAGCCTCCAGATTATCCAATATTGGATCTCGTCGTTCAAGAAAAGATGAAAACCATGACAATGCTGAACCTGAAAGAAGTGTACCAATGAATCTAACTTGTGACCCTGGAGTTGGATAGCTCTGGGGTTGAAGTTCAATCACTAATTGGACCTGATTGATGAATCCTCGAAACTTGGATCTGGTACCATCAAACTTCTCGGGCAAGGCCACTCTCGGTTCTCTAACTCTCGAAGGGTGTTCCATTCTGGGAGAAGGGACATGGTTTGGTGCAGATGTTGAAGCAGCCCCAATCATCTCTATATCTTCACTTCCTACCATTCTTGTTGCTCCTTGTGGTGGTAAATTGAGTTGATGCATCGCAAGCATTAACTCCCTCAATTGTTCTTGCATCTGTGCCATTGCACTCTTCATTTCAACAAGCTCTGCCATAGTAGCACTTAGAAAAGAGAAGATGTCTAATAACGCTCAAAACAAATAGAAGAGAGGAATTGATAACAAAGAAAATACTAAGAACAATATCAGTTTAAAAGAGGGTAATCCGCAACTTCTAATGCGCTTATGTCTTATCAAGAAAAAGGGGTAATCCACTCTTAATCAAGAAAAGACAAAGCTCTCATATTGTAAGTGTACTCTTGTCAATCTGTCAAGGACAAGAACTCGATGAAAGCTAAAGAGTAAGTGAGACTTTTCTCAAAGAAATAGGACAAAATAGAAATATGTATATTAAGAAAGAAATTAGAATGGCTATTGCCAAAATGCAAGAAAACTAGAGACCCTTGAAACTAGACTAGAAGCAAGAAAGGAGTTGACAAGAGTGAAGAGGGCTTCACTCTTGCCTCTATATATACTATCTAACTAGAAGCCACATGGCGATGTTCTATAAGACCTCCAATATATGTTGACTTTCTAGGCCACATGCCTTTGCTTACAAGGCAAGTTTTCTATGGATGGACCACGTAGTTAGCTTGTTCTTTAAGCTTCCAACATGTGTGGCACATGGCTAACTTGTTGACCAAGTTTCTAGCCTAAAAGTCAACTATAGACTCCTATAAAGTCAAAGCAGCGTCTATGAAGCTTCTAAGAAGCTTCTCTAGAAGATATTACACAATTAACCTACTTTTATCTACTTTTACATACTTTTATCTATTCATATAGGTAATTATATGTATGTCCGTGACATAGTCTTGTTAGATTCAAGAGCCTTAGCCTATTTTATAGATGAAGACTTTGTCAAAAAACAAGATATAACTTTAGTTAAGAAAATCAAACTTATATATGTAGAAGTAATAAATAGATGTTTATTGACTTCTAGGGATATTATACATAAAACTATTCTTATTGAAGTAGCAACTAATAGTCATAATAATTTAATAATATTTAATGTAATTAAATCTTCTTTTAATCTAATTCTTTTAGGATTATTGTGGTTAAAAAGATATAATTCTTAAATAGACTAGATTTCTTGAAATCTTGATTTTTTTCATAGTTTATCTCAAGGTCTTACTAGGCAAGTATAAATCCATAAGTCTAATACATCCAAATCTTTACTGATAGGAATAAGAGCTTTCATGCATGCCTCAAATGAAGGGCCATCTTTTGCTATATATATCACATCTATTGGTGATATTGAAAAGATATTAAGTAGTATTTTTAGCTAGTATCAAGATTTCTAAGACGTTTTTAAAAAAAAATATATAAATATTCTTTCAGAGCATTGTCCTTTTGATTGTTCCATCGATCTTGAAGAAGAAACTCAACCATGATTTGGACCAATGCATTACATATCACAAAATGAGTTGGCTACTTTCACAAAGTATATTGATGAGAACTTGGCGAAGAACTTTATACGCATTTCTAAATCTCCAATGAACATTCCTATCTTATTTGTGAAGAAAAAAGATTGATATCTATAGATGTGTGTAGATTATCAAGTACTTAACAAGATAACCATCAAGAATGAGTATCAAATACTTTTAATTTTAGGACTTGATCAACTAAATAAAGTAAGGATATATATAAAAATAGATCTATGAGGAATATATAATCTGGTCCATAGCAAAGAAAGAAATGAATAGAAGACTATTTTTTGAATTAAGTATGGAGATTTTGAATATAATGTCATGCCTTTAGGACTCACAAATATACCAGCTACTTTTCAATATCTAATGAATCATGTCTTTTGCAAATTTCTTGATGGTTTTGTCATTTTTTATTTGAATAATATTTTAATCTATTCTAAGAATACAAAAAAATATAAAATTCACATTTTTCGTGTGTTAAAAAATCTAAGAGATGCAAGATTATATGCAAAGATAGAAAAGTATATATTCTATACTATTCAAGTTGACTTTTTGGTATACATCATTTCCAATGAAGGCCTTATAATGGATCCAAACAAGGTCCAAACTATCATAGATTGAAAGATTTCAAAAATAGTAAGAGATGTGTAATTGTAGAATAGATATTAATTCATTTTTGAAAGATATTAGTAAAATATATTAATAGTCCATATAATAGGAAATTCAGGAGGACGGATGAGTGATTTAGTTATTAAAAGTAATTAATTACAGAATTACGGTTAGAATCGAGAGAATCAAGGAAAAGTATATAGGAATTGTAGAAGTTAATTAGGATGCCAAACTGTGAGAGTCGTAAGTCAAGGGCCAGATTGTGGGAGTCGTAAGTTGAAGGCCAGAATGTGATAGCCATGAGCCAAGGGCCATCGCTGTGATAGTGTGAGCCGGGATAAGCTTGGTGCTACTTCTTTTCTTTTATTTGTTATTTTCTTTGAATAAGAGGATTGAGAGTTTTTGAATATTGTGAAGTAAATTATGGAATGGAAATTTGATTGGTATTATTTGAGAAGAAGAAAGATTGAATGTTGTAATCTAATTGTAGTTCAGCAGAGAAAATGAGTCTATGTTTGTATGAAACATTGTAATATGAATGGCAGTTCTGTGTGAAGAATTCCAGTGATTGGAACGAGGGTAATTGTATGCTGAAATCTGTGAGGGCGCAGTATTACAGTTAGAGATTATGAGGGTGAATATATTGGTAGAAATAGCAGTTATTGATATGACTGAATTGCTGTAAAGAAGAGACCAATAAGGTGAAGGAGGAGATTATAGTTTCCTTGTGTGTTTAGATATTGGAAATAGAGACAATACATTCAGGAGGTAATTAATTGTGTGACCCTAATGTGAACGCTTAAGCAACTAGTCATTTCTCGTGTTCGAATCTCCCTATATGGATTTATGCTGAGAGGTTTTTTCTGGATTAAATAAAAAGAGCAATCATATTTTGGCGCCGCTGCTGGGGAGTGATAATAGCTTTGAATGTTAGGAATTAATTACTAAATATGTAAAAAAATTAGTAATGGAAGATGATTTCAGTAGTGTTTGAAGCAAGATTATGGTTAATAAGAACGAAAGTATTGCATCGAGGAAAATAAATCAGTTGAGAGAAAGACAGGGAAGAGCGCAAGGAAAGAACTTGCTTAGAGAGGAGCAAGAACGTAATATTAAAAGGAAGCATCGACACAATTGGATTAAACCATGGTTGCAAGCTTATCGGCGCATCCAAACATATCAAGAACCATACAGACTGTTAATTCTGCAATCATATGTACCATTAGAAAAACTGCCAATAACACTCGCGAGAAATTTTGTTAACATTCTAGTGGAAATCTTGAGGCCGTTAACTGAAAGAGAAGGAGGCATAGAAGAATTTGGTACTCTATTGGGTATTTTTTCAATAGGCAGTACGGTTGAAACGAGCAATAGTGACTCTTTAGATTGGCACAAATTGGTCGTCAATAAAGATAACTATATTGTATTTCAAAATCCAACGTTTTCACGTGTAATTCAACAAATAAAACTAATTGCAGAAAATAACAGTAAATCGAGGAGCATTGAGAGCTCGAAAATTAAAATAAGGGAAAGCAGAGATTATTTTAAAAGGGAGTTTAGTGGAACAAGAAATTCAATGATGTCCAGAGGACCAGTAGTTCCGATTGCAGTACAAATGGGTGCAGTGGACGATTGAACGACTAGTGTTGTGCCACTACCTACTTTTTGGGGTTTGCCAGGTGTGAATCTAAATCAACATTTGTCTCAATTCTTGACGACATATGTAGCCAATAATGGGAGAACAGATGACATTTGGTTAAGATGGCTGCTAGTGACATTGAAAGACACAGTGTTTGATTGGTATAATTGCCAGCCTGTGGGACAATTTATCAATTGAGAGGCATTGAAAAATATATTTTTAGTCCATTTTTGATCAATTGGTTTTGAAGAACGTCTTAGAGAAAAATTAATAACCAGCAGAATGGTACCAGGGAAAGCAGTACAATCATATTATGGTCGCATAGCAGATATACTTCAAAAATGGCCAAATAACCAAATGTCAAAATCATTTGTGTTGTCCATATTGGTTCATAGACTACATCCACTAGAATTGAAGATGTTTGTAAAGGAGGCCCAATCAGCCACTATTGCATCATGTCTTGAGCAATCAAAAGTATGGGAGGAATATTACTATGACCAAAACTTAACAGTTGGAGCCACGATGATTCCATCTCAAGGAGGTTATCAAATGACAAATTGGAATGATGCATTGGAAAATTATCTGGGAAAGAATGATTATAGTACAATTCCATAGGGAATAGTAGATGCCGTTCTATTGCAAGCTGTACCACTATCATCATTACACCCGTATGCACTTTATTCCACGTATCAGAAACCAATACCTAAAAAGGAATTGCCAAATGCATTGGTATCAAGGGATCCCAATGAATCATTGTTGTTAACATTGACGAAAAAAATGGATGAATTGGCTGTGAATCTGACCAACGATAAAAAAAAAAGGCATAAACCAACCAATATGCGTCCGAATGTCTGGTGCAGCAATTGTAAGGAGCAAGGTCATTTAGTAACAGAATGTCCTTCACCTCCCCAAATGACTGTACAATGTACCTTTTGTGGGCACAAGTATATTACTACCAACTGTTGGAATTTACTAAAGCAACAACAACTCAGTAACCAAATAATGACTCAATCAACTTCGTGGGATGTCAATCAAGTATAAAAGAATAATAGGTTTGGCTGGAATGTAAATTGAGCGAATAAACAAAACAAGAATTATTCCAATTTTCTAAACTCTGAATTTTACTAAAAAGGTGTATCCAATACTCATGGATTGGTGCTGAACCAACCAGGATACCATCAATATCTACTCATGACAAAGCCATTGCAAGAGTCTATAGTAACAATGGAAATTGTAAGCAATTTGGTCATACTTATCAGTAGTGTAATGCGCCCTTTAATTATAATAATCGAGACCAGCAAATACAAATAAGCCAACCGGCGGAGGACAAAGGCCTTGTTCAATGAGAAGCACCAATACATCGTATCGAGGTAGTGAACGCAGTGCTTACCAAAGGCCAACAAAAAGACAAGAATTTAATTCAGGACTTGGATGAACCAATCATAGGAGAGCAAGTAGCGTCATGTACGAGGCTAAATGAATCAATATTAGTATTGGGACGTATCCCAATATTGAGACCTCAACAGACTGAGGAATCTAATTTCGTTTCACGTGTCAATTTCTCGGGACCATCCAATCCAGGTCCTTTTACGAGCTTCGTACCCAGTATGAGACCTGACCCGGTGGCAGAACCCAATGAGGTCCCAATTACGGAGGCTTCGATTCTATTCCAAGTAATTTTGATCTCTACGTAGTTTTGAGAAATGTCTTATCCATTGAAAGATCTTCTCGAGGGCGGAAATTCCAAGGAAGCCCTAGCTGCTGTTCCAATTCCGAGTCCAGGGTGGAAGAATATTTTACCTCACGGAGTAAAATCAAAACCAATGAAATGTAAAAGAGTATTAGAAATTACTCTCAATATGGAATCCTACGATATTCTGAAGGATTTGGATGTTATTCAGCCTTCAATTACAATGAAGCAACTTTTGGCTATAGCATCGGAATGTCGATCTACATTGAATTCAGCGCTAATATGATGAAGATCCTGCACTAAAAAAATTCACGAAGTTAGCTTAAACCCAGATCTAAGAGCACCAACAATCGATGTATCAATCGATGGCGTTTTAATTCTAGGGATACAAGTCAATGGTGGCTCCAGTGTGAATTTAATGAACGCAGATACAATGGAGGACTTGGATCAAAAGCAATTGCTATCTACAACATTGGTCTTGCGAATGGCAGATCATAGTCAGATAAAGCCAATGGGAATCTTATGCAATATTGCCACTGTAATTGCGGGATTGATATACAAAATCGATTATATTGTATTTCGATTACAGAGTTCTATGTTATCGTATCCCATTTTATTAGGCAGACCTTGGCTTTATCAAGCCAAAGCTAAGAACGATTAGGGCCGAGGCACATTCACAATTGGAAAAGGCCAAGATCAGATTGTTCTACAGATGTATCCGGTACAATATCATGGAGAATCTCAATTGCCAGAATCAGAATTTACGTCAGACAATGAGAGTCAATCGATTGAGGCAGATGACGATGCTATAGGTTCACCGCAATTTGGGGTAGGACAAAACACTTCAACAGCAAGGGAGGAGTCTATTAATGTGGGAGTCCTGACGAATATTTACTGCATCAGGAGGATGTGACTAACTCAGATCATACTATTATTGAATGGATGAACAATCCTGCAGTCAATAGAGTCAGCACATTGGAACTAGATTTGGGTGGTTTCCATATATTGGATAATATAAGATATTCAAATCAAAAGAAGATAATTAAATTAGAGGTTTTTGAAGACCTTGTGTATCAATCTATTAATCTGGGTACCAACAAAATGCCACATCTAATTAAAATATATATCGATATTATTGATACAAAATTGGATGCTTGGAAATAGTTTTTCGTCTGTCACAAATCTGCCTTTGCGTGGTCGTATGTGGATTTGAAAGGGATTCCAGTTAACCTGTGTGAGCACTAGATTATTTTGGAGGAGGGTGTTATGCCAGTTCGTCAAAGACAACACTGGCTTAACTAAAAATATTCTCTTTTAGTGAAAGAGGAATTGGATAAACTTCTCGACGTGGATTTTATTTATCCTATTCCGCATAGTGCATGGGTGTCGCCAATCGTGATGGTACCAAAGAAGAATGGAAAAATCAAGATATGTCAAGATTTTTGAAAGTTAAATGCGGCCACCAACAAAGATTACTTCCTATTACCTTTCACGGATAGTATGGATAACATATTGGTATTATCACCAGGTAGTAAAAGAATAGGAGTGGGGCACCAGTAAAAACCATTCTGTGGTATTATTTTGGGTTGGCTGGAGTGCCATTTTATTATATTTCTTGTGTTTTTGAGAGTAGTAGTTCCAGTTAAGAATTAACAGTGAGGAGCCAGTCACAAGTGTCGATTGAAGATATTCTAGAATGGATGAGTCAGCAACAACAATTGGAATTGAGAGATGTCGAGATCATGAAATTGGAAGCTCAAGTCCATGTACTAGGTGAGTACAATAGAGACCTTTCAGCTTAGTTGATGCAGGACCCGATCAAAGGATTGGAGGAGGAAGAAGATTTGCAGTTAGAACTAGAATCGGTGGAACCAATAACAAATACTGTGGCAATTGATTAATTAGATAGGCCAAAGGGATGGCAATTTTTGTGGAGATTTGTTAGATAATTTTTAGATAGGTATCAATTGAGTGTTTGTGAGGATGCTACATAGATAGGAATGAGACTATGTAGAATAGATATTAATTCATTTTTGAAAGATATTAGTAAAATATATTAATAGTCCATATAATAGGAAATTCAAGAGGACGAATGAGTGATTTAGTTATTAAAAGTGGTTAATTATAGAATTACATTTAAAATTTGAAGAATCAAAAGAAAGTATATAGGAGTTGTAGAAGTTAATTAGGGTGCCAGACTATGAAAGTCGTAAGCCAAGGGCCAGACTGTAAGAGTCGTAAGCCGAGGGCCAGACTGTGATAGTCATGAGCCAAAGGCCATTGCTGTGATAGTGTGAGCCGGGATAAGCTTGGTGCTACCTCTTTTCTTTTGTTTGTTATTTTTTTTGAATAAGAAGATTGAGAGTTTTTGAATATTGTGAAGTAAATTATGGAATGGAAATTTGATTGGTATTATTTGAGAAGAAGAAAGACTGAAGTTTAGCAGAAAAAATGAGTCTGTGTTTGTGTGAAACATTGTAATGTGAATGGCAGTTCTGTGTGAAGAATTCCAGTGATTGGAACAAAGGTAATTGTGTGTTGAAAGCTGTGAGGGCACAGTATTACAGTTAGAGATTATGAGGGTGAATATATTGGTAGAAATAGCAGTTACTGGTATGACTGAATTGTTATAAGGAAGAGATCGATAAGGTGAAGGAGGAGATTATAGTTTCTTTGTATTTTCAGATATTGGAAATAGAGACGATAAATATGAAACTAAGCAGGAAAGTATTATGGACAACATAGGACGTATATTCTATAACGTTGTATCACGTCGACTTTTTTAAGGCATTCTTTATAGAAACAGATGCATCAAATTTTCTGTTATGTGTAATATTGTCACAAATAGAAATAAATAACAAATTCTATTTGGTAGCTTTTATTTTAAGAAATTTTCAGCAACCAATTAAATTATAAGATCTACAATAAAGAACTTCTTGTAATTGTGGATTTATTTTAAGAATGACATCATTATTTAGAAGATGCTTCAAGTCTAATTACATTATATACAATCACCAAAACGTCACGTATTTCATGTTGGCACCTATTTTGAATCATTGCCAAGTTCGTTGAAAAATATCATTATCAAGATTTGATTTTAAAATCACATATCAACCTAAAAAATAAGATTTACTAGATGCTCTTTCTAGATATTCTTATCTTACACCAAAAAGAAACATATCTTTTGATCAACAAAAAACAATCATCTTGAAGCTAGACCATTTTCATCTTCAAGCAATGAAATCAATATTAATTGTTGATTTGACCTTTGTTAAACAAGTTCAATAAAGTATGTCTTTTGATGCTCTTATTTATGATATTAAGAATATTTCTTCTAAGTTTCATGATATTTTAAAGTTTGAATTCAAGAACAATCTATTCTACTTCAAATGACCCTTATATATTCGAGAAAGAAAAGTATGTTTATGTGTTCTTCAAGCATGTCATGACTTTTTAGCAATAGGATATTTTGGATATAATAAGACTTTAAAGCTTATATTTAGAGATTTTTAGTGGCATCAAATGTAGAAGGCAGAAAAAGACTTTGTTCAATCATGTGATATTTATTTAAGATCAAAAATTCCTCGTCATTGACTCTATGGACTTCTCCAACTATTGCCTATATTCAAACAACCATAGTCTTTCAAGTTCAAATTCATATGATTCTATACTGGTTATCGTAGATTGCTTCATTAAAATGGTATATTTTGTATCATATACAAAATCTATGTCAAGTAAAGAAATAGCTAAGCTTTTCATTGATAATAATTATCACTATCATGGACTACTAAAAGTTATTATATTGGATAGAAGAGTCAATTTGTATCAAGATTCTAAAAAATCCTATTCAAGATTCTAAAGGTGGATATAAAGTTTGACTTGGCTTTTCATCCTCAAACTAATGGACAAACGGAATGGATGAATCAAGTTTTGCAGCAGTATTTGATGTATATCATCAATTATCATTAAGATGATTGGATAATTCTTTTTCTATTAGTAGAATTTGGATATAATAATTTGATATATTTTCCTACTCAACAAACATCTTTTTTTGCTAATTATGGTTATCATCCATATCTTCATACTTTTGACTTTTTAAAAGTTAATAATCCTATGACAAATGATTTAACAAATCATTTATTAAAGCTACATGTAATAATGAAGACATAATTAAAAGAAGATGGAGAATAACAAAAGACCAATACGAATGCCTATTATAAGAAACAACGACAATTCAATGTAGGTAACAAGATAGAATTACATTGTCACAATATCAAGACTATTCATCTTTGTGATAAACTGGACTATCATAGGTTGGGACCTTTTCTTATTTGTAAACAAATCAATTTTCTTGCTTATTGATTACATCTATCGCAGTCTATAAAGATCTACTATATATTTCATATGTCCCTTCTTGAGCCATATCAAGAAGAAGATAAATTCCACTTCTTCTTATAGAAGTAATTAATAATCAAGAGTTAGTATCATGGACATACACATATAAGCCAATAATTACATATATAAATAGATAGAAGTAAATAAAAATGAATAAAAGTAAGTTAATTCTATAATATTTGATATCAAAGCTTCCTAAAAGCTTTATAGACATTGCTTTGACTTTAAAGGTGTCTTTAATTGACTTTTTGGGATTAGAAATATAGTCAACATGTTAGCCATGTGCCACACATGTTATTAGCTTGAAGATCAAGCTAACTATGTCACCCATACCTAGAAAAACTTGCCTTATAAGTCAAGGCATATATCCTACAAAATCAACACATATTAGAGGTCCTACAGAATGTCGCCATGTAGCCCCTAGTTAGATAGTATATATAGAGACAAGAGTGAAGCCTTTGTCACTCTTGTCAACTCTTTTCTTGCTTCCAGTTTAGTTTCAAGGGTCTCTAGTTTTCTTGACTTTTGGCAATAGTCATTCCAGTTCCTTTCTTAATATATATATCAAGTTATTTCTATTTTGTCATCTTTTTTTGAGAGAAGTCTCACTTATTATTTATTTTTATCATGTTCTTGTCCTTGACAGATTGACAAGAGTACACTTATAATATCAGAGCTTTGTCTAATCTTGATTAAGAATGGATTACCTCTTTTTCTTCATAAGACATAAGCATATAAGAAGTTGCGGATTATCCTCTTCTAAACTAATATTGTCTTTAGTATTTTCTTTGTTCTAAAGTCCTCTCTTCTATTTGTCTTGAGCGATATTAGACATCTTTTCTTTTCTAAGTGTTATCATAGCAGAATTTACTGAAATGAAGAGTGCAATGGCACAAATGTAAGAGCAATTGAGGGAGTTAATCCTTGCAATGCATCAAGTCAATTTACCACGACAAAGAGCAACAAGATTGGCAGGAAGTGAAGATATAGAAATAATTGGAACTGTACCAAATCATGTCCCTTCTCCTATGGTAGAATACCCTTCCAGTGTTAGAGAACTAAGAATTGCCCTATCCGAGAAGTTTGATGGTACTATATCAAAGTTTAGAAGATTTATCAATCAAGTACAACTTGTGATTGAACTTCAATCTCAAAGCTATCAAACTCCAAGATCACAAGTTAGATTCATAGGTACGCTTCTTTCAAGTTAAGCATTATCATGGTTTTTATCTTTTTTTGAATGATGAGATCTAATATTGGATAATCTAAAGGCTTTTTTGGTAGAATTTCGATCCATGTATGGAAAACATGATGCAATTTGTATTGCAACCAATAAGATCCATATTTTGTAACAAGACAATCAATCAATAACATTATATGCTTCACAATTTTGACAACTTGTAATTGATATCAAGTGGGATGATACTGATTTTATTAGCCAGTTTTTCTACAAATTATAATATGAGGTAAAAAAATTAATGCTCAACTTACCTGATCCTCAAACATTGAGTCAAACAATTGACTTTGTTGTAAAGTGCGACAATCACCTTTTTGAATTCCGATCTGAGAACCGTACAAGTGGACCTCAATGTGACTATAATTCAATAGCAACACTAACATGTCTTCAACACATACATTCGGAAGTAGAGGATATGTAAATTGATGCAGTACGTTTCAAACTTCTTATTGAGCAAAAAAAGACTTGTCGTTGTTAAGAATGATTGAGCTTATATTGTAGAGAATCTAAGCACACTACTCAACATTGCCTAAAGAAGCGATGTAACTATAAAATAAAAAGTACGGCAATCAAAGGAGATAGCATGTCAAAAAATATATTTGTCTAGCTACAATAGGAACCATGTCACTGGAACCTTGTATAATGCTTAGAGAAAGTCCTATCCTCTCTTTAGAACCCTCTCCATATTTTATGATAAATATTATTCTAGGATCCAAATATTTCAAAGCCTCTGCCTTATTAGATTCAAGAGCCTCAACATGTTTCTTAGATGAAAAATTTGCTAAAAGATAAAGCATATTTTTAGTAAAGAAAACTACACCTGTTCCTGTAGAAGTCATAGACAGTCGTCCGTTGTCTTCAGGAGATGTTACTCATGAAATCCTTCTTAAAGAAATAGCAACTAATCGTCATAGTAGCTTTGTAATATTTAATGTCATTAGATCTCCTTCTAATCCAGTCATTTTAGGTTTATCATGGTTAAAAAAATATAATCCTAAAATAGATTAGACTTCTCATAGTCTTGACTTTTCTGAAAGTATAACTAAGAGTGTAGTTAATCAAGTAGAAAGTCATAAGTCTAGTATAATTAAACCTATATATGTAGGTGTAAGTGCTTTCTTGCATGCTACAAAAGAAGGATCACCTTATGTCATTTATGCCACACTTTTTTCTATTGGTGGGAAGACTTCAAGTGGCATTGCAAGCCAATATCAAGATTTTCAATTAGTTAGAACATAGGTTTATGTCATAGGACTTCTCATAGTCTTGACTTTTCTGAAAGTAAAATAGATTGGACTTCTCATAGATTTTGTTGAAGGCCATGCCCAATGGGCTTCAAGGAAGCTGCTCGAGGCCTTATTAGGAATTAGGATTCTTTTTTTGAAGTCATTCGAGCTTTGGAAGCTAGAATCAGTAAGTTTAGGTTTTTGGATATGAATTGGATACAAATTTGTGTGATTTGGAATTTTTATGAAGGAGTTATTAGCGCTCAAAATTAAGGTATTAATTTCATGCCTATTGTCACTCTTTAGAGCATAACATACATTTACAAAAAGCGATTAATAATGAACAACTAATGATTGGATAGAAAACTTTTTTAACTACACTTTTTATATATTTTTTGATGAATTTGGAGTTTAGCTAAAGAAGTTATAGAAAGTTGAAGTCAGTGCATCCAAATCAAAGGCAATAAGTAAGTGAATTTATTCATAGTAATAGTTGGAGCCATATCTTGAGTTTCTAGACAAATTTTTAGTTCAAACCTTTTGGAAAAGGAAGATTATTGTATTAAAAAACTATATATATAAAATTTATGGAATTTGAGTGCTTCATTTGTGAGATTTGAAGAAAATTACATACATATGTATAAAAACTAGGATTTGAAGCTATTATTAGGATTTTGGTGATATCTTAAGATCCACAATGAATTTGTAGTTGAAATTTATTGTAATAGTTTTTAGAAATATATTAGTACTTCATATAAAATTTGAGTGTATTTGAATAATTTAATTAAAAGATATGAGTTTTTGAAGTTTGGAAATAATATTCTATGAGGATATTTAAGGATTTAGAGGTTTTATCATATTTTGAATGTTTTTGGAAACTTAAGACTTACATATTTGGTGTAATAGCACCTAAAAGTGTTATATATATATATGTATATAAGCTTGGTCTTTTTCATCTCAAGACTTGATTGAGCAATTTGTAGCAGCTAGGAGCCCAATGCTTTCTTGAGGCAAACTCTCTCTACCTCGATAACAAAATACAAGAATCTTGAGTATTTTATGTCAATATGTGTTTTGAATCATCGCCAAGCCCATTGGAACATATCTTTATCAAAATTTGATTTTAAGATCACATATCAACTCGAAAAATAGTAAGGTTTGTTTTACGTCTTTTCTAAATATTCTTATCTTGCTCCAAAAGAAGAAGATGCATCTTTTGATCAATAAAGAATGATTTTCTTGAAACTAAATCATTTTTATCTTTAAGTAATGAAATCAACATTGACTATTGATTCTACTTGAGTGAAATAAATCTAATCAAGTATGACTTTTAATCTTCTTATTCACAATATCAAGAATTCTTCGTCTAAGTTCTAAGATACTTCAAAGTTTAAGTTCAAAAACAACCTACTCTATTTTGAAGGTCAATGGTATGTTCCAAAAGGTGAAGCACAATTAGGTGTTCTTAAAGCATATTACAACTTTCTAGCAGCAAGACATTTTAGATACAACAAGACTTTGGAGCTTATATCTAAAGATTTTTGGTGGAGACAAATGTGAAAAGCTATAAAAGACTTTATTCAGTCATGCAACATTTGTTTAAGATCAAAAACTTCCCATCATTGATTTTATGGACTTCTTCAACCATTAGCAATTCTAAAACAACCACGGTCTTTTATTTCTATGGATTTTATCATAGATCTTTCAATCTCACGTTCTTATGACTCTATATTTGTGATAGTAGATCAGTTTACCAAAATGGTATATTTTGTACTATGTACAAAATCTATCACAAATAAAAAATAAACTAAATTCTTTCTTGACAACATCTATTGCTATCATGGATTACCCAAAGATATCATATCAATTAAGAAAACTCCATTTATATCAAGATTTTGGCAGACTCTTTTCAAGATTCTAAAAGTAGATATGAAATTATCTTTAACTTTCCATCTTGAAATTGATGCTTAAATGGAGTGTGTTAATTAAGTTTTGGAGCAATATTTTAGATGTACCATCAACTACTAATAAGATGATTTGATAACTCTTTTGCCATTGGTAGAGTTTGCTTATAATAATATAATACATTCTTCTATAAAATAAATATTTTTTTTTGCTAATTATGGTTATCATCCAGGACTTGATACTTTTAACTTTTTCAAAGCTGATAAACTTACGACAAAAGATTTGGCAAGTTGTTTGTCAGAGCTATATCGAATAATGAAGGTACAATTAAAAAAAGCTCAAGAACAATAAAAGATCAATGCGGATGTCTATCAAAAGGAACAACCATCATTCCACATAGGTGACAAGATATGATTACTTTGTCGTAATATCAAGACTTTTTATTCTTATAACAAGTTGGACTATCAAAGGCTTAGACCATTTCCTATTTTTATATAAATCAATCTAGCTGCATATCATTTATACCTATTGGAGTCAATGAAAATCCATCTACTATTTTATGTATCTCTTCTTCAATCATACAAGATAGTAGACATACCAAGAAGAAAACAAGTACCACCTCTTCCTATAGAAGTGAAAAATCATGAAGAATTTGAAGTGGAAGAAGTCTTAGACTCAAAGCAACACCAAAATAAGTTGAAATATCTTGTTCATTGGTGTAGATATAATATTAGTGAATGTACATAGGAGCCAACAAAGAATCTTGTAAATACAACAAAGAAGGTGGAGGCTTTTTATCGATGACATCTATCAAAATCAAGATAAAGACCTTTCTTATAAAAAAAACAGTATCTAGGTAAGATAACATTCTATTTTCAATCCTTGTTTATAGCTTCTTTATATTTGTGACATTAAAGAGATGAAAAATCAACAACGAATGGATTTGACTACAGAGCCTTTCTTTACTGACCTGTCGGATGAAAAATTACAATTGTCACAACCTTCAAGACAATGCAATGAAGATGAAGAACTTCAAGAATGGCATGTTTTTTCTTGAATAGATGGCAATATACAACATGCTTGATATCATGACATTGGAAGAGACTTTTGATGTTTGATAATTTTATTAGAGGTAGGAATAACTCTTAAAGGTATTCTAAATATTTTATTTAAAAGAAGTTATAAAAGCCTCAATAATGATCAAATAACAAGGTAGTCTTTCTGTCTTTGTATGAAATACAATCAATGGTTGAAAAGCTCTATCAATCATCTTCAAAAAGAACAAAGATTTGGGTATGTAGTAAATACAATTCATTGCATCATAGATTTTCTCAACATATGATGATTGCTCCTCGTAGAACTTCTCTCTAGAAAGAAAGATAATATCACAAACATACACATGTAAGCTAATAATTATCTATATAAATAAACAGAAATAAATAGAAATAAATAAAAATAAGTTAATTCTATAATATCTTCTAAAGAAGCTTCCTAGAAGCTTTATAGACTTTGCTTTGATTTTATAGGTATCTATTGTTGACTTTTAGGTTAGAAACTTGGTCAATAAGTTAACCATGTGCCACACATGTTGGTAGCTTGAAGAATTAGATAGCTATGTAGAGAGAAAATATAAAAACTTGCCTTTTAAGTCAAGGCATGTATCTTATAAAGTCAACACACCTTGGAGGTCTTATAGAACATTGCCACATAGCCCCTACTTAGATAGTATATATAGAGACAAGAGTGAAGCCCTCTTCACTCTTTTCAATTGTTTTCTTTCTTATAGTCGAGTTTCAAGAGTATCAAGTTTTCTTATCTTTTGACAATAAGTAATTCTAATTTTTTTTTTAATATACGTACTTTCTTATTTCTTTTTTGTCACTTTTTCTTTGACACTAATTTCATTGATTTATATATCATCTTTCAGTTCATGTCCTTCACAATGACCGCTAGGAGCCCAATCCTTTCTTAAGGCAAACTCTCTCTACCTTGACAATGGTCAGCTACCATATATGCTGTTGAATTTTAAAACCTAGCTTACAATATGAACTGGAATAAAAAAGTCCTAATCAATCAATTTTGATATGAATTGAAGGATAATATCAATGATTTATTACTAGCAATGCCAAAGATAAAATCTTTGAATCAATTTATTACTCAAGCCATTGTATGTGACAATTGATTATTTGAAAGACATCAAGAACAAAGACTTGACTTAAGAATAATAAATCAAGTAATGACAATAGCTCCCAAGTTTTTAAAAATACATTTATTAAGGCCAAAACCAATATAGATTGATACATTACATTTTAAATTTCTTTTGGAGTAGGAAATGACTCAACAAAATCAAGAAGGTATATGCTTATATTGTGGAGAAGATAAACACATTGCTCAATATTGTCCAAAGAAACAATGCAACTATAAAATAAAAAGTATGGTTGCCAAAGAAGACAATGTGTTAAATAACAAATTTTTCTAGCTATAATAGAGATTGTGTGGCTAGAATCATGTGTAACTCCTAGTAAAGGTCCTATTCTCTCATTAAGTCCTTTACCTTGTTTTAAAATAGAAGTTTATTTAGGACCAAAAAATCACACTCTTAATTTTGTTAGATTCAAAAGCCTCGACTTGTTTTATAGGAAAAGATTTTATCAAAAAATAAGATATATCTGTTGTTAAAAAAACTAAATTTTCACATTTAAAAGTCATAGATGGTCATTTGATATCTTTTAGAGATGTTATGTATGAGACTATTTTTTTAGATGAAGCAATTAAAAATTATAATAGCATAGTAATATTTCATGTAATAAGATCTTTATTCAATCTAATTATTTTAAGATTATTTTGGTTAGAAAGGTATAATCTTCAAATAGATTAGATTTTTTATTGTCATGATGTAACATAATTAATAGGTGAAAGGGATGAAGAAATTATTATATTATAGAAGATTATACTTCAAATATTGTAACAAATTATATTAGAAGATAGATAATAAAATAAAAAAAAAAATTAAAGATGTACATGCAATCTTTTTACAAAATAGGCTTCTACTTACTTTGTAAGGACATAAATAAGACAGAAGAACGTAGTTTAAAAAAATAAAAGATATGAACATATATTGGAAGAATTTAGAAGTTTATTTGAATAAAAATTAATTTAAAGAGACGAATTTTGATACCCAAAGAGGACTAGTTATCAACTTCACTTGAAATTAGATTTTTAGGCATAAAACTGAGCACTTAAAGCAACTTCAGTATTTTATTATAGATCAAAGAGCATAATTTGACAATAAACTTAATAGGATTTTTTTGAGAATAGATTTTAAGTGATTTGAATATATAATAATATTTTAAGAGCTTAAGATGAATATTTTAAGCAAGATAAAAAATTTAATCAATAAATATTGAGGTTCTAAATTATATTAGGATTAGATTGAATTGCTCAGATTTTGATTAGAATTTGGTTTAGGATTAGAATTGAATTAGGATTTAAAATCTTATTAAGATTTGATTAGAATTTAGAATTAGACTAGGATTTAGCGTTTGATTTAGAATTTATTTAAGATATAGGATTTAGGATTTAGAATTTGCTTAAGATTTGCTTAAGATTTGCTTAAGACTTAGACTAGGATTTAGAATTAGATTTAAGATTTGCTTAAGTTTTGATTTAGAATTTGTTTTGGATTTAGGATTTAAGATTTATTTAGGATTTAGAGTTTAAGATTTAGCTTAGAATTTGATAAAAGTCTATTAAGATTTTAATTAGGGTTAAATTAGAACTTTATTTAGATTTATTTAAGATATATTTATAATTATTTTAATATTTCTTTAGGATTTCTTAAAAATTCTTTTAAATTTTATTGTGGATTTCTTTTGAATTCTTTTAAGATTTCTTATTCTTTTTTTTGTAATTTCTTTAAAGTTTCTTTTGAATTTTATTGATGCTTGCTTAATATTGTTAAAGTTTAATTAGAGTTTATTTAGTATACTATTAGATTTAAAATTTTGTTGTTGCAATTTTTATTCTATCTTCCACAACTAGGTACTCGGTACATTCTTAAGCAAGACTTCATGTAATACGACATCATAACTCTGATTTTTTTGATAGTTCAATCCAAAATTCCATTAGTAAAGTAGAAATATATAAGTCTAGTACATCCAAATCCTTACTAATAGGTGCAAAAACTTTTATACATGCTACAAAAGAAGGGTTATTTTTTGCTTTATATGCCATTCATATTTTTGATGGTGAGATGATGTCAAGTGGTGTTTCTATCTAATATCAAGATTTTTAGGACGTTTTCTTTTTAAAAAAAATAGATAATCTTTTAGATTATCATCTTTATGATTGTTCCATCAATCTTCACAAAGAAGCTCAACTACTATTTGGACCAATCTATAGCCTATTACAAAACAAGTTGGATACACTCGAGGAGTACATTAATAAAAATTTAGCTTAGAATTTCATGTCATTATAAATCTTTTGTCGGAACTCCTATCTTATTTATTAAGAAAATAGATGGATCTTTGTGGATATGTGTAGATTACCAAGGATTCAACAAGATAGCCATAAAAAATAGGTATCTTCTATCTTTGATTTTAAGACTTTTTGATCAATTGAATCAAGCAAAGATCTGTACAAAAATAGATCTACAAAGAGCATATAATCTAATATGCATTAAAGAAGGAGATGAATTGAAAATTATACTTTGAGCTAGGTATGAGTATTTTGAATATGATGTCATGTCTTTTGAACTCACGAATGTACCAACTACTTTTCAATATCTAATGAATGATGTCATTCATGAATTTCTTAATGATTTTATCATCTATTATTTAGATAATATCTTAATCTATTTTAAAAATATAAAAGAGGATGAATTTCATATTTGTCGTATATTACAAAAATTTAGAGATATAGGATTAAATATCAAGTTAAAAAAGTATATATTCCACATTATTCAAGTTGACTTTTAAGAATATATTATTTCCAATGAAGAGCTAATGATGGATTTGAAGAAAGTCTAAACTATCATAGATTGGAAGATTCTAAGAATAGTAAGAAATATATAATATTTTTTGAGCTTTGGTAATTACTATTGGATCTTTATGAATTTTTTTTTTCAAGTTGCAGCTCTACTTATATGTTTGACTTGTAAAGACAAACTTTAGTAGAATAAAGAAGCCAAAGCATCATTTGATATTTTAAAAAAAGAGTTTATTTTTGTACCAATATTATATCATGTTGACTTTTGTAAGGCATTTTTTATAAAAATAGATGCATTAGAATTTGCCTTGAGTGTAGTATTATGACAAACGGGAACAAATAATAAATTCCATTTGGTAGATTTCTTATTCAAAAAATTTTCAGCAACCAAGATTAATTATGAGATCCATGATGAAGAGCTCTTTGCAAACATGGATTCATTTCAATAATGGAATCATTACTTAGAAGGTGCCTCATGTTCAATCACAATATATATAAATTATAAGAATTTCAAATATTTCATGTTAATATATATTTTAAATTATTTCTAAACTCGTTAAAGCATATCTTTATCAAGATTTGATTTTAAGCTCAGTTATCAACTTGAAAAATAAAAAAGTTTATAAGATGTCATTTCTAAACATTCTTATTTTATACCAAGAGGAAAAAATGCATCTTTTGATTAATAAAGAATAATTTTTTTGAAGCAAGAGTATTTTCACCTTCAAGAAATAAAATCAACATTAATTATTGATTCAAATTTTATTGAGCAAATTCAATCAAGTATATCATTTGATTCTCTTATCTATGATATTAAGAACAATTCTTTTAAGTTTTATGATATTTTAAAATTCAAGTTCAAAAACAACTTATTTTATTTTGAGGGACAATAATACATTCTTGAAGGTAGAGCATGATTACGTGTTGTTTAAACTTGTCATGACTTTCTAGTAGTTGGACATATTGGATTCAATAAGATTTTGGAGCTAATATTAAAAAATAATTGGTGGCATCAAATATAGAAGATAATAAAAGACTTTCTACAATCATATAATATTTGTTCAAGATCTAAAATTCCTTGCCATTGACCTTATGGACTTCTTCAGCCATTCCCTACTCTAATACAATCATAGTCTTTCATTTCTATGGATTTTATCATGGATATTTTGGTATTAGATTCATATGATTTTATATTTTTGATAGTAGATTCTTTTATCAAGATGGCATATTTTATATCATATATAAATTCTATGACAAGTAAAGAAATAACTAAGTTTTTTTTTAATATCTATTTTTATTATGGATTGCCTAAAGATATTGTATTGGATCAGAAGACTCAATTTATATCAAGATTTTAAAAGTGGATATAAAGCTCTCTTTGGCTTTTCATTCTCAAACTAATAGGCAAACGGAATGGATGAATCAAGTTTTGGAACAATACTTAAGATGTATCAATAACTATCATTAAGATGATTAGAAAACTCTTTTATTATTTAAAAAATTTACATACAATAATTTGATATGTTCTTCTATTTAATAAACATCTTTCTTTACTAGTTATGGATATCATCTCTAATTTGATATTTTTGACTTTCTAAAAGTTGATAACCTTGAGGCAAGAGATTTGGAAAATTATTTCTTAGAGCTACATACAACAATGAAGGTGTAATTAAAAAAAGCTCAAAAATAATAAAAAATTAATATAAATTCTTAGTACAAAGAAAAATTAAAATTCAATGTAGGTGACAAGGTATGGTTACTCTGTCATAATATCAAGATTACTTATCTTTATGACAAGTTAGAATAAAATAGGCTTGAATCTTTTTCTATAAATAAAAAAATCAATTCTATTACTTATTGATTATATCTATCAAAGTCTATGAAGATCTACTACATATTTCATATATTTTTTTTTAAGTCATGTAAGATAGTGAATATCTTAGAAAGAAGATAAATGACACCTCTTCTTATAGAAGTGGATAATAATCAAGCGTTTAAGGTAGAAGAAGTCTTAGATTCAAAGTGGCGCCAATATAGGTTGAAATACCTTGTTTATTGGTGTAGATATGATATTAGTTAATACACATAAGAGTCAACAAAGAATCTTGTCAATGCAACAAAGAGAATTGAAACTTTTTATCAATGACATTCATCAAAATCAAGATGAAGAATAGCAAATCTTTACTATAAAAGAAACAAGATCAAAAGAAAGTAATACTCTACCTTCTATACTTCTTTGTAGCTTTTGTGTATTTATGATGGTAAAGAGATGGAGAATCAACAACTAGCAGATTTAATTCAAAAACTTTTATTTGCTGACTTATCAAATGAGACATTGCAATTTTAATAATCTTTAAGATGATGTAATCAAGATGAAGATCTTCAAGAACAACATGTCCTTCCTCAAATAGATAGCAAGTTACAATGTTGTCATACTATAATTTCTTATAATATGTAAAAATTAATTAAGACATATAATATGTTTATAAGTCTTGATGTAGATTAGAGTGGGTAGTAAATAAATTTAAAGAGAATTGATATAAGGAAATTTATTTGGAGATTTATCTATTTTGATTATAGTGTTTATATTATGTAGAATTTAGATATTTAGTATAAAGCTTAAGAGAAGGTTGGAGTCTAAAGATGAAAGTCATAACTATTAGGAGGCTTATTAGAAGGGATGAATGCAAGGCATGGTTCGATGAAGGCAAGGAATGGAGATCTTCATTCCTATTGGTCAAAGGCCATGCCCAATGGGCTTCAAGGAGGCTGCCCGAGGCCTTATTAGGAATTAGAGTTTTTCTTTCGAAGTCATTTGAGCTTTGGAGGCTAGGATCAAAAAGTTCAAGGTTTTAGGTATCATTTGGGTGAAGAGTTTGTATGATTTTGAGTTTTTTCAAAGGAGATATAGGTGTTCAAAGTTAAGGTGTCAAATTTGTATCTATTGTCACTCTTTGAAGCATAACATATGCGTACGGAAAGAAATGAAAGATTGGCGACTGAAGTTGAGAAGAACACTTTCTTGGCTATACTTTACATATATTGTTTGATGAGTTTCAAGTCTGGATGAAGGAGTTATAGGGCATTGAAGACAGTACATGTAATTCAAAGGCAGTAAGTGAGTCATTTTATTGATAGTAATGTTTGGAGCCATGTCTTGAGTTTCTGGACGAATTTTTAGCTCAAAATTTTTATAAGTATGTGTTATTAAGTTAAGAAGCTATAGATCAAAGTTTTATGGTATTTAAGTGCTTATTTTGTGAGATATAAATAAATTAGCATGCAAGTATAAGTAAGCTAAGGTTTAAAGCTATTGTTAGAGTTTTGGCAATATCTCAAGATCCTTAACGAATTTGCAGTTGATTTTTTTTTTTAGAAGTTTTTAAAAGCATATTAGTACTTTACGTAAAATTTAGAATTGTTTGGATAGTCCGATCGTGAGATATGAGCTGTTGAAGTTTGGAAAACGTTTCTCACAAGGATATATAAGGTTTTAAGATCTTTATCATACATTTGGATGTTTTCTTGGTACTTGGGCTTGTGTTTTGATGTAATTGCCCAAAAAGAAAAAATATTATATGTAAAAACTTAGTTTTTTATATCTTAGACTTGATTGAGTATTTAGTGGCAACCAGAAGCCCAACGCTTTCTTGAGGGAAACTTTCTCTATACCAATATATTGGTGCTTCCACTGAGAGATCTTTAAGGCACTAATTATCTCAACAATTTAAGTTGGAAGTTTAAATCCTTGGATTTGTATTACCAGGTGGAGTGGGTGCCCATGAATTATTTTGGGCATTTGTCCAATTTATGGAGGAAAGGCAACAAGTGCATGAACAAGATAGGAATACCACCAAAGCTTTACAAGTAGTGGTGGATCAAATTGGAAGGTTTGATGGGAGGAAAATTACTAAGTTCTTTAGGATTTATACATGTAAAATTGAGGTACATCAAGTTTCAAAAATGAAGATGATTACCACCTTTGGTTTGGCAGTGGTACCAAAAATCAAAGAAAGGGTACAAGAGTTGCATACTAAAACTATATCATAGAAGAAATTTGAAGAATTCTTGAAAGATGAATTTTTTGAGGAAGATTCAGAAAGAATGAAAAAACTGACCTTTTTGGATGGAATGAGCAAAGACAAGGGAATAAATTGGCTCCAAATGAATTAATCAGGGAATTTGAGACCAAGTTTGAACAATTACCATGGCAAGAGAGGCAGCTTTTGGAAACAAGGAAAACTGGATTATTCTTACAAGTAAGCTGATGAATATTTGGAAGACAAGTTTTTCTTTTATCTAGTAGATAAGACATCTGAGACTGGTTTTATAAATAATTGGAAGCTAGTAAAAGAGATAGTGGGACTTTTGATTAAACAATAGAACATTAAGACTTGTGGTTAAATAATCGAGATTGGAACCAATCCCCATATCTCATTATCAAAGGCCACTTCAAAACGTGATTAAGATTGTTAAGGATGGTACTCTTGAAGAATTGATCAAGAGCATACAAGATTTGAAGGTAGAAATGATTGAATTGAACAAATTCCAATTAGAAAATTTATCAAAGACAATTGAAGGTTCAACGAGATTTATAGAAAGATGTATGTGGTGTGACAATCCAAACTACAAGTGTGGTGAATCTGACAGCTACAAAGGTACAATCAAGGATGGTATTGTATATTTCAAAGAGGGCAAGATAAGACTTACAAGGTCAGATGAGCCTTTAAAGAAAATTTTTGGGAAGGGTGGCATGAAAAAATTGATAGAAGACAAAATATCAAGAAATAATGCCATACAAGAAGAAGGAGCTGAGTCCTACTCTATTACAATTGAACAAAAAGTTCAATTCTCTACAAACTACAGAAGTTGTGATGAGGAGAGCTGAAGCTATCAAAAAAATGACTAGGTGGAATAATCCAGTTCATGCTATTAATATTAAAATATATTTATGTGGAAACAAATATGATGATGATTTATATGATGCCATGGTTGAAGAAAAAAGAGGTAGAGCTATTCATGAGGAAGATGTTATTGGGCCTAAAAACAAGAAGAGATCTCCAAGAAACAAAGAAGCTTTTAAGGAGCAAAAATCAGAGAAAATACCTTCTTCCACTCATCTTGGTTGTGCACTATTACCAAAACAATGGTGATAGAAGAGCAAAGAGAAGGAGAAAGATGATGCAAGTAAATCTAAAGATAAGAATCTTACTTATAAGATTCAATTTGATATTGAAACATCTACAGATATGAAGAGCATTTTAGAAGAAAAAATCTTGATGCAAAAATTGAATTCACTCTAAAGAAGGCTCTTGATATAACTAAAAAGGATTTCCATGAGTTGATTATCAATGTGATAAAAAAGAAGACGCAAATGAGAGCTAAAGCTATTATGGTAGAGGTATTGAATACTTAGATAACTATAGATGAGAATGAAGAAATAGGACAGGTATTTGCACATTTTTACAATGCTAGAAGCTAGAATTAAGATTGATATGGAGAATGAGGCTTTAAATAAATATGAAGAAGCTATAAAAGAGTATCAAATGAAATATGCATCTATGCGAATTACTGAGATAAAGAAGAATGTACAAAAAGAATGTGTGAACACTTGTTCTAAACGTGATAATGATAGAATGTGAAGTAGTAGCTATTCAGTTCCTTATTGGATTACAGCTACTATGAAGCCATATGTGAGGTTGAGGAACTCTAAAGATCCAATTTTGGCCCTAGTTGATCATGGATCTGAAATCAATATCATGTCAAGGCAGATATATGAAAAAAATAAGTGGCCAATTTATACCAATCATGGTTGGATAATTAGAGATGCAAACAACCAATAAGGTGATTTATACGGAGCTTCCCAACTATAAGAACTAGGATTGGAGATGTGGAAGTGGAGCAAAATTTCTTCGTACAAAGCTCTGCTACATATCCAGTAATATTTGGTCAACCTTATATTACAACTGCTAGAATGGAAACTAGAGTCTTGTATGATAGTTCATATTATGCCAAGATTTGTAATTGGGATGGAAAAAAAGCTCTGTAATTTATTACTGTGAAACCTATCCATGAGAGGCATACGAAACAATTAAGAAGAATGCTTTTGAAACCAAGAAATAACTTTGTAGATTTCTAGAAAGTACCCTTACAGAATGAGGACACATGGGTGTAAATAAGTCATTTGCAAATCCTATTGTAGTTAATATGAGGATTGGATTTTTAAACTTGATTAATAATGGATTTGTAAGTATTCAAAAGATTAAAGATTTAGATTTTGTATATAGAAGAAGGATGAAGAAACAAGAGAAAAACTTAAAAAGAGTGGATTTAGTTTCAAGTGATGAAGCCATAGTTGAAGTAATAGAAGAAATAGGTTTGGAATATGATTTGATAAAGGTTCTTAAGAATTTAGCTTTAAGCATAGATGGAAATGCTATAATAGAAATATATTCAAGAGAGACTTATGAAGAATTAGAAAAGATAATAGTAATTGGTGGGCTTATGTCACAGACACAAAAATACAGGCTCAAGATCTAACAAGAAGTTCAAGAAGAATTGGTAAGAACTAGATTAATCAGATAAATACAAGAACAATACCAAAGAGGTGAACTAGAGCTCCAAGAGATGTGATGTTGAGACTGAAGAACTCTTCAGCCTCAATTCCAATATACACTCCTATTTAGGAAGCTTCTTAAGCAACTTCTACTAACTAGGAAGCTTCTAGAAGGTTCCAAAGACTTACTTCTAGAAGGTTCTAGAAACTTGTCTCTAGAAGATTCTAAGGACTATGTCCCTAACATCTTCTACTAACTAGGAAGCTTCTAGAAGGTTCCAGAGACTTCTTTCTAGAAGGTTGTAGAAACTTATTTTAAGAAGGTTCTAAAGACTATGTTTCTAACATCATCCCCTCCTTTAGCTTCGAGGTCTTTGAGAAGCAATGTTATTAATCAGTACTAACGCAAGAAAATGAAGATGTGTCGCATAACGTCTGCTATGAAATCCAACTATTGTTCACGAGGCAAGTGGTTCATTGGCCCTTGAAGCCAACGGTAGTGGCCCATGCCTTCGACTTTTGACCAAGCATGAACTTTCGTGTCCTCATTGTGAAATTGTCCTGCAAACACGCCTTCTGACTGACCATCGTAAGCAGGCTTGAACTCAAATACAATCACCAATGATCCGTTACTCGGTATCCTTCGTCGTTGTCATGGTGTAGGCGGTTCTTCATCTCGGGGTCGCCTTCGTGAGCTAGTTGGTTAAGATAATCTGGTTGGCATAGTATCTATCTCTTGGCTATCCATATTAGAAGACCAAACTATGGCTACTGAAAAAATTCTACTTTATCTTGGAAAAAATAACTACATCAACTACGAATTTTAGTGGTGCTCTCTCCCTTTCTTATATTCTTGGGTGAACAAGCTTCAAAAAGAAGCTATCATCGAACCAGCTTACGTTTATGAAGATGTTGTTGATGAAACTCTTGTATCTTTTGTGGTACATTGGCAAGATTTTTAGCTGGCTCCCACGTTCGTTCATTAATGTCGTAGCCATACCAATGAACAAGATACTCCAACTTGCCCCACCTTCGTCGTGAATCCAGCACCTTTTTAACCTCGTATTCCTCGTGGTTCTCCATCTCAATACTAGGTGGCACATATTGCACTCTTTCAAGAAAAGACGACTCTCGATAAGGCTCCAACAGAGAAACATGAAAGACTGGATGTACCTTCATAGAAGTCGGTAATTCCAGATGGTACACCACTGGATTGATTTGCTTCTGAATGATAAATGGTCCCAATCTTCAATAGTCCAACTTATCACATGGTCGCTTGGTCTTGATATTCTGTCGAAGAAGCCATGCTTTATCTCCAATTTTAAAAGTAGATGCTTGATTCCAAAATCTATATATAGATGCCTTGTAGGATTCTTGAGTGGATTATAATTGAAGCTTCAACGTATTTTGAAGCTCTGATAGTTGTTTTGCAAATCCTTCAGCTGCTGGATTGTTATTTGTTGACGGACTCAATAAATCAAGCTTCGGATGATACCCATAGTTGGAAAAGAATAGTGTGTATTGAGTCGACACATGGAGGGTGTTGTTATATGTAAACTTGGCTAGCGATAGATATGCGGTCCAATTGTCTTGCTGATAGTTGATGCTGCATGGTAAGTATTGTTCCAAGACTTGGTTCATCCGTTCTGTTTGGTCGTCAATTTGAGGATTAAAAGTCGAAGAAAGCTTAATATCTACCTTCAGTATCTCAAAGAGAGATCTCCAAAACTTTGATACGAACTGGGTTCCTCGATCTGATATGATATCATCTGGTAGTCCATGATATCAATATACATTATCGAGAAAGAACCTTGCTGTGACTTCACTGGACGATGTCTTTTTGCAAAGGACAAAGTGTGCCATCTTTATAAGCCGATCTACTATGACAAAGATGCTATCAAATGAGTTCAATGATGGCAGGTCTATGATAAAGTCTATGGAAATTGAAGACCATGGTCGACGTAGAATTGGCAATAGCTATAGGAGTCTATAAAGGCGATGCCGAGGATTCTTGGATCTTGACTAGATGTCACAAGAGAGGACAAAATCTTTCACATCCTCCTACATTTGGGGCCACCAAAAATCTCGAGAAATAAGCTCCAAGGTCTTGTTGAATCCAAAATGTCCCACAGTTGAAAAATTGTGGTGAGATTGAAGAACTCGGAGTCGTGCTGGTTCTTTTAGAATATACAACCGCTCTTCAAAGTATAAAAGATCTCCCTCCATCTTGAACTTGTCGTCATTGGCACGCTGCTTGAATCAATGGCTGCTGAATCTTCAATGGCCATGGCACGTACCTAATTCAGGAAGTCAGCATCAATTGGCACAATAGTAGCATAAAGTCGAAATTGCTCTGGCTTCAAAAACGTTATACATTGTTAATCAAATGCTGCTTCTCTAGCCTTTGGTATAAGATACAATCTCATCGATAAGGCATTAGATAGTCCTTGCTGCTTTCCTGGTTGATAAGTAATAACAAAATTGAACCTAAATAGCGACATACTCCACTAAGCTTGATGTCGATTTAGCACTCGAGCTGACATAAAATACCCCAAATTCTTGTGATATGTTTATACGGTCACTGGGTGTGCAGCTCCTTCAAGAAAGTGATGCCATTCTTGAAAAGAATCCACTATAGCAAGAAGTTCCTTATCGTGGATTTCATAATTGATTTCAGCAGCAAAGAACTTTCGAGAATAGAATGCAACCAGATGGAGCTTCTTGTCTTCTTCCATTTGTGAAAGTACAACTCCCAAAGCAAAATCTAAAGCATCAATTTCTAAATAAAAGGCCTTTGTAAAGTCTGGATGTACTAAGATTGGAGCCGTAGTAAATGCAGTCTTAAAGTCTTGAAATGCCTTCTCCGCTAGAGGTCCCCATTCCAGCTTATTCTTGCATGTCAACCGAGTGAAAAGAGCAGCAACTTGAGAGTAATTCTTGATGAAGATCCGATAGAAGTTAGCAAAATCAAGAAAGCATTGTACGTTTCTAACCGTCTTCGGAACCTCGCAAGACACAATCGCTTCCACCTTCTTAGGATCCATCTTCAAGCCTTTCGTAGTTGCAACGAATCTCAAAAACTCCATCTCCATTTGGTGAAATAAACACTTTTCCAATTTGGCATATAGTCCTTGCTTGCGTAGTTTCTCTAAGACCAAACGAACGTGTTTTTCATGCTCTTTCTTTTTTGTAGAGAATATCAGAATATCATCTAAATAGATGACAACAAAATCATCAAGGTGCTCTCGAAAAATGTCATTCATCATATGTTGAAAGACCGCTGGAGCATTGGTAAGACCAAAGGGCATGACATTATACTCAAAATGGCCATACCTTGTACGAAATGCTATCTTCCACTCATCTCCTTTCTTGATTCGTACGAGGTTGTAAGCTCTTCTTAGATCAATTTTTGTAAAGATCCTTGCACGTCCAAGTTGTTCTAAGAAACCAAATTTCAAGGGTAACGGGTAACGATTCTTCTTTGTTATCTTGTTGAGGCCTCAATAGTCCACGCACATCTGCAACAATCCATCTTTCTTCTTCACAAATAAGATGGGTGCTCTAGCTGATAATTTTGAATGACGGATGAAGTTCTTGGCTAGATTCTTATCAATGTATTTCCACAACTCCGCCGACTTAGTCTGCGATAGATTGTAGATTGGACCAAAAGGTGCTTGTGCTCTTTCTTGTAAGTCTATGGCGCAATCATATGGTCGGTGTTCCGGTAGCATGTCGGCATTCTTCTTTTGAAACACATCTTTAAAATCCTTATATTGCTCAGGTATACTTATTGTCGATATCTTCTCCCCGGTAGTTGGAGTCGCATAAATGACAAATGGTGTGCCTTCCTTAGATGATCTTATAAACGCTCTTGCTCTAATAAATTAGAATTTCTCTATTCAGGGTTTTCTACTAGGCTTGCTCTTGGGTGGTTTTGTGGGAAAGGTCATCTTCTCCAACCTCCAATCTATGGATGGGTTATGCTTTTCCAACCAGGAAAGACCAAGAATAATAGGATTTGATGAGGTTCTAATAATATTGAAAATAATATGACTACTATGGCCTTTAAACATCACTTCTATAGATTCTGATTCATGGGTGACACTACCAGACAATAAAGGTCGTCCATCTATGATCTCAACGTGAACAAGTTTGGATTTTTGTACTAAAGGGATCTTATGACACTTCGCAAATTCTTTGTCCAAGAAACAAGTAGATGCTCTTGAATCTAATAATACTAAGGTTCTCAGTTTCTCAGGGCCAATAAATAAAGAGATTGTAAAGTAAAGGGCAGATTGAGCGAAAAGAAAGGAATTTAGTTGTTATTGCGATATTTCACTGTCCAGCCACACGGTTCCTATTGTGGCTGGGCATCCTCATTTTTCTGAACAAACATGCTCCTAGTCCTGACAATATGTCGATTTTACTTCTTGGGGTAGTTTTCAACTTTGTGGCCTTCTTCACCGCAATACAAGTATAGACCTTCCTCCATACGCCACTTTTCTTCTTCTAGACTAAGAAATTTGACTTGTACCACATCAATTTGTATGTCTTCTACCTCTGAATGTGAATTCATGCTGCTTGCTGACATAGTTGGGGCATGGCAAATCGTATGTTATCTTGAACGTTGGTCTTGGCCGCGTTGGAATAGGTGGTTATCACACTACACAGCTTGGCTAATAGCTTCATTGAGCGTTTGTGGATTAAGAAGAGTTAACAATAAATCCTTCACATCGTCCCTGAAATCCCAATAGAATTGACTCATCAACGCTTCTTCATCCTAATTGATGTCGCATGCTAATTGCCTGAAATCCGATGCATAGACTGATGTAGAGCGCATCCCTTGTCGTAGTGATTGGATCTTTGTTGTAGTCCATCGAACCTTATCGTGTTCACCAAATGCTTCCACAAATGCCTCCAAAAAGGTTTCAAAGTTGTTTAGTATGGACGATCATTTCTCAAACAAAAGAGCAAATAATGATAGAGCTTGCCCTGTAAGTAAGGTTCCAACAAGCCCAACACGGTACTCCTCCGTTGGATAGCATTTGGGTTGTAAAACTGTTATCAGTCTGATTTGGTTGACAAATCCTCGAAACTTGGAACGCGTACCATCGAATTTATCCGGAAGGCTAACTCGGGGCTCTTTATGTTGTAGAAACACCGGTGCTTGTCAAACTTGAGGCAAAATTGCTTCTCTACGTGCAGAAGTTTGAGGTTGGTGCAACCTAGATTGTGCCATCGCAGATGCTCCATCATTATGAAGCCTTACCATGACTCCTTCAATCTCTGCAGTTCTTTGTGATAACATAGCGAAGGCATTCATGATAGCATCCAACTTGGACTCCAAACTTTCCGTCATACTAATGTCTTGGCCTCCGACCATTCTAAGAGAAGGACAGAAATGACTCTACAAGAAGACAATATTGGTTTAGAGGAGGGTACTACGCAACTTCTAAAATGCCTTAAGAGTTTCAAGAAAGGGGGTAATCCACTCTCTCTAAGAAGAATAAGACTCCAATATTGTAACAAAAGAAGTATCAGTTTAGCGGAGGGTAATCCACAACCTCTAAAATGCTAGTATACTTCCAAGCAGAGAGATAATCCACACTCTAATGACGAAGAAACTAGCTCTGATATTTGAGATGAGTACAATCTCGACAAACTGTCACGGACACAAAAATACAGGCTTGAGATCTAACAAGAAGTTCAAGAAAAAGTGACAAGAACTAGATTAATCAAATGAATACAAGAACAACACAAGAGAGGTGAACTAGAGCTCTAAAAGATGTGTTGTCAAGACTGAAGAACTCTTTAGCCTCGATTCTAATATATATTCCTATTTAGAAAGCTTCTCAAGCAACTTCTACCAACTAGGAAGCTTCTAGAAGGTTCCAGAGATTTGTTTCTAGAAGGTTCTAGAAACTTGTCTCTAGAAGATTCTAAGGACTATGTTCCTAACATCTTCTACTAACTAGGAAGCTTCTTGGAGGTTCCTGAGACTTGCTTCTAGAGGGTTGTAGAAACTTGTTTCTAGAAGGTTCTAAGGACTATGTCCCTAACAGCTTGCTACAAGCTATGGATTGAAATATGAGGCTAGAGGAGAAACTAAATATAAAGCTCTGGCAAGAAAGGTAAAGCCTATAGCTACCTAATTACCAGTTGATACTATGAAACATATCAACTAAGTAATTAAGGAGCTAAGTCTAAGAGAAGGACGTGGAATTGGATATCAATTTATTAAAGAATCATTGGCTAAATTAAAGATTGGAGGGGGTGATTTTTTGACATCAACGAAAAAAATTATATTTCAAGAAATGCTTATTAGGCATGGTAAAGCATTTGCCTTAATTCCTAATGAAATTAGATGTGTAGATCCTAATATTATAGTATCTATAGTAATCTTTACTCTACCACATGTTCCATGGGATTTAATGCCTATACCTATGCCCAAAGCTATACTTCCAAAGTTGATAGAACTACTAAAAGAGAAGGTGAAGATGGATCTTTTAGAACCTTCAATTGCTCTCTATTCTAATAGATGGTTCATAGTACCCAAGAAGTCAGAGGCATTAAAGTTTATTCAGGATATGCAACCTGCAAATAGAGTAACTATTCGGAATATGGAATCAGGTCATGTAGTAGATGAATTCGATGAATAATTTGCAAGTCATGCCATCTATTCTATTGGAGACTTATATTCTAGGTATGACCAAATTCAATTGGCTAAAGAGAGTAGGGACTTAACTACCATGAAGACTCCTTTGGATTTAATAAAGATAAGTACCTTACCTAAAGGTGCAACTAACTAAGTGGCTCATATGCAAAATGCTATGAATCAAATATTCAAAGAATTTATTCCTGAAACAACCATACCATTTTTGGATGATATACCTATAAAAGAAGATAAAGAAAAAAATAAAGATGAAACTATGGAGGTTAAAGGTTGTAAGAAGTTTGTTAAGAGATATATTGAAGATGTGGCTCAAATATTGGGGAGATTGGAGTTAGTTAATCTCATGTTATCTTTGGAGAAATAAAGCTTTGGAGTTGATGAGATTCTAGTGGTGGGATACATATGTGGCAGGTATGGAAGGAAATCAAACCTCCATAAAATTGATGTTATATCTAGAATGAAGGCTTATAAAAATGTTACAGAAGCTAGAAGGTTTTTAGGAGCATGTGTATTCTATCACATTTAGGTGCCTCATTTTGCCTTTATCTCAGAGCCACTATATAAGTTATTAAAGAAGAATAAGAATTTTTTTTGGGAAGAAGAACAAAAAATAACTATGGAAAATCTAAAAAAGATGTTGAGTTAATCGCCTGTGCTTAGAAAAATGGATTATCAATGTAGAAGACCAATGGTTGTAACAGTGGATACAAGCCCCATAGCAATTGGATGGGCTATTAGACAAGATGATGTAAAATGAAAAAGATTTGCTATAAGGTTTGGAGCCAAGATTCTTACAAGGAGGCAAAGGGCTAATCCACAAGTTAAAAGAAAGCTTTGGAGAATACTCAATGCTTTAAAGGCTAAGAGAAATTATTTTATTGAAACAAGTATGGTTTTGGAAGCAGATTTTTTGCCATTACTTGGAATGATAATTAACTGTACTACTCTAGACATTGCCATGTTAAGATAGATAGCCTAGATAAGAATATTGAATCTTATTTTAGTACATATTACTAGCAAAAAAAACTTGGTGGTGGATATGTTGTCTAGAGCTAGATATACCTTTAAAGAAAAAATGATGGTACACGAAGGAGGTGAAGATTAAGAAGAGAAGAATTATGGAAATTTGTTTGCTATTGGTAGAATGGATTTTAGTAATAAGGTTCAAAATTTCTATGAAGGTTTATATGAAGGTAAGTTGAAGGATATTGGAATTTATTTAAGCACAATGAAGAAACAAGAAAGGTGGATGGACAAAACCTTCAAAGATATTAGGCATCAATACTATGGTTATTTGCTTAGAGATGGATTCCTATAGAAGAAGCCAAAATAAGGTGATAAAATTCCATTGAAGATAGTAGGAGATCTTAAAACTAAGTTTAAGGTTTTAAGAGAATATCATGATACTTTTGGAAAGGACACAAAGGAGTTTGGGCTACATATACCAAGATCAAGGAAAGATATTGGAAGAAGGGTTTATACAAGGATGTAGAAGACTTTATGAGGTCATGCACAGAGTGTCAACTATAATTTAGAATTAGGTACAAAGATGGATTACATCCTACTTATCCATCTTTAATACATTTTCAATGGATAATTGATTTGGTAGCTATGCCATCAGAACTTTAGAATATGAAATATTTGGTTTTGGCAAGAGAAGAGCTGTCAAATCATGTTGAAGGAAGGACTTTGAGAACCAAGACTATAAAGATAATATGCAGATTTATATTGGAAGATATCTTTAGCAGATATAGTAGCATTGGAAGCACGAGAGCTAATAGAAGAGAATTGGATGCTGTTGAAGCAAGAGAATTTTTCAATAGAAATGGAGTTCAATAGAAGCTCACTACTTCTTACAATCTCGAAGCTAATGGAAAGAGTGAGAGGGATTATATTCCTATTATTTATGCATTAATTAAGGCATGTAAGGATAAGTCAATTCAATGGCCTAAATTGCTTCCATTTGCTTTATGGGTCGATAGAACTACTCACAATATTGTCACTAGTTATATGCCTGTAGAGTTAATGTTAGGACAAAAATCTATAATGCCAGCTGAAGAAACCTATCCCACATGGATGTTTTTATCTTGAGAAGATGATATAAATAGAGAAAGATTATTAGGACTTCAAATCCAACAATTGGGTAGCTTACTTGAAGACCTACAAATTACAACTAAGAGGTTAAAGAAAGCAAGATTGAAAAATAAAGAAAGATTTGATAAGATTCATAAATTGAGGCCTAAGCCTATAGAGATTGAAGAATGGATTCTAGTTTATGATAGCAGCCTTGTGCATCACCATAGTACTATAAAGAAATTTGTAAAAAAATGGTTTGGACTATATGTGGTGGTTATAGTCCATGATAATGCCACATATACCTTATGTGAGTTAGATGGAGCTATCATAAGGATCTGAATAGTAAGAAAGAGGGTGAAGACTTTCAAAAGAAGATATGGGTCATTTCAAATAAAAAGACCTTGAAGAATTCTTACCTCAATATTTGCACCAAGAAGATGAAGAAGAAGAGCCTATGAATAATTCAAAGAAATCTCAAGAGGATGAAGAGGAGTAACACGTGGTACATACCGAAGGATGTACAGGTTTGGAGGCGATGGATGTCGTACTATAATTACTTATAATATGTAAAAATTAATTAAGACATATAATATGTTTGTAAGTCTTGATGTAGATTAGAGTGGGTAGTAAATAAATTTAAAGAGAATTGATATAAGAAAATTTATTTGGAGATTTATCTATTTTGATTATAGTATTTATATTATGTAGGATTTAGATATTTAGTATAAATCTTAAGAGAAGGTTGGAGTCTAAAGATGAAAGTCATAACTATTAGGAGGCTTATTGGAAGGGATGAATGTAAGGCATGGTTCGATGAAGGCAAGGAATGAAGATCTTCATTCCTATTGGTCAAAGGCCATGCCCAATGGGCTTCAAGGAGGCTGCCCGAGGCCTTATTAGGGATTAGGATTTTTCTTTAGAATTCATTCGAGCTTTGGAGGCTAAGGTCAAAAAGTTCAAGGTTTTAGGTATAATTTGGGTGAAGAATTTGTATGATTTTGAGTTTTTTCAAAAGAGATATAGGTGTTCAAAGTTAAGGTGTCAAATTTGTATCTATTGTCACTCTTTGAAGTATAACATATGCATACAGAAAGCAATGAAAGATCGGCAACTGAAGTTGGACAGAAAAATTTCTTGACTACACATTACATATATTGTTTGATGAGCTTCAAGTCTGGATGAAGGAGTTATAGGGCATTGAAGACAGCACATGTAATTCAATAGTAGTAAGTGAGTCATTTTGTTGATAGTAATGTTTGGAGCCATGTCTTCAGTTTCTGGACGAATTTTTGGCTCAAAATTTTTATAAGTATGTGTTATTAAGTTAAGAAGCTATAGATCAAAGTTTTATGGTATTTAAGTACTTATTTTGTGAGATATGAAGAAATTAGCATGCAAGTGTATATAAGCTAATGTTTAAAGCTACTGTTAGGATTTTATTGATATCTCAAGATCCATAATAAATTTAAGTAAGCTAAGGTTTAAAGCTATTGTTAGAGTTTTGGCAATATCTCAAGATCTTTAACGAATTTGCAGTTGAATTTTTTTTTGAAAGTTTTTAAAAGCATATTAGTACTTTACATAAAATTTAGAGTTGTTTGGATAGTCTGATCATGAGATATGAGCTGTTGAAGTTTGGAAAATATTTCTCACAAGGATATATAAGGTTTTAAGATACTTTATCATACATTTGGGTGTTTTCTTGATATTTGGATATATGTTTTGATATAATTGTCCAAAAAGAAAAAATATTATATATATAAACTTGGTACTTTTATATCTTATACTTGATTGAATATTTAGTGGTAGCCAAAAGCCCAACGCTTTCTTGAGGCAAACTCTTTCTACTCCTACAACGTATTTTGTATCACGAACTTAGAAGAGACTCCTAATATTTGGTGATTTTATTAGAATTTGGATCAAATCTTGATAGTGTTCTAAATATTTTTACTTGAAGGAAGTTAGAAAGGCCTCAACAACAATCATATAATAGAGTGGACTTTTTGTCCTAGTATGAGATACTATTAATAATTGAGAGGACCTATCAACCATCTTCAAAGAGAACAAAGATCAAAGTATGTGGCAAATACAATTTATCATATCTTGGATTATATCAACACATAATCACTCTTTGTGAAACTTGTTTCTAGAAGGGGAGATAATGTGACAAATATATGTATACATATTCTAATAAATACCTATATGATTAAGTAGAAGTAGATAAAAGTAGATAAAAGTAGATTAATTTCATAATATCTTCTAAAAAATCTTCTTGGAAGCTTCATAGATATTTTTTTACTTAATATATATATTTGTAGTTGATTTTTAGGCTAAAAACTTGATCAACAAATTAATCACATTGTGAATCATCAAATTGATTCATTAGTTGTTTTAGCATAAAAAGATACATTTAGAGTGCTTAGAACCACAATATATGGTGAATAGTATAGAAATTCTTAGACAAATAGAAAATTAAAGTGTTAGTTGTAGAAATGGAGTCTTAGTAAGTCTTGGAGGTAATTATTTTAATTAATTTAATATTTATTTTTTACTTATTATTAAGTAGTGAGGATTATTTATTGAGATAAATATTTGTATTGGACTTCTATCCATACAAATTTCTTATAAAAAAACTATAAATTTTAGTTAGTAGTTAGAAGAAGCATGAAAAAGAACCTCATGTCTTTATAGTTAATTCTGTAAAAAATAAGATTTATAATAGATTTAAATTGAATTTATTATTTTATATATCATAAAATTAAAAAAATATAGCCTTCAATTTATATTAGTATTATAAAACTATTACAATAATTTTAGAATTTATTTTAAAAAATTAAAAATTTTTAGAGCAATTTCCAAGACCTTGGTAAAAATGAATTTTACTACTTTGAGAGCCATTATGAAGAAATGGAGCAAGATTTGAAGGCCAATCAAAGGCTCTTAGGCTAATTGAATGTTTTTAAATACTATGGTGAATTCAAAAATATACAATTATAGATTTTACTAGTAAAAAATAGGAGGACCAACAACTAATATAGTCTTTATAAGAAGAGAGGTGCATAAGTCTCATATTGATTGTAGCACCTTGAAGGTAGTTAGGAAGATAAGACTAAAGCCTCATGGCCTCTCTTAGGAATCCATATATACTACTTGTGAGCCTTGGTGAGGCTTGAGCTCTTAATTTCTTAAGTAAGTTACTTTAAAAATAAAAATTATTTACCTAATTTATTTATTTATTTATTTATTATTTTTAAACCTTTATAACTTATTTATAATAACTTGGATTTATATGTTTTTTATATCATTGAAAAGATAAAAAATATTATTTCTAAAAATAAATTTTTATTTTTATTTTTTATTTTTTACTAGATAAAATTTCAATGAATAAATTGTGACTAATTTTGTAGTGTACAGTTGCTTGATTGCACTTGTTTCACTTGTTTTTTTTTATTTTATTCTTTTTATCATTGTTCTTACTACTTCTAATTTATACCACTAATTACAAGTAATTTTTAATTGAGGCCATCTTATAATTTGAATTGAAGAATAAATTTTATACTTATACACATATTAGTAGCTTGTAGAATAAGCTAACTATGTAGCATACATATAAAAAACTTGCCTTATAAGTTAAGATACATATCTTATAAAATCAATATGTTTTGAAGGTCCTATAGGACATCACTACATAGCTCTTAATTAAGGATATATATAGAGGTAACAATGAAGCTTAATTCTCTCTTATCAATCTTTTTTTAGTCATTAATTTTATTTTTAGACTTTTCAGTCTTTTTTTTCTTCACAATAGCCATTTTAGTTCAATAAGATATCATCTTTGAGTGAATTTTTAGTTCTTTTTAGTAATACAAGAATGTATTGAGGATTTCTTTCTTTAAAATTTATATCCTTGACAACATCTCAAAATCTAGTACTACTTTAAAAGGTGCTCAAGATTGTTAAAGATAAAAATTTTAAAGAATTAATAAAGAGCATACAAAATTTGAGGATAAAAATAATTGAATTGAAGAAATTCTAAATAGCAAGCTTATTGAAGATAATTGAAGGCTCAAAGGTATTTGTAGAGAGATTTATGTAGTGTAACAATCCAAATGACAAGTGTAGTAAATATGATAGTTATAAGGCTACAATCAAAGATAATATTATATATTTCAAAGAAGGTAGGATAAGATTTATAGGATCAAATAAGCCTTTGAAGACTAATTTTAAAAATAGTGGCCTATAAAAATTGGTAGAAGAACAAACACCATAGAATAATATCATATAAGAAAAAGGAATTGAATCTTATTCTATTATATTTGAGCAAAAAGTAGTTCAAGCTAATTTATTACTAACTACAAAAGCCATGTTCAGAGGAGCTGAAGCTATCACAAAAATAATAGATCAAATGATCAAGTTAATACTATTAGCATTATAAAATTCTTGTATAAGAACAAACATGATGATGGTTTGCATGGTGCTATAGTTGAGGAAAAAAGAATTAGAAGTATTCATAAAGAGAATGTTGTTGAACATAAAAATAAGAGGAATTTTTTAAAAAATAAAAAAAGCTTTTAAAGAGTAGAAATTAAAGAAGATGCCTTCTTTTACTTATTTTGGTGGTACACCATTATTAAAGAAGTGGTGAAAGAAGAAAAAAAAGAAAGAAGAAGATGACACAAGCAAACCCAAAGTTAAGAATCTTCCTAACAATCTTCAATATAACATTGAGACATCTATAAATATAAAAAGTATTTTAAAAGAGAAGAAATTAGATTTCTAAATTAAATTTACTCAAAGAAAGATTCTTTGTATAGTCAAGAAGGATTTCTATGAGTTAATCATGAGTGTGATAAAGAAGAAAAGAAAAATAACAATTAAAGCTATTATAATAGAAGCATTGGATATTTAAATAATTATAGATGAAGAAAAAGAAATAAAATAGATATTTATATAATTTTCAATGCTAGAAATTTAAAATAAGACTAATATAAAAGACGAGGCTTTTTTTAAATATATTAAAACTATAAAAGAACATCAGATAAAATAAACATCTTTAATATTTATAAAGATAAAAAAGAATGCATAAAAAAATATATAAATACTTATTCTAAATGTGATAATAAAAGAATAGAAAATAATAGCTATTCAATTCTTTATTGGGCTAGAGCTACTATAGAAACATATGTGAGGTTGGAAGATTCTAAAAATCTAATTTTAACATTAGTTCGTAATGGATCTAAAATCAATATTATCTCAAGGCAGATATACAAGAAGAATAAGTAGCCAATTAATATCAATCGTGATTAGATAATTATAGCTATAAATAATCAAGAAAGTAATTTATATAGAACTTATTTAGTTATAAAGACTAAGATTAGAGATGCAAAAATAGAACAATATTTTTTTGTACAAAACTCTGCAATATATTCAGTAATACTTAGTCAGCTCTATATTATAGTTGATAAAACCTAAAGTCTTATATGGTGGTTTAGATTATGTAAAGATTTATAATTGAGATGAAAAAAAAGTTGTACAATTTATTATTGTAAAACTTATCTATGAGAGGTATAGAGAATAATTAAGAAGAATATTTTGGAACCTTCAATTGTTTTTTATTCTAATAGATAGTTTTTTGTACCTAAGAAGTTAAAGACATGAAGATTTATTTAAGATATGCGACCTGCAAACAAAGTCATTGTTTGAAATATGGGATCAACTTCTATAATAGATAAAGTGGCTAAGCAATTTGCATGTCATACTATCTATACAATTGAAGTCTTGTATATTGGATATGATCAATTTCAATTAATTGAAGAGAATAAAGATTTAACTACCATAAAGACTTCTTTGGATTTAATGAGGATGTGTATCTTATTTCAAGGTGTAATCAATTCAATGGCTTATATGTAAAATGCTATGAAATAAATATTGAAAGAATTTTTGTTTGAAAAAAATATTCTATTTTTAAATAATATACTTATAAAAATAGATAAAAAAAGATAAAGATGAAACTATGGAAGTCAAAGGTTGTAGAAAATTTTTCAAGAAGCATATTAAAGATATAGCTAGAATATTGAAGGTATTGTAGCCAATTAATTTTATATTATCTTTGAAAAAATTAAACTTAGTATTAATGAGATTGTAGTGGTGGGACATATGTGTAGTAGATATAGTAAGAAATCAAATCTTAATCAAATTCATTTTATATCTAGAATGAAGGTTTATAAAAGTGTTATAAAAGTAAAAAGTTTTTTAGGAGCATGTGTATTCTATTACATTTGGGTGCTTCACTTTTTCCATATCTCAAAGCGATTATACAAGTTATTGAAGAAGGATAAGAAATTTGTTTGAAAAAAAAAATAAGAGATATCTATAGAAAAATTAAATCAAATTATTGAATTCACTATGTATGCTTAGGCAAGTAAATTATCATTTTAGAGGATCAATGGTTGTAATAGTGGATATAAGTCCCGTAGCGATTGAATAAACTATTAGATAAGATAATATGGAAGGAAAAAGATTTTTCATAAAGTTTAAAGCTAAAGTTCTTATAGAGAGGCAAAAGATTTATTTACAAGTTAAAAAAGAGCTTTGAAAAGCTCTTGCCACTTTAAAGACTGAGAAAAATTATTTAATCGAAACAAGTATGGTTTTGAAAATAAATTATTTTCCATTACTTAAAATGATAATTAATTATATTATTCTAAATATTACCATGTTAAGATATATAGATTATATAAGAATATTAAATATTATTTTAATATATATTATTAATAAAAAAAACTTGGTGGTAGATACATTGTCCAAAGTTAAGTATACTTTTGAAGAAGAAATTAAGGTACATGAAAGAGGTAAAGATCAAGAAAAGAAGAGCTATAGAAATTTATTTGCTACTAGTAGAATGGATTCTAGTGATGAAGTTCAACAATTCTATGAAGGTTTATACAAAGGTAAATTAAAATATATTAGAATTTATTTAAGTAAAATAAAAAAATAAGAAAGTTGGATAGATAAAACCTTCAAAGATATTAGACACCAGTCATATGATTATTTGCTTAAAGATGGATTTTTATAGAAGAGTCCAAAAAGAAATGATAAAATCCTATTGAAGATAGTAGGAGACTTTTAAACTAAATTTAAAATTTTAAGAGAATATCATGATATAATTTAGGCAAGACACAAAAGAATTTAGTTGACATACACAAAGGATTAAGAAAAGATATCAGTAGAAAAGCTTATATAAGGATGTAGAAGATTTTATGAGTTCATACAAAAAATATCAATTATAGTCTAAGGTTAAGTATAGAGTGGATTATATCCTACTTATTCACCTTCTATATATTTTCGATGGATAATTAATTTTGTAACTATGTATGAGTCATCAAATTAACTCACTTATTATTTTAGTATATAAATATATATTTAGAATGCTTTAAATCACAATATATAGTGAGTAATGTAGAAATCCTTAGAAAAATAGAAAATTAGAATGTTAGTAGTAGAAATAGAATCTTAGTAAGCCTTAGAGGTAATTATTTTTGTTAGTTTAGTATTTTTATTCATTTTTAAATATTAAGGATTATTTATTAAGACCAATATTTATATTGGTCTTCTATCTATATGTACTACTCATAAAAACTATAAATGTTAGTAGTTAGAAGAAGCATGAGAAAGAATATCATGTCATTTTAGTTATTGATATAAAAAATAGGATTTATAGTAGATTTAAATTGATTTTTATTATTATCAAGAATCACTAAGATAGGAAAATATAGCCTTAAATGGATATTAGTATTATAAAAATATTATAGGATTTTTCAGAATTCATTTAGAATTTATATAGTATTTTTTAGGAATTTTTAGAATAATTTTTAAGATCTTAGTAAAAATGAGTTTTACCACTTTGGGAACCTTTATGAAGAAATGGAGCAAGATTTAAAGGCCACACGGATTTCTAGGCTAATTGGGTAATTTTGAATATCATAGTGAGGTCAAAATTGCAAAAGTGTTGGTCCTTCTAGTAGAAAATAGGAGGACCAGCAACTAGTGTAGTCCTTATAAGAAAGATGGTGTACAAATTCCATATGGAGTTGTAGCACCTTGAAGGTAGTTAAGAGGATAAGACTAAGGCCTTGTGGCCTCTCTTAGACACCCTTATATACTACATGTGGGTCATGGTGAGGTTTGAACCCTTAATCTATAAGTAAGTTATCCTTGAGATAAAATATTTTTACTTCACTTTTTAATTATTTACTTTCTATCTTTAAAACTTTAGAGTTGAGGAGTTAAATTTACACTCACACTATTATATCAAAATTTTGGAATATAAAATATTTAATTTTGGTAAGAGAAGAGCCATCAAATTATTTTGAAGGGAGGGCTTTAAGAACCAAGATTACAAAAGTAATTTTTAAATTTATATTAAAATACATCTTTAGCACATATGATAGTATTAGGAAGATAAAAGCTGATAAAAGAAAATTAAATGTTGAAGCAAGTAAATTTTTTATTATGTATAAAATTTTGCTTAAGTTGATAACTTAAGCTTTTTATAATCCTAAAGCCAATGAAAAGAGTGAAAGAGATTATCCTTCTATTATTTATGCATTAATAAAAGCTTATAAAGATAAGCCAATTTAGTTGCCTAAACTACTTTTATTTATTTTATGGGCTCATAGAATTATTCACAGTAATGTCATTGATTATATGCCTAGTTAATTAATATTAGGACAAAAACCTATGATGCTAGCTATATAAACCTATCTTATATGGATATTTCTATTTTAAAAAGATGACATTAATAGAAAAAGATTATTAGAGCTTTGAATCCAATAATTGAAAATATTACATAAAGACTTACAAATTATAGCTAAGAGATTAAAATTGGCAAGTCTAAAAAATAAAAATAAAGTTTGATAAGACTTATAGGTTGAGGCCTAAGCCTATAGAGATTGAAAACTAAGTTCTAATTTATGATAGCAACTTTGAATATTAACATATTATTGTAAAGAAATATACAAAAAAATAGTTTGAATCATATATGGTAGTTACAATCTATGATAATACCACATATATCTTATTTGAGTTAAATGAAGCTATCATTAGAATCCTAATAGCAAAAAAAAAAATTAAAGACTTTCAAAAAAAGAAATGGATGGTTTAAAATAGAAGATCTTATAGAATTCTTATTTCAATATTTGGATCAAAAACATGAAGTAGAAGAACCTATGAGTGATTTAAAAAAATCTCAAGAGGATGAAGAGAAGTAGTACATGATATATATTGGAGGATATACAAATTGAGAGGAAGTGGATGTCACATTGCAATTACTTATAGTATATAAAAATTAATTAAATTATATAATATATTAATAAGTCTTCTTGTATATTAGACTGAATCTAAGATTAATTTAAAGAGAATTTTTGTAAAAAAAATTATTTTGAAATTTACCTATTTTGATTATAATATTTAAATTATATAAAATTTAGATATTTAATACAAATTTTTAGAAGGAAGTGGAGCTCAAAGATAAAAATCCAAACTACTAAAAAGCTTATTTGGAGGGATGAAAGTAAGGTATGGGCGGATGAAGGCAAGAGATAAAGATCTCTATTAGTTAAAGGCCATGCCTAATAATCTTTTAGTAGGTTGCCTACAACCATAAGAAAGATTTTGGTAATTTTAAAAGAAGCATTTAAAAATTAGAAAAAAAGATTATAAGATTTAGAATTTAGACTAAAATTTGTTTAAAAAAATTAGAAGATTAAGAATTAGCATGAAGAAGTTATAGCCGTTTGAAGTTAAAGTAGCTTTTAAGTTATACTGTTGCTCTTTTGAGGATATAAGAAGATATATAGTAGCTTTTAGAGATCAAAAGACATGATTGCAAGAAAAATTTAAAGATCTATATCTTTTGTAAAAGAAATTTTGAATTTGGAATTTATTTAAAGAAGTTATAGGACATTGAAGAGAGCATATGTATTTCAAAGGTAAGAAATAAGCTATTTTGTTGATAGTAATGGTTAGAGCCATGATTTGAGTTTTTAAATAAATTTTTAGCTCAAAATTTTTAAAAATATGTGTTATTAGGTTAAAAAGCTATATATCAAAGTTTTATGGTATTTGAATATTGAATTTGTGAGTTACAAAGAAAATTACACATAGATATATATAAGCAAGGATTTGAAGCTACTATTAGGATTTTGGCAATGTTTCAAGATCCATAACAAATTTGTAGTTAAAATTTATTTTGGTAGTTGTTTAAAATATATCAATATTTTATGTAAAATTTTAATTTGTTTAGATAGTCTAATAGTAAGATATGAGCTATTGAAATTTGAAAAAAAATCATCTTAAGAATATATAAGGATTTAGAATATTTTTGTCATATTTTGGATATTCTTTGATATTTAGGATTTATGTATTGATGTAATTAGTTCTATAGGAATAATTTTATATATAAATTTAGTACTTGATTATTTTAAAATTTGATTAAATAATTAGTGACAATCATAAGCTTAGCACTTTTTTGAAGCAAATCTCTCTTCTTCAACAATGAAATGCATCCAAAGGCAAGACTAGAATTGGCAAATAATACCACTTATAATCTTGGGGCCCAAATGGAGAATTATGATAATGCCATTCCTACAATAGAGCTTCAAAGTTGGCAACTTTGCTTTAATATAGTTGGAATGCGACTATTGTAGAAGACAAGGATGTAGTCATATTTTAAGGTAATAACTCCTTTACATCTCAGAGAACGTGGTTCATCTTCAATATAGATAGGATGAGAATATAGTAATATAACTTTTGGCATTAATTGACTTATACAAAAAGATATAAAGTTTTATATATTTTTCACAAAAAATACAAAGATTTGTATATTTTATATATTATAATATTATACATTGTAATCTTATACATAATTCTTAATATATAAAATATATAAGATTTAATTAAAGTATAAATTTTTACATAGAATATATAGAGTTATACAAGAAGTGCAAAGTTAATTGAATTTTTATTGTGCTTTAGATTGCATTACAAAAAAATTATATAAAAGTTCCAATTCATTGAATAGGAATAAGCAATAATACTTATTTATTATAATCAATTAATTTCAATATTCATTTTATTACTTCAATTTATTTTATATTAAAAAAATTCTTTGATTTATAAAAGTATTTTTCATCAAATGCTCAAATTTGGGCTTTATTTTTATTACAATTGATATCAAGTTCTATTGTAGATTGGATGTTTTAGGATTTCTTACTCTAGAGTAAGAAAATGAATTCATTTCCAATATTTAAGACAATCAAAGTTAACTTGTTCCAGCCATATCAAATTTATTATTATTCACATAAAATTACACTTTATAAATATCAAATTGCTGATAATGGAAAGATTAATTAAATTACAAAGCCAATTAGAAGAATTTTTTTAGTAATTATTATTTTTTAATTTTGCACTACAAGCATTTTATATCTTTTAACTATCATCTTCATCTCTTCTATAACAAAATCTAGCATATTGTTATTAAATTCAAGTTTATATAAAGATTTCAAAGTTATTTTATCCTTTCATAGTTTTATATTAATAGTTTTTATCTTAATATTTATTTTATAATAATTTTATCTTTTTATTTAAATTGATAATTTTTATAACTTTTATAATTCACATATTATATTTATTGAATTATATTTCATATTATATCTTCATTCTAAATAAAAATTTTAAGCAATAGATTTTTATTGGAATTTTAGAAGTATTATCAATTACAACAAAAATTGCTATATAAAAATTAAATTATAGGAATTTTATTTCTTATTCTTATATAAAAAAAATTATATTCAACTTCATATGTATAAAATATATATATATATATATATATATATATATATCAATTTATGTTTATAAATAAAATAATAAATAATTATATATTTTTTAATAAAAATTTATATATTTATTATTTCATTCATTCATTTTAATTTGTAAAATGTAATATTTTAGAAAAATTCAGCTTTTTAAAATAGCAAGTTGTTGTAAAAATATGTATAATTATAATCAATAGATATATATAGATATACAATATTTTTGATGAAGTAGTGTGATATTATAATTTGACTAATTAAACTATATACTTGTTGTATTAAACAAAGTCTTTTTCAAGAATACACCAGGCACTTGGCTATGGAAGGTAGAATAGAAATTATAATAAATATCAAATCCTAGGCCAAATCCTAAATCCTAAATCCTAAATCTTAAGAAAATCCTAAATTCTAATCAAAACTTAATCAATTCAATCTAATTTTAGTACAATTTAGAATCTCAATATCTATTGATCAAATTATTGATCTTACTTGAAATTTACACACTTATTAACAACTAAGTTTGCAACAAGCTCAAAAAATTTGAAGATAATCAATTCTACCAAATAGAAGAAAGATATCAAAATCTACTCAAGTGTTAAGTGGCGTCCTTCTTCAATCATGATGCTAGTCTTCTAGTACTAAACTCTTCTTTTTATACTATTCAATTATTCTCAAAATTCATATATGTGTAGAAAATCAAGTCTATTATCCTCATATTTAAATTTAATTCCAATCAAATTGGTACATTGCTAAAAATCTTAAAAATCCTAATTGTCCTTCAAAGTTCAATTTTTGAGACCTCAACCTACTTGAAATTCAATAAACTTCAATTAAACCATTTGATTAAGTACAAACTTACAGCATACACTTTGAACAACTATATTCATAATTCCTCAAAATTTTAATTATAGATCTACTACCAAACATACAAAATTCTTCAAAACATAATATCCTTTTTATTTCACAAATTCTAAAGTCATCCAAGATAATTGAGATTTTACAAAGCTCTTATAAAGTCATTATATAATCAAATCACTCAAAATTAATGTCCAAAGAAACTTTATTAAGTTTGCTCTTAAAGCTCAAATTTTAATCTACTAAAAAACCCTAAATTTGGCATAAGTACCTAATTGTAAGCCTTAAGGTTTGATTTCGATTCAAGTTGATAAATAGTCTTTTTTGAATATATAATTGTTATTTTACTTACTCTAGACTTATCTAAGTGGAATAAATCTATATAAGGGGATTTAAACATGAAAAAAGACTATTTCTATGAGTTTTATGTTAGAATCATAATTTTTATAAACTCTTTGTATAATATCCAAAATCACTCGTTTAGCAATTAATTCCTAATACTCAATACTATTGGCAATTTTTCAACAGTAGCACCAAAAATGTAATTGTCATTTTACTTATTCTAGAGTAATCTAATTGAAATAAACTTGTATAAGGAGATTTGAATATATAAAAAGAATATTTCCATGAGTTTTCACATTAGGGTCACACAATTAATTGTCTCTTGATCAACTAAAACAATCAAAAAAACTACAATGCCTCCCTTATTTTATCAAATAAAATATTACAATTGATAATTCTATCTTATACATTCATTGTCTCTTCTCCTCTTTTAACTTATGACAAAAATAGATAATATTACTTTATCTTAAAAGATTGCATAAAACATTCCATAATTCAATCATTGAAATTCTCCAAAATTAATTGTTATTTCCAGTAATTTGCTTCACATAATTCTAGACTCCACAAACTTCTTCTTATGGCACACTCCCAACTCTCAAAAATCAATATATTATAATTCTTTTAGTCATATCCATACTTAATAAACATCTTTTATTATTGAATTTCCAATTCTCTACTTATAATTTAGTACAGAATAAATTTAATTTCTTATTTAACATCATATAAATCAAATCTTTTTCATTACAAAATTTCACTCCATAATATTCAAATTCTATCTATTGCCCTTCTTATAAAAAAATAAGAAAAAAGAGGTAGCACCAAGTTTACTTTGGCTCATGACTATCACGGTGTGGCCCTTTCTACTTCTTCTTCAACCGATTTATACTTACCTCAAAACAAAGATTTCAACCAATATTTCTTACTTAACCACTTTTTTTGACTAAATCATCCATCCTACCTCTTGAATTGATTGTCCTATAGATGATTAATCAACTTTTATCAATATCTAACTAATATCCTATAAAAATTAATTTCTATCCATTCTACATAATCCTACTTCTAACTGTGTAACGTCTTTGTAAATACGAAATTGGTAAAAAAAAACTTCTTTAATGAAATCCTTACAAAGTTTGTAATCCTTTGGCTCGTTGGATTGATCAATTTTAACATTCTCTATAAGTAATTCCACTGATTCTAGTTCTGATGATAAATTCTCATCCTTCTCTAATACTTCTATTGGCTTCTTCCTCAATTGGACTGATAAGTCTTCATTATATACTCCAAATTCACAAACTTAAACCTTTTATTATAAAATTCTGATATCTTTTGCTTCCGAATGGTATTGCTGTCACCTCATCTTTTCTTTTAATTTATCAATTATTGAAATTGGTGGGATAGACATCTATGATCGACTAATATTCGCTAAATCACCCTCCAATTTTGGCACTATAGCTTTCAAGGTTTCAATTTTTGGTTGTAATTTTTCCATTTCAATTCTATACTAGTCATCCAAAGTCCACTTTTTTTGTTCTAGTAAATTTTCTAATAGACACTTCATTTTTTTTCTTCCAAAATTGATGTATTATAAATTTGGAATAGATCTTATCTTTGGCCTTCCATGATACATTAAATATATTTTTTTTTGAAGTATTTTATTTCTTTACAAATATAAACTCCAATAGAAACTTGGATTTTATATTTTCTTAAATAATTTGATTATGTTTCTTAATTTGGTGGCTTTATTTCAATATCTCTTTCTTGCTTATCTCCAATTATTACCTTAAATTTTCCTCTTTATCCAATTTACTCACCGAGAGCTATAATTGAGAAATTTGACTCAATATAACTTCCTTGAGATTCACTCCTTTCGATATTCTACTATGAGGAAATGTTAACTGGTTGATGTCTATTAAAACTAAAACTTTAGTCTCCTATTCAATCACTCAAGAAATTAGAACCTACCCTAATAGAATCTTTGGTATAGCCTCTTGTTCCAACGAGTTATTTAATTCTCCAATTTCGTGTATTAAGACCCCTAGACTAATTATCAATGATGTTAAATTCTGAATACATCATTAAGGCCAGACAGAGGATATATTTTTCTCCTTTACTAGTAGTGTTTGATTCAATACATATGCAATTATTGAATGTACATAATTAGAATAGAGCAATGATGCAAATTTTTTCATCTTTCACTTAGCTCCCATCTTTGCATGGATTCTAGTTGCTACAAAAGCTACCTAATTAAACACCATATCTTTAAGCATTCCTAAAGTAGTAAGTAATAACCATTTGGACATATACATGGTATGTCAATTCAAACTTAATCGCTTTTGAATGAAATGCATCCACTCCATAACCTCTAGTGTAAGTGCCTCCGCTGTTTGTCAACTTTGATTCTTCTCAAATGACAACATCCTACCTTTGAAATAACTTCTCGGTCTAAAATTACTAAATACTTCAACATCCACCGCAAGCTCACCAATTGTGAGATGCAATACCTTTTGTAAGGTAGTTTCATCGATTCTAATAATATTCTCCTTGATAATATTCAAACCATCCTTCGGATCATAATTTGCTATATACTCCTCCATCAATTCCACATCAGTTGGCGGCAAATTATTTGACCCTTGAAAAAATTGATATAATTACGCATTTTTAAAATCTCTTTGCCTTTTTAAAGACTAGCAAATTTCTAACTTCATTGGTTCTATATTGATAAGAACCACTAGGAAAGGCAATCCCAAATTACTCTTAGCTCTTACATTTTGATAGCTTTCTTCTCTGTCCATAGCTCTCTTCATTCTTTCTATGGACATTGTAGAATATTTTCTTCTCATTCTGTGCTTGTTATCGTATTACGTACTATCTTACTTGAGAACACACCGGTGTCATACTGTAAATGCTTACAGTATGTAAAAATTAGCTAAAACATATTATATGTTGATGAATCTAGATATGTGTTAGAGTGGCTAGTAGATTAAATTAAAAGGATTTGGTATAAGAAACTTTACTTTGTTTCTTTACTTATTTTGATTTTAATATTAAAATATATATATATATATATATATATATAGGACCTAAATGTTTAGTATGAAGCCTTGGAAGAAGGTGGAAACCTAAGTATGAAAATCTAAACTAGTAGGAGGCTAATTGAAAGGGATGAAAGTAAGGCATGGTCGGATGAAGGCAAGGAATGGAAAACTTCATCCCTATTGGTTGAATACCATGCCCAATAGGCTTCAAGGAGGCTGCCCGAGGCCTTGTTGGGGATTAAGGTTCTTCTTTCGAGGGCATTTGGAGATTAGAAGCTAGGGTTATAAAGTTTAGGTTTTGGAGAACAATTTGTATACAAAAATTAGAGGATTTGGAGTCAGGGTGAAAAAGTTATAACCATTTGAAGTTAAAGTGTTTATTTAAGACATATTGTTACTCTTTTGAGAGTACGAGGAGTTTTACAGCAGCTTTTGAAAATCGGAAGATGTGACTGGAACGGCGATTCCAAGGCCTACATCTTTTATAAAAGAATTATTGCTTTTGGAGTTTATATGAAGGAGTTGTAAGGAGTTGAAGACGACGCTTCCAAATCAAAAGTAGTAAGTAAGCGGGTTTGTATGTAGTAATGGTTCAAGCCATAACTTGAGTTTTCGGATGAATTTTTGGCTCAAACTTTTGGAGAATGTAAAATTTTGTCAACTTCACAAGAACTACCTATAAAAGATACTTCAGTATCATTGGAAGAAAAAACAAAGGAGATAAAAGATAAGGATAAATCAATTGCTTATAAGCTACTTTTTGATGTTGAAGCGGTGACAAATTTAAAAGGGATGTTGGAAGAACGTATATTAAATGCTAAGGTGGAATTCACATTGAAAGAAATTTTGAAAATTGCAAAGAAGGAGTTTTATGATGTTATCATTGACAGCATTAAGCGAAAGAGGTAATTAATGGGTGAAGCTGGAATGAGTCATGCTATTGATGCAAGATTATATAAAGATGAAGAAGAGGTTGATAATGGTTAGAAGCAATCAAAAAATGAAAAGAATGGATATAATAAATGAGTACATTTCAAAGATTATAGTGATAAGGAAATAGAAGCTTCAAGCCATTATACTTGGAAACATTAGACACAAGCAACTACTGAAGTATTGGTGAAAGTAAGAGATATAGAAGAACCAATTGTTGCTTTAGTTGACCATGGTTCTGAAATAAAACTTATGTCTAAGAATCTTTATAAGAAGTGAAAATGGCCAATTGATATGGAATATGGATGGATAATATGAGCAGCTAATAATACATGAGGCAAATTATATAGAGCCTATCTAGATGTCAAAATTTAGATTGGAGATGTTGCGACAGAATAACATTTCTTTATTCAAGATACATCTTATCTATTTATTTTAGGACAACCTTATATTACGGCAACACGGATAGAAACAAAAGTACTTCACAATGGTTTTGCTTATGCAAGGATATATAGTGAAGATGGAAGGAAAGTTGTACAATTTCTAACAGTACCTCCTAATCATGAACGGAATCGAGATAGGTTGAGGGAAAAACCATTGCCAAGGGTTGTTGAAGAATTTAAGGATTTTAGAGAAGTACCACTATAAAGTGGGATTATGGAGGTACAAAAGAGGAGGTACTCTTGTGAGATGAAGGTGCCTTTGATGCGAATTTGATTGATATTTTTGAGAATGGAAATATTATGTATAAGAAAATTGATGATTTTAAAAGAAAAGAAAGAAAAAGATTATATAGTATTGAAAGGGAATTATGTAAGTTAGGGACATTAGAAGATGATGAGAAGATTTTAGGTGTTTATGAAGAAAATGGATTAGAGGATTTTTTAGAATTAATTGCATCTATTGGATTAGGAGATAATGATAAGATTGTGGAAATTTATTCAAGGGAGGTTTATTCTATACTTGAATCTTTTCAAGCACCAGAAGTTATTATAGAGATAAAATATAAAACAATAGATAAAAAGGTAAATCTATTGCCGGACTTTTATCAAAAGATTCTAAGGAACAAATAAAAGAAGCATCAAAAGAAGAGAATTTAAGAGATCCAAAGAAGTTTGAACATCAATTTACAAAGCAGACTTTTGAAGAATTGAAGATTGAATGTGATGGTTCTTTATTTCCAATAGAAATTGAATATTTTAAAAAAATGCTTGCAAAACGAGGTAAATCATTTGCCTTTGGATCTCGTAAAATAAGATGTATAGATCCTAATGTTGTTGCTCCTATGGTTATCTTTACAGTACCTCATGTGCCTTGGAACTTAAGGCCAATTTCCATGCCGATGGCACATTTATCTAAATTGGTAGAATTATTGAAAGAAAAGATACGAATGAATATTTTGGAGCCTTTTTTTGCTCCATATTTTAGTCATTGGTTTATGCTGCCTAAGAAAAATGGATCGTAATTTTTTATTCAAGATATGTAGCCAATGAATGCAATAACTATAAGAAATGCAAGTATAGGACCTTTAGTTGATGAATTTGCAAAAGCGTTTGCAAAAAGGATAATTTATTCAAAGGATGATTTATATTTGGGTTATGATCAATTTCAACTTGCGCATGAGAATAGAGATCTAATAGCAATGAGAACGCCACTTGGATTACTTAAAATATGTACTCTTGTACAAGGTGCTACTAACTTAGTTGCACATATAATAAATGAGATGAATAAGATCCAAGCAAAGTTGATGCAATTGAAAGGATGAAGGATTCATGTGACTCTTTAACAAAAGTACGCAAGTTTTTAGGAGCTTGTGTATTTTATCATATATGTATTCCTCATTATGCTCATATAATAGATCCATTGTATGAATTATTACGTAAGGGTAATCGATTTAAATGGGAAAGAAAGCATATTAAAGCAATGCAAAAGCTAAACGTGTTATTGGTGACACCTCCAATTTTAAGAAAAATTGATTATGACTGTAATAGACAAGTAATTCTTAGTGTGGATACTAGTCCTATTGCTATTGGATGGGCTGTGGATCAAGATAATTCAAGTGGAAATAGATTTGCAGTTCAATATGAGGCTAAAGTTTTAAGTACTTATCAACGTGTATATTCACAAGTCAAAAGAGAACTTTGGGGAGTTGTTTTGGCTATGAAAGCTGAAAAGGATTATTTGATTAGTGCAGCAGTAGTAATTGAAATAGATTGCTTACCATTACTTAGAATGATTATTAATTATTCAACGTCGGATATTATAATGTTAAGATGAATTGCTTATATTAAGTCATTAAATCCGGAATTTAAGCATATTATTGGAAAAGACAATTTAGTTGTAGACATGCTATCTCGAGCAAGATATGAAAGAGAAGAGGAAATGGTTGAAGACATTGATGATGTTGGATCAAAATTCTATTCGGTATCAAATCTTAATAAAGAAGACAAGCTATTTCTTGAAGAATTTTTTGAAGGAGAATTATTAGATATTGGTCATTACTTGAAAACCTTGACTAAGCAAGAAAATTGATCTACATAAAAATTTAAATAAATAAGAAAAAAAACATATGGATTTTTGCCTCAAGAAGGATTCTTATAGAAGAGACCAAAGAAAGGAATTGGAATGCTACAAAGAGTGATAGGCAATAAGGAAGAGAACCAAAAATTATTAAAGGGATTTTAAAATAGTTTATGGGTAGGATAAAGAGGAATTTGGGCTACTTTTGCTAAACTTAAGGAACAATATTGGTGGAAAAATATGTATCGAGATGTGCTCTTATTTGTAGAGTCATGTGAAATTTGTCAAGCGTATTCTAATATACAACATCGAGATGGTCTTCATCCTATATATCCTCTAGCTATTCATTTTAAATGGGTTGTTGATTTGATTATTATGTCAATCGGATTATGGTAAATGAGATATTTGATCTTAGCTCGTGAAGATTTATCAAATCAAGTAGAAAGAAGAGCATTGAAAATAAAATCTATGGAAGAAATTTGTAGATTTTTACTTGAAGATGTTATTTGCCACTACGGATGTGTAGGAAAAATCACTGCAGATCATGGAGAATTAAATGTACAAGAAGTTTGTCAATTCTTTGAAAGATGTGGAATTCAACTATCACTAACTACTGTTTATAATCTTGAAGGAAATGCAAAAAGTGAGCATGGTCACTATAAAATAGATAAATAAATTTTGTAATAAGTTACTAGTTGGTTATTGACAACCTTGAGAATTAGACTTATGGTTAGGTAGTTTAGTTGATAACATAGGATGTTAGTGGAATAAATCGATAAGAATTCAAAGGGTCATAATCTTTGGAATCCATTGGCTGACCGATCATCTTTTTAATAGGATAAATAGGTTGAGAAAAGAGAGATTGAAGCCAGATTGGAAGAGTCGTAAGCCGAGAGTCAGATTGTGAGAGTCGTAAGTCAGGGTAAGCTTGGTGCTACCTCTTTGTTTTCTCTGCTTTTATTATTTACTTATGAAGAATTATGATTGAGAGAAGTATTGTTGAATTGATGGTCGCAGAATGGATTATATATTGAATCAAGATGAAAGTAGTAAACTTTGGTGTTTTGTAGTTTGATAAATGATTTCAGATAGCCAAAGTATAGTCAATTGTGACACTAACAGATCCAATTCATATAACAAGTCTTTTTCGTGTTCGAATCTACCTCTATTAGTTCAATTGCTTTGGTATACTAAAGCTAGAACATAACAAGAACAACATTCAAGCACCGCTGCCGAAGAAATGATAATAATATGAAATATTAGAAATTGATTGTATGGGAGATGGAATTATATGTTGAATGAGAGTGTGAAAAGAACCACTTTTAGGATTACAAATATGTGAGTTATAATTCAAGGCGGTATTGATTTTACTAGGAAGAATAAAAGATTATGAATGATAGTCATAAAGGAGAGGATTATCAAAGAATTAATCGACAAACAAAAGGAAGACAAGAGTAATTACGCATAAGAAATCTCCTATAGGAACGACAAAAAGGAATTGTATGTCCAAGTAAAACCAAAAGAAGAAAAATTCAAATTCAAATAGCAAAGATACCAGTGATAACACCAATGGCCGCAAGGGTACTAGAAGTACCAATTGCAATACAAATGGGAGTAGTAAGAGACCGAACCATAAGTGTGGCACCATTACCTACTTTTAGTGGTAGGTCGAGCTCTGATCCCGATCACCATTTATCTCAATTCTTGACAGCCTACATTGTCGTATTACGTGCTTTCCTGCTCGAGAATGCATCAAACGTCTGGCTGTAGAAGGTAGTATGGAGATTTGCTAATATTCAAGGAGTTTATTAGTTTTTGACTATTGGAATATAAACAACTGCAAGAATATATCGTAAATCTATATGGATGTCCTTTAACTACTTGCCGAAATCCTTTTTGCCCCAGCCGATAGGTCTTTAGACGTTACAGAGAACCCCGAACAGCTCAATCTGCTGATTTCCGTTACCGCTTTATACTCATGACCTTGTATCTACTGACTGTCTTATTAGATTAACCCAATAAATTTCATTCACTCCGCATACTCAATCCTATAGACATCCTTTTAATTCTTCAATCACAGACGTAACTTTGATTTCACAAAACAGTCAAGAGTAATCAAATCCACTTCATTAAAAATCTCGATTCACCATTACAACACTGACTTCAGCAATGATTGCCTCAGTCTTCCCAAAACCCTATGATGAAAAAACCCCAATTCTCTGTCTTTTCGTCTACGAAGTATGAAGCTAGCTCTCCAATCCTTCTCAAAAACTTATTCTCTCCCCTTCCATTTCTTAACCTATCCTCTTCTTTAACCCTAATTCTCCCCTCTCTCAAACCCTAGCCTCTGAATTTCTTCAAACTTCAGTCTTGGATCTGGAATTGGCTCCGCCGTTAGAGCTTTCTCCTCCGTTTTTACCTTTAAGAGATCCTTTTACCGAAAGGACGTTCGTGGAATGGCACAAAGAATAGAACAGCCTGAAACGGAATTGGAGCCCCGTAATCGGGACCACATTGAGTCGCCCGACCAATTCAGGTCTCATATTGGCTAAGAGGCCCGTAGTAAGACCTGGATGTTCCTGTAATTGGGTCAAATTAGTCCTTCGTGTCAGATTGGCTAAGAAGCCCGTAGTAAGACCTGGATTGGATGTCTTAAAATTAGATCCAATTGGCTCTTCGAACCAAGTTCACCAGTCGTTGAATTGGTCCTTTTCCTTTCTGCTGACTCCCGTTATTGGAATCGAATGGAGCATTTCAATATGCCCCAGTGTCGTATTATGTGCTTTCCTGCTCAAGAACGTGCCAGGCGTCAGGCTGTAGAAGGTAGTATGGAGATCCGCCGATAGTCAAGCAGTCTATCAGTTTTTACTGCTGGAATATAAACGACTGCAAGAATATACCGTAAATCTTTACTGATGCCCTTCGACTGCTTGTCGAAGTCATTTTTTTGCCCCAGCCGGTAGGTCTCTAGATGTTACAGAGAACCCCGAACAACCCAAACTGTTAATCTTCAATACCCCTTTGTACTTACGATCTTGTATCCACTGACTGTCCTGTTAGATTAACCCAATAAATTTCATTCACTCCGCATACTCAATCCTATAGACACCCCTTTAATCCTTCAATCACAGACGTAACTCGATTTTACAAAACAGTCAAGAGTATTCAAACCCACTTCATTTAAAAATCCCAATTCACCATTACAACACTGACTTCAGCAGCGATTGCCTCAGTCTTCCCAAAACTCTACGAAGAAGAAAACTCCAAATTCTATGTCTTTCCTTCCCCGACCCGAAGCATGAAGCTCCTCTCTCTAATTCCCTTGATCTTCCAAAAACCTCCAATGAAAAACCGAACTGGTAACCTTGCAAAAGCTTGAAAACTTGCTCCCCCCAATTCCCCCCGAAAAAAAACCTTCCCCCCTCAAAACTATATCCCCCCTAACCTTATCCTCTGAATTTCTTCAATCTTCCGTCTTAGATCCGGAATTGGCTCCCACCTCAAGCTTGGATCCGAAATTGGCTCTCGCCGTCAAGCTTTCTCCTCCGTTTTTACCTTTAAGAAATCCATTTACCGAAAACAACGTTCCCTGAAACGGCACAGAGAACAGGACAGCCTGAAACAGAATCGAACCCCGTAATTGGGACCACATTGAGTCGCCTGACCAATTTAGGTCCTATATTAGAAAAGATGCCCGTAGTAACCTGGATGTTCCCGTAATTGGGTCAAATTGGTCCTCGCGTCAGATTGGCTAAGACCCGTAGTAAGACCTGGATTTCCCGTAATTAGACTACATTGGGTTGACCAGCCAATTCAGGTCTCATATTGGATAAGAGGACCCGGATTGGATTATCGAAATTGGATCCAATTGGCTCCTCGAACCCGTCGTGTGAATTGGTCCTTCTCTTCCTACTGACTCCCGTTATTGGAATCGAACGGAGCATTTCAATATGCCCCGGCTGACTGTAACGGAGTGACTGAACCTGACCACTCAATATTTGTACTGGAGTTGGTTGATGCTCCCAATATTCGAGGTAACTGAATATTAATAAAATTCCCCTTTCTTTTTATTTTCACGGTATATTCATCTTACAACACGACATCCATCCCCTCTGAACCTGTGCATCCTTCGGTATGCACCAATTTACACAATTACTGTTTGATTTAAAATATATTCTCTACGTCTTTGTCTAGTTCGTCTTCGTCACCTTCATTATCCAAATCACTTTCATCTTCTTGCTGCAGAATCTCTATACCTTCATTAAGGTCTTCCATATTCATCTCCGCATGTCTTCATTTAAATATTTTTACTCGCTTCCCTGCAATTGGTATTTTCAATTTTGTACCATCTAACTCCCGTAATGAGTAAGTTGTATTATCATGAACAGTTGTTACTACATATGGTCCAAACCAATGTTTTGAAAATTTCCTTACAGTACTATGTTGATTATCCAGACTATTGTCATAAACAAGTACCCAGTCACCTTCCTCGATTGCTTTGGGTCTCAATCGATGTTGCTTATCAAATTTTACCTTATTTTGTAACCTTACTCTTTTTAACCTTTCCAAGGCTATCTGCACATCTTCCGATCTTTGCTCCAATTATCGAATCCTAATAGCCAAAAGTTCTTCTCTTGACAATCCATCTTTCTATGGTAGCATACTCTAAGTAAGTACCTTTTCTTCAATCGGCATAATTGATTTTTGACCTGTCATAAGTTCTACTGGCATATATCATGTCACCGAACTATGTGTTGTTTGATCAGCCCATAATGCAAATGACAAAAGCCGTGGCCATTCTCTAACTTTTCCATTACAAGCTTTAACTAATGCTTTCACAATCGGAGGGTGACCACGTTCGCTTTTTGCATTCCCTTCCGGATTATAAGCAATAGTGAGTGATAGTTTAACTCCACATCTTTCAAAGAACTTATAAGCTTCTTATGTATTTAATTCTCCACGATCTGCAGTGATTTTTCCTACGCATCCGTAGCAGCAAATAACATCTTCAAGTAAAAACCTACAAATCCCTTCTGTAGATTTTGTCCTCAATACTCTTCCTTCTACTTGATTTGATAAATCTTCACGAGCTAAAACCAAATATCTCATCTGCCATAATCCAACCGGCATAATAACCAAATCAACAACCCATTTAAAATGAATAGGCAGAGGATACGTAGGATGAAGACCATCTCGATGTCGGATATTAGAATACAATTAACAGATTTCACATGACTCTCTAAATGAGAGCACATCTCGATACATATTTTTCCACCAATATCGTTCCTTGAGTTTAGCAAAAGTAGCCCAGATTCCTCTATGCCCTGCCCATAAACTATCATGAAACTTCTTTAATAATTTTAGTTTTTCTTCCTTTTTGCTTATCACTCGTTGTGGCATCCCAATTCCTTTCTTCGGTCTCTTCCATAAGAATCCATCTCGAAGCAAAAATTTATATGTTTTTTTTCTTATTTGTTTGAATTTTTCTGTAGACCAATTCTCTTGCTTAGTTAAGGTATTCAAGTAATGACCAATATCTAATAATTCTCTTTCATAAGATTCTTCAAGAAATAGCTTGTCTTCTCTGATGAGATTTGATATTGAATAGAATTTCAATCCGACGTCATCAATGTCTTCAACCATTTCGTCCTCCCTCTCGTATCTTGCTCGAGATAGCATGTCTGCTACTAAATTATCCTTCCCAGTAACATGCTTAAATTCTGGATTTATTGACTTAATATAAGCAATCCATCTCAACATTGCAATATCTGGCGTTGAACAGTTAGTAATCATTCCAAGCAATGGCAAGCAATCTGTTTCAATTACTACTACTACCCCAATCAAATAGTCCTTTTTAGCTTTCATAGCCGAAACAACTTCCCAAAGTTCTCTTTTGACTTGCGAATATGCACGCTGACGAATACTTAAAAATTTAGCTCCAAATCGATCTGCAAATCTATTCCCAATTGAATCATCTTGACCCACAACCCATCCAATGGCAATTGGACTAGCGTCCACAGTAAGAATCACTAGTCTATTGCACTTATAATCAACCTTCCTGAATATTGGAGGTGACATCAATAATTTCTTCAATCTTTGCATTGCTTGAATATGCCTTTCTTTCCATTTAAATCGGTAGCCCTTGCGTAACAGTTCATATAATGTATCTACTATGTGAGCATAATGAGGGATCTTGATTTGATAAAATACACATGCACCTAAAAACCTACGAACCTCTGTTAAAGAATCACAATTCTTTTTCATTCCTCCAATTGCATCAACTTTAGTCAGATTTGGTTTTCTTCCGCAAGATCCACATAAATGTCCAACAATCACAACCTCTCGTACCCCAAATACAGACTTCATACCCGATAATGTAAGATGAACTTCTCCAAGCCGAGTTAAAATCTTTTCACAATCTTATATATGATCAACAATATATTTACGACATCCCCTCTTATCTAAAGCTTCATCCTTGCTTCCTTCTCTGCACCCCTTTATAGGAACATCATCCAGAAAAGGCATAGTCTTCTCCAGAATAAAATCTCTCAATACCTTATTCATCCCATTCATCATATGCGCAACTGAGTTGGTCGCGCCTTGAAGAAGAGTGCACATTCTAACCAATCCAAGTGGTGTCCTCATTGTTGTCATATCTCTACTTCCTTCGGCAAGTTGAAATTGATCATAATCTGAATACAAGTCACCCATTGAATAGATCACCCTTCCTGCAAACGCCTCAGTAAATTCATCTACAATAGATCCATTTCCGGCGTTCCTGACAATAACTGCATTCATCGGTTGCATATCTTGAATAAACCGTAGTGATCCATTCTTCTTAGGTACCGTAAACCATCGACTAGAATACGGCGCAAATAAGGGTTCCAATATTTTCATCTTCATCTTTTCTTTTAATAGTTCCACCAATTTAGGTAAATGTGCCCTCGGTATTGGAATCGATCTTAGATTCCAAGCTACATGCGGTGCTGTAAAGATAACCATAGGTGTTATAATATTTGGATCCATACACCCAATTTCATGAGATTCAAAGGCAAACGATCTACCTTGTTTAGCCAACATCTTTTAGAAGCAAGTAATTTCCTCCAGCAATAAAGAACATCAGAACCAATCTTCAATTCTTCAAAAGTCTCTTTAGTAAACTGATGTCCGATACTTATTGAATCTCTTAAACTTGCTTCTTTTGATGCTTCTCCCATTTCTTCCTTAGAATCTTCTGGTAATGATCCGGCAACATCTCCAATCTAAATTTTGACATCTGGACAAGCTCCATATAATTCGCCCCATGTGTTATTAGCTGCTCGTATTGCTCATCTATGTTCCATATTAATTGGCCATTTTTGTTTCTTATAAAGATCTTTAGACATAAGATTTATTTCGGAACCGTCGTCGACTAAAGCAACAATTAGTTCTTCTATATCTCCTACTTTCACTAATACCTTAGTAGTTGCCCTTGTCCAATGCTTTCGAGTATAATGGCTCAACGTTTCCATTTCCTTGTCACTATAATCTTCGAAATGTACTGGTTGATTATACCCATTTTATTCATTTGTTGGTTGCCTGTAACCAATATCAACCTCTTCTTCATTTTTATATATTCTTGCATCAATAGCATGACTCATTTCAGTTTCACCCATTAATTGCCTCTTTCGCTTAATGCTATCAATGATAACATCATGAAACTCCTTCTTTGCAATTTCTAAGACTTCTTTCAATGTGAATTCCACCTTAGCGTTTTATATACGTTCTCCTAACACCTCTTTTAAATTTGTTGCTGCTTCAATGTCAGAAAATAGCTTATAAGCAATTGATTTGCCCTTATCTTTTGTTTCCTTTGTTTTTTCTTCCAATGGTGCTGAGGTATCCTTTACAGGCAATTCTCGTGAAGCTGCCTCCCGAGCCTTGTCTCCTCGAGTTTGTCTCTTAGAAGAATTTCCTTTTCTCGTATCATCAAAATTTCCTCGTCTCTTTTCTTCCATCAAAGCTTCATGTTGGCTCTTAGCAATATATGCATGAACTGAAAGAGACTCAACAGGATCCTTCCAACCTGTTGCACCTCATATTATAGCTGCAGTCCTCAATAACGCTTCTCAAGATAATTTTCTTTCTTGCATTGTAGAAATGACAGAAGCCCAAAACTCACTAGTTTCCGTACTTCCACCAAGGTCATCATCTACTCTAGCACCATAACTTGCACTTTCTCGTGCTGCTGTTTCATGCTCTTTTAAGTAATCTTGAATCAATGCTCTCATTCTTTTCTTACTAAAATTGGTTTGAAGTAGATCCTCCCTATCTTTTAATGCTATCTTCCCATCTTTCTAGCAAATCATTCCTTGCTGTATCATATTATTAAATTCATTGCAATCTTTCCTAGTGTGTGAAGCGTCATCACACCAAATGCATCTTTGTACATATCCTTGTTTTGAAATATTCTTCGAATTGTTTATAGAAGTATTCTCTTCAAGTCTTGCCAATTTGATTTGAAGATCTCGCATTCCTCGTATAATTTCTTCCATTTCCATATCTGCTTTCTTTGATAAGGATGTCGAAGGTTGAACTGTAGGCATTGTTGGTGGTATTGTACGTACTGGAGCTTTGGGTGCTTGTATTGTTTTCGGAATATTGCTTCTATCCTTCCTCCTTTCTCTTTTTGTAAGCAATCCTACCGCATCTTCAACGTTCTTCTACTTTGTTGTCAATCCTTCATCTTCTTCTTTGTCTTCAAGAAGGAGTTCTAATTTTCCTTGCAATTCTCCATCAGCAGCTTGAAGAAATAGATCAACTTTGTTTGACTCCAATGTCAATTTTTCTACCTTCGACAATTGAGAGTACTGCCTCTCAAATTCTTTTAGTAGCTCTGTTGCTTGTAAATTCTTATTGGGCCGTTCAATCCATTCGAGAAACAGCTTCTTAGTAATGCAATCAGCATCTTCGAAGAAATATTCGTCTTTCAATGCATGTGAAAAAATCTCCTATGAATTCTCATAACAATCCGTAATCGATGTAATATGGTCTCTTATCTCCGGTATCGTCGCAAGTCCAAATAATTCAACCATTTTCTTCTCAGAAACCTGATTTAATTCCATTTCACGAACATAATATCTTAAATACCTTGAAATATTCCTTCCATAAAATTGATCAATTTTATTGACCACTGCTTGCAATGCTTTGGTTGCCAAAGCTTCCTTTCGATCATTACTTTGCTATTGCTGCAATGATAATGAGAAGGCTTGAAACATACTAGCAATAGACAAATCCATGTGTATATCTTATCCTTTAGAAGAACCCCTACCAAAAACTCCTCCCAAAGATCCTTCAAAATTTTTATTTTTATTTTTCATAAAATAAAAATAAAATCAAACGAAATCAAATACCTTCCACCTCAGGCTTTCATATCGGGTTCACCATTTTTGTCATATTACGTACTTTCGTGCTTCAGAACACACTGCGGTTCTGGTTGTAGAAGGTTGTATGGAGATTCGCTAATATTCAAGCAGTTTATTAGTTTTTGACTCTTGGAATATAAACAACAATAAGAATATATCATAAATCTATACGGATGTCCTTTGATTGCTCGCCAAAATCCTTTTTGCCTCAGCCGGTAGGTCTCTAGACGTTATAGAGAACCCCGAACAGCCTAATCTGCTAATCTCCGATATCGCTTTATACTCACGACCTTGTATCCACTGACTGTCTTGTTAGATTAACCTAATAAATTTCATTCACTCTGCATACTCAATCCTATAGACATCCTTTTAATTCTTCAATCATAGACGTAACTTCGATTTTACAAAACAGTCAAGAGTAATCAAACCCACTTCATTAAAAATCTCGATTCACCATTACAACACGGACTTCAGCAACGATTGCCTCAGTCTTCCCAAAATCCTATGAAGAAAAAAAACCCCAATTCTCTATCTTTTCTTTCCCAAAGTATGAAGCTAGCTCTCCGATCCTTCTCAAAAACTTATTCTCTCCCCTTCCATTTCTTAACCTATCCTCCTCTTTAACCCTAATTCTCCCCTCTCTCAAATCCTAGCCTCTGAATTTCTTCAAACTTCCATCTTGGATCTGGAATTGGCTCCGCCGTTAGAGCTTTCTCCTCCATTTTTACCTTTAAGAGATTCTTTTACTGAAAGGATGTTCGTGGAACGGCACAAAGGACAGAACAGCCTAAAACAGAATCGAAGCCCCGTAATCAGGACCACATTGAGTCGCTCGACCAATTTAGGTCTCATATTGGTTAAGAGGCCCGTAGTAAGACCTGGATGTTCCTGTAATTGGGTCAAATTGGTCCTTCACGTCAGATTGGGTAAGAGGCCTATAGTAAGACCTGGATTGGATGTCTTGAAATTGGATCCGATTGGCTCTTCGAACCAGATTCACCCGTCGTTGAATTGGTCCTTTCCCTTTTTGCTGACTCCTGTTATTGGAATCGAACAGAGCATTTTAATATGCCCCGGCTGACTATAACGGGGTGACTGACCCTAACTTCTCAGTATTTGCACTGGAATTAGTCGTTGTTCCCAGTATTTGAGGTAACTGAACATTAATAAAAGTCCCCTTTTTTTATATTTTCATGGTATACTCATGTTACAATACAACAATGTGGCTAATAATAGTAGAATTGAAGACATTTGGTTGAAATGGTTGCCAGCCACTTTAAAAGATACAACTTTTGAATGGTATATTTGGCAACTAATGGATAGATTTTTTAATTGGGCGGCATTGTAGAATACCTTTTTAATCCATTTTAGACCAATTGGATTTGAAGATCGGCTTCAAAAAAGTTTTAAGAATAGCAGGATGTTTACGAGAGAATCATTAGAGTCCTATTATGGCCGGATCGTGGATATACTTTGTAAATGGTCAAATAATCAAATACCAGATATGTTTATATTGTCGATATTAATTAACAGTTTGCATCCACCAGAATTTAAAATATTTATAAAAAAAGCTCGATTAGCTACGATAGAGGCATTATTGGCATGAGCAAAGGTGTGGAAAGAATGTCATTATGACCAATTATTAACAGTGGAGGCCACGATGATTCTAAGTTCAAAAAGCCAAAAAATACAACCAAAAAATGTGTCGATGGATAATTATCCACAAATGGCTACCTCCAATGTGAAGAATATTATGTTGTAACAACCAATTAATGCTACACCACTCCAAGCAATAGTACCAATAATGATGATACCTTATTTTACATCTCCAACCTATCAACAATCGGAATTATTCACAATTGCGACTGTTAAAGATCCAAATGAAGCCTTGTTATTAAATCTAAGAGAGAAGATGAAAGAATTGGTCGTAAATTTAGCTAAAGACAATGAAAAATGACATAAGCCTTCTAATACAAGACCTAATGTATGGTATAATAATTGTAAGGAATAAGATCATTTTGATACGAAATGTCCATCACCTAGATAAACGTGTCTTCAATGTCTATTTTGCGGAAGAAAGCACCCTACTCAAAACTGGTGGTAATTACAAAGGCAACAACAATTCAATAATCAGACCATGATCCCATCGATTCAGTGCGAAGTCAATCAAGTTCAAATGGAAAATACGTATGGATGGAATGAAAATTGATCTAATCGATAAAATTGAACATTCAATAATTTACAAAGTTCCAATTTTAATAAGGGGTCTGCATCAAATCCTTAGAACTATGGGATGGACTAGCAAAGGTATCAACAATATGCTCTATCAACATCATCGAATCAAGTACCCTCCGTACCAATGGCACAACTAGGATCATTTTCTAATCCTACATGGAACAAGCCTAGTAGGTATATATCGATAGAGACACCCAATATGCCAGATGGAGGTACAAGAAGACTACTTCGTTGTTTTCGTTGCAGACAGATTAGTCATTATGCTAGTGAATGTCCCAATTCCAGAGCCAGTAATGACTATGCACTAGTATGTGTGAATTCTAAGCAGTTTGGACATACTTATCAGTAATGTAATGCTTCCTTCAATTTCAATAATCAAGATCAGTAGTTCCAAAGCCAACGAACAATGGAGGAGATAAGTCAAGGTCCTCAAGATTCACCAATTTATCTGATAGAAGTGGTCCAAGCTGTCCATATAAGAAGTCAGCAAAAGAAAAAAGGACCAATTCAATATTTGGGTGATCTTGAAGCGAAGGGTCAATTGGACCCAATTATAGGGACATCCAATTCAGGTCCTAACATGGATCTTTTACTCAATTTAAGACTTGAATTGATTGTGCATCCTACTGAGGTCTCGATTATAGAGGCTTTGGTTCCATGTCGAGCTATTCCGTTCTCTACACAGTTTTGAGAAACGTCCTTTCCGTTGAAAGATCATCTAAGAGGTGTGAATTCCAAGGAATCAATATTAGTCCAATTGGGAGAACAATCTTATCCTTTGAAAAAACCGATTTTACAAGCTCTGTCAAATTCAGTTCCAGTAGCTCTACCAATTTCTAATATAGAGAAAACCAATTTATTTGCATCGTTGTCTAAGATTGGGAAGAAAAAATAGATATTAGAAATTATTACTAATATAGAACCATATGATATTCTAAAAGATTTAGGCACCATACAGCCTACGATCTCTATAAAGTAACTATTGGCGGTAGCACCTGAGTGTCGAACTATCTTGAATTCTTCATTAATTTGTCGCAGATCTTGAAATAAAGAAATCCGAGAAGTAAGTTTGAATCTCGATCCGAGTGCACCAATGATTAATGTCTCAATTGATGGAGTGTTATTATCGGGAGTGCAAGTAGATCAAAGATCTAGTATAAATCTTATGAATGCTGTTACAATGGAGGAGTTGGGTTTAGATCATTTATTGTCTATTATAGTAGTTTTGAAAACGGCTGACTTCAGTCGAGTTAAACCTATGGATATTTTATGAAGTATTGATACAGTAATTGAAGAGATTACCTACAAAATTGATTATATTATTTTTGATTGCAAAGCTCTATATTGTCATACTTAATTTTATTGAGGCGACCGTGGTTGTATCAAGCTAAAGCTTGAAATGACTAGGACTGTGGTACATTGACAATTGAGAAAGGTAATGATAAAATTGTGCTTCAAATGTACCATGTCCAATATCACGGAAAAACTCAAGTTGCTAGTTCAAAATTCACGTCAAATTGGGAAGATGAATCTATAGAAGAAGAAATTGGTGCACCTGACCAAACTTATGCTGATACAAGGTAAGTTGTCGAGCACACTAGAATGAACTATCAGTGTACGGAACCGGGAGAGTACTTAGTTCCTCCAGATGTTATTGACGATTCTGATCATATGATTACATATTGGATGAATAGATGGGATGTTAATCATGCTAATGCTATAGAATTAGAGTTGGAAAGTTCTAATATGTCAGATTTTATGAAAATTTTTGGAATTGAGCAAAACATTATTCTAGAGACACCTTAAATTCCACAATGTCAACCAATTAATTTAGATACAGGGGAGGCTCTTCAAATCATTCAGATTTACAATGGTATAAAAGGCACGGAGAAAGAAATTTGGGTGGATTACTTTTTAATGTATAAAACTATTTGTGTATGTTTGTATGTGGATTTAAAAAGAATTCCAATTAAAGTTTATAAGCATTGAATTATATTGGAGGAGAATACTACACCAATACGCCAAAGATAATATCAACTTTATCCAAAATACTCACTTATGGTAAAAGAAGAACTAGATAAACTCTTAGAGGTTGGATTTATCTATTCGATTCCTTTCAATAAATAGGTTTCATCAATTGTTATGGTACTGAAAAAGAATGGAAAAGTTTGCATCTGTCAAGATTTCTGAAAACTTAATGCGGCTACCAAGAAGGATTATTTTTCTTTACCATTCACGGATAGTATATTGGATACTATCACTGGACATGAATGTTATTCATTTCTTGTTGGATTCTCTTATTATAATCAAGTTAAGATTGCAAAAGAAGACTAGTTAAAAACCTCTTTTTATTACGAATTTGAGGACCTTTGCCTATAAGGTTATGTTGTTTGGACTTTGTAATGTACCAGCTATATTTTAAAGGATAATGATGTAAGTATTCCAAGGCTATCTATGAATTTTAATGGAAATATTTTTAGATGTTTTTTGTACATTTAGTACAAGAGCCAATCATTTAGAATGTCTAGGTCAATATTTGAATCAATGTATCAAATATGGAATTTCTTTAAATTTAGAAAAATACCAATTTGATATGCCTTCTAATAAACTATTAGGTCATATAGTTTTGATGTCAAGCATTGCTACAGATCCAAATAAAATAAAGATTATAGTAGAATTAAAGTAATTATACATTGTTATGGATGTTCGAGTATTTATCAACCATGTTAGTTATTATCGGCAATTTATCTATCTATTTATAGTTATATGCCTTTTCTTGAAAAATCTCTTGAAGAAACCACCAAATGATGGGACTAGTCTATTTTGGACAAAAGAATGTACAATTGCATTCGAAACATTGAAACAGAAATTAGTTTCAGCACCGATATTGGTGCCACCTTGTTGGAGAAAACCATTCGAAGTTTATGTGGATGCATCTAATGTCACGATTGATTTTGTGCTAAGCCAAAAAGATGACCGGGGTTTCGATCATCCTATTTATTATACAACTCATCAATTAATAGTAGTTAAAAGAAATTATACAACAACCAAAAGAGGAGGATTAAGGATGATTTATTCCGTACAAAAGTTTTGACATTATCTTCTTGGTTATAAATTTGTTTTTGATATCGACCACGATGCTTTAAAATATATAATTAATAAGCCTCAGTTGAGTAGTCGTATTCTACGATGGATTCTATTCTTGTAAGCATTTGACTTCACTATTCAGGTAAAACTAAGAAAATCACATTCCAATGCATGGATAATGAATCCATTAACGATGCACTATCCGATGCAGAACTATTTGCAGTAGATGTAATTACTCCAGAGTATAGTGAAATAATTCAATACTTGACATTTCAAACCTTCCCACCTAATTTTAATGAAAAGCTTAAATGTCGCTTAATATTAAAATGTGTACCTTATACGATGATTGATGAAGCTTTATATAAACAAGGCAAGGATGGAATTTTGCAATGCTGTATTTATCAGACTGAAGTGAATACTATATTCGAAGGTTGTTACTTGGATAGTTGTGGTGGATATTTTGCAAGGGATAGCATAGCTTGTAAAGCTTTACAGGTTGGTTATTGGTGGCCAACAATGTTTGCAGATACCCACCAATTTGTCAGTCATTGTGACCTATGTCAAAGAATGGTGTCGTCTTGTAACACGTCTATATGATTAAAATATAAATGAAGAAGATTTATTAATATTTAATCACCTTGGGTGTTAGAAGCGACGGCTTATTCCAGTACAAATATTGAGAGGCCAGGTTCAGTCACCCTGTTACAGTCAACTGGGGTATACTCACCAATAACGAAATGCTCCATTCGATTCCAATAACGAGAGTCAGCAGGAAGGGAAAGGACCAATTCAACGTTGGGTGAGCTTGATTTGGAGAGCCAATTGGTTCCAATTTCAGAAGACATCTAATCCAAGTCTTATTACGGGCTTCTTACCTACTATGAGACCTTACTTGGTCGGGCAATCCAATACGGTCCAATTACGGGGCTTCTATATCTTTTCAGGCTGTTTTGTTCTTTGTGCCGTTCTAGGAACGTCCTTTCTGTAAAAAGATCTCTTAAAGGCAAAAATTCGGGAAGTCCAAGGTGAAAGAATAGGATGTTCTCAAGGTAAAAGGAGAGGATAGGTTAAGAAATGGATTTTTTTTTCGAGAATCAGGGTTTTAGGTCGGAGAGCTAGCTTCATGCTTTCGAGAAAAAGACGGAGAATTGGAGTTTTTTATATATAGGATTTTGAGGAGACTGAGAAGGAGGTTGTTGAAAGTGAGTGTTATATTGGTGAATTGGATTTTTCCATAAGAGAGGAAAGGTTGGTACTCTTGATTGTTGATGGAATGGGAGATACTTTTGTAGTTGAAATTTAGAGTTGTTTAAAAGGTTGAGTATGCTGAATGCATGCGTGGTTGTGTTAATCTGACTGTATGGATAGAGGATATCTGCCAACAGTTTAAAGAGGTATTGGGAGTTGGCAAATTGGGGGTTGTTTAGGATTTCTATGATAACTGGGAACCTATCGACAGGGATAAGAGAAATATCGACGAGCGACTAAAGGACATCGGTGCGGATTGTAGCATAACCTCACAATCTGTAAGCGGGGTTGAACTGGAACTTCTTGAGTATTCGAAAGGACTTGCAGAGATACTAGCAATAGATGTTTTACAATAAGTCGGAAGGACAGATTGAGGATCACAGCTTGCCGAAGTTCACGATCTAGGATTAAGGTAATTAACGATAAAGATAAAATAAAAAACATAAAATAAATAAAATAAAATAAAAATAACAAAAGAGATTGAAGTTATATAGGGTCTCTAGGCGATTTATATTGGAATTAAGCTTTTACATTGCAATCTGATATAGATTATATTTGGATAGTCAAGAATCCGTTAGACTGCTTGAGTACTAGCAAAACACCACACTACTTCCTATAGCTAGATGCTCGGCGCGTTCTCAAGCAAGATAGTACGTAATATGACAACAGATCGACCTACTAAAACTTCAATAATGCCATTGGTACCAATTTTGGTTCAAGTGCCTTTTGAAAAATAGAGAATTGATTTTGTGGGACCAATTGCAGCAGCCTTGAGAAATAGACAAAAATAGGTTATACTAGTAGCAACGGATTACATAACAAAATGGGCTGAAGCAATTGTTATAAAAATTGATAGTGCAAGTATAGTAGCAACCTTTTTGTATGAAAATATTATTACGCGGTTCTGTTGTCCACAAAAATTGATTAGTAATCAAGGAATTCATTTTATAAATAATACTATCAAAGCACTCATGACTAAATACGAGATAAAACATCGAAAGACTACACCATATCATCCTAGAGCCAATAGACAAACAAAAATGACTAATGGAATTTTATGTAAAATCTTAACAAAAATAGTTTTAGGAGCAGGAACAGATTGGGACATTAAGTTGTTTGCAGCTTTATTGACATACCATACTACGTATAAAGTTACTACCAATGCTACCCCTTTCTAATTGGTTTATGGCCAAAAAATAATATTACCTATTGAATTGGAAGTCCAAAGTTTATGAATTGCTATAAATACTAGATTGGAAGATTAGGATTCATTATGGCACTGTTTAGAAGAATTGGAAAAATTGGATGAAACTAAAGCCAATGTATTAATGATAATGGAAACTATCCAAAAATGAAGAAAAACTTATTATGATAGTAAGCTTAGACCAAAGGCTTTTATGCCAAATGATTTGGTACTTGTTTATCATAGTCAATTTAAATTTTTTTTAGAAAAATTTCAAATTCGATGGCATGGGCGATATTGAGTTATTGAAGGATTTCCAAATGGTTTAGTACAATTGGAAGATTTTATGGGTACTAAATTTACGACACGAATCAATGGTAATCAGCTTAAACTTTATTATACATAAACCCGGGATGGATTTTCTATTACAAAAGGTGGAGTCGATCCAATTGATTGAACCATAGTCAGAAGTAGGAGAGAGGTTCTTGACAAGTATCATATTTTCGTTTGTGGTTAAGGAGAAGATGGCAAACATGGTGTCTACAAAAGTAAGGATGGAGACCGTTTGGAAGGAATAGCAAGAGCGGATGTAGGTAGAGGTTGCGATGTTGTAGACTAAATTAGCCGCATTAACGAAGGAGGCTAATAATTTAGTACGGACCAATATACCAATTTCAGCAACAATACTTTTGGAGATACCTTTGAAACTGATAGAAGAATGGCAGAAAATGTTGGAAGAGCGTAAGAACCAAATTACCTAACATAAGTCTCACGTATGGGAATTGGGTTTGCTGAATGAAAGTTTGACGGCTTGTTTGGATGGAAAACTATCGATATTTGTGAGGACATTGCACAATTAGAAGCAGGGCTATGTAGAATAGATAAATAAATTTTGTGATAAGGTACTGGTTAGTTATTGACAACCTTGAGAATTTGACTAATGGCTACGAAGTTTAGCTAGTAACAATAGGTTGTTAGTAGAATAAATGGTTAAGAATTCAAAAGGTCATAACCTATGGAATCTGCTGGCCATCGAGATTATCTATTTGGTAGGATAAATAGGTTGAGGAGAAAGAGATCGAAGCTAGTCTATGAAAGTCGTAAACCGGGGTAAGCTTGGTGCTAATTTTTTATTTTTTTTCTTTTTATTATTTACTTATGAAGAATTGTGATTGAAAGAAGTATCATTGAATTGATAGTCGTAGAATGGATTAAGTATTGAATGAAGACAAAAGTAGTAAGCCTTGGTATTTTGTAGTTTGATACTTGATTTCAGATAGCTAGAATATTGTCAATTGTGATACTAACAGACCTAATTTATATAACTTATCTTTCCCCATATTTGAATCTATCTCTATCAGTTTAATTGCTTTGGTATACTAAAGCTTGAACGCAATGAGAATAAAAAACTTTTACAAACTGGCTCTTGGCTTACGACTCTCACAGTCTGGGTCTCAACTTATGACTCTGATAGTTTGGCTCTCAACTTATGACTCTCATAGTCTAGCATTTGGCTTACGACTCTCACAGTTTGGCTCTCAGCTTACGACTCTTACAATCTAGCTCTCGACTTACGACTCTTACAATCTAGCTCTCCACTTACGACTCTCGAAACCTGGCTCTCAGCAATATCCTTGCAAACATTATTTAGCGTCAACTTATAAAGACGTAGTAGTATTCCCTTCTTCAGTCAATGGCATTGGCTTACCACCCTTTGAATTTGTGACCTTCTCTTCTGCTATATCTTTATCCTCTACCTCAATGTTCAATGGTTTTCCATCCAAACAAGCCATCAAATCTTCATTCAGCAAATCCAATTCCCATACTTGAGACTCATGTTAGGCAATTTGGTTCTCACGCTCCTCCAATATTTTTTGCCATTCTTCTATCGATTTCAAAGGTATCTTCGAAGGTGTTGTCACTGAAATTGGCGTATTGGTCCACACTAAATTATTGGCCTCCTTCATTAATGCGGCTAATTTAGTCTGTAATATTGTAAACTCTACCTGTAGCCACTCTTGCCGTTCCTTCCAAACGGTCTCCATTCTTATTTTTATAGACACCATGTTTGCCATCTTCTCCTCAACCACAAACGAAAATACGATGCTTGTCAAGAGCCTCCCTCCTACTTCTGACTATGATCCAATCAATTGGATCGACTCTACCTTTTGTAATAGAAAATCCATCCCGGGTTTATGTATAATAAAGTTTAAGCTGATTGCCATTGATTCGTGTCATAAATTTAGTACCCATAAAATCTTCCAATTGTACTAAACCATTTGGAAATCCTTCAATAACTCAATATCGCCCATGCCATCGAATTTGAAATTTTTCTAAAAAAAATTTAAATTGACTATGATAAACAAGTACCAAATCATTTGGCATAAAAGCCTTTGGTCTAAGCTTACTATCATAATAAGTTTTCTTTCATTTTTGGATAGTTTCCATTATTATTAATACATTGGCTTTAGTTTCATCCAATTTTTTCAATTCTTCTAAACGGTGCCATAATGAATCCTAATCTTCCAATCTAGTATTTATAGCAATTCATAAACTTTGGACTTCCAATTCAATAGGTAATATTATTTTTTGGCCATAAACCAATTGCAAAGGGGTAGCATTGATAGTAACTTTATACGTAGTATGGTATGTCAATAAAGCTGCAAACAACTTAATGTTCCAATCTGTTCCCGCTCCTAAAACTATTTTTGTTAAGATTTTCCATAAAATTCCATTAGTCATTTTTGTTTGTCTATTGGCTCTAGGATGATATGGTGTAGTCTTCCGATTTTTTATCTCGTATTTAGTCATGAGTGCTTTGATAGTATTATTTATAAAATGAATTCCTCGATCACTAATCAATTTTTGTGGACAACAGAACCGCATAATAATATTTTCATACAAAAAGGTTGCTACTATACTTGCACTATCAATTTTTATAACAATTGCTTCAGCCCATTTTGTTATGTAATCCGTTGCTACTAGTATATACTATTTTTGTTCATTTCTCAAGGCTGGTGCAATTGGTCCCACAAAATCAATTCTCTATTTTTCAAAAGGCACTTGAATCAAAATTGGTACCAATGGCATTGCTGAAGTTCTACTAGGTCGACCTATTCTTTGACATAAGTCTCAATGACAGATAAATTGGTGGGTATCTGCAAACATTGTTGGCCACCAATAACCAGCTTGTAAAGCTTTTCAAGCCATGCTATCCCCTGTAAAATGTCCACTACAACTATTCAAGTGACAACCTTCGAATATAGTACTCACTTCAGTTTGATAAATACAACATTACAAAACTCCATTCTTGCCTTGTTTATATAAAGCTTCACCAATCATCGTATAAGGTGCACATTTTAAAATTAAGTGGCATTTAAGCTTTTCATTAAAATTAGGTGGGAAGGTTTGAAATGTCAAGTATAGAATTATTTCACTATACTCCGGAGTAATTACATCTATCGCAAACAGTTCCACATCAGGTAGTATATCATTAATGGATTCATTAACCAAAATATTGAATAATCGAGATAAATGGTCCGCATTGGAATGTCATTTTTCTGCTCTTACCTGAATAATAAAGTCAAATTCTTGCAAGAGTAGAATCCATCGTACAATATGACCACTCAATTGAGGCTTATTAACTATATATTTTAAAGCATCATGGTCGACATCAAAAATAAATTTATAACCAAGAAGATAATGTCAAAACTTCTGTACAGAATAAATCATCCTCAATCCTCTTCTTTCGTTTGTTGTATAATTTCTTTTAACTACTATTAATTGATGAATTGTATAATAAATAGGATGATCGAAACTCCGATCATCTTTTTGGCTTAGTACAAAACCAATCGTAACATTAGTGCATCCACATAAACTTCGAATGGTTTTATCCAACAAGGAGGTACCAATATTGGTGCTGAAACTAATTTTTGTTTCAATGTTTCGAATGCAATTGTACATTCTTTTGTCCAAAATAGACTGGTCCCATCATTTGGTGGTTTCTTCAAGAGATTTTTCAAAAAAAGGCATATAACTGTAAATAGATAGATAAATTGCCGATAATAACTAACATGGCCGACAAATACTCGAACATCCATAACAATGTATAATTACTTTAATTCTACTATAATCTTTATTTTATTTGAATCTGTAGCAATGCCTGACATCAAAACTATATGACCTAATAGTTTATTAGAAGGCATATCAAATTGGTATTTTTCTAAATTTAAAGAAATTCCATATTTGATACATTGATTCAAATATTGACCTAGACATTCTAAATGACTAGCTCTTGTACTAAATGTACAAAAAACATCTAAAAATATTTCCATTAAAATTCATAGATAGCCTTGGAATACTTACATCATTATCCTTTAAAATATAGCTGGTACATTACAAAGCCCAAACAACATAACCTTATAGGCAAAGGTCCTCAAATCCGTAATAAAAAGAGGTTTTTAACTAGTCTTCTTTTGCAATCTTAACTTGATTATAATAAGAGAATCCAACAAGAAATGAATAACATTCATGTCCAGTGATAGTATCCAATATACTATCCGTGAATGGTAAAGAAAAATAATCCTTCTTGGTAGCCGCATTAAGTTTTCAGAAATCTTGACAGATGCAAACTTTTCCATTCTTTTTCAGTACCATAACAATTGATGAAACCTATTTATTGAAAGGAATCGAATAGATAAATCCAACCTCTAAGAGTTTATCTAGTTCTTCTTTTACCATAAGTGAGTATTTTGGATAAAGTTGATATTATCTTTGGCGTATTGGTGTAGCATTCTCCTTCAATATAATTCAATGCTTATAAACTTTAATTGGAATTCTTTTTAAATCCACATACAAACATACAAAAATAGTTTTATACATTAAAAATTAATCCACCCAAATTTCTTTCTCCGTGCCTTTTATACCGTTGTAAATCTGAATGATTTGAAGAGCCTCCCCTGTATCTAAATTAATTGGTTGACATTGTGGAATTTAAGGTGTCTCTAGAATAATGTTTTGCTCAATTCCAAAAATTTTCATAAAATCTGACATATTAGAACTTTCCAACTCTAATTCTATAGCATTAGCATGATTAACATCCCATCTATTCATCCAATATGTAATCATATGATCAGAATCGTCAATAACATCTGGAAGAACTAAGTACTCTCCCGGTTCCGTACATTGATAGTTCATTCTAGTGTGCTCGACAACTTACCTTGTATCAGCATAAGTTTGGTCAGGTGCACCAATTTCTTCTTCTATAGATTCATCTTCCCAATTTGACGTGAATTTTGAACTAGCAACTTGAGTTTCTCCGTGATATTGGACATGGTACATTTGAAGCACAATTTTATCATTACCTTTCTCAATTATCAATGTACCACGGTCCTAGTCATTTCAAGCTTTAGCTTGATACAACCACGGTCGCCTCAATAAAATTAAGTATGACAATATAGAGCTTTGCAATCAAAAATAATATAATCAATTTTGTAGGTAATCTCTTCAATTACTGTATCAATACTTCGTAAAATATCCATAGGTTTAACTCGACTGAAGTCAGCCATTTTCAAAACTACTATAATAGACAATAAGTGATCTAAACCCAACTCCTCCATTGTAACAGCATTCATAAGATTTATACTAGATCTTCGATCTACTTGCACTCCTGATAATAACACTCCATCAATTGAAACATCAATCGTTGGTGCACCCGGATCGAGATTCAAACTTACTTCTCGAATTTCTTTATTTCAAGATCTGCGACAAATTAATGAAGAATTCAAGATAGTTCGACACTCAAGTGCTACCGCCAATAGTTACTTTATAGAGATCGTAGGCTGTATGGTGCCTAAATCTTTTAGAATATCATATGGTTCTATATTAGTGATAATTTCTAATGTCTATTTTTTCTTCCCAATCTTAAACAACGATGCAAATAAATTGGTTTTCTCTATATTAGAAATTGGTAGAGCTACTGGAACTGAATTTGACAGAGCTTGTAAAATCGGTTTTTTCAAAGGATAAGATTGTTCTCCCAATTGGACTAATATTGATTCCTTGGAATTCACACCTCTTAGATGATCTTTCAACGGAAAGGACGTTTTTCAAAACTGTGTAGAGAACAGAATAGCTCGACATGGAACTAAAGCCTCTATAATCGAGACCTCAGTAGGATGCACAATCAATTCAAGTCTTAAATTGAGTAAAAGATCCATGTTAGGACCTGAATTGGATGTCCCTATAATTGAGTCCAATTGACCCTTCGCTTCAAGATCACCCAAATATTGAATTGGTCCTTTTTTCTTTTGCTGACTTCTTATATGTATAGCTTGGACCACTTCTATCAGATGAATTGGTGACTCTTGAGGACCTTGACTTATCTCCTCCATTGTTCGTTGGCTTTGGATCTGCTGATCTTGATTATTGAAATTGAACGAAGCATTACATTGCTGATAAGTATGTCCAAACTACTTGCAATTCACACATACTAGCGCATAGTCATTACTGGCTCTGGGATTGGGACATTCACTAGCATAATGACCAATCTGTCTGCAACGAAAACAATGAAGTAGTCTTCTTATACCTCCATCTGGCATATTGGGTGTCTCTATCGATATATACCTACTAGGCTTGTTCCATGTAGGATTAGAAAATGATCCTGGTTTTGCCATTGGTACGGAGGGTACGTGATTCGATGATGTTAAAGTAAATGGAGGATAAATTAGAAGGTAAAAGATATTATCTTAGATAAATTGCTAATAGTCAAAGAGCAACAAAAAGATGAAGGAAAGTTACTAAGGTGGCCGCTAGGGTTTTAAGTGGAGGCTAGGATTATAGGTGGCGGCTAGGATTATAGGTAGCGGCTAGGATTACAGGTGGTGGCTAGGATTTAAAGTGGCATCTAAGTTAAGAGGATTCTAGGATTTAGTTAGATGAAAGTAAGATGAATACTAGGTTAAATAGATGTAACCTCTACCTATAAGTAAAGGGTGTTGGAAGTGACAGGTATCTCATTCTACACTGCTGTTGTATCTAATCTTGCTGATTTTTACTTATGTATATCTTACTTATTGTATTTTTTCAATAGGTTACGGTCCCACATACACTTCATTATGCTATTCAAGTTAATTGAAGTCATTTGTTGGTTGTTGCTCTTGTGTGGAATAGATCTTATGGTGTTTGTTGATTTTAGAGATTATTTGATATAATCTTGTGTTTTGACTTATGGAGGTTCTGATTTGGGCCTTATAGATCTCTTACATTAGTTTGAAGGTTCTTAAGTCCTAGGATTGAGTGATTAAGTTCTTATACAAAGACCTTGATAGTGTCTTTGATTTTGTGGTCAGAAAGTAAGTTTTATAAGTGGAAGAACTTGATGGTGAAGTTGATTGGAGTTTACATATTTGTAAGAAGCTTCAAAAGTTAATTTTAGAGTGTTTGGAGTGAAAAAACATTCATTTGTTCATAAGAGGGCAATCTGAGATTTTGCTTGTACAAAATTATTTTAGTGATTTTAAGCACATAAAGACTCTTTTTCTTGATATTTTTTAATAGACCTCTTCTAAGACATGGCTTCAAGTCAGGGTGAAGGTTTAAGAATGATTGAAAAATTTAGAGGTGATAATTTTTACAATTGGAAGGTCAAAATGGAGTTTTTATTGGCATCTTTGGACCTTTGGAACATTGGAGATGAAAGAGAAGAGCCTCCAAGCATGCATGCTGATGTTAAAGAGAGGAAGGACTTCACAAGACGTGAAAAAAAGGCTTTTGGCATAATTGCCACCAATTTGGATGAAGCCAACTTTTCTCACATTATCTCTTGCAAAAGACTAGCAGAAGCATAGAAGACTCTTTGCAACATATATGAGAGCAAGAGCTTGTCTAATATCATCTTCACAAAGAGGAAATTCTTCACTTACAAGATGGAAGAAGGTGAAGACCTCATGGCTCATATCAACAAGGTAAAGGCCCTTGCTAATCAACTTGCTATTGTTGACAAGTCTTTAGAAGAGAGTGATATTGTCATGACCTTGCTTATGAGCCTTTCCGAGTCCTACAACTATCTTATTGTGGCATTGAAATCCATCAAAGTAAAAGAACTTACAATGGATTATGTGACGGTAAGACTTGCCCATGAAGTGACCAAGAGGAAAGAAAAAGAGTCCCTAAGTGAAGATTCGGCTCTTTTTTCAAGGCAAGGCAAAGAGAGTCATCCTAATCAACGTGGCAATGTGAAAACTTGCTTCATTTGTAGAAAACCATGTCACTTTGCTCGAAATTGCTACAAGGTTAAGAAAAGAAAAAACAATGCTTGTGATGAATATGGAGGTGATGATTATGCATTCATGGCAAGTGAAGGCACTTTCATGGCTGCCATGTCTAAGTGGATCATTGATTCTAGTACCACCAAGCACATGACTCTATACAAGTGTTCATTTGATACTTATGAAGAGATTTCAACAGCAAATATCCTCATGAGAGACAATGGCATAATATAAGCTATTGGAATGGGCTCCATTTTTATAGAGATTGTTGTCAAAGGCCAAACCAAGAAGATCAGATTGAAGGACGTCTTACATGTACCAAAGATGAAGAAAAACTTCCTCTCGATGAATAAACTTATTTCACATAGTTATAAAGTACAATTTGATAAGAATGGGTGTTTTGTGAAGACATTTAAAGGAGATCATATTGCAAAGGGCTTTAGAGATGGCAACCTCTACTTCATCAAGTATAAGAAGGTGAATGGAGTTGAAGTGGCAACATTTGCTGAATGTCCTCAAGATCAAGACAAGTTTGGCATTTGGCATCGACGCCATGGTCATTTGAATGCTAAGAGAATGAAGGAGCTCCAATCCATAGTAAGTGGCTTAGATCTCGGTCATATAAGCCATAATGCTATGATACTTGCTTGTGAAGGTTGTATTCAAGGCAAACAACATAGGGCGTCATTTCCAAATGGAGTTGCAACATGTTGTCGTACTGTAAATGCTTACAATATATAAAAATTAATTAAAACATATTATATGTTGATAAATCTAGATATGTATTAGATTGGCTAATAGATTAAATTAAAAGGATTTGGTATAAGAAACTTTACTTTGTTTCTTTACTTCTTTTCATTCTGATATTAAAATATATATATAAATATATATATATATATATATATATATAGGACCTAAATGTTTAGTATGAAGCCTTGGGAGAAAGTAGAAACCTGAGGATGAAAATCTAATCTAGAAGGAGGCTAATTGGGAGGGATGAAAGCAAGGCATGGTCGGATGAAGGCAAGGAATGGAAAACTTCATCCCTATTGGTCGAATACCATCCCCAATGGGCTTTGAAGAGGCTGCCTGCGACCTTAAGAAGAATTTCGGTGACTTCAAAGAGAGCATTCAGAGATTAGAAGCTAGGGCTATAAAGTTTAGGTTTTCGAGAATAATTTGTGTGCTAAAATTAGAGGATTTGGAGCTAGAGTAAAAAAGTTATAGCCGTTTGAATTTAAGGGATTTATTTAAGACATACTATTACTCTTTTGAGAATACGAGGAGTTTTACAGTAGCTTTTGAAGATCGAAAGGTGCAACTGGAATGGTGATTCTAAGGCCTACATCTTTCATGAAAGAATTATTGCTTTTAGAATTTATATGAAGGAGTTGTAAGGAGTTGAAGGTGGCGCTTCCAAATCAAAGGCAGAAAGTAAGCGGTTTTGTTTGTAGTAATGGTTGGAGCCTTAACTTAAGTATTTGGATGAATTGTTGGCTCAAACTTTTGGAGAATGTAAAATTTTGTGTTAAAAAGCTATACATACAAATTTCGTGGCATTTGAGCTTATATTTTGTGAGATATGAAGAAAATTGCACACGGATGTATAAAGACAAGGGTTTGAAGCGGCTGTTAGGATTTTCAAGATATCTCAAGATTTACAACAAATTTGTAGTTAAAAATTGTTGTAGAAGTTAATAAAAATACATCAGTACCTCATGTAAAATTTGAGTTTGTATGGATGGTCGGATTAGGAGATATGAGGTGTTGAAATTCGCAAAAATCTCCATATAATAATAAACAAGGTTTTAGAAGATTTTATCATATTTTGGAAGTTGTGGATTAGTTGAGGATTGTGTATTTGGTGTAATTACTCAAAAGAGAAAAAATATATATATAATTAGGGCTTCTTTTATTTTCAAGCTTGATTGAATAATTAATAACAACTAGAAGCCCAGCATTTTCTTGAGGCAAACTCTCTCTACCTCGACAACATGCAACCAAGTTATTGGAGATTATCCATTCTGATGTTTGTAGACCTATGAGGATGCCATCAATAGGAGGTGCAAGGTATTTTTTTACATTCATTGATGACTTTCAAGAAAAGTATTGTAGAATAAGTAGTTATTTTCAGAATGTAGATACCTAGTATATAGTATAAACAGGGATAGATAACTGCTGAAAAGGTGGTTCAGCAGGTAGAATGGATGAATAGTCAGGAAAAGTAGTTATCATCTGTAGTATAGGAGTTGGTATCTCGGGATAGTATAAAGAGGATGGAAGAGGGGAAGAAAATGCCAGACTGTGAGAGTTGTGAGCCGGGATAAGCTTGGTGCTACCACTTTTCTTTTGTTTGTTATTTTTTTTGAATAAGAGGATTGAAAGTTTTTGAATATTGTGAAGTGAATTATGGAATGGAAATGTGATTGGTATTATTTGAGAAGAAGAAAGCTTGAATGCTAAAATCTGATTGTAGTTCAGCAGAGAGAATGAGTCTGTATTTGTATGAAACACTGTAATGTGAATGGCAGTTCTGTATAAAGAATTCCAGTGATTGGAATGAGGATAATTGTGTGCTGAAAGCTGTGAGGGTGCAGTATTACAGTTGGAGATTATGAAGGTAAATATATTCGTGGAAATAGCAGTTATTGATATGACTTAATTGCTATAAAGAAGAGACCGATAAGATGAAGGAGGAGATTGTAGTTTCCTTGTGTGTTCAGGTATTAGAAATAGAGACGACACATTCAAGAGGTAATTGATTGTGTAATCCTAACGTGAACGCTTAAGCAACTAGTCATTCCCTATGTTTGAATCTCTCTATATGGATTTATGTTGGGAAGTTTCTTCCAGAATAAGTAAAACGAGCAATTACATTTTGGCGCCACTGCCGAGAAGTGATAATAGCTTTGAGTGTTAGGAATTAATTATCAAACGTGTGAAAAAATTGGTAATGGAAGACGATTTCAGTAGTGTTTGAAGAAAGAGTATGGTTATTAAGAATGAGAATTTAACAACAAAGAGAATAAAGCAATCAAAGGAAAGAACAGAAAGATTACAAGCAAGAAATTTGTTACGTAATGAGCGAGATCGCAAATTGAAAAAGAAGCATTGATAAAGTTGGATTAAGCCGTGGTTGGATGCCTGTCGGCATATTTGATTGTATCCAGAAGGCGATCAACCTCTAGTATTTCAGAAGTACATACTGTTAAAAAAATTGCCAAGAGCACTTATGGAGAGCGCTGCTAATAGTCCAACAAACCTCTCGAAGCCGTTAACAGAAAACGAGGAAGGCACAGAGGAATTAGGTACTCCACTGGGTATCTTTTCAATTAGAAATACGCCCAATCTTAACAAGACTGGTTTTGAAGATCGGCATAAATCACTTGCCAATAAAGACCAATTTAGAGTATATCAAAACCTGTCGTTTTTACCTCATATTCAATCAGTAAAATTATTTGGGAATAATAATAGTCAATCGAGAAGGCCTGGAAGTCCAAAAAAGACTTTTATGGGAGACAGTTTTTATTTTAATAAAAAATTGAGCAAAACACTGGCATCTTTAATGACGTCTGGAGGACTAGCAGTTACAATTGTAGTTCAAAAGGGTGCAATGGATGATCTAACGACTAGCGTCGTGCCATTATTTATTTTATGAGTTTTGCTAGGTACGGATCTAGATCAACATTTGTCTCAATTCTTGATGGCGTGTATAGCCAATAATGGAAGAATGGAAGACATTTCGCTGAGATGGCTGCCAGTGACATTGAAAGACACAGCGTTTGAGTGGAATAATCCCCAACCTGTGGGACAATTTATCAATTGGGAGGCATTGAAAAATACATTTTTAGCCCATTTTTGACCAATTGGTTTTGAAGAACGTCTTAGAGAAAAATTAATGAACAGTAGAATGGTACCAAAGGAAGCGGTATAGTCATATTATGGTCGTGTACCGGATATACTTCGAAAATGGCCAAATAACCAAATATCGGAATCATTTGTGTTGTCCATATTGGTTAATAGACTACACCCACCAGAATTCAAAATATTTGTAAAGGAGGCCCAATCAGCCACTATTGCATCATCTCTTGAGCGAACAAAAGTATGGGAGGAATGTCACTATGACCAAAACTTAACAGTTGAAGTCACGATGATTCCATCTCAAGAAGGTTATCAAATGACAAATTGGAATGATGCATCGAAAAGTTATCTGAGAAAGAATGATTATGGTACAATTCCATAGGGAATAGTGGATGCTATTCCATTGCAAGCTGTACCACCATCATCATCACACCCGTATGCACCTTATTCCACATATCAAAAACCAATACCTACAAAGGAATTGCCAAATGCATTGGTATCAAGGGATCCTAATGAGTCATTGCTATTAACATTGACAAAAAAAATGGATGAATTGGCTGTGAATCTGACCAAGGATAGAGAAAAAAGGCATAAACCAACTAATATGCGTCCGAATGTCTAGTGCAGCAATTCTAAAAAGCAAGGTCATTTAGTAATAGAATGTCCTTCACCACTCCAAATGACTGTACAATGTACTTTTTGCAGGGGCAAGCATATTACTATCAACTGTTGGAATTTACGAAAGCAACAACAACTCAGTAACCAGATAATGACTCAACCAACTTTGTGGGATGTCAATCAAGTACAGATGAATAATAGGTTTGGTTGGAATGGAAATAGAGTGAATAAACAAAATAGGAATTATTCTAATTTCTTCAACTCTGAATTTTACCAAGAAGGTGTATCCAATACGCACAAATTGGCGATGAACCAACCAGGATACCATCAATATCCACCCATGATGAGGCTAATGCCACACTCTACATTAACAATGGATCAACCAAGATCCTTTTCTCATCCAACATAAAACAGACCTAGCCATTATATATCCTTAGAGACACCCAATATCCTTGAAGGAGTTGGCAGGAGACCACTTTGTTGCTATCATTGCAAACAAATTGGTCATTATGCCAATGAATGTTCTAATCCAAGGGCCAGTGATGACTATGCTCCAATATGTGGAAATTATAAGCAGTCTAGTCACACTTATCAGGAATGCAATACGCCCTTTAATTATAATAATCTGGACCAGCAAATGCAAACAAGCCAACTGGCGGAGGACAAAGGCCCTGTTCAACAAGACTCACCAGTACATTGTGTCGAGGTGGTGAACGCAGTGCTTACCAGAGGCCAACAAAAAGACAAGAATTCAATTCAGGACATGGATGAATCAATCACAAGAGAGCAAGTAGTGTCGTTCATGAAATTAAATAAATCAATATCAGTATTGAAACATATTCCAATATTGAGACCTCAACAGACTCAGGAACCTAATTCAGTCCCACATGCCAATTTATCGGGACCATCAAGATTGATCCCAATTGACCAAGTACTAATACCTGTACAGTCCAATAAAAGATCTTATGCATTAAAAGAACCTTTAGTGATAGACAAGTTGGCAAAGTTACCAACGGCAATACCAATCGCTAGGAAGAAATTGCTGCCAAATGGAGTAAAATCAAAACCAATGAAACGTAAAAGAGTATTGGGAATTACTCTCAATATAGAATCCTACGACATTCTGAGGGATTTGGATGTTATTTAGCCTTCAATTACAATGAAGCAACTTTTGGCTGTAGCACCGGAATGTCGATCTACATTGAATTCAGCGTTAAAATGATGAAGATTTCGTACTAAAGAAATTCATGAAGTTAGCTTAAATCCAGATCCGGGAGCACCAACAATCGATGTATCAATTGATGGCATTTTAATTCCAGGGGTACAAGTCGATGGTGGCTCCAATGTGAATTTAATGAACACGGATATAATGGAGGACTTGGATCTAAAGCAATTGCTACCTACGACATTGGTATTACAAATGGCAGATTATAGCCGGGTTAAACCAATGGGTATCTTACAGAGTGTTCAAACTATGATTGCCGGTATTGCATATGAAATTGACTATATCATCTTTCGGTTACAATATTCGACTTTATCATATCCAATTTTATTGAGACGACCCTGGCTTTATCAAGCAAAGGCCAAAAACAATTGGAGTCAGGGTACTTTGACAATTGGCAAGGAAAGAGTCAAAATGGTATTGTAAATGTATCCAATACACTATCACAAGGAGTCTCAATTGCTAGCATCTGAATTAACGTCGGACGATGAGCTTAGCTCTGATGACGATGTAATAGCACTAATTACGGAGGCGCCCATAGAGGCAGTACTACACCTTGGAGTGATGTACCAATGTAGAGGTTCGGGAGAGTACTTGATATATCCGACGGACTCGAAAAACTCAGATTATATTAGTACTGATTGGATGACCAAGTATAATGTGCACCATGTTAGTGCCCTGGACACAAGATTCAGTACTTCGTACATGTCGAACTTATCGACTGACTTTAAACCAGCGCGGGAGTTGAAACAGAACATCACCATTGTACCTTTATGTCAAACTATCAACTTGGTGACCACAGCAGAACCTCGGACACTTAAGGTCTACAAAGGTATTAAGGAACAAGAGTTGACCTGCTGGATTGAATTTTTCTTGCATCATAAATCCACTTTTGCTTGGACTTATGATGATTTAAAAGGTATCTCCACTGAAGTCTGTGAGCATCATATCATTTTAGAGGAGAATGCTAAACCGATACTGTAGAGGCAACATCACCTTAATCATAAATATTCCCTCATAGTGAAGGAGGAATTGGACAAGCTTCTTGTGGTTGATTTTATTTACCCGGTACCAAATAGTGAGTGGGTTTCTCCAATCATGATGGTACCGAAAAAGAATGGAAAAATCCGAATTTGTCAAGATTTTTAGAAACTTAATGCGGCCATGAAGAAAGATTACCTCTCATTACCTTTAACGGACAGTATGGGTAACATGTTGTCATTATCACCACTAGGTAAAAGAATAGGAGTGGAGCACCAGTTAAAGTCATTCTGTGGTGTTGTTTTGAGTTGGCTGGAGTGCCATTTTCTTGTATTTCTTGTGTTTTCAAGAATAGTGATTCCAGATAAAAGTTAACAGTGAGGAGCCAATCACAAGAAAGAGAACGCATTGTAGAGATCCGCAGGCAAGAACTATTCCGGACTTACAGTCATTCAATTTTGGAACTGAAAAAAGTGAAGGATCAGTTGGTAATGGAACGAGAAAAGACCGAGTTATTGGCGCAAGAAAAATTGGTATTGAGTGACGAATACAGATGTGAAACGGAGCAGTTAAGGGCTGAAATTGAGGCCTTGAACACCGAGGTGACAAGATTGGGAGAGGATTTAGTCAATATTGGTCAAGCACAAGTATCGGCATTGCGAGTTCCCCAAGTTCCAGAAGAGAGGAGTCACTTTCAGTGCCAGTTGGAATTTAGAGATGTCCAGATCCTGAAATTGGAAGCTCAAGTCCGTGAACTGGGTGAGTACAATGAAGTCCTTTCAGCTCAATTGAGGCAAGAGCCAATGGAAGGATTGGAGGAGGACGAAGATTTGTAGTTGGAATCGGAATCGGTGGAACCAATAATAGATACTGCGGTAATTGATTAATTAGATAGGCCAGAGGGATCACAATTTTTGTAGAGTTTTGTTAGATAATTTTTAGATAGGTATCAATTGAGTGTTTGTGAGGATGCTGCATAGTTAGAAGTACGGCTATGTAGAATAAGTAGTTATTTTCAGAATGTAGATACCTAGTGTATAGTGTAAACAGGGATAGATAAATGCTGAAAAGGTGGTTCAGCAGGTAGAATGGATGAATAGTCAGGAAAAGTAGTTATCATCTATAGTATAGGAGTTGGTATCTTGGGATAGTATAAGAAGGATGGGAGAGGGGAAGAAAATGCTAGACTGTGAGAGTTGTGAGCCGGGATAAGCTTGGTGCTACCACTTTTCTTTTGTTTGTTATTTTCTTTGAATAAGAAGATTGAAAGTTTCTGAATATTATGAAGTGAATTATGGAATGGAAATATGATTGATATTATTTGAGAAGAAGAAAGATTGAATGCTAAAATCTGATTATAGTTTAATAGAGAGAATGAGTCTGTATTTATGTAAAACACTGTAATGTGAATGGTAGTTCTGTATGAAAAATTCCAGTGATTGGAATGAGGGTAATTGTGTGCTGAAAGCTATGAGGGTGCAGTATTACAATTGGAGATTATGAGGGTGAATATATTCATGGAAATAGCAGTTATTGGTATGACTAAATTGTTGTAAGGAAGAGACTGATAAAGTGAAGGAGGAGATTGTAGTTTTTTTGTGTGTTCAGATATTGAAAATAGAGATGATACATTCAGGAAGTAATTGATTGTATGACCCTAACGTGAACGCTTAAGCAACTAGTCATTTCTCGTGTTTGAATCCCCCTATATGGGTTTATGTTGGGAGGTTTCTTCCGAAATAAGTAAAATGAGCAATCACAAGTATGTATTTTTATCCTCAAAGTAAAGAGTGAGTGTTTCAAAAGGTTTAAGGAGATTAAGGCACTTGTGGAGAAGCAATATAAATACAAAATCAAGGTATTGTATACAGACAATGGAGTTGACTATATGTCAAAGCAATTCAATGATTTCTTAAAGTTGCATGGTATTACAAGACAAACCTCTACTTCTTACACTCCACAACAAAATGAAGATGCTAAAAGAGCAAATCGGACCATTGTGGAGATGGCAAGGAGTATGCTTCATGCACAACACCTTAGACATGAGTTTTGGGGGGAAGCAATGGTGAACGCAGTATACACAAGAAACAGGTGTCTTACAAGTGCACTTATATCAATGATGCCAAAAGAAGCTTGGAATGGGAGAAAATCTTGTGTTTCTCAGATGAGGACCTTTGGATGCATAGCATATGTAAAGACATTAGATTGTATGATATCAAAATTTGATGCAAAAGATACAAAATATGTATTTGTTGGATATTGTGAAGATACAAAGGCTTATAGGCTCATGTGTTTGGAGACTAAAAAGATCATCAAAAGTCATGATGTTGAGTTTTTGGAGCACAACAATGCTTGTGAGTACTTAGAGATGTGTCCAAGTGGGAGTAATGGTGTGTTTGTAGACACATCTTTAAATTCAGTAAAGAAAGAAGAAGACAAAGACAATGATGGTTTTAAAGGTCAAAATGAAGATGAAGAAGCAAAGAAGGTAGACAAGAAGGCCTCTATAATTGCTAAGACAAGCAATGAAGAGCATGAAGATGTTGATGATGATGGTGATGAGGATTATGAACCTTTGAGTGAAAAAAGACTATCTTCAAAAGAAAAGAAGGTTGGAGGTGACCATGGAAAGCAACAAGTTGAGTCTTCTTCAAATGAAAGAAGATATCTTTTAAGAGATAGAAAACAACGTGGTGAATGGTCGAAGGACCATATTTTTCCTCAAGTAAGTAAAGAATATGCCAATGTTGTACTTCTTGTTGATCCGTTGAGTTTATATGATACAATGAAGTCCACGGATGCTATGAAGTGGAAGAATGCTATGGTAGAAGAGTACAAATCACTCATGGACAATGGAACATGGGAATTGACTCAACTTCCACCAAATCGAGCTTCAATTGGTTGTAAGTGGGTGTTTAGAATCAAAAGGAATGCAATGGATAATATTGTGAGGTATAAGACAAGATTAGTTGCCAAAAGCTATTCACAAGTCGTTGGTGTTGAATTCAATGAGACATTTGCTCCCGTGGCCAAATTCACCACCATTAAAACTATTGTGGTAATTGGGGCAGCAATAGACTTGGAAATGTACCAAATGGATGTGAAGACGGCTTTCTTGTGTGGAAAATTGGAAGAAGACATCTACATGGATCAACCTTAAGGATTTATTAAAGAAGGCAAACAACACCTTGTGTGTAAGTTGAAAAAATCCTTGCATGGGCTTAAGCAAGCATCAAAGACATGGTACCAATGTATCGACAACTTCTTTGTGAATGAAAGATTTGTCAGGAGTGAGGCTAATCATTCCATGTATATGATGCAATCAAAAGCCTTCTTGCTGATTGTTATTCTTTATGTTGATGATTTGATCATTTTGACCACTACTTTAAAAAATATGGATTGGTTGAAGGCAATGTTAGCAAAAGAATTTGAAATGAATGATTTGGAAGAGCTCCACTATTGCTTAAGAAAGGAATTTGAGAGAGATCAAGCTAAGAAGATCATTACATTGAGCCAAAAGAAGTACATTAAAGAAGTGTTGAAACGGTTCAACATGGAAGAGCGCAAGTCTATTGAAACACCTTTGGAGGCAAATTTAAAGTTGATGAAGTTCACAGATGAGGAATTTGCTAAAGTTGAAGAAGAAATGAAAGATGTTTCATACAAAGCAATAGTAGGCTCACTCATATATACAATGATTGGTACAAGGATGGATCTTGCATATGCGGTGAGTGTTCTAAGTCAACACATGTCAAAGGCTGGACCAATTCATTGGGCAACCATTAAGAAGAACTTGAGGTATTTAAAAGGCACTTTGAGCTTTAAATTGTGACTTGGAGGTAATAGTATTACATTGTATGGATATTGTGATGTGGATTGGGCTGGAAATACAAATGATAGAAGGTCAACAATGGCATATATTTTCTTTGTTAGAGTGGGAGTAATTTCATGGAATTGTAAGAGACAACCAACAATTGCAAGGTCTACAATGGAGGCGGAATACATGGCAGCAAGGCATGGTGCAATGGAGGCAATATGGCTAAGACAAGTTTTAGAAGATATTGGACTTGTGTAATTGGAAGCAACTCTAATGAAATGTGACAATCAAAGATGCCTTACTTTTGCCAAGAATCCAAAGCATCATTCAAAGACAAAGCACATTGACATTCAACATCACTTCATACGGGAGAAGATTGAGATAGAAGTAATTGACATGAAATATTGTGCAATAGAAGATATTCTTGTTGATTTACTCACAAAAGCATTGGTGAAGGATGGACATTATAAATTGACAAAGAGATTAGGTTTATTAGCCTTTGACCAATAACAAAGTGGGAGTGTTAAAGTAAATAGGGGATAAGTTAGAAGGTAAAAAATATTATCTTAGATAAATTGCTAGTTGTCAAAGGATAGCAAAAGGATAAAGAAAAGTTACTAAAGTGGTAGCTAGGGTTTTAAGTGGCAACTAGGGTTATAAGTGACAGCTAGGATTATAAGTGGTGGCTAGGATTTAAAGTGGTGGCTAAATTAAGAGGATTTGAGGGTTTAGTTGGATGAAAGTATGATGAATATTAGTCAAAATAGATGTAACCTCTACCTATAAGTAAAGGATGTTGGAAGTGAGAGGTATCTCATTTCACACTTCTCTTGTGTCTAATCTCGCTGATTTTTACTTACTTGTGTCTTACTTACTGCGTTTCTTCAATAGATGATGTCGATGGAGTATATTGATGATACCTATGCTGCTCCTTCCTGTAGTTCTGAGGATTTGATGCAGACCTCTAATTAAAATTAGAACTTTGAAAATTATTCAATGTTCAATTTCATCGATTCGATCAATTTCTATTCTATCCATATGTATTTTCTATTTAAACTTAATTGACTTCCCACTAAGTTGGTGGGATCATAGTCTGATTACTGAATTGTTGTTGCTTTTGTAAATGCCAATAGTTTTGGGTAGGGTGCCTTCCTCCGCAAAATGTACTTTGAACACATGTTTGTTTGGATGATGGATATTCCGTATCAAATTGACCTTGTCCCTTACAAATATTACACCATACATTAGGTCTCGTATTAGAAGCCTTATGTCATCTCTCCTTATCTTTAGCTAAATTTACGGCCAATTCTTCCATCTTCTTTGTTAGATTTAATAACAAGGCTTTATTTGGATCTTTAACAGTCGCATTTGTAAACAACTCCGATTGTTGATAGGTTGGTGATGTAAAATAAGGTATCATCATTATTGGCACTATTGCTTGGAATAACGTAGCATTAATTGGTTGTTGCAATATAACATTCTTCACATTGGAGGTAGCTATTTATGGATAATTATCCATCGACACATTTTTTGGTTGTATTTGTTGGCATCCTGAACTTGAAATCATTGTGGCTCCCACTGTTAACAATTGGTCATAATGACATTCTTCCTACACCTTTGCTCGTGCGAACGATGCCTCTATTATAGCTGATCGAGCATCTTTTACAAATATTTTTAATTTTAGTGGATGCAAACCATTGATTAATATTGATAATATAAACGCAGCTGACATTTGATTATTTGACCATTTATGAAGTATATCCGCGATCCGGTCCTAATAAGACTCTACCAATTTCCCTACAAACATCCTACTATTCATAAAACTTTCTTGAAGCCGATCTTCAATTCCAATTGGTCTAAAATGGATTAGGAAGGCATTCCTCAAGGCCTTCCAATTGGATAATCTACCCACTAGTTGTCGAATATATCATTCAAAAGCTGTATCTTTTAAAGTTGCTGGCAACCATCTCAACTAAATGTCTTCAATTCTACCATTATTAGCCATTCAGGCTATCAAGAATTGAGATATATGGTGATCGAGATCAGAGCCCGGCTAACCAGTAAGAGTAGGTAATAGTACCTCACTTGTAGTTCGGTCTCCTATTGCTCCCATTTGTACCACAATTGGTATTTTTGGCACTCTCGTGGCCATTGGTGTTATCACTAGTCTCTTTGCTATTTGAATTTTAATTTTTCTTCCTTTGGTTTTATTTGGACCTGCAATTCCTTTTTTTTGTTCTTGTAAGAGATTTCTTATGCGTAATTGCTCCTATCTTTTTTTTGCTTGTCAATTAATTCTTTGATAATCCTCCCCTTCATAATTATCACTCATAATCTTTCATTCTTCCTATACAATGAATTCCTAATATTTCATATTGTTATCATTTCTCCGGCAGCGATGCCAAAATATTGTTCTCATTACGTTTAAGCTTCAGTATACCAAAGCAATTGAACTAATAGAGGTGGATTCAAACACGGGGAAAGACTAGTTATATGAATTAGATCTGTTAGTGTTACAATTGATTATACTCTGGCTATCTGAAATCAAGTATCAAACTACAAAACACTGAGGCTTACTACTTGCATCTTGATTCAACACTTAATCCATTCTATAACTATCAATTCAACGATACTTCTCTCAATCACAATTCTTCATAAGTAAATAATAAAAGTAAAGAAAACAAAGAGGTAGCACCAAGCTTATCCTTGCTTACGACTCTCACAATTTGGCTCTCGTCTCTCTTTCCTCAACCTATTTATCCTACCAAAAAGATGATCGATTCACGAGCAGATTTTAAATATTATGATCCTTTGAATTCTTAACTATTTATTCCATTAATAATCTATTGTTATCAGTTAAACTGCCTAGCCATTAGTCTATATTTCAAGGTTATCAATAACCAACTAGTAACTTATCACAAAGTTTATTTACCTATTCTAGAGAGTGGTAAGCCAAGAGCCAGATTGTGAGAGTCGTAAGCCAAGATAAGCTTGGTGCTACCTCTTTATTTTCTTTGCTTTTATTATTTACTTATGAAGAATTGTGATTGAGAGAAGTATTGTTGAATTGATAGTCATAGAATGGATTATGTGTTGAATTAAGATGGAAGTAGTAAGCCTTGGTGTTTTGTAGTTTGATAATTGATTTCTGATAGCTAGAGTATAGTCAATTGTGACACTAACAGATCCAATTCATATAACAAGTCTTTCTCCGTGTTCGAATCCACCTCTATTAGTTCAATTGCTTTGGTATACTAAAGCTTGAATACAACGAGAACAATAATCACCCACCGATTGTAAAAAGCATTAGTTAAAGCTTGTAATGGGAAGATTAGAGAATAGCCACGACTTTTGTCATTTGCATTATAGTCTGATCGAATAACTCATAGCTCAGTAATGGGATATATGCCTATTAAGCTTATGATAGGACAAAAATCATTTATGCCAATTGAAGAAAAAGTACCTACTTGGAGTGTACTACCATGGAAAATAGATTGACAAGAGAAGAACTTCTAGCTATTAAAATTTAACAATTAGAGCAAAAATCAGAAGATGTACAAATAACATTAAAAAGGTTAAAAAGAATAAGGTTACAAAACAAGGCACGATTTGATAAGCAGCATCGATTGAGGCCTAAGGCAATTGAAGAAGGTGATTGGATTTTGGTCTATGATAGTAGCTTAGACAATCAACATAGTACTTTAAGGAAGTTTTTTAAGTGATGGTTTGAACCGTATGTGGTAACAGCTGTTCATGATAATACAACTTACTCATTGCAGGAGTTAGATGGAACAAGGTTAAAAATACTAATTACATGGAAGCAAGTAAAAATATTTAAACAAAGATACATAAAAATAAATATAGAAGACCTTGGTGAAGACATAGATATTCCTCAATAGGAAGATGAATTTGACTTGGATAGCAAAAGTGATGAAGAAGATTTGGACGAAGACTTGAAGAACATATTATAAATCAAACAACAACTAGGTTATTTGGTGCATACCAAAGGATGCTTAAGTTCAAAGGGGGTGGATGTTATGTTGTAATATGACTATATAGTGAAAATATAAATAGAAAAGATTTATTAATATTTAGTCATGTTGGATGTTAGAAACAGTGGCCAATTCTAGTACCAATATTCAGGGGCCAATTAATGTCACTTCATTGCAAGCTATACCACCGAACATGACAACAACGTATGCTCCATCGATGTCATCGAATCAAGTACCCTCCGTACCAACGAGATGACCATGATCATTTTTTAACCCTACATGGAACAAGCTTAGTAGTTATATATCGGTAGAGGCACCCAATATGCATGATGGAGGTGCAAGAAGACCACTTTGTTATTTCCGTTGCAGACAGATTGGTCATTATACTAATAAATATCCTAATCCCAGAGCTAGTGACAATTACATGCTAGTGTGTGGAAATAGCAAGCAGTCGAGGCATACTTATCAGTAATGTAATGCTCTATTCAATTTCAATAATCGGAATCAGCAGATCCAAAGTCACGGAAAAATTGACGGCATAAATCGAGGTCTTCAAGATTCTCTGATAAATCGAGAGGAATGTGTTCGAGCCGTTGTCGTGATGTAACACGATTAATAGGTAAAAGAGTGTGGAGATTATTATAATTTAAGAGATCTTAGTTCAAAGTATTAGAACAAATTATCTTAGAAATATAGTTAATAGCCAAAGGGGTAGAAAAATTAAAAGGTATCAATGCTGCCTTTTAAAAAGGTGACTTCTACTTACTTTGTAGTACCATAAGTAAGGCAAATCAAAGTAGATTGGAAAAATAAATGATATAGGAATCTTTAGAAGAAATTTAAGAGTAAATTCTAGAAAAAAATTACTCAGAAAAACTAGATATTGATACCCGGAGAGGGCCGGTTATGAACCAGGGTCGAAATCAGACCCTGAGGCACAAAACCGAGTCTCGACGACGACTCCGGGAATCTTTGGCAGATCGGAGAGTGGAGTTGGAGAGAAGGTTAGATAGGGTTTCTATGGGCGTTGATTTTGGGTGATTTGGAGTTGATATGAATTTGTAAGAGCTTTGCAAAGTTGAGTTTTTTTCGGATGACTTGGGTTTTATGAAATAAAATAGGATTTATGTTTTGAGTGATTTCGAGAGTTTTGTTGCAGATCTACGGGTGAATTTTTTGGATTCATGGTTATAGTTGTGTTAAAAACATATTATGAATTTGAGCTTGATCTAATGGTTAAACTAAAAGATATTGAGGTTTAAATGAGTCAAGGTCTCAAAAAGTAGAATTTTAGGTCCAGTGAGGGTTTTTAAGATTTCATGCAATTTACTGGTTGGATTGGAGTAAAACTTATGTGAGAGGATATTAATCTTGTTTTCCTATGTCTATGAGAAATTTTAAACCAATCGAACGGTGCAAAGAAGAGAAATTGGCTCTGGAAGGTTGACAATAAGATTGGAGAAGGAGGCCGGCTAACACCCAAACACATTTTTGAGGTTTTCGTCAATTTGGTAACTCCGATCCTTTTCAAAAAAAATTTGCTTGTTTTGAACTTGATTTTTAAGAAGTGTGCAAATTTTGAATTGAGATCAACGGTTTATTCATTAGATATTGAGGTTTAAATCTGTCATAGGAATTTCTAGGATTTGGATTAGGGTTTGGCTAGGGTTCGGTTTAGGGTTTGGATTAGGATTTAGGGTTTGGATTAGGGTTTAGGATTTGGTTAGGGTTTGATTTAGGATTTGGATTAGGGTTTGATTGGGATTTGATTTAAGGTTTGGTTTAGGGTTTAGGATTTGATTTAGGATTTGATTTAGGGTTTGGTTTAGGGTTTAAGGTTTGGAATAGGATTTAATTTAAGATTTGTTTAGGATTTGACTTAGGATTTAGGAATTATTAGGATTTAAGATTTAATTAGGTTTGATCTAAAGTTGAGTGAAATTCAATAGGGTTTTAACTAGAATTAAATTAAGGTTGAATTGACATATATTTGAGTAAAATTTGTGATCATTCTAATATTTCTTTAAGAATTTTATTGTTTGTTTGAAATTTCTTTGAGTTATTTTGAATTTGATTACATTTATTTACCATTATTATAGTTTAATTAGAGCATTGTTAATATTCTATTTACCATTTTGTTATCGCAATTTCTATTCTTCCTTCTACAATTAGGTACCCGGAGCATTCTCAAGCAAGACTTCACACATTATGACACCGTTCTTACCAAGAGTCGACAAAAGAGAAAAGGATCAATTCAATATTTGGATGAGTCTGATGTGAAGGACCAATTTGAACCAATTACGTTGACATCCAATCCAGGTCCTATTACGGGCCTCTTATCCAGTATGAAACTTGACTCAATTGAGCAACCGAATGAGGTTCCGAATACAGAGGCTTCGGTTTCATTTCAAGTTGTTCCATTCTCTATGCCGTTTCAGTAAAACGTTCTTTTCATGGAAAGATCTTTTTAGAGGTAGGAATTCTATAGAAGCAGGTTTGCTATTCCAATTCGGAATCTAGGGCGGAAGAATAGGAGACCTCATAGAGTTAAAAGAAAGGAGAGGAAAAGAAAGAGGGTATTCTGAGGTCGAGATTTTGAGATTGGAAAGCTAGCTTCAAGCTCCTTCGAAAGGTATAGAATTAGGTTTTATAGGACTTGGGAAGATTTTGCAATCGTTGTTCAAAGTCAGTGTTTGTATTGGTGAATTGGATTTTGGCAATAAAGTAAAGGCTAGTACTCTTGACTGTTTTGTGAAATTGTAGAGACATATATGGTTGAAATTTTAGAAGTGTCTAGATGATTGACTGTACTAAGTGCATGCAAAAATTTGTGTTAATCTTATGATACAGATAGAGGATATTTGATCATTAGTATAAAGAGTTATCAGAAGTTGGCATATTAGAGTTGTTTAGGATTTTTGTAATATCTGAGATCTATCAACTAGAATAAGATGAATTTTGATGTAATAAATTAAGGGCTTAAAAGCAAAGCTACAAAAAAAGTTGGAATGAAAATTAAAAATTAGAGAAGGAGAAATTGTAAGTTAAAGTTCGTCATCAACCTTCTAGGTGGTGGTCAAGGGACTTCAACGTGGATTTACGGTGTTTTCTTGCAATCTGTAAGTTGGATTGAATTGAACTTCTTGAGTATTTAAAAGACTTGTAAAGACACTAGTGGTAGAAGTCTCACAACAATCAGATGGTCAGATTGAGAATTACAACTTACTGAGGCTTGCTGTCTAGGGTTAGGATTTTAAAAAATGAATAAAAAAATAAAAAAATAAAAAAATAAATGAAATAAAAATAAAAATAACAAATAATAAAAAAATCTATGCTTATAATATCCAAAAGCTATTAAAAATAGTATTCTAAGTAATTTATATTGGGATTAAGCTTTTATATTAAAATCCAAAATAGTTTGTGTTTAGATAGTTGAAATCCACTAGAGTACTTGGATACTTACAAAAAATCATTTTAACTTTCACAGCCAGATGTTTGATGCATTCTTATGCTAGATAGTATGTAATACAACAATGGCGATGCTAAGTAGCTTCTAGAATAAAAAGAGCCATAGCCCTAATTTCATTCAATTTTTCCAATTTTATTAATTTATATTAGAAAGATTTCTTATTGCTAAATCATTCATCCAAGGTAATTTTTAAATTCTAAACTTCCAATTCAATTGATAATATTATCTCTTGTCCATACATCATTTGAAATAGTGTAGAATTGGTAGTAACTTTATATATAGTATGATATGCCTATAATGATATAAATGATTTAGTATCCCAATCCATTCTTGTACTAGATATTCTCTTAGTTAAAACTTTGCACAAAATATCATTGGTCTTTTTAGTCTGTCTATTGGCTTGAAGATGATATAGAGTTATTTTTTAATGTTTGATTTCATATTTATCTGTTAAGGCTACAATCATAAAATTAATAAAATAGATTCTTCAATCACTAACCAATTCTTTGAGACATCTAAATCAAGTGATAATATTTTCATATAAAAATGTAGCTATTATATTGGCACTATCAATTTTTGTTGCCACCGCCTCAACCCATTTTTTATATAATTGGTTGCTACTAAAATATATCTTTTCTGTCTATTTCAGAAGGTTTAAGCAATTGGTCCTACAAAATCAATATCCCATTTCACAAACAGTGCTTGTGCCAAAATTGATACCAATGGTATGGCAAAAGTTCCAGTAGGTCAACCAATTTGTTGATAAGGATTACAACATCAAACATATTGGTGTGCATCCAAAAATATTATTGGCCACCAATATCCAGCCATTAAAGCTTTATAAGCAATACTATCACTAGCAAAATGTCCACCACAACCATCCAAATGGCAGCCTTCTAATATGATATGTACTTCACTTTGAAAGATACAATGGCATAAAATTCTGTCCTGCCCTTGCTTATACAAGGCATTATCAATCATCATATATGGCATACTTTTTAAAATCAAGCATTTCTTAATTTTTTCACTATATAGAAGTAGAAATATTTGAAATATTAGATATTAAATCAATTTACTATATTTGGATATAACCAAGTCAATAATAAATAATTTTGTATCAAATATGGTATCATTAATAGGCTCATTATCTAATATATTAACTAAATAAGATATGTCGTCCGTATTGGCATGTTTCTTTTCTAGTTTGAAATTGATAATAAAGTTAAATTTTTGAAGTAATAACATCCATGAAGCAATGCGTCCACTCAATTGGAATTTATTAACCATATATTTAAGAGCATTATAATTGACATAAAAGATAAAGACATAACAAAGCAAATAATGCCAAAAATTTTGATTAAAATAAATCATTCTCAAAGCTTCCCATTCAATCATAGTATAATTTCATTCAACTACAATCAATTATCAACTAGCATAATATATTAGATGATCCAAATTCTTTTCATCATTCTGACTTAATATAGATCCAATAGCAATATTGGATGCATCAACATAAACATGAAATAGTTTTGTCCAACAAAGTGCAACTAGTATTGGTGTAGATACCAATTTTTGTTTCAATTCTTTGAATGCAATTGTACATTCCTCAATCTAAATTGAATTAGATCCATCTGATATGGATTTCTTTAAGAGATTAGTTAAAGGCTGATATATGACTACAAATGAATGAATAAATCATCAATAATAACTGATATGGCCGACAAAATCACAAACATCTAACACTATTTTTGGCTTTGATAAAGCAAATATACAAGTAACTATATTGAGATCAGTAGCAACATCAGCTAGTGAGATGATGTTGTCCAATAATTTACCAAACGATATTCCAAATTGATATTTTTTTGAATTCAAAGAGATCCCATAATAGCTACAACAATCCAAAGACTTATCAAGACATTCCGATTGATCAAACTTTGTACTAAATGTGTAAAAATTATCTAAAAATATCTCTATCAAATGTTGTAACTGATCTTAAAAAACTTGCATTATTACCTTCTAAAATATGGCTGAGACATTACATAATCCAAATAACATAACTTTATAAGCAAAGGTCTTCTAGTCCATAGTAAAAGTAGTCTTTAACTGGTCTTCTTCTGCAATTTTAACTTGATTGTACTCCAAAAATCCATCCAAAAAGGAATAACATTCATGCCCAGCTACCACATCTAGGATACTATCTGTAAAAGATAAAAGAAAATAATCCTTCTTAATAGCCGTATTTAATTTACAAAAATCTTGACAAATTTGGATTTTTCTATTCTTCTTTGGTACTATTATAATTGATGAAATCCATTTATTATACGGAATTAGATAAATAAATCTACATCAAGGAGTTTGTCTAATTGCTCTTTTATCATAAGAGAATATTTTGGATTGAGTTAATATTATTTTTCATAAACTACTGTAGCATTCTCTTCCAAAATAATTCAATGCTCACAAAGTTCAACAAGAAAGCCTTACAAATTCACATATGACCACATAAAAGAAGATTTATGATTTAGAAAGAAAGCCTTCTAATTTTCCAACTCAATATCCATAATTCCATTGTATACTTGAATAACCTTTGATATTTCATTGATGCCTAAGTTGAGAGATTGGCATATAGATTCATCAATAACATCTAGTTTGATTTTTTTTTCTAGTACATAACCTTTCATATAATCTGGCAAATTTGAACTATCTAATTTTGATTCTAACATACTAACTTCATTAATCGTAAAATTATTCATCCAATTGGTAATAGTATGATTAGAGTTTGTTGTATCTTTCAGATATACTAAATATTTTTTAGATCCTCCATATTGGTATAATATGCCTTGCTTCTGCATATGAAGCAAATCATCACCAACTTGCATTGCATTGATAACTTCATCATATTTCACATCGGATTGACCCTCATTGTCAAATATCGCCTCTGAACTCAGAATTTGAGATTCTCCATGATATTAAACTGGGTACATTTTTAATACAATCTTATCTTTTTCTTTTCTAATAGCCAACTTTCTATACCTCCAATCATTCCTAGCTTTGGCTTAATACTGCCATAGTCGATCCAATAAGATTCGATAGAATAATGTGGAATTTTGTAATCAAAAAATAATATAATCAATCTTTTATATGATTCCAGCAATTACAGTGTCAATACTACATAAGATACCCATTGGTTTCACCTCACTATGATCTACCATTCTCAATACCAATATTGTGGATAATAATTGTTATAAGTTCAAGTCCTCCATTGTATTGGCATTCATTAGATTCACACTAGAGCCATCATCTACTTGAACTCCAAAAATAAGAACACCATTGATGGATACATCAATAATTGGTGCTCTCGAATCAAGATTTAAACTAATTTCACAAATTTTTCTATTACAGGACCTATATCTTATTAATGAAGAATTGAATGTAGAACGACATTTTGACGCTATCGCCAAAAGTTGCTTCATTGTAATAGAGGATTGAATTGTATCCAAATCTTTTAAAATATCATATGATTCAATATTGATAGTGATTCCTATGGCCCTTTTTTTTTTTATGGATTTCAACTTAATCCCTTGAGATAATATATCTTTCTTTATAGAATTTGGATGTGAAATATGTGAATGAACTTTTTTAGAATTTTTGTCTATAAGAAGATCCTTTAATGTATAAGATGGCTCCTAGAACTTCCTAGATAATAGTATTGGTTTAGGTTGAACAAATACCTCGATACTTGAAATATCATTCGATTGCATAGACAGGCCCGATCCTATTGTTGGTAATGTTTTTGGCACAAATATTGAATCTAGAGTTTTTATAATTGGTATGAAGTAGTCTTTTGCAACTACTACATCCAATTGTTGAATTAGATCTTTTTTTTTGTTGGCTTCTAATAAGTACTACATGAACGTATTCCATCTAATTTATAAGAGAATCTTGTGGCCCTCGATTATTTTCCTCTAACTTATTATGTAGCTGAATTTATTGGTTTTGGTTATTAAAATTAAACAAAGCATTGCACTGTTGATATGTATATCTTGACTACTTACAATTTCCACATACTTGAGCATATTCATCACTAGCTCTTGAATTCACACATTCACTAGCATAATGTCCTATCTGCTTGGAATAATAACATCAAAGTGGTTTTTTTCCAATTCCATCAGGAATATTGGATATTTCTATTAGTATATATTGGTTGAGAGTGTTCCAAATTGAATGGGTAAATGATCTCAGCTGTTCAATTAGTACTATAGAATCTGAAATTGATTTCTAAATGGGTGGATATTAGAAATATCCTTGTTGATTTTGCTCAATACATTAAAAATTGGATCTACTTTCTTGATTATATATAAAATTTTAAAAATTAGAAAAATTCCTATTTTATTTATTCAAATAATTATTACTCCAATCAAACCTATTTTGTGTCTGCACTTGATTAACATCCCACAAAGTTGGTTGAATCATAGTCTGATTACCAAAGTGTTATTGCTTTTGTAAATTCCAACAATTGGTAGTAGTATGCTTACATCTACAAAATATGCATTGCACAATCATTTGGAGTAGTAAAGAACGTTCCATTACAATATGGCCTTATTCTTTACAATTATTGCACCAAATATTGAGGCGCATATTAGTTATTTTATGCCTCCTCTTCTTATCCTTCCCTAGATTAATAGCCAATTTATCCATCTTCTTTGTCAAAGTTAATAACTAAGCCTCATTTGGATTCTTCGATATTATTTCATCAAGTAACTCTTTCATAGGTATTGGTTTTTAATATGGAAGGTATGGCGAATACAAAACCACTGCTATTGGTATTACAACCTATAATAAGATATTATTAACTATTTCTTATGGATTAACACTAAGATTTGTACCGTAATCAATCATTCTTAGATAATTATCCACTACTTTATTCTAAGCTCCTATTTGATAACCTCCCTGAGATAAAATCATCATCGCTCATGTCATTAGGAATTAATCATAATGATATTCTTTCTATACTTTAGCTCAATCAAATAACGAAGCAACAATGGCCGGTTGAACCTCCTTTACAAACATCTTCAAATCTCGTAGATACAATTTGTTAACCAATATAGACAAAAGAAAAAAATCTGGCATTTGATTGTTTGGCCATTTGTGAAAGATAATTGCTATTTGACCATAATATAACTACATTGCTTCTCTTGGTAATATTCTACTATTCATTAACCTTTCCCTGAGACGTTCTTCAAATCCAATTGATATCACGGACATATATATTTATCTCAATAGTTACTTATATCATTAAATATAGAATAATTTTATAAATTCTTTTAGAATAGCTTCTTAGAAGCTTCATAGATGCGATTTTGACTTTAAATATATTTGTAGGTTAGAAATTTGGCCAAAAAGCTAACCATGTATTGGTAACTTGTAGAACAAGCCAACTACGTGGCGCATACATAGATAACTTATCTTGTAAGCTAAGACATGTAGCTAGCAAAGTCAACACATGTTGGAGGTCTTATCGGACATTGCCACATAGCTCTGAATTTGATAGTATATATGGAGGCAAGAGTGAAGCCTTCTTCACTCTTATCAACACCTTTCTAGTCTTAGTCTTGTTTCAAGACTTTCTAGTCTTTCTTGTTTTTAGCAATAGCCATTCTAGTTAATATTATATCACCTTTTGAATGACTTTTTAGTTCTCTTCAGTGATAGAAGAGTGTATTGATGATTCTCTTTCTTCGAGATTCATATCCTTGACAGTTTGACAAGAATACTAACTTATTATTTCTGTCTTGTTTTAGAAGTGAGTGCATTATCTCACTTCTATTGTTCTATTTTGAAGGTTTTGGACTATCCACCTTTAAACAAAAAATCTTATTTTCTAATACTGATTTTTTTCTTAAAGAGATTGAATTATTCTTCTTTGTAGGATTTATTTTTAGAGGTTGTAGATTACTTCATATAATTTAACTTTTGAATTTATTTGAGTTGTTCTATGGAAGGAAAGATTATGAATACTACTCTCAATAGAAGTGAGAATAGATTTGTAACTATGGCAGATCTTTATGAGCTTGTTAACACTCTAAGAGTAAAAATCTCACATATTTCTTATATGAATCATGGAAGTACTATGCCTACGTCTATGAAAGAAGTTCAGAGTGTACAATAAGAAGTTGTGCAATTGAAATAAGCAAGTAGTTCAACGTCACAATCAAATCTAGGGAGTTTTGTTTCTACAAGTATGACAGAGACAAGGATTAGTATGCCTGAGAAGTTTAATGAAACAAGATCAAAATTTCGAGGATTTTTGTAAAAAATCAAGCTTTATCTAAGGTTGCATCCTTTCGAATATCTTGATGAATTTATCCAAGTCGGATTTATAGGTGCACTACTATCAGAAAGTGCTCTCTCTTGATTTACACTTTTAAAGGAAAAAGATTCATGACTCTTTTATGATTTGAATTTATTCCTAGAAGTATTTACAGCTAGATTTGGAGAAAGTGATCAAGAATGAGTAGCAAAGATGAAGATTTTATCCTTATGATAAAGATCATAATCAGCCACTACATATGTTGCCAAATTCTAAAATCTTGCTTGCAACGTGGACTGGAATAACAAAGCACTTATCAACCAATTTCAATATGAATTGAAAGATAGCATCTAAGATTTGTTATTAATAATCTCAAAAATAGAATCTTTAAAATAATTTATTACTCAAGCCATTGCTTGCAACAATCATTTATTTGAAAGGCATTAAGAACAAAGATTTAGTTGGAGATGAACAATTCAAGTAATGGTGGCAGCTCCCAAGTTTTCTGAAATATATTTGTCAAAGTCAGAACCAATGCAAATTGATATGATACATTTTAAATCTCTTACAAAGCAAAAAAAGACTCGACGTTGCCAAGAAGGATTATGTTTATATTATGGAGAAGCTAAGCACACTACTCAATATTATCTAAAGAAGAAACACAATTATAAAATGAGGAGCACAATTACCAAAGAAGATAATGTATCGAAAAACCAATTTCTCTAGCTACAATAGGGACCATGCAGCTAGAATCATGTGCAACACCTAGTAAAGATCTTCTACTCTCCTTAGACCTCTCACCTTGTTTTATAATAGAAGTATATTTAGGACCTAATAATCACAAAATCTTTGCCTTGTTAGATTCAGGAGCCTCAACATGTTTTATAGACGAAGGTTTTACCAAAAATCAAAAAATACCTTTAGTGAAGAAAGTTAAATCTGTACATATAGAAGTCATAAATGGTCGTTCGTTGTCTATTAGAAATATTATCCATGAAACTATTCCTTTAGATCTAGCAATTAAAGATTATAACAGTGTAGTAATATTTAATGTAATAAAATCTCCTTTTAATTTAGTTATTTTAGGATTACCACGGCTAAAAAAATATAACCCTCAAATAGATTGGATTTCTCGTAACCTTAATTTTTTAGATAGTTTAATCCAAGATTGTATTAGCAAAGTAGAAGTACGTAAGTCTAATACGTCCATACCTTTACTAGTAGGTGTAAAAGCTTTCATGCATGCTGCAAAAGAAGGATCATCTTTTGTTATATATGCTACATCTACTTCTAATGGTGAAACAATGCCGAGTGGTATTCCTAAGCAATATTAAGAATTTCAAGATATTTTTGAAAAGAAGAATGCAGATATTCTCCTCGAGCATCGATCTTATGTTTGTTCAATTGATCTGCAAGAAGGAGCTCAACCACCATTCAAACCAATCTATAGCTTATTGCAAAATGAATTGGCTACATTAAAAGAGTATATTGATAAGAATTTGGCAAAGAACTTCATATGCCATTCTAGATTTCCAACCAAAGCTCCTATCTTATTTGTGGAAAAAAAAGACGAATCTCTATGGATGTGTGTGGATTATCAAGGACTCAATAATATCATCATGAAGAAAACGTATCTTTTACCTTTGATTTCAAGACCTCTTGACCAACTCAATCAAACAAAGATCTATACCAACATAGATCTACGAGAAGCATACAACTTAGTTTATATTAAAGTAAGAGACAAATGGAAGACTGTTTTTTAAACTAGGTATGGATATTTTGAATATAATGTCATGCCTTTCGAACTCTTGAATATACCAACCACTTATCAATATTTTATGAATGATGTTTTTTATGAGTTTTTAGATGATTTTGTTATTTTCTATTTAGATGACATTCTAATCTACTCTAAGAACACAAAAGAACATAAACTTCATGTTTGTCATGTATTATAGAAACTTAGAGATACAAGATTATATTCCAAGTTGAAAAAAAGTGTATTCTACACTAGTCAAGTTGACTTTTTAGGATACATCATTTCCAATGAAGGCCTTATGATGGATCCCAAAAAGGTTCAAACTATCATAGATTGGAAGATTCTAAGATCAGTATGAAATGTGGAATGCTTTTTGAGCTTCGCTAATTACCATCAAATCTTCATCAAGAATTTTTTTCAAGTTACAACTCTACTTACGCGTTTGACTTGTAAAGACAAATATGAGTGGAATAAAGAAGTAAAAACATCATTTGATGCTTTAAAAAAGGAATTTATTTTTGTACTAATCTTATATTATATTGACTTCTCCAAGGCATTTTTTATGGAAAGAGATGCGTCAAATTTTGCTATAGGTGCTCTGTTGTCACAAATAGGAACAGATGACAAATTCCATCTAATAGCTTTCCATTTGAGGAAATTTTGAGTATCCAAGATTAATTATGAGATCCATGACAAAGAGCTCCTTACAATCATGGATTCATTTCAAGAATGACATCACTATCTAGAAGGCACCTCAAGTCTAGTTACTATGTATACAGACCATGAGGACCTCAAGTACTTCATATCAGTACGTATCCTAAATCATCGTCAAGCCCGTGTAAGCATGTCTTTATTTAAATTTAATTTCAAGATCACCTATCGATCCAAAAAACAACAAGGTCTATTGGATGTTCTTTCTAGACATTCTTATCTTCCACCAAAATAAGGAAATGTATCCTTTGATCAACAAAGATCAATTCTCTTGAAGTCTCAGCATTTTCAACTTTAAGCTATAAAATCAACATTAAATTTTGAATCATCATTTGTGAAGCAAATTCAATCAAGCATGTCCTCTGATATTCTTATTCAAGATATCAAGGATACTTCCTCTAAATCCCATGATAATTCCTAGTTTGAATTCAAGAATAATCTATTATATTTTGAAGGATGCCTATATATTTGAGAAGGTGAAGCTCGATTACATGTTCTTCAAACTCATCATAATTTTTCAGCAGTAGGACATTTTGGATACAATAAAACTTTGGAACTATTATCTAAGGATTTTTAGTAGTGGCAAATGTGGAAGGCAGTCAAAGATTTTGTACAATCTTGTGATGTTTACTTGAGATCAAAAACTCCTTGTCATCAACCTTATGGACTTCTTCAGTTGTTATCCATCTTAGAACAATCATGGTCTTTTGTTTCTATGGATTTCATCATGGTATCGTATTGTGGTTCAGCTACTATATGAAAATAATGTAATTATGCACTTAATATATAATTTATTAAGTAACATGGTGAGAGCCATCTTAATAGATTTTAATTGGTTGAAGAATATAATTTGATTATTACCTTGAGAAGACGTTGTTTAAAAAGATTACTATAAAATTTGTATAACTTTAATTTTGTTTTAATAGTGGCTTTTAAGATTTTTTTTGATTAATAGTAACTTCTAAATATTTAGAGCCACCTTTATTAGACATTAGTGACCTTTAGAAACTTATTTTTGTTCTTTTATTTTATATTTAGAACATAAATTATCTAAATCTTATAAGAAAAAAGAGTGAAGAAGGGTTTTGATAGCAAAGGGAGTAATTAGGGCACCAATATAGATGAATGGAGATGGATGATGAAAACCTCCATTTCTATTGGTTAAAAATCATGACCAATGGGCTTTGAGGAGACTTCTCGAGGCCATATTAGGAATTAGGATTAGTTTTTTGATCATTCGAGCTTTGAAGGCTAGGGTCAGAAGGTTTAGGTTTTTGGCTATGGTTTTGGTACAAATTTTGTATGGTTTGGAATTTATATGAAGGAAATATAGGCATTCAAAGTTAAGGTGTTGATTTGGGAGCTACTATCACTCTTTGTGGCATAACGCATGCGTACGGATAGCATTTGAAGATCAGCAACTACGACTAAAGAAAAAACTTTTGCAAATATACTTTTTGCATACTGCTTGCTGGATTCTAAGTTGGAATGAAGGAGTTATTAGATTTTGAAGTCAGCACATATAATCTAAGGGTAATAAGTGACCTGATTTACTAGTGGTTGTGTCTTGAGCTATATCTTGAGCAATTTGAAAAGGTTTTGACTCAAAATTTTAGGAAATATGTAAATTCATGTTAATAAACTTTATATATAATTTTGATGATATTTGAGTATTAGATTCTTGAGATATTAAGAAAATAGTGCTTATGTGCTTGTAAATTAGGGTTAAGAGCATCTGCTAGGATTTCGTAGATGCTAGAAGATCAGAAGTGAATTTTCCATTGCTTTTTTTGTGATAAAACTTAAGGGTGAATTCTACCTACTCTATAAATTTTAGGCAAATTTAATAGTTGGATCAAGAGTTATGAATTTCTAAAGTTTGAAAAGAGAAAACCCTTTGTAAGGAAAATATTTTTTGAAGGGATTTTATTATATTTTGAGTTTTATGCAAATCAAGGGAATTTTGGAAGCTAAGACAAGATTCATATAAAGGTTTAGGCTAAACTCTCTATAGCTAGATACCTAGTGTATTCCCAAATAGCAAATCATGCCATATGACAATGCTCTCTCTTATCTTCTTTTCAATTGGCATATTTTTTTAAGTGTAATATTTTCATTCTTATTAATCATAATCTTTCATCATATAATACTAAAATTACTTTCTATTTCTAATCTAACTACACATTTGGCTTTACTTTTGAACCAGCATCAATTTTTATAAATTCTTTGTGTAATATCCAAAATCACTCATTCAACAGTTAATTCCTAACACTTAATATTATTGGCAATTTTTCAACAATGGTGCCAAAAATATATTTGTCATTTTACTTATTTTAGACTAATCTAATTAAAATAAACTTATATAAGAAGATTTGAATATATGAAAAGACTATCTCCATGGATTTTCACATTAGGGTTACACAATTACCTGTCTCTTGATCAACTAAAACAATCAAAAAAGCCACAATGCCTACCACATTTTATTAAATATAATAAAATAATTGATAATTCTATCTTATGCATTCATTGTGTCTTCTCCTCTCCTGACTTATGACAACAATAGGTAATACTGTACTATCTTAAAAGACTACATAAAACATTCCATAATCCAATCATTAGAATTCTCCAAAATTAATTGTTATTTCCAGTAATTTGCTTCACACAATTCTAGACTCCACAGACTTCTTCTTGTGGCACACTCCCAACTCTCAAAAATTAACATATCATAATTTTTTTAGTCATATCCATACTTCACAAACATCTTCCATTATTGACTTTCTAATTCTCTACTTACAATTTAGCACATAATAAATTTAATTTCTCATTTAACATCATATAAATCAAATCTTTCTTTCATTACAAAATTTTACTTTACATTATTCAGATTCTATCCATTACCCTTCTTATAAAAAAAATTAAAAAAAAGAGGTAGCACCAAGCTTACTCTAGCTCATGACTATCACAATTCGGCCCTTCAAACTTCTTCTTAAACCGATTTATACTTACCTCAAAACAGAGATTCCAACCAATATTTCTTACTAAACTAGTTTTTACGACTAAATCATCTATCCTACTATGTGAATTGATTTTCTTATAGATGATTAATCATCTTTTATCAATGTCTAACCAAAGTCCTATAAAAACCAATTTCTATCTATTCTATAGGGTATAAAAATTTATCTTTTTGAGTTAATTTTTCCTTACAAATGCTCATATCTTTTATTTTTTTAATCTACCTTATTTTGCCTTATTTAAAGACTTACAAAGTAAGTAAAAGCCTACTTTGCAAAAAGATAGCATTTACATCTTTAATCTTACTTTCTTTTGGACTATTATCTATTTTCTAAGATTTTTTTTTATAATATTTGAAGTATAATAGCATAAATTTTGTATATTTATCCTAATAATAGTATAAATTTATCTATTCTACTTTATAGCTGAAAGCTCTATTGTATATTTTATTTCTATATATTTATATTTTATTTTATTTTTATTTAAAAAATATCTTTTGTATCACAAACATATCATTCAAAAATAGCTTCATTTGAGTCATACTTTTTGTGCCAATAATATGGATTTATTTAGTATAATATATATACATATATATATATATATATATATATATATATATAGATATATATATAGTATAAGACATCTTGGATATAACACAAAGAAAAATGGTAGTAGTAAGGCATGGTAGAATTAATGAGGGTAGCAAGGCAAGGTAGTGTAAGAGGAGAAGAAGAAAAAGAGTAGTAGTATGCAATAGACAAAAAAGTCGAGGAAAGATATGCAAAAGAATAAAATAAAATAAAATAAAAACTATGAAAAGATGATGAGAAGGAGGAGAGAAAAGAGAAGAGAGAAAAAGATAGCTCGATGGTGGTAGTAATATGATGGGAGTGTGAAAAGGAAAAAATAAATAAATAAATAAATAAATACATCAAGTTGTAAGTAGAGACATATATGTTTGAGTTAATTAGGATGTTTTTGTTTGAGATATATGTATTTCTTGAGGTAGAATTTATACTCACTCAAAAATTTGGATTATTAGGTTAGATAGCAATTTGGGCTAGGATTGCATGGAAGATTGGATTGTAATCTAGTTTTATAGGGTGAGTGGAAGATTCTAAGCAAAAGAAGGTAAGGGATGAGGCATGAAGAGGTTTTTAGTTGTAGGACATAGGAGTAGATTTAGATTAATAGAGAGTATTTCCAATTAAGAGAAGGGGTGTAGATTCTAGAGGAGCTTAAGCTAGTTGAAAAAGAAGCAATGGTAGTACTATGTTGAGTGGATGTTGATGGACCTAAGTTGTGCATCCATTTTAGAAGAAGCGGAAAAGTAAAGGTGTTCCTATCAAAAGAGATCAAAGCAATGATGTTGCACGTATGTAGAGACAGTTTAATAGCAACGAGAATAGGACTTAGTTTGGAAATTGATGACTATAATAGATAGGCTATAATTTGCTATATTATTGTGAGGTGGTAGTTGACTTTCAATGGTTATTAGTGTTAAAATAAATAGAGGATAAGTTAGAAGGTGTGAGTCACCAAATTGACTGACTAGTTGTTTTAGGACAAAAAAATGCATGTAGAGTGCCAAAATTACAATTATTAGGTAAAGATGTACTTAGAAGACATTAAAGAAAGAAGAATAGTATTAGTGGAGAAGAAATGGAGTCTTAGTAAGTCTTGGAGGTAATTATTTTAATTATTTTAGTATTTTTATTTATTATTGAGGAATAAGGAGTAGTTACTAAAATTAATATTTATATTGATCTTATATCTATATGTATTACTTATAAAAAAACTATAAATATTAGTTAGTAGTTTAAAGAAGCATGAGAAAGAATCTCATGTCTTTTTAGTTATTTATATAAAAAGTAGAATTTATAGTAGATTTAAGTTGATTCTATTAATATAAAATATCAATAATATAGGAAATTATATCTTTAAATTACTATTAGTATTATAGAAATATTACAGGAATTTTTAAAATTTATTTAGAATTTATTTAGAATTTATTTAGAATTTTCTATGAATTTTTAGGGTAATTTTCAAGACCTTGGTAAAATTGAGTTTTATCACTTGGAAAGCCATTATGAAGAAATGGAGCAAGGTTTGAAGGCCACACAACGCTTCTAGACTAATTGGGTGTTTTTGAACACTATGGTGAAGTCAAAAATGAAAAAATATTAATTCTACTAGTAGAAAATAGGAGGACTAGTAGCTAGTATAGTCCTTGTAAGAAGAGAGGTGCACAAGCTCCATATGGGTTGTAGCACCTTGGATGTAGGTAGGAAGATAAGACTAAGGCCCCAAGGCCTCTTTAGGCAATCCATATACACTACATGTGAGCCTTGGTCTATCAACAAGTTACCCTTGAGGTAAAATATTTTTTACTTAACTTTCCATTTGTTACTTGTTATTTTCAATCCTTCATAATTTATTCATAGTAACTCGGATTTACATTTTTTTTACATCATTGAAAAGATAAAAAAATTAAATTTCTAAAAATATAATTTTTACTTATACTTTTTACTTTTTACTAGGTGAGAATCTAATGTACAGACTGTGACTCGTTTTGTAAAGTATAATTTCTTGATTGCACTTGTTTCACTTCTTTTGTGTTATTCTTCTTTAGTTCTTGTCGTTTATTACTTCCATTTCACACCACCTATTACAAGAAACTCTTAATTGAGGCCATCTTGTAATTTGGGTTGAGGGGTGGAATTTTACACTCACAATTTGGTACGTTTGTCGGGAGATGGTGCTTCTAATGGTGTGTGTGAATGTGAAGTTTGTTTCTTGTGATTGATTTTTCTTGGTTTTGTTGAAGTGAAAACCTCAAATATATCTTCATCTTTGGTAAGTATTCTACATCTCTTCCTTATTGGTATAAACAAAGCAATTCAAGTTCTCTTTTTATAGATAGTCAAGAATTTCATTTTTTTAGTTGAATGTTGATTTGCTCTTGGGTTTTCATCAATAAATTTTTACTCATTAAATATTTTAAGTTGAAACTTTCTGAGATTTTGTGCTTTGATGTTATCTTTCTAAAAAGCTATCACATGTTGAAATTGGAATAAAACTTAATTTTTAGTAGATTTTTGATTAGAAGGGGGTTCACTGCCTTGGCAATTTTGTGTACTCCAAAATTGCTCTCGGATTTTCATCAATCTGTTTTTTCTGGCTTCATCTTTTAAGTTGAAACTTTTTGAGTTTGTGTAACGTGAAATGAGCTTTCTATAAAGCTATCTTATGTCAAAATTGAAGTTGATTCGAATTTTTAATGAGTTTTAGATTAGAAAGAGGTTCACTGCCTTGGCAGTTTGTGTACCCCATGTTTGGAAAGGCATTTCTTAGTGCCTGGTGGCAATTTAATATTGGAAATTTAGGGGTACGAGCATCTTAGAGGTGAGGTTGTAGTGGTGAAAACTTTAATTCAATTGAATCAAAATTGAGTTTGTAGCGATGTTTGGAGTGGAGAGAAGTTGCCTTAAGCAGAATACAATTGAGGTGAGTAATTTCTAATCCTTCTATCACTTATATTTTTGATTTTATGTTAAAATTTAAAATTTTTTATTTAAAAGTTTTTATTTCTTAACAATATTAAATTATAGTAAAAATAAAAAGAAATAGAAAAAGAAAAATATATATATATATATATATATATATATATATAAATATTTATATATATAATAGTATTAAATTAAATTAAATATAAATTAATAATAATAAGAATTTAAAAAATAATAATATTTAAAATGAAAATATTTAATTAAATTAATTATTAAATTAATAAAAAATAAATTTAATTAGTAATTTTAATATATTTTTGACTTTTATTTTGACTTTATTTTATTTTATTTTTCTTTTATTTTATTTTTATTTTTTCATGTATGATAAATTTTTGTATTGATGTAAGTTTAATATATTTTCTATTTATTCATGGATTGAGTGTTATGCGTATTGTTATTTTTAACCTTAAATAATAGTTGAATAGTTTAATGTTTGTATGTGCATTACTTGGTGTTTTTTTTTTAAGTTGGTTGTCACTTTCAAAAGCATAAAGAGTGGAGCTCGTCTTCAAGGTTTCATCACTCCCCTTCCTTGTAATTTTTCTAATTGAGGGCCCATCTCTAGGGAGTAGATGGATTTAATCACCCTCTCCATCTCTCGTATCCTCTCTTTTAATCTATTTGTAAATTCCTTCTTGGCAGCAATTCTCTATTAGAAGAGAGATTTAATCACCCTCTCCAATTGCTATACCCTTTATATTCACAAGAGTAGTGTAGAAGAAGCTTAAGAAGAATTTAAGTAATGCTTCATCAACAAAAGAAGAAAAAATCAAGAAGAAGAAATAGGTAGAGAAATTAGATAGAAGGTATTTAAAAATAAAATAAAATAAATAAGATTAAAAAATTCAAATCATAATCTAAGATGAGTATATTTTTAAGCAAATTCATTGAATTTTACTTTATTTTTTTAATATAAATTGTGGTTTGAAGAGAAGGCGGAAAAAAATATATATATATATATATATATATTAATAGCTTGCAAACAAGTAAGTCATTGAACCTAGTCAATTATTCTTTCTTTGAAATTTAAGAAAATTGCTTGAATACAAGGAGTTGGAGCTAAGAGTTGGAGGGTAGAATCTAGGAGGAAGATGTGAAAGAGGTAAGTCTCCAATCTCTTTTGTAGTTGTGGATGGGAGAAGGTATATAGAACCTTTAATCTATTATCCTTAAACCTTAAACCCTTACCTAAAACGTTTAGTTCGAGATCGACTTAGGGAGAAGTCACGTATTTTGGAAGTTTGTTAATAAGTGACAGATTGGCTGGAGATGCAACTAGGTGAATTCTTCTTCAATGTGATGTGAACTATTTGCAAAGAATTATTTTTGTAACATAACCTTTGTTGTTAACTATTATTGTAGGTAATTCCCTAACTATCTTATTGAGAAAAAGTAAGAAAAAAGGAGAGCTTGGACTCCTTGCCATCCTAATATGGAATTCTTTTTCACAACTAAGATTATTTAGGGTCACTCCTACACAACAGTAGTTTTGTATAACAATTAAAATCGGAAAATAGTCTTGCTTGAAGTGATACTTTAGCAAGCATTCTTCCTTTCATTGTTTCTGTTTTATTTCCCTTCCTTGTCGAAAGGTACTTAAGTGGGTTGCAGGTAGAAGAGCCAAACATTTAAATTGTTGGAGAATCGGATAGATTAAAAGCCACGCTAAGTTGAATGATATGTCTATAATCATGTAGATGCATCGTTCTACTAGATCTAAGCAATCCAACCTATCTTCACATATAGAAAATCTTGAATCTCTTAGAAAGAAAAACAAATCAAAGCTCAGACAAATAGAGATTCAATCATTGGTCAAGCAATCTTCACCTCCAACATTAGAAGATATTTTCATATCAAATCCAATTGAATTAATTTTGGACAAGGAAGTAAGAGAGAAAGGATTGAATCCTAACTCTCTTAACTTAATTCTAAGAGTAAGTCAAGAGAGAGAAGGTTCAACACCTCCTTGTCCTCCAATAAAATATGAAGGAGAATCTATACCTACTCCTTTATCCATCAATCCCTTAGTTCAACCAAGGAGCTTGCTAATAGTAATCCCTAAGGATTTACAAGAAGCTTCTATGCCCTACAATCTCTTTATATTTAAAGGGACTATAGATGATGATCCATCGGCACATGTGGAGAGATTCATGGAACTTTTTATGATGTGTTTAATAACCAATCCAGGTTATTATCTAGTATGGTTTTCAAGTACCCTAAAAGATAGGGCTTATGAATGGTATAGAAACCACCTCCCTAAAACCTTTAAGAATTGGAACATGCCTATGAGAGTATTCTTAGAAAATTTTAGGCCAGAAGTAGGGCAAAGTAACGCCCTCACATCCATTTCTTCTTTGAGACAAGGAAAGGGGGAAGAAATCACAGAATACATTTGACGATTTGAGCTTATAATAACTAGATTTGTAGGAACTCTTCTCACAAATGATACCCTCACTCATTTCTTTATTCAAGGATTTAATAGTAAGGGAACAATTCAAGAAATCCTCAAGGAAAGACCACATAATTTAGAGGAGGCAAAAAAGTTAATTCAAGTAATTGAAAATATTGATAAGTAGTGAGAGCGAATGTGGAGGATGGAAGATCATAGAATATCTAGTTTTATTCCAATACATGCTCAAAATATAGGAAGTTCCCAAGGGCATTCATATGGGACTGAGGGAACCTAAATTTCAACCTATGCACCACTATCCAACACCTTTGGAGGTTAGATTGCCTCTCAACCTTCCTGAATTGACATACCCAGAAGATCGAAATAGATAGAAGGAGGACTTTAAGAATGAAGTCTTTCAAATCCAATGGGGGTTTCAAAATGAACTTGTCCAACAAATGAAGGCTATGCAAGAACATATGACTTTTTTTTTAATTAAAAGTCAAAATCCAAACCAAACTCTATCTCCTATAGAATCTGCTAGGCACACCTCAGGGCTTTGGTACACTCAATGTGGTCAGTCAGGGCATACAAGTCAATTTTATTCAAACCAGCAAAATTACCAACAAAATCAAAGGAGGCCGCAATCGTATGCTCCATCTCATAAAAATCATAGTATGACAAGTTCCAATTTTCAATTCCAACCTCGAAAAAATTCTATCCAAGGCTTTAAGAACTTACAACTACAACAACATGAGGTGCACCACCTTTGCGGAAAAAAACATCTACCAAGGAATTTTTGGATAGAAAATAGAGTAATATGTGGAAATTGTGGGAGAAACTATCCTACAGATGTGTATAGGCAATCAGATAAGGTGATTCCTTTAAAATTTCTACAAGAAAATTATCAATAGCAAGCCCAAGATCAATTGAAGGAAGCAAGAAATCCAAATCCGGAAAATATCTTAAGATCTTTTAATTTGTTTTATAATTATAATAATAATCATCAAATTTAATATCTTTCTTTAGGTTTAACTAAACAGAGAGGATTTATTTCATTAAACAGAGATCAACCTCAATATGTCCAACAAAATGAGAGAAGAAATTCATAAGATATAAGGTATTTAAAAATACCAACTAAAGAACAAGATTCTCAAATCCTTAAAGACCAACTGTCGTCTTCTCACATCCATTACATCTCTCATGAAGGAGCACCTAGTAAGGATAAAGGACTTTCTAATATGCGAGCTTTAGCAATTATGACAAAGTTTAGGTATACTAGTTCTTCCCTTCCTACCTCAATATATAGTGAGAATAGCTCAGAGGATTCTCCTCACTTCTCTGATCTAAACAAAGCCACAAGAGAAGCCATAGACAATGTAAAGAAGTCAAAAATAATTCTTTCAAATTTTGAACCTAACATCCTTCAGAAATCCAAATCAGTAAAGGAAAAAATCCATATAGAGGAATTTCCTTCTACAGAAGAATGGAAAGGGCCAAAAGTTCCCAATCTTGAAGATAATAATGTACTTCTATTTGAAAAGGAGAATCAAGTCAAATCATATGATTTATGAGAAGACTTAAAGAAAATTAAGGCAAACATTACAATTGCTCAATTATTGGAGGTTTCTTCTATAATGAGAAAGAACTTTAAAATAAGCCTTCCTATTAAGAGACGCTAAAGGACTAAGATAAAAATCCAAGTTCATGTGAGAATAATTCAAAGAATACAAGAAGTAAGGATAATTGAGTTAGAAGTCTCTATAGTGGATAAAATCATATCTTATTTTATTGTAGATGGAGGTAGTGGATTAAACATCATGCCTGTACGAACAATGGAGAAGTTGGGTCTTAATATCACTGGCCTTTCTCCATATGTAATTAACATGGCTAATCAAAGCCAAGACACCTCCTTAGGCCAAATTAGTGGATGTAGGATGATAATCGGTGGTGAGGAGTATTTCCTCACTTTCTATGTTATTCATATCTATCCCAATAAGAATTTGTACCCATTACTTCTAGGCAGACCCTAGTTAAGGGCAGCTAATGTAAAAATTGATTGGAGAGGTAAAAAGCCCCATATTATCTATGAGCCACTAGAAAACTTGATTAAAATTCTTATTCAAATCCAAGGATTGTTTTCAACCAAAACTTCATCTCATTCTTTAGAAGATAAAATTTTGAGTCTAGAACCATAGAAAGAATTCAAAAAGAAGGTTAAATTTGCTGATTTGGTAGCAAAGGAGGTAGTTCATTCTAGTATAGTCTAAATTATCCTATTAGATTGAGAGGATGATAGAGAATTCATCCAATGGTTAGTGGAACAGCCTACTTCAAGTGCAGATGAAGTAATGAATGTTAACTTCATAGATGGTTTTGCTACTTGGTAAGACAATGAAGTAGAAGTAGATTTAGTAACCCTGGTAGATGACATTAAAATTAAAGATGTCTTTGGAGTGAACTTTGATGGTATTCAAAGTCAAGAGTTGGAGAATTTAATTAAAAAAATTGACCATAGAAAAACTACTCCTTATCACCCTCAAACAAATGAGCATACAGAAAGGATAAATCAAACTTTGCTCAATATCCTTAGAAAAATTGTCACAACATCTCATAGAGATTGGAATACAAAGCTCCCTGCATCCTTGTGGGCTTATAGAACGACATTTAAAGTGATAACCCAAGTAACCCCATTTTTCTTAGTTTATGGTATGGAAACCATTTTACCAATTGAGTTTGAAATTCCTTTACTTCAAATTGCCTTGACAGCAAGATTATCAACTAAGAAATCTTTAATTGATAGGCTAAAATGATTAAAAGGTCTAGATGAGGCCAGAAGGTGAAGTGCTCAACATATAGAGGCAATTCAAAGAAGAAGAAAAATTACCTTTGACAAACGATACAAGATTAGAATACTTAAGTATGGCATGTTAATTCTCTTACTAGATATTAGGCGATTAGATTTTCCACGAAAATTTGATACAAAGTCATTGAATCCTTACTTGGCAAAAGAAGTCTTCTCAAATAATTCAGTTTGGTTGTAAGCTTTTAATGGAAAAGACTTTTTTACTAGAACTGCTAGCAATCGATGCATAGAATATCAAGTGTGATTTCATTACATCCATAATCAAAGATTTTATCCTTGTAATTGTCCTTTCCAATCCCTTAAATAGAGAATCATAAAAATTAGAAAAAAGTAGAAAGCTAAACATTAGAGGTTATGATAAGTTATTAATATATTCAATCAACTTATCTTTCTTTCAACATAGTTCTTTTATTAAAAAAATAATAATAATAATAATAATAAATAAATAAATAAATAATAAAAAAAAAAATTATTAGAATATAGAAGAATGTATTGTAATAAATATCCAAAGGATGTAGAAGTGTTGGTCATGTAAGAAGTTGTCAAGTAAGTATCCTAGGTTCGAATCTGGTTGAAAAAAATGGACTATCTCAATAAACTAGTATTACTACAGGAAAAGATAAAAATTGTACCTTCTATGGATATGTAGGCCTTTACAGCTTTATACCAAAATCCTCTTATGTCAAAAGAAGGGAGTAGAGATACCACGTTTTTAGCCTTAGTCTTATCCATCTTGTTCTAGAATTAGTAATTTTTAAGATTAAATTAAATTTTCTTCTATCTTCTTATATAATTCTATAGAAAAAAAACTATTTTAGTCCCTATAGATTAGTAGCAACTCACTCATTCTTGACTTAGATAGCTATTGAAACCTTCCATAGATAAACCCTCATTTTATTCAATAGCATTTTGAGAAGTCAATTCTAGGTTCTTCTCCTTTGCAAGTCGTCCTAGATGGTTGCCATGTATGAGTCATCAAATTAACTGACTAGTTGTTTTAGGACAAAAGAATGCATGTAGAGTGCCAAAATTATAATTATTAGGTAAAGATGTGATTAGAAGACATTAAAGAAAGAAGAATAGTATTAGTGGAGAAGAAATGGAGTCTTAGTAAGTCTAGGAGGTAATTATTTAAATTATTTTAGTATTTTTATTTATTATTGTGGAGTAAGGAGTAGTTACTAAAATCAATATTTATATTGATCTTATATCTATATGTATTACTTATACAAAAACTATAAATATTAGTTAGTAGTTAAAAGAAGCATGAAAAAGAACCTCATGTCTTTTTAGTTATTTATATAGAAAAGTAGAATTTGTAGTAGATTTAAGTTGATTCTATTACTATAAAAAATCAATAATATAGGAAATTATATCTTTAAATTACAAATAGAATTATAGAAATATTACATGAATTTTTAGAATTTATTTAGAATTTTCTATGAATTTTTAGGATAATTTTCAAGACCTTGGTAAAATTGAGTTTTATCACTTGGAAAGCCATTATGAAGAAATGGAGCAAGTTTTGAAGGCCATACAACGTTTCTAGGCTAATTGGATGTTTTTGAACACCATGGTGAAGTCAAAAATACAAAATATTAATTCTACTAGTAGAAAATTAGAAGACTAATAGCTAGTATAGTCCTTGTAAGAAGAGAGGTGCACAAGTCCTATATGGGTTGTAGCACCTTGGATGTAGGTAGGAAGATAAGACTAAGGCCCCAAGGCCTCTTTAGGCAATCCATATACACTACATGTGAGCCTTGGTGAGATTCGAACCCTTGATCTATCAACAAGTTACCCTTGAGGTAAAATATTTTTTACTTAACTTTCAATTTGTTACTTGTTATTTTTAATCCTTCATAACTTACTCATAGTAATTCGGATTTACATGTTTTTTACATCATTGAAAAGATAAAAAAAATATATTTCTCAAAATATAATTTTTACTTTTACTTCTTACTTTTTACTAGGTGAGAATCTAGTGTACAGACTGTGACTCGTTTTGTAGAGTATAATTACTTGATTGCACTTGTTTCACTTGTTTTGTGTTATTCTTCTTTAGTTCTTATTGTTTATTACTTCCACTTCACACCACCTATTACAAAAAACTCTTAATTGAGGCCATCTTATAATTTGGATTGAGAGGTAGAATTTTACACTCACAAAAGATAAAAGATATTATCTTAGATAAGTTGCTAATGGTCAAAGGGCAGCTAAAGGATGAAAGAAAGTTACCAAAGTGGTGGCTAAGATTAAAGGTGGTGGCTAGGGTTTAAAGTGGCAGCTAGGTTAAAGAAGAATCCAAGATTTATTTGGATGAAAGTAAGATGAACGCTAGCCAAAATAGATGTAACCTCTACCTATAAGTATAGGATGTTGGAAGTGAGAGGCATCTCATTCCACACTTCTCTTGTGTCTAACCTTACTGATTTTTACTTACTTGTGTCTTCCTTATTGTATTTTTTTAATAGATTATGGGCCCACACACAATTTGTTGTGCTATTCAAGTAAATTGAAGTCATTTGCTGGTTGTTGTTCTTAAGTGGAATAGATCTTATGGTGTTTGTTGATGTTAGTGATTGTATGATCTTATCTTGTGTTTTGACTTGTGCAGGTTCTGATTTGGGTCTTATAGATCTCTAACATCAGTTTGAAGGTTCTTAAGTCCTAAGATTGAGTGATTAGGACCTTATACAAAGATCTTGATAGTATCTTTGGTGTTGTGGTGAGAAAGTGAGTTTTATGAGTGGAAGAACTTGATGGTGAGGTTGATTGGAGTTCACATACTTGTTAGAAGTTTCAAAAGTTGATTTGGAAGTGTTTGGAGTGAAGAAACATTCATTTCTTCACAAGTGGGCATTCTGAGATTTTGCTAGTGCAAAATTGTTTTAGTGATTTTAAGCACATAGAGACTCCTTTTCTTGATATTTTTTAATAGACCTCTTCTAAGACATGGCTTCAAGTGTGGGTGAAGGTTTGAGAGTGATTGAAAAGTTTAGAGGTGATAATTTCTACAATTGGAAGGTCAAAATGGAGCTTTTATTGGCGTCTTTGAATCTTTGGAATATTGTAGATGAAAGAGAAGAGCCTCCAAGCACGCATGCTGATGCTAAAGAGAGGAAGGACTTGACAAGACGTGAAAAGAAGACTTTTGGCATGATTGCCACTAATTTGGATGAAGCCAACTTTTCTCACATCATCTCTGGTAAAAGACCAATAGAAGCATGGAAGACTCTTTATAACATATATGAGAGCAAGAACTTGTCGAATATCATCTTCACAAGGAGGAAATTCTTCACTTGCAAGATAGAAGAAGGTGAAGACCTCATGGCTCATGTCAATAAAGTAAAGGCCCTTACTAATCAACTTACTATTATTGACAAGCCTTTACAAGAGAGTGATATTATCATGACCTTGCTTATAAATCTTCCCGAGTCCTACAACTACCTCATTGTGGCATTGGAGTCCATCAAGCTAAAAGAATACACAATGGATTATGTGACGGCAAGACTTGCCCATGAAGTGACCAAGAGGAAAGAAAAAGAGCCTCAAAGTGAAGATTTGGCTCTTTTTTCAAGGTAAGGCAAGGAGAGTCATCCTAATCAACGTGGCAATGTGAGAACTTGCTTCATTTATAGAAAACCAGGTCACTTTGCTCAAAATTACTACAAGGTTAAAAAAAAGAAATAAGGAAAGTCCAAACAATGCTTGTAATGAATATAGAGGTGAGGATTATGCATTCATGGCAAGTGAAGGCACTTCCATGGCTGCCATGTCTAAGTGGATCATTGATTTTGGTGCCACCAAGTACATGACTCCATACAAGTGTTCATTTGACACTTATGAAGAGATTTCAAAAGCAAATATCCTCATGGGAGACAATGGCATAATATAAGCTATTGGAATGGGCTCCATTGTTATAGAGATTGTTGTAAAAGGCCAAATCAAGAAGATCAGATTGAAGAACGTCTTACATGTGCCAAAAATGAAGAAAAACCTCCTCTCAATGAGTAAACTTATTTCACATGGTTGTAAAGTATAATTTGATAAGAATGGGTGTTTTGTGAAGACATTGAAAGGAGATCATATTGCAAAGGGCTTTAGAGATGGCAACCTCTACTTCATCAAGTATAAGAAGGTGAATGGAGTTGAAGTGGCAGCATTTGCTGAATTTCCTCAAGATCAAGATAAGTTTGGCATTTGGCATCGACGCCTTGGTCATTTGAATGCCAAGAGCATGAAGGAGCTCCAATCCATGGTAAGTGGCTTAGATCTTGGTCATATAAGCCACAATGCTATGACACTTGCTTGTGAAGGTTGTATTCAAGGCAAACAACAAAGGGCCTCATTTCCAAGTGGAATTGCAACACATTGTCGTAATACGTGAAGTCTTGCTTGATAATGCTCCGAGTACTTGGCTATAGAAGGAAGAATGGAAATTGCAATAACAAAATCTTAATTCTAATAGAATACTAATAATGCTCTAATTAGACCATAATAATGCTAAGCAAGTATAATCAAATTCAAAAAAACCTCAAAGAAATATTAAAAAAAATACAAATGTCATTCAAATACATTTCAATTCAATCTTAATTTAATTCTAAGTAAAATCCTATGAACTTCATTCAAACTTTAGGCCAAAACTAAGTGAATCTTAAATCCTAATAAAATCTCAAATCCTAAATCAAACCCTATTCAAATCCTAAACCCTAAATCAAATCCTAATCCAAATCCTAAACCCTAAACCAAACCCTAATCCAAATCCTAAACCCCAAATCAAAGCCTAACCAAACCCTAAACCAAACTCTAATAATTCCTATAACAGATTTAAACCTCAATAACTAATGAATAAACCATTGATCTTAACTCAAATTTTACATACTTCTAAAAATATATGTTAAAAATAAGCAAAAAAAAAAATTGATAAGGATCGAAGTTACCAAATTATCGATATCCTCAAAAATGTGCTTAGATATTGGCCGGCCTTCTTCTCCAATCTTGATGCCAATCTTCCAAAGCCAATATCTCTCTTTTTCATTGTTCGATTGATTTCAAAATTTTCATATACATAGAAAAATAAGTCTAATATCCTTTCACATAAGTTTCACTCTAATCGAACTAGCAGATTGTAAGAAATCTTAAAAACCCTCACTAGAGCTAAAATTCTACTTTTTGAGACCTTGACCCACTTAAACCTCAATATCCTTCAATTCAATCGTTAGATTGAGCTCAAATTCATAAAACATATTGAAATCAACTATAAACATAAACCCAAAAAATTTCACCCATAGATCTATTAAAAAAACTCTTGAAATCACCCAAAATATAAACCCTATTTTATTTCATAAAATCCAAGTCATCCGAAACAAACGTTGACTTTGCAAAGCTATTACAAAGTCAATACAGATCTAAATCACCCAAAATCAATAGCCATAGAAACCCTATTCAATCTTCTGTCAAATTTCCATTCTCCGATCTATCAAAGAGTCCTGTAGTTGTTGTCAAGACTCGGTTTTGTGCCCCAGGGTCTGATTTCGATGTTGGTTCATAACCGGCCCTCTCCAGGTATCAATATCTAGGTTTTCTAAGTAATTTTTACTGGAATTTACTCTTAACTTCTTCCTTAAGCTGTCTATATTATTTATTTTTCCAATCTACCTTATTTTGCCTTATTTATGGTCCTACGAAGTAAGTAGAAGTCACCTTTCTAAAAAAGTAGCATTGCTACTAAAAGTTTTACTATCTTCCTATCTTTTCTCTATATTTTTCTACTTTTTCTTTTGACTTGGCTCTTCTATAATAAGATCCATGTTATCATCTTTCATTATATAGTCATGTTACAACATGACATCCACCCTCTCATAACTTGTGCATCCTCTAGTATGCACTAAATAATCCAACTTTGTTTGATTCATACAATATTTTCAATGTCCTCATCCAATTCTTCTTCTTTATATTCGCTATTCAAATCAAAATCATCTTGTTATCATAAAAGATTTATGTCTTGAAAAAAAATTTCTATATTTATTTATGTTTGCTTTTGTTTGAGTACCTTGACTTGCTTCCATTGTCATCATCCTTTAATCCAATATATGCAATTTTATCGAAGAATCTTCCGATCCATTTTCTTGATAAATACCAAAAATCTTTCATCATCTTCTTATGTTCCCAACTCACATAATTCTTTCTCAATCATTTTTTTTTTTTTTTTTCAATAAAACTTAAATCAAAGGCACCTATACCTTGTAAGAGTACCTCCTTTTTTATACCTCCATAGTCTTGCTTTATAATGATACTTCTCTATTTTTATTTATTTTTTTATTTTTTTAATAAATCTTAAATCAAAGGCATCTATATCTTGTAAATGTATCTCCCTTTTTATACCTCTACAGTCTTGCTTTACAATGATACTTTTCTATTTTTTTTTATTTATTTATTTTTTTTCAATAAAATTGAAATCAAAGGCATCTATATCTTATAAATGTATCTTCTTTTTTTATACCTTCATAATCTTGCTTTACAATAATACTTCTCCAAAATCTTTTATTTTTTTTTTTTCAATAAAATTGAAATCAAAGGCATCTATATCTTGTAAGAATATCCCTCTTTTTTTTATACCTCCTTAATCTTGCTTTACAATGATACTTCTCCAAAATATTCATATATATATATATATATGTATAGTTCAATGCCAATGTTTCCATTTATTCCTCATGTGTAAGTAGTTCGTAAATATCCTCCTTTGCCTATGACCAAACCATTGACGAGGTACAAAATTTGAAATGAAAAGATTGAATTGAAACTTCTTTCACATAGCCACATATATCTTGCTTGTATTTTTTTTCTTATTTCTTTGATTCCAAGTCCCATTTATAATGTCCATGTAATCTTTAAATCCATTTCTTTCATCTTTATATTTGAAGATTTTTAGATTTTCAACCCTTGAATTCCATACTTGATGTTAAACCTTATCATTGTCAAAATCCAATTGTGTCTCTATTAAATGTGCATTATCTATGTAACTTTGACCTTGGTCCATAAGAGAAGTGCTCACAATTAACTTAATCATAGTCAATGACTTAGCATCCTTATCTTTTGTCCCATAATCTTCATTTGTCACATAATCTTGTATAACATCCTTCATATCTTCTTAAATGCATCCTTGTAAAACATCATAATCTTTTGTTTTCTCAAAGCATTGTATAATCTCATAATATTGAAAATTCTCATATTCCTTTGAAATCTCATGCTCTTGAAAAGTCTCATAACTTTCACAATAATCCTTTGTGGTTTCACAACCACATTTAGTATCATAACCTTGTGCAATCTCATAACCCTCTTTATAATAATCATGTGAGAACTCATAATTTCTTTCACCCAACTCATATGTGGTCTCATAGCCATATGTAATTTGACTTTTATCATCAGATCCATGCATAATCCCACCACTTCTTACATCATAATGTTGCGAATTCATACAATCTTCATGATTATAACCTTCAATAGATCCATAATCCATTTTTTGTAAAGGTTCAATTTTAAGTTCTTCAACACAATCCAAAGTATTAGGCAAAACATCCTTACATCCTTCAAATGTAGAAAATATCTTTTCATCACCAAAAGATTTTCCATCCAAATTGCCACCACCAACTTGCACAAACTTATTCAATATAGAATAGCCATAGCTTCCAACTACATTGTCATTAGTTTCCAAATCCTTGATCTTCATATTACCTTCAAATTTTTGGATACCTTGGCCTTTTTTAGTAATAGTTTGAAAAGAATATTTTTTCTCTCCTTCACTACCCTTGCTATAAGATCCAATTTCTTTCATCTGTAAAGAATTGGCTTCTCTATTAAAATCTCCTACTTGCTCTTTCATTTCTCTTTTTTTAAGATTAGTCCCTTGCATTGATAAAGTTGACATAGAAGCCAAAGTAGAAGATTTCTTAGGCCATATTGAAACTTCTTTAGCTTTTGCTTCTTGTTGTCTTGCTAAAACAACCACTACTTCTTTCAACTTCTTTCAATTATTAGTACAATCACTCTCCATAGACTCATCTTCAAGAAGCATGAAAACCTCATCTCCCAAGGCATTATCAAGACCATGTAAAAATAAATCTACCTTTAAAGCACCCAATGATCATCTCTCTAAGGATGAAAGTTGATAAAATCTCATATCAAATTCTTCCAAGAATTCATAAAGATCCATATGCTTGCCTGATTGCAACTCTACCCAATCCAAAAACTTTTGCTTGGTAATCTTATCTTCATTTCCATCAATAAATTCTTTCTTCAAAAGTTCTTGAAATTTTGACCATGTTTCTACATCCCCTCCAAGCAATTTCTTCACTTGTTTATAAAATTTAGGTTCAATAGCCAAATGTAAGCTTGAGATCATCTTTGCCTCAGGGATTCAACATGTCTCTATCTCACATGTATAAACTTACAAAAACTTAGTGATGTTGCATCCTTCAAACCTCCCAAATTTGTTGATGTCTCCTTGCAATGCCCTTGTGATATCTTTTTCAATTGCTTGCATTCTTTGTTGCTCTTCCATGAATATATAAAAAGCCTTAAAAAACTCACTAATATTTTACCCATCCATAATATTCGACCTATCCAAAAACCTTGATGATACATCTTCCATTTTATTCTACAAGGGTCAAAAATGTTCCTTAAAATATTCCAATAAATATCTTATGATACTTCAAAATACTCCAATTTATCTATAAAGCCTTATAATACTCCATGATAATTTAAATATTGCCATTGTATTTTAAAATAGCCTCCAAAGCTCTAAGAATTCAAAAGCTTTAATTCACATATCACTCAAAGCTCTTCTTTCAACTTTCTTGTATTTCTTCTCCAAAATTCAAATAATCCAAGAAAACCAAATTCCTTCCACCTCAAGCGTTTCACGTCGGGTTCACCAAATATGTTGTAATACGTAAAATCTTGCTTGAGAATGCTCTAGGTACCTAGCTGTGGAAGGAAGAATAGAAATTGCAATACCAAAATCCTAATTCTAATAGAATACTAACAATGCTCTAATTAGACTAAAATAATGCTAAAGAAGCTTAATCAAATTCAAAAAAACCTCAAAGAAATTTCAAACAAACAATAAGAATTCTTAAAGAAATATTAAAAGAAACACAAATGTCATTCAAATACATCTCAGTTCAATCTTAATTTAATTCTAAGTAAAATCCTATTGAACTTCTATCATGGATATAAAAATATAGATTCGAGATCTAACAAGAAGTTCAAGAAGAACTGGCAAGAATTAGATTAATCAGATGAATACAAGAACAACACCAAAGAAGTGAGTTAGAGCTCCAAGAGATGTGTTGTTGAGACTAAAGAACTCTTCAGCCTTGATTCCAATATTTACTCCTATTTAGGAAGCTTCTCAAGTAACTTCTACCAACTAGGAAGCTTCTAGAAGGTTCCAGAGACTTGCTTCTAGAAGGTTCTAGAAACTTATCTCTAGAAGGTTCTAAGGACTATGTCCCTAACATCACCCCCTCCTTTAGCTTCGAGGTCTTTGAGAAGCAATGTTGTTGTTAATCAATACCAACGTAAGAAAATGAAGATCTGTCGCATAACGTCTACTATGAACTCCAACTGTTGTTCACAAGGCAAGTGGTTCATTGGCCCTTGAAGCCAATGGTAGTGGCCCACACCTTCGACTTCTGACCAAGCATGAACTTCCGTGTCCTCATTGTGAAATTTTCTTGTAAACACGCCTTCTAGCTGACCATCATAAGCAAGCTCAAACTCAAATACAATCACCAATGATCGATTACTTCGTATCTTCCATCGTCGTCATGGTGTAGGGAGCTCTTTATTTCGAGGTCACCTTTGTGAATTAGTTGGTTGAGATAATCTGATTGGCATAGTATCTATCTCTTGGCTATCCATATTAGAAGACCAAACTAAGACTACTGAAAAAATTCTATTTTATCTTGGAGAAAATAGCTACATCAACAGCAAATTTTGGTGGTGCTCTCCCCCTTTCTTATATTTTTGGATGACCAAGCTTTAGAAGGAAGCTATCATCGAACCGGCTTAGGTTTATGAGGATGTTATTGATGAAATTCTTGTACCTTTTGCGGTGCATTAGTGAGATTTTCAGCTGGCTCCCACATTCACTCATTAATGTCGTAGCCGCTCTAATGAACAAGATACTACAACTTGCCCCACCTTCGTCGTGAATCCAACATCTTTTAGACCTCATATTCCTCATGGTTCTCGATCTCAATACTAGGTGGCGGACATTGCACTCTTCCAGGAAAAGATGACTCTCGATAAGGTTCCAACAGAGAAACATGAAAGACTGGATGTACCTTCATAGAAGCCGGTAATTCTAGACAATACGCCACTGGATTGATTTGCTTCTGGATGATAAATGGTCCCAATCTTTGGTAGTCCAACTTATCACATGGTCGCTTGGTCTTGATATTCCGTCGAAGAAGCCATGCTTTATCTCCAATTTTGAAAGTAGGTACTTGATTCCAAAATCTATCTGCAGATGCCTTGTAGGATTCTTGAGCGGATTATAATTGAAGCTTCAATATATTTTGAAGCTCTGATAGTTGTTTCGCAAATCCTTCAGCTGCTGGATTGTTATTTGTTGACGGACTCAATAAATCAAGCTTCGGATGATACCCATAGTTGGAAAAGAATGGTGTGTATTGAGTCAACGTATGGAGGGTGTTGTTATATGCAAACTCAGCTAGCGACAGATATGTGGTCCAATCGTCTTGCTGATAGTTGATGCTACATCATAAGTATTGTTCCAAGACTTGGTTCACCCATTCCATTTGGCCATCAGTTTGAGGATGAAAAGCCGAAGAAAGCTTGATATCCACCTTTGGTATCTCAAAGAGAGATCTCCAAAACTTTGATACGAACTGGGTTCCTCGATCTGATACGATATCATCTAGTAGTCCATGATATCGATATACATTATCGAGAAAGAGCCTTGCTGTGACTTCACTAGACGATGTCTTTTTACAAGGGACAAAGTGTGTCATCTTTATAAGTCGATCTACCACAACAAAGATGCTGTGAAATAAGTTCGATGATGGCAGGTCCGTGATGAAGTCCATGGAAACTAAAGACCATGGTCGACGTAGAATTGACAATGGCTGTATGAGTCCATAAGGGCGATATCGAGGATTCTTGGATCTTGAACAGATGTCGTAAGAGAGGACAAAATCTTTCACATCCTCCTACATTTGGGGCCACCAAAAATCTTGAGAAATAAGCTCTAAGGTCTTGTTGAATCCAAAATGTCCCACAGCTGGAAAATCGTGGCGAGATTGAAGAACTTGGAACCGTGCTGGTTCTTTTGGAATATACAACCGCTCCTCAAAGTATAAAAGATCTCCCTCCACCTTGAACTTGTCGTCATTGGCACGCTGCTTGATGTCAATGGCTACTGAATCTTCAATGGTTGTGGCACATACCTGATTCAAGAAGTCAGCATCAATTGGCACAATAGTAGCGCAAAGCCGAAATTGCTCTGGCTTCAACAACGTCGTACATTGTTAATCAAATGCTACTTCTCCAGTCTTTGGTATAAGATACGATCTCCTCGATAAGGCATCAGATAGTCCTTGCTACTTTCCAAGTCGATAAGTGATAACAAAATTGAACCTAGATAGTGACATACTCCACCAAACTTGATGTCGATTTAGAACTCGAATCGACATGAAATACTCCAAATTCTTGTGATCTGTATATACGGTCACTGGGTGTGCAGCTCCTTCAAGAAAGTAACGCCATTCTTGGAAAGAATCCACTATAGCAAGAAGTTCCTTATCGTGGATCTCATAATTGATTTCAGTAGTAGAGAACTTTTGAGAATAGAATGCAACCGGATGGAACTTCTTATCTTCTCTCATTTATGAAAGTACAGCTCTCAAAACAAAATCTGAAGCATCACTTTCTAAATAAAAGGCCTTTGTAAAGTCTGGATGTACCAAGATTGGAGCCGTAGTAAATGCAATCTTCAGGTCTTGAAATGCCTTCTCTGCTAGAGGTCCCCATTCCAGCTTATCCTTGCATGTCAACCGAGTGAGAGGAGCAACAACTTGAGAGTAATTCTTGATGAAGATCCGATAGAAGTTGGTAAAAGTAAGAAAGCATTGTACGTCTCTAACCGTCTTCGGAACCTCCCATGACATGATTGCTTCTACCTTCTTGGGGTCCATCTTCAAGCCTTCCGTAGTCACAACGAACTCCAAAAACTCCATCTCTATTTGGTGAAATAAACACTTCTCTAATTTGGCATATAGTCCTCGCTCGCATAGTTTCTCCAAGACCAAACGAACGTGCTTTTCATGCTCTTCCTCATTTTTGGAGTATATCAAAATATCATCCAAATAGATGACAACAAAATCGTAAAGGTGCTCTCGGAAAATATCATTCATCATATGTTGAAAGATCGCTGGAGCATTGATAAGACCAAAGGGTATGACGTTATACTCAAAATGGCCATAACTTGTACGAAACGATGTCTTCCACTCATCTCCTTCCTTGATTCGTACGAGGTTGTAAGCTCCTCTTAGATCAATTTTTGTAAAGATCCTTGCACATCCAAGTTGTTTTAAGAGACCAGAAATCAATGATAATGGGTAATGATTCTTCTTTGTTACATTGTTGAGGCCTCAATAGTCCACGCATATTTGTAACGAGCCATCTTTCTTCTTCACAAATAAGATGGGTGCTCCAGCTAACGATTTTGAATGACGGATGAAGTTTTTGGCTAGATTCTTGTCGATGTACTTCTGCAACTCCGCCAACTCCATCTGCGATAGATTGTAGATTGGGCCAAAAGGCGGTTGTGTTCCTTCTTGCAAGTCTATGGCGCAATCATATGGTCGAAGTTCCGGTAGCATGTCGGCATTCTTCTTTTGAAACACATCTTTAAAATCCTTATATTGCTTAGGTATACTTGTTGTCGAGATCTTCTCCCCGGTAGTTGGAGCCGCATAAATGACAAATGGTGTGCCTTCCTTAGACGATCTTATAAACGCTCTTGCTCCAATGAATAAGGATTTCTCTATTCGGGGTTTTCTACTAGACCTACTTTTGGGTGGTTTTGTGGGAAAGGTCATCTTCTGTAACCTCCAATCTATGGATGGGTTATGCTTTTCCAACTAGGAAAGACCAAGAATAACAGGATTTAATGGGGTTCTAATAATATTAAAAATAATATGACTACTATGGCCCTTAAACGTCACTTCTATAGGTTCTGATTCATGGGTGACACTACCAGACAATAAAGGTCGCCCATCTATAACCTCAACGTGAACAGGTTTGGATTTTTGTACTAAAGGGATCTTATGACGCTTTGCAAATTCTTTGTCTAAGAAAGACGCAGATGCTCCTGATTCTAATAATGCTAAGATTCTCAGTTTTTGAGGGCCAATAAACAAAGGGATTGTAAAGCAAAGGGCAGGTTGAGCGGAAAGAAAGGAACATGATTATTGTTGCGATATTTCATTGTCCAGCCGCACGGTTCCTATTGTGGCTGAGTATCCTCATTTTCCTGAATAAATACGCCCCTAGTCCTGACAATACGTCAATTTTGCTTCTTGGGGCAGTTTCTAACTTTGTGGCCTTCTTCACCGCAATATAATCATAGACCTTCCTCTATATACTGCTTTTTTTTTTCTAAAGTAAGGAATTTGACACATACCGCATTAATTTACATGTCTTCTACCTCTGAATGTGAATTCACGTTGCTTGCTGACATAGTTGGGGCGTGGCCAACCGTATATTGTCTTGAACATTGATCTTGGTCGCGTTGGAATAAGCGATTATCGTACTTCACAGCTTGGCTAATAGCTTCATTGAGCGTTTGAGGATCAGGAAGAGTTAACAGCAAATCCTTCACATTGTCCCTTAAACCCCAATAGAATTGACTCATCAACGCTTCTTCATGCCAATTGATGTCGCATGCTAATTACCTGAAGTCCGATGCATAGACTGATGTAGAACGCATCCCTTGTCGTAGTGACCGGATCTTTGTTCTAGCCCATCGAACCTTATCGTATTCACCAAATGCTTCCACAAACGCCTCTAAAAAGGTTTCAAAGTTATTTAGTATGGATGATCATTTCTCAAACAAAGGAGCAAACCATAATAGAGCTTGCCTTGTAAGTAAGGTTCCAATAAGCCCAACACGTGACTCTTTCGTTGGATAGCGTTCGGACTATAAAACTGTTATCAACCTGATTTGATTGACAAATCCTCAAAACTTGGAACGCGTACCATCAAACTTGTCTGGAAGGCTAACTCGGGGCTCCTTATGTTGTAGAAACAGGGGTGCTTGTCGAACCTGAGGTAAAGTTGCTTCTCCAAGTACAGAAGTTTGAGGCTGGTGCAACCTAGATTGTGCCATCCCAGATGCTCCATCATTATGAAGCCTTGCCACGACTCCTTCAATCTCTATAATTCTTTGTAATAATGTAGCAAGGGCATTCATGATAGCATCCAACTTGGACTTCAAACTTTCCGTCATACTAATGTCTTGGCCTCAGACCATTCTAAGAAAGGACAAAAATGACTGTACAAGAAGACAATATTGGTTTAGAAGAGAGTACTCTGCAATCTCTAAAATGCCTTTAGAGCTTCAAGAAAAGGGGTAATCCACTCTCTCCAAGAAGAATAAGACTCCAATATTGTAACAAAAGAAGTATGAGTTTAAAGGAGGGTAATCCGTAACCTCTAAAATGCTAGTACACTTCTAAGCAGAGGGGTAATCTACACTCTAATGAAGAAGAAACTAGCTCTGATATTTGAGGTGAGTGAAGTCTCGACAAACTGTCACGGACATAGAAATATAGACTTGAGATCTAACAAGAAGTTCAAGAAGAACTGGCAAGAACTAGATTAATCAGATGAATACAAGAACAAGACCAGAGAGGTGAGCTAGAGCTCCAAGAGATGTGTTGTTGAGACTAAAGAACTCTTTAGCCTCGATTCCAATATATACTCCTATTTAGGAAGCTTCTCAAACAACTTCTACTAACTAGGAAGCTTCTAGAAGGTTCCAGAGACTTGTTTCTAGAAGGTTCTAGAATCTTGTCTCTAGAAGGTACTAAGGACTATGTTCCTAACATCTTCTAGTAATTAAGAAGCTTCTAGAAGGTTCCAAAGACTTGCTTCTAGAAGGTTCTAAGGACTATGTCCCTAACAACTTCATTCAAACTTTAGGCCAAAACTAAGTAAATCTTAAATCCTAATAAAATCTCAAATCTTAAATCAAATCCTATTCAAATCCTAAACCCTAAATCAAATCCTAATCCAAACCCTAAACCCTAAACCAAACCCTAATCCAAATCCTAAACCCCAAATCAAAGCCTAACCAAACCCTAAACCAAACTCTAATAATTCCTATAACAGATTTAAACCTCAATAACTAATGAATAAACCATTGATCTTAACTCAAATTTTGCATACTTCTAAAAATATATGTTAAAAACAAGCAAAAAAAAAAAATTGATAAGGATCGAAGTTACCAAATTATCGATATCCTCAAAAATGTGCTTAGATATTGGCCGGCCTTCTTCTCCAATCTTGATGCCAATCTTCCAAAGCCAATATCTCTCTTTTTCATTGTTCGATTGATTTCAAAATTTTCATACACATAGAAAAATAAGTCTAATATCCTTTCACACAAGTTTCACTCTAATCGAACTAGTAGATTGTAAGAAATCTTAAAAACCCTCACTAGAGCTAAAATTCTACTTTTTGAGACCTTGACCCACTTAAACCTCAATATCCTTCAATTCAACCGTTAGATTGAGCTCAAATTCATAAAACATATTGAAATCAACTATAAACATAAACCCAAAAAATTTCACCCATAGATCTATTAAAAAAAACTCTTGAAATCATCCAAAATATAAACCCTATTTTATTTCATAAAATCCAAGTCATCCGAAACAAATCTTGACTTTGCAAAGCTATTACAAAGTCAATACAGATCCAAATCACCCAAAATCAATAGCCATAGAAACCCTATTCAATCTTCTATCAAACTCCCATTCTCTGATCTACCAAAGAGTCCTGTAGTTGTTGTCGAGACTCGGTTTTGTGCCCCAGGGTCTGATTTCAATGCTGGTTCATAACCGGCCTTCTCCGAGTATCAATATCTAGTTTTTCTAAGTAATTTTTACTTGAATTTACTCTTAACTTCTTCCTTAAGCTGTCTATATTATTTATTTTTCCAATCTACTTTATTTTGCCTTATTTATGGTCCTACGAAGTAAGTAGAAGTCACCTTTCTAAAAAGGCAGCATTGCTACTAAAAGTTTTACTATCTTCCTATCTTTTCTCTATATTTTTCTACTTTTTTTTTTTTTAACTTGGCTCTTCTATAATAAGATCCATGTTATCATCTTTCATTATATAGTCATGTTACAATACGACAACGTGCAACCAAGTTATTGGAGATTATCCATTCTGATGTTTGTGGACCTGTGAGGATGCCATCAATAGGAGGTGTTAGGTATTTTTCACATTCATTGATGATTTTTCAAGGAAGGTTTGGATATTCATCTTTAAAGTAAAGAGTGAGTGTTTCACAAGGTTTAAGGAATTTAAGGCACTTGTGGAGAAGCAATGTGAATACAAAATCAAGGTATTGCATATGGACAATAGAAGTGAGTATATGTCAAAGCAATTCAATGATTTCTTAAAGTTACTTGGTATTGTAATACAAACCTCTACTCCTTATACTCCACAACAAAATAAAGTTGTTGAAAGACCAAATCGGACTATTATGGAGATGGCAAGGAGTATGCTTCATGCACAACACCTTAGACCTGAGTTTTGGGGGGAAGCAGTAGTGAATGCAGTGTACACAAGAAATAGGTGTCCTACAAGTGCACTTAAATCAATGACGCTAGAAGAAGCTTGGAGTGGGAGAAAACCTTGTGTTTCTCAGATGAGGACCTTTGGATGCATAGCATATGCAAAGACATTAGATTGTATGATATCAAAATTTGATGCAAAAGGTACAAAATATGTATTTGTTGGATATTGTGAAGGTACAAAGGCTTATAGGCTCATGTGTTTGGACACTAAAAAGATCATCAAAAGTCGTGATGTTGAGTTTTTTGGAGTACAATAGTGCTTGTGAGCACTTAGAGATGTGTTTAAGTGGGAGTAATGGTGTGTTTGTGGACACATCTTCAAATTCAGCAAAGAAGGAAGAAGACAAAGATAATGATGGTTGTAAAGGTGGAAATAAAGATGAAGAGACAAAGAAGGTGGATAAGAAGGCTTCTACAATTGCTAAGACCAGCAATGAAGAGCATGAAGATGTTGATGATGATGGTGATGAGGATTATGAACCTTTGAGTGAGAAAAGACTATCTTCAAAAGAAAAGAAGGTTTGAGGTGACCATGGAGTGCAACAAGTTGAGTCTTCTTCAAATGAAAGGAAATATCATTTGAAAGATAGAAAAAAACATGGTGAATGGTGAAAGGACCATATTTTTCCTCAAGTAAGTAAAGAATATGTCAATATTGCACTTCTCGTTGATCACTCATTGATAATAGAATAGGGAAATTGACTCAACTTCTACCAAATCGAACTTTAATTGGTTGTAAGTGGGTGTTTAGAACAACGAGGGATGTAATGGGCAATGTTGTAAGGTATAAGGCAAGATTGATTGTAAAAGGCTATTCACAAATTGCTGGTGTTGATTTCAATGAGACATTTGCTCTCGTGGCCAAATTCACCACTATTAGAACTATTGTGGTAATTGGAGCAGCAATAGACTTGGAGATGCACCAAATGGATGTGAAGACGACTTTCTTTAATAGAGAATTAGAAGAAGACATCTACATAGATCAACCTCAAGGATTTGTTGAAAAAGACAAATAACACCTTGTGTATAAGTTGAAGAAATCTTTGTATGGGCTCAAGCAATCATTAAGGACATGGTACCAACATATCGACACTTTCTTTGTGAATGAAGGATTTGTGAGGAGTGAGGTTGATCATTCCATATTTGTGATGCAATCAAAAGCCTTTTTGTTTATTGTTATTCTTTATTTTGATGATTTGATCATCTTGACCAATACTTTGGAAAAGATGGATTGGTTGAAGGCAAAGCTAGCAAAAGAATTTGAAATGAGTGATTTGAGAGAACTCCACTATTGCTTAAGAGTGGAGTTTGTGAGAGATCGAGCTAAGAAGATCATAACATTGAGCCAAAAGAAGTACATTGAAGAAGTGTTGAAACGGTTCAATATGGAGGAGTGCAAGTCCATTTGAACACCTTTGGAAGTAAATTTGAAGTTGATGAAGCTCACGTATGAGGAATTTGCTGAAGTTGAAGAAGAAATGAAAGATGTTCTATACAAGGCAGCAATAGGCTCACTTATGTATTCAATGGTTGGTACAAAGGTGGATCTTGCATATGCGGTGAGTGTTGTGAGTCAATACATGTCAAAAGCTAGATCAATCCATTGGGCAACCATTAAGAGGAACTTGAGGTACTTAAAAGGTACTTTGAACTTCAAATTGTGTGTTGGAGGTGATAGTATTAGATTGCATAGATATTGTGATGCGGATTTGGCTGGAGATGCAAATGATAGAAGATCAACAATGGGATATGTGTTCTTTGTTGGAGTGGGAGCAATTTCATGGAATTCTAAGAGACAACCAACAATTGTAAGGTCTACAATGGAGACAGAATATATGGCAACAAGTCATGGTGCAATAGAAGTAATATGGCTAAGACAAGTTTTAGAAGACATTGGGCTTGTACAATTGGAAGCAACTCCAATGAAGTGTAACAATCAAGGATGCTTTGCTTTTTCCAAGAATCCAAAGCATCATTCAAGGACAAAGCACATTGACATTCAACATCACTTCATACAAGAGAAGATTGAGATGGGAGTAATTGACATGAAGTATTGTGTAACGGAAGACATGCTTGTTGATGTGCTTACAAAAGCATTGGTGAAAGACAGACATTATAAATTAACAAAGGGATTAGGTTTATTAGTCTTTGACTAATAGCAAAGTGGAAGTGTTAAAATAAATAGAGGATAAGTTAGAAGGTAAAAGATATTATCTTAGATAAGTTGCTAATGGTCAAAAGGCAGCAAAAGGATGAAAGAAAGTTACCAAGGTGGCTGCTAGGGTTATAGGTGGCGGTTAGGGTTTAAAGTAGCAGCTAAATTAAAGAGGAATCTAGGATTTAGTTGGATGAAAGTAAGATGAATGCTAGCCAAAATGGATGTTACTTCTACCTATAAGTATAGGATGTTGGAAGTGAGAGGCATCTCATTCCATACTTCTCTTGTGTCTAACCTTGCTGATTTTTACTTACTTGTGTCTTGCTTATTATGTTTCTTCAATAATTAGACAATAAATTTGAAAGAGTTCTTGTGCATATTTTCTAATGTGATAATAGACAATTGTGGTATTGTGATGAATGTTTTAATATAATAATTTCTTTGGTAAAGAATGTCATACATATAAAAACTTTCATGAGCTGATTGCTTGATAATTTAAATAATTAATTAATTAAAATATATATAAAATAAATAATTAAATAAAATATATATAAAATAAATAATTAAATAAAATATATATAAAATAAATAATTAAAATAATTAAAATAAATTAAAATAAAATAAATATAAAATAAATATAAAAAATTAAAAATTAAACTTAAATAAATAAAAATAAAATAATAAATAAATAATAGTTAAAAAAGAAAAGACATCAAATCTTTTATAAATGAAGTTATTCTACTACACTACTAAATACAATTAAGGTAGATTGATTTTGTTGATACCAATGCCAAAAATCCATGGTTGCTCTTGTAAGGTGTAATTGGAATACACATTACAGCGGAGTAGATGCATATATTGCTTGTGAAGTCTAGCCTATACATTGAATGGACTCATAGACATCAAGAAATTTTGATAATAAAATCTGGAGCAGTTCAATTTTAGTTTTTGTGACAATCATGTAAGGTAGTAGCTCTAAAGAGGAATTTAAGAAGATTTGCAACTTTATATATATTGCATTGATTTTGAGCTAAGAGAAGTATTAAGTTTATACTGAATATGTTTTGAAGAAAATAAATTATATATTTTTAGCTCCTCAAGATGAATTAAACATTGGTTTATTAAATCTCAAAGACAACTTTGTGATAGGATGCACAATCTAATCATTTCAAAAAATAAAAATAAAAATCAAGTAGTCATTGATAGGATTATTCTTGAATAGGCACTTATTATTGAGAAAAATATGCAGTACTCAACCACCATCTACTTTCTTTTAGTTGTTATCAGCTCCTATAATTTTTTGCTCATATGTAAAATCTTACATTTTCATTAGGCTTGTCTTTCAAGCACCATCTCTTACGTGAGATTTGTAGTGCTTCTTAGAATTTAGATTTAAAATTTATATGTGTAGCTTTGATAGGATTTAGGCTATTAGAGTGTAAAGAATTTTTAATGAATAATTTAAGTTGTGATTCTTCCAACATCTGTAAAGTAGAATTCAACTCAGATTATTGAGAATAGAATCAAATAGTGGTGTGAGCATATTTTCACTACTAAATTGATTAATATTGACTACTAACACTAAAGTACTTAATTATAAAAGTAGTAGAAGAAATTTTTTTTGATTACATCTCCATCTCCATGAGTAGTAGCGTACTTTACAACAAAAGAGCTATCTAAAGAGATTATAGCTATGAATCATGATTTTTTTCCCTTAAATAATAAAAATCAGATACAAAAATTCAAGCTTGAGATAAATAATCATTTAAACCTATTTATTCCAATGGTAGATTATGAAAAGTGAATTAGGTTTAAGATTGGTTGAATTAAGGTTGAAATATATGATTATATATAGATGAATGTATATTAAAGATAGATGAATTTTTATTCATGGATAGAAAGTCATTTGTTGATGAAAATTTGTCGTAGATAAATTTTTAATTTTAAATAATAATTAATATTAGATAAAAAAATAAAAATAAAAACTAAAATAAAAATTTTATGAATTTAATTTGAATCATATAAAAAGGTATCTATCAAGAGTGTGTTTGTTTTTGGTTATTTTCAGTTAAGTTTCTTATATTATTCATGTGATTTTGTAAGAGTGGCTTTTAATTAAATAAGAGAATTAAGAATTTAAGATAAAGTAGAAGAAAATTTGAATAATTAAATTAGAAGTTAATTAATAGTTTTGAATTAGAATATATCATTAATATAATGGTTTATTTTAGATCATAATTAAAAAAATCTTAAATTTATTAAACATAAATAAAATATTAATAAAAATTAAGTATTAGATTATTTAAATAATTAAATTATTATGAATTAGAATAGACTTTCAAGTAATGGAGATTCATTTTACTTCACATTGGGCAAAGTAATTTTTGGTTTTTTAATGCTTGAATAGTATTCCATTATAAAACAAGTAGCATGATTTGGTGTAGATATTGAAGCAACTCTAATCATTTCTATATCTTCACTACTTGACAATCTTGTTGCTCTTTGTAGTGGTGAATTGAATTAATACATAGTAAGCATTAATTCTTTCAATTGTTCTTGTATTTGTAGCATTGCATTTTTATTTCAAGAATCTTTGCCATCATTAAAAAATAGAAAAGAAAATATCTAATATCTCTTAAGATAAGTAGATAAAAGTATTAAAGAATAATAAAAAAAAAATAATAATATCAATTTAAAAGTAGACAATCTACAACTTCTAATATGCTTATGTTTTTTCAAAAAAAAAATATAATCTACTCTTCATCAAGAAGAGACAAAGTTTTGATATTATAAGTATATACTTATTAGTTTATCAAGGACAAGAATTCAATAAAGACAAATAAATAAGTAGAACTTTTTTAAAGAAAGATAAAAAAAAAATAAAAAAGTATATACACATATATATATATATTTAAAATATATATAAAAGAAACTAAAATGGTTATTATTAAAAGACAAAAAAATTAGAAATCCTTGGAAGTACAATAAAAATAAAAATAAAAAGAATTGAAAAGAATAAAGATGACTTCACTCTTGTCTCTATATATATATATATATATATATATATATATATATATATTATCTATCTAAGAGCAATGTGGTAATATTCTATAGGACCTCAAAAACTTGTCCAATTTGCAAGATACATGTCTTAACTTGCAAGGTAAGTTTTCTTTATGTCCATCATATTATTAACTTGTACAATAAGCTACCAATATGTGTGATACATGGCTTACTTGTTGACCAAGTTTCTAACCTATTAATCACTTATAGATATGTATAAAGGTGAAACTACATGTACAAAGCTTTTAAAAAGATATTATAAAATTAATTTATTTTTATCTACTTTTATCTATTCATATTATTTATTCTATGAGAATAAATATATATGTTTGTGATAAATAATAACTATATTTATTATCTATATTGAAAGTTATTGATACATGCCAAACTTAAAGACAAAATATTTGTTCATTAGCTACTTGCTTTTAGTAAAAATAAACTTATAGATATTAAAAAAGAATATGATGCTTGTCGAGTAAGCATGCTCTTAAATCAAGAAGATAGCTTGGGTTTAATTGGCAAGCATATTTTAAAATATAAACTGCCTTATGAAACAAAGAATTTTTGAGTCAACATGCTATTTTTTTTGCATGCAATGATGAAGTTTCTATAATAAACTAATCAATATGAAAAGCAATAAAAGGAAAAAATTGAGATTTATTGGGAAGATTGGAAAGCTGTAGAGATGGTTTGAATAGAATATTTGAACATATTAGAGGTAAGCAGATGGCCTCTGCACAAACTCTTGCTTAATGTTGACATATCCTTAATGCATTTGCATAATCTTGACCTAGTCAATGGTCTTTGTAACGGAATTTAGCTAATTGTCAGATATCACACTAATCAAGTTATTGAAGTTAATAAAAGAAAAGTCTAGCCACATTGCATTCATTCCTAAAATCATAGTAACTATTGGAAAGTCAAGTCTTCCTGAACTTAGCCGTAAGTAAAAAACCGCCTATAAAATACGGAGAAACATTCTTGAGACGAATCAAGGTAGACCACTGTCCACGACTGCAGTGGCAATTGTAATCATCACATTCAACTCCTCCAAAGTGAAGGCAAGTTCAGAAGAAATCTTACGGTTGTACTTCAAGGTATGAGCGTTTATGACAAGGCGCAAGGATCCGGCAGTGGGACGAGAGAAGATAGCTACAGTCTTCTTCTGACGAGATATGTACAAATGCGATTGATTTTGACTCGTAATTCAATGTTTGCGATTCTAAATCATATGAAAAATATGATGAAAGTGTCTCAAGATGGATCAGCTTCTCATGATCGACGTTTTGACATACAACCAAAATCCATCCACACTGGTAAAAGTTGACTTTTAGATAATGACTAGTTGGAGGACATATAGGAACCAATACGCATGAGTGAATGATTGTGTCTTGAGTGTAAGTTTCCATACAAGTACCACCAATTCCTTGTCATGCATAATCAGGTTGGATAAACAATCGACACACTCAGTCACATGGATTGTAATCAATCCTCAACCTCAAAATCAGTGTGAACTCTAACGGTTCATTACTTTCAACTATCGCCAAGAAGAACGATTCTAATCAGACACCTTAACATTCTCAGAAGTCTAAAGCAGTGCCCAGCTCTCCTTTCCTCACAGGCGGATCGGTTAAGCCATGTCCTAACAGAGTTCTGCCAATCCTTCTAGAAGTGCCCATTGGAAATGACATTATTATGCTTCACCTTGATTTCAGTCCTGATTGCCAATGAGAGACGGTCAAGTGCCAATTGATACCTTCGGCAAATTCAAATTGGTTGTAGACAGGGAAGAAATCGTTGTACATAATGTGTACAAAAACATATCTCCAGAAGAGGCAAGGCGCATAGGCGATAGAACCCGAGAAAACAAAGAGAGTGAGAATGAAAAACAAGGGCCCTCATCTCAAAGAATTCACGTCAGACGCGTAGGAGATTGATTCCAACTTACGTGAATTCTTTGAGATGAGGGCTCTTGTTTATGGATCAATCACGTAGGAGATTGATCCCAACTTACGTGGATCCGCCACTCTACTACTTCAATCGACTTGTTGTTGTATGCCTTAACTAATTGAGAAATTGTGGAACAAGTTTGACAACTTTACTGCAACCACGGAATTGTAATTGAAAAAAAAATTGTAATTGTTTGTTTTTTGACTGACAATATCACTAGTTAACAAAAATTATCCTCAATAATGGAACATTGCGTGTCAATATATCTTCCACAATTTAAATTCCAATGACAAACCATTGGAAGATAGCATGGGGTTAGCAGAGCCCAGAGCTCGAGCTCACAATATAAATAAAAGAGAAAAAGAATATATATATATATATATATATATATATATGAATGAAATGAGTTAAGTATGATGCAAGCAGAAGACTTGAAACAAGAACCTACAGATTCATTAGATCAAATAATTTATTATGTTCTTTGTGTATACAATATACATAAAAATTTGCAAACATTTGTCATGAATCATCTTTTCTGTCAATATAAAAAGAAAACATTGTTCATGTTCACAGAATATACTAGAAATTTGATAAACCACAATAGCTGAGACATATTGTTCAATCAATGCTGTAGGAAAAGCTTTGTTCAATCATTCAAAATATTACATAAAAAACATGGCACAACTCAATATTGTTATACAAGAAATAATCCAATGGTTCCAAGCTAAAAAATGCAGCAATCCTCATTACATTGATTTTGACTGCTGTATGCACATCTATGTTACAAAAGTAACTTCCAACACTAAACAAAGTCAAACTAGAGACTTGAGGCCACAAAAAGTTGACTCTGACATGGTCACGAGGTGGAGAAAATTTTGCTTTGGAAAATAAAGGATAAACTTTTGAAGACCTGGGGTGGTGTATAAACTTGCCTTTGAAGCATAGATATCTTCAGAAATAGAAAACATAAAGAGTGGTGCCTTAAAACATACTTAAAAATGTCAAATATTCTCTTTGAATCATTAAACCCCAACACAAGTGGAATATCAAAGTATATTTTCAAATTCTCAAATCCTGTCACTGAAGCATAAGAACTATAAACAAAGTAGCACAGAATATATATAAATATAAAACATTTGATTTGTCCTTGAGTCATTTTGAACTTCCTTGGGATTTGATCCCAACTTTACTACCAATGGGGGTAGTGAATTTTGCTCTTTCAATCAAGTCAAATTGACCTTGACCCCTCCGTAGCAGAAGGAAATCGAACCCTTGATGTTTTACACTTGGTACTGGATGATGCCACCAGAATAATATCCGTCTTCGCCCTGAGATTAAAATACCGCCGTTTTAACGTCGTTAATTAGAATTAAAAAAACTATCACCTAAACTTGTCATTAAATATTCACCATATGTATTCTGATTTTCATATGTATTAAGTATTTTAAACAATCATGCTGAACTCCATACTTTATTTCATTATTGACCTCATACAAATTCAATAATGAAGTATAAAAATAAAACCATTTGTATGTGTGTGTGTGTGTACACACAAAACAATGCACACACATACATATAGATATATATATATATATATATATAGATATATATTGTAAAGACTTGTTACACATAAATGAACAATTGTAAAGATAACATAACACGTTGTTATGTTCATAATATCTTTTGGCAGTTCGTTTATTCACATGATCTCAAAAAAAAAAAAAAAAAAAAAAAAAAAAAATCCACTGTCAAATTAACTAAATTTTAGTATCCACCAAGATTTTAAAATAAAAATGATACCTATGATTTAAAAATCATTCATAAAACCATTTTTTTTTTAAGATTTTAAATATCATATCAACTTATAAAAAAAAAGTAAACAAAAATAAACAAAAATAAACAAAAATAAATCTTAGTGTGGGAATGTTTTAATTGTGAACCATTACAATGAAATAATGCAGCAACTCATAGAAAAATCAAAACCGACATATTTAATCCAGAATCGAATCCCCTAGCAAAAGTGGTAAAGTTGAAATATATATATATATATATATATATATACATATGTAGTGCCATTTCTACAAAGTGATTGTTCTGGAAGCTGTAGCCAGCTGCGGAAGCCCTGACCATTATGTTGTGGGTGTTGGTGCCATTAAAAAATGAAACTCTGCTCCCAAGCTTCGGGGTTCTGAGTAGCGGCTTTGTAGTGTTCTGATTTGTCGCATTGCAATCTTGAAAACGCAACACAACCCATGACATAATCTCGAAGTTCATGTGGATTCGTGCGCGACCCAGGCTCCGAAGTCAGCTTCAATCATGAGGCTTCACCACGCGCTTGTCAAAGAGGCAAGGCCACAGTTAAGAGTCCAGTCTGCCGGCACCCTGAATCCATTCACTTGGTTCGCCTCACTCACACCCACCTGTCCGTCGTCGTTCACTAGTTACGGTGGCGCGGAGATTTTTCTTAGATCATCAGCTGGGTCCTGTTGCATAATTTTGGAGCTGCGTGCTGGTTTCTGTGTGTTGAGGTTTCGTTTCTGAGTGCGAACTTCGGTGGAGGTAGGAGTAGTTAATAGCGATGACCATGGGAAGAGGCAGTGCGATGTTGGCTGTGGCGATTTTCCTCGTAAGTGCCGCAATGGGTGTGCGGGGAGCCACTTATACTCTGCCCGGCTCATGGGTGGTTCCGACCGAGAACGCAGATATTTACAACGTGTGGGCTCAGAATGTCTCCAGTTATCTTGTTGAAGGCGATGTGATCAGTAAGTCCGTATCCTTCCCTGTATTTTTCTTTCCTTGAAGTCGTAGATGTATTCGGATGAGGAGCTGTTGCTGTTTAAACGACTGTTGATAGCTTGATGGTTTGGGCGTTGCTCTGTAAGTTGTCGCGATTGGGATAGTTTACGGTGTAAATCGAGCTCTGGTTTCCTCTGTTTGGCCTGGAATCATTTTTGGGTCAGAGATCTCAAGAAATTTTGGTGAAATCAAGGCGAGACTGTGAGGGACCAGTTCATGATATTGGTAGGAGATGCACAAAGAACAGTCGCTAGCGTTTATGTTTAGCCGGAAGCACTTGCGTGGATTGGTGATGAGGGATATTCTCACTGGCTTATTTCAACTTGATTTCGAATGTAGGAATGCATCACGAGGGCACATTTATTTAACTGACGTCAATTTAGTGTCACTATTGTCCCTTCGAATCAGTGGCACCTGGTTTGATGTTATAAATATGATCGACGTTGTGGTGAGAGGTGAGCTTGGAGCACAAGAGATTCTTGGACTTGGTTTGCGTTCAAGTTTATACAATGCGAGAATAACCCCAAAGAATTCAATTAAGCGAATTAAGAAAACGTATATTAGTTTCTTTCGTTGTCGCTTCGGTCGATTCCGCATAGTTTCATCAGAGGAGACGCGCAGTTGGCGATCTGCGAGCTAACTTCTGAGCTAAAATCTATCAGTTTACTGTTTGGGTGCAGTTTTCCAGTATGTGGCAGCAGCTCATGACGTGGTAACTTTGGGAACCCAAGCAGAGTACGACGGTTGCGATTCAACTACTCCCTTGAACAGAACCCAGACAGGGAACGACGCCATCATCGTCAAGGCAGGAATCAATCTCTACATTTGCGGCAGAAATGGCCATTGCCAAGCAGGTCAAAAGGTATCCGTCACTGCATCTGCAGCCAACATAATCACCCCGACGATCTCACCTGTCGCAAGCATCCCAGCGCTCTCACCGCCACTGAGCGCCCCAACGATCTCACCTGCATCAGGTGCCGCACTTCCAGCAATCTACACCATCACTCCAGCTGCAGCTCCACACTCTGCTGGTTCCGTGACTGTACCCCAGGCCGTTGCCGCCGCCACAGTCGCAGCGGCGGCATGTTTTGCCCTTTTCTAGAGATCGGTCTTTTTCGTAGAAATATCTATGCATAAACAATATGATATAAAGTAGAGAAAAAGGATATGGTATAATGTTAATTGTTGTTATTATTTTGATGAATAAAAATTAAAAATGAGACTATATATGGTTTTCTATAATAAAAAATTTCACTACCCAGTCTTAAAAAAAAAACCTTCTTCTTTTCTAATCTTTTTTACACAAATATATTTTTTTCTTTAAATTACTTTTACACAAAGTCTTATTTTTCTTCTTTTAACTAAATCTAATTCTTTTTACTTGGACTCCATTTACACTAAGTCTTCTCTTGATTACTTTCAACAAAGAATGTAGGATTTAATAATTAATTTTGAGAGATTAACATCAACAATTTAGAATTAAGTATTAGGGATTTGTAGAGGGTAATTTGAAATTAACAAGAAGCTAAATCAATCAATCAATCAAAAAAAAAAAAAAAAAAAAAAAAAAAAACATATATTTCTGATCTTTGCACCAATAGATACTACCATGCCAACTTTATAAGAAAGCACAGCAAAGAATTTCCATAAGACCCTAACAAAGCTACTTCTTCCATACATTAGTTAAACAAAAGTTAATCCATTGGTACTTCCTTTCTTCTAGCCTTTAAGCTTGATAAGCCTCAATTCCTACTCTAATCCAATCCACCACACATTCTTGATGCAGATAGTATCCTCAGCCAAGGCAACATGTGCAACTCCTCTAACAGTGGAAATAAATCAATTTAACCTCTTTTATTTAAGTCAATCCAGTTTGCTCTCTACAAAACTCCAATCCTAGCATACATGCAATTTACAATCACAAGAAGCATAGATATTTTGTGCAACAAAGAAACCAACAACATCAATACTATGTCACAATAGCATTATTGCAAGTAAGGTCATTATTAACAATAATAATAGTCTTTAACATAATAATCTTCATAAAAAAGGAAAATCAACACCTCGAAGTTACTTACTAAGTCCTTAGAAATAACAAGTAGAAGTGACTACTTGACAATGACTATATAACAACCATATGACTAATGTAGGTGCTTCCTTCTTTAAAATAGCAATCCAAAACTGCAAAAATACCACAATAGAAAGCAAAGAATGAAGATTATATGTTTGAAGAACCAATTAAAATCTTAAAGAATTTAGACAACTACAATATTGAACACAAGCCCTTATGTCTCTCATCTTTTCACTCCAAGACCAAGAAGCCAATATTATGCATCAAAATTAGCAAAGATAACTTATAACCTCCATAAGCACCAAAGTCATTGATTGCCTTAGAATAATTATTGGAGAATAAGTTGATGACAAGAAACACAAGGGACTGCAATAATAAATTCTTATTAGCAATTTGGAATAACAAAAATCTACATAGAGCCTTTTAAAGATTGTATAGACATAGGTGAATCTTACTTCAATCTAGCAATGATTTTATGGACATAAATGGCATGTAAAAATTCTATTTTTATAATTTTAGAAGAAAGAAATAAAAATAAATAAATCATACTTTAATTTCTTTAGAATTCTTAAGAAGTACTTTAAAGACCTTATAAGATAATCTTAATTCCAATTTAATTTAAATATATTATCTATCTTAGACAAGACTTTCTTTTTGGATTTTGATAAAATAGAGATAGCATTCCTAATGACACCTACAAGCAACCAAATTAGAGAAGAATTAGATATTGCTATCCAAAAAAGAATCTTTTGCATAAAAAGCTTTTATAAAAACTTTCATAAGTTCTTTTTTTTTCTTTATAAAATTAAATCAAAAGCTTAAGAATTCGTAATTATAGTTAAAATCTAATTTTTAAGTATAAAATATTATTCTAAAAATAGAATAAAATTTATAATATTAGAGTCAAAGAATTAGACAAAGTTTTTGGTTTAATGCATGATTTTATATTTTGAAAGCTTTTTTGGGCTAAATAAACATTTTTAATCAAATAAGTGTAAAAAAGATAAGTATTTTAATTACCTTCATTATCCAACATCACATCACTATTATGGAATCTTTTATGAATAATTATTAAGACATGAATCTCAAATAACCAAAAACTCAATATATTCTTGTATAATTCAAAAAGAATAGATATTTACTCAAAATTAATATATTATTGAAACTAGAATGGCTATTGCTAAAGACAAGATGATTAAAAAGTCTTGAAACAAGACTAAGAACTAGAAAGGTGTTGAAAAGAATGAAGAAGGCTTCATTCTTACATCCAATATATACTATCTAACTAAAAGCTATATGACAGCATTCTATAGGGCCTCCAATACGTGTCCAACTTGCAAGATACGTATCTAACTTATAAGACAAATTTCTTGTATGTGTGCCATATAATAAGCTTCTTCCACAAGCTACTAGCATGTGCAACATGTGGTTAACTTGTTGGCCAAGTTTCTAACCAACCAATCAACTACAAAAATTTCTAAAGTCAAATATACGTCTATGAAGCTTCTAAGAAGCTTTGCCACAAGATAATATCAAATCTACCTACATTTATCTTCTATCTAACTCTTCTTATTTAGATATATATATATATATATATATATATATATATACATATATATCAGTGACAAAAATAAGACTTTATGGATTATTCTAAAATACATTCCAAATAGTTCATTGGGTCTAATCAATATATATATGCTTCCAAAAAATTAAAAAAAATAAACCTAATATAGATTGATCTTACACATATTCTATCATCCAATATCTCTTTTATTTGAAGAGATGATTAGAATATAATAGAAACCAAGAAATAAATCTTCTTATTGTAAAAGAATTACTCTTAAAGACAAAAAATTCTTGAAAATATTTCAAATCAAAACTTATTTTAAATAATTATTTTAAGTATGATAAGTTATTTATCTATTTATAAAATAATAAAAAATAAGATATTAGAGTCTTTGTACAATTTAATAGGATTCATATCAATCACCACTATTTTTCTTCAAGTAACACCTTTTAATACAAAATTAGAGTAGATGTTGCCATATTATACCATTTTCTTATAGAATTCTTTCTTTCATTTATTTGTATGTTGTTGTATTACATATTATCTTGTCTAAGAATGCATCAAGCATCTAATTGTTGAAGGTAACTTGTATTTTGTAACAAAAAAGAATCTATCAATCTTAATATAATCCAAAATAAATTTTTATCAGATCTTGTTAATTCTAATCAAACTTTTATCAAATCTTTAAAAATCTTCAAAAAAACCTAAAAGAGTTATTAATTAAATCATAAAAAATACTAAAAATATTCTAAAGATATCTTAATTTTTTTGAAATAAATTCTAAATAATTTTTAAGTAAATCCTAAAAATCTTAATCAAATCTTGATGAAATCTAAAAGAAGTCCTAAAAAATTAAATAAAATTATAGATGAATTTTTAAAAACTTCGAAAAAATTCTAGTAAAATTTTTAAAAATCTTAATAATATATTAAAAAAATCTAATAAATTTTAATCAAATATTAATAAACTCTTAATAAATTATAATAAATTCTAATCAAATCCTAACCAACTTAAAACCAAATCTTATTATAGTTTTAAAACCTCAATAATTGATAATTAAACTATTGATTTTACTTTAAAAATTTTATAAATTATAATCTATTAATTAACATCAACTTAAAAATTTAAAAAAAAAAAAAAAAAAAAAAAAAAACTCTCAATTTATTCGGATATAAATCATCTTCTTTTTCCAATCTTAATATTAATCCACCAAAAACTATTTTTTTATTTTACGATTTAATTTCCCTCAAATTTTAAAAAATAAATTCAAACTAAATTTATTATTAGCTTATAAAAATTATCTTAATTAAATTGGTAAATTATGCTATATCAAAGAAACCTTCATTAATTTTTAAAATCTAAATTTAAAGATCTTTATCCAATTGGATTTTATTAAGTTTTAATAATACCATTTTATTGATCTTAAATTTAAAAAACCCATTTAAGATAAGAAAATTTACAAGCACACAAAATTTTACTTATCAATCTCCTATAATATTTATAATATTTTTAAATATGTATACTCTATTATATTTTTTAAAATTCTAAATCACTTAAAATACATTTTGACTTTTAAAAGCCCATAAAAATTTAATATAAATCCAAATTATCGAAAATTAGTACTTAAATAAATTATATAGTTTTTTTTAATCTTATTTTGTGATTAACAAAAGAAATCCAAAATTGAAATAGATGCATAATTTTGTGACTTGGAGTCTAGTTTCAAGCTTGATTTACAACTAATCCTCTTAGAATATTGATATTTAGCTTTTAAGAGAATTTTTGCTAGAAACTACTTTTAATTTTTTTTAAAGATGATTAGTTTTTTTAATAATCTACTATGTTTTTATGTTGTTTATGATCCTATAAAGTAAATAGAAGTCTTTTTTACAAATAAAAATTAGTATTAACACTAAATATATTTATTACCTTCTTATCTTTTATTTATATCTTTTTATAGTATAATTCATATTTTTTCTATGACCTTACAGTTGTGTTACAATATGACATCCATCTCATATAAACTTTTCTATTCTTTGGTATATCCAAAATAATTTAAATCTTGTTATTGTATTCATACTATGTTTTTAATGTCTTTATTTGATTTTTTTTTTCATTCTTATTATCCAAGTTAAAATCATCTTTTTATCTTAAAAGATTTAAATCTTTAATAAGATCTTTTATTTTTATTTATTTATATATTTATTTATTTAAATATCTTTATTTTTTTTAGAAATTGATATTTTTAAACTTACTCTATCTAGCTCTCATAATAAATAGGTTGCATTATTGTAAATAATTATTATTATATATAGTCCAAAATAATATATATTATTTTCTTAAAGTAATATTTTAATTATCTAAGACATTATCATAAATCAAAACTTAATCAATTTTTTAATTTCCTAAGATCTTAATTAATATTTTTTATCAAATTAATATCTTAATTAATATTTTTTTAATAAACTTTCTATTTTTTACCTTTGAATTCTATTTTCATATCTTTTAGTCTTTATTTAAGTTACTAAATAGTAATATTTAAAGATTCTTTTCTTGACAATCTATCTTTCTATGATAATATACTCCAAGTTTGTACTTTTTCTTCAATTGATATATTAAGTTTTTGACTCTTCATGGACTTAATAGACATATATCTTATTACTGAATAATAATTTGTTTCATTAAGTCATAATGCAAATAATAAAAGTCAAGGCCATTCTCTTACCTTTGTATTACAAGCTTTAATCAATGCTTTTACAATTGATAGATGACCACATTCAATTTTTGCATTATTTTGGATTATAAATATTAGCCAATAATAACTTAATTCTATATCTTTCAAAGAAATTACAAGATTCTTACTCATTTAGTTCTATATAATATGTAATGGCTTTTTTTACACATCTCTAGTAACAAATAATATCTTTAAATAAAAATCTATAAATTCTTTCAATAGACTTTGCTATTAATATTCAATCTTCTACTTGATTTGATAGATTCTTCTAAATCAAGGGTAAATACTTTTTTTTTTCATAATCCAATTTTTATAATAATAAAATCAATAATCTATTTAAAATAAATAGCTAAAATATATATTAGATATAAAATATTTTTATGTTATTTATTGTAATACAATTGACAAGTTCTATACAATTTTATAAATAAAAAGATACTTTAATACACATTTTTTTACTAATTTCATTTTTTAAGTTTAGCAGAAATAAGTCAATTATTCTATAATGTGCTTATAAAATATTGTAAATTTTTTTTATAAGTTTTTTTTTTCTTTTTTTTATTACATGTCATTCATCGTGGCATTTCAATTCCTTTTTTTAGTCATCTCTATAAGAACCCTTCTTAAAGAAAAAACTTTGGATATTTTTTTAATTTGCTTAAATATTTTTTTGGACCAATTTTTTTACTTAATTAAGATATTTAAGTAGTAATTAATATCTAATAATTCTCCTTTATAAAGCTCTTCTAAAAAAATAACTCGCCTTCTATGTCAAGATTTAAAACTAAATAGAATTTAGTTCCAATATCATCATTGTTTTCAACTATTTCATCTTTTTATGACAAAAGAGCTTCTATTTATCTTGTAGAACTATAGAAAAATTAAAACTTAGTAGATTAGCAAAAATAACAGTATGTATATCTTTAGGTAAAAGCAAAGTATAGCTTTGAACAAATATCACTTAAAAAATCTAAAGATTGATACTTTGAGAAGATTGATTATGAACTAGGATTGAATCAAATTGAGAGACACAATAGTGTGCATTTATAGTAGAGATAGGATTCTATTATTGATTAAAAATTAGAATTTGAAAGCAAACTTAAGAAAAAAATACATAAGTTTGTTTTAAACGATTTAAGTGCATATTAATTTTATAAAAGCTTTGCAAAGTCATAGTTGTTTTAAGTGACTCTATATATATATTAAATAAAAAAGAAATTTCATTTTGGTGAATTATATGAATTATTTAATAGATCTGTAGAAATGTTTTGTAGGTATGTGAATATAGTTGTGTTAAATATGTATTTTGAATTTGAGCTTAATTAAATAGTCAGATCAAAATTAGTTGAGATTCAAGTAAGTTAAGATCTTAGAAATTGGATATTGAAGGAAAGTAAGGATTTTTAAAATTTTAAAAAGAAAATTAATTAGATCAAAAAAATTTGTTTATATGCTGATGGTTGACTTGGTTTTTTTTACATTTATAAAGAATTTAAGACCAAGTTAATAACTCCAAAAAGAGATATTAAAATTGAAAGGTTTACAATGAGATTAATATATATATATATATATACTTGATTGGATTAGGTGCATTTTTTGTTAGTTTGTAAGTTGGATTCTCTTCAAAGTTTGTATACTTATTTTGAAATAGTAGATTAAGAATTTTGATAAATTTAAATCTAGATAAATAGGTAATATGATATTTATTGAGGTTTAAACTTTATTATAAATTAGGCCTTATTAATTATACATAAAGACTATTATTATTATTTTTGTCTACAGCCAATTTTTTGTTGCTAAATTTTAAAATCAAATTTAAAAGCTGTCTTAATGTTATTCATTTATGTAATGATAATTTACACACTTTATTAATATAAAATATTTTAAAATTCTTAATAACTAAAATATTTATCAATATAGATATAAAAAATAAATTAGAATTTTATATATTTGTCTAAATATTCTTTATATATAAAATATCAAAATATAAAAATTAGATATCTTAAATTTATTTATATAAAATATTAAAATTATTTTTTATTACAAATAGGAAATATTATTTAACTCTATCAAACTTGTTATTAATATAATTCAAAACAATCATATTTGATAGAGTTCAATATTATTTGAATTTATTCTGAAATAGATATTATAAAATAAATATATAAATATATCATTAAAAAAATTAAATTATAGATATTTTAATATTTTATCACAATCAATTAAAATATCAAAATTTTAAAATTTTATTTATTTTAATCATAGAATTTTTATTTCTTAAGAATTATAATAAAAAAATATCTGTAAAAAATTATTATTCATCCATTAATAAAAATTCATTAAAAAATAAAAATTCAGTTTTTTAAATTCATCCTATTCTAATCTAGCTTCATCCAACTTAAGTAGTCATCCAATGCAACAATTTGTCCAATGTAAAAGTTCTACTATAATGTATAAGATGTCAAAAACAAGCCTAAACTAGCTTCTAGAATAAAGCCATGAGCAATTGTGCCATAATTAATAGAAAGAATGGAATTGATTGTTGATGCATTGGCAATTCAAAAATTTTAAATCTTTAAAATTCTTTACAAAAATAAAAATAAGCAAGCATAGTTGCTTTTAAATTAATTTATAATAGAAACTTGAAAAATGAAGAAGATACTGATAGATGATGATGTATCAAGGATATGAATTATAAAAAATAAAAACCTCAATACACTCTTGTATCACTCAAAAGTAATATAGTATTAAAACTAGAAAGGCTATTGCCAAAGACAAGAAAACTTAGGTCCATTGAAACGAGATTAGGGAGAAGAAAGGCATTGAGAAGAGTAAAGAAGGCTTTACTCTTACTTCTACATACATTATCTAATAAAAAGGTATTTGACAATGTTCTATAAGGCCTTCAATACTTATCCAACCTACAAGACATGTGTCTAACTTATAAGATAAGGTTCCCACGTGTATGCCACATAGCTAATTCATACTATAAGTTGCCAACATATATGACATATGGCCAATTTTTTGGTTAAATTTTTAACCTAATAATCAACTACAAACACATATAAAATCAAATTTGTGTTTGTAAAGCTTTAAAGAAGATTCTTCTTAAGATATTATCAAATCTACCTTCATTTATCTTTTATCTAAAACTTTTTATGTAAATAATTATATACATCTATGACAAGTTATTTCTCTTCTATAGGCAAGTTCCGCAAGGAGTGGTGATTATATATTAAAAAAATCTAAGATGCAATAAATTATATTTTTTATATTTTTTAATCTTTATTTCTTTTACATGTAGTTGATAAGTCTTCTCAACCATCTATAATGTGTCATACTAAGGCACGAAGACTATCTTGATATTTGATCATTATTAAAGCTTTTGTAACTTCTTTCAGATAAAATATTTGGAATAGGATGGTTCCTACTTCCAATAATATTATCAAATATAGGAAGTCTCTTCTAAGATTATAATACCAAATTCATTATAACTCACTATTTATTTGATAAAAAATATGCTATTTTTGAAGGTCTTTATCTTTATTACATTGTCTAGAAGGTTATAATAATTTTAATACATTACTTGATAATTCAACAAATAATAATTCGTAAATAAAATTTTATAGTTTTTTATTTTCAATCGTTTTAGCACTACAAATATATAAAAATAATAAATAAAGATAAAAAATTGAATGTAATCTTTACTAAAAATTATTTTCTTTATAGCAAAGAATTGCTTGACTTTTCATCTAAATTTAAATGGATATTGTCATTAAAAAGTATCAACTAATTTGCTATATATATAAGATTTTAAGTTGGCTTCTATATACATTTATCAATATTATATCCACATCAATACACAAGATATTTCAATCTATTTTACCACCCTCTTAAATTTAAGACTCCTTTGACCTCAAATTCTTGGTTATTGTCCAATATTATAGTAAGAGGTGGTATTTGTCTTCTTCCCAATAAAGCCACTATCTTATGTGGCTCAAAAAGAAGCACATGGATATGGAATGGATCTTTATAGACTATGGTAGATATAATCAATATGTAATTGAATTTATATGTTTAAAAATAAAAAATAATCAAAATCAATAATAATCTAATTTTTTTACAATGGTAATTAATCTTGATATTATAACAAAGTAATTACATATCATTTACAATATTGAATTGAAGTTTTTGTTTTGCAATAAGCATCTACATTGATTTTTTGTCATTCTTGAGGGTCTTTAATTATCTCTCTACTATTGCATTTAGCTCTAATAAATAATTTATAAATTATTTTGCCACAAGATCATCAACTTTTGAAAAGTTTAAAATATTAAATCATATATAATAATCCTAATTAGCAAAAAAAGATGTTTGTTGAATAGAAGAATGTACTATAATATTATAAACAAACTTTGCCAATGGCAAAAGAATTTTCCAATCATTTTGATGGTAGTTAATGGTATATCTCAAATACTACTTAAAAAATTGATTCATTTGTTTTTTTTGTCTATTAATTTGAGGATAGAAAGCTGAAAATATTTTTATATCTACCTTCAATATTTTGAAAAGAATTTTTTAAAACCTTAATACAAACTAAATTTCTCTATTGGATATATTTTTTCTTAGCAATCCTTAATATCAATAAATATTTTGAAGAAAAAATTTAGTTGTTTATTTATTTGTGATAAATTTTGTATATAATAAAAAATATTATATTTTTTTTCTTTAGATGCAAGAAAAGAATGTTTAAAAAAGATATCTAACATATCTTGTTGTTTTCTTAATTGATAAGTGATCTTGAATTTAAATTTTTACAAAGACATATTCCAACAAGCTTGGCAATAATTTAGAATATATTACCATATTATATAAAGTCTTGCATGAGAATGCACCAAATACTTAATTGTAGAAGACAAATTGGAAATTACAACAATAAGATCTTCATAACTCTAATAGAATCCTAATAAATTCAAATAAAATCTTAATCAAATCCAAAATAACCCTTAAAAAATTTATAAAAAAATATAAATAAATCAAAAATAAATCTTAAAAAATATTGTAAAGATAAATATTAAAAAATAATAAAAATAAAAATCTTAAATGAATCCTAAATAAATCCTAAATGAATCCTAAATGAATCCTAAATGAATCCTAAATAAATCTTAAATAAATCCTAAATAAATTCTAATAAAATCTTAATGTAGTTCTAAATAAATCCAAAACAAATTCAAAACAAATATTAATCAAATCTTTATGAAATTCTAATAAAATTCTAAATAAATTCTAAGTAAATTCTAATAAAATCCTAATAAAATCCTAATAAAGTTCTAAATCTTAAACCAAATCTTTATAAAATCCTAAGCCTTAAATCAAACCTTATAATAGATAAAAATTTTAATAATAAATAATTTAATTATACATATTTTGATTTAAAATTTATAAATCTATTAATAATATAATTAAAAATAAGCATAAATGATTTGAAAAAAATCAAAATTATCAAAATAAAAGATAAATCTAATGATTTTCTTAAGTAATGGCTGACTTCTTTCTCCAACCTTGATGCTAATCTTAATCTCCTAGCTTTAATTTTTCTTATATGTATTGTCTAATTCCTATTAAACTTTATGTAATTATTAGAAAAAAAATATAATTCTAATATGAAATTTTTTATCTCAATCCAATATGCAAATCTTTATAAATCTTAAAAACTCTCATTAATCCTTTAAACTTTAATTTTGAAGATCTCAATACTTTTGAATTTTAATAGTCTTTAGATGAACCATTTGATTCATATCAATCTTAAAAAAAATATATAATAAGTTTAATAGGAATTAGACAATACAATATAATTATTTGTATTTTTTTTAAATCCAAATTCACTCTAAAATAATCTTAATTTTGTAAATCCTTTATAAAGCATTACAATCTCATATCACTCAAAATTAATACTTAAAGATATTTGCTCTATTTTTCTTTCAAATCTTACTTTTTTATTTATCTAAGAATTTTAGAATTGTTATAGAGGCGTAGTTTTGGCATATAATCATGTATTTTTAAGTTTTTGTCACAAAAAAATATAAATTTTATGCTTTTATGTATTTTAAGAATAGATTAAAATCTTGTCTAAATAATAAATAATAAAATCACCTAAAAATTTTCAAAAAATATCATTTATAGGATGTTGAAAAGTAGCTAGTGAATTTATAAGTCCAAAATACATGAAATTATATTTAAAATGTGCAGACATGATTTGAAATGTAGTCTTCCATTCATCTCTTTTTTAATGCATACTATCATAGATGTATACATTTATCTCAATAGTTACTTATATGATTAGATAGAAGTAGGTAAATATAGATTAATTTTATAAAGTCTTTTAGGAAAGCTTCATAGAAGCTTCATAGATAAGGTTTGATTTTAGCTGTATTTGTAGATTAGAAACTTGGCCAATAAATTAACCATGTGTTGGTAGCTTGTGGAACAAGTTAACTCTGTATAATAGCTTGTAGAGCAAGCTAACTATATGGCACATACCTAAGTAACTTGCCTTGTAAGTTAAGAAATGTGGCTATCAAAGTCAACACATGTTGGAGGTTCTATAGAATATTGCCATGTAACTTCTAGTTAAAAAATATATATGGAAGTAAGAATAAAGCCTTCTTCATTGTTTTCAATACCTTTCTAGACTTTAGTCTTGTTCCAAGACTTTTTAATCTTCTTATTTTTGGCAATAGCCATTCTAATTCAATAATATATCATCTTTAAGTGACTTTCTAGTTCCTTTCAGTGATACATGAGTGTAATAAGGATTTTCTTTTCTCGAGATTCATATCCTTAAGAGTTTGATAATAGTACTAACCTACTATTTCTATCTTCTTTTAGAAGTGAATAGATTATCCTACTTCTATTATTGTATTTTAAAGATAGGAGACTATTCACCTTTAAACATAAAATCTTATTTTCTAACATTAATCTTTTTCTTAAAGAAAGTGGATTACCCCTCTTTGTAGAAATTTTTATTAGATATTATGAATTATTTTCTTTTACTTTAATATTTTCAATTTATTTGAATTATTTATGGAAGAAAAAATTATGGATGCTACTTTCAATAAAAGTGAGAATAGATTTGCAACTATTACAAATCTTCATGAATTTTTCAATACTCTAAGAATAGAAATCTCACATATTTTTAATGTGAATCATGGAGGTACTATGTCTATGCTTATAGAAAAAGTTTAGAGTTTGTGAATAGAAGTTGTGTAGTTGAAGAAAGCAAGTAGTTTGATCTCACAACCAAATCCAAGGAATTTTACTTCTACAAGCATGACAAAGATAAGAATTAATATGCCTGAGAAGTTTAATAGAACAAGATCAAAATTTTGAGGATTTTTGCAACAAGTCAAGCTCTATCTAAGATTGCATTCTTTCTAATATTCCAATGGATTTACTCAAGTCAGATCCATAGGTGCACTTTTATCAAGAAGTGTTCTCTCTAGGTTTGCATCTTTAATGGAAAAAAGATTTTTCACTCCTTTATGATTTAAATTCATTCCTAGAAGTGTTTACGGCCACATTTGGAAAAAGTGATTGACAAAGAGTAGCAAAGACCAAGCTTTTATTTTTATGACAAGGATCATGGTCAACCACCATATATATTGCTGAATTCTAAAATCTTGCTTGCAACGTGGACTGCAATGATAAAGCCTTTATCAATAAATTTTGATATAGATTAAAAGATAAGGTCAAAGATTTGTTACTGACAATACCAAAGATAAAATCTTTTGAACAATTTATTACTCAAGCCATTGCATATAACAATCAAATATTTGAAGACATCAAGAACAAAGATATGGTTGGAGAAGAACAAATCAAATAATGATGGCAACTCCTAAATTTTCAATAACTTATTCATCAAGGCTAGAATTAATGCAAATTGATACAATATGTTTTAAATCTTTCATAAAAAAAAAAAAATAGTTGACAACGTTAAGAGGACTTATACTTATATTATGGAGAAGCTACACACATTGTTCAATATTATTCAAAGAAGCAATGCAATTATAAAATGAGAAGCAAAATTACCAAAGAAGACAATTTATTGAAAAATAAGTTGTTCCAACTATAATAGGAATTGTGTAGCTGGAATAATATGTAATATTTATTAAAGATCCTATTCTTCTTTTTGATCCTTCACCTTATTTTACAATATAAGATTATTTAGGACCAAAAAATCACAAAGTCTTAGTCTTGTTGGATTCAAGAGCCTTAGCTTGTTTTATAGATAAAGACTTTATCAAAAAAATAAGATATATCTTTAATTAAGAAAATCAAATTTGTGCATGTGGAATAGACATATATATTTATTCCAATAGTTAATTATATGATTAGTTAGAAGTATATAAATATAGATTAATTTTATAAAGTCTTCTAAATAAGCTTTTTAAAAGCTTCATAGACGTGATTTTGACTTTAGATGTATTTATAGGATAGAAACTTGGCCAACAAATTAACTACATATTGGTAGCTTGTGGAATAAGTTAATCTTGTATAGTACCTTGTGGAACAAGCTAACTATGTGGCACATATATAGATAACTTGTCTTGTAAGTTAAGACATGTGGCTAATAAAGTCAATATGTTTTGGAGGTCCTATAAGACATCGCCATGTAACTCCTAGTTAAGAGTATATATGGAGGCAAGAGTGAAGCCTTCTTCATTCTTATCAATGCCTTTCTACTCTTTAGTCTTGTTTCAAGTCTTTCTAGTCTTCTTGTTTTTGGCAATATCCATTCAAGTTCAATATTATATCATCTTTGAGTGACTTTTTAGTTCTTTTCAGTGACACAAGAGTATATTGAAGATTTTCTTTCTTCAAGATTTATATCCTTGGCAACGTGTAGAAGTATTAGATGAACATTCATTGTCTTTTGGAGGTATTATACATTAAATTATTCCTATAGAAGTAGCAATTAGTAGTCACAATAATTTAGTAATATTTAATATAATTAAATCTTCTTCTAATCCAATTATTTTAAGATTATTATAGTTAGAAAGATATAATCCTCAAATAGATTGGATTTCATGTAATCTTGATTATTTCCATAATTTAGCCTAAGATCCTACTAGGCAAGTAAAAATCCATAAGTCTAGTACATCCAAACTTTTATTGGTTGGTACAAGAGCTTTCATACATGCCTCAAATAAAGGCCATCTTTTGCTATATAGGCCACACTCATTATTGATGGTGAGAAGATATCAAGAGGTATTCCTAGCTAGTGTTAAGATTTCTAGGACATTTTTGAAAAGAAAAATATAGATATTCTTCCAAAGCATCATCTTTATGATTGTTCCATTGATCTTCAAGAAGGAACTCAACCACCAATTAGACCAATCTATAGCCTATCACAAAATGAGTTGGTTGCACTCAATGAATACATTGATGAAAACTTGGCTAAGAACTTTATATACCATTCTAAATCTCCAACCAGTACTCTTATCTTATTTATGAAGATGGATCTCTCTAAATGTGTGAAGACTATCAAAGACTTAATAAGATTACCATCAAAAATAAGTATCTTCTACCTTTGATTTCAAGACTTCTTGATCAATTAAATCAAGTAAAGATCTATGTAAAAATAGATCTACAAAGAGCATATAACATGGTCCATATCAAAGAAAGAGATGAATAAAAGATTGATTTTCAAATAAGGTATGAATATTTTGAATATAATATCATGTCTTTTAGATTCACAAATACACTAGCTGCTTTTCAACATCTAATGAATGATATCTTTTGTGAGTTTCTTGATGATTTTATCATCTATTATTTGGATAATATTTTTATCTATTATTAGAATATAAAAGAGTATAAATTTCATATTTGTTGTGTATTACAAAAACTAAAAAATGTAAGATTATACATGAAGATGAAAAAGTGTATATTCTATATTATTCAAATTGACTTTTTGGAGTATATTATTTCTAATGAAAGCCTTATGATGGATCTAAAGAAGGTCCAAACTATCATAGATTTGAAGATTCCAAAAATAATAAGAAATGTACAATATTTTTTGAGCTTTGTCAATTACTACTAAATCTTTATCAAGAATTCTTTTCAAGTTATAGCTCCACTTACACATTTGACTTGAAAAGACAAACTTGAGTGGAATAAAGAAGCCAAAGTATCATTTGTTGCTTTGAAGAAAGAATTTATTTTTGTATCAACTTTGTATTGTATTAACTTTTTTAAGGCATTCTTTATGAAAATAGATGTATTAGACTTTGCCTTGGATGTAGTATTGTCATAAATAGGAATAGATGACAAAATCCATCTAATAGCTTTCCATTCTAAGAAATTTTCAGCAGTCAAGATTAACTATGAAATCTACCACAAAAAATTTCTTGTAATTATCAATTCATTTCAAGAATAGCATCATTATCTAGAAGATGCTTCAAGTCCATTCACAATATATATAAATCACAAGAACCTCAAGTACTTCATATCACCATATTTTTTGAATCATCGCTAAGTCCATTTGAACATGTCATTACTAAGATTTGATTTCAAGATCACATGTCAACCTAAAAAATAAGAAGGTTTATCAAATGTTCTTTTTAGATGCTCTTATCTTGTATCAAAATAAAGAGACGTATCTTTTGATCCACAAAAAAAAATCCTCTTGAAATTAGAGCATTTTCATCTTTGAGCAATGAAATCAACATTGGCTATTGATTTGTCCTTTGTCAAAAAATTCAATCAAGTATGTCCTATGATCCTCTTGTTTATCATATCAAGAATCTTTCTTCTAAGTCTCATGATGTTTCAAAATTTGAGTTCAACAACAATCTACTCTACTTTGAAGGATGCCTATATATTTTAGAAGGAGAAGCACGTTTATGTATTCTTCAAGCATATCACAACTTTCTAGCAAGAGGAAATTTTAGATACAACAAGACTTTAAAGCTTATATCTAAAGATTTTTGGTAGTCGCAAATAAAGAAGGTGATAAAAAATATTGTCTAATCACGAGACATTTTTTTAAGATCAAAAACTCCTCGTCATCAATCCTATGGACTTTTTCAACTATTGCTTATACTTAGACAACCATGGTCTTCTATTTCTATGGATTTTATTATAGATCTTTCAAGTTCAAGTTCATATGACTCTATATTTGTAATAATAGATTGTTTCATCAAAATGGCATATTTTATATCATATACAAAATCTATTTTAAATAAAGAAATAACTAAGCTTTCCATTTACAATATTTATCGCTATTATGGATTGTCAAAAGATATTGTATCAGATAGGAGGACTCAATTTGTATCAAGATTCTAAAAAATCCTATTTAAGATTTTAAAGGTAGATATATAGCTTTCTTCAACTTTTCATCCTCAAATTGATGGACAAATGGAATGGGTGAATTAAATTCTAGATCAATATTTGAGGTGTACCATCAATTATCATCAAGATGATTGGACAACTTTTTTGGCATTAGAAAAGTTTGCATACAATAATTTTATACATTTTTCTACTCAACAAATATCTTTCTTTGCCAATTATGGTTATCATCTACAACTTGATACTTTTGACTTTTCAAAAATTGATAAACTTGCAGCAAAAGATTTAGTAAATTGTTTGTCAGAGCTACATGCAACAATGAAGACACAATTAAAAGAAGTTCAAGAACAACAAAAAACAAACACGGATGCCTATTGTAAGGAGCAACCACAATTCAATGTGGGTAATAAGATATGGTTATTTTGTCATAATATCAAGACTATTTGTCTTTGTAATAAGTTAGACTATTGTAGGCTATGATCTTTTCTTATTTGTGGACAATGACCATAGCTTGTGGAACTCGTTCCTAGAAGGGAGGATAATATGATGGACATATATATTTATTCCAATAGTTACTTATATAATTAGGTAGAAGTATGTTAATATAAATTAATTTCATAAAGTCTTCAAGAGAAGCTTTTTAAAAGCTTCATAGATACAGTTTTTATTTTAGAGGTGTTTGTAGATTAGAAACTCAGCCAACAAGTTAACTATAGATTAGTAGCTTATAGAACAAGTTAACTCTATGTTGTAGCTTATAAAATGGGCTAATTATGCAACGCATATATAGATAACTTGTCTTGCAAGTTAAGACATATCACTAGCAAAATCAATATATGTTGAAGATCCTATAGGATATTGCTACGTAGCTCTTAATTAGAGAATATATATAGAGGCAAGAGTGAAGCCTTCTTTACTCTTGTCAATGCCTTTTTAGTTCTTAGTTTTGCTTCAAGACTTTCTTGTCTCCTTATTTTTGGCAATAGCCATTCTAGTTCAATATTATATCATCTTTGAGTGACTTTCTAGTTCCTTTTGGTGATACAAGAGTATTGAGGATTTTCTCTCTTTGAGATTCATATCCTTGATATCTACATACATCTACAATGATTCATATTTTTTCTTTACAAATAAAATAGAAGGTCTTGCTAGAGATATTAAATGGCATATAAAAATTTTAGTAAGATTATGATTAATGTATTTTTTGAAGGCAACCAACTTATTTTATAATAAACTATAGATTAGACCAAATGGAGATTGTGCTTTTTCTTAAAGATTAATTGAACAATCATAGGAAAAATACTTTAAGAAAATATGTGTATTCTTCTTCTAAAAAATCTCTTAATAATTTTGGTACTTACTTAAAATATTACTTGAATATTTTTTTACTACTAAAAATAGATATAATATAAATAATAAGATATGACTCTTTTTTTATAACATGCATGAAAACTCTTACATCTATCAATAAGGATTTGGTTGTATTAGACTTTTAACTTTCTACTTGAATAATAGAATACTAGATTAAACTATAAAAAAAATTAAGGTTATAAGAAATCCACTCTATTTAAAGATTATATTTTTTTGGCTATAATAATATAAAAATAATTAGATTAGAAGGAGATTCAATTACATTAAATATTATTAAGCTTTTATATCCATTAGTTGCTATATCTAAAAGAATAGTTATATAAGTAATATTTTTAGAAGATAAAAAATAAGCATCTATGACTTTTATATTTAGAAGCTTGGTATTTTTGACTAAAATTATTTTTTGGTTTTTAATAAATCTATATCAATAAATTAAAATTCATAAATCTAATTGAAAAAAAAGACTTTGTAATTTTTTGGTCTTAAACAAATATCTATTATAAAATAGTATGCTATTTTTATTGATTTTGATGTCATACTTTATTTTATTTTTAATGAAGATGCTTATCAAAGCTTTAGTTAGTTGTCTAACTCCAAGAGTTTCTATCTTTGATATGTTCTTTTGATTGTAGATATTTCAATAGACTAGTACAAAACTAATGAGGTGGGAGATTTTGCAATAACCTTGGAGGCAATACAAACTTTCTAAAATGTAATTGTCATATGCTCATGGTTGGCATTCATTATTATTGATATATTATAGGCTACAATATTTTCAATCAAATCATAGAACTAATAAATATTTAAAATACTAAAATTTAAAACTCAAATTGGCTTTTAATTTCTTAATAGGATCACTTAAAAGAAATAATCCATTTTTGTATTTGTTTTACTTATCAATTTTTATTCTCATATTATAAGTTTTTTACTAACCATGCAGACAAAGTCTATCATTTTTAGTTATCTATCTAGACAAATGTCTTTCTTTACAAATCATCCATTTGAAACCATGTATTTTAATTTTTTTTGCAAAGTCTTCTATTTATTTTAAAGATATTTTAAAGATAGTATAAGAAAAAATAGTCTTGATAATCTTATATTCTTGCAATAGCATCATATTGCAAGAATATAAGATTTCTATCAACCACCTTAATACACCTTCAAGAAAATTAATAGTAAGAAATGGTAGTCTATCCTTAATGTTTCCAATCCCATTGAATGAAAAAAAATGGAAACAACAAATACAAAGTTATAAGAACTTTTATCATAATTACACAAAGATATAAGAAATTATTCCTTCACTAACAAGTTAATTCAAAGAAAGTAATTGATAAATTATAAGGTTGTAGATAGAGTCTTTGATCTGGTACTAATCCATATTTATACACAATCCTGTGAAAGTTTAGATCCTTCTAGATTCAAATTGGTAGATAAAGATAGCAATTCAAAGTACAAAAAAATATAGAAATTGTAATTAGAATATGTTATTAATATACAAAATTTAGTTCTAGTAGATGATAATAACAATTATGATCATAAATGAGATTGATCTGAATAGAAGTGACAGATTTTGAAGATGAGATTTATATTTGATAGAAGAAAAAAAAATTAAAATTAAAATTAAAACTCTTTATGTATTATATAGATATGTGTGTATATATACTAATTAAATCCGTATTTTTGTTATAGAAAATATGAAAAAATATTTTATATTAGAGATTAAATACATCTCTAATAACAATAATAATAATAAAATACCATAAAATTTAGTTTTTAGATAAGTATAAGTATACATACTTACATACATATATTTAATGAATGTGGCTGTTAATCAATAATAACAAACATTTTTTTATATTAGAATTTTTATGATATTATTATTAATATATTTGATTTATTAAAAAAATTGATTCAATTATTAAAAAATTTACTAAGTAATCTAAACTACCATAACTCATATATCTTCATGTTATATTTTGCAACTCCAATCTTTTGATACCATTGGCTATAGATAATAATACATACTTATAATTATACATCTCTTTCTACCAAATATTTTCTTAACATATAATCAATATCTATTACTTTTGATATATTACAAATTCATAACACAAAATTAAAAACTTTTAATTTACTATTCAAAAAAAAATTCCAACATAAAACTTAAATTTGCTTTGGATTAAAATAAAACTAATTTATATTAATCCATAGATTTCTATGCAAAAATTGTTTAATTTGTGCATATCTATTGGGCTCAAGCAAGGACAAATCTTATTCTTGCTAATGATCAAAATGTCTTGTATTTTATTTCTATTAATATGTCAATTATTTGCAACTTCTAGGAATTGTTCATCTTCGAACAAATCACCTTGCTTACAAGCGGCTCCTCTACAACATTCTATATTGCTTTGGATAGCATTACCAAGATCCTCTTTGACTTTGTACCTACCTTAGGTTCTTCTTTCTTCAATTCTTCTAAAAGGTAATTGCAACTTCTATTCTTTGAGATATACTGATCAGACCTCATGATATATGACTCCAACTTCAAGTTTAAAGATGACTTATAAATTCTACAACTAACCAACATTAAAGATTATATATATATCTAAAGTTTTCATTAGTTTTTAAGCTCTACAAATAAAAATAAAATTTTTAAAAAGACTTCTGTAATTATGTATAAAAAACCTTGCAATAAAAAAAAACAAAAATAAATAAAAAATAAAAAATAAAACAAAACAAAACAAAACAAACAAACAAAAACAAAAACAAAAAAAAAGGTCAATTTGGCTCAAATGAAGATTCAATAGTGTTAAAATTGATGCAGTGCCTACAAATAAATCTCCAATTTACAACACATGAAATTTTGATGCTTCTTTATATGCACAACTTCACTACATAGTTAAACCAGTACATCTTCTAAATCAAAATCAACAAACATGGACTACATTATTTTTTCTAAATTCCAAATAAATTAATCAAAAATAAGCCAAAAAAAATAAAATAAAATAAAATAGAAGTGGATGAGAGATTTGATTGCTATCCACATATAATGCGATGTACATATTTATTGTGAATCCTTTCATGTTGGAATTTAGAGGCCATTGCTTAATAGATTGTAAAACACCATTTAAAACACTAGCTATTATTGTCCATGAATACAACAATATTGTAAGAAAGAAGAATAGAAATCACTACATGGAAATAATATTACAAGATAGGATGCACCATTGCACCAAAAAGTATTGCAACAATGAACAATTGTCAATGTCTCATAGTTCAATTTCCTATTTTTCTAAACATTTTTGCGTGAGCTATATTATATTGCTCTAATCTCTTGCTCTAGATGCACAGCTATATTGTATATTATAACTTTGTATATTGTAGCTACACATCTACAAGAAAAGATTAGAGTAGTAATAGACAATTGATTTGTTTCTTCCAACTAAATATGAGCATATTGACAAAGCTCTTGTCTTGAACTCATCATTGTCTCTTCAACCCTACTACAACATCACTATATTGATGTCAAGATTTGTAGAGTGTTGTCCACATAGTGTCAAGGACAAGAACTCGATGAAAGCTAAAGAGTAAGTGAGACTTTTCTCAAAAGAAATAGGACAAAATAGAAATATGTATATTAAGAAAGAAACTGGAATGGCTATTGCCAAAATACAAGAAAACTAGAGACCCTTGAAACTTAGACTAGAAGCAAGAAAGGAGTTGACAAGAGTGAAGAGGGCTTCACTCTTGCCTCTATATATACTATCTAACTAGAAGCCACGTGGCGATGTTCTATAAGACCTCCAATATATGTTGACTTTCTAGGCCACATGCCTTTGCTTGCAAGGCAAGTTTTCTATGGATGGACCACGTAGTTAGCTTGTTCTTTAAGCTTCCAACATGTGTGGCACATGGCTAACTTGTTGACCAAGTTTCTAACCTAAAAGTCAACTATAGACTCCTATAAAGTCAAAGCAGCGTCTATGAAGCTTCTAAGAAGCTTCTCTAGAAGATATTACACAATTAACCTACTTTTATCTACTTTTACATACTTTTATCTATTCATATAGGTAATTATATGTATGTCCGTGACATTACCCCCCCTTCTAGGGACGAGTTCCACGAGGAGCGGTGATTATATATTGAGAAAATCTAATATGCGGCGAATTGTATTTGCTACATACTCTGATCTTTGTTCTCTTCGAAGATAGTTGATGGGTCCTCTTAGCCATCGATAGTGTCCCATTCCAGGGCGAGAAGACCACCCTGTTATTTGATCACTGTTGAGGCCTTCATAACTTCCTTCAAATAATACATTTGAAACACCATCAGGAGTCGTTTCTATCTCCAATAATATCACCAAACATCGAGAATCTCTTCCAAGGTCGTGATACCAAACGCGTTGTATCTCACCATCTATTCGAGGAAGAACATGTCGTTCTTGAGGATCTTCATCTCGGTTGCGTCGTCTTGAAGGTTGTGACAATCGTAATGTCTCATCCGGTAAGTCAACAAACGAAGGTTCTTGAGTTGAATCCGCTGGTTGTTGGCTCTCCATCTAATTAGCGTCACAAATGCAAAGAAGTTACAAACAAGGATAGGAATTTGAATGTTATCTTGCCTCAATCTTGTCTCTTTTATAAGAGAGGTTTTCATCTTGGTTTTGATGGATGTCGTTGATGAAAAACTTTGACTTTAGCTGATGCATTTGCTAGATTCCTGGATGGCTCCCATGTGCGCTCACTAATATCATATCCGCGCCAATGAACAAGATATTCTAGCTTATTTCGGCACCGCCTTGAGTCTAATATCTCTTCCACCTCAAATTCTTCATTATTATCTACTTCTATAGGAGGCGGTGGCATTTGTCTTCTTCCTTGTATATCCACTGTCTTATATGGTTCAAGAAGAGACACGTGGAATACAGGATGGATCTTCATTGACTCCGGTAGATGTAACCGATATGCAACTGGGTTGATCTGTTCAGAAACAGAAAAGGGGCCAAGCCTACGATAGTCCAATTTGTCACAAGGTCGAGTGGTCTTGATATTGCGACGAAGTAGCCATACCTTATCACCCACGTTGAGTTGTGGTTGCTCTTTACGATATACATCTGCATTTATCTTTTGTCGTTCTTGAGCTTTCTTCAACTGCGCCTTCATTATTGCATGTAACTCTGACAACCGATTTGCCATATCTTCTGCTGCAGGATTATCAACTTTTGAAAAATCAAAAGTATCAAGTCGTGGATGATAGCCATAATTGGCAAAGAAAGGTGTTTGTTGCGTGGAGGAATGTACCGTATTATTATAAGCAAACTCTGCCAATGGCAGAAGGTTTGTCCAATCATCTTGTTGGTAGTTGATGGTACACCTTAAATACTGTTCCAAGACTTGGTTTACGCGCTCTGTTTGTCCATCAGTTTGAGGATGGAAAGCTGAAGATAGCTTTATGTCCACTTTTAAAATCTTGAAAAGAGTCCTCCAGAATCTCGACACAAATTGAGTTCCCCTATCCGATATGATATCTTTAGGTAATCCATGATAGCGATAGATATTATCAATGAAAAGCTTAGCTGTTTCTTCACCTGTGATAGATTTTGTACATGGCATAAAATGTGCCATCTTGGTGAAACGATCTACTATCACAAATATAGAATCATAAGATCTTGAGTTTGGAAGATCTGTGATGAAATCCATAGAAACAGAAGACCATGGTTGTTCTGGTATAGGTAATGGCTGAAGAAGTCCGTAAGGTCGATGTCGAGGAATTTTTGATCTTGAACAAATATCACATGATTGTACAAAGTCTTTGACTGACTTCCACATTTGTGGCCACCAAAAATCTCTTGATATGAGTTCCAGAGTCTTATTATATCCAAAGTGCCCTGCTGCTGGAAAGTCATGACGTGCTTGAAGAACACGCAAACGTGCTTTTCCTTCTGGAACATATAGGCGTCCTTCAAAATATAATAGATTATTCTTGAACTCGAACTTAGAAGAATCATGAGACTTGGAAGAATTATTCTCGATATCATGAACAAGAGGGTCTGAGGACATACTGGACTGGATTTGCTTGAGAAAAGTTGAATCAACAGTCAATGTTGATTTCACTGCTCGGAGATGAAATTGCTCCGGTTTCAAGAGGACCGTTCTTTGTTGCTCAAAAGCTGCATCTCCTTCTTTTGGTGCAAAATAAGAACGTCTAGACAGGGCATCGGACAAACCTTGTTGTTTTCCTGGCCGATAAGTGATAATGAAGTCGAATCTTGACAAAGACATACTCCAACGAGCTTGACGACGATTCAACACGCGTGCTGACATGAAATACTCGAGGTTCTTGTGATCTGTATACACAGTGACTGGACTAGAAGCGCCTTCTAGATAATGACGCCATTCTTGAAAGGAATCCACGATCGCAAGAAGTTCTTTATCGTGGATCTCATAATTGATCTCGGCTGCTGAGAATTTTCTTGAATGAAAAGCTATCGGATGAAGTTTGTCATCTGTTCCCATTTGTGATAAAACTGCACCCAAGGCAAAATCCGATGCGTCTGTTTCCATAAAAAATACCTTGGAAAAGTCAACACGATATAAGACTGGTGCAGAGACAAACGATGTCTTCAAGGCTTCAAATGCTGCTTCCGCTTCTTGATTCCATTGAAATTTATCTTTACTAGTCAAGCGTGTAAGTGGAGCTGCAACTCGTGAGAAGTCTTTGATGAAGATCCGATAGTAATTGGCAAATCCCAAGAAACATTGGACATCTCTTACAGTCTTTGGAATCTTCCAATCCATGATTGTTTGGACTTTCTTAGAATCCATCATGAGACCATCATTTGAAATGATGTATCCTAAAAAGTCAACTTGAGTAGTGTGAAATACACACTTTTCCATCTTGGCGTACAATCCTGCATCTCTAAGTTTTTGTAATACTTGACGAACATGTATTTCATGTTCTTCAACGTTCTTGGAATAGATCAGGATATCGTCTAGATAGCAGACGACAAAATTGTCTAAGAATTCACGAAATACATCATTCATGAGATGTTGAAAAGCAGCTGGTGCATTCGTGAGTCCAAAAGGCATGACATTGTATTCAAAGTGTCCGTACCTGGTTCGAAACGCAGTCTTCCATTCATCTCCTTCTTTGATCCGTACTAGATTATATGCTCCTCTTAGATCTATTTTTGTATAGATCTTAGCTTGATTTAACTGGTCAAGGAGTCCTGATATCAAAGGTAATGGATACCTGTTCTTGATTGTGATCTTGTTGAGTCCTCGATAGTCAACACACATTCGTAAAGATCCATCTTTTTTCTTTACGAATAAAATTGGAGCTCCTGCTGGAGATTTTGAATGACGTATGAAATTCTTCGCTAAATTCTCGTCAATATATGTCTTGAGTTCAGCCAACTCATCTTGCGATAAACTGTAAATTGGTCCAAATGGTGGCTGAGTTCCTTCCTTGAGATCGATTGAACAATCGTATGGGCGATGCTCAGGAAGAATATCTGCATTATTTTTCTCAAAAACGTCTTGATAATCCTGATATTGACTTGGAATGCCACTTGAAGTCTTTACGCTTTCAGAAATAGGTGCAGCATAAATAGCAAAAGTTGATCCTTCTTTTGCTGCGTGTATAAATGCTTTTGCACCTATAAGTGCGGGTTTTTCTATACTAGACTCATGGTTTTTTACTTGATTAATAGAACTGTTACTAATGCTCCGAGGAAAATCAAGTTTACGAGAAATCCAATCTATTCGAGGATTATACTTTTCTAACCATGATAAGCCTAAAATTACTGGATTAGAGGGAGATCTAATTATATTAAAAATTACGCAACTACTATGACCATTTATTACTACATCTACAGGAAGTGTTTCGTGAGTTACATCTCCAGAAGACAACGGACGACCATCTATAACTTCTACGTGTACAGGTTTAGTTTTTTGTATTAATGATATTCTATGACATCTAGCAAATTCTTCATCTAAAAAACAAGCTGAGGCTCCTGAATCTATCAAGGCAGAGGCTTTGTAATTATTAGGTCCTAAACGCACATCTATTATAAAACAAGGAGATGGTTCTGAGGAGAGGATAGGACCTTCATTAGAAGTTGTACAAGATTCCAGCCGCACGGTCCCTATTGTAGCTGGACGTACTCGTTTTCCGACATACTGTCTTCTTTCACAGTCGTACTCCTCATTTTGTAGTTACGTCGCTTCTTTGGACAATGTTGAGCAGTGTGCTTAGGTTCTCCACAATATAAGCACAATCCTCCTTGTCGACGACGAGACTTTTCTTGCTCAGTAAGAGGTTTGAAACGTACCGCATCAATTTGCATATCCTCTACTTCCGAAGGTATGTGTTGAGGAGACGTCGGTGTTGCCATTGAATTGTAGTAACGTTGAGGCCCACTTGTACGACTCTCGGATCGAAATTCAAAAAGTCGATTGTCGCACTTCACAGCAAAGTCAATTGCTTGACTCAATGTTTGAGGATCAGGTAAATTAAGCATCAATTTCTTTACCTCATATTGTAATCCGTAGAGAAATTGACTCACAAGTGCGGCATCATCCCACTTGATATCAGTTGCAAGTTGTCGAAATTGCGAAGCATATAATGTTACTGATCGATTGCCTTGTCGCAAAATACGGATCTTGTTGGTTGCAACACGAATTGCATCATGTTCTCCAAACATGGATCGAAACTCCGCCAAAAAAGCCTCCAGATTATCCAATATTGGATCTCGTCGTTCAAGAAAAGATGAAAACCATGACAATGCTGAACCTGAAAGGAGTGTACCAATGAATCTAACTTGTGACCCTGGAGTTGGATAGCTCTGGGGTTGAAGTTCAATTACTAGTTGGACCTGATTGATGAATCCTCGAAACTTGGATCTGGTACCATCAAACTTCTCGGGCAAGGCAACTCTCGGTTCTCTAACACTCGAAGGGTGTTCCATTCTGGGAGAAGGGACATGGTTTGGTGTAGATGTTGAAGCAGCCCCAATCATCTCTATATCTTCACTTCCTACCATTCTTGTTGCTCCTTGTGGTGGTAAATTGAGTTGATGCATCGCAAGCATTAACTCCCTCAATTGCTCTTGCATCTGTGCCATTGCACTCTTCATTTCAACAAGCTCTGCCATAGTAGCACTTAGAAAAGAGAAGATGTCTAATAACGCTCAAAACAAATAGAAGAGAGGAATTGATAACAAAGAAAATACTAAGAACAATATCAGTTTAAAAGAGGGTAATCCGCAACTTCTAATGCGCTTATGTCTTATCAAGAAAAAGGGGTAATCCACTCTTAATCAAGAAAAGACAAAGCTCTGATATTGTAAGTGTACTCTTGTCAATCTGTCAAGGACAAGAACTCGATGAAAGCTAAAGAGTAAGTGAGACTTTTCTCAAAAGAAATAGGACAAAATAGAAATATGTATATTAAGAAAGAAACTGGAATGGCTATTGCCAAAATACAAGAAAACTAGAGACCCTTGAAACTTAGACTAGAAGCAAGAAAGGAGTTGACAAGAGTGAAGAGGGCTTCACTCTTGCCTCTATATATACTATCTAACTAGAAGCCACGTGGCGATGTTCTATAAGACCTCCAATATATGTTGACTTTCTAGGCCACATGCCTTTGCTTGCAAGGCAAGTTTTCTATGGATGGACCACGTAGTTAGCTTGTTCTTTAAGCTTCCAACATGTGTGGCACATGGCTAACTTGTTGACCAAGTTTCTAACCTAAAAGTCAACTATAGACTCCTATAAAGTCAAAGCAGCGTCTATGAAGCTTCTAAGAAGCTTCTCTAGAAGATATTACACAATTAACCTACTTTTATCTACTTTTACATACTTTTATCTATTCATATAGGTAATTATATGTATGTCCGTGACACATAGTTCTCCAACATTGACATCAATGCCAACCTTTAACAAATCCAAAGCATCACCACCCTTGTTGTTATAAGTAGCACCATAATCACAACATTCACAATCCTCAAGTAAAGCAAAAATAAAGATAGAGGATTCAAGTAGCATCTTGTTTAACTACTACCACCATAGAAGATACTCATAAATAAGTCTCAACATTGTTCTTACAACAACACTAGAATACAAATATTGTCCATTTGGCTTGACTCTCATGGATTTTTGTGTTGACTTTCATGGATTTTCATAATTCCTCTTCCCACACATCAATGCTATTATTATTGACTAACTCAAAGAGATCCTACACATCAACTCTATTGTTGTTTATTAACTCAAAGAAAGTTAAGAGTTAATGAAGTTAGGAGCCTATGAATCATTAGATAAAAACTATTTTTGCTTCACTTTTGATGAAAACAATGAGAGATGCAGCCAATCAAAAGGTTGTTTTGTTTCATCTTATTCATCCAATGTATTTGTTCCCTCTAAGCTATTTTATATAAAATATGTTGTTAATACTAGGAGGTGATGTCTTATTCCCATGACTTGCCCCCTTTTATTTCTAAAAATGTTTTTGGTGAATTCTTACATAACTATAAATTGATTATAAATTTCCTTCCTCACAGATTTAACTTTTTAAAAGTGCATATAACAAAAGTGTGTTATAATTTGTAAGATGGAAAAACTAGATTCTCTAATGGAGTTATCATCCAGATGGTTCAACAGGTTTAATAGAGGTAATACAAGAAAATGTGATAAGTACTACCGTATCTGCTCAACAAATGTCATCGAGATACTGGTAGTGTTGTTTGTTCATTTCTTTCTAATGTTAACAGCAGAGAATTTTTCCGTTTGGGGCATTGTCAATGTTGCCATTCAAGAAATTGATGGTTTAGAACAACACCCAACAAAGTACGAAATCAAATGGAATGAAGTGAACAGAACAATTTCTTCAGACCAGGAACTTGATGTAGCTTTATTTAGTAATCACGGTTGTTAAGTTCATGCTAGGTTTTATAATCTAATTCACTTTCGAAGCAAGTATTGTAAAAGTGCATTTCACCTCTGCGGAGGTAAGTAATTGCAGCAAGTGAACTCAGGGTTCTTACAAGAGTGCGTTATCCAAAGAAAAAAGATCTTGGGTGCTGTGATGACCTGCAGGCAGGAATCTAGAATCTATAGATATCAGAGTAGGAATACTGAAGCTTTGCCTGAGGATGGCATAAAATTGCACAAACTGCCCGAACATGCGACGTTGTAATGCATGAAGATAACAGTTCTCCAAAAATATCTCGCTTGAAAGCGAAGACCTCACTAACTCAGCAGCTTCAGGGTGCTATATTTGTGACTGTTTAATATGTCAACAGAGAATGTACGCCTCAATGTTGGGCTAAGAATTTTGATGACGATTCATCTGCAGGTCGCCAGGCATAGTTTACTTGACCTGATTCCATCTTCTTGGATTTGATTCTGACCAGCAAAAAGGTCCGTCCAATTAATGTTACAGATTTTGTCTGGGGTTTCACCTAACCTCTGCTTCTACGCAAATTTGAGTTTGTGAGTTGATCTTTCGCCAACTCCCAGGGGTTCTTGCGCAAAGCCTTCAATGCCGATTGTTTCTTGAACAAGTAAGATCTGGAGATTAGGTAATTACTAACTTTACGAACAGTGGGCTTTGGAAAAGCTGGGCTTGTGTCCGGATGAGCTGACAGAGAAGTTGTATGTTTATATAGAAGTTTTACTTGGTAAGATGAGTGGTTTGAGGCCATTGTGACCATGGTAGGTGGCTGTACACACAGGACACTTTGGAGCACGGCTTGGCCCAGTTTTATATAAAAATAAAAAGCCGCGGTATCTAGTTGAAGTTAAACACATCCACTTGAATGTTATTTCGGTTTTCCAACCCCCACTTTTTCCACTGCACGAGCCTGCACAAAAATTCCATAACCTGGCAGTGCCACGGCAGTGTGGATTCTTGAGTTAGTTGTGCTGCTTGCAAAAACAAGCCTCCAAGACAGATGTTTCCTTCAATCATTGCAAAGGTCTGATTTTATAAGGCATAAATAAGGTTTAAAGAACAACAAATACCTCGGATGGATTCTGAAGAGAAAGCATTGCATCACTTGCTTTGGGAACAGAAGATACCAAAATACTGCAGCCATGCTTTGTTGCATTGATCATCTGACAATCAAAGTCACATCCAAATGTCAACAAAGGAAGTTGTAAAAATTTGGAAACAAAATCTGGTGTTTTTGGGCGTGCGAAAACTAAGATTTAAAAATACCTGCAGGAAGTGTAACATCTTACTCAAAGGTCTCCTGACCAAAAGCAAGAAAACTATACAAAATAAGCATTCGAAGTTCGCTAAATTGCCACATACACGCTGTGGATGAAGACAACGACGGGGATAGAAAATCAGATAAAAAGGTGAAGTCCACACCTTGAAAGCATCTTCATCAGTCTTATCATCTCCGAGATACAGAGGAATTACATCACTTGTGTCTTTGTATCCTGCAGGTAAATACACAATTTTGTGAGCTTCTCCAGAAACAAATAAGTTTCGCAAATCATATCATGTATATTAATTGGTATAAGATGGGATGTTGGAAAAGAATCCATGTTGAGAAATTGAGGTCCACATGCTAGCCCTCACCCAGAGACTTGAGAAGAAAGTCGACAGCTTTTCCTTTATCCCATGAAATCGAAGGACGAACTTCGAGAACCTGCAAAAATTACATCACATATCTTGATTTTTAGACCTCTATTTTTACTCCCAAACACAACTGCTAGATGTCGTAAGTTCATGTGACAAGGACATGACATCAATAACACACCTTCCTGCCATGTGTCAAGCTTAAAGTCGGAAAATCTTTCAAAACACAGCCCACCCGCTCTGCAAGTGACTCCCAATACTGCATCACAAACAAAAAAGGATTCACAAGATTGAGATTGAAAGCTAAATCTATAAATTCTGTATTAAAATCTATCACCTGTAAATTCACTGTTGTCCACAGCAGACGCATTTCATAAATCACTAACAGAAAAGCAACGTAACTCAAAACTGGACATACCTCCTCTTTTACACGGCGGAAATGAACTGTCACGCAAAATTTATTGTGCTCCACGCTTGCGCCCTTGATCGCTTTGGTACTTTCGATCAACGCATTATACACCTGGAGAAAACAAACATCTAGAAATCGGTCCTCGCAACAACAGATAACTAAACTGTTCGAAAATGTTATACCATGATATTTACAGCACACATTTACTGCGAAATCATATTTGTAAATGTGTACATGTACACAATGAGCTGAAATGTGTCTTAATACCTTGTTTATGAGTGGCAAATACTCATTAGCTGGCTGAAATGAAACAATGTCATTTCCCTGCAAAACAAATACCAGTAACAGTAAGACACTAGAAGGCAAACAACGCTGAATATCGGTCGATCAAATGGAACAAAGAAAATTATCATTTACACTCAACCATAAAAGTCCAAAAAAACTTCTAAAAGATACCTTCTTGTCTCTAGACTTTATTCCCTTCACTCGATACCCATCTGAACTCTTTGCAGGTCCCATGATATCCATGCCATGACTTCCAGCGTAATATAGTTCTGTCAATTGCACAAACTCAAACACCTGCTCCAAAATCGAAGCAACCACAAGAAGACCTCTTAATTGTAGCTTCAACTCCCTTCACAAACCTAAATCAACTTCGCACAAAATTTCTGAAGATCCAAAGATGTACAGCAGAAATAAAATGGAAATGGACAAGACTTTTACACAAATTGTCTTGAAGCAGAAAAAAGCATGACAAAAGAAGCCTAGCCAGAACAGTTATCCATGAATACCTTCGGTCGAGATCTTCCACTGATAACTGCGGTTGGGAAGCAAGTTGCCAGCTCCTTCACAGTTGCTCGCATCTATTGAACACGTAAACCATTTTATCTTAGTTTCAATCACATGAACAAGATTCTGAATGTTCATCGAACTTTCTGAGCAAGCTGAGTGCATGTTCAAGGCCCAATTGAATACAAGATAATTAAACACTTTTGTTCACAAGAGTGATTCACATGAAACAAATATGCCATTATTTAGATATCATGAAGTTCCAAATGCATCGAACTCACGCGACACCAACTGACCTCAGCTGACATGAAAGCCCGTTCAGGATCCTCCACTATGGGTGACAGCGTACCATCGTAGTCAAGAAAGACCACAATCTGCTTCTTGTGCGAATGCTTGATGACTCTTTCAAACGAGGTTAGCGCTGATGGATGACTTTCCTGCGGTGACCACGCAACTTTAAGCATCCATTGGCTTCACAGGTACCAGTTGAGCGCATTCATGATTGGGTGCGGTAATGATCCAATACAAGAACGTGTTGGGAGATGTCCAATTTTTAATCCCATGCCGACAACTTTTCGGTCAATATTAATGTTTCTCTATGGAAATGAAATGCTTATGGAAGTGGAACGCGAAGGTGCTTACAAGCCAAGATTTATAAACAGAAGCTTCCAGATCGAAAGCGTCAGGAGTATCTCCATTCTGTGAGTGAACAAGGGGGGGTGACTGAGCCCTCATTGCACCGATCCATGTATGAAATTGGCTCTTTTCTGTGTAAGGACTTTGCTTTTTCTGTAGAAGGATAGGAATAGGCTTCGAGAAGACAGAGCTCGAACTCATAACTGATGGCTTTGAAGGAGATGTAGACAGTACAGAAGACACTGACAAGGTTGACCCGCACGACGCGGTTGAAGGCTCAGCGCCGACTGCTGACCGCTTAGCCCTCAAGGTAACTCCTCCAACCAAACTCTCTCCGAAATTGGGAAAACTTGCCCGAAGCAAACCTTCTGTACCTTCAAATTCTCCGTGATATCTATCAAGACCTCCGCTAACCTCACTCACTTTAAGTACCATTGTAAAATCTGCCTACGGCTCCGCAACAATGATTTTAGCGAACTACTTTCACAGTATTACCCCTACTACCACGGACATATTTCAAATATCTAAATAAATTTTATATTCAACAGATCTACCGAAAAAGGTGATTTAACTCAAACGAAAGAAAATATTAGCTCTCTCCACTCTGCATAACGAAATTGCCGTTCGTCTGTATAAGGCACTCTAACTCCAATACATTGAAAGTAACAAACTGGAAATTTAGTTCCACGCCACGCAAACGGACAGTGGAGTTTTGGATCGTTGAAGTGCAGGGCAGATTCAGCAAGAAACAAAGCCGCAATTATTCGCGGAACGCAACGGTCCTCAACTGGACGATAAATTTGAAGGCAGTCGCGGAAGTCTAACTCGAATCACAGGAGGAGACACTGTCGCCAAAACATACATGAAAAAGTTAGAGATGAACCACTGCTGCACATTGTGATCCTTTATTCTTAAAACAGAAAAGCACAAAACCCCATACGTCAAGATCTACTTAGAATCGCAATTTTGTAGCATAAGTCTCACGCACGTGGCGTGAAGAACACCGTTCCCATGTTTTTATATACGCTACGAGATTCTAGGTGATAACTTCAGACCAGGATCTAGTATTAAGTTTGAAGTAGAGACTGGTGAAACAATCTACGCTATTTCTGAACACAATGTCATGCGAAACTACCAGATGTTCCATACTGCTGGCTTGCCGGATACAATGATTCATGAAGGAGCTAAACCATCTCGAAAGACCAATAACTGTTGGTTTAGTTTCATCAATTATGATGACAAATTGCTGCCCGTACGATGAGATATTTCTAACATGACGAGCTTGGGGACTTCAACTATGCAGTTAACTTGAATAACTTTTGTAGAAGAACCGGAGACCCTTACTACTTCACCGGTCCACTAATACCAAAACGGTAGTGGGAAGCTGTTAGCAAGCCCTGAATCGAAACTCCTACTCTTGATGAACTGAAGGGTCTCCGTCGGCACACAAGCACAGCATCCAGATCAATTCATCACACCACCTGCTGCCTAGGCTGAGATGATCAGGACCAACTAGTCTTGAAATATGCAGTCAGAAGCATGTAAAACTAAGACAACACTCACACTTCACTTTCCTAGGGGATTTCTCATGATAGACGATACACGTGAAAGTGTAGAGGAGACGCAACAGCACAGGTTAGAAGAGTGACCATCTGCGTATAAAATTTCGAATTAAAAAACACCAAACACTGCGGCAGCTACGGGAGGCATTGAATACCAGCTCTACGATTGCAGAAGCAGCAGAAACGCGCGAGAGACTGAAGAGCCAGGGCTCAATCTATACAACAACCTGTCTCACTAGTCACCATCAACACTCCGAGCCACACCCGAATAACACCAGCTCAAGTCGAAGTTGAGGAGCACGGTGCCTCACATTTCGTCGAACTTTACATCACGACGAGCAGGAGACAAAGAATGAGGCACTACCAACCTGGTGATTGATGTCTTATACTCCCAAAATCTTGGCCAAGGCGACACTGACATGGCAGGGACACTGACAAACTGGACCAGCAAAGGTCCGTCAGTAGGACCAGAGGGAGTCTGTCACGTCACGCATCAGCCAGTCCGGGGGTAGTGTGGTGTAATGTACACAAATTTCCTCCCTCGTCACAAGTAAATGGACTCGATCAGCACCGAAATCGCAACAAGCTCAAGGCCAGAAACCCTGCGCCCCAAACTAGCCGTGTCTGTGCTCTCGTCGAAGCAACGTGGTAGCGTCGCTCATTAGTTGTCTGGCTAAATCACAGACTAAACCGACCTTCCGAGAGCACGCAATTCAATCCACGCCTCTCCTTGATCTCCTCCTCTTCCTATTCACCCCCGTTGCCCCGGCTACCTTCCCCCTCGTCCCGCTTCATTACTCTCACTCTCTCCCTCAGCAACCGAAAAACTTCCTCGAATCTTCTAAACTTGTGTATACTTTCCTTTAAAACATCATTGGAAAAAATGAGTGATGGCCCAGTCATTTCAAGCAATACCGCTAATCGCGTGTGCGTTGTCAGAACCGAGAAAAATCTTCTTCGAACTACTGACTGCCGAAGTAAAAGCATTATAAAAATAATAACATAAAAAAAACTTTAACAATAAATAAATAAAAGAAGCAGCAGCAGCACTGCCATACACACAGGACTTGTCCACACTTTGTTGGCGGAGAGGCACCGGAAAGTGACACTCATCGTCAGGACTTTGCCCAATTCGAAACCTCGTGTCTGGTAGATGCCCTGCAAGTGCGCGAAATGAAGATAATCCACTCGAAACAAGCTCCTTCTGCATATTCCATCATGTACCCAGGAAGATGATTTTACGGTGAAGAGAACGCTGTCTGTGGAGAATAGCACTGGGGTTTGAAATTGGCCGAGCTGGGCGCCAGGGTGGAGGGGGACTCGCTGTGCGATGTGCTTGCCAGTCTTGCCCTCCCTGCTCCGATGTCTCGTTCCCACTGGATGGATGAATAGTAAGTTAGACTTTTTTCTATTTTTAAAACCACACTTTCAAAACGCAATTTTCTAATCCCTTGCTACTTTAAAAATATGCATGGCGGAAAATTACCAATTCGAGCATGACACGTGTCATATTTTTCTTGGTTGAATGCATGTTAATTTCTTTTTGGTGGGGGCCAATGTCCGACTTGAAAGAAATTTTAGTCCATGACGATAATTTCGATGAAGTTGGTTTAGTGTGAATGCTTTTCAAAATACAAGTGGTTCGCTTGAGCCTTTGGAAAGTCCACTTGGAAATTTAGCAAGTGCCTTCTTTTCAGTCAATTTCATGGCTTTCTTACAAATTGTATGGAAATTTGATGACTGCATAATGTACCCCCCCCCCCAGTCTTGTCTACACAATCTTACATAGTTTTCTGGAAGTTTCTGATTGTGAACTTGCAAGTCAAGTTTTGTAACATTTTACATAACTTTCTGAATGAGTTTTTCATAACATTCAAAATGTTTATTTTATCTACTAGTTGATCATTGTCATCATCAAATAATCATGTGATATTTGAGACACTGCAACCATTTTTACCAGAAATTGAGTTTTTTTATTTCTCTGATTAATACATTGATTGTATATACATCATGCCTAAGAATCCAATGAAGTAAGAAAAACATTGAAAAGGATCACATGTTGTCAGATTGTTAATGGGTAAATCAATGAACAATTCCATATCTGCTATAACAGCATGATTTTGTTTCTCCAAGTATTTTCTCACAATAACATCAAGGGATGCTCACTACTAATAAAGAGGGGAACTATATTCAAATGAAATAACCCATTGAAAGTGTAGTGTCTTGATGAAAATAAATTAATAATGGTTTAACCATACATCACATTAACCACACACAGATCTATTACTTCAAACTTTTGCATGTAATTTACAATATATTTTTTGTAGCCATTGGCATGGGTTTCCACAAGTGTATATGTATATGCACATACACCCATATACATACATTTGAGTTCTTGCTCATCTCCACTCAATCTACAAGGCAAGCTTCCTTAGTTTCTAAATCACACCCACAAATCTTCAGCCAGCCACCCAGCCAGTCAGCAAACAAGTGCATGGGGCCAGGACTAATCAACAGCTTGCTAATTGGATTTAGAGAGTCTGTATTACTGGGAAACTCTAACTGTGAAAATGGTTTGGGGGGGGTGGGTGGGTAATGGGATAGTGGCGGATCTGAGTTCTAATTGGGGCTCTGACATGAGGGGCTATATTTTGGGAGGTACTATTGGTGGTGCCATGAGTGAGAGATTCTCAACCATACAAATACCACCAATTATAAAGAAAACTATAAAGAGAAATAAAAAAAAAATAAAAAAAAAATCTGTGTGCTCAGAACATATATATATATATATATATATATTTTGGTCCCTTTCCCAGTTTTTGTTACAAAGGAAAGAGGGGGGGGGGGTTGGGGCAAGAATAAATTAATAACTTAATTTACAATAATCCAAAACACTCAAGTATTATGCAGTGCCGTCTGTCCAATTCAGACCAAAACAAGACCCATGATGGGAATCTAGAATTGTGGGGGCAATAGTAAAAATGGAAAACTATATGGAAATCAGGGGGGCAGATTGCGGGGGATTGAATTGGAAAAAGGGGAAGGACACTGAGGTCCCCACGCCATGTAAGTTGTTGATTCCACTTCTCACAAATCATGGGAAAAGCCCAAGTTGGAAATAAAATAAGTTGTAACTGCTTTTGCTCCGAACCCTAAAGAGCATTTGTTCAAAAGGAAACGAAAGATGAGGCAAGATTGCACTCATTTTCCATCAAATGAAATGACCCATTGAAATGAATGCATTCATTTTCATTATTTTTCGATTAATAAGACAAAATTCCAGGAGTAGAATAAAAAAAAAATTATGATTTTTTGCCATCCTAATATTTTTATTTAATTTCTTAAAAAATAAGACTGGAACAAAAGATGAGAAATGATAATAATAAATATGATACTGTCAATACAAAATTATTATGGGTATTTTAAACTCTCAATAAAAAGAATTAAATATTTATTTTTTATAATATTTAAAACTATTAAGTGAGAAATATTTAAAATAATTTATCTTCTAATTTTTTTATCAATTTTTTAAAAAATAGTTCAGAAATGAATGACAAATTTTTTTATTCAACTTATAGGAGAAACTTATAAATTCTAATTTTAGTATTTAAAATATACCAATAATTGGGAATTATTAATTTTAATGTTAATTATCAGATTTCAAATTTATATAATAAAAAAACATTTCTCATTTTATTAAGTTATTAGAGACATTTATTTTTATCTAATTTAAATGGAGTTTACATATAATCAATTAAATATATATAAAATGACTTGATTAAAAAAATTTACAATGAAAAATCATAAAAAATTCTAAAACTATGTTTAAAGTACAAGTTACTTTGATGTAGCATACAACAACAAAAACTTCTTTAAGATACTACTTTAGATCTAAGAATGTCCTATAGAATTGTCTTGTAGCTTAAAGTTTTGATCCACAATCTTGGTGATTCTCAAGAACCTTGTTTGTGGCTTTTTAGTACACTAATATATATATTTATAAGACTAAAACCATTATTAGTTTTATCAATGTGTTTCTTATTTAAATATTATTATTCTCTTTTCATTCAAAAATAATAGTTTTTAGAGATGTTTATATATATATATATATATATAGAAGGTATTGCTAGTACCACCACAATATTTGCTAGTGCCACTATAACCTTTTATTTTCCATATGACACTTTTGTTTCATTCCTTTTATAATGATTATGTTTTGTTTGATTATTATTTTTAAAATCATTTTATTAAACAAAAGAAAAATAAATAAATAAAAATAAAAACTAAAAAAAAAAATTAAGTAAGTAGTATAAATATATATATATATATATATATATATATATAGTATCACTTTTAAAATTAATTTTTTGAATTAATTTTTTTAAAAGTGCATAATTAATAACATTTGATTTCAATAACTAATTTTATGTTATAACTTTTATTAAATAAAAGAAGAAGTTATTAAGAATCATGTGGCCAACATGGCCATGTGGCTATACATAATTGAGCAAAGAAAGGCCATGTAATTGACAAGGCCATACTCTTTTATATGATTAAAGATAACAAGGTGAGATAGTCATAAGATGAATTGGTTGCTAAGGTAGAAGCAAGCACTCTATAATATAGAGTAAGACCTCATAGAAATAATTACTATTTTGCATTTAATATGTCAATTTTGTTAACTAAGAATCACATGTAATTAATAAATATTATTACAACAAATAATATTAATTAATAAAATAACATTAAATATGTTTATCAATAAGTAATTTTATCTCTTTTTTAATTTATTATTTTAAAATTAAAAACTATATATTTCATAAAATATGATTGTATTATTATTATAAATGTTTATAATAATTTTAATTATTTAATTTATTATTTTAAAAAATAATAAAACCTTTAACCATTATAATTGATTATACATATTAATTTATAAATTAAATAATAAAAATAATTACTAAAAATAATATTATGTATACTAATAATAAAAATTATTATATTTAAAATATTTATTATATTAAATGATGTAATATTTTGTTAAGATATCTATAATTACAAATTCATAATGGTATTTATACACATACACATCTTATATTTTAAGTAATAAATTTCATTTTAAGATATCAATTTGTCATTAATTTATTAGTATAAAATATTTTCTTATATTATTTTTTAATATTAAAATATTCTTATTTTTTAATATTAAAATATTTTTATTTTTTAGTAATAAAATAATTAATTCTAAGTTTAAGGCATATAATATGAAATTTAATGCTAATAAAATTTTAAGTAGATATCACGGATATAAATATTTATTCCAAGAATCATCTATATTATTAGGTAGAAGTGAGTAAAAATAGATTAATTTCATATTATCTTGTAAAAAAGTCTTTTAGAAGCTTCATAGATGTAGCTTTGATTTTATATGTATTTATAGGTAATTGATAGATTAGAAACTTAGTCAATGAATAAGCCACACGTCACACATGTTGATAGCTTGTGGAAGAAGTTAACCATATGGTATACATATAAAAAACTTGTCTTGCATATTAAGACATGTCTCTCCCAAAGTCAATACATATTAGAGGTCCCATAGAACATTGCCAAATAGCTCTTAGATAGATAATATATATGGAGACAAGAGTGAACCTTCTTCATTCTTGTCAATGTCTTTTTAGTCTTTAGTCTTGCTTCAAGAGTTTTAAATCTTCTTATCTTTAGCAATAACCATTCTACTTTAATACCATATCATCTTTCAATGGTTTTCTAATTCTTTTGAGTGATATAAGAGTATATTAAGAATTTCTTTCTTTGAGATTAATGTCTTTAATAGTTTAATAGGAGTACTAACTTACTATTTCTATCTTGTTTTAAAAGTGAATAAATCACTCCACTTCTATTGTTGTGTTTTGAAGGTTATAGACTATCTACCTTTAAATAAATAATATTTTTTTCTAACACTAATTTTTTTCTTAAAAAGAGTAGATTATCTTTGTTTCCCTCTTTGTAGAAATTTTTATTTGATATTAGAGGTTATAAATATATATAGATGCTACTTTTAGTAGAAGTGAAAATAAATTTGTAACTATCAGAAATCTTCATGAACTTATCAATATTGTAAGACTCAAAATCTCACGTATTTCTAAAGTGAATCATGAAGGTATTATTCCTACGCCTATGGAAGAAATTCAAAGTCGATGTCAAAAAGTTGTGTACTTGAAGGAAGCAAGTAGATCGACCTCATCACCAAATCCAAGAAGTTTTGCTTCTACAAGTATAATAAAGACAAGAATTAGTATGCCAAAAAAATTTAATGGAATAAGATCAAAATTTTAAGGATGTTTGCAACAAGGTCAAGTTCTATCTAAGATTGCATTTCTTCTAATACTCTGATGGATTTACTTAAGTTGGATTCATATACATACTTTTATCTAAAAAATACTCTTTCTTTGTTTGCTCTTTTGATGGAAAATGATTCACAACTTCTATATAATTTGAGTTCATTTCTAAAAGTGTAGAACCACATTCACAGAAAGTGATTGAGAATAAGTAATAGAGATCAGGCACTTATCTTTATGACAAGGTTTACAGTCAACTATTATGTATGAAAGTAAATTCCAAATCTCACTTGTGATGTGGATTGGAATGACAAAGCTTTTATCAATCAATTTTGATATGGAATAAAAGATAACTTCAAAGACTTATTATTGACAATCCCAAAAGCAAAATTTTAAGGACGATTTATTACTTAAGCCATTGTATACGACAATTGATTATTTGAAAGATGACAAGAATAGAGATTTGGTTGGAGAGGAACAAATCTAGTAATGATGACAACTCTTAAGTTTTTACATTTATTCATTAAGGCTAGAATCAATGCAAATTCATATGGTGCATTTCGAATCCCTCACAGAATAAGAAAAGACTTGATGTTGTGAAGAGGGTTTGTCCTTATATTATAGAGAAGCTAAGTGTATTGCTCAATATTGTCCAAAGAGATATTGTTAATCAAGAAAACTAAATCCGTACATATAGAAGTCATAGATGGTCGTTCATTATCTTATAGAGATATTATTCATAAAATTATTTTTTAAGATTTAACAATTAAAGATCATAATAACATAGTAATATTTAATGTAATAAGATCTCTTTTTAATCCGATGTTAAGGATATGAATCTCAAAGAAAGAAATCCTTAATACACTCTTGTGTCACTCAAAAAAACTAAAAAGTCATTCAAAGATAATATGGTATTAAACTAGAATAACTATTGCCAAAAACAAGAAGATTAAAAAGTCATGAAACAAGATTAACGACTAAAAAGATATTAACAAGAGTGAAGAAGGCTTCACTCTTGTCTCCATATATAATCTTAACTAGGAGGTACATGACAATGTCATATAGAACTTCTAAAATGTGTTGACTTTGTAAGACATATATCTTAAATTGCAAGAAAAGTTTTTTTTATGTATGCCACATAGTTAGCTAATTTTATAAGCTATCAGTACATGGTTAATTTTTTGACCAAGTTTCTAATCTATCAATCAATTACAAATATATATAGAGTCAAAACATCATCTATGAAGCTTCTAGAAAGCTTTTCTAAAAAATATTATGAAATAAATTTTCTTTTATTTATTTCTATTTAATCATATAGATAAATATTTGAATAAATGTGTTTGTTTGTGACATCCAATTATTTTAAGATTATCATGATTAAAAAATATAATCCTCAAATACATTGGATTTTTTATAACCTTAATTTTTTTGGTAATTTAATCCAAAATCCTATTAGTAAAGTAAAAATATATAAATCTAGTATATCCAAATACTTACTAATAGAAGCAAGAACTTTCATGCATTCTTCAAAAAAAAATGTCATTTTTTGCTATATATGTCATATCTATTTATGATAGTAAGAAGACATCAAGTGGTATTCCTAGTTAATATTAAGATTTTTATGATTTTTTTCAAAAAGAAAAATGTAGATATTCTTTCATAGCATTGACCATATGATTGTTTAATTGATGTGTAAAAAGGAGCTCAACCACCATTCAAATTAATCTACAACTTATCATAGAATGAGTTGGATACACTAAAGTAATATATTTATGAAAACTTGGTTACAAACTTCATATGCCATTCAAAATCTCTAATAGGAGCTCTTATCTTATTTGAAAAGAAAAAAAAATGGATCTCTACAAATGTACATAGACTATGAACGACTTAACAAGATTGCCAAAAAAAATAATTATCCTTTATTTTTTTATTTTGAGACTTCTTGATCAATTAAATCAAGCAAAGATCTATACAAAAATAAATCTACTAGAAGCTTATAATTTGGTATACATCAAAGAAAGCAATAAATAAAAAATTATATTTTGAATTAGATATGGATATTTTGAATATAATTTTATGTCCTTTGGACTCATGAATATACTAGCTACTTTTCAACATCTAATAAATGATGTCTTTTATGATTTTTTTGATAATTTTTTCATCTATTATTTTGACAAAATTTTAATCTATTCTAAAAATATAAAAGAATATAAAGTTCATATTTGTCATGTATTACAAAAATTTAAAGATATAGGACTATATGCTAAGTTAAAAAAACATACATTTCTTATTACTTAAATTGACTTCTTAGGATATATCATTTCTGACAAAGAGCTAATGATGGATTTGAAGAAAGTCTTGACTATCATAAATTAGAAAATTCTAAGAACAATAAAAGATGTTCAATACTTTTTGAGCCTTGTCAATTTCTATCGGATCTTTATCAAGAATGTTTTTCAAGTTATAGCTCCACTTACATGTTTCACTTGTAAAGATAAACTTGAGTGGAGTAAAGAAGTCAAAGCATTGTTTGATGTTTTCAAGAAAGAGTTTACTTTTGGATCAATTTGATATTATGTAGACTTTTTTAAGGTATTTTTTATAGAAACAAATGCATCAAACTTTGCTTTGGATGGAGTATTATTTCAAATGTGAGTAGATGACAAATTCCATTTTGTAGCTTTTTATTCCAAGAAATTTTCAACAACTAAGATTGATTATGAGATCTATGAAAAAGAGCTCTTTATGATTGTGGATTTATTTCAAGAATGACATCATTATTTAGAAGGTACCTCAAGTTTTGTTTCTATAAATACAAATCATAAGAACCTCAAGTATTTTATATTGATATATGTTTTGAATTATTTCCAAGCTTGTTAAAACATATTTTTATCAAAATTTGATTTCAAGATTATTTATCAATTTAAAATATAATAAGATTTTTTAGATGTCCTTTCTAGATAATTTAATCTTGCAACAAAAGAAATAAATACATCATTTGATCAACAAAAAATAATTTTCTTAAAATCAAAGTATTTTCACTTTTGAATAATAAAATCAACATTAATTATTAATTCAACCATTATTAAGTAAATTAAATCAAATATGTCTTTTAATCTTTTTATTCATGATATCAAAAAAATATCTTTTAGACTTATTATAATTCCAAATTTGAGTCCAAAAATAATTTATTTTATTTTGAGAGACGATTATATATTTAAAAATACAAGGCAAAATTACATATTCTTTAAGCTTGTTATGACTTTCTAACAGTTAGATATTTTGGATACAATAAGATTTTAAATCTAATATCAAAAGATTTTTGATAGCGTTAAATATAAAAGGTAGTCAAAGACTTTCTATCATCATGGATTGTCCAAAGATATTATATCGGATAGAAGAATTCAATTTATATCAAGATTTTTGGGATCTTTTTTCAAAATTTTAAAGCTAAATATGAAGCTTTTTTTTTATATATAATAAAATTGATGGACAAACAAAATGGATGAATTAAGCTTTGGAGAAATATTTGAAGTGTATCATCAACTATTATTAAGATGATTAGACAATATTTTTGCCATTGGCAAAGTTTACATATAATAATTTGGTACATTCTTGTACTCAACAAACATCTTTCTTTACCAATTATGGTTATCATCAATAACTTAAAATTTTTGACTTTTTAAAATTGATAATCTTGCAACAAAAGATTTAGCAATTTTTTTGTCAGAACTACATGCAATAATAAAGGTGCAATTGAAAGAAGCTCAAGAATGATAAAATATCAATATAAATATTTATTGCAAGAAAAAATCACAATTCAATGTAAGTGAGAAGGTATAGTTACTTTGTCACAATATCAAGACTACTTGTCCCTGTGATAAGCTGGACTATTATAAGCTTGAATTTTTTCCTATTTGTGTATAAGTCAATCTTGTTGCTTATTGATTATATCTGTTGGAGTCTGAAGATCCATTTTGTATTCCATGTATCTCTTCTTGAACCATATAAGACAATGAATATCTTGGAAAGAAGACAAATGCTATCTCTCTCTATAAAAAAAGATAATAATCAAGAGTTTAAGGAAGAAATCTTAAATTCAAGGTGATGCCTAAATAGTTTTAAATATCTTGTTTATTGGCACAAATATGATATTAATAAATGTATATAAGAGCCAATAAAGAATCTTAAAAATACAACAAAAGAGGTTGAGGCTTCTTATCAATAACATCCATTAAAATTAGATGAAGAATTATAAGATCCATAAAAGATGATGACTGCTCTTTATGAAATTTTTTTCTAGAAGGAAAGATAATGTCATGGACAAACATATCTATTCTAATATTTATCTATATAATTAAGTAGAAGCAAATAAAAATAAATTTATTTTATAAAATTTTTTTAAAAAACTTTTTAGAAGCTTTATAGATGCTACTTTGACTTTACATGTATTTTTAGTTGATTGATAGGTTAGAAACTTGCCAAAAAAAGTAAATATGTGAAGCATATATAAAAAAACTTTCCTTACAAATTAAGATATGTATCTTACAAAGTCAACACATTTTAGAGGTTATATAGGACCTTGCCATGTAGTTCCTAGTTAAGTATATATATGGAGGCAAGAATGAAGCCCTCTTCACTCTTGTCAATATCTTTTTATTTTTTAGTCTTATTTCAAGATTTTCTAGTCTTCTTATCTTTAGCAACAACCACTCTAGTTTAATATTATATCATCTTTGAGTGATATTTTAATTCTTTTGAGTGCTATAAGAATATATTGAGGATTTCTTTCTTCAAAATTCATGTCCTTGATACTCATATATTTTCAATGTGAATTATAGAAATATTATTTTTACATCCATAGAAGAAGTCAACAATAAAGTTCATAGTCTACACCAAAAAATTGTACAATTAAAAAAAGCAAGTAAATCAAGTTTAAAATTAAATTTGAAGAATCTTACTCTTATAAATATATATTAAAAAAAAAATGCTAAGTATGATAAAGAAGTTTGATGGAACAAGGTCAAAGATTTAAGAAATTTTATAAAAAATTAAGTTTCATGTAAGGTTACATCTTTCTCAATATTCTAATGGATTCACTCTTATCAAATCTACATGAACACTTCTTTCCAAATTTTCTTATTTTTTTATTTGCATCTTTGATGAATACAAATTCAATACTATTTTATGATTTAAATTTATTCTTCAAAGTATTTACAAATGTCTTTGGAAAATATGATTGAAAAATGATAGCAGAGATTAAGCTTGTATTTCCATAACAAGGATCATGTTCAGTCCTACATATGCTATTAAATTCCAAAATCTTGCTTGCGATATGAATTGAATTGTAAAGCCCATATTAATCTATTTTTATATAAATTAAAAGTTAATCATAAAGACTTATTATTGAAAATTTTGAAAGCAAATTCATGAGAGAAATTTTTTATTCAAGCCATTGCATGCAACAAATGACTCTTTAAAAAAATAAAATAAAATAAAGATTTAATTGAAGAGATTCAAGTCAAGCCATGGCACTACCTTCTTAATTTTTAAAAGTTTATTTATCTAGGCCAGAACCTATATATATTCACATTATACATTTAACACTTCTTTTTAAGCAAGAATAGACTCATTATCAGTATTAGATCAATATATCTAAACCATTAATAGTAGATGCAAGAGCTTTCATTCATGCTAAAAAAGAATGATCAATTTTAATTATATATTCTATATCTATTGTTGACGGACAAAAGATTTTAAGTGACATTCTAATTTTCATAGACACACATATTTATTCTAATATTTACCTACATGATTAAATAGAAATAAATAAAAATATATTTATTTCATATATTTTCTAGAGATGCTTTCTAGAAGCTCCATAGAAGCTACTTTGACTATAGATGTGCTTATAATTGATTGATAGGTTAGAAACTTAGTCAACAAATCAATCATGTATTGATGGCTTGTGGAAGAAGCTAATTATGTGGCATATATATAGAAATCTTGTTTTGCAAGTTAAGATATGTGTCTTGCAAAGTCAACACATTTTAGAGGTCCTATAGGACATTACTATGTAGATCCTAACTAAGAGTATATATGGAGGCAAGAGTGAAGCCTTCTTCATTCTTGTAAATGCCTTTTTAGTCTTTAGTCTTATTTCAAGTCTTTCTAGTCTTCTTGTCTTTAGCAATAGCCATTCCAGTTTAATACCATATTATCTTAATGTGATTTTTTAGTTCTTTTGATTAATACAAGAGTGTATTATGGATTTTTTTAATATACTTCATGTAGCTAAATGAATTTGAAATAATTTGTAGTGCTTTTATAATTTCTTGAATATATAAGTCAAAACATTTATAGAAAAAATATATAATAATTATGTATTTTAAATGGATTAGTTTCAATTTAATAAAAATTAATTATTACAAGGAAAATAAAATAAAATAAAATAATGATTGATATATATATATATATATATATATATATAATTTTTTAATATTTTATTTTTTAGATATATAATAAAAAAATAATAACTTAATATTATTCTAATTTTAATATATTTTAATATAATAAATAATAAAAATTATATAAATAGTATTTTTCTATATTGATTTATTTATTTATTTGATATCTATTGATACTTTATTCTATATTTCATTGTTTCTTATATATTATTCCTAAGAATATAAAATTTTAAGTATTTATGTATTAAATATCATTTAAATGTAAGAAAAATTTATTCTTTCCTATATAGATAATTAAAAAAATATTTAATAATAATTTAGTATAATTTACTAAATAAAATAAAATATTAATAATTAGATATTAGTTTATATAATAGTTGATATTTCAGTGGTAATTTTTCTATATAATTGTCTAATAGATGTATTGTCGCTTTAATTGTTTTAGATACTTCATTCTATTTTCTGAAAAAAAAAAATATATCAGATATTCCTTAAAAGGTAGAATTCATTTTTATGTTACCATGTTAAGAAGATTTCATGTAAACAATGATATTCATATTGTTATTACGTTAAAAACCATACAAAAGAGTTTAAAATATGACCATCCATCTACTTTTCTTTCTTCTTCTTTTTTTTTTAGTTTTTCGTTTATCAAATTAATCTGTAAGTTTACATTTTCTCTAATGTTTATCTGATAGACAATAACACAATTCTATGTACTAGAGTTATTTTTGAAACAATAAGTGTATGTAATTCAAATATATTTCTCATATTAAATACCTACATATTGCAAAGCTTATATATATTACATATAAAACATCCTCAAAATATTAATTTATTATAACTTCTAAGTCACACCATAGTCTAATTTCCATAGTCTAGTTTAAAGACTATCAAATAAAATGAATCAAAGTAGTGCCTATACAATATTACTAATACCTTAACCTTCTTTTTCTATATATAAAAATTCTATATTTTTTTTAGTTATTTAATAACAACTATATTAAGTATTTTTTCTTGTAGATGCAAGTTTACATTTATTCCATTCATCAAATCCATATATTTGAGAAAAATTATATATGCCTAAAGCTTTCCAAAAATCTATAAGTAAATTATTGATCTATAGATTTCTGTACGCAATTTAATAATTATTATTATTAAATTATTTCTAATACTACCACAACCAATTTCATATGTTTGTTTAATTTTTTATTTCAATTTTCAGTTCAATAATACTCATGATGTGTAATTTAGCTATAATATTTTTTATTAGAATAAAATAATAATAATAATAATAATAAATAAGTAAATTAACATATCAAGTAGATAGAAAACTTTGATGGCAATAGTAGAAATTGTGGTAGCATTAATAATACTTTGTTATTATAATAATTATTATTATTCAATGTTTAGAACTTAAAATTTCAATTAACATTCAACTTCTTAAAAAAATATTACACATGCAAACATTATTTTCTATTTTTCTACCATTTTATGATTTAGGGTTTAGGGTTAAAAAAATTAATATATTCAAAAAATATTTTTAAAATATCTGTTATTATTCTTTGATAATCTTCTTCAGAGTGATACATTAAATATATAATAAATGAAACAAAAGACGTATTGTACAAAACTGTATAAATATCTTCTATGTTTTTTACTATAATTTTTTTGAAAACTTTGCAATATTACAAATCAGAATACAATTTTGAATTTGTTATATACACCCAAACTATAGCAACATGCTCTGTATTCACTTAATTTCTTGGTGATACTATAAAATATAATTAAATGTTGGGAAAAAAGAATTCTACACAGTTTAAGACATCTGCTTGGCAATGCATACATACATACATAGGATCGATGCAAAATGCAAAAAAAACACTTACTTCCTAACATGTGCTAGATTCTAAGCTTACTTACATGATTCCACTGTGTAACATTTTTGTTTCTAAATGCACATGTAATGATTTCCCCTTAGATATCTTTTTTGTGGAATAATTGTGATAATATATATATATATATATATATATATATATCTGTCACAATGTAGTTTTGTGTTGCCATCAACACATTACATGGCATCCTTGAACAGTATTATTGACAGCCACATGGAATGTTTATGTAACTCGGTGTACAAAAGAAAAAATTCTTGTTGGAAAGCTTGTGTGTAGATATATGTGAAAAGTACTATGATATTCACTACCAGGTTTTCCAATGCACACCAAGTGTCACTACATCATCAGAATAGTTCAAACATGCTAAAACCCTGAACCTAAAATTTACTATTTGTATGGGCAAAAGAAACAAATAATGGTTGCACATTGAACTCCATTAAGACAAAAAAAACAAATTCTTGGTAGGTTGTCCCATGCCATTTGCCAGGTATAACTGCAGAAGCATCTGTCCAACTCATGCCCTTGGATCTAGTTTCTTAGTGAAACAAAACATAAGTTTCACACATACACATGGATGCATTCAATCTTAAAGGATTTTAAACAGGAGCAATACAAAATCATGGAAACACAAAATATAAATAAATAAATAAATAATTTTTTTTTAAAAAAAAAAACATCACAAGTGAAATCACTTGATAAAAAATAAAAAAAATAAAAAAAAATAAAAAAAGGGGGGGGGAGAAGCACCAAACCTCAAATGTGCATGTAAGCGCATGAATGAAAACATATAAATAAGGTCAAAACTTCAATAGGCTTGCCTGAGTTGCATGAAGAAAGAGGGGCGATGGAGTCTACTGAGTTGGCATCCCTCGAAAGGCGGGACCCATTCTTAATGAGTGAGGGCCACAGATATCAGAATAAAAGGTGCCTGCCACTTGGCTCTCCACGCAGCCATCCACGAGATCTTGTATTGGATCCCCTCCGAGGGGCATGTCCTCAAATACCCACATCCCGCGTCCCCAAAGGCATTCATGTCCTCAATTTTGGGCACCGCCTGTAGCCGCGACAGCTGGACCGAGCTGCCTTGTTGGATGATGTACAGTATGAAGTCGAGCATGTTGGGACCTGGACGAGGTATTTAAACTTGTTCACACTGCGACATGTGGATAATTGGTTTTCTTAATTAATTAATCAATTAGTTTTTTTCCAGACGGGGAAGGTGGATGCTGGAGATCTAGGTAAAAAGAAGATTTCATTGTTAACTTGGATTTGTCACTTTTGTTGACATTAGCAGTAATCGATTTTGCTATGCAACAATTGTCTGATTGGGTCCATTGTCAGCTCAGAGTTTTATTTTTTATGGGTAGTAAAATATTGTCCTAAATTGCCCTCATCACTTCCTGTAGATTGCTCACAATTCTTCTATTTCTTCTTCTTCTGATTATTCCTTTTCAACCATCAATGTATATGTACACACATGTACTACTATGATCCCTTTCACCATAGATTGTCCTTAAAGAGGCTTTAATTCTCTGACCTATTCTATCAGGATTGAGCCTTTTTGCGGTTATTGCATGGATTCCAGCATACCCACTTCAACATAACTTTTCCAATTATTATTACTATTAAATTTATGCTGGCAAGGCTTGTATAGAAAAATAATAATAGTAATAAAAATTGGACAATTAAAAATTTTAGTCTTCCAAATGGTTAAGGAAAGCACAGATTAAGCTACCATTATATTTTGATTGTGTTATTCAAAATTGGTTATTTTTTGGCTTGTATATATGTATAAATGTATACATACATACATACATATCTTGAGGTAGCTGTTCAACTATTGTTGATATTAATTCTAATTTCTAATTGTTTGATTTTGTGTTTGAATACAATATATTTTAATTTTTCTATTACGTTGTTATATTATTATAGTGTATTTAATGTGTGTGTGTGTGTGTGTGTATATATATATATATATATATATGTATATGACACAACTTTTATTATTCATTTTGCACTCTAATACTCTGAAGAATTTCAAATATATATATATATATATATATATATATATTTAAATTCTTTAATTTGATGAACTTTTACAATCTTAATATTACTAAGATGATACAATATATTATTATGTAGTTTTATAATAAGCAAAAACGAAGAAAGTAGAAGAAAAATAAAGAAATAAGCCCTCGTTTATATGATTCTTTAACGAAGTTCATGACATCATTAAAAATATAATTCTATATAATATAAAAAAAAATGATTTCTTACAATTATTTTGTATATTTTGGTGATAAATTTAACTTATTGATTAACTGTATGTGTACACAGTGCAATTTGAAATTATCTATAGAATTAACCCAACTTGTACAATAACCATTAGAAATGGTATTTTAAATTTTGTGTTGCTTTAAAAAATATAAAAATATAATAAAAATTTATACTTAAATATGAATGTGTATATATATATATATATATATATATATATATGTTTCGGATTTAAATCCATCATTTAACAAATATATTGTGTTTTAGAATTTAAAAACAGATTATACATTTTCTTGTTCAATGGATAATTTTAAATGTATATATTTGATGTTTATCAAATAAATAATTCCAGATTTAAGATTATAAATATAAATATAAATTCGATTCAAGTTTTATCTTAATTCTAAACACTAAAGTCAAAATTATTAACTTTAACTTATTTTCAATTGATTTATTGAATAATTCAATTTACTTCTAATTTATAATGAACATGCTTTATAAAGATGTGGTACATTTAAATTATTATTAATATTTATGAATATTTTAAAAATTCTAATACGCAATAAAGTGTTTTTGAAAAAATAGATATTTTCAAAATTTTAAATTAAAATACTAGTAAATTAATGTCTACGTTATTCAATATAATTAGATAATCGAACAACTAGAATAATATAGATATTAATTTACATATATTGAATATTATGGAAATTAATTATTTTAATATACACATGATCAAAATTTAAATAGTAGTGTTAGAAATGAAATATTATATTTATAATAGGTTATTTCAATAATATCTTATTTTATTTAATTATGTAATAAAAAATATATGAATTATTTATGATAAAGATTTGATAATGATACAAATGTTTTGTATAATTTTGCTACTTTTTTATTTTTATTTTAGTTTTTTGAAGAAGATTGACACTGTGAGTAAATTAGTTGTACTAGTTGTTACATTTTTTAAGCAATTTTATGAAATACTTTTTAGAAAAAATTAATTGGAATAATTATTTTAAAAATTATTTGATACTTAAGATCTTATAGATCATATGGTCAAACAAAAAATCAAGTAAACTAAAAATAGCTGGTGGAATTTGGTTCAAATTCCTAACACAAGAGAAAAAACAATAACAACAAAAAAACACTCTTATTATGTTAAGGTGAGTCAAACTATACTCCAGAACAGTATTTCAATAATAAGAATTTAGAAACTTGAAATAAAACTCAAATTAGTACAAATTTTTTATTAAAAAATAAGGTGTCCACTTAAAATAGAAACTACGTAATGTGCACCTATACTAATAAATATTCATAAAATAAGTGTCTATATTAGTTAATATTCATACTATTACTTACTAATAAAATAAATTATCTTAAATTTACTATTCGAAAAAATTATATTTAATTTTTACAAATTCAAATTTCTTTTGATATCATTATTCTATTCATATAGGAATTTTTGTATATTTAAGTATTATACTATTAAAAAGTTACCCAATAAAACTTATTTTTAGCACTTTAGAGTGTTAGTATACATTTTAAAATTAAACAATTTTATAGTGTATTATCAAACTATATGATTTGAATTTAAAAATAGATTAGTGTTTTTGTATATACTTTAAATTATTCAAAATTCAATTTTATTTTATTAAAAAAATGTGTGTAAATATTTTACATAAGGTGAGAATATTTTGTATTTTAATATTATTTAAAGAGATATAACTAAAATATTTTAAAAATATATTTAACACAAGAAGAATAAAACCACATTTAGTATTAGGTTAATTTAAATGAATTATTATACAATATTGTTCTAGATGGTTTTTATGTTATCTTGTACATATTCTTCTTGCTTGACAATAGCTGTACTAATTGGAAATATCAACTTCATAAATATCACTTTTGTTGAGTAATATATATATAAATTATTAAATTATTTTAAAAGTAACTCAAAATGATTTTGATAAAAATAAAAATGCTGAATTCAGATATAAGAGGATCTAATATACTGTTTTTACTTCTTTTTTTTTAATGACAAGAATAAACATTTTTGGATATTACAAAAGCTAAGATATGTACAAAATAATAATAATAATCATGACAATAATAATAAACACAGTAAAATAGTGACATGTATGTTACAAACGGATTAAGTAGAATTTTTAGAATTAATAATCTTTTGTAATAAAATCATCAATTTTTTTTAAAATAATAATATTTATAAACTATAACTTATAATTTTACAAAAGTATTTATAAAATTTACTCTCTTTTTTTTTACTAAAATTTATTTATTAAATTAATTTTTCTTATAAATATTCAGTTTATATATAAACATATAATTCAAGGAATGTAGTCTAAAAGTACATTTATTTCTTTTATTAAATCACATGATTTTTTTGTGGTAACCTTTTTTTTTTTAAATATATAGAATGTAATATAAATCCAAATTACTTTTAGCTTCCACATTTATTCAAATTTTGAACCAAATAAACGTTGAAGCTAAAACTTGTTATCTTTGAAATCCATCTTAATTCTTTGAAAATAAACCACAAAGATAAAAGTCTATTTTCAATTCATAAATTGCATTAATATGTAGCCAATGTGCATGAAACAAAATCTACTTAGAAAATTGAAAAGTCTGTTCCACGAAAGAAAAAGTATTCTAGAGTGCTTCAACTGTGTTTTGATGTTAATTTGCTTGATTGTTTGTTTGTTTTTTCTTCTTCTTCAATAAAAAAAAAGTAAAAAAATTAGGTAGAATATTGGACTACACTTAAAAACAAAAAATAAAAAATAAAAAAAATCCAATTTCACCACATTTAGCTTTATATCATTATTTGGGCAATACATTGTCCTAAGTTCTCTCTGGTTTCATAGACAGCAAAAGACGCCTGCCTCTTTCTCACAGTGGAGGTTAAAATGAACCCAACAATTTCTTCATTTTCTACCAACCCCTAAAAAAGACAACAACACCCAAGTGGTATATTCTTGTGTTTGTCGGTTCCTTCGAATACAGAAGAGATTCTGGAACGTCCATTCGTCGACGACGACGACGACGACGACAATTGCAGCTCGCATGCTCAGACATTGCGAATGCCATTATTGAATGCTCGCACGCAGTTGTTGCGCCCGAAGATCCTCGGCGAAGGCTGCACACCACAGCGCAGTCTCCAACGCGGTCAGAATAACGCCTCGGCATGGGTGCAGGAAAGAGGGGAGAGGAAGAACGCGAGCACCCAGCCAAACAACAAAGCAAAGAAACCGACAAACAGGAACAAAGGGCAACAAACAGTTGATGGGTCGACGACCAGACGCAGCAGCGTGACAGAGAATTCGCAGATTCCTTATTTCCTTTTCCTTCCAAGCACATGGGGGCCAATGACACTTTGGCCAGCCTTTTCCTGTACGATTGGACCCCCTGACACACAGGATCCCCTCGCCGCCCCCTGTGCTGTGCTGCGTGCTGCGCGCTACGGCTGCTGTTGGGTTCGGCGGAGAGCGTCCCCCTCTCCACCCCTCCCTAAATCACGGTGGCATAGTCCCGTATTTCCATCGCCCATTTGTCGACGAAGCTCATCACAGTCGCCCTAATAATAACCCACAATCATAGTCGTAATCTCCTCCTCCTCCACCAACACCACCAGCATCAGCCTCAGCAGCACAAACACACACACACACTCCCCCTTCTCGCCCCACCTGCAGCACCCCAATTGCACGCACCTCAGCGTACAGTGCAGTGCAAACCACACAAAACAGGGGGCCTCGCCTCGGGAATGGAATCCCCCCCCCCCCATTGCACTTGCCCTTGCCTCTATTGCCTGTGAGCTTCAAAACAAATAAACAAACAAACAACAGAAACAAAAAAAAAAAGGAAAAAGAAAGTCGTTGGTTCGGAATTGGGTTTCAACGCCGCTTTGGAAGCCACGATGCAGGTCTTTTCTTTTCTTTGCTTTTCTTCTGTCGTTGTTTGTCGATTCTGCAAAAGCTCGAGCTGTAGCAAAGCGTGGTGCTTTTGTTGTTTGTTTGCTTACTTGCCTTGCTTAGCTTTCTCACTTTTGAGAAAAAGCGTGGTTTTGTCTTATATTAGTTTCACTCGTAAAACATGTTTTTTTGTGTTTATATATATATATATATATATATATTTATACATATATACACACACAAATATAGATTTTTGCTGCTAAATGAAGAAGACACAATAACAACATGAGTTTTGATATCACGTGTCTGACAAACACAAGAACAAATTAATTTACATATTTATCTCATCTACGTCCATTATGATTTGGATAGGTCACATACAAATATTCCAATGTGGTGAATTCTTGTATTCCATCAAATTATGTTATATTATTTATTTTCCTGTGGTCTAGAAATCTATCTGTCATGCATATTTTATCCCAACAACACAAAAATTGTTTATGAACTCTAATTATTTTTTTGATTTTTCATAATGTGTGTTTTCATTGTATTTTATTATAATATGTAAGACTTCTCAATAAGAATATTGTTTGTTTTAACATGGATGTCATTTTGAATTTCATCAAATATTTTTGTATTTTTATTTCAACAAATGGTCCAAACATACAAAAGCTGCTTTTCTCAATAAATCACATTAAAGTATTAAATGTTGGTGCTAGTCTTGTCACAAATATAACTTGTTCCTCTATAGTTTCAAGTTCTAAAGATGTGTGTATAATATATCAGGTTGTCTAATCCAATATTCTTGTAATTTGTCAAGAATTCTAAAGGTTGTAAATAATTAGACTATTTCTTTTGAGTACATGTAATAGGCGATTCAATTTATCTAAGCTCTCTATACATTAAAAACTATAATTGTTTTTATCAAATAAGCCCTAGAAACACATATTATTATTTTTTTCCAGTATTTTGAGAAAAAAATTGGACTAATCAAAGTAATGTTTTCTAGTATGATGCATTGAGATTTGATTATTAGTATATCTTATCCTGTTTTTCAAGAAATTTTGAGTTGTTTTGTAATATAAAACATTAAATTTGCTATAATTTTCATCTATAAGAAAATATGTCAAAATTTGATTATAATTTTCATCTATAAGAGAATATATCAAGATTCGATTCTTCTATCAAGAGAAGGCACAATATATATATATATATATATATATATATATATGTATTTATTTTAACCAATAGAATAGTTTTCACTATATGTAAAATAAATCTAATTTTATGTGTATAAAAAAAACTTGTTGGATATACATTAACAAAAAAAATTATATTGATATTTTTATCCAATAAAAAATACTCATTAGAAATATTGATTAATAAAAACCCATGTTTAAGGTTTGTAAGAATATTGTAGAGAAGTTAATATTTAGTAACAAGGTTTGCTTATGGACTTGAAACCTACTATTGAAATTGTGTCTACTATGAAGTTATATATGCCCATGTATTTGTTACACTTTGGTAGTCAGAGACCAGCAATGGACACATCAAATCATTTGATTGTAATTGATAGTGTAAGATAATTTTACACTTTGCACTAATCTTCTTGGATGATTTTTTCTTATCCTATGCAAAGTTAAAAAGATTCTTGTAATCTAGTATGTATGAAATGCAAATATATTGCACTTATTTTTTTTCTTTTGCTTAGTAGAATTTTTATCCACCAATTTATTACATTCCATACTACAAGAAATGACCTTACAAGGCAAGCTGAGAAAAATCAAATTATTGTGTAGTAAGAATGTTTTTCAGTGATAGTCAAGTTTTTTACTCATATATTACTTTGTAAAAAAAAATCAAGCATATATTGAATTTGGTCACTAATTCTACATCTTGTAAAGTTAGATCATATTACCAATATTTATATTTTTATATACATTAAATTCACCAAATTATAATACCACTACAATCCATTAAGAAATAAGGTAGAACATCTTTGAGCAACATATTTTGTTAAATCTAGGGTTTTTATTTTGTTATATCTTTATATATATATATATATATATATATAAAATCAATAAACTTAGTTTACTTAACTAAAAGAAATATATAGATGAGAATGATATATCATTAAAAATAGCATATTCTTTTGTGGCATTTGGTTTTGTTATTTATTGCATTCTTTAAAATCAGAAATTATAAATATTTTTAGTTCTTACAAATAAAAAAAAAATAGAATACCAAGGATTGCATTAATATTTTTTGTCCTTGTCCACATCTCCTCATTCTTATTAGTCCAAAACAATCTTGAATTTATACCAACTTCCAAGTATTGTTTTTTGTTTTTTAAATTCATTGTACATCACAATGCACATGAATTTTTATTCTTATTTGTTTTAGGGTTTTTGCATATATTTTTTGAAAATCCTACATTTAAATTATATAAATATAAATATAAATAAATATATATATATATATATATAAATATAAACTGACAAAAAGAGAGATAACAAGTTTTTTTTTTTTTTTTTTTTTTTTTTTTCTATATGTTACAATGACAGTTGTGTCAACTATGGGTTTGTATTAGAGCTGATTGATATTTATTACACTGTAAAAAACAACATAAAATTAATTACTTTTGAATAAATAAAATAGGTTGCATGAATTTTAAAAAAAATTGGATTGTGATTTATATGGAGATTCAATTAAAAAATCTACTTCAAAACGTATATAAATTTAACAATCTAAAAACGTAAAAATAAAATTTATTTATTTTTATATTTTTATTAATAATATTTATATTAATATTTGAATTATTTCAAAGAATAAAAATTGAGTTATATTGAACTTTAACAGCTAATTTTTTAAAACTTAAAATACTAATACTGTACTTAAACTTATATGAACTATTTTTGAACATATTTTGTCAGAAAAAAATTAAATCCTTAAATTATATATATATATATATATATATATATAGACCTAAGCTTAAATCTGAGAAATATTTTGACTGGTTCAAAAGTGAAATTAAACATGATTGTGATATATGCACAGGATTGAAATAAACTATGAAACTCAAAATTTAACTTACACGCAAGTGCACAAGATACATGTTGAATCCGAAAATAACTTTTGTTGGAAAAAAACGTAGAAACTTATTGCATTTTCACAAACAAAACAAATCTGTGTACATGAATTATAATGATAAAATATAAATTTTCTCATGTTTTTTTTTCTTATTTATTTTTCACGAAAAATAAATAAATAAATACATATTCTTTTCTTTTCACCTTCACTCCCTTCTTTTTAAAGAATTTTATAATCCTTTTGTAAATGTGTGTGCAAATAAAAGGGTGTATGAAGAGGTGTTTTCAAGTTACTTTTGTGGTGATGGCGATTTACAATTAAATCAAATACAAGCACTTCTTTGGTGAAAATTTCAAAACCCATGCACCAAACACACACTTTTGGTTGCCACAGGAAATTCCTCACGTGATCAAAACAGCAAAGTGGCACACAGAAACATGAAGAGAGAAAAGAAGCCATTTTAATTCAAATCCCCAACTCAGAAAGGAAAGAGAAAGCGGAAAGAAGTAAAGGAAGTAATGAAGAATGATAGAAAGAGGGATGGATACAGTCAGAAGAGAGAGAGACATGAAAAAGCACACTCAGTGAGTGAGACTATTATTAAAATAATAATATCAAATAATAAAACATTCAAAGTAGCCACAGTGACTGACCCCATTGGGTCTCCAATATTTCCCCTTCATGGCCTGTAGTAATTGATGGAACTTGTCAACAAATATGAAGCATTTCTGGCATGGGAATAGACCAAGTGACTCTACTGTAAGTCCACCATCCCATCAGCGTTCTACTTCTTCTTCCTCTTCTTCTTCTTATTATTATTATTGTTTTTGTATATAACTTAAATTGTGTATATACACACAAAAAATCCTCTCTCTCTCTCTCTTTAGATATATATACAAAGATATTTATTACAAAGATATTTCATTATATATATATATATATATATATATGTCTGTCTGTCTGTCTGTCTGCAGTTCATTTAGTATGTTGCAAGGAAGTTGTCAGATAGAACTCATGTAAGTGCATTGTAATTTATAATTGAGTTATTTTATTTCATTTTTTTGGGTTTTCATAAACAGAGATAAATCCCTTGAGACCCCAAGATTTTATTATTTTTGAATGACCAATATGTTTTTCTTTATGTATGAGATAATTTCTGCACTCTTTTACTCAAAGAATGAGTAAAAGAGTGTGTTCAGACTTGTTGTCTAGTAAGAATGAGTAAAAGAGTGTGTGAGAGAGTGTGTTTCAGAAGGCTGAATTTCAGCACTAACTGCCATAACATGCAGAGCTCTGTATGGGTATTTTTGAATACATCTGTCTATATAATACACATACACACACACACACACACACACACACATATATATATATATATATATAGTTCCA